>NW_026947486.1:61007043-62399543 GCF_034190915.1 Cavia porcellus
ATCACAAGCTGCAAACCTGTCTTAAAGGTCTGAAAATCTATCTTCAGTTTCTTTCAAACAGTTCTGCCAGCTTTCAATGGAGTTTTTAATTTCCTGTATATCTTTTGAATCTGTTGCATGTATTCTGAATCTTTATGTTGTTCATTCGAGGTTTCCCACATTTTCCTATGCTCCTCTATTTTTTTTTAATCTACATCTTCTTTAGAGGTGCTTAGCACTATTTTTTTTTGTACCGGGGATTGAACTCAAGAACTGCTTGGCAGGCAGGCGCTTACACCACTGAGCTCAATCCCTAGCCCTGCAATTCTTTTATTATGTTTTTCATCTCTTCTTTTACCTTAGATACTATTTCGGTTCTAATTTGTTTTATAGCCTCATGAAGTTGTTTCTTTACTTCAGTTGCCATCACTTCAGAAACTTCAGGTGTGTGACTCCCAGTCTCTTTCATGTTTACATCTCCTGGACTATCTCTGCTTGGGTTGGAGGCCAGAGACTGCCTTTTGCTTCTTCATCTTGACATATTCCTGAGTTCTTCTGGAAAATCAGGTAGTGGAGTCCTAGGCACTTCCCACATTGGCTATAATTTCTCCAAAGCATGACAGTTTGGTTCTCCTTTCCAGTGCTGGCTACTGCTATTCCCACCCAATGGTGGCTATCAGATGTGCTGGTGCAGCACTGGCTGTTTTTCCCAACCTGCACTGGCTCCCCAGTGGTGGCTGGAGTGCATGTGAGGGAGGGGTTGCCCGTTCCTTCCTGGAGCTAAGTTAGTTACCAGCTAGAGGCCTCCCTAATGTCAGCTAGAGTGCACCTTTTATCAAAGTCCTGTACTATTTTCATTATTTGGGTTGGTTTGACTTTATTGTTTCGTCTTGTTTGATTTTGTTATATTTGATGGCGTGAGCAGCTATTTCAAAGATAACAAGATATATTATGGTAGTCATTTTGGATTTGCTATTATCTTGTCTTGAAGTCTTATATTGTGTTCATTGTTTTGTTTTTATTGGTTCTATTTGTGTTCTGTTTTGTTTTATTTTCCTATGGTATGGGCAGCTATTTTGAAGACATAAGGCATTATGGTAGCCATTGTTGATTTCCTATTATCTTGTCTTGAAATCCTGTATCACTTACACTGTTTTGTTTAACCCTAAACAGAAAATCCTAATAATAATAATAATACTATAGGATCCAGAAACCTTATTCTTGATATACACTTAAAATAAGTGAAGATATATATCTCTTGTAATGAATGTACATGAATCTACATAGCAGAAGTGTTCATAATAACCAGAATATGGAAACAACACATACATCTATCAGCTGATGAAAGGATAAACAAAATGTAGTATGTTTATACATTTCAATATTATTAAGCCATAAAAAGAATAAAATATGGTTATTTGCTTAAAATGTACAAGGTCCTTGATAACATTATGTTAAGTGAAAGAATCTGGACAGAAAAAATCACATATTTTTTATTCCATTTTTGTAAAATGTTGGGAATAAGAAGCTACTAACAGAGAATAGATTAGCAATTGCTTAGGGCTGGGAAGAAAGTGGAAGGAAATCAGGAGTGATTGATAATGGATACGGAATTTGGGGAGGAGATGATGAAAATGTTCAAAAATTGATTGTGGTAATGATTGCACAACACTTGATATACTACAAGCCAGTGAATTGCATACAGATATCTTATTTTCTCCAACCCACAAGTTGTACACTTTTAAAGGATGAGTTGTATGACAATTTGTTTAAAAAAATATTGCTATAGTAATTAAGGGAAAGACCAGATTTTGTTGAACATCCTCATGCTTATTTTACTTGTTAGTATTATTTTGCTTTTGAATTATATATGGCCATGTAGGTTTTTCACCATTATGTCTTTAGTGTACACAGTTTCTAAATGTCTTTAATCAGTGTATACTGCAACACAAAATAATTACATGTGTTTTGAGGAATTGATACATAGCTTATTGTATTTTGAGCATTCTTACTTTTCCCCTGCCTTTCCCTTCCCCAGATCTCCTCTCCATTTCAACAAAATCTATCTTCTTGTTTCTTACTATCCTTCTTTCATTTTTTATCTTTAAAGTATTTATGTAAATAAAGAGCTTAATAAAAGATAGATAATAGGGAGGGGAAGATAGATCTTTCTCAAATAGGAAGGAGGTCAGGAGATGAAAGGAAGGGAAAAATAGGGAGTGTAAGTGGATGAAAAAGGAAATAAGATGTGTTATGTACATGCACCAATTCCACACAAGCAATGTAATCATTATGTACTACAAACATACTAATACAAAATAAAAATAAAAGTTTATATTTTGGGTTTCAAACATAAAAGAAGTCACGGAAGAGCTCACCTTTTATGTATGACTTATTTCAGTTAACATTATGGTTTCAAGATCCATGCATATGCCTCCAAATGACAAAAAATTGCTCTTCTTCGTGGCCGAGTAGCACTCCACTGTGTCTGTGTATCACATTTTCTTGTGTTTGTTTGTGAGATAGGGTCTTGTCCAGCCTGGTGGACCTCTCTCTCTCACCTGGAGACCACGCCGTAGCTTCCTGCCAGGAACAGTGAGGCGAGCGTAGCCGCAGGACCCCGTTCCAGCCTTACCGGCCACCCTCTCTCACCCAGAGGGCACACAGCAGCTGCCCCACAGAAGGAGGGAACTGGGCCAAGCTGCAAGAAACTGCTCCGACCTTACCTGCCACCTTCTTTTGGCCTGGTGAGCTCCAGCACTACTGCCACTGCCTGGAGGAAGGGGCAGCCCTGCTGAGGAGGGAAGCTCACAGTGGGGTGCTGTATAGCTTGAGGAGGTTTTAGGTCTACCTGAGAGGAGCCTGGCAACCTTCTCTTAATCCGGGGGCTTCGCTGCCCAAGGAGGGAGCTACACTACCAAAGAAGTCCCAGGAGTCCAGGACATAAAAGACAATTTCCAACACGCCCAGGGGAAGCTTAGAACAACACTTGAAGCTCGAAAATATAGACAGGGTCTTGCTATGTAGTTCAGGATGGCCTTGAACTCACTGTGTAACCCAGTTCAGCCTCAAACTCATGGTGATACTCCTGCCTCAGACTCTCAAGTCCATATTTTCTTTATCCATTGTTCTGTTGATGGGCATATAGGCGATTTCCATAATTTAACTGTTGTTAATTGTGCTTCTATAAAAATAGGTAGGCATATATACTATAATATGATGACTTTAACTCTTTTGAAAAAAAGAGAGATGTAGCTAGGTCAAGTGGAATTTCTATTTTTGGCTTTTTGAGGAATCTCCATACTGATTTCATTAGTAGTTGTAGTTTACATTCCCACTACCAATGTATTAGGTTTCCTTTTTCCCTACAACTTCAACAACATTTGTTGTTTTTGACTCCTTGATAATAGCCATTCTTACTGCTGTAAGATGGAATTTCAGTGTTGTTTTAATTTGCGTTTCTCTAATACCCAAAAATGCTGACCATTTTTACATGAATTTACTGGTCATTGTACTTCTTCTTTGGAGCAATATCTATTCATTTAAATTGCTCATGTTTTGAATTGGGTCTTTTGTTTTTTTGGGGGAGTCTAATTGCTTCTTGGGCAATTTAGATTGTGTTCAGAAAGTCTTTGCCTGTGCCTATGTCTTCAAGACTTTTACTTATTGTGCCTTCCATTAACTTCTGTGCTTCTATTTTTATGTCTAGGTCTTTGATCTATTTTGATATGGTTATAATATTGGGTGAAAGATATAAGTCTAAGTTCATTTTTTTACATGGAGATAATCAGTTTTCTCAGCACCATTATCTTTTCTCCAGTGTATGTTATTGGCCTCTTTGTCAACAATCAAATGGCTGAAAATGCATGGAGTTGTTGCTACATTATCAATTTTATTCTATTGGTCAACATGTCTATGTTTGTTCCAGTACTATTCTGTTTTCATTGCTGTAGCTTTGAGGTCTAATTTGAAATCTGTTATTGTAATGCCTCCTATTTTTCTCTTTTTACTCAGGATTTCTTTGCCTGTTCTGGGTCTCTTCTGATTCCCATATAAATTTGAGAAATTTTTTCATACTGTTGTAAAGAATGTGTTGGTATTTTGATTGGAATTGCACTAAAAAATTGGAGGGAGCATGGTGGTACATGGCTGTAATTCCAGCACTCACGAGACTGAGACAGGAGGATTGCTATGAAGGCCATCCTGGACTACATAGTGAGCTCAAGTACAGCCTGAACTACATAGCAAGACCCTGTCTCTAAAGACCAAAACTAAAAAAAAAATTTGGGCAATATGGCCAATTTGGCAATATTGATTCTGCCTATCCAGGAACAGAAAATGTGAAAATATATTTCTATTTTCTGATGTTCTCTTCAGTCTTTTTTTCAGAGTACTATAATTTTTATCATAGTACATTTTTTACTTCCTTGGTTAGGTTAATATATATATATATATATATATATATATATATATAATATTTTTTAATTTACTGTGAATGAGGTTGTTTCCTGATTTTTTTCTCAATGAATTCATTATTTGTGTGCAAGAACACTATTGACTTTTGTGTGCGATTTTTGTATTCTTCCACTTTGCTCAATTTATGGTTTTTTGTATCTTCTATGTAAAGAACCATGTCATCTTCAAATAAGGATCACTTGACTTCTTTCTTTGCTACTTGTGTCTTTATATTTTCTGTTTCATCACTCTGACTAAAGTTTCATGTACTGTATTGAATGGTGCTGGTGACAAAGCACATCCTAGTCTTATTCTTGATTTTAGGGAGAGTGTGTGATATCAGCTTGACTGGATTAAGAAATACCTAGTGGATTAGTGGAGCACAATTCTGGGTCTGTGATTGACATGTAGGCCCCCAAACTGAGAAGGCAAGACTCACCCCAGATGTGAATGGCACCAACAAATAGGCTTATCACATATATGGAATAAAAAGAGAAAAATAAGAAAGTCTCTCCTTTTGCTTCTTTGGAGGAGGTCCAGTCTTCACCATTGACTTTGCATGTTTGCCTCCAGTTTCTTCAGGCTTCCAGTGCAGACTCTTCAGTCTTCCGACACAGTCCTTCTGACTTTCTGACCCAAACACACACACACACACACACACGCACACGCATGCATGCAGGCAGGCATGCATGCACATAAATGTCTGTTCCTTCAGTGAGCTCTGATACAGAATGCTCTCAGTTTTTCCCCATTTAGTATGATGTTGGTGGTGGGTTTTTCATAAATGGCCTTTATCACTGAAGTAAGGCCCTTCTGTATAACGGGTTTTGTAAGGTTCTTCTGTATTTATTTTTGTCAGGCTTTTATCATGAGTGGGTATTGGATTTTATCAAAGACTTTTTTCTGCATCTATTGAGATGATCTTGTGATTTTTGTTTTTGCTTCTGATTATGTGATGCATAGCATTTGTTGGTTTTCGTATGTTGAACCATCTCTGTGTCCCTGGGATGAAGCAAAGTTGTTCATGATATATGATTTTTTTAATGATTTGTTGCATTCTTTTTAGAGTTATCTTGTTGAGGATTTTTGCATCTATGCTTATTAAGGAAATTTGCCTATAGTTTTTTTTTTTCCCTTGAGTTCTTGTCTGGTCTTGGTATCAGGGTAACGTTAGCTTCAAGAAATAGGTTTAGCAATGTTCTCCTCCTTTGAGTTTCATGGAAGATTTTGAAAAGTATTGGTACTAGTTCTCCCCCAAAGTTCTGGTAAAATTTAGTATCAAGTCTTATTTAGTTGGTAGGGTTTAAATTATTGCCTCAATTTCATTGCTTGCTATTAGTCTGTTCAGGATTATTTATAAAAGGCAAAATCACCATGGACAATGTCAACATCCAGACGGTTATATGAAAATGTTTCAGAAATTTATATTCTAATAAATTGGAGAATCCAGAAGAAATGGATAAATTCCTAGACACGTAGGAAGTTCCAAAACTGAACCAATGAGTTTCTAGATGTCTTAATCTGGCTTTGCTGAACTCTAGCTGCATATCATATATCAGATTGAATCTTTTCCTTTTTACCTGTCCTTTCAAAATCATTTGCCCTGTATCTCATATCTGCCTGATGATTAAACCTATAATCGCTGTACTCTGAGAGACTGAAACAGGAAGATCACAAGCTTTAGCTCAATCTGGTCAATTTAGCAACTTAGAGAGACCTGTCTCAAAATAAAATATAAAAATCGCTGGAGATATAACTTAGTAAAAAGGGCCTGGGATTAATTCCCAGTAGTGCAGGGTGGTGAGATAAAAATGCATGAAAGTGACAAACTAATAAGTATAATGTGTAGCGATTCATGACAACACTTACATTTTGGTAGATCCTTACCTGGAAAGAAGTGATTAATAGGAATTGCAGGCATCATGGCAGGGCCAGTTGGGGAAATAGTTTTGCTAAATGATAACATTTCAGTCATTCTGAAATCATACCAAGTTGGTATCTGTTAATTCTACTCACTCCTGTAAGACTGAATTTAGAACTGTGTCTCATTTACTTTTTTGTGTTGTTGAGGCAAAACACCCAACATCCGAGGCTAAGACAGAAGAGGTTAATTGGATGGCTCCAAGGCAGGGCACATGACAAGAGGGTATCACAAAGGAGAAACAGTTCATAACATTTCAGGGCAGGAAGTAGGCAACAGCAGAAGCAACTGCAGTAGCAGCAGCCTTATATTCCACCCAGGCTATATACTGTTTGAGAAACTAGCACTCACACCCTGGGTTGGCACCCTTAGTCCTAGTATCACACACTCTAGATCCAATCACCTCTGAAAAGTCCCGCCTATGACTGTTATGGATTAAGAACTGGTGGTCAACTTAATGCCAGCTGTATTACATCAGCATGTCACTAAGTATAGATGCTCCACCTGAGGAAAGTTGCCAGGATAAATAGGTGGAGAAGCAGGCGAGGAGGGTTGAGGCATTAAGGAGGCATTGTGGGTTCTCCTACAAGTTGCTGTCTGAGCTGTTGGTTCTCCTGGAGAAGCTCTGGTCCTCACATCGAGCATTGCTTTCTGGCTCCAGAGAGGAAGACATGTGCTGCTTGGTCTCCAGGATGAACTCGTCACGTTGGTTTCCTGGCATGTACCTGACTGCGCTTGTCGTCAGAGGAGCTTGGGGCCTCCGTGTCGCTGAGGATGGCTGTGGTGCTTTTCAGGATAGCCCTGGTCTTTGTTGTGAGTGTGACTTCGCAGCTCCAGCATAGAATCCTCATCCACCAGCACAGCTCCTTCACCCCGCTGGCATAGACTTTCTGACTTCCACCGCTGACCTTTGGGCCTTCCTTGCACGGATCCGTAAAAGAGACTGGCGTGAGTCCTTCTTGTGGGCTCTGGACCTCCAATTGGACTCGTAAGAGGCATTGTCATGAGCTCTGGGTTTTTACCTGGACTCATGTGAGACATTGATGTGGAATTTAGGCCTTAACTAAATATTCTATGTTTCTGGTGTTGTGGATGGATTTCCTGCATTTTCTTGTGTTAAAATAATATTATAAACTCCATGTGCTGATTCTAATTGTTCTCTGTACAACCCCTGACTACAATAGACTGCATGAAGCTTTGGAGGACATACAGATATAAACCAAAACAGATGGATATCTTAGGAGGGGTCAGCGTGATAGTTCCGAGTCTGATTGGTTTTTTTGGGAATGGAGAACTGTATGAGATGTCTTTTATCACTGACAAGCTGTCACTTTGAACTTTTTATTTTGCCTCTTCTAGGCAAACATCTCACCTTTTATGTTTAGAGCTCACTACTAACTATAAAAGATAGACACATCTCTTTTAGGTCTATGTTTGCTTACTTTAGATTTCAAAACAACTTTAGGATTTAAAGGTACCCCTGAAAGAGACCTCCACAAAGATGGCCAAGGTATTTGCCAGAGACTATTCTAATATGTTTTTCCAAGTGAGCCAAGAATGATGAAGTCTTAAGTTTTAGGATATGTCCTATTTTTAGTATTGTGGGCCTGCCTGGAAGTAGGAGAGAAGAGGAAAGAATGATTTGGAGTCAGATGGATTTGAGATTGTTTCTAAGCTTGCATTTCTTACTAGCTTTATGATTTGACACATTGTTTAACATCTCTGATCTGTAGTTTTGTCTGTAAAGTTGTGCATAATAGTCTGTATCTCACAGAAGTGTTGTAAGCATTATAGCAAGTACCATATATCATGTGCCTTATACAGTTATATCTTGCTAACTGCTCTGAAATTCATAAAATATGGTACTCATAGCATTTAGACATGAACATTTTGTCCCAACACTCATTGTTTGTTTGTTTGTTTGTTTTGTCTTTTTCTTTTTCTTTTTTATCGGTACTGGGGATCAAACTCATGACTGGACACTTGCAAGGCAGGTGCTTATGCCACTGAGCTAAATCCCCAGCCCTGTTTGTTTGTTTTTTAAAGAGAACAAAAGAAAGCAGAATGAAACAAAGCAAATCAGAACAGGAAAATGCAAGCAACACAGCACTTCACAACAAAACAATTGGACATCAACAGTAGCTAACATAATGTCTCATTTCTTTGAAATAGTTGAGCATACCTTCACACAATAATACCAAACATAACAACGTAGTAAAAAATTCAAAAGAATGAAAGCATTACAGAACTTCAAAACCAGATAACAGGAAATGAACAATGGCTGCTGTAATACCTCATTTTCCTCAAAAAACTTGTGGATAATATCACACATAATAAAATAAAACACAACAGGATAGAACCAATCAAAACAGAAGAACAAAAGCATGGTAGGACTTCAAAACAAAGATGATAGTAAATCATCTTGGTATCTAGGGTAGCAATAGCTACCATAATGTCTTGTTTTCTTCAAAATAGTGTTTATACCATCTCACATAATAAAATCAAGCAAAACAAAATAAAATCAGACCAATGAATGAAAGCATTATAAGACTTCAAAACAATATATTAGGAAACTATGATTACCATGATATTTCCCATTATATTCAAAATAGCTTCCCCTACCATCTGAAAGCATAAAATCTAACAAAAGACAGAACAAAGCCAAACCTAATAAAATTGTGTAAACAATGCAAGAGTTCAAGATAATAAGAAATTGACAGTAGTTTCCACCTTTCCCTCCCTTTGTTCTTTTTTTTAAATTTTATTTAAAGGAAGATTAAACAAAACAGAAAATGGGTAGAAATAATACATACTTTCAAAGAAAGAATAAACAGTAAGAAATCACTAGTTGATATTTACATATTGTCCTCTTACAAATAGTTATTCAAGATACAAAAATGGAGCATATTAAGTGGGATTTAAAACAGTGAGACTGCAACAAATTCTGTTCAACAAACCTTAGTAATGTGGTTATCAATCCAATACACTTATACATGCAGTAATCCATATCTTCATTTATATTGAGATTGAACAAACCCAAGCAGGCTAAAATCACTCTGATCAAAGAATAATAGTATTGCTGGATTTCACATTACAATACTGCTGGATCAGCACTGGGTACTGTAGTGTCTCTTTTTCTTCAAAGTACTTGTTCACTTCATCATGTGTCATAAGATCAGTTCTCATAAACTGTTTATTGGTTCTATGCATGCATGAGTCTTAATATGTATTTCTATCCTTTCTATATTAGAGGGAGGAACAAAACAAAGCAAGACAAAACAAAACATATTCCTATAAAGACATGAAGGGGCTGGGGACTTAGTTCAGTGGCTTAAGCACCTGCCTGGCAAGCGCAAAGTCCTGAGTTCGATCCCGGCACCAAAAAAAAAAAAAAAAAAAAAAAAAACACATGAAATGAAAAAGACATACAAGACCACTGTACAAAGGGTTCTACCATAGTTACTGTGTTCTCTCGTGTTACCTTCAATAGAATTGGCTATATCATCAGACATATTATAATTGAATATCTCAGTATATAACAGTATTAATAAAAACACAATTTTGTACGTAGTATAAAACTTCAAAAACAGGTAATAATCAAACCAGAATGGGCATCGTAGTGAGTCTTGTCATCTTCAATGTAATTGCCTAAATGCTCAAACTTGATACTATCAATCATAACAATTTTGAATAAAATCTGTCGATAACAAACAGCAATCAAACCAGATTTAACTAAGATCAGTTATGATAAATCAGTATAAATCATAAAGGGCTCCAAATTAAGTTAATATGAAATTAAAGATGATTACTGTGCGATATCCTGGTGTGTTTGGAATAGCTGTCTGTGCCCTCAAATCTAATGCAAGTAGACAAACTGGGACAGAATAAGTTCTATCTAAGCAGCGCGGTGTGAGTAATATGGGTTTTAATTCTTGATACACTATCTTGATACACAGTATCTTCTGCCATCTTTCTAAAGGCCATTCCTCCCCTTTCACTTCCCCAGGGTGCACTGTGTATTTTTGGGTCTCACCTAGACCGTTGGTTTTAAATTGGAGGGGGGGAGCAACCTGCTATTTACCTAAGTGGTTCCAAACATTCCCCTCCTGGACTTGATCTCTAATTATATTCCTTTATGTATTAAAGCCTGTTTTGCCAGCCTATCCACAAATACTGGTCTTGTTGCCCCTATTATTCCCTGGCTCCCTGTCCCATAGAGCATTGTTTTCCCATATTTGATTTTCAGTCCATATACCCTTTTTCAGGTTAATTATATTTCCTATATTAAAGCATCTCAGTGGACCTTACTTCCTGATCTTCTCTACCTGTGATTCTTTTTTTTTTTAGTGTATCAAGGCCATCTATATTAAAGTTTATAACCAACCTTCTCTGTCTCATTTCTGTTATGCTCTTTGTTTGCCATTAGTTGATTGCTTGTCTTCTTTATTCTGCTTTCTGCTCCATTCATTGAGGCCTCTCTGACACTATTCCTGGAATCCTGGTACTTTGCTCTCTCTCTAGAATGCCCTGCAGTATTCTCTGTAGAGTTGGATTGGTGGTTGTGAATTTCCCCAATTCCTCTTTGTCTTGGAAGGATCTTGTTTCTCCATTAATTTCTACAGACAGTTTTACATGTTATATCAATCTGAGCTGGAGGTTATTTTCTTTCAGGGCTTGGAATATTTTGCTCCAAGCTCTTCTTGACTTGATGGTTTGTGTTGAGAAGTCTGTCATAATTCCGATGAGCCTTCCTTTATAGGTGATCTGTTTCTTATCTAACAGCTTTTAATATTCTGTTCTTATATTGAATTTCTGGGATCTTGATTATTATATGCCTGAGTGTAGCTCTGTTTTGGTTGTTGTTGGCTGGAGTTATGTGTGTCTCATACATCTGAATATCATTTCCTTTTCTTATGTTTGGGAAGTTTTCCTTAATTATTTCTGTGAATAGCCTTTGCAGTTCCTTTGTTTGTACCCCTGCTTCTTCATTCACATTCTTTATTCTCAAGTTATAGATCCTCTTGTTGTCTTCTAGCCTTTGTATTGGTACAGCTTGTTTCCTTGTTATTTTAAAAACGTTTTTCCTTTCATAATCCCACATTGCAAACCTGTCCTCCAGTTCGGATAATCTATCCTTAGTTTCTTTCAAGCAGTTTTGCCAGCTTTCAGTGTAGTTTTTAATTTCCTGGTAATCTCTTTGAATCTGCTTCATGTTTTCTATATTTTCTTCATATTCTTCATCAAATGGTTCTCTCCTTTGTTTATGTTCCTCCATTCTTCTATCTGTGTCTTCTTGAGAAGTGTTTAGCATTTCTTTCATTAATCTATTTATATCTTACTTTACTTGCTTAACTATTTCACTTTTGAACTCATCTATGAGGTCCTGAATGTATTTCTTTATTTCTACTGATGCCGTGTCTCATATTGCATGTTTGCTCTCCTGAATCACTTTTGTATTTACTTCTCCTGAATCAATGTTCTCAGGGGGGGCTGGGGCTTTTTCTTATTGTTTCCTCTTCTCATATTTTTTTGTTTTTTCCATATAGGCTCCATACAGGCTTCTAAGAAGGCTCCAGTCCCTTTTTTTGTTGTTGTTTATTCTGGTTCTTCTGAAAGGTGCTGGCTAGGTGACCCTGCCTACTCCAGGGTGCTATTGAAGTGCAAATAGGGATGGCATATATTGACCCCTCCCCTCCAGGTCAGCTAGCCTGTGGAGGCCTTCACTGTACCTTAGTGTGTGCAGCTCATAGGGAATTGGTCTAGGATACCCTACTGATTCCCAGCCAGGGGCATGACCCAGGCCAAGCATACCCCACCAATCTGGTCTGGGAAGGGAACAACTGACTGACGTCTCTGCAGTACCTTGTTTCTGCCAGTTCTGCCCAGTTCCAAGATGTTGTTCCCTTTACGGTGTAAAGGTTTTATTCCCGATACTCACCACAGGTCAATGCAGCTCCCCTGCTGGCTCTGCTCTCCATTGGTCTCGCCGACCCCCAACCTCAGTGTGCCCACATCCCAGCACAACTGTGGCTCCAGTAAGTCGAAGCAGTGAGAACCCAGGCAGTTCTCTGAGTTGCAGCTGTGTGAGTTCGGACATGCCAGCCAGTGCAGTTCTCTGGTTTGCTGTTCCCCTTTGCCTTCACATCTCCCCACTAAGGCCTTCAGGCTTGCCCGCCACCAGCTTCACTGTGCCCGTGCATCTCCAGTTCCAAAAGTGCTTCTGTCTCAGTGCGACCAGCTCTGGGGAGAGCACTGCCAGCTACCACCTTCTTCTGTTCAAGTTTTTCTTTTTTAAAATTCTTTCTGTGGGCTTCAGTTCTCACTTTAGTTTCTTCCTTGGTCAAGGGGATCTACACCTTACCTGCTTTTCCTTCTTCAGAATGCTATATTCCAACATTTGGGCTGTTTCTCTCAGAGAGGCTTTTTAGTTTGCTGCTTACTGTTCCACCATCTTCCCAGACTCCCTCCTAACACTCATTGTCTAGTATTCAGTGCACAAGCTAGAATTCATTGGTGTCAATTGCCTCATGATCCTCTAACCTTTCCAGATGAAGCAATTGTTTGGTACTTGGTTTTATACTCATTGTACTTCCTAGAACCAGTTAAGGAGTATGAAAGTACCATTGTACTTTGTTTGACACAGTATATGGTACCCCAAAATGTTAATTCCTTTTTCCTCTCAATGCAAGTTACAAGCTTCTTGTGCCCACCTTGGCTCAGCAACTTAAAAATAATAAGTGCAAATCAATAAAATTCTGTTTCTACTAGGAAATCAATACCTCTTGTTGACTGATATATATATATATATATATATATATATATATATATATATATGAGATATTGATTATATATATATATATATATATATATATATATATATATTGCTATTGAGTTTGCACATATCTAGCAATCTGGCCTAGAAAGAAGAAGGAAAAAGGAAAAAAAATACAAGATAGTTATACTGCTAGTTTGTCTTAGTTCACTGAAAAAGAAAGTCTGTGCTAATATTGTTTGGAGAAATTTTATAGCCATATCTTGTGCTCTGAGTAACTACTTTGAAGATAACAATACACAATGTACTCACTATTGTCATTCTCCTATTATTTTGTTATGAAATTTTGTTTTACTTTTTTCCATAAAATAAAAAAGAAAGAAGATAATATGAAGAATGTTAAATAACAAAGAGTCTGAACCACCTTGTTACTATGTCTGGTTGAAGGACTGTAGTACAGTAATACCTTGGTTCACTAATACTTCTATTCATAAACAGTTCGGTTCATTAACAAACTTTTGGCAAAAGTTTGTTTCCGTTCACAAATTCGGTGTCTTGTGATGGACATGACCACAACTATCTTCCTTGCATGAACTTGAATGTGGCCATTTTCCCCACTATGACATATGGTCATGGCTTCTTCTAGTCAAGATCACGGTCAGACAGACCTGTGCACAGTTGCTGTGAAGATTTTTTGTTTGCTTTTTAGCACAAACATGCCATGTAGTATTATTCAATCCAACATGGCTCCAAAGAAAATGCAGAGCAAGGATGGTGGTAAAAACAAATGCAGAGCAGTAGCGAAGGATGCAAGAACATGAAGCATGGCAATGAAAGTAGCCACAGTGTGCAGAGTGGTAACGAAAGTGACAAGCATGCGCAGAGCAATAATGAAGGTAACAAGAAAATGCAGAGCAAGAATTTAGAAGAAGTTCTGAAGAAAACAGCCATTAACTTGAAGAAGGACAATGTAGAAAAGCATAAGCATGGTACTCATGTGACTGATCTGGTCCTGGACTACAAGATGGCAATATTGACAGTCTCTATCTTGAAGAATAAAGATGCCATCAAAGGAGCTGACATGACAAAAGGAGTAACTGAATGAGTAAATAAGAACTGAAATGTATGATAGATATTGGGAAATTGGAAGAAAATGCTCAAATGAGAAGGGGAATAAGACAGGGGAGGAAGGAAGGAAAAAGGAAAAAAAGAAAATGGAAGGGAAAATGGAAACAAAACTACTATAAATGAAAGAGTTAAAGGACTAGCATAAGCACCTGCCTGGGAAGTGCAAGATCATGAGTTTGATTCCCAGTACACCCACCCCGAAAAATAAGTAGTTAAAAAGGGGATGAGGAGAGAGGAGGGTTTTTGGAGAAAAAAGAATCGAGATATATTATGTACAAGTACACATTCCATATGATGAATGTGATTATTATGTATATCTAAAATGTATCAATAAAATTAAATTTTAAAAAGTTAACCAACCAGAGGGCACAAGTGCTGCAAAAGGTAGCAAAACCTTTGTTAATGTGGTTAAATGAGAAGCAGCCAGCAGGTGATAGTGTTAGCAAAGCTATGATCTGTGAAAAACCTAGAAAATTTCTCAGTGATTTGCCATAAGAAAATCCTTCTATAAGTGCAAGAAGTGGTGAATTTAAAGCCAGTAGAAGATGGCTTTATAAATTCTGCAAAATAAGTGACATCCACCATGTGGTAAGACATGATGAGGCTTGCAGTTCTGACAAAGCAGCTGCAGAAGCTTGCAAGAAAGAATTCATGGAATTCATGAAGGCAGAAAGATACATCACTCCACAAGTGTTCGCCTGTGATGAAACAAGGCCCTTCTGGAAGGAGGTGCTGGAAAATCTATATTATACAGGAGGGAAAGGCACTGCTGGGACACAAACCCATGAAGAACAGATTGACCCTTTTGCTGTGTGTGAACACAAGAGTTGATCTGAAGATTAAGCTACTACTGGTGCACCATTCCCAGACCCTTCAGGCATCTGAGGAATGTAGTGTGAACAAAGCCAGACTGCCTATCGCGTGGAGGGCCAATGCAAAAGCTTGGGTCACAAAGCAATTAATTGTTCATGAAATGGCTGCAAGAGGTGTTCTCACTCACTATTGTTAAGAAGTTATCTTTCTGACAACCAACTGCCAGAAAGGTGCCTTCTCCTGTTGGACACTGCCCCAGCACACCCTCCACCCTTGGTGGATGATATGGATGTTGAATATAACTTCACAAATGTCAAATTCCTACCCTCAAACATGACACTTCTTGCAGCCCAGCAAGTGATCTGCAACTTCTAGGAGCTGTACCCAAAGGTGCTCTTTATAAGGTATTTTAGTGTCACTGAAGAGACATCCTTGACTCTGCAAGAGTTCTGGAAGAAACATTTCCATGACCTCCACTGCATCAACCTCACTGATAAAGCCTGAAAGATGTCACATACCAGACCTCAAACATGGCCTGTAAGAAACTGTGGCTAGAATATGTCATTGAACGTGACTTTGAAGGGTTTGTTGCACAAGTAGTGAAGTAGTTGTGTCCATGAGAAGAGTAGGAATCTGAGTATCACTGGTGCAGACATAGAGGAGCTTGTTGAGGACATAAGGAATTGCTGATGATGGCAGAACTTGCTGAACTTTACGGTGAGCAGCAGAAGGCACATGTTGAGGAATATTCCACAGAGAAAGAGGAAGACAGTGAGGAGGTGAGCAGTGATGTGATAAAATGCAATATGGAAAAATGGAACAAGTACTGGGATTTCTTTGAAAAGTACCGCTTCAATATAACTATAATGAATAGAGTGTTGAATCTGATGAACAGTAACATAGTCTCTCATTTCTAGAGGGGTATGAAGTGCAGGAAAAAGAAAGTGAGATTAGACAGATTTTTTTGTCAAAATTGACCCAGCAACTATCAGAAAAACAAGAGAGAGGCCCTGAAGGAGGTCTTCCTGTGTCCTTATGGAGAGGAACTCTCCCTCCAAACAATAACTTCCTCCCCTCCCACTTTCCTGTCCTCCACATCAGAAGTAGCCTCAAGCAAGGTTATTTTCTCTTAATACTGTACAATACTGTACTTTGTGTCATATTTTGTGGTTTAAAAATACATATGGTTCAGAATGGTTTAACCTTATTTGCATTAAACCTTATGCAGAAATTTGATTTGGTTTGTGCCCAATTCTGCTCACAACCAGAACTGTAGAACAAATTAAGTTCATGAACTGAAGCATCACTGTATGTGATCCAGTATGTAAACAGGTAACTAATTACATTCCTGACAGTTTCCTTAGCTGCTATAATCTACTCTAGGTCTTCATGTCCTCTGCAGAGAGGGAAACAACAAGAATCTTGAAGCAGTGGAAATAGTCTCATATATATGAAAAATGTTTTATAATTTCAATACACTCAATATGTTCATATCCACTGTCCTACTTGATTCTCAACCTAAAAAATGGAGTAAACAGTAGGTTTATCCCACTGCTGGTAAGAGAAAAAAAGTTCAAGGGTTGAAGCCAGTTTTGGTGGTGAATGCTTATAATCTCAGCACTTGGGAAGCTGAGGCAGGAGGACCATTGTAAGTTCAAGGCCAGCCTGAACTATATAGCAAGACCCTGTCATAACAAACAAGCAGACAAACAACTAAAGACTCAAGAAGGTTAATACCAATTTAAAACTTTTTACATCATTTTTATTTTATTCATACATATTTGCAATGTTTAAATTCCTGTGAAGAGTTGGTATATTTACATAACACATCTTAATTCTTATTTTTATGCCCTTCTCCTCCCTTCTCTTCTGTCTCTTCCATACCTTGGTCCCCTTTCTTTTTTATTAGTACATAATTGCAGTACATAATGATTACATTTCTTGTGTGGAGTTGGTACATGTACTTAAAACATCTTAATTATTTTTCATTCTTTTCTCTTCTCCTCCCCCACTCCCTTCACCTCTTGACCCTCTTCCTTTTGAAAAAAAATACTTCAGATTGGGTGTGGTTGCCCATGCCTGTAATTACAGCACTCAGGAGGTTGGGGCAGTAGGACTGCTGTGAGTTTGAATCCAACCTGGGCTACAAAGTAGGTTCCAGGCTAGCCTGAACTGCATAGTGAAACCCGTCTCAAAAAACAGAAAAAGAAAAATAATTCCTATTATGTATCTTTTATTTTGGTCTTTATGTATAATTTGGGTTTCTCATATAAGAGAAACTATATGATATTTAAGTCCATGTACCTGATTTATTTAACAACATTATGTCTCAGAATACATTCATTTTACTACAAATGACTCAAGTTTACCCTTATTTTAGCAGAATAGTACTACATTGTGTGTAAGTACCACATTTTCTTTATCTATTTATCTATTGATGGACATATAAGCTGCTTCCAAAATTTAACTATTATGAAATGTGCTGCTATAAACAATGGTACAAATGAATCACTATAATATGATGACTTTAACTCCTTGAGGAGGATACCTAGAAGGGTAGTGGATGCATCAAATGGAATTTCTGTTTCTGGTTTTTTGAGGAATCTCCATACAGATTTAAATGGTGCTTGTACTAGTTTATACTCCCACTAAAAACGCAAAGTTTCCTTTTACCCCCACAGCCTCACCAGCATTTGTTTTTGATTTCTTGATGATAGCCATTCTTTCTATAGTAAGATGAAATTTTGGTTCTACTTAATTTGCATTTCCTTAATGATTAGAGATGTTGAGCATTTTTTGATGTACTCATTGGCCATTTGTCCTTCTGAGAAGTTTCTATTCATTTCAATTGTCTGTTTTTTTATCAGGTCTTTTATTTAGGGACTGTGATTTTCATGTGTTATTTATGTAACTTAAACATTTGTTCTGTGTGTGAGGAATAGCTGACAAAATCTTTTTCCCACCCTGTAGATTATCCCTTCATTGTTTTTGGCTGTTTCTTTTGTTGAGCAGAAGCTTTTTAATTTAATATAACCCCATTTAATGGTTCAGGTTATTTCTTGTACATTTTGGGTTTTGTTTAGAAACTTCTTGCCTATATCTATGTCTTCAAATGTTGTACCCATTTTAAGTTCCAACATATTGTTTCTGTTTCAATATTTAGGCCGTTGATCCATTTTGATTTTAGTTTAATACATGATGAGAGAGATGGGTCTAGATTCAACTTTCTGCATGTAGACAGCCAGTTTTCCCTGCACCATTTTTTTCTTTTTCTTCAATCAGGTTGTATTGCTACATTTTAGATATACATAATTGATTGCGTTCATCATAGAGAATTTGTACCTGTGCACTATATAACATGATTCTTTTATCCCATTCTTCTACCCTCCTTTCAACTCCTTCTGTCCTTCCCATTTACAAAAGCTTTGTTTCCATTTTTTCCTTTTCTCCTTTTTTTCACTTTTCCCTTCTTTCCTTTCCTCCCTCTCCTTTCCTTGTTCCCTCCCCATTTGAGCATTTTCTCCCTATTTCACAATACCTAATATACATTTTGGACCTTATTTAAACTTTTGGTTCCTCACACCAGAGAAACAATGTGGTACATATGTGTTTCTGATTTATTTCACTTAACTCTATGGTCTTAAGATACATCCATTTACCTAGGAATGTCTCAAATTTATCCTCTATGGCAGAGATGTACTCCATTGTATAAAAAATATTTTCTTTATTCATCAGTTGATGAGCATTTGGGCTATTTCCAAGCGTTGGCTATTACAAATTGTGCTGTTATAAACATGGAAGTATATATCGCTGTGGTATGATGCTTTTAATTCTTTTGAGAAGGCACTCTTTAACTGGGACCTCTAATCCTACGTTTTTGAGGAATCTCCACATTGATTTCCACAGTGGTTGTATCAATCTACACTCCCAACAGTGGAGAAGGGTTCCTTTCTCCCCACAGCCCCACCAGCATTTGTTATTGGTTGATTTCTTGATGATAGCCATTCTTTCTCCAGTGATATGGAGTCTCAGCATTGTTTTAATTTGCATCTCTTGGATGACCAGTGATGTTGAACATTTTTTCACATATTGTTGTACTCAGGGATTGTATACAGAGAATAATTAGGATCAGGACATGGAGTTTATAATATTATTTTTATAATGGTCACCAGGAGTTAACACAGGAAAATGCAGGAATTCTATCCACAACACCAAAGGCATAGATTATTTAGTCAAGGGCCTAAATCCCACAGCAATGCCCCACATGAGTCCAGATAAAAACCCAGAGCTCATGACAATTCTTCCCACAAGTCCAATTGGAGGTCCAGAACACACAAGAAGGACTCACGCCAGTCTCTTTTATGGATCTGTGCCGGGAAGGCCCAAAGGTCAGCGTTGGAAGCCAGAAAGTCCATGCCAGCGGGGTGAAGGAGCTATGCTGGTGGGATGAGAGTTCTATGCTGGAGCTGCGAAGTCACACTCACAATAAAGACCAGGGCTTTCCTGAAAAGCACCACAGCCATCCTCAGTGACATGAAGGTCCCAAGCTCCTCTGATAACAAGCACAGTCGGGTACATGCCAGGAAGCCAGCGTGACGAGTTCATCCTGGAGACCAGGCAGCACATGTCTTCCTCTATGGAGCCAGGAAGCAATACTTGATGTGAGGACCAAGACTTCTCCAGGAGAACCAACATCTCAGACAGCAACCCGTAGGAGAACCCACAATGCCTCCTTAACGCCTCAATCCTCCTCGCCTCCTTCTCCACCTATTTATCCTGGCAACTTTCCTCAGGTGGAGCATCTATACTTAGTGCCATGCTGACGTAATCCACCTGGCATTAAGTTGGCCAACAGTTCTTAATCCATAACACATATTTATTTGCTGTTTGTATTTCTTCATCTGAGAAGTGTGTATTCATCGCAGATGCCTGTTTTTTGGACTGGGTCTTTAAATTTTGGAGGTCTGATTTTTTAGAGTTCTTTATGTGTTCTCGATAGTAATCCTTTGTTTGAGGTACAGCTTGCAAATATTTTCTCTCACTCTGTGAGTTGTCCCTTCACTCTGTTGATGGTTTCTCTAGCTGTGCAAAAGTGTTTTAATAAGATTCCAGCACCATTTGTTTAAAAGACCAAAAAGTTAACAACTATTTCATAGCAAAATTGGGATTAGAACCTTTGTTTTCTGAATCCTAACTCAGTGCTCAGTGGTACCACTTTAACTGTGGCTTGAATGGTTGTGGTCTAAATAGAATATACTTCAAAACACAAATAATGCAATATTTTCTTATATAACACCGCAGCTGCCTGGTCTGGTTTAGCAAAAACTGGAAGAACAGCAGAAGGTGGGGGTAACCAAGTGTTCAAAATGAATTCCACATTTAAAGATGTTCAACAAAAGCAACAGAGGGTGCTCAGAACATTGATTGTCAATGCTAATTCTCCAAACCTTAGAATATTTTGTTTGCATTATTTCTTACTACCCTCAATGACAAAATCCAGCCTTTTTGGCATTGTATCCCTGCATTCCTAACATGTTCCTTCAATTTATTTCCCAACTTCTGCTTTATCTAGTCATATTACCTTGGTGAAGACCTTCCCTCCTACTGTCTGACTCATTCTCCCATCTCAATTCATAATAATCTTGCCTGTCTGAGGATATTTTCCTTCTGTATTTATATTAACTCTTTTGACTTTGTTACATAGAATTCCCAGCAATTTCTGCTGCATAAATAAAATAATATAGCAAAAGATACTCTGAAAACAACTAATTAAAATTTATTATTATACTCTACATTTTAGTCCTATGTTTTACTTTCACATATTACCTTACACTTGAGAATTCTTCACTCTGATGATGTTACTTCCCTCCAAATTTCTCTATCTTATCAGTAGCACAGTCTAAACCTGAAAGTGTGTGTGAGGTGGGAGGGTTGGTAACAAGGGGACGTTCTCTAGTGGGGAAACATTCTTCCCACTTCCTGATCATAAGAGTTAGAAATCTTTCTGATCCTTGCATGTTTCTAGGTAATGGAAAGAGTCAGAAGTAATGAAAAGATCTCAGATCTTGAAAACAACCTAAGTGTCCATCAACTGAGGAATGGATAAGTTATGGTATTTTTATACAATAGAGTAGAGTACTACTGAGTACAGCTATAAAGAAGGATCACATTGAGATATTTATAAATAAATGGACGCAACTTGAAGCCATACTCATAAGTGAAATAAATCAAATTCACATGTATAAATACTGTATCATCTCCCTAGTGTAAGAAATGGTAAAAGTATATAAGAGTTTATGGTAATCATGATTCCCCATTACATAGCTTTGAAGCCTTATAATATTTGCATTCATTACTTGGAGTGATTTTATCCTGTTTTTTTATTTTATTATCTGTGATAGTATGAACAGCTATTTTGAAGGAAACCAGACATTATGATAGCCAGTGCTGATTTAATATCAACTTACTCTGAAGTCATACCATGCCTTTGTTCTGTTTCCACTGGTTCTATCATATTGTATCTTATTGGATTTTATTATATGTGATAGTATAAACAAATTTTCTATGGAAAATAAATAATACAGTAGCCATTGTTCATTCTCTGTTATTTGGTTCTAAATGCCCTGTTAATACTTTCATTCTCTTGAATGGTTTTATACTATTTTGTTATGTTTGATACTATTGTATATGAAGTTATGCTCAAGTATTTCAAAGAAAGGGACATTATCAAGGGGCTGGGGATTTAGCTCAGCGGTATAAGCACCTGCCTTGCAAGCAGGCTGTCGTGAGTTCGATCCCTGGTACCAATAAAAGGGAAAAAAAAAAGAGACATTATTGTAGTTACTGTTAATTACAGGTTGTCTTGTGAAATACTACGTTGCTTACATTGTTCTGATATGCTTTGTTATGTTCTCTTTTGTCTTAATCTCTTTAAAATAAAAAGTTTATAAGAAGTAATGAAAAGACTGAATAGTGGGGGGCGATTTAAAGAAGATTCCAGAAGCGATAAAGAGAGAATATTTTGAGCTCATGGGTAGAAATGTTTACCTTAAGAAGGGAAAAAAAGTATTTTTTTGTCTGATGATGATAGAAAGGGAAGATTTAAGAAATTCTGACATAGAAAATTTTGCAGGAATAGTATCCACATTTCCAATAAATGAAAGGTTTTTTCTTTGCTCATTTACATCAGTAAGTTAGTGTTAGGTTTTTAGGAAGAGGAGAACTGATTTGAAATAGTACTTCCAGTAATTTTAGGGCTCCAACAAATAAAGTTATGGGATGGAAAAAACAACAGTGGGAATCAGCACCATGTCTCCAACTCCCAAAGAACAAAAATACTCACAGTTTGCTTCTCTTTCAGCACCTTACCAAGTAATTAGGCTAGGAAAAATGATCTAAAAAGCAAGCATAATAAGCTGAAGATTCACTGAGGAACAAGGCCTGTTCTTCTAAGACAGAACTAAGTGCACTTTTTCCACCCTACTGCTTGCTGCTCTACATTGGAGCTTCATTTGGAACTTCCACCTTCTAGGCACCCAAGATTCCAGCCTCCTTCCCCTCTGATTCACCCTTCATTACACTTAGTACTTCCTTATATTTATGTTTAATCAATTTTCTCACTTACTAGTGTGTCTGAAACTTGAAAGGTGTTTCAGAACCTTCTCTATACCCCTGGAGTCTAGCACAAATCTTGATGTGTAGGCGCTGAGTAATAGTTTTTGTGTCAAAGTCACTGGAGTGATATTTCTAAAACAAATCTGATCATACCATTTTCCTGGTACAGAGTTTTAACTGATCCTCAGCATAAGATTTCAGTGCCTCCATGGCCTGATCCTTGTGTACATCATCTTCTGCCATTTCCTCCCCTTTCTTCTCAATAGCCTTGACATAACTTAGTGACATTTAAACTAGTACTCACAGTTCATTAGCAAGCCATTTGCTCTGACCTTTGTATTTTGCACACTCTTCTCTCCACCTGCAATGACATGCCCTACTTTCCTTGACAGTCTAGCAATCTAACACTGACTCAGTGATACCAGAGTGGGTTTTGAACATTCCCTTGCCTGATATCAAGGTAAGCTAAGATATATGTTTGTGACACAACCTATCTTTGTCTTTTTTTGTCCTCTTCAGAGAAATAGCTGAGGCTAGCCTATGTGATTTCTCCAGATGTCTAGTAGGAAAAATTGCTTCTTTCTGGGGTTTACATGTCAGTGTGTTATTTTCTGTATAGGTATAATAGTAAAGCAAATTATCTCTTTTGAAACACAACTAGAGACTCACTTAATTCCAACATCCCCCAGAAATCCAATAAATAAGTAAAAACCTTCCTCCAAATATTTTAAAAGACCAACAGCAAAAAGGAATGCACCTTCTCTGGCCTACAAGACAACATTCTCCAAAGCTCCATGGAGTTAAGCAGGTAACATAAATGAATAGATGAGGGTAGTGGACCATGTAGGAACTTTAACAAACTGGCAATCCAGTTGAAGAAGATGAAGTAATCTAAAGGTTATTTGTCTTTTCCCTTTCATACTCCATAGCCTTAACTTTCTTAGGGTCTGCTTGCTGGTGACTCCTTAGAAAGAGATATGTGATTTTTAAGGTTCTTATATCTATGATCTCTGTCTGAAAGGGAGACATTTTGAATATAGGAAATAGCATGAAGAAAAGCACAAAACATAAGTAAGCTATCTTGGGAAATCTTCTGCCTTAGTCATATTTGTCTCAGTGACCTACTTATGCCCAGCACTGAATCGGGCCACCTATAGACAGCAGTGTTTTGTCTTGTTTGAGACAAGGTTTTCACAATGTAGCCCAGACAGGCTTGAAGTTGTAATCCTCTTGCCTCAGCCTCCCAAGTGCTGGGATTATAGGCATGTGCCACCGTGTCCAGTTTAGGTTAAGTCTTAGCTTCATAATTTATTATCTATGTAACCTTGGGCAGGTCACTTAACCTCACTGTGTTACAGTCTCTATAAAATGGGAGTACTACAAGAAGCTATTTGCTATAAGGATGAACTAAGTTACTAATCTATACAAAGCACATCAAACAAGTGCCTAGTTTATAGTAAATACTCAATAAGATTAGACATTGTTAATATTATCATAGAAATCTAATAATTAAAACTTAGATATTACAAGATGATAATGGCATAATGTTTTTATCTCATGGATAATACTCTCATTTTCAAAGGACCCTTAGAAGTCTTAAAGAAAGGAATAAGGAGGAGAGACAGGTTCTTCTATGAGAGAATGTATGAGAGATTTTAACAAGCTTTTTGCTGCACTCCTTAAGGCAAACTATGGATTTACTTTCATAGTACTGTAATTTTGTATCTGTGGTCTAGATGCTTTCTTTGGAGATAGAAAAGGAAAAGAATTATTCCAAATGCTCCTTTTGATCTGGGAAAGTCCAATTGCAGTTGCAGTGGAGAGTAGGTACCCCATCTGTCTCAGGCTTTCCTCTTTCTAGATCTTGACTATGGTTTTGTTGGATGTGATTGTGAGCTAGTGCCAAGGGTGAGCAGTGAGTCAGGTTCCCATGTGTTTTGTGTGTGCCCGTCACAGTCATTCTGTGTCTATACCAGCATAAACAAATTTTCAGAGTATGTCCTTTAGTCTTTCTTCCAGCTAACCCCACCCCAAATCATTCCAGGTCAATCATAAGGATCCTGGGACCATGGGTCTAAATGGTGTTGATAAACCATGTAAGCTCTTAGGGCTAAGATGCAAGATCAATCCTGGACTAGGATGGATAGCTAATAAAATCTCTGTTGGAGGTATATAGAGATGTTGGATGTGCTTCCAAAACTCCCTTCAGAAACCTTCCTGCACTTGCATGGAGGCCTGCCTGTTGCTGCTTGGACCAGACAGAAGTATCCACTCAATTAGCTCTGAAAGCTTGAGAGTGGAGGCAGTTGTTTCTCAGTTTACTTGATTTGAAGACATTAGGCCTATTTCTAGCCATTTCCTGAAATCACCAGCTTAAATTTTAAAAATCTCATGTCAAGGAAAACCATATACATGCTAGTTATTTTCTAGCTGAGGCCTTTCAATAATGATAATACAGAAGGCTTCAGTAATGATAATACTGAACTGTGTAACCACAGTTTACAATGATGTGTTGTGTATTTCAAAATTACTTAAAATAGATTTTTAACATTCTCATCATGAAAGATGATAAAGTGGTGAGATAATGGATATATTAATAAGCAAGGCTGACTATAATGCATACATAAAGCAAAACATCACCTTGTACCATAAAAATATGTATCCTTATTTGTCAATTAAAAATAATTTTAAGACTTCTGGGAGAACATGGCGGACAGATAGCAGCAGCTACGGAGGCTCTCTGAAAGACCCAGCTTAGAATTCAGGAACGGTGCGGAGTAAGGAATCATAAGCAAGTGGAGATACGCCCTACTGACCCAAGAACGAACTGGGCTGAGAGAAACCAAATGGGAATGCAATCGTGGTGCTATAACAGGAACAGAAAAGCCTCAGTGTGGAAGCTGGAGCCCGTGCTATTGGAAGCCGAGATTTGGGTTTCCCGCCACTGCTGCTGCGTCTACATGCGCTCAGCAGGGAGAGAGACGAGCGAAAGCTCTGAGAATGGGAATCGGTGAATGGAGTTGAAAGCAGGACGGGCGGGAAACTGTGCATTGACCTGCAGTGAGTGAGAGAAACTGGGACTCTTCCACAGTCTAGGAGACTCCAACAGAGGACATTCTGGGACTGGGCAGACTTGCGGGAACAGGGCGCTGCAGTGACTTCAGTCACGTATCCCCCTCTGAAGTGGGATTGGTGAGCAGTTCTAGCCTACGTGACTCTGCTGGCTGAGACCCAGTAGGCTAGCACAGCCCAGGTCCCAGCGCCTGAAGGTAGATTGACCTGGAGGGGCGGGCCCCACATAGGCTGCCTGGTCTGCAACTTCCTGGTGCACTGCGGTGGGCAGGGACACCTAGCTGGCACAATTCAATCAGACTGTGGCCAACAGGGAAGGAAGCTGGGCTTCCTATATACACTTGCATATATAAGGAACAAAGAATATGGGAAGAAGCAGCAACAAGAAAGGGTCCTCGGTCCCCAATCCTGAGAAAGAGGCAATAGCAGACACAGCACCAATAGATATAAAGCGCTATCTGCAGAGCCTCATAGACAAGTTCAGGAGTGAAGTTATTAATGACCTGAAGCTAGACATAAGCAGAATAGTTAGAGAAATGTTAAGCACCACCCAAGAAAAAACAGATGGTGGAATGGAAGAACAGAAAAAGAGGGGAGAATTGTTTGATGGAGAAAATAGAGAAAGCATAGAATATGTGAACCAGGTTCAAAGAGATTACCAGGAAACTAAAAACTCTATTGAAAACTGGCATAACAGCTTAAAAGAAACTAAGGACAGATTATCTGAACTGGAGGGCAGATTTGTAATATGGGAGGATGAAATGAAAAACTTCTTAAAAATAACAAAGAAACAAACAGCAATAATACAAAGACTAGAAGATGATAAGAGGATCTATAACTTAAAAATTAAGAACATAAAAGAAGAAGTAAGGACTCAAACAAATGAACTACAAAAGCTACTCACAGAAATAATCCAGGAGAATTTTCCTAATTTAGTAAAAGGTAAAGATACTCAGTTGTATGAAGCATACAGGACCCCAGCCACCTACAGCCCAAACAGAGCAACACCCAGGAATATAATAATTAAAATTCCAGAAATCCAGTACAAGAACAGAATATTAAAAGCCACCAGAGAAAAGAAACAGACCACTTACAAGGGAACACCCACCAGAATTACAGCAGATTTCTCAGCACAAACCATCAAATCACAAAGAGTGTGGGGGAAAATAATTCAAGCTTTGAAAGATAATAATCTCCAGCCAAGATTGATATATCCTGCACAACTATCCCTGGAAATTGATGGAAAAACAAGGTGCTTCCAGGATAAAGAGGAACTAGGAGAATATGCAACCACCAATTCAACTCTACAGAGAATACTGCAGGATATTCTAAAAAAGAAAAAAAAACAAAGAATCCAGAAATAGTGGCAGAGAGGCCACAATGAATGGAGCAGAAAACAAAATGAAGAAGACATACTGACAACTGATGACAGAAAAAGAGCTCAACAGAAATGAGGCAGAGAAGATTAGATGATAGGAACAGCTATTTTGGAGAAAATGACGTCTTAATAGGTAATAGTGATTTAATATCATCTTGTTTTGAAGTCTCATCAAGCTTTTGTTCTTCTGTCTCCATTGGTCTAAACAGGTTATATCTTATTGGATTTTATTATGTATGATAGTATAAGCAAAAACTTTTATAGACAAGGAGATTATACAGAAACCATTGCTCATTTGCTGTTAGTTGATTCTAAATACCCTATAATACTGTCATTCTCTTAAATGGTTTTACATTGTTTTGATATATTTGATGCTACAGTATACGAAGTTATACTCAAAGATCTGAAGGAAAGAGACAATATGGTAACTACTTTTATGTCAGGATAATCTTGTGGTGAAACACTATTTTGCTTAAATGGTTATGTTTTGATCTGCGCTGATTTGCTGTTATGCCCTCTTTTATCTCAATCTCCATTTTATTATTTACTTTTTTTATCCTTTTAATTAAGGGAAAAATAAATTTAAAAATAGCGGATATATTATAGTAACCCACTTTGACTTTCCATTATCTTGATTTAAAGCCCTGTATTACTCTCACCATCTTGTTTTGACTGATGTCCCTCTATTCTGTTTTGCTTGATAGTACCAGGTTCGAAAGTTTAGGCAACAGCTGTGAAGATAGTGGGATTCATTATGATGCCCATTCTGGTTGACTATTACCTACTTTTGAAGACCTATAATGTCTTCAATGTTTTGGTTTCCCGGTTTTGTTCTTTACTGTTTTGTTCAGTTTTATTATAACTGATGATATAGGCAATTCTATTAGAGATAGCGGGAGGCATTATGGTAACCATTGTTGGTCACCTAGTATTATGCTTTTACATTATCTATTACATCCACCCTTTTGATTTGACTGACTGTTCTGTTATGTCACATTTGGTTCTACTCTCTTCCAAAAAAGTAATAAGAACTGTGGGAGCAACAAAACCCAAAATGTGTAATTGTCATTGTACAAAATAGAGGAAAAGAAAGTGCTCTAAACAATATAACTGCATGTATATTTAAGTGTATAAGATAGACAATGATATTACTGAGTTTTGTTGCATCATTGAACAGAACTATTTGCAGTTTCACTGTTGGAATGTCCACTTTATAAGCTTTAATTTTGTAACTTGAACAATTATTTCTAAGATGACAATATGTAATCCATTAACTAGTGATTTCCTACTGTTTATTTTTTCCTGTAAATCTGTATAACTTGTACCCTTTCTCTGCTTTTTTTCTTTTTCTCCTTAAATAAAATTTAAAACAAATAATTTTAAAATATCTTCTTCATATAAAGATAACAAAAATAAAGAAAATGCAATTCTAAAATAATAATTCGGCTTGGCATGGTAGCACAAACCTAGCACTCAGGAGGCCACAGTAGGAAGATCACTGCAAGTTGGAGACTAGCCTGGGTTACATAGTGAGGTCAAGGCCAGCCTGAACTACATAGAGGGACCCTGTCTCAATAAATAAATAACTGAATATTCTTCTCAGTTCTTTAGACATTTTCTATACACTATATCCAGGTCATGTGAACCAAGAAACTTATTTTTTTGTTCTAAGTTCCAGTGCCAACAGGGCATACAGAATTTTTGGAGGCCATCAATGAAGTTAAACAACCCATTTCCAAAGCAATCTCTTTCTCTCATACACATTCTGTTCTTAGTAATGGAAGGGAAAAAAGAGTGCTTCTCATACTTTTGCTGGCCTAGAGCTACTGGGGCTTTAAACCTTGGACTATGTGTGGAGGAGCATGGAAGCAGGAGCTTTCTGAGGGCTGCCCATCCAGTCATTTAATTTATTCATTTAATATATATTTATTAAATAGTTTATTGTATGCTGGGCACTCAATAAAGAGAGAAAATATCTCCATAGTAACAGTTGATTCCCCCAGATCTCTCAGGATGTTTGAAGCTCAAAATTTTAACCAAAGTGATAATCAGTAGTTAAAAGTTGATCTGGAAAATGATGTATAATCATGTTCTACAAAGAGAATGATTGGGGTAGTCACTGAAGAAAGGCACATAAGAACTATTTTTATGAATTATTTAAAGTCCATTTTGTTTTCTCCACTTGTCAAAGTTTTTTTTTTTTTTCTCCAAATGTAAGACCTAAGAAGTGGTGAAGACAGGACTCGGGTCACAGGCAGACTACTCTCAGTCCAAGACTGCATCTTGACTACTACTGGCAATTTTAGAGCAGAGTGTTTCAACCTCTAACACAGAAACAATCCTGGACTAGCTACTGAGGGGCCCCTGCCAGCTGCTGGCTCTGAAGCTGGTTTGGGCTCTGGCTTAGATTTGTGTAAGTTGGGGCCCAGGCTCCTTGCTCAGTTCAGCAGTTCGCATTGATCTCCAGGGCTCTTTTGTCTCCTCCTCCACAGTAGAAGCCTCTCCTCTCCTCTCCTCCTCTCTCCCTCTGCTTCCCTGGGTCTTTCTCTTTCCTCCTCTGCTTCTAATGAATTTAAAATCTATGAGCTGCCTAGCTCTGGTAGTTTAACAAAACTGTCCTTGCTTTTTCTGCATTTGCCCAGTCAAGGGTATCTTTGGCTGAGGTCAGAACGATGCTGTTAGTTCTGCTGATGATTGCATAGCAACACAGAGCAGCTTCGAGAGGGAAGGAGGCGGAAAAGGAGAAGGAGGGCAGGGAGGTGGGAGAGACAGAGAGAGAGTGTGCATACAGCAGCTGCCGGCATCCCTGTCTCAGGCACTTCTTTGCTGATTCACAGAGGCAGCCCGGCCCTGACCTCTCAGCTTCCAGCTACCCAGCTGCTTCCCAGACCTGACAGAATCAGAAGGTAGGCCACAGAGAGATTATTTCCAAGCCTCCTTGCCCTTGTTCAACTGGCTGAGGGGAAATAATTGAAGGAGAGGAAGCTCCAGAGATACCGTGTGTGTGTGTGTGTGTGTGTGTGTGTGTGTGTGTGTGTGTGTGTGTGTTGTGCCTGCATGCCTGAATTCCTGCATGTGCCTTTGGGGAAAAACTTGCATTAAAAAATGTTCATAATGTAGTAGCCACCGCTTGGATTCATAAAGAAGAAAAAGATACCCAGAAATAGAAACTCAAGCCAATTTGAGAAACTGTGATCTAAAAATGAATAGCAGGAAGGTCCATGGTTTGCTTCTTTGAGAGAAAAGTGATATTTATTTATTTTAGGTTTTCAATGACATGATTTTTGTCCAAGGGTAGATTTCTTGGTGAGAGGGAAGGAAAGGTGTTTAGAAAGCACTGGCTGGAAAGGGGGAAGAGAGGAAACACAGGACCTCTGGACAAACGAGTATTCTGACCAGCAGAAAAGACATAGGAGTACTACCCTGAAGTAACCCAGGCTCTGACCTAAAAGGCTGGGAGTAAAGGGCTCATTTAATCTCTGTGTTTATTCCTTGCTTCCCTTTGTTTTCTCTGGTACCCGCACCCCCTCCACACCCCACCTTGTCTTCTCTGATTTCCTTTCTACCTCCTGTAGTCTCTCCACTCTTGAAAGCTAGCTCATAGCTTGGAGTGTTTTGAAATAGCTTCCTTCTCTTGGAGGCCAATTCCCATCCCCCTTTCCTTCTGCTTTCCCTTCCTTTATCAGCATCAGGCCAAATGTCTCAGCCTAGTAAGTGGGTCTGAGGCTATGTGGAGAGTTGTTGTCTGTCTTTGATTTGTTAATCAAGCAGAGAATGCCTTCATGGGTGTTGATCCAAGGATACAGCAATGCTGAGCTGGGGTGGAGAGACAAAGAGGGATGTTTAGCAGCAGCTGCTGCCAGTTTCCATTGAGAGCCATGGTACATGCTATCTGGAAAATAACCGGAAAATAACATACTTTCTCTTGTTTCTCTCTCTCTCTCTCTCTCTCTCTCTCTCTCTTTCCCCCTTTGTCTCTCTCCCCCTCTGTCTCTCTCTGTCTTTTTGAGACAGGGCCTCACTACATGGTTCAAATTGGGCCTTGGGCTCACTTTGTAGCCCAGGCTGGTCTTGAACTTTCAAGGATCCTCCTGCCTCAGCCTCCCAAGTGTTGGGAGTACAGGAGTGTGCCACCACACCCAGTCCTCACTTATGTTTTTTGTGATTAGTCAAAAGAATAAAGGCCTTTTAAAAAAATCTGTTTCATTCACCATAGCTCCTGACTTTTCCAAAGTAATCCCTCTTCTAGATTAAAGGCCCTCAAGTAAATCACCTTTCAAAAAGGCAGTGTAGGACCCACAAACCTGAAGAAATATTTCCTCTAAGATTTCGTTGGAAAGATGATTTCAGAGCATCTCATGGCCTTCTAAGGACTCCTCTCCCCTGCCCCAAAAAGACAATGCCAGAAATTGAAGTAAATGTCCTATCCCTGAAAGAAGACAGAGTCTCTCTTTCCCTGAGAGGACAGGCCTCTCTGTCTTTCAGTCTTACTTCCTGCAAACTATAAAGAAAAGAGAGATTCCAAAGAAATGTAGTAGGTAGCCACAAAATTCCCTTCTCTGATGGTAATATGTTTTCTTGTATACTTCCCAGCAATCTCTTATATAAATATAAGCACATATTTTCCTTTTTAATACAAATATAGACCATTTTTACTTCTTCTTTTTGTACTTTAAAACATCTTAAGGGACTATTCCATGTTGGCAAGGAGTTCTGTATTCTTTTTAACGGTTGTATAGAATTTCATTATATGGATACATTATTATTTATTTAATTAGTCCATTAGTAAAGGGCATTTAGGTTGTTTGAAACTTTTTCCCATTTCAAGTCTTATTTCAGATGCTAACACTATACATAAATCACTTTGTATAAATGCAAATAAATGTACCTATCCAAAATATTTCTTGTGTTACTTTCTAGTACTTGTAACAACAAAATCATGGGTTTGTGTGCTTGTATAATTGGAGCTCAAATCAGTCACTTCTTGGCTTTTTAGCTAAGATCAGTTGAATAAATCAAGAAACATTCACCAAGTATCTTTTCCGTGCCTAGTACTGTGTTTAAAAACAGATGGAATATAAATAAATATCAGGCATGGACTTTGCCTTCCACTAGAACCCTTATATTTTCCATATTTTTAATGCTTTTATCCTACCCAAGAGAAACACCTCCCCTGAATCTGCTGGAAGGGCCTATATGTGTTCTCCAGAATGAAAGCAATATTTCTAGTATTTACTGATACTAAAAGACACAGCTTAGTATCTAACAAGAATTCCTAGGGGGAAAGCATATGAGGGTTATTTCTACTGCCAAAACATCCTCTATTCTGTGTATCTGATCCTCTTTTTCCTTCTCTCAAAAGCATCCCTTTCATAAACTTATTCTAAATCTTTCCAACTAGAAATGAACATGTCCTCCTTTGTGTCCTCTTACAGCATGATTTCTGAGTCCCACATACAATATGAACTATCTCTGTCTTAAATTATACTTTTTTGCCAGGTGTGGTGGTGCATGCCTGTAATCCCAGCACTCGGGAGGCTGAGACAGAGAATTGTTGCAGGTTTGAGACTACAAAGTGAGCTTAATGCCACACTGAACTGCATAGTGAAACCCTGCCTCAAAAAGACTTATACTTTTTTATGTATATGTATTATTTCCTACAGTTGCAAATTAACGACCAAGTCTGATTCATCTCCAACTCCTCCTAGCCTCTGACATTGAAAGGAGGACTAGGGAAAAATCAGTGTATTCAGGTGGTAATTTAGGGCAGGATGAAAATAAATAAAAGAGGCAGAAGAATCTTTAAATTTAAAAAAAAGCAGTGGCCAAGGCATCACGAGGCCTAGGTTTACTTATGTCTCAATATTTTATCTATATATAAATAGGACTGTAATTTTGCCTGGCTAACTTACCAGGTTAAACCAAGGATCATGAAAGACAGCTTAATAAACTATAAAAACATGCTGTATAGAGGAAATAATAGTGTTTTGGTGTTTGGATATATATATATATATATCACTATCTGGTTCAAGCTGGCCTTGAATTTGCATCACTCTTTCTCAGCCTCCCAAGTGCTGAGATTATAGTTATGCACCACCATGCCTGGCTGGAAGCCTTTAATATTAACATTTGACAGAGGAGTAAAGCAAGGCATAGAGAGGTGGAATCACTTGAGGCCACAGTCAAGAGCAAAATCTACAAATAGAGGATAGTCACACTAAGACCAGAAGCAGCTTATTCCTTTTCTGCCTGTACTGGATTAGAAGGTATGAATTCTCTGATTCCTGGCTTTACCTTATTTTTCTTTTGTGAACTATCATCGTGGTATTAGATCAGTAGAGCAATAGGAAGGAAGAAAGTTAATTTACAGAGAAGTAAATGACAAAAGAAGAAATACAAATGGCCACTAAAAATGAGATGGGGAATTAAGCCTCTTAGTAATTAAGGAAATGCAAAGTGATATTCAAGATGCCATTTTCAGTCACAAAGCTAGCAAACAATGTAAGAATACTTACAGTTAGCAATTATAATGAGAAATTGGCACTCATACATGCCTAATGGTGATACAAATTGATATAAAACTTTTTTCTATGGCAATTTAGAAATACGTGTCACAAGCCTGAAATTGGTTCTATAATGTTTAATCCATGAATTCCCTCTTTGAGAAACTGTTTTAAGGGAAGAATCACAGATATATATATAAGGTTGTTCATTGCAGTTTGAGTTCTAAAACAGAAGAACTCTAAGCATATATCTAATTCTTAAAACAAATTTATTATGTCAATTCCCTGGAATACTATACAATAAACCTAACACTTATTGAGCCATGTACTTTTGCCAGACACTGTGCTAAGGCATTTAAATATAATATACATTTATTTTAAGCATTAGGATAATTTTGTGAGGATAGTGTCGTTGTTATGTCCATTTCACAGATGAGGACACTGAGACTCAGTGAGACTGATTTATTCCAGGCCACATTACTAATAAGTTCAATAACGTACACTTCAAGTTGGTCTAATTCCAGAGCCTATCACCTCCACTACAGTGCTCTACCACTTATAAAGTTGTTAGAAATCATGTTATAGAGGAATAGTTCATGACATCCTAAGATAATACATGCCAAATGAAAAAAACAGGTTATACAAAATAGCATATGATGACTATTTTATTTTTAAAGTACATATATTTTTTTTCATAGAAAAACTATTATGTCTTCATACCTTTTAGTAATGGTTATCTCTGAGTAGTAACAATACAGATTATTTTTGTTTTCATCCATATGAGTTTCATATTTTTCCAGTTTTTCTATAAAGTATATAGTAAGTACTCTCAGTGGTACAGTGTTTGCTTAGCATATGCAAGTCTTGATCTGGGCTCTAGCACCATAAATGAAAAAACTTTTTTTAGACACGGTCTTGCTATTTAGTCCAGGCTGACCTCAAACTCATAGTGATCTTCCTGCCTCGGCCTCGCAACTTATAGGTGTGCATCACCATGCCTGGCAGAAGATTTTTGAAAGGGTTAACTTTTCAGGGCTAGGGATGCAACTCACCCCAGAACAGTAAGATTTTTTTAAATTTAAGAACATGAAAGGCCAGGAATTTAGCTCAGTGACATAAGCACCTGCCTCACAAGCACAAGGTTGTGAGTTCAATTCCCAGTACAAAAACAAAAAAAGAAACAAACAAACAAAAACACGCATTACTGCATAATCAACAAAAATCGAAATATTAATATTAAAACAAATCCAAAAGCAACTTGAGATCTTTATGCCCATAACATATCTATAGTACATCCATGGCAATACTCATTTTTTTATTTGAGTAATTATTTTTTGGTGGTGTCTGATCACAGAGGAACCATCTTTTCAGCAATTCTTAGGGGAATCATTGTGGTAATCAAGTGCTATGCAGCTGTATAATATCAAGAGATGCTGACTTTAATAAAGTGTCTTTCAAACCACAAACTCTTTTTACCTTAGCTTGGAATCTGTAGTATTCCCCAGTCTTTGGACAACACACACCATAGACTCCTGAAAGGTATTTGATACAAGGAGAGTCCACAGATCTTTAAATCTATGTGTTTTTCTCATTCTGTAAGTTCTAAAAGCACAGCTACTATTGTGGGTGTGAGTGGGTGAAGTGAGATTTTGTTTTAATCTTAAGAAGGCGCCCTTATACCTAATATGTTGGAAAGCACTGGGACAGAGTCTAAAAATGATACCTACTTAATCATTAGCATCAGAAATTAAAGGCACTCAGTTCCTGCCCTTTGGATCCAGGTTTATATATATATATATTTTTTTTCATTTTTTTATCGGTACCAGGGATGGAACTCACGACTGCCTGCTTGCAAGGCAGGCGCTTATGCCGCTGAGCTAAATCCCCAGCCCCCCAGGTTTATATATTTTTGCCAGGCATGAAAAGGGATCAGCTTTATCACTTGCAAACATCATCTCTCCCATCCATCCTGATCATATTTGCATACATCCACTATACTTTCAATTGACTTATACATTTTTTGTTTAGTATATCTCCTTTTCTTTTTTACTTTAAAAATATTTTATGTCTATGTCTGTGATACATAATAAATATATTCACTGTGTGATATTGGTACATATGCATATGGCATCATGATGCTCTTTACTTCCCTTTCCTCTCCTTTCCCTCTCATCTCCTCCCATAGCTCTTCTTTTCTAAGCTTAGCACTTGGCATCTAAAGCTCAATATGTACCCAGCATAGCTTATTATGTAACAGTGACTTCACCCCTGACTACACCAAATTTGCTCCTTGTCTTCTTTTTCTTGTTTTTATTATCGTTATCCATCCAACTACCAAATTAGAAACTTTAACTCTTTTCACCTCCCTCACCTTTCACATCCAATTGATCAGAGCCATATAGATTGTGCCTATCACACATCTCTCAAAGCTCCAGTACCTCCTCCATCCTAACTACAACTGCTTATCCTGTTAGCTTCTCCATGCAGTCTTCCCTCTGGAGAAGCATTGCACAAGGCTGGCAGAAGAGCATATCCTTTCTGAAGGCAAAATCTGGTCATGTCACTCCCCTGCTTAAAATCTTAAATGCTACCCATTTGTTTACAGGACAAAGGCCAGAATCATCTGCTTGTCATTCAAGGTATGGCCCAATCTGGCACAGCCTAATTTTCCAGCCTTACTTCCTACTACATCCCACAAGACTCCTACCTTGTTTTTTGATCACATTGAACATACATTTTGTATTTGTGATGTTTGAAACACTCTTTTTGTTTTGTTTTGTTTTGTCTTGTCTGCCTAATGGCAATCCCATTTCTCTTTCATGACTAACCTCAAGCACATTTCCTCTAGGGGAAATTTTCATTACATGACCAGACAAAACTCAACTTTCCCTCATTTGCCTCTTTACTCCATCCTGTAAATATTTCTATCATGAATTTAAATAATTTATGGTCTTTACTTACCATGTTTGTTTTCGCTGTATATGACCTATTCAGGCCCCATTCATTTTTATCTACTTGTCTTCTAAACTCTAGCCATGCTGAACTCACTGTTCTCTGAACATACTTTGCCCTTTTGTGACATCGACCTTTGCTCAGGTGGATTGGCCTACCATGAACACTCTCTTGCTTTGCCCCTTCTCTGCCATAGGTAAATGTCTAGTCATTCTTTCAAGACTCATCTCAAATACAGTCTTTGAATCTGTGCACATTCTAAGTTAGTTTTTTCCTTCTGGTCCAACCTTGATCTGCAACAAAAGCATTCTATTATTATTAGGCTACCTGACTGCCTTCTCCCATCCTAGATGGTAACTCATCTTTGTATCTTCAGCATAATGCATAATAGGTAAATAATAAATACTTCCTTGATTGATAACTAAAGTCTGTTAAGGTGCATAAGCCTAGGAAGAACTACTGGGTAGGTCAGTAAGCTTTTAATACTGGCACGTATAACTAGTCAAGGCACCTGTGAATTGGTGCTGGACCCAGATCTTTTCTAGGTCTTGACTCTAAATATCTCCTTGTTACTTTTCCAGGTAATAAATGGTCAACAGCTTGTCTGCTGCCCATCCTCATCTCCCCATGATCCTTGGTTCTTATGCAACCTATGGTCATGCAGGGATGCCCTTACACCCTCCCACGATGTCGTGAGTGGTGGGCTGCTGACCAGTTCCATCACAGCAGCAGCCTCCGATGCACCTGCCCCCAGCCTCAGGTAAGAGTCTGGTAGCAAAAAATAGATCTACGGAAATGACTGAGCACAGGATCTGTGTTGTTCTTAAGGCTCAGGGGTACTCTCTGCACACATGAAACCTCTTGTGTAGCATGGGGCCTCCTTTAGGAGCTTATCACTCACGAGTTCTTTTATGGGGGACACAGGGTAATGAAGGGTATTGGGTTGGGCAAGCCAAAGGGTCCATTGTGGCTGATGAAAACCAATTCCATGTTAACTTCACAAGGGATACAGATCTGGGGAACATGATTCTTCAGGGTATGGCCTAGGACAAGTCAGGACATTCTCTTGCGTTGGCTTCTCTGTGGTATACCTCATATTCTACAGGTATTTTCCTCCTGCCATTGGCTTTTCCTCTCAAATCCCCAGTCTTTCTTATAGCTATTAGCTCAGCCCCTTTTAGAACTCTGTTGGTTTCATACTTGCCTCTCTACTCTCTTTTCCCCTAGGAACATAGTGATAGTGGTGTACATGTTAGTAGGTGGTTAGAGGATATATGAGAGACGATGATCTAGAGAAGGGAGTTGCCTTTTCTGACAATAAGAGGTATCCAAGGAAAGTTGCCTGGAGAAAAGAGACACATAGGCATACTTTGAGTTTCTTTACAAGGCTTTGGAGTCCAGAGGCCAAAGGAGTATCAGCAAGTGCGATGGCTCCTAAAATCTCACATACAGGCTGAAGTGCTAAGTTGATGCTAGGGGAACAAGTTGAAGCTGAATCTACAGGGAGGGGGAGATAGTGGGGATGGAAATTGTGGATGCTGGCAAGCCAATTTTGGCAAGGATAATGAAGGAAAATAAAAATCTAGAAAGGCATGAAGGTCAGGTCCTCCCTAGCTGTTTTCCTATATCTAGCAAAACAAAAATTACTGCCCCTAACATATGCTAAAATCCAGGGAACTTAGAGTTCCCCAGTAACCTTTCCCTTACCTGGAGTGGGACTTTCACATGCTGAAGGTATACCTTCAGCCTATACCTTTCCCAAAGGCTTGCTATGTTCATTGTGTACATCCTCCAAGCATTATCACTTAGTTAGGGGTAGGGCACAAGGCTTCATTTTGTGATTATAAATAGTACATTTCTACCTGTCTCTCTTTCAGTGGTCTAGTTCTCTTTCTTCCTTCCATAAGGCCTTTATCTCAAAAGTTCAAGAGATAGCCCTAAAGGAAATGGGCTGTGAGAAGCACATATCTTGGCCACAAAAGTCATAAGTAGAAGGCAATTGACTGGGAATGGGAAAAAATAATTACTTTTCATGATTTAACTACTGGGTGCCTTGCTCTCCAAGGCAGGACTTGACAGTATACAGGCAACTAGGACAGGACAAACAGGGCACTGGAGAACAATTTGAGAGCTAAAAGGGAGTTAGGAAACTAAGAATTCTGAGGGTGGTGATGAAAGGATAAGGTAGGTGAAGCCCCGCTCATCATGGGTGCATCTCCCCAGGTTAGAGCCAGGACACCTTTGGCATGGTTGGATCATGAGGGACCAAGGCTATTCTAACTCTGGGACATTCCATTCCAGAGGATTCTGTGAGACTGGCTTGAGCCCCGTTATCCTAGCACAAGTGAAGCTGAGAACTAGAGCCACTCCCTACTCTTGGCCTGTCATCCCCTGCCATCCTCCAGCCACCCTAGTTGGCACAACCTCAAACCCTTAGAAAGGGCAGGCAGCTGTTCCAACTATTCCTGTAGGTGGGCCTCAGCATGTAAACAATGTAGGACTGTGGAAAGCCCAGAAGACTCTGTGGGAGATAAATAAGGGTGGAAACAGAACCGTTCTTGGTAAAAATGAAGTGTTTTCCCTAAGTGCTGACAGGTGGGGGCCAAGCTCAGGAATGTTAACCTTTCCCTAGGCAAGTCTGCTAGAGATGAAAAAGAGCATCGGGCCACTTCTAGGAGAGAGTCTTCCTTTTGTCCAGTGGCTTATGGGAAAGAGCTTTCCTCTACTCCACCCAGAATAACAATGGCAGACACAGGAGACTTACTAAAACTGGCTCCTCTGCATGAAGTCTCTAGGTTCTATTGTGCCCTCTCATTCCCTACAGAGTTACAAAAGGATGCTCAGAGGCCATCTCTTCCCCACCCCACCCCGCATCATCAGGATATAGTGAGAGATTTGAGGTTATGGCCCTCCCTCCAATCTTACCTACCTCTCCAAGGCAGAGCAGAGCAACCCCTTGTTTTCAGTGGAGTCTAGTGAATCTTCTGGACCCAGTGAATCAGATTCAGAAGGATTCTACTACCTCAGTTTCTCAATGCTGCCATCTGTCCCCAGCTGTTCCGCACACATTCCTCATTGCCACTGAAGAGACTTAATTAGTTGCTTATTTTTTAAACTCATCTTGCCAGGCTTTGGGAAAGTTGTTTGCCAGAGGTTTGTCAAACAACTTGTGGTCTGATCCTTTCATCCACTTCAGGAGAGGGGCAAGCCTGGAAGCAAAGTGAGCCCTTTGTGTCTTCAATGGAAAGAGAAAAATAAAACAACAAGCACTACCCTCTATGTGACCCTGCTCAGCACCATGGACTGCCCAGTCCCACTTATGCCATCCTTGCCAGCTCGAAAGGACCATCTTGGCCCCAGTGTGGCAGGCCCAGTTGGGAGCAAGCCGGAATTCCCCAGGAACAAAGCGCTGATTCACTGTCCAGGCCCTGACATAGCCGCCCCCTCCAGATTCCTGGGGGGTCAATAAATAAACAGGGTGGCAACCCCTGCCTCTTGGCCTCGTTCAGCTCTGTCTGCCTTCTTGAGCAGAGCTGCTTAGAGCTCATCAGGAACTCTCCCTGCCTGTGCCTCCCCAGACACTGAGTTCAGATTCCTGCAAGGGATAATCATGGAGCTGCTTGATCCTGCCCTGAACTCACCAGGTAGTACAGGTAGGATGGTCTCACAGGCCATAGGGTGGCTAAGTTCTGAGCTTGGTCCCCAGAGTTCTTCAGCTTTCTCACTTCTCTTTCATGATGTAGATATGAGATGTGGTTTTAATGGGGTGGTTGGTTCCTACATAGCCTGGAGAGTCTTGTGTGGGGAGTAAGTATGATTTAGGGGAAAAGGGACTCTCAGCCACCAGCAAGGCCAGATTCTTCCCACAGGTAGGCATGTAGATAAATGGGAAAGTGGGTATGTAGGTCTCCCTAGACTCAGGTAGAACAGCCCAGGCTGAAATTTCCTCCTCCAGTTCCTCTTCTCTGTACACCCCATTCCCTGACTGGGCAGTCCTGGCATTATTCTGTAGATAGCTTATGGACATCTGGATAAGTCCAACCAACTTCTTATGGATAATTTGGTATAACCACCATTGCCCTGACCCCACAATGACCTGATAGGGTACAACTAGTACCCAAGAGCACAAGGTAAGGAAGATGAGCCTAAGGGCCCAAGGCTAGACTTGGCAGGCTCCATGGCTTGTCCTCTTGGCTGCTGACTCTGATCAGAGTCCTGTGGCAATCAGGATCCAGAATGCTGCTTTAACTCTTTCTCAGCCCATGCCCATTTTCATGAGCAGTGCTTATTAGGATGATTTTCAGGTTTACTAACCGACATGGGAAGTAGAACTGGGAAAGAGAGAAAGGCAATAACAAGGCACATGTCCATTTGGGAAGTAGAATACTTACTACTGATAGTTTTCTCAGGCTGGTCTGCTCCTTCTCTGAATCTTTATGGGGAAGACTTTCAGTTATATTTCCTAGAAGGTTAGATAAACTATGGGACCTTGAAGCTCAGTTTGAATCCCATGGCTGCCAACATCTGGATAAGTCCAACCAATTTCTTACCTAATGCACATGTACTTCCAGAGCCCCACATGGGCAGTGGTCCTGGTAGAATTTACAATAGTAAGACTAATGTAGTAGTAGTCAGCATTTCTATCTGACTGATCTATACCAAGAGAAGAATTTAGAGTCTCATATCTGACTCTCTGAACACACCTACACAGATTTTAGTTGTGAACCCTAGGACCAACTCTTCTTACCTTTAATTCACTTTAGTCTCACTGTTGACTAGGCACAGACTAGGACATAGCACACTCCAGGAATCACAGGATGTCTGTGTTTCTGTCCAGGTTAGAGCTGCTACCACTGCCCCTGCACTTCCTTGGGATGGTGCTGGGGTTCCTTGCCTATTTCCAAAGCTGCTGAACGGGTCTGTTGGTGCTGTTGGCCCCCTGGAACCATCAGCCATGAATCTGTGTTGGAATGAAATAAAAAAGAAGTCTCACAACCTCCGGTAAGGCTTGGTCTCTAGAAACAGGTACTTGAAGGAATTGGTTGGGACAGCATTGCGCTCCTTTTGCCATTGAAGCTTGTCTTTCTGTGTGTTCCCTTTCCTCAGCCTCACCATCCACTTCTCCCTTTCCTCCTCTGACACTGTGGAAAGAATCTAGAATCAGAGGTCAGGAGATTTAGATTTGAGCCTCAATTTTAAGTAGTTGCATCATCTTGGATAAATTGTCTGAGTTCTTAGAATCTTAGCCTCTAGTTATTTAAAGCAAAAAATGAGTGGAGGAATATCTGTCTTAACTACCCCACACTGATGTCAGTAGGATTAAGATAGGAAATTAAGATAGGAAAATATTTTCTAAACTTAAACATGCTGATGTGTAAATGAAAGAAATAATCATTTCTACTTCTTTTCCTCTCATGACTAACCTTTATCTTAGTGGGTCTTAACTATTTTCTGATCCATCTTTTTATACTCTCTGTTCCCATGTATGCATGCATTATCAAATAGATAAGGGCAACTCAGTAAGAACTGAAGGCAATTGCTATGTTGTTATCATTCCCCTATTCTCTGTGTGCCTGCAATTTTCCCTCACCATCCCCTATCATAAAAGCCCAAACTCCTAGCTTCTAAGAGACTCTGGTAGAAATAAGGCAATTTTTAGAAATGGAAAGAATGTAATCTCTGAAGTTAAGGAAAACACAAGTGGTTTAACTGTGTGACCCTGACCAAACTATTTAAACTTCTGGGCAGTAGTAAGGCCTATCCCATAAGATTGTTGTGAGAATTAGTTGAAGCAATAATTTAGGTAAAGGGCTTGACCCAGGTGTAGGAAAGCAATAAGTAAAAGTAATTGGTACTGCCAGCTAAGGAGAATGGAGTCGATGTTTGCATGCAGTGTTAACTGGCCTCTAACTTCTTACCACTTAGACCTCAGCTTAAATTTTATTTGAGGGCTGGGGGAGGCAGACAGATGATTACATGATAAAAACTTTTCTTTTTCCATATCTCAAATCTCAAACCAGTGCTTCTTCGTTCCGTGGGGTGCTTGTATTTATATGTATATTTGCACATGTGCATGTCCATGCTTAACCATTCACCTTGTCCTTTCTACTTACTGCATCCTCACCTACTCAAGGGCAAGGCTGAGAGCAGCCTCTGTGCATGAGCAGTTTGACGTGATTTGGATTCTAACCAAAAAAAGAGAGGAGCCGCATAGCTGTCATCCCTTCACCCTTACTCGGTTTCCTTCCCTTTCCAGCCTGATGATGGGTATGCAACTGAAGTAACTGAGATCCACAGAGTCACATTTTAAGCCATTTGAGTTTGGGATACTTACCCACACCTGTAGTGTGACCTATTGGTTTTAGTACTGTGTTCCATATAGGGAGGCTTGAGAACTCCTTTGGATGAGTGAGGGTCCTAGGCCCCCTTCCACTTCACCTAGAGCAGCTTCTCTCAATCTACTTTATATGTTAACATTCCACATAAGTGTTTGTTTGGAAAAATGTTTGTCACTTAAAAAGATTTAATATCACTGGTCTTACTTATTATGTGCAGTGCTCGCCTAGAGGCCTTCTCAGACCACAGTGGAAAGCTTCAGCTCCCTCTCCAAGAGATTATTGATTGGCTCAGTCAAAAGGATGAAGAATTGTCAGCTCAGTTGCCCCTCCAAGGGGATGTGGCTCTTGTGCAACAGGAGAAGGAAACACATGCGGTAGGTTAAAATTATGGGCACCATGGTATACCGTCTCTTAGTGGAGAACGAGTCCTTCTGCAGTATCTTGATAGACAGACACCTAGCTCTGCTTATACACCTAAAGCAAGATTGAGGCTGTATACAGTCCTATTGCTCTGAGATTAGCATGCTGCAAAGTCAAATCTTTCCATCGTATTTAAAATCCTGCCTTAATTTTTAATGGGGAAATGAACATAATATAATGTTAAGGGAAAATGCACAGACATAAAACTATATACAGATGGATCTCAATTATATATATATATATATATATATATATATATATATATATATACTGTATGAATGACATAGAATGGAACTATATCAAAATGTCAACACTGGTTGATGACAGTGGTGAAATGGAATTCTCTTTAATTTTATTCTTTTTGCTTTTGTGAAATTTTAAATATTTCTATGATGTATATTACCTCTTTATTTAGAAAATAATAATAAATATTTCTTGAAAATGAATGCAGAATGGAATAATACAATATGAAAACAAATTATAACAATATGCCTTAGCATGGATAAACCTTACAGACAGTATATTGAGTGAAAAAAAGTTAGATATAAAAAGTGCATATGCTAAAATCAGGCATGGTGGCACACGCCTGTAATCCCAACACTTTGGGAGGCTGAGGCAGGAGAATCGCTGTAAGTTCGAGGTCAGCATGAGCTACAAAATGAGTTCAAGATCAGCCTGAAGCAAATAAGTGAAACCCTGCCTCAAAAAAGACCCAAAAAATTCAAAATAAAAAAGAAGATATACTATGTTTCTATTTTTATGAAGTTCAAAAATAAGCAAAGTTTACTGATACTTTTACAAGTCAGAATTGTGCACACACACACACACCCCAAGCCCATTTTTCTCTTTTTTTAGTACTGGGAATTGAATTTAGGACCTTCACACTGAAGTATATCCCAAATCTTTTTTTTTTTTTTGAGACAGAGTTTTGCTAAGGCACTAAATTGTCCAGGCTGGGCCCTTTGGTCTCAGCATCTTAGAAAGCAGGGATTACAGGCTTGCACTATTAAGCCTTTGTGGTCACTGTTTAAGGGAAAGGATGAGAAAGTGACTGGAAGGAACCACCAGGGGGCCTTCTGGAATGCTGGTAGAGTTCTGTTCTTGATGTCAGTACTGGTTACACAGATGGAATCATGCCATGGAAATGTGCTGAGTGATACACGTTTGATTTATACATTCTGTGTATATGTCATACAAAAATTTTAATATAAGCCCTGCTTATCCTGCTTTTGATTTTTCTAAGCCCCTTACAGGGGATTTTCTGAGGTTTCAGGAAAACCAAGATCCCCACATTTCTCTTTGTCCTGCAGCACAATCAAATTCATTTTATATTAAGTAGACCTTCCAGTGTGAAGAGTTACTATTCTACCTGTGCAGAGGACTACACCTTTTTCCTTGTGGGTAACCCATTATCTACTAAGGCAAGAGACTAAATTGCACTATGAAGAAAGGCTGTTAGTTGCAGGGTGGAATTTAAGTTGTTGAAAGATTTTCTTTTCCTGTTGATCATACTACTAAATTTTACAGGCCTTTATGGAAGAAGTCAAGTCTCGGGGCCCCTATGTCTACTCTGTGCTGGAGTCAGCACAAGCCTTCCTATCTCAGCATCCATTTGAGGAACTAGAAGAACCTCATTCTGAAAGCAAAGGTGGGTGATCTTCTGTTCTTCCCTCTTCTTTGTGAGCTACATACTGTTATGCAAACACTTTTCTGCCCTCTCCAGACTCATTTGCTCTGCTGTTATCAAGGAGGGTAGTTTTTACATTAATCCAAAATTGAAGAAGAACAAGATTCATATTGTAGCCAGGTGTGCTGGTACATACCTATAATCCCAGCACTGGGGAGACAGAGACAGGCAAATCACTGGGAGTGCAAGGCCAGCCTAGGCTACAAAATGAATTCAGGTTCAGTCAGAAATATATAATGAAACCCTGTCTCAAAAAGGAAAAAAATGAAAGATTCATATTGTAAGTAAAAGCAAAGAGAACAGAATCTGAAGCAGTGGTCTCCAGCATGAGGCCCTAAAGCTGTGCTGTACATATGGTCTTTTAATGAGGCATGAAAAAGAAGAAAAGAAAAACAAAAGCACATTGAACTGAACCAACTCAGTGAATAAAAGTTATAGTATGTTAAAGAAAAAATACTGCTTTATTTCAACCTATAGGGACATGTGGCAATGCTCTAATCAAAGAACAAATAAAAAACTTTTCAAAATCTAAAATGTTAGGTGATGACCTTTTTTTTGTACTGGGAATTGAACTTAAAACCTTATACTTGCCAGGTAGGCACCATGCCACTGAACTATATGCCTGGCTAGGTGATGACCCTTTAGAGGAAAATTTACTGTGGCTTTTCAGTACTGACCATAGTGACTTCTCACCCTTTCTCTCGATACGGAGGACCACTCTCCATCTAGATTCAAATAAAGCAGCAAGTTAGGATCCACGGGAATGATTAGATCTGAGTGGTAGCCCAGCAAGCCCATTTTCCCAGAAAGAATCTTCAGTACTCTGAGATAAGCTCTGAATAGCCTAGAGAGGAGTCTTAATTAATTGAATCCTTTGTCAATTCCATTTACTCTCAGTTTATTTCTAGCTTCTCAGTAGGAGCGCTACTACTTTAAATTACTGCCCAATGGGCCTGACATAGGAAAGCTCAGAAGAGAAAGACAATTCCAATTAGCCTGGGGCTTTGAGGCTCTGAATCTTCTTCTAAGGGGAAATTCTGAGGGAGAAAGATGAAATCTATAAATAATTGTTCAAGTCACAGAATTAAAGTTTGTAGAGTGGACATTCCAGCAATGATACTGCAAACAGTTCTGTTCAATGATCCATTAGAACTCTGTGATATCATTTTCTGTCTTATACATTTAAATATACATGCAGTTATATAGTTTAGAGCATTTTCTTTTCCTCTCTTTCTAAGATGGCAATATGTAATCTATTAACTAGTGATTTCCTACTGCGCATTTTTTTCTTCTGTAAATCTGTATAACTTGTACCCTTCACTGTTTTTTTTTTCTTTTCTTTTCTCCTTAAATAAAAATTTAAAAAAAAAAAAAAAAAAAAAAAAAAAAAAAAAAAAGATGAAATCTATAAATTAGGAGCCCAGCTTTACTGGCTTTATGTCAGTCAACTTTTCCTGGTCTGGGACATAAAATAATGCCTCTCTTCTTTGGATGTAGATGGGAAGCACAAAATCACATTCCAGTATGATGTGAATAGTGCTGTGAATGATTCACCTTATTACACATCTTGAAATATTTTACTATCTTGCTCATTTTTTTAAAATATAAGGAAATTTTCATGATTCTGTGAGAAAAACCAAAATGGTCTCTTAACTGTGGAGATGGATACACAAACCAACTTGTGATAAAATTTTATGGACAAGAGACATATATGTGCACACACATCGCAAGTACAAATAAAACTAAAGCTCTCTGAACAAAATTAGTGGACTGTGATACTAGACTACCCTTTTACAAGATAACACCATTTGGGTAAAGGAAATATGAAACCTTTGTGTTGTTTCTTACAATTGCATGTGAATCTATAAAATCTCAAAATAGTTTAACTAAAATAATTTAATGTCCAAAAGGGCTTGAACTATAGAAAAGTACATATTTGTATATGAATATATACATAAATATGTACACACATGTGTCTGTGCACGTGCACACACACACAGGGATGTCTTTGTCTCTACCTTTCCCAGAGCTGCTCCTGTCTGGTTAAGGTTAGCCTCACCTGATTTCCTGCCTACACTTGCAGATACCTCCCCCAGACAGCGGATCCAGAATCTTAGCCGTTTTGTGTGGAAGCAGGCAACAGTAGCCAGTGAACTATGGGAAAAGCTGACAGCTCGATGTGTGGACCAGCACCGCCACATTGAGCGCACTCTAGAGCAGTTATTGGAGATTCATGGAGCAATGGAGGAACTGAGCACTACTCTGACCCAAGCAGAGGGAGTCCGAGCCACTTGGGAGCCCATTGGAGATCTCTTTATTGATTCGCTCCCAGATCACATCCAGGCTATTAAGGTATGCATGGCTCCTCCCCTGGCTACAGTCTCCCGAGATCTCATGCTCTTCTGGACCCTGGTAATGTTCCTCCTGCTGAGACTCCATTGGTGTGTATTATGACTAAGCCTCTTTTAGTGCATGTGCTAGATCTGGAGCTGGCTTGTCTGTAGTCTCCTTTGTTCTTCTATAATCTTCTTTTCCCCCAGTTTTCTGATATAAGAAGAAGCAGAAAAAAACTGTGGCCACTCACACCTTGCTCTAGTTGTCCTAGTAGGCAAACACCTAAGTTGTATGTTTTAACAAAACCTCTGGGTGAAGAGTTCAATAAATGACTAATGATGGATCCTCTTTCCCACGCCTCATCTGCTATGACACTTGGTTCTGCAGCTATTCAAAGAAGAATTTGCTCCCATGAAAGATGGAGTAAAGTTGGTGAATGATCTGGCCCATCAACTTGCCATTTCTGATGTACACTTGTCGATGGAGAATTCCCGAGCCCTGGAGCAAATCAATGTCCGGTGGAAACAGCTACAGGTAAAAGAATAGCCTAAAGCAAGCCAGGAGTCACTTCATTATATTTAATTTAGAGAAAACTTACTCAAGCCCAAAAGAAATACAACCTATATGGGAAAGTAAAGACTAGTAAAGAATGTGGGGTTGGGGACAGGCTTCTCAGTCTCTAAGTCAGGGTATGATTAAACTGAAAAAACTGAGAAAAACTTGTCTAGATTTGAGTACACAGGTAGACAGAGGCAGGAGAAAAGTCACTGTGGCTGGAAGCAGGGAGGCTCTTCTCTAATCTACGGGAGCACTGAAGGAGGGATAGGATTAGCTGATGGTAAACGGTCTGGGAAAAAAGCCAGCCTATTAAGGAGTTCATAAAGATTCCTAGAGGCACCTGAGTGTTTCCACATGAACTAGTTAGAATTAATCCACTGTCTTCCTCATTGTTCTTTCCATAGGTGTCAGTTGGTGAGAGGCTGAAGCAGCTGCAGGATGCCCACCGGGACTTTGGGCCTGGGTCACAGCACTTCCTCTCCTGTATGTGAGCCAAACTGAACTTCACTTAGCAGAACTTCAGCCATCTTCCAAGAGAATCTACCATTGTTCCCTAAGGGCCTGATGGGAGTTCAGTATACCTTGTCATCCAAAAAGCAGTGCATATTAAAAAAAAAAAAAAAAAACGTAGTAGTGGAAAGATCAGTTCTCCAATTAGAGAGATCTGGGTGTGAGTCAGTGTACTTCAGCTTAATAGGTATGTAAGCTTGAAAAAACAGCTTAATCTCTTTGAGTCTCTATTTATTTTTCCATCTGTACAAAGAGAGGAAAATATTACCTAGCTTATAAATCAGACTTTATAAATTGTATTCAACAATATTTATTGTGGACTAGTTACATTTCTAGGAACTAGAATTGTGTCAGTGAACACAACAGAAATCATTACAGTTGGCGAGTTTACATTCTAGTAGAGGAAGCCGGGAGGCATGGTTAGGAAGAACTGGGCTTAAGGGAGGAGACATTTCAGAGACCTCCTAAGAGAGTGACAATAAAACAAAGGCCCAAGAGGCAAAACAGTGAACCACAAGAATAGCTTAAGGAAGACCATACTAAATAAGGGTTCCAGGTCCTTAAGGCAGGGTGTGCTGAGGAAAAGCAAAGAAGCTCATGTGGAAGAGAGCAGAGAGGAAATACAGGGAGGACAGATCATGGAGGGCTTTGTAGGTAAAAATACTTTGGATTTTATTCCAGATGGAAAAGAGAACTTTTGGCAGGGTTTGAAGTGAGAGATGATATGTTCAGATACATATTTTAACATGAGGTTAAGAATAGATTGCTGGGGGTGGGCAAGACTGGGAGCTGGAAGACCTATTTAGTGAACACAATGCAGTAATACAGGTGAAGGATGATGGTGGCCCAGACAAGGGTTGTAGCGGTGGATATGGTGAGAATATACTGAAAGGAAAATTAGACATGCACACAAAGCACAAGCATAGAAGTAGGAACTCAATAAATGTACCCATGGTTAGAATCATTGCTATTATAGTGACCTGAAACTGTTCCTGCAGAGGGTTTTGTACTCAGGGAAAATGAAGTGAGCAGATCAACCAAGTAACCTGATCCTCTCCTGAAAGGACCAAAAGATAAAGACACAGAGCTGAGAATAGCATGAGTTCTCAGAATTTCTCTTGGGAGTCAGGGCACAGTACCAGTACCCTCTGTCCACAGGCCTGAGAAAGTTGGCTTCCTAAGAAAGGGCTTTCAGCTCTACTTTGTAGCACAGGAAAAACCCAGCTGCCTGCAGTTAAATGATGGAAATGTCAGGGTAGCCAAAACCAAATATTCCTGCTAATCCATAGCCACATCACTAGTATGTTAGGGCAATCATTGACAACCTCTTCTACTTTTCTCACCCTATCATCAGGGAAAGAAGTGTTTATTAGAAATGCTTGCCTGCTGGGTATGATAGTAAACATAGCACTCTCAGAGGCTGAGGTAGGAAGATCATAAATTTGAGCCTGGCTTGACTTAGCTAGGCCTTGACTCAAAATTAAAAATAAAAAAGGGTTAGGGATATACTTCAGTGCACTACAAAGCACTGAAGTATCCAAAGCACTACAAAAAAAAAAGGAAGAAGAAAAGAAAAGAAAAAAAGGTTGCCACACCCTCAGCTGCTATATTAAGAGCTGGCAATGAGATCAAACATCTCTTTTGTTTGACCTATCTTGGGGAAGAATAAAACAGGGGAATGGTTGGGCGAGGTGAAAGGTATTAGTGGCCAGTTTGCTTTCTCTTTCTCTTCTCCTTTGCCAGCCTCTGTCCAGGTTCCGTGGGAAAGAGCAATTTCACCCAATAAAGTTCCCTACTACATCAAGTAAGTGATTGTCAGAATCAGAAGCAGGTCAATCCCTACATGGCCCCTCCCTTGCCTGTCTTTTCTACTTATCCTCCTCACTTTTTGTTCACTGGGATTCCTCGGTTCAGTTCAATTTTTCCTCCTTATAGCAAGAGTTCAACATTGTTCCTAGGTAAAGGTGAACCCTTGTGATTTGGGATCTTCAGGGTTCACCCTTGTATCCTACAACTTCTTGCATCCACCTATCACTGGGTAGTGTGCACATGTGGAGGGGGGAGTGTGGAGGAGTGTGACAAAGTTTAGTTGCTTGTTCCAGTTATGCTTTTGTTTATAGCCACCAGGCGCAGACCACATGCTGGGACCATCCCAAGATGACAGAGTTATACCAAACCTTAGGTAAGAATATAAGGTTCCCTTCTGCATTGTTGGTGGGACTGTAAACTGACACAACTATGGAAATCAGCATGAAGATTTCTCCAAAGAGCTAAAGATAGAAATCCCATTTGATCCAGCCATTCCCCTTCTAGGTATCTTTCAAAAGAGTGTGAAAGATATCATATTACAGTGGTACATGTGTACCCGTGTTTGTAGCAGCACAATTCATTATAGCTAGAAATCTTGAAAACAGCTCAGAGGTCTATCAACAGATGAATGGATAAAGAAAATGTGGTATTTATGCACAATGGAGCACTACTCACCAAAAGAAGGAGAAATTTGAGCCATTTTTAGAAAAATGGATGCATATTGAGACTATAATGTAAGTGAAGCAACTCAGACACACAAATTTAAATATTGCATGGTTTCTCTTATATGAAAAACTCTTATATACAACATATGCAATAAAACAGATGAGAGAGATAAAAAAATAAAGAAAGAAGTATTGTACTTCAGTACAGACAAGGCATCTAAAAGTGTACTTCGACTTACTACAGTTGTTTTACTTTGGCCTATTAGTCTGGTTTTCAACCTGTATATATAAACAACTTTATAAGGTCTTATAAGATAAATAAGTGAATCCAATGCTGGAAAAATAAGAGGGGTGTAAGGAAGGGGAAAATAGGATTGAAATGTGTTATGTACGTGTAACAATTTCCTACAGTGAATGTAATCATTATGTACTAATAAAAGTTTTACAAAAAGAATTTGAGGCTCCTGTACAGAGTGGAGATCTATATAGCTGCTTTTGTTCCATAAAGTCTATCAACAGATGAAGAAAATATGTTATATGCATACAATGGAATAGTATTTAGCATTAAAAGACAGAAAATACTGCTGTTTGTTTCAACATGTATGAATCCAAAGGACATTATGCCAAGTGAAATAAGCCAGGCACCAAAAGAAAAAAAAAGTGTAGGATCTCAGTTATATAAGGAATCTAAAACAGTCAAACTCATGTAGATTATAAAATAAAATGATGGCTAGCAGGGGCTAGAGGGAGAAGGAAATGGGATGATATCAGTCAAAGGCCACAAAATTGTAATTAAGCAAAATGAGTAAGCCCTATTGGCAGGGCATGGTAGCATGAACCTGTAATCACAGCACTTGGGGATATCGAGGCAGGAGAATCACTGAGAGTTTGAGGCCAGAGAGGGGCTACAAAGTGAATTCAAGGTCAACCTGAACTGCATAGTGAAACCCTGTCTCAAAAAGACCAAAAAAAACAACAAAAAAGAAAAAGTAAAAGAAAGAATGTTCTATCAATTTATGGGACAGCATAGGGCCTATAGTTAACAGCACCATTTTTATACTGAAAGGTTTGCTAAGAGGATAGAACTTAGGTTAAGTGTTCTTATCACATACACAAATAATCCTGATCATAAATAAGGAGGCAGGAGAAGGGATTTTTGGAGGTGTGGATATGTTACTAATGGCCAGATTATGGTGATGACCTCATAGTGCAAGCTTTTTTCCAAACTTATTGGGTTATAAACATTAAATAAATGGAGCTTTTTGTATGATAATCATGTCTCAACAAAATGATTTTTAAAAAAGAATAGAAGAGAATTTTAGTCAATAAGCGGATGGCATAGAAGTGACTATGTCCTTTTTCCAACAGTCTTCCATTCTTTTTCTTCTGCACTTCCCTCAACTGGACTCTGTATTACACCTGGGCCATTCTACATCATATTAGGGACCTATTCTTGTAGATGTGAAGCCTAATCTGCTTTGTCCAAACTGCAGTGACTGTGGACTTTGTACCTTATCTTTGCAAATTAAGATTTACCACACTGCGAATTTTGTCCATGTTGATGCATGTGACTATAATTCATTCATTTTTCACTGCTGTAGCAGTTTCATTATATATAGCAATTTCTTTATCTGTTCTACTGGTTTTTCTCCTCATTTTTATTAGTATATACTTTAATGGGTTTTATTTTTGTAGGCTAATACATGCACACAACACACTTTAATCGTTTTTTCCCATCAGCCTCCTTTCCCCATCCTTCCCCTTAGTTTCACATTTTGGGGGCTTTCAATGTATTCAATTTATTTTGATCATACTTATCCCACCATTACCAGCCTTTATACCTCTCTTCCCCACTCCTCATCTTTTTTACTGCTGATGGACATGAAAGTTTCTAGTTTGAAGCTGAAAAGACCAATGCTACTGAGGATTTCTTGTGCATTTCTTCTGATGCATGAGTGTAAGGCTTTCTCTAGAATGTATTTTCCACTCTCCAGAGATAATATCATTTCAGTGTGTTGTGACAAGCATTTTTAAAAAACTGAAATAGACTAGGAAATATTAGTATCAACAGACCTTTAGCAGGAGTCAGACTTGATATTAATTATATGTTTTGTATTTTTAAATCTAGAAAGGAATTGCTTTCTGAAATATTTGTTTTTTACACGTGCACACATATGTTTATGTATTCTGGGCCACAATATAAAAAGAATGTCTTATGAGTTTTGGTCAAAAATGTTTGGAAATCATCTGTAAGATAGATAGCTGACTAGGGGTTAGGACACGTGAGTATTCTAATTTACAAGGCAATACCAAGTTGTTTTCCAAAGTGATTGTATCAATTCATACCTTCAGTAGCAGTCCTCATGCATACACATCCTTTTTGGCATTTGCTAATGTCAAACTTCTGTTTTTTGCCAGTCTGATGGGTTTAAATTCTCTTATTGTGGTTTAAAGTGCATTTCCCTGATCTAAGTGTGTCTCTTTCCATTCTTTGCAGCTGATCTGAACAACATTAAATTCTCAGCTTATCGCACTGCCATGAAGCTCCGCAGAGTCCAGAAGGCCCTGCGCCGTACGTCTCCTGTCACACTTCTCTAAGGCTTTTATCCCCATTCTCCTACTCTTCATCAGTCTTCTGGTTCTCACTTTCATGCCATCTTGACCAGGGTTGTTGACTGATCTGTTGAGAACTCTCCAAAGCCTGGGACATGCTGGCTGTGGGTGCTTTCTGTTTCCAGGGTCCTTCCACTGACTTCCAGGCCCTAGACTGGTTTCCAAATTAGACCCATAGCCATCCAACTACTTGACCCTTCTTGCCTGCCCCAACATGGATAATCAAGCAACTGCTTTGTAACAGGAAGTATCCCAGCCCATGGTTTGGGTCATTGAATGTAGCAACAGAACTACTGAAGCAAATGTGAGTGGTTGGGGCTTAGCTTGGCTGCAGATATAGTGTGCCTATGACCTTTCTCAAGGGTACTATTCAGTCAGGCTTCCTGATCCAAGTGTGTCTGGTTAGGCTGATTCAGCTTGGTTAGTGATTAAAACATCCTACTGCCAGGCACGGTGACAGTCCTGTAACCCAGGGGGTCAGGAGGCTGAGGCAAAAGGAGGACAAGTTACAAGTCAGTCTGAGTAACTTAACAAGATCCTATTTCAAAATAAAAAAAATACAGTGATCTGGGAATGTAACTCAGTGGTAGAGCATTCCTAGGCTCAGTCCTCAGAATTGAAAGATAAAATTCCTTATGCATGTCACATTTATCCAACTATATCTGAGACTTAGTATCTAGTATCAGTATTAGGTTCTCAGAACAAGATTCATGGAGAAATCTATTTACAGTTAAAACTTGTGCAAAGACAGAGAAACTTAAAATGGCATATGATCCCTTAGGACTCAATACAACATAGGCGGTGAGTTTATTCACATCTGACCATCTTCTCAAAACTGTTTTGAGTATGGAAATTAAGGGGAAGTTTGTTTATTTGTTTGTTTGCTGGTTTTCCTTCCTTAGAATAATGATCTTGGTAAAGAGCCAGCTTGCTTCATACTTGCAAACAGTTAGGATGCTTGCTTTATACTTATAAATTTTAGGCTTCTAGTGGCTTTATCTCCTTCTTTAATCCTTAAGGTTCTATTTTTGGCTATATATTTTCTCTCTTTCCTTTCCTTCCCAGTGGATCTAGTAACTTTAACTACAGCTCTAGAGATCTTCAATGAGCATGATCTGCAGGCCAGTGAGCATGTGATGGACGTGGTAGAGGTCATTCACTGCCTGACTGCTTTATATGAGCGACTGGAGGAGGAAAGAGGCATCCTAGTCAATGTGCCACTATGTGTAGACATGACTCTCAACTGGCTCCTCAATGTTTTTGATAGGTAAGAGCTTTTAGTCCTGGAAGCCTCTTTGATAAATTTAATGGACTTGGTAGGAAAGGGTTGCTCTCATGGTGGACTTGGACCCAATTCAGCTTGGGGCATGGTTAGCCAGAGCTCTAACACAGTGAGGAAATGACTGCCTTTACATGTATTAATCCTTGACATATATTTATATTCTCGGTCTGTTCTTTTAAACCTAGCGGTCGCAGTGGAAAGATGCGGGCATTGTCCTTTAAGACTGGCATTGCATGTCTCTGTGGCACAGAAGTGAAGGAAAAACTTCAATGTGAGTACAGCTCCAAAGTGTGGAGTGATCTTGGGCGGAGGGAGGGGTTTTGCAGCGAGAAGAGGTATGACAAGCAGAAGGTAGGTCTTATTACTCAGAAGAGGGCTCCTCAGGCCACTTTGTGATGCTTTCTGGCCCAGGCTGTTGTGAAGAATATATAGCGACCAAAGGCCGAAATGGGCCTGAGGCTTGTGATTAGACCCTGTTTCATGTCTTTGGGTTTCTAATCTTACATAATTACTTAGGACTGTAACCTGGAGCTCTTAGGATCTGTAACCTGGAGTATTCAGAGCCCTGAGGTTCTAGTTCTAATCCCCATGCCCTATCAGGCTTAGCCCTCTCCTAGTTAGAAACTGAAGCCAAGTCATACATTCTCCTGGGGGACTTCTTGTGTGTTTACATAGACAGGATATAATAAAATATATTCTCTGAGACACAGACAGTATTTACTTCTGTAGTTTTTACCTCTCTAGTTTCTAGTACCTTTGCTTTCCCCTCTTTCCTCCATCTTGTGTTCAGTATTTTGAACTTTTCTACAGCACCATTGTTATTTGTTGAGTACTAATGTGTGTTGACTTCTCTGATAAATGGGGTGAATGCTAGGTTAAATTAGATGTGTTACTTCCTTCAAACGGTTTAGTCTAGAGGAGGAGAGAAAAACACAAAAAGCTTTTTTACAAAAAGTGCTAATAAGCCAGTGTAGTGGTGCAAACCTGTAATCCCAGCAGTCTAGGAGGCTGAGGCAGGAGGATCATAAGTTGGAGGTCTGTCTGGACAACTTAGTGACTTACTGAGACCCTGTCTCAAAATGAAAAATAAAAAAAAAAAATGTAGCTCAGTATGAAGGCCTTGGGCTCAATTCTCAGTATTGCAAAACAAAGAAACAAATAAGTGGCAAAGAATGTGTATTATATAAAGATCATAGAAAATATAAGACAGTGGTCTAAGAAAAATTTACAGGCCCAAGCATGTTTATAAGCTGCATTATTGTGCCCAACTTTCACTTGAGATGAGATGTTCAGTGATTATTTATCCTCAGTTTTTAACTAAGGAAGCTGAAGCACAGAATGGTTTATAACTTACTCGAGATTCTACAGCTAGTCAACCATAAATCTAGAACTTGAATTCAGGCCTTTTGGCCTTTGCTTCTATATATTTTCTAGGCCTTAGACAAGATACAAAGCAAATAGACAACAGCTTCTGAAAGAGGTTTACTAGGGTTGGCCTTGGAAGGAGGTCCTAGGAACACCAATAAAAGTCCATATTAAGCTCTAAGTACTATAGTATACTCCACAAGCACTTAGAGGTCATTTTAGATGATTATCTCCTCTTTTTGAATTATCCATACCAGGCTTTCCTTCCATTTGTGTGGACAACTGAGCAATTACTGAAGTATCAAATTATATCAGCTCTGTGAACAGGAGAGGGTATGGACCCTGATGGTGACACATGTTCAGGTGCCCCTGAATGCACAGCTCACATCTTGCTTCTTGAGGAAGGTTTTTCCAGTGGTGTCATCAATACATACCTATTTCTAGGAATGCTCTTAATTTTCCCTTTCTTCCTCCCTCCTCTTTTCCTACATTTCTGATATTTTCTTATGTGTTTCTCACTTTTTCTCTCTGAGCTCAAGGAATGCTCTTTTAAAAGCTCCTAGACTTCTAAAAGGTCAGGGATGAAATTCTAGCTATTCCACTTTCAAAAGTCCATATGCTCAGTCCTTGTGCTCTTTCCCTGTCTTCCTTTTCTGCTTTTTCTCCTCATACCATTCTCTGGCCATTCCTGCGTTGGGATTGGCCGCTCTTGGTGGTGTGCCTAGCAGACCTCTTCAGCCAAGTGGCCAACTCAGGCAGCCAGTGTGACCAACGCCACCTCGGTGTCCTGCTTCATGAAGCTATTCAGGTGCCCCGTCAGCTGGGTGAAGTGGCAGCCTTTGGGGGCAGCAATGTGGAGCCCAGCGTCCGCAGTTGCTTCCGTTTTGTGAGTATGCAACTCCAGAGGGAAGTGAGAGGGGAGGGAGGTGGAAGGAAGGGAAGATGGACCAAAAGCTGAGCTTTCGATGTGAGCTATTCACATGTAAGAGAGCTTGTAGGGATGGGACAACAGAACAGAGACTTTACTGAGTCCTAGGGTTGGAGTCCTGTTAGGGAAGATGCCAGCTCAACTACAACAGGGCAAAAGGTAGACACCACCGGAGAATAGACCAATCCAGGCCCTGCTTACTTCTCTGATTTTCGGAGGGCTAGCACACTAGGAACAAAATACTTTGAGATTCAGTCATTTCCATTGGGCTTCTTATTTCCCTAGAGCACTGGGAAGCCAGTCATTGAAGCTTCCCAGTTCCTGGAGTGGGTCAACTTGGAACCCCAGTCCATGGTGTGGCTGGCTGTTTTGCATCGGGTCACCATTGCTGAGCAAGTAAAGCATCAGACCAAGTGTTCTATCTGCAGGCAATGCCCTATCAAAGGATTTAGGTAGGAAAGAGTATGTGCTTTGATGATAATCTTCAGAACTATGTCATGGGTCACACAATTCAGATACTACAAAACAATGCATTATGTAATTACAATATATCTATAGTAAATCTATTATTATAGATTACTATTATAATCCTTTCTATTGTGGAATGTTTAACACTTTGAGAACTTGGAAATGATGAAATATTTCATTTTTTTAGAATATGAAGTATACAGACCCAACAAAAATGAAGCATGAATACTGTAAGAATACTTATATATCAAATGATTTGCCACCAAATGTTTCACAATCAGTTCCCCAGAAAGATAAAAGGAAACCCAATTTGTAGCATTTGCTGCTGTGATATATACTACCCCCTGCCTGATATCTGGCTATCTATAGGAGATCCCCAAGTCTAGTAGGGAATGGATTCACAGTCACATGACATTTATAGTATTTCTACCATGCTGATATAGATTGAGTACCTGTAATCCAAAAATCTGAAATCTGAAGTGTTCCAAAATGCATTCTGGAGTTCTGGATTAGCAATGCCTAACCAGCAAAGTCTGTGCAGATATTCCAAAATCTGAAGAACTTTTGGCCTCAGGCATTTTAAATAAAGGATACTCAACCTATGCAGTAGATGTTAATAACCTCAACAGCATAGATAATAATAATTAGGAAGTGATGAGTTTTGAATATTACATTTATTTAATTGTGGGGTTTTATATCTTAATTTTAAAATAATGGTTGTGTTAACTATTGGCTTAGAAAACCCTTAAAATTTTAATAGCTAATGAGCTATTAATAGCTTGCAAGCTGGTAGGAACTGGCTCCAGCATGCTGCAGTATTTACACTCAAACAAACTAAATAAAATATTATTACAATACATTTGAAGTCTCCCTGATTACATTCCACTCCTTCCTCTGCATAGGTAGATAGATATTGGCTTTCATCATAAATTTGGCTGTACAGGCTGACCTTGGACTTACCATCTTCCTGTTTTAGCCTTCAGAGCAGCTTGTGTTTTCATGTGTATGCCAGTATGCTAAATCTACATCTCCTTTTCAAAAAAGGAAGGGGGTTAGTGAGACAATGCTGTTTCTCATACTTCCTGGGACCCTGGGCTTATTATTTCATAGAGATTTATGGTCTCTAGAACGAGGCTATTCATCTGTTGAGGATTCAGCCATTTCTACATATAGGAAATTGAGCATGATATTACTCCATGTGTCACCCCTCCTTATATGTGCATATGTTTGCATGCTAAGGAAATGTGTGAGGTCGTTGTAATATATTAGATAATATTTTTCACCACATATCATCTCCCAAAGGTACCGGAGTCTGAAACAATTTAATGTGGACATCTGCCAGACCTGCTTCTTAACAGGCAGGGCCAGCAAGGGCAATAAGCTGCACTACCCCATCATGGAGTATTACACCCAGGTATGGACCTCTGGGCTTTGTGGAACACTTAGGCTGCTCTCAGGTACTAGGCTTTGCCCAGCATTAGCTTATTGTGTTCTGTTTTTCTGTGGGAAGCATTCACCAAAAAGTTCTAGTGCTTCTATAGCATGGAACAGTCAAGCCTCTCTACTCTTCCACTGAAACTTCTTCACTAGAATCAGAGTTGGTCCAGGACAGTCTCAGTCTTCTAAAGAACTCTTTTCCAAAAGGAACAGAGAGAGTAAGTTTCACTTGAGTTTTTCCTGGCTAGTTTCTTATATTGTTCTGTGTTAGACACCTGTCTTCCCAACTACTTTGTTATTGTTTTGACCCCTTCTAATCAATACAAAAATGTGTGCTCAAATTAACTACTCAGTCCCTCGGGGGGGGGGGAGATAGTTTTTTACATAGGTCCATAAACTTCACTTGGTTTTCATGAGCAACTGTGCCTTTCACATCCATGTGAGTCCAGGTTGCTCAGCATTGCTCAGCTGAACTCCAGCTATACAGTTGCTTCTATGCTCTGTTTGAGACCCACTGTCCTATATGTGGCTTCCTGAGCTGATTCTGCTTCCTAAAATTCTACATGTCTTTAGATCTTTCTGTCCACGTAGATTCTTCTGGAGCCCAAAACATATTCCCTGCTCCACTCACTCCCTACCATTCTCTCCCTTACCCTACCTCCCCATCTTTCAATCTGTTTTTCCAATCCACCTTTCCAAGATGTCATCTCTTTGAAATATGTATCCAATTTTAGACCCCTTTCTAGGAGCAGGTTGTGACAGGCATGAATAAGTAAAGTACTAGTCATGCTCTTTGTTCATGAGGAGCAGCCACAACTTCCCAGACTATCTGGAAGCCTTTAGAGTGAGTCCCTCCATCCTGTCTCCTTCCAGACCACATCCAGTGAGAACATGAGGGACTTTGCCACCACCTTAAAGAACAAGTTCCGCTCAAAGCATTATTTCAGCAAACACCCTCAGCGAGGCTATCTGCCTGTGCAATCGGTCCTGGAGGCTGACTACAGTGAGACGTGAGTACAGTGTTTGAGCAGTGACTGTGTGCAATCTGCATCTGTATTGTAGGATAAACCCCACCAGTGAAAGAAAAGTTCAATTTGGGCCTGACCCAGACTCTAGCCTGAAAAATAGATTACAATGTAGTCTCTGTATTCTGGTCCTATCAGTTCTTGCCTATCTCCATAATGCAGGTGGTAGGATGAGGTGGGGTAAGGTGGTGAGGAAACAAGCTGTGCAGCTGCCTAGTCTTTGGTCTTCTGGCTATTTGTTGCTTTCTTCCAGACCGGCTTCTTCTCCAATGTTGCCACATGCGGACACACACTCTCGCATTGAGCATTTTGCCAGCAGGTACCAGAAGGTTTGGGGAAGGAGGTATAGAAAGTTCAAGAGAAAGGAGTTTTCACTTGGGACTAGGAAAATTGAGTCAGGGGATGTTCATGGTGGGATGTGGAGCAGCCAATAAGTCCTAACGCTCCTGTGGGATTAGGGTGTTTAAGATGAAAGCAGGTCTCATATTCTGTTTTCCTTCCTGTTCCTGATCTTTCTTCCCAGGCTTGCTGAGATGGAAAGTCAGAATTGTTCCTTCTTTAATGACAGCCTGTCCCCGGATGACAGCATGTGAGTTTCATAAACTGCTTATTTTCCAGAAACAGCTCTCTTTGGGGATCCTTCTACCACTTCTTGGGAAGAGTTCCACAAGGAATGGAAATGTGGTAGTTAGGATCCTTGACTCTCTAAGAAAGGAAAGCTGCTTCCTGGGCACAATAAGAAATTGTCTTTCCTCTTGTCAACTGAGTGGGGAAATGAATGACATTGTCTCTCTCTGACATTTGCCAAGGTCCCTTCCTGTTATGTGATCTCATCTTTCTGTGCCCAAGTATGAGGGAAAAATAATGCCCTCATCTAAAGCCACATCAAGAAGCTATTATCTCACGTTCAAGATACAAAAAGCACATCTAGTGCCACACCAAACCTGGGAGACATCAGGGATTTAACCAAAGCATAGTCGAATGTCCTATAGCCCAGGAAAGGTACCCAGAATCTCTAGGGAAGTCCCTGCCCTGCTCAAACAGCCTAGAAACATGAATTCAATCTGATCCCGACCGAACTAAGATCACTCTGGGAGGTGAGGAAGCAAAGGCAGCTAGAGGGGACAAATAGCAAAGAAAAGGAAGTGATTTGCTCATGATATCATAGGGAGCTATAAGTAGAACTCAGAAGCCTCAGCATCCTGAAAATATTTTCAGTACCTCCACCACGGCTATTGCCAACTTTGAGTATTTTCATCCCACTCAAAACTGAATATGTTAACTTCTCCCTCTCCATGATTTAAAAGTGAATATTCCAGCAAGCAGCTCCTGGAATCTGAACCAGAAGCTGAAAACTCATGCCTTGAGCCATTGCTATATTTAACACCTAATCACCTCCTTTCCTCTCCCCACACCCATGCAGCGATGAGGACCAGTACCTGCTGCGGCACTCCAGCCCCATCACAGACCGGGAGCCAGCCTTCGGACAGCAGATTCCATGCAGCATGGCCACAGAAAGTAAGGGAGAGCTGGAGAAGATCTTGGCTCACTTAGAAGATGAGAATCGGTGGGTATGGCCATGGCACAAATTTATTTGGGTTCTAGAGGCAGACAGCTTGAATTTAAGTACAAGCACCTCCACCTCTTAGCTGTGTGACCTTGAAAACTTACTTATATTTTGTGATCCTCTATTTCTTAATCCGTAAAATAGGTATGATGATAATCACACCAGCTTCCTGTGGTCACTTGTGAAAACCTAATGAGATCAGACATATAATGGCTTAGCCCAGTGCCTACCTTATAATAAGGGTTCAATAAGTGCTAGCTCTTACAATAATTATTTGAATTTTTAAATGTCACCCCAGTGTTTCCCACCACTACACATAAAGCAGAGAGAATGTAAATTCAGAGAGCACAGAAGAAAGTATGACATGTCCCTGCTCTCAACGAATTTTCCATGCTAGATGTAAAGATACTTATCATCAGTGAAAGCATTTCAGAGGATGATGACACTATATACAACATTTGTGGACTGGAAGACAGAATATGACAATTATAGGAGTGGTATTACTCTCCATAAAATATAGGTGGCATTAGGGGTCTGAAGAAGATTCAAGGTACTTTAAAAGAGTAGACTCTGTCTTACCTCTTGAAGTAAGTAGCATGTCTAAAACATTATTAGTTTACACTTGCATTACTTTAGGAGCTTCAGAAATTACAAATTCTATTTGTTGATCTGAGTGTGACCTATGTTTCTGCAGTTTTTTTCTGTTTAGATGAACATATATTAATTTTATGTAATTTAGGTGAGAAGATATTTATAATTATAGGATCAAAACATCAAGGGCAAAATCCCCACTGGGTCCAAATGTGGACTGTATATTCTGCACCCACGAGAGAAAATACAAATCCTTAATCTGCTTTGGGTTCTGGTTGTTGCTTAGCTCACCTGTACCTTTGCTTTTTGATCGTGTTCTGTTTTCTGACCAAATTAGTTCATGCTGTTTTCTTCACCTCTTATCTTAGGGTCTTTGCCTTGCTATTCTCATCACCTAGAATGATTTTTTCCTTTTAGCTAAGAAAGTTATATTTTAGTAAGCAAACAGCTTTCTCAGAAAGTTTTTAGTGACAAGACATTCCTTATTCATCATTCATATGACTTCTGTACTCTCCACTGTAGCACTTATCATGGATGTAATGACAAAGTTATTTATAATCATTCTCAGCCACTAGGTAGGTGCTATTTTACTGGCACATTCAATTGGACATTGCATGGGATAATGTATCAATAAATAGTTATCAAGCAAATAGTGTAATAGACAAATGGGTGACCATAAATGAAGTCCAAAGAATTAGGATGCTATATTAGTATGAATGTTGGTTTGTGTCCCCCTAAGTTTACATGTTGAAATCCTAACCTCTAAAGAAGCATAGCCATCTGGTAGATGACTAGTAAGATTAATGCCTTTATAAAATAAACCAAGGGAAGTTGTTTCCTTCCACCATGTGATGACAAAACTACAAGGCATCATTTGTGAACCAAGAAGGCTAGGACTTAATTTCATCTGCCCGAACCTTGTTCTTAGACTTTCCAATCTCCAGATCTCTGAGGAATGAATTTCTGTTGTTTATAAGCTACCTGATATGTGATATTTTGTTATAGCAGTCCAAATAAACTAAGACATAGGAGGTATGACAAAGCAATCAAGAAGAATTGTACAGGAGCTTTTAAATAGCCAAGGAGATTGTAGGTTTCTACTATTTTGATTCAGGAGCCTGGAACCCACATTTTAGGTACCAACTGAAAATATGGCCTCCAGGAAAGAGCTAATAGGCTTAAATGTTGAAGCATTAGCATCCTCTTATCCCATTCTGGAGAACTAAGTTTCTAAATTTCTAACCAGCTTCTGGGGTATACTTCTGTTATTGGTCTATAGACCATAAATGCCATATCACATTTTTAGAAGAGTTTTCTCAGAGTGGAGTGCAGATAAGGGTCAGTCTGCAGAATGTTTGTTACAGTCCAAGAAAGATAAATACAGAAGTAGAAAGCAATTTTCTAGCAATTTGACATTGCCATGACAATCAAGCATATAATTAGTGACATTATTACCTTGAACAGGTTAGAGACCACTTTGAGAATTGTTGAATGTGTGTAGCAGGACATGAGTCATGTGAGCTGTGGGCTAGTCATGCATGTTAGAATCACATTGTTCTGGGGCTGGGGATTTAGCTCAGCGGCATAAGCGCCTGCCTTGCAAGCAGGCAGTTGTGAGTTCGATCCCTGGTACCAATAAAAAGGAAGAAGACAAAAAAAAAAAAAAAAGAATCACATTGTTCCACAATGGACTGAAGAAAAAACCTGGTTTCTCACTAGGAACAGTTTGAGAGATACTCCATGAGAGCAGATGGGGACAGGCCATAGGAAATGTTGGACAGAGAGTGATTCTATTTTATTGCCAAAAAGGAAAAAAAAAATGATGTCCCCAAAATTGGCCATCTTTTTGGTATCTGTTTCCTTGATGACCAACATGGGCATTCAAAGTAGGCCAAACAAGAGGATTGTGGATGAAAGTGGTGAGATGAGTGATCTTTTGTTTATGTTATGCCTTCCCCTGGAATCTAAACATATGAGAATGGAGTAGATGATTCAATGGTCCTAATACCTCTTCTATTTGCCGACTATGTTTCTGCCTTTTTTGAAGGTCAGAATTAATCCCTGAAGAAGCATATCAAAGCCTTGAAACACTTCTGATGTGAAAGGTCACTCTCTGCTCTGAGGTTTCAAAACAGCAGAGTAAATGATATCTGTGCTGGACAGGAAGTGAATATGGCTATTCAAGCAAAAGCATGGCTGGGACCGGGTGGGCTGCAAAAGTCCTGGGATTGCTTACACCTGGGCATAAGTGGACTTCTGGGATCTGAACAGTCAGTACTCTGATAGAACCATAGGTTTTGGCTTCTTTGTTTTTGACAGGATTCTCCAGGGAGAGCTGAGGCGCCTGAAATGGCAGCATGAGGAGGCAGCTGAGGCACCCACCCTGACTGAAGGCTCTACTGACGCAACACAGGACCACTGCAATGAGGAGCTCCTGGCTGAAGCCAGGATCCTCAGACAGCACAAGAGCCGCCTGGAGATGCGAATGCAGATACTTGAAGACCACAACAAGCAACTAGAGTCCCAGCTGCAGCGCTTGAGGGAGCTGCTGCTGCAGGTGAGGTTGCATACTGTGAATCAGGGTGGCTTCTGAGCACAAGGGGAAGAATTAGGGAGCTAGAAGGTGCAACAAAGACTTGTGGCTATCAAGAAAGTTCCTGAAGGGAAACTGGCTGGCAGTTGGGGAGAGTAGTGGAAGGAAAGGGCTGATATGGGCACATCTTTAGCCAATTCTCTTTCACCTGACTTCCAGGATCTTTTTTGTGTCACTCTCAAGCTACTGAGGAGCTGGAGGCAAAGGGGAGAACTTCTGAGGGCTTACTTCTTTACAGTCCATTAGAATATAATAGTGAAAGAACAAACTTCAAAAATAATCTAAAATGTTGATCTTGCCAGTATGACATTTGCATAAAGAAGCAAGTTTGCACATGTTTGGCAAGAGAAAGATTTTTGCAAAAAAGACGTCTCGTTACTTTTTGCCCCTTTCATATCTAGCAGGTAGTATATAAGAATCATATAGCCTGAATTTGAATATGACTCCGCCAGTGGACGTCAGAAAGTTACTTAACTTCATTAACCCCCAGTTCCTTTACTTGTAAAACAGAATGATAATGATACCAATATCATAGTGAGATTATGCATTTTAAAAATCTAGCATGATGCTAGGAATACTGCATACTCTTCATAAATTTTACTTAATATTGTCATTGTATTTAACATGCAATAGCACCCCACTACACCTGTTCCCTAGATCCTCCAAATGTTACATCTGGCAAGGAGTCTCTGAGTGACCCTCCACCTCTCTTCAAGTCCTTGTCATCACTGCAGTGAAGAATAAAGAAGTGGGCCCTTAGCAAGAAATGGAGGGGGGGGGGAGTCAAAACTGCTATGGTGGGAAGAAAAAGTTTATTTAGTGTGTGATAAATGCAGACAAACTATCTTAGCAGCAGAGTGATGCTACAAGATAGGAGGCATCCTGCTCAAGATGCTCCGGTGAGTATGAGATGTACCTCATACTTATAGGGGAAGCTGGTTTCTAAAAATACAAGTTTCAATGATAGGTGGTCTAGGCCAAGTAGAGTCTTAGCCTGTGTTTCTGGGAAGGGGTCAAGGTCAGCATAACTAAATATGAATATCACTTATTAGAATATATTAGGGTATATTTTCTCGAGTACATGATAAGCATGTGATGATTTTATGTTAGTCATCTCTGTTTTGTTCTGTTTGTTCTATGTCTCTCTGTCCCTACACATGAAACAGTCTCTAAATGAATTCCTGGGGCTTTCTAACATGCTATTATGGCATGAACCAAAGATCAGGTGTGAACTCCACATTACCAGAGAAAAATAGGTTCTAAATCATTTAATTATAGATGAAATGACAAGAGACCTTTAGGTACATTGCCACATTTATACTAACTGGGGGCCTTTGGTGCATGTTGCTGAAGGAAGAAGTTGACTGATAATTGAATATTCTAGGAAGCTTCTTTGAAGGGAAAGCCACTATTTGTGGCACTACCCAAAGCACCTTTTTAAAGTTTTTATTTATTTATTTAGTTTTGTTTTTTGAGATGGGGTCTCGCTATGCAGTTCAGGTTGACCTTGAAGTCATTATGTAGCCCAGGTTGGCCTCAAACTCATGGTGATCCTCCTGCCTCAGCCTCCTGAGTGCTGAGATTATAAGCATGTGCCACCCAGCTATCAAAATCACATTAAAATCCAAGAACAATGGGAGAGGCATGAGTTCTTTAAGCTCCCTTCTAAGCTCAGGAGTCTGCCAGAGTAAGGTTAGGAAGGCAAAGCCACTTAAATTATGCTTTATCTCTTGCTAGCCATCTACGGAATCAGATGGCAATGGATCTGCAGGCTCATCAGTAGCTTCCTCTCCACAGCAGTCAGAAGGCAGTCACCCCCAGGAGAAGGGACAGACAACTCCAGACACTGAGGCTGCAGGTAAGTTCCCTAGCCCGCCCCCCCCCCAGCCTTTTTCTGCATGACTTTGTCCTGCCCCAGATTTTCCATCCAAGGTTCTGCTATGGCTGGGACTGATTTCTCCTCATGACTTGTGTTTAGGGGTCAGGGATAACTGGTTTATCGAGTGATTAATTCATATGTTTTTTTTCTACAAATGCTTATTGTATAGTCAATGGCGCATAGCAGTTATTGAAATGGGAAGACATAAGGCTTTGGGTGTGCCTTTCAATTGGCAGCGTCCAACCTTGGCTTTGAGGTCTTACATAAAGGACTCTCAAGTTACCTTCGCAAACTCTCTTTTCCAACTCAGATGATGTGGGGTCAAAGAGCCAGGATGTCAGCTTGTGCTTGGAGGACATCATGGAGAAGCTCCGCCATGCATTCCCCAGTGTGCGAAGCTCTGATGTGACTGCCAGCACCCTACTGGCTTCTTGATGGAGCCAGATCCCGATCCCATAATCCACAGTCCTCCCCTGGTTCTGGTCAAAGACTTCCCTCAGCCTGCACTTAATCTTTCCAGTCCCCACTGGCCCCATATCCCTTAACCAGAGCTATTTGAACTCCAGGCAGCAACAAGGATCTGGTGATATGTGAAGGATGTAGAGTGAGATCAAAGCAAAAGGAGGCATGATTCCTCTGACTATAGAAATTTGCCCTTTGACCCTCAAGTTCAAGATCAGTCACTTATTTTACCCTTCGTTTACAGCCCAAGCAAACAGCAATTGGCTATTCAGATGGGGAGCAAAGAAGCAGCCTTACAGAGCTTCTTTTTCTGGAAGGTGTCCACTAGCCCCTTTCCCTTCTTCACTGAATTATGGAGAGGGAGAGAAGCCTGATGACCCCAGAATGCCAGTAGTGTGAATCTACAGGGAATAGCCATCCTTTCTAGTCTAATTCAAGGAGGCAAAAGGATATCCCTGAGACCTCTTTCCAAAGTGCTCCTAAAGAAGGGTGGGCAGGGTGTGTCCTAATGACTTCAGTTCCAGGGCATAGCTCTAACTCACTGGATTCTACCTACATGTTGTTTCTGCTTTGAATGTTTTTAGTTCTATCACACTCCATCAGATCTTCCTGGATGAGGAAATAGTTCATTCTAGTTTCTGCTTCCATCTTACATTTGAAAACATTAAAGAAGTACTTTTGGACTTAGATTTTTCCCTGACCCTCCTCTTTGCTGAAGGCCTCAGCATACCATGAGACCTAGAGGGATACTCCGGAAATCTAACTGAAACCATATTTTGCTCTTCTGAATTTGTCTTCACAGAACTGGGGTACAAGTGACAGCTTGCTCAGCAAGTGAGTCCTTCTTTCCTTGGGTGAGAAAGAGAAGCCACCCTCTAGCTTGGAAGAGTATGACTACCCACCACCCTTCTAGACTGTAACCCTTCTATCTCTTAGGTAGAATCAGGTGAGGAGGCTGGTTGCCTCCAGATGATCATATGGCAATTACAACTGGCCATGCTTAATAGTGATACCTTCCTAGGATCCACTGGCCACAATTCAGAAAGTTGGCCACTTCTTACTGAGACAAAACTGAGGCCTTCCTATGCACCAAACTGTTCTTTCAAACTCTGGAAGGTGAACCCATAACTCTGCACTAACACTTCCTAGACAATATATACCATGACCCCTTTATCAAGAAACTGTGCATAGTAGATAGTGGGACATGGGTGGAAACACAAGGTTTGGGAACTTTGACCAGAGTCAAAGTCCACTTAGGTTCCTTTCTTCCAAGGGGAAAATTTTTCCCTCCAGAGTCTTGCAGTCAATTTAATTTGCCTGAGTTTATATATATACACATATCTACTCTACATATCTACTGTACTTCAGGGCTCTTCCAGCCTCACTCACACATTAAATTCTAATACCTCTTGAAGTATTAATGTTCTACCTTGCTCTTTGTTAGCCTCAGCCTCTGGTTATAAAAATAGATGCATCCTGGCTTCTCCCCTAGGATGTCTTTCTCCATTGATGTTTGGGTAAGCTGACCTCAAGACCAAACCAACAAAATTGTGTCCACTGAGAAATCTAACTGGAAGAATCACTCTTCACTCATTCTCTTCACTCACTGTAAATCATGTTCCTTTGAGATCTGAGAATTGGGTGAATTTTCCTGAGCACCCTGTAAGTAGTTCAGGTGGCCAAACGGAGGATATCCAAACTCTCTTACTTGATGCAGAAAAGAAACAAAAAGCAGACAATAGACAGACTTTGGAAGGAACAAAAAAGCCTCTGCTAGACTAAGCCACAGAATAGATCATCTACCCCTTACCAGTTCCTGAGGTCTGGCTCAGGGTAAAGCAATGGTTGTCACCAAGATCAGGAAGAAATGAGACTGTTGAAGTGCTATGTTATAATCACGTAGTGGTCAGTGGGTGGAACTTCTGGAAATATACATTGGTCTGCTCCAGAGAAAGTAGCCAGCAACTTGGGTCCAGATGCTAGGGATTTCCTCTTCCATCACTATGCCACAGGTCCAGAGTCAAACCTCATATCACACTATCTCCCTCAGGATTTGTGAGGCTTCTAGGCAATAAAAGTGTGTATCTACATGTATGGTGAGCAGGTGGTAGGCAGGTACCAGACGAAGAGCCTGGCCATCAGTCAGAATGAGGCATTTTTCAAAGGGCCTAGATTGTGTATAAGAATGGGAAAAAATGTATTATGAGTCAGAGGGCTCAAGAACTATGAGGCACGTGCCTCTCAGGGGGTGATGTTATGGAACAATATTTTACCAGGAATGTCCCCCTTCCCTAAGAACTCTTGGGCTGCTGAGGGCCCGTGGCAACTGCAATGGGCCAGGCATAGAAATAAACAAACAAAAGATGTAGATCTTGTTATGTAGGATTTGTGCTATAGGTAGATGGAAGTAGCAGGTCAAGAGTTGAATTCTCACTAGGTGGGTCACTGACACTTTGTGATCTTGTGTTTACCTATAATGCCTGAGGTGAGTATACCACTCAAAGATCCAGTCACTGCAGCATGTGTGAGTAGTTTACCTGCCATGAGGTAAATGAATCCTTGATCACTGTGATCTAACCCACATCAGGGTTAGATTTATCAAAATGTACTGTATGTTGTTAGGCATCTGTTATGTACTGTGTCTCCTAAAGGTATTATGCGTGGTTCTGTATAGTTTATGGCGCTGTACTAGAAGGATGGTAAAGGCAGTTTCTAGGTTGATCACCTAGGGAAAACCTTCTGACTTGTGGAGTTAGCATCAGTGATAAGGGATGTGTTTGCTGGAGTTGTTTTCAAATGGTATCAGGGAACAGTTAGGACTGATAGGCAATTTATTCTAGATGGAATTTATCAAGAGACCAAACAGCCATTGCAAAGGTACCCCTGCTTCCACCTAAAGCAAATTGGATTCACATTGATTGGCATTTGGGAAGATTGTTTGGCTGGAGAACTCAAGGCTGGGAAATGGTTCCTTAGAAAGTGCCCCACCCAGGAGGAACATGGGCCCTTCCCTACAGAATGGAAAAGCTGGAATCAAGGCTCTCAAGGGTCCATTTCTTTTAAGAACCAAAGTTAGAATGTATTTCAGAAACCTGTCTGAATTTCTGGTATTCCAGACACTAGGCTAGTAGGCCACAATAATGAGAAAATTTGAGGCCAGGCCAATCATGGGAGATGTTTTCTGACCAGATTCATTTTTAAGGAATATACATGCTGTCCTGTGGTATGTGTTTAAAAGCAATTGAACTTCATATCAAGCTTCAGGCTAGAGAATTCTTTGAAGTTGTATTCACAATGGCAGAGTCATGGTCTCTGGGATCATTTGTAGCCAGTAATTATATCCAGTTTTCCTTGACATAAGTTGATAGATAACAGAGAAAGTGGCTGGCTGCCTTAACATAAACAGTCCTGGAAGAGAAACAGGGGGCCCTGTCCTAGGACTGTGGAGACTTAGCTTCTCAGCTGGCAGCTGGATCTCTGGGCCTCCCTTCCAAAGCCTGGCCCTTGGAACAGAGGAATACTTCTGTGACTTCTCACTGTTTTAAAACAAATGGCTAGGAGAGAGGGAAACGCTCAAGGCCAGGGCTCTGCTCCCAGTATCCATATCCTCCCACAGCTGCCATATTTGGGAGGAGACCTGCTGAATGTCCTTGTTGTCCCCAGGGCTGTATTGATGCTAGACTGAAGCCTTCTATACTGCTTGCTAGCTGCAAGAACTGGTCACAAGGATAAGAATGGGGAGAGGGATTTGGGGGAGGTAACAAGGGTGGCATGCAAGTGTAGGAAAGTTTGGTATAAAAGAGCAGAGCTGAGACAAATTTGTTAACTTTGCCACTCACTGTGGTGCTTTTCCCCTTTAAAAAGAATAAATTTGTACTTGTTTACTTTGGTTCCTCTGTTTATTCTCTAATTTTGATATTCATATGTTTCCCTTATTTGGGGGTGGGAAGAAAAGATGTATCAAGAAGCCATAAGAATATTTCAAAACATGAAACCACCATAAATCCACATATGACCACTGCCTATGGGATGATTAAAAAAATCCCTTTGGTTCCACCTACCACTATTGACCCTTCATGGATTCCCCTCCAAAATTAGCTGGGTATTGCCCCATGGGATGACTTTTGTATAACAATGCCTCCTAAATTTCATCATCATCAATTTGAGGAATTTTTTTAGCCAGGTGAACCAGTGTAAGAAAAAAAAAGGCACTACAGCACTTTCCATAGTTACATTTGTTTAATAAAGGTCTGTCCTTTATTCTGAGATTATAGCTATATATATGGTGTTTAAATGTCACTATGAATGGATGGTGATTTTTCAAAATTCCATTTTATGACAAAATAAAACCCTTTATGTCCATCTTCCCCAACACTAATTTTTCTTTACTCATCAGTCCACAGCATATTTGTCCAACAGAAATCACATAAGTAATTTTAAGTTAGCATATTTAAAAAGTAAAAAATAGGTGAGTTATTTTAATAATATCTTTTATTTACCCCAATGTATCTAAAACATTATCCTTTCAATGTATAATCAATATAAAAACCATTTTTGGTGCTACTGAGGTTTGAATCCAGGGCCTTGTGCATACTAAGCAAGAGCTCTGACACTGAGCTACATCACAATCCTTTTTAATTTTTTATTTTGCAATAGAAAGTTACACAGGATGACCTCAAACTCACAATCTTCCTGCCTCAGCCTCCTATGTGGCTGGGATTATTGCTAGTGTGTGCCACTATGCATGGCTGAAACAGTTAATAAGATAATTTACTTTTTAAAATTATCTTCTTTGGATGGACAGGTTTTGGCAGGAACTAACTTCTTTGGAAGTGTCAGTCAGCTGATAAAAAATCCAAGAAACCCAGATAGATCCAGATAGTTTATTATTATAGAGACAGTGAAAGCAAGGTTAGTGAAGCTGTCAGCTCCCTGAGTTTCCTGTCCCACAGGACAACATTCAAATTAAAGTAGCTAGACAACATGCAACATGAAAGGTGGGACCCGTTGGTGTTAAGTTACCACTGTTATATTGCAGCTAATGAGTTTTATGGCATACAGCTAGCCGTATCCAGCAGGAACACAATCCCATACCTTACAGGAATGAGAAGGCAGACAAGAAACTGCCTCGTAGAAAAAAAAAAAATCCTGCCTCATAGTAATCTTTCTCCAGATAGGGAGGTGAAAGAAACAGCCTTGTAGTCATTCCTCACAAGACTATCTTCATGTACTTTGGGATGATCATAGTGTGTTCTGACAAGACCTGAGTCAGTTCACAGTTGAATCTTGCCTATGTAGTCTATGTAGGGAGTGCAGGATCATCATAGTCCTGATACCAAGAAGTCATCCTACAGAAATTCCATGTATATTTTATACCTATGGAATATCTCAGTTTGGCCTAGTCAAGTATCAGGTGCTCGATAGCTACACATTGCTAATGGATACCATATCAGAGAGTGCAGGTCTGTAAGATGCCAAAGTCAGACTCACCAAGCCATAGCAAAAAAACCTTCATGAGGCATTAGAGTGTATATGTGCATGTGTGTGGTATGTGTGTGTTGTGCATATGTGCATGTGTTGGGGTGGGGTTGAGAGAGCAGTAAAAGCCTTTTGATGAGGAATGTGCTGAAGCAGTTTTCTTGGGCTACATTTAGAAGTGGCAGCAGAGGGGATGAAAGGGCACTGAAAACACTTTACCTTGTCCTTCACCTTTCCTATAATCTGCCCTACTTCCTTGCCCCTCAGCAGAGTTCTGCCTGCTTCTAGGCTATACTATCAGTTAAGAGGCTACATGAGGGCTCTCCTATCTCTCTCACCCCTGAATGCACCCTCACTGGCCTGTCCCTCAAAGAGGTTACTTTTTGTCTGTGTATGCCCCAGATGTCTCTGCCTTCCTTTATCTGGAAAGGTCTTTGTTTCAAATTTTCTGCTCTCTACTTTCTCCCTAAGATAATTCCCTTCCCTATTCTTTGTTCTCTTTTAATTTCTGGGGTTCTGAGAAACAAATGTATGCATCATCTAGCTTTTTAAGCTGTTATCTAAATATTTTCCTAATCTTGGTTTCATTTTGTTTGAACAGGCCTAGTTCTCTTGGTCCTGCTTCTTCCTTTCTTCCCCCAGCATTCCCACTGTCTTCATTCTGCCTTGCCAGTGCCTGCCCATATTTACTGACCTCCTCTTCCCTACCCATGGCAAAATTATGACTTGGGCTTTGGCGCTAAAATTGGTGCAGGCAAGATATAGTGACACATGCCTCTAATCCCAGCACACATGAGGCTGAGGCAGGAGGATTGCTACAAGTTTGAGGCCAGCCTTTGCTACAAAGTGAATTCAAGGCCAGCCTGAGCAGAGAAAGACTGTGTCTCAAGAATAAAAGACAAAAATAAATAAAAGGTGCTGCATAAGCCTAGTTCAATGACACACACCTGTAATCCCACTCTGGGAAGCTAAGGCAAAAGTAGTACAAGTCCAGTCCCAGCCTGGGCAACATAGTGACATAGTGAGACCCTGTCTCAAAATAAAAGTGGAGAGATGTAGTTCTAGGTTCAATACCCAGTACCAAACAAAAAAAAAGTGGGGGAGAGAACTTGTAAATGCATTTTGTAGAGCAGCACCAATTTTTGTCATTTGAAACTAGACCTGGGGCTAGCTGGGCTACTTCCAGAAAACCCTAAGTTGTCCTCTTTGTGATTATCACCTTTGATTTATAAATGAGGAAATAGAAGCTCTAAGAGAGCTATAAGGACTCGTAGAAGGCATAGCTGGGATGCCAGCCTATAACGTGATAACTCAGTCCAAACACTGAAGCTACATTTGTATCACTTCTCTATATCTCTTCTCTCCAAATCCCCATGTTGTATGGTTATGTGATCATTTGCTTAGTTCATGAGAGTTAATTCTAAGAACGCTTTGGAAGAATGCTTCAGTGCTAATAGTACCTTGTCATTTTCTAATCAAAATGCTATGCTATGGTCTAAATATATCTCCCCCAAAGTCATGTTGAGACATCATCAGCAATGTGATGATCTTAATAGGTGATGCCTTTGAGAGGTGATTAGGTCATGAGGGTTATCCTCATAAATGAGATTAGTGCCCTTATAAAAATGCCTGAGATAATCTGCTACGTGAGGGTGCAACAAGAAAACAGCATCTATGGGAGAGATAGAGTCACCAGATATTGCATCTGCTGGCACTTTGATTTTGTATTTTTCTGCCTCCAGAACCATGACCAATAGATTCCTACTGCTCATTAATTCCCCAGCAATCTGAATGGACCAAGACACAGAGTTTATTGCTTGTTTCTTTTTAGATATGAGTGTGATCACTGTAAAGACAGTTTAATAAATTGGCAGCAATTAGAGGGTGGGGACTTATCTAAATGATAAATCATTTGCCTACCAAGTAATGTAAAAGGCCTTGGTTGAATCCTCAACATTGCCCCAAAAAAGTTGATAGCAATCCACTTAAAAGAAATAATTTCTTTATTGCTTAAGGAATACAAACCAGAAAACCATAATACAAATGAAAAGAAAAATATTCCAAAATGACTCAGGATTGTTAAATAAATGTCATAGCCATTACAGGTATCTAGTTTTTCCTAAAGTTTTATGATGGGATTAGAATGGGAGGCTCAGAATAACAGCTCGAAGTTTTTCAACTCTCTTCTAATTGTTCATGAATAACAACCAATCACAGTCCAAAATGCATGGCTGAACAAATCAGCAGCAAGAAATTATTCCTGAGCAAGAAAGCAGCCCTATCACCTGAACAAAGACAGAATGTAAACTATTATTAACTGCTTTCAGGTAGGCACTTAAATTCACTGTGACAGGTCCTAGCTCATGACAGAAATGAACTGATTTCTTTCTGTGTTGTAGGAAATACTTAAAACAATCAGAAGAGTTTGGAAAAGCTAAAATACATGAAAACCAGTAATATGGCCTTTGAGGCAAGAAGGTCTACCTTTGGAAAGCGTGGCTGAGTCACCTGATGGCACCATATCACTAAAACAATTGATAGAATTTTAAAATTGAGAAAGAGAAGCAGAGTCCATCACTGAGTGAGGTCTTTAAATCTACTAGCTTTAGTACTATTTTTACATAGGTGTGAACTTCTAACATGTTTTATCTAGCAAAAAAAAACCATTCGAGAAAATATACAATTGAGGCAACCAAAGGGACAAAAAGATACATAATTTCCTCTAGCCTTTAGTCTGGATGGTGAATCCAAAGTTTATATGCCAGGCTGAAAGCTCTCCTTTCTTTTCTTCAGGAAATAGTTCAGTTGTTCATATAGGGAAATGATCTGTAAGAAAGTGCAGAAAAACATGATCTGAAATCTTTTTTTTTTTTTTTTGACTATGGATTGAACTCACAACCTCACACTTGCCAGGCAGGCACTTATGCCATTGAGCTAAATCCCCAGTACATGATCTGAAATCTTAAGTTAAACTCTGTCACTTAAAATTTACTTATATGAATCAAAAAAGAATAATTGTCACTTGTCATTTATAAAGTTATCTTAGCCTTAAAATGTTCCAAAGAACAGTCAAGAATACACAAAATGCTATGGCAGTGATATTGTCCTTTTTAAAGCAAAACCTCTAAAAGGAAGTCTTAAAATTGGATGTTTTTAAAACTGAATATGCTTGCAGTTAAAAACCTATGCTTCTGCTGGACATGGTGACACATGCCTGTAATCCCAACACTCAGGAGTCTGAGGTAAAAGGATTGCTGTGAATTTGAGGCAAGCCTGGGCTGAATAGTGAGCTCAGCCTGAACCATATAGTGAGATCCTATCTCAAAAAAAAAAAAAAAAAAAAAAAAAACCTACGCTTCTGTGCAGAATAATCCAAAGTCACATCACTGTCAGGGTAAGGGTGATTGGACCATATTCTAAGTGTCAGAAGATAAGACAATATATTCTCTATCCCAATGAACACATTGGTTCTTATACTAAGTATTGTCTTCTGCTTCTTACTACATTATGAAACACCTTAGAAATCAGGTCAGGGACCCAACCAGTCTCCAACCTGGTGATGTTCTAACTTATGCTTTCTAAATCAGAAGCTATGATCTTTTATGGTATGGGACTTAACTTCTTAAAACTGAAATTGTAAGTGAACAATAATATTCAGAAACATATATACTGTCTTTTAGACAAAGATTATTTTTTTTTTTAGTATTCAATTTAGGTCACTTTACCATTAAAGATTTTGTCTTTGAAGTGAAAGGAAAAGAGACTTATAAAAAAAATTCTGTGCTGCACAACACGTACCAAACACCTCCAACTGCTACCTGCAATAGTTTCGAGGCCTTTCACTCAGATATTGATTGACCCCAACTGACCATGCAACTGAGTCAGTTTGTTCTCCTTCGTGGGCTCTTTCTTCTACCTCCCCCTAAAGGTATGCTCCCTTTGTTCACACTACTTTCTGAACAGTCAACCTGGTTAATTCAACTAACCTCATGTCTTCAATAATCATTTGTGTATGAATTTTTCTCTGATCTCTAATTTTCAGAAGTACTTCCAACTATAGTCATCATTGCCCCCTCAAAACCCTCTTGGTGTTGTCTTAGTTTCAGTTAGTGCAACAGCATTTTCCATTTATCTGTGCTTTGGACTTCTCTTTGACCCTCTCTTTTTGCTACAAATCTGCTACAGTTTAAATCTGGATTATGTCCCCAAAACAAAAGCTAATATGCTAAAGGACCTTTGGGAGATGATGGAACCTTTAAGAAGGAGGGCCTAGTGGGAGGAATTCGGTCATTTTGGGAATCTCTTCTAAAGGAAATGTGAAATCCTGGCTTCTTCCTCTCTTTCTTCTTTTTGCTTCTCTACCACATGTACCTCACCATGATATACTGCTGCTACAGGCCCAAAAGCAAAGAGACCAACTGGTCATAGACCGAAACCTCTAAAACTGTAAACCAAAATAAACCTTTTATCTTGTGATTTGATTATCTGAGGTATCCGTTATGCCAATGGAAAGTTAACAAAAAAATCCAATCAATTGTTAAATTCTGGTTCCTTCTATCACTTGCATGTTTTACTAGTCTCTCCCTGTTCTTAGTTTTATCAATATACTGTGATGAAGAAATCTTCTTGAGTGGCTCTCTAGGTTTAAAGATAAAGCTAAGAGTAGTGGCTCATTATGATCTACACCAAAAATCTAAACTCTAGTCAAGCATCACTACCTCTGAGCCTGTATGCATACTACATTATCATAGAATGCTTTCCTTTCCCTATCTCATTATTAAAACTCTACCTATATTTTATAATCACAGGCAAATACTATTTTCTTCTTGAAGTATTCTCTAATTTTCATAGACAAAAGTGAGCTCTCATTTCTTTAAATCTCTGCTTCTCTCATGAGCTTTTGCCCAACTGAAGGCAGACAGCATCATAAGCATTTAAAGTTCCCTGAAGAACCTAGCTTCAAGAAGACAACCAATACATCAATGTTGAATAAAAGAGCTAACATAAGACTCTTAAGTAAATAAAGTTTTCGCTACATTTCTATGCTCAGAATGGCACTTCTCAGCACTACCTACTTGTATAAAAACAAACAAGACTGATGAATACTAAAACAATCTTGGCATTAACTTTTCATCTGGTTGTTTATAAGCAGTCCTTGGATAAGTGATTTGCTTGGAAGAAGGGAATATATAGAACATAAGAATGCCTCTGAGCCAGGTGTGGTAGTATACCCTATAATCCCAGTACTCGGGGAGACAAGAGGATCACAAGTTGCAGTCCAGCATTAGTAACTCAATGCCTTAGCAAGAACTTGTGTCAAAAGTTAAAAAAAATAAAAAAGGGTTGAAGATGAAGCTCAGTGTTAAGGCACTGAGTTTGAGCCCCAGTATTGGGATAAAGAAAAAAAAAAGCACGTCTCTGAACTTGTGGGGATGGGATATAGGGAGCAGTGCCTTAAGCCTATCCTCATAACACGAACTCCTGTCTTTAAAATTATTACCTATAACAATATAAGGCTGGAGTCAGCATACATTTTCTGTACAGCTACTTGACCCTCATTTATCTCATGCTACTCTTGTCTCTTTTCACTCTGTGTACTCTCCTATGGCTCTGGATAATAGTCACTCAAGTTAGATCTGGCATATATCCTTAACATTTATTTCTCTTTTATCAGCAAGCAATTAACCCAAGTCCATAAATCCTTAGATTATATTCTCTCATATATAACTATTCATAATAGCATTATTTACCATACCCAAAAAGTAGAAACAGTCCAAATGTCCATCAGTACATAAATAAGTAAAATGTAGTATATCCATATAATGGAGTATTACTCAGTCTTAAATGGAATGATGACTGATACTTGCCACAAAATCGATGAACCTTGAAAACATTTCTAATTAAAATAAGCCAAGAACAAAAGACCACACATGATTCTTCTTGTATGAATCATGTATAGGTAGTAGATTACTATAGAGCAGATTAGTGGCTGTCTGTGGGTAGCAGGGGAGAAGTTCAGATGAAATGGGGAATGACTGCAATCAGTAATGGGTGCAAGCTTTCTTTTGAGGGTGATGAAAATGTTCTAAAATTGCTATGATGATGGTTTCACAACTCTTTAAAATACTAAAAGCCACTGGATTATGTAGTTTACTTGGGTGAATTATGTGGCATGTGTAATATATCTCAATAAAGCTGTTATATTTTAGGGGTAGGGATATAGTTCAGTAGTAGAGTGCTTGCCTAGCATACACAAGGATCTGGGTTCCATATTCAGAACCATGAAAAACAAATAAGCATCACATTTTAATTGCAGTTTAAAAGTCTATACTTTCCATCTCTATTACTGCTACCTTAATCTAAATTACCATCATCTCTGTTATAGCGCATCTCCAGATGTTTCACCAAAGCCTCATGCTTTGAGAGATGGGGCTTTGGGAGGTGGCTGGATCTAGGGTATGTGAATATGGGTTAAGGGTGTGTAATAAATGAATAGTCAGCATTAGTCCACTGAATGGCTTAGGCTAGTTCTGGGCATGGATAATAGGAAGCACCAACCTAGGTGTGGATGGCACCAACCAATAGGCTTATATCCTGGATATAATATAAGGGGAAAAGAAGGTAGGCTGCTTCCTGCCTGCCACACCTTAGACTGTTTCTCCTCTGCCATGTCCCTCTGCCATGCTGCCCTGCCTTGCAGCCAGTTACCTATGGACTGAAATTTCTACAAACTGAGCAAAATAAACTTTTCTTCTTTAACTTTGAGTATTAGGTATTTTGTCTCAGCAACAAGAAAAGTAACTAAGGAAATCTCTTACGCCTCTTTGGTTTTATTCCTACTCTCCCCTACAATTTATTTTTCAGATAATAATTAGGATGATATTTTTAAAGATTAAATTAGATGTGATTTTTATGCCTTAAACTCTGAAGAGTGTCCTTTGCTCTTAAGACTAAAACCCATCCTCCTTTTAATAGGCTATGAGAAATGATACATTATAGTTTCTGTCACTTCTCCAACCTTGTTACTCTCTTCCTTGCTTTAAATAATTTCAGATGTCCTCAGATAGACCAAGTTCTTTCCCACTGCATGTGCTTGACCCAAAAGGCTCTTCATTCCACTTTACCCGTATTCATCCTTCATCTCCAGACTTAAATAACTCTTCCTCAGAGAGCTCTACTATAATAACCCAACTAAGTTCAGGATTCTCCTCATGCCAACTGCATTAATGATTTTTTTCCCTCCAGAACACCTTTTTACAATTTGTGAGCTTACATTTGTATAATAACTTTCTTACTGTCACTCTCCCCTGCTGGACTGTTAGCTCCGTGAGGAAAAGGATTATATTTGTCTTATTCAACTCTACATCCAGTGCTTTTCACTCCACAGTCCCTGGCATTTAATAATTACTACTGAGTGAGTGAATTTTCACAAAGACTTTGATTTACTGTGTTACTCTCTTTTATTTATTTAACTTTTTTGCTCTTTTTTTTGGTGGCACCCTCTTTTAGAAGTTTTTTCATCACTGTTTCTGTGACAGAACAGCCAATAATTAGGGTTTTTTAATTTTTAATTTTAAAAATAAAACAAAAAGGATAGAAATGATACAGAATTTCAAAAACAGGAAATTAACACTAGTTAATATATTGCATATTGTTATCTTAGAAGTAGTTGTTCAGATTACAAGATTTAGGCATAAAAATGATCAATCAAACAATAAACTGTTCTTATTGAACTTATAGAGATTAGTCGTACAGTTGTCTATCGGGTATATATATAAATATACAAACATGTATGTATATATGTGTGTGTGTGTATAGATATATACATATAATCTCTTCCTTTCTGGGATGGGAGATTCTTTATAGAAAATGTTTTCTGGCTGATTTAAAATATGTATTTCTTACCTGAACATTTCTTTGTTTTTCTTGTATGCTAAGATTCTCCAGCACAGACCTTAAATGGTTCTGGAAAACAAATTGTTTAATAAGATGAATGCTGAGGAAGGGAGAACCAAGGGAGACAGAGTTTGTCAAATAATTTGAAATATAAGAAAACTGTCAGTTATTCTTTTTAAAGGGCTTGGAATATAAAAATACCCACTAAGAATAGTGCTGTCCTATTTGATTTTATGCACTCTACACAGTATTTTTTCTTTCCTTAAAATACGTGGTAGGAATATCTTCATGATAACTATTTCTAGATTATTGCAAATTACTTTGGTTGTGATAACCTTAAATAGCTGGCTTGGAACCTGGCACTGATTCTTCCTCAGTTTCCCCTCACTGGGGCAGAATATCACTGCTTTTCACTAAGGCAACATGCAACAGCAACCATAGTAATACTGATATCTATATCTTTTAGGATGTACCCATATCTGTTAGATTTGGTTACTCTAAAGGACAACCCCCAAAGTGAGTGTAACTCTACTTCAAGTTGTTTCCCTTTGATAATCACTGCTCTACAAAAAATAAAATCTGACAAAGAATTCCTCAGGTGCTTTGGAATTTCTTTCTGTAGGCTTAATTTAACACTACTACCATATAAGGGCTCTACCATGGAGGGAATAAATATGGCCTAAACATACATTTTGTTTTTGTTAAACTTTGTTTTTTATAGAAGTTTCTCTTATACACATGCACTCTGAAAATCTGTATGGCAGATAGGAAAACAATCCAGAGAGAACAGTCAGATTCAATTCCCTTTAACTTATATATACCCACAAACTTAAAGTTCTAGCTGTTTGCAGTTACAAACTGCACTATATGCACTATTCTTCCATTCACTTCTATAGATTGAAGAATGGCAAAGATTATTCCAGCCTGAAATCTGCATTCAAAACAAAAGAACAGATCTGTGATCAGACTTCTAAACTAGAGTTTTACCAGTGATAAATTCAGAACACTGCTGCCTCCTGATTTTCAACAGAGCTGATAAGAACCTAATAGGCCACACTGCTATTCATAATGTAGTCCTTATGAAAATGCACTGTGAAAATCAGTACTGCAGACAGGCAGACATTAAACAGAACACATTCAGACTTTATTCTATATATCTAGCTTTTATCCAAACTTTGAGAGCTTTAGCTCTGAAGTTTCAAATTTTACTTCATGAACTCCTATTCACTTCTAAGGGTAGAAGAATACAAACTAAAATATGAACCTCTATTTAAAAACAGCAGAACAAATCTGTGATATCAGTTATACCTCTAACCTAGACTTCAATCTAATGAGACAGAATACTGTCATCTCCTGCTTTTCAACAAAGCTGAGTAACAACTTATGGCTAACTTATAGAGCCCTTATACTCGCGCACTTGGAAAATAAGTATTTCAAATAGGCAGACTTTACAGATAACAGAGCCAGAATCCCTATCCTGTATCTAGTCTATACCCCAACACTGAGAGCTCTAGCACTTTGCAGTTATAAATTGCACTTTATACACTATTCTTCCATTCACTTCTATGGGTAAACGAGTGCTAAGGAAAATCCGAGTCTGCAAACTTCATTTAAAACAGCAGAACAAATCTGTGATATCAGACTTCTTAAAAGAGTTCCTGCTAGTGAGACATTAAGAATATTGCTGCCTGTTTTTTTGTCTTTTTGAGACAGGGTTTCAATATGCAGTTCAGGCTGGCCTGGAACTCACTTTAGAGCCCAGATTGTACTCAAACTTATAGCAATCCTCCTGCCTCAGCCTCTCGTAGTGCTGGGATTACATGCATGTGCTGCCACGCCTGGCTTTTAAAAAAACTGTTTTTTAGGGGGCTCAGCAGCATATGCACCTGCTTTTTAAGCAGGCAGTCGTGAGTTCGATCCCTAGTACCGATAAAAAAGGAAAAAGACAAAAAAACCCTGTTTTTTAAAAAATTTTTATTAGTATATCTTTGCCATTCATAATGATCACATTGATCATAGAGGATTGTATCTGTACATAATATGTCTTAATTCTTTTTTCCCATTCTGCTCCCTTCCCTTCAACCCTTCTTGCCCTCCTCATATCAAAGCTTTGTTTTCATTCTTTCTCTTCATTTTCTTTTTAAAAATCCCTTTACCTTTCCTTCCCGCATCCTTCCCACTCCCTTGTTCCTTTCCCATTTGAATATGTTCTTTCTATTTCCCAGTATCCATCTTCTGTTTTGCTCCTTCTCATTTGAGTTTCTCATACATGAGAAACATGTGATATTCAAACTTGTGTGTCTGATTTATTTCATTAAATCACTGAAGGTCTTAAACAGATATTGCTAAAAATAAACCAAGATGTTTATTCTTGTTCAATCATGCACTGTAAAGTTTAAAATTAATAAATTCATTTTACTGAAATAAATACATTTTGGTACAAACAACTTGGTTCAATCTATGTCCCACTATTCACTGTAGTCTTTGGTAAATTACTTTACCAACTTCAAGTTTCAAGTATTTTTTACAAAGTAGTAATTGTGACTGCATTTGTTTCAGGGATTCAAAGATGAAATGAGATAATGTACATTTCTTTATATCCTATTTTCAGGTTAAATCCCCAAATTGGCAATTATTATCTTAAATTATTTGTTCACCCCCACCAAAAAAGCTTCCATTACATGTTCAAAAGTATTTAGGTACAATAAGATAGAACTATATTTTATTGAAGGCTTGTAAGTGGTGTCTGGGTTCATAAATGAATTAGAATACTGCATAGAGATGACTTAAGTAAAAACACAAAGATGAAATTTTGAAAGTAAAATATCAGGATTTCTTAATACCAATCAACAAAAACTTACCTTGAGGGTCATGTTTTCCACTTTTCTCATGATATTCTTCTGTCTTTGTGCTTTGTTTTTAATATCTTGGAGCTTTTTCTCCTTATAATGAATATGTTTCTGAATTTCCATAACTAAAAGAGATAGAGAAAGACTTCATGTATCTAAACACAGCTTAAACTAATGGGTAGGCTCGCAAGTCAAGTAAAACTCTACATCTGAGCAAGAAATTCTCAAATTTAGTTTTGAATCTTATGTGTATCTAGAGTTAGCCTTAGCCAGGTGTGGTGGAGCTTGCTTGTAATTCCAGCACTCAGGAGGCTGACGCAGGAGAATCACTGCAAGTTCAAGGCCAGCCTGAACTTCATAGTGAAACCCTGTCTTAAAACGACAAACACACACACACACACACACACACACACACACACACACACACAAGCAGTTAAGCCTTTAGCACTGCCACCTACCTCATCCCATCTGTTTGTCTTTTTCTTTGACTTACCTATTGAACTGACACTTTCCTTTGTCTCATGCTGGCCATATTCAATGATCTTGGCCTGTAGCTCCCTTTCTAAAGTCTCTTCAAAGTCATCATCATCCTCCTCTTCCTCCTCTTCCTCTTCTTCCTCTTCCTCTTCCTCCTCCTCCTCTTCCTCCTCCTCCTCCTCCTCCTCCTCCTCCTGATCTTCATTCTCATCCTCATCATGGGTGTTACTACTAGAATCACTGAACATGGTTCGAAGCATATCGTACTCTATTGGTTTTAAGTAAGAGGAAAGTGAAATGTCTGAAGTTTTGCAAATATTTCTCATTTCAGAAACAATTATACTTTTTGCTCTCAAACTGACTGGATAAATAGCAAATTTTAAAAATCATTTTTCTTACAGGAAGATTATTCTCTTCATGAAACAAGTACAGCATATACAAAACACTAACATTCATTCATTTATTCAATGACCAAGATGTTTAGAGAATCTAAGAATCCACAGGAAATTGAGTACTAGGGATGGATGGGAAATTAGAATTCCAATCTAAAACCCTTAAAGTATTGGGGACCAACAAAAGTGTAAAGGGCAATGTCATTCTCTTTCTGTTTTTGTCATTGTTGTTGTTGTCTTGTTTTGTTTTTTTTAATCGGTACCGGGGATTGAACTCACGATGGCCTGCTTGCAAGGCAAGTGCTCATGCCGCTGAGCTAAATCCCCAGCCCCCTCTTTCGGTTTTTGACCTCTTTCGGTGAGTCTATAGAGAAGGATCTCTGACCTTCAGTCAACACTTGCTCCATCTAAAGCCCTTGCTCAACCTTTATTAAAATACCTGATGAGGTATCACTTGGCTTATAACCACTCATTCCTGGGGATACTGGAAAGCCTGCAATGCAACCTTGACTTTCTACTTCCTTGGTTTCATCATCAGCAATGACTTCCCATCCTGAAAGGAAGGAGCTGTCAAGAAAAATTCAGAAGAAGAAGGCAGTGTTGAATGGGAGGAGGCTCTTTGTCTAAAATTGCTTTTTGATTTAGTATGATTTTTGGTCATTTGTATCTATTCCTAGTGTGGAGAAGTGCCTTATACTGAATTATACAAGTAAACAATATTTATTACAGGTATTTGCTGTTCCTAGCTAGAAAGTAAGATTTCTGAGAAAAGTCTTAAGTTCTACACATCAAAACTGGCACACAAATACCAGAAGTTAAGTTTGTTAGCACATGCATATGGAGTGCAACAGACACTATAGAAAATATCTGGGTCAAAGGATACGGGCACTGACAGCTTCAGCATCTGAACACAGCAATCTCTTCACTTCCTTTTCCACATCTGGTGATTCAATGTACTGAAGCAAAGTGTAAGAAGAAATATCAATAGTGTTATTTAGCATCCTGTGTATTGCAGGAATGCCCTTTTCCTATAAACAAACAAGCTTAAATGATTAGGCCCCATTAATTGCTTAGCCAACTAAAGCTCTATTTTAAGTAATATAGTTTATGAAGGAATATTTACTATGGTCTATATTTTATACAGTTGGCTTATTTTTCCCAATTAAAAATTATTTGAGTCATTTAATCTTTTCATTGTGCAGCTTTATGATAAAATATCTTTTAAAGGTTAAATCTTTAGGTATCAGTTATTAATTATTTGCCATAATTTATATGACAAAGAGCTATCACAACTCATCAGTTATGCAGAAGTAGTTTGATTTAAATATATAAATTACCAGATTTCATTTCCTCATATTTTTATTATTAGAGATATTCCTACAAAAAACTGGGTCTTAGCTAAATGTTATCCCTTGAATCCAGTTTTGGACAATTATCTTCACAGCAACCAAGTCATTATGCCACGAATAAAATTAAAATTTTGATGGGAAATAAGATCTTATAAACAACTGCTGATAAAAGTGAATCCTGACTCCCAAGGAATGGCTATCAAATCTGAAAAAAAGAAGATTGGAATACAGTCAGGGACCAAATTGTATATTTTCCTCTAGGAATTACAGGATATAAAATAATGAATTCCTTTCTTAGTGAATTAAATCTAGTGTATGTGTATGGAAGTACAGGTTAGAGTTGAGAAGAAAGGCTTAGAAGTAACCTGTATAATTTATCTCATTATTTGAAACTAATTAGATATTAAACATATTAAAGGTAACTGATGAAATTATAGTATACTTGCTCTACCTCAGTAAAGCTATTCTCTTCAATTTGTTTGAAATCAGTGACCTATGAAATGAAACATAATAAAAAGTATTTTATAATTTCTCGAATTCTGTAAAACTTCAAGAGATCTACAGCTATTCTTGACTTAGTTTTACACTCAGTAGGCATCCAATAAATGCTGTTGATTGACAGAACATTAAGTGAAGGCAATGTGTACACTGGAAAACTCAAAATAGTAAAAATGTTTACTTTCTTCTCCCCAAATTGGTGTTTAGTTTTAATGTAATTCCTATCAAAAATCCAGCCATGTTTGTATAGACAGACCAGCTTACAAGCTCCAGAATGACTAAAACAGTCTGTTTGTTTTTTGTTTTTTTGTTTTTTTTTTTTTTTTTTTTGAGACAAGGTTTTACTATGCAGTTCAGGCTGGCCTTGAACTCGAACTCATGGCAATCATCCTGCCTCAGCCTCTCAAGTGTTGGGGTTACAGGCATGTACCACCACCCCTGGCCCTGCTAAAACAGTCTTGACAAGGAAAAATGAAGTGAGTACAATCAATCTTATGATTTCAAGACCTATCTCATTGTGATACAAGTGGAAAGATTGCCACATGGATCAGTGGAACAGAATAAGGAACCCAGAAACAAGCTCACACAAATATACCCAACTAATTTTTGGTGAAAGTGAAAAGTGCAATGGAGGACAGAAAACCAATGGTACTGGAGCAATTGGGCATCTTTAAACAAAAAAAGTGTACCTTGAACTAAGCTTTATACTTTTATAAAATTAACTAAAAATGGGCTATAGATAGGCTTAAATACAAAATGTAAAACTTCTGGAAAAAACAAAAAAAAATCTTCAGAATCTGGATGAGGCAGACTTCTTAAATTTAACATACTAAAGAACAAAATCCTTAAAAGAAAAAAATCATAAATTGGACCTCATCAAACCTAAAAAGCGTTGTTCCAGGCATGGTGGTGCATGCTGGTAATTCCAGCACGAGGCAGGAGGATCACCATCAGTTTGAGATTAGTCTAGGCTACATAAGCAGGTTGATGGCCAGCCTGCAGTACCTAGTGAGACCTGTCTAAAATAAAAACAGACAAAAAAAACTAAAGATTTTTGCCTTTGAATGATCCCATGAACAGGACAAAAAGATAAGCTATAGACTGAGACAAAATATTTGCAAACTATCTGGCAAAATAGTAGTGTTTAGAATATGAAATTACTCTTAAGACTCAACAACATGTCGATATGCTGTTTGTGGTATTGTACTGTAGTTCTGTAAAAATGTTACACTGGGAAAAACAAAGGAAGGGGTACATGTTATCTTGCCCGGGGAGTCAGCTAAGTGGCACAAGTACCTGCCTGGCAAGTGCAAGGTCATGAGTTTGATCCCCTGTACCAAAAAATAAATAAATAAAAGAATTTTAAAAAATTGTATCTCTGGACATAGGAAACTAAATTGCATGGGAATCTATAAATATTTTAAAATAAAAATGTTTAATTGAACAAAGAAGCCAAAGCACAGTACTTCTGCAGTTTGTCCAAGTTTCCACAAGCCTGCAGTAAGATTAGGAATATAAGCACAATTCCCAATTTCAGGTTCTATATGGATTCACTTTAAAACTAGATCTTACAATTGAAAATTAAAAGGATGAACAGAAGTTTCAAATTCATGTTCCTTCCAGATCCATGACAACTAGCTTATAACCACAAAGATCTCGTTGGTTTTTATTCAATGCTACATTTCCAAATGCTAGCACACAATGCTGGGCATTTACCTCACACTCAACAAATGTTTACTGAACATATAAATGAGTGAACAAATTAATTCCCAACTGACTTTCTCTTTCCTTTCTACTCATAATCCTCTTCTAATCTACCCAGCAGACACACAAATGTGAGACTAACCTTTTTCTTTGTTTTCCGGAATCTTTTTTTTCTCACATTCTTAAGTGGTGGAGTAACTAAAAATAAATATAACATGGTGAAACATGAATGGTTCATGGTAGTCAAATATCTATCTAAATTTTATACAGAGCCACTGGTTCATTGTATGTCTCCTCCCATTTAAAAGAATCTATGAGCTGAACAAACAAGGCAAGAGATACTGACTGATTCAGAAGAAATTAGGATTCAGCAGATAAATATAACAGGCTATAATCAGCAATGGGTTGGTGACTTACTTCCATGCTTCCAGACATAAGTTTTGTCTACTGCTTTTTCCTTATTCGTGGTTACACTAGCATCAGTAAAAGTAACTGGTTTTTCCTGAGGAGAAGGGAAGTCGCCACCACTGCACACAAGCATCTACATTTAGCGAAGACAAAAAAACTAATTATGGTCACGAATTGCATGAGTGACATCCCCAGCCATTTTTTATTATTGAGTTATGATCAATTACTACCAGAAATCCTGGCATTTCCAGAAAAAAACAAGTATTAGGTAATATACATTCATACTTCCTTATATTTCTCTCCCTCTCCTCTCCCTCCCTCCTCTCCCTCTCTTTGTATCTCTGTCTCTGTCTCTGTCCTTCTTCCTTCCTCCCTCTCCTCTTTCTCCCAACAGCACCATATAACCGTGAGTTTTTAAGCTAGTGTTCACCACTGCAGAAGGAATATGCTGAAAATACATATATCTTAACATTTTCATTTATAGAGGAAATAAGACATCAACAGCAGAGATACAAGAAGCCGTTTGTAGAAAGTTCAGAAGATCCCAGCTGCTCATATTTTTAAATTAATAAAAGTCACTATAAATGGCAAACAGAAAGCACTCCAAGCCGTTTGAATAAAATGTGGCAGTAAAAAGTTAAGGATCAAACACTGAACGAAAATGTGACATTTTATTGCTGCACAATTGATCTGGAAATTAGAAATGGCAGGCTGTCATCCAAGTGAAAGAAAGAAAAAAGGAAGGATGAAGAAATTCCTTGAATGATGTAGATCCAGAAAACAAAAATTCATACCTGGGAAATATCTGCTGTTTTATAAAAGGTTTTTTTATCTAAAGTTTTCAGACTTCCAACCACACAGGGCAAATCAACCAGCTTAGCAGATAGCGAGACATCTTCTACCTCAACAACTGCACGGCGTCCATCAGCTAATTAGGAGTAGAGAGATTAATGTTGACATCTTCCCGAAGAATTTTTGGTACATACCACGGTTTGAACAGTGAAGACTTTTGTGGGACAGATTAGTCTTCTAGTTAAACCCACAATGCTAAAACAGTTACATGATGAGTAACTTCCCAGAGAAAAGAAGGGGCTATATGGAGCTCATTTGTCCCAACTTATGTCACCCATTCAAAAGTAGTTAAGTTTCTTAGTCATGCAAGTGAACAAAATGTGAGGGAAGCAGTAAGTTTTATCTCACCCTAAAAAGCAGATGCCAATCATTTAAACACATTTCTGTTATTAGAAGCATTCAATCATGTCATCATATATGTGTGTTTTCAAAGAGATCGATGTGGTCCTAGAAGGGTATTAAGGTAAAATCTCCAGTTGGAGCTGGACAAGGTGGCACACACCTGTAATCTCAGCACTCTGGGAGACTGAAGAAAGACAATCACAAGTTCAAGACCAGCCTAGGCAATTTAGTGAAACTTGGTCTCAAATTAAAAAATAAAAAATGGCTGGGGATGTCACTCATGCAAAGGCTTCAGTCTGATCCCCAATACTGCAATAAAAGTAAAAAAAAAAATCTCTAGTTGGTTTCACAAGCCTAAAATCCTATGCAACAGTCATGTACTGAAATCTAGATCCTGTTCAGATGTCATAAATATGAATGTCTTTTGACAGAGAGGATTCAGGTATACTCTTCTAATATTAACTGAATAAGAAAGATGCCAAAAATCATGTATAGTTTCAATACTTATTGCCTGAATTAATTTTTAAAACTGAAATTATTTAAAATCTACAGCTATGCATAAAATTTTTCTGAAATGAAACACAAGAAACAGTTAATACTGGTTAGTTTTGGTACTGTGGTTGGAACACTATGAGAAAGGAAAATTTTATTATCTGCTTTTGAGTTTTTGTTTTATTTGAATTTTATAAACATAAACTCATATTGCCTTTCATTTTTTAAATGTCAATAAGGCTAAGTGGTGGAATTATGGTTCTTTTTTGATTTCTTCTTTATATACTTCTCTATATTTAAAAAAATTCAGGCTGGGTGTGGTGGTATACACCTATAATCCCAGCACTTGGGAAGCTGAGGTAAGAGGAGCACCACAAGTTTGAGGTCAGCCTGGGCTACATAGTGAGATCCTTCCTCAAAAAAAAAATAGTATGAATTTTATTTTTGTTTGTTTATTTATTTATTTTGGTGATTTAGGCAGGTGAGCCTTATACAAAAGCATTATTATTTTTGCTTTTGGGTCTTTAAAAATTAGTATCATTTTGAATTGATGAATCATAACTAGATTACCTTTACAGAGTAAAATATTATATATGTATACACACACACACACATACACAATGTAGAATGATTAAATCAAGTCAATTAACACTCCACATTTTTGGAGTAATACACGTAAAATTTACTCTCTTAATTATTTTGAAATATACATCATTATTGACTATAGTTACATTGCTGTGCAAAAAAGATCAAAACTTATCCTTCCTGACTAGCCAAAACATTGGATTTTTTGACTAGCAACTCCTCATTTTCTCATGCCCAAATTCTCAACAATCTCTGGCAGCCATTATTTTATTCTCTACTATGAATTCAATTTCTTTTAGATTCCATATATAAGTCAGAACACATGTTACTTGTCTTTCTATGACTGGCTTATTTCCCTTAGCATAATGTTGTCTAGATTCATCCATCTGGCCCCCATTGACAGAATTTCACTCTTTTTTAAGATTGACTAACATTCTATTGTGTATGTATACCACATTTTCTTTACCCATTGATCTCATGATGAATACTTAAGCTGATTCCATATTTGGGCTATTAGAAATAATGTTACAATAAATAGGATTGTGCCTATCCCTTCAACACACTGATTTCAATTCCTTTGGATATATTCTCACAGTGGAATTGTGGAGGGTCATATGGTATTTTAATTTTAGTTTTTTAAGGAATTGCTACACTGTTTTTCATAATGGCAGTATCAAATTACATTTCCGCCAACAATGTGCAAGAGTTTCCTTTTCTCTCCATCTTCACCAAAATGTATCTTTGTTCTTTTTGAAAAAAGTCATTTTAACAGGTGTGAGATGATATATCACAGTGTTTGAATTTGCATTTCCCTGATTAGTGATGCTGAGCATTTTTTAATAACCTATTGGTTATTTGTTAAGTTTTCCTTTGAGAAATATCTGTTCAGGTCCTTTGCCCATTCTTTATTGGGTTATTTGTTTTTTGCAGTTAAGGTAAACTCCTTATATGTTTTAGGTATTAACTTCTTACCAAATGTACAATTTGCAAATAAAAAAATATTTATTTAAAGAAATAGATGCGTCATTTTTGTAAATAATGAATGGTATATTCATCATGCCTTTTGACATTCAGAAATGACAAAGCTTATATACAGGAGATTACCAACTGAATGAAAATCTCACAGTTGATATCCAAGTTCTTCTCTATGTACCCTGTGATAATTACCACAAGTTGCAAAATTTCTAATTCCTTTATCCTTAAAAAAAGGTGTAAGTGATTCTAGGCTCTGTAAACTGTGAGTCCATTAACATATTCTGTTCATGGAGCTGGGGATTTAGCTCAGCGGCATAAGCACCTGCCTTGCAAGTGTATGGTTGTGAGTTCGATCCCTGGTACCGATAAAAAAGAAAAAGACAAAAAAAAGACATTCTGTTCTTTTTCACCTAGTATCGTGCTTAGCATATAACAATCCTTTAATAAATGATTTCTTAATGGGTATTAACTACTTACGAGATAAGTCAATTTTTAGTTTATCCTTCATGGTGACACTTCCAGAACGCATTATGCTCCTGACAGTAGAAGCATGTTCCTAAAAAGGAGTTAAATCAAAATATCAGGATCATCTATTTAGCAGTTAATGGATATACCAAACATAATACTCCTTTAAATAAAACATTGTAGTTCCCAAATGTTAACAGTGTCTGTACCATGAGAGACCGCATTGTATACATCAAGTTAGGACGAAGCCAACTCTAAATTCGTTTGTCTTTTAATAGATATAGTTAGTGCCATCTACCAGTTCTACATTTCTGCCTCTCACTGCTTCCCTCAAGTTACAGGCACTAAGGAAAGACTCAGCTAAAGTTTACTGAGTATATTAATTAACTTTAATTGGGCAAATATCCATCCATATGTATCTTCCTAAATAATGCTTGAATATAGTTATCAGTCAGGGAAGAGATTCAAACACAATATCAAGATGTACTTTAATAACCTCGCCTGGTGATGAATTTGCAAGAGATATCACGACAGTCATTTTTACTGCAATTTTAGGAGAATCTTGGCTATTTAGGGAACAAACTATTATTAATGGTAAGTGATTGGACCCATCAATGTCACGGCCATTTGGCCAGAAATTCAACCCACATAATAGGTGCTATGCACAGAATGAAAGAAACTGTGCTTGAAGGATACATATTAGAATTGGGCTGCTTAATAGAATATGGTTGCTGAGGAACAAATGTTCTGAATTTTTATAGATTGAAAAATGTTAGAGAATCAAAGAAATATACTTCTGGTCTGCAGATATTTGCTCTGATACACAAAGGTTTCTTACCGGAGGCAGACGCAATATAAACTGGTTTTCAAGTTCATAAGGAGGTTCATCTTGGCTTTTATTCATGTCTTGTTGAGTTCATGAAAACAAAAAGAAAACGAAGTTACTAAAAACTCCTCTTGCTCCCTCTGCTGACCACTTCTAGTAGTACTGGTTAAATTACTATACAAATTCTTCCCCATAATCCTCACTGAATGATGTATATACAGTTCAGCAATAATTTATTTGATATTCCTTGATTACTTATAAATCTCTATCCCTGAAAATATGTACAGATTTTTCAAATCAATATAAAATACTTGATGTAATTTGAAGAAATGACTTAAGAACTGATAAAACATATGATTTACTCTTAATAATATTCTTAGATTCTCATGTAAAGAAATAAAATTCAATACACAGTGGTGGCAACGTAAGCAATCTAAATGACCTCTTCAGGGAAAGAGTACGAACCAAAGGCAGAAGTCACTGAGAAACCACTTGCAGAAATGTATGATGACTTAATATAAACAAAAGCTTAATTTTCAATATTTTATTCACCTTAAGGGACTAATAGGTACTTAAAGTAAGCAGCTTTTTATGACTCTAACAAGCATATCCAACCTCCAGCCTGCCATTTTCCATCATTTTTTGAATGGAAAGGAATTGTCATGAGTAACATTCAAACTATATAATTGATGTATATAAGTAATGAAACATCCTTTCAAAAATATTTTTATTAAAGCACATGTAAAACTAGGGGGGATGGGTCATAGAAGCTAGCATCATGGTAGCTCTTATCTACCTTGGGGAAAAATTAGGAGTCCAGTTCTTAAAGCTAGTCTATGTATGTGAGTATATACAACTTTATGGAATAGTTACATTCCTGAAGCACTGACAAATATAGAACAAAAAATTTGATTTAATTATTCATTACTAACATTTTTAGCATTCTGTGTACCTCACAATACACTGAGTGCTTTCAGTGTATTATTTCATTTAATTCTCAAAACAACTACTTATTTGAAATACTTCTAAAAAGCTATTTAAAATGACCCTAAGACAGATCCTTTTATTTCAAAAAATACTTTCATGAAAGTGAATCGTTATCCAAGTTAGTAGGCTTTTTGACCATATCATCATATATAATGATCTAGTACACAGTGATATTATATGTATACAATGTGAGATGCATCAAGCTAACAGTAGTACCGAAATTTACTCCCTAAGTGCGACTTTCTACCTTTTGACCGATAACTCCCCATTCCCCACACCCTGTAGTAACTACCTGTAGTAACTGCCATTGTACTTTTTTGTTTCTATGAGTCTGATTAGTTCAGATTCCATGTATACAAGTGAAAATATGTGGCTTTCTTCTGTTTTTGTGGCTGGTTTACTTCACTTAGCACAATGTCCTCCATATTCATCCATGTTACAAATGACAAAATTGTGGTTTTTAAAAGGCTGAATAGTATTCCACTGTGTATACAGACCACGTATTCTTTATCCATTTATCTACTGAAGGAGAGCTAGGCTGGATCTGTAAGTTTGTTATTGCAAATAACGCCGCAAGAACATGCGATTGCAGATACTTCTTTGACATACTGATTTCAAGCCCTGAAGTGGGATTGTAAAATCTCAAGTTAATCTTTACTTATAATCTTATTTTCCATTCATTTAACGATGTATCTGCAGTGGCTTACATTTTAGGTATCAGGACTCATGCTTCTAAAAAGTTTTTTTGGTCAAATATTGAAGAAAACAGTGTTTACATATGAAACTTGACAAGGGTTTTTTATGCCCTAAAAATACGATATACACCAAGTTGCAAGAGATTTTATCTAAAGTTAAAGTGAAAATTTTCAGTTAATATAGTTGTTAATATTCTTTTAACTATTAACTGGGATCTGAGTTTTGAACCTGAATTTCATTTAAAAGCATTAGTTCCTTCTTTTAACACACAGAAGTGGGTCTGGCACCCTACTTGGGTGAAATTATTCACCACTTATGAAATAAATGTTTTAGTATAATTTTAGAAAGTATCAGGTATTAAAAGATCAAAGAAGTCAGCAGTGGGAGATGCCAGATGCATTACTTGTGACAGTCATTTCTTTTCTTATAAATACATATGTACACATACATATATAAATCTAAAAATGGAAACGTAAATATAAGAAAGAATTTAAAGTAAAGAGTTGGAGCTGGGCACAATGCCTAACAAGAGAAAGTAGGAAACACTTCAGGTTGAGAGCAGAAGCACAGATTATTTGAAGTAGCTCAGAAGCAAGATTTTATCAGATCAATAGTAACTTTTGGAATTCTCAGCAGAGTGAAGACTAGGGCATTTTGTTCATATCACTGCCTTCTTGGCAACTCCTTTTTCATGGAAGAAAACTTAAGAACTGAAACTATTTCAGAAAAGTTCTTTGTAAATCACCCTAATAAAAGGTCCGGTCAGAGAGAAGGTTGAAAGCCGAAACCCTGCTTGAAATGCGTTTTAATTACTTTTAAACGTTGTTATCTACATGTCTCCAAAGACCCTATGGTATTTACTGTAAGAAATGCACACACTTTTTCACAGCAGGCATTATCTCTGATGTCTAATTAAATTAACAGAACCGTTCTCCACCTTTCACCATCAAGTCCTTCTCACTTTAGTAGAATTACAATTGGAATTAGCCAGAAGAAAGTCATCTAGCCTGAAGATTCAGGTAGCCCAAATCGGCAGAGACCGAGGTTTCAAGTTCATAGCTCCAGGCAGCAGTTTAGCGGCAGTAACCACTTCCCTGCTCATTCTTTATCTCTGGGTCATTAAACTTCCAAGGGAAAAGTTCTGTTCGCAGAGGTCTTCCCTAGAAAATCTCCCGCGGCGCCCAAACAGCCTCAGGCTTCGCACCTCGCAGTGCAGGTGGGCTGAGGAGCGCAGCGAGGCGCGCTGCCGACCTCCGCGTGCCCGGAGCCCTCCGCCCGCCGCGCTCACCCATTCCAACTGCAGCTCACCCATTCCTGCACCGACTCCCTCCGCAACGCCTCTGCGGGCCGGCTCCGGCGCCTCTGTCCGGCGAGCTCCCCGAGGACAGCGCGTGTGCTCCTGCTTCGGCCCGCGGCCGAGGAGGCGGCCGGGCGGCCGGGCGGGCGACCCAGCTCCAGGTAGGGGCGGCAAGAGCCCGCCCCTCCCCGCCTCGCCGCGCCGCGCCCCGCCCCGCCGACCGCCCGGCGCCTCCAGCTTCGGCCGGCGCGCCGCGCCGCGGGACGCTTCGGGGGCTCGAGAGTTCCCGGGTCCCAGGGACTCCTTCGGGCCGCCTGCGGGTTTCATAAGGCACGTTTATTAGAACTCCTAGACCCCGTCAGGTCGAGCGGTTTGCCGCTTGACTGGCGACCCCGCTTGTCGACAAATATGCGGGCCCACAAACCCACTAAGTCACCGGACTCCAGGGCAGGATAACACGACGCGGCCCTCCCCTCGCCTCGGCACTCAGTATCTTACGTCTTTTGCGTGTCTTTTCCTTATATTTACTTTTCCTTTGGTATTTCTGTGTGTACGTGTGTGTTTATTTATAAGCAAGAGAACTAAAAGTGACAGCCCTAGTCACCTACTCCTAGTCACCTACTCTGGAGTCACTCTACTCCAGAGAGTCGCTGAGGAGTTTCATACAAAATTTTAGCAGTTCACTTTTCCCAGAACAAATCCTCGCCTTGTGGGCAAACGAACGAACTTGAAAAGCCACCTACCTTTCTTTTCGGGGAATTTTTCTGAAATATCTTTATTAGCAACCACAGTGCTGTCCACATCAGTTTGAGGACATGGATCAATGGGAATTTCTGAGTGTTGGTCACCTGGCCTTTCGGTACTGCTGTCGCATGCGATTTCAGCACCATGGTCAACGGATATTTGGGGAGGTTGGCCACTCCTTTCTTCTGATGTTGAAACCACTGTTGAATCATTTTCTGAGACATAGACGTTTTCTCCTTCAGTGCGCTCCATGATCCACCACGTTGGGGGCTGGTGTTGTAAAATGGCTTCCTTCCAGTTAGTCATGTGATCTGAAAGTTTTCCAGAACTTTCATAAAACGATATAAAAAGTATGTTATTTAAAGGGAGACACTGTGGTGGTGCACTCTTGTAACCCCAGCACTTGGGAAGCAAAAGCAGGAGGATCCCTGAGAATTCAAGGAAAATCTGAACTACAAAATGAGACCCTGAACCCAATAAACAAACAGAGATACTGTTAGCGACCTAGTGTGTGTTAAAGATGGCACCTATAAAGTCCTACCACCTAACACTGATCTTAAACTTAATTGTAAAGAGTAGTTTTGAAAGACTAGTTACTATGCAGTCTTTTCTTTTGGATATGTGATTTTTAAAATTCAATAAAACTAAAATTATCAGAGCTTCAGATTTAGAAAAAAAACTTTGGATATCTTTTTTTTTCTTTTTCACTTTCTTCTTTCTTTCTTTTACTTTTGCAATAATAGGGGTTGAGTCCAGGGCCTTCTGAGTAGCACACATCTCAATACCAGTTTTACTTTATTTTATTTTTATTTTATTGAGACAAAGTCTCATTAAATTGCTAAATTGCCTGGGCTGCCCTTGAATTTGTGATCCTCCTGCCTCAGCCTCTCAGACTGTAGGAATTAGAGGCCAGCAGCACCACACCTGGCTTGTCCCTTTTTTAACCCATCCACTGACCTTTATTTTGGTATTATGCTATAGGAGCTACATTGAGGGTTGTAACAAAATAGACCAAAACACCAGTCATACACTTACAGTACAAAAAATCCTATTTTTACAGTAGAATATTCTTAAAGATTTTATTTAAAATGAAGAGTCATTTAACTCAGTCCAACATAGTGGTGCATGCCTGTAATACCCGCACTTGGGAGGCTGAGGCAGATGGATGGCTGTGAATTTGAGGCTAGTTTGGGCTACCGAGAGAGCTGAATGCCAGCCTGAACTACATAGTGAGACCCTGTCTCAAAAAACAAAAATAGTAACTCAAAGGACAGCTTTATTTTTGATAACTGAAATAGCTAATTGTTTTTAATCATATGAACAATATGAATGATATGACTTTGTGATGGCCGCTTGAAGACTGAAAACCAAATTTGCAGCCCACCTCTAAAACCTATGAACTTTACTGGCATGTATTGACCTTTTTCCATTATCTTAAACAGTTATAATCTTTCCCAGCTTCCTAATTAATTTTATCTTGTGCAGTAAACTATACTGAATGCAACTGGAAACCTTTTTTTTAAAATAAATACACATGCTAGATAAATGAAAATAGCACTCTGACACAAGTACTTCAGGAACCATTCTTGTGAACGGAGGATGGGAACACAGTAACACTTCCCTTATAGTCAGTTATCCAGCCAACAGAGAATTTAGTGTACTACCCTTTATTTGAAACATTTAATAAATGTTTCAAGAAAATGAGTCAAATTTTACCCTTAATAAATTTACAGTCTTGTTAGAGATACAGACACACACAACACAATTTCTGATTATTATCATGTTGTCTGGCCTCTTATAGAAAAGGGGAGTGAAAAGTGAAAGGAAGTAAAGGACAAGAATTATAATTTCCCTTGAAGTAGTATGGTGTACTTATCTAAAAACTGTCCTGTTGTCAGATACACACAGAATGTATTTTTGGTTGGGTTATGCCATGTTGGCATTTCTTTCTAATAAGTTTTGCATCAAGTAACTCAAGTAAATTCAGTTATGTACCAGGAAATTTTCTAAAGTTAATAGTTAACATTCATTAACGTTATATATACTTTTATATACTAGGCTTTTTTATATACTAGGCTCTTTACTAGTGCTTTGTATGGTTATTTCTTTTTTATTTTTAAATTTTTTTTTTATTTTTATCGGTACCAGGGATCAAACTCAAGACCACGCTTATGCCACTGAGCTAAATCCCCAGCCCCTATATGGTTATTTCTTTTAACCCTCATAATTATTCTATGAATTTAGTATGACTATAATTCTGTTTGTTGAATTTTAGACTAGTTAACTGAGACTAAAAAATAATTAACTCATTCAATGCCACACTCCTAGTAAATGACAGAGACAATATTTACTTTAAATCTGGTGTCTGTTTGACTCTCAGTACTGCCTATGCCTACATACACAGATCTGTCATGCATAATTAGACATGCAGTTACTCTTAATTGTCCCCTAATCCCAGCCCTTGGTAACTTCTACTTTCTGTCTCTCTGAATTTGCCTATTCTGGGTACCTCATATAGGTGCTACCATGCAATATTTGTCCTTTTGTATCTGACTTTACTAACCATAATGTTCTCAAAGTTCATCCATGCTATAGCACAAATTAGAATTTAATTTCTTTAAAATGCTAAATGATATTCCATTGTATAGATATACTACATTTTGTTTATCCACTCAACTGTCAATGGATATTCGTTGTTTACATTTTGCTATTGTAAATGGTACTAAGAATACTGTAAAAGTATCTGTTTGACTCTCTGCTTGCAATTCTTTGGGGCATATTCCTAGAAGTGGACTTAATGGGTCATATGGTAGTTTCATGTTTACCTTTCTAAGGAACCGCCAAACTGTTTTCAACAGTGACTGTGCCATTCTCCTTAACGTTTTCCAATTTCTTCACATCCCCAGCAACACTTGTTATTTTCCCTCTTGTGTAAAATAATAGATATCCTTATGGGCATGTACATGTTTGTTTCTTTTTTTCTTTTTTGTTTTTGTTTTGATTTTGGTTTTGGGTATTTCATATTGTTTTGTTTTGAGACAGAGTCAGGCTGCCCTTGAGCTCACTGTGTAGCCCAGGCTAGGTTGAACCTGCAGCAGGTGCTGGGATTATAGGCATGCACCACCATGCCTGGCCTATAGAGGTTTCTTATTGTGCTTTGACTCATATGTCCCTAGGATCTAGTGATGTTAAGCATCTTTTCATGCACTGACTGGTCATTTGTCTACAGTAGTTCCCTAATATCCGAGACATTACTTTCCTAGGTTACAATAATCCCCAAATAAGCCAAAGATATCCAGAAATAAACAGTTCAAACATCTAAATTGTGTGCTATTCTAAGTAGCATGATGAAATATCATACAGTCCAGGTCTGCTCAGTTTGGTATTTGAATCATCTCATTATTCAGTATATCCAAGCTATATAAGCTACTCAATGGCTGATCACTTAGTATTCAACTTGATTTATCAAATCAGCTATGTGGTAGCACAGTGTTCAAACAACCTTTGTTTTTCAAGGTTCAGTTGTTCAAATAACCTTTATATTTAAATAAACCTTTATGTAAATAAACCTTTATGTTACTTAATGACAGCCCCAAAGCATGAATAATTATGCTGACAATTTTATCATTAATTTTATTAAGTTCTTCCTTTGTCTAAATCATAACTTCATGTTTATGATAGGTAAGTATGTATCGGGAAAACATTATAGAGTTTGCTACTATCTGTGGTTTTTAGGTAATATTTGGTGGTCTTGGAATGTATCCTCCCTGGATAATGGAGAACTACTGTTTCTTCTTTGAAGAAATGTCTGTTTCAAACACTTTGCACATTTATTTATTAGGTTACTTAAATTTTAATTTTTGTTGAGTTATAGGAGTTCAACACATATTCTGATACTAAGCCCTTATCAGCAGTATGCTTTGCAAATATTTTCTCGTTTTCTGCAGGCTGTCTTTTCACTCTTTTGATGATGTCCTTTACTTTCATTTTGATGAACTCCAATTTATCTACTTTTTCTTTTGTTTCCTGTGCCTTTGATATAATATCCAAGAAATCACTACCAAATCCAATGTTTCAAACATTTCTTTGTGTTTTTAAGTATTGTACAGTTTTAGATCTTATATTTATGTCTTTAGCTCATTTTGAATTAATCTTTGTTTATATGGTAGTGTAAGGTAAATGACCAACTTCATTCTTTTGTGTGTGGATAGTCTATCTAGTTTTCCCAACACTATCTGTTAAAAGAGTTAGTTCTTGGGGATTTAGTTCAGCAGCATAAGCGCCTGGGGATTTAGTTCAGCAGCATAAGCGCCTGCCTTGCAAGCAGGCAGTCGTGAGTTCGATCCCTGGTACCGATAAAAAGGAAAAAGACCGAAAAAAAAAGAGTTAGTTCTTGCCAGGCGTGATGGAGCATGCCTGTAATTACAGCACTCTGGAGATCGAGGTAGGAGGACGCCATGAATTCAATGTCAGCCTGAACTACATAGAGAGACCCTGTCTCAAACAAACAAACAGAGTTGGTCATTTCACCATTGAATGGTCTTGACACCCTTGTGGAAAATCAGTTGATCATATGAGCAAAGTTGTATTCCTGGGTTCTTTATTCCATTCCGTTGGTCTACATGTCTTTCCGCATGTCAATACCACATTATAACAACCTTGTAGTAAGTTTTGTGATCTCATTTTCATTTTCATTTTACTTTTATTTTTAATTGACAACTATATTATGGAACACAATGAGATGTTTCAATAAGTGTATACAATGTAGAATGACTGTCAGGGTAATAAAAATTCATTACTTCACATTCTTATTTTCTTATGGTGAAAACATTTAAAATCTACTCTTGGCAATTTTGAAATATATAAGGTATCATTATTCATTATAATCACCTTTCTAGGCAATAGGTCAGTAAAGCTTAGTCCTCCTGTCTGACTGAAACTCTGTAGCATTTGACTGACATCCCTCTTTTTCCCTATCCATCCTCTCCCCCAACTTCAGTATTCCACTCTCTAATTTTATGAATTCAACTTTTTAAGATTTCCCATGGGAGATCGTGTGGTAATTGCCTTTCTGTGCCTGGCTTACTTCTCTTAACATATTTTCCAGGTTTCTCCATGTTGCAAAGAACAAGAGTTCCTTCTGCATAGATGCTAATACTTTACTGTGCAAAAACAATTTTTATGTAGTTGTTACATGTAGGAGAACCTGTCTTTAGTGATAAACTACTCTAAAAAATGAGTCCTAGTTTTCCTTTCACATCAAGCATTTTGTTTAAGTAAACTTCCTGTTTATAAACAAACTCAACAAAATAACTAGTAAGTCAGTAATCACAAATCTCCCAACAAAGCACTAGAAGGGCTGGACCAGAAGGGCTTACTGATGAATTCTACCAAATAATTAAAGAAGAGTTAATGATGTGTGCCTGTAATCCCAGCACTTGGAAGGCTGAGGCAGGAGGATCACTGTGAATTTGAGGCCAGCCTGGACTACAAAGTGAGTGCAAGGCCAGCCTGAACTGCATAGTGAGACGCTGTCTCAATAAGACAAGCAAGCAAGCAAGCAAGAAAGGTAGGTGCCCATTACTGTACTTATTTATGCACAATAAAGAACTGGAGAAGGGGAAAATGAAATAACAGAGAAAACTATACTGTAGTAGTGAGGATGTGGTAGAACCAAATTGTGGTTTTCTAACTGAGAATGTACTTATTTTTAGTTTGCAGGTAGAATTCTGGAGTCAAGTAGCAGGTTTGATTTTTTTTTTTTTTTTTTGTCTTTTTGAGACTGGGTCTCCCTATGCAGTTCAGGCTGGTCTCAAACTTACAATGATCCTCCCACCTCAGCCTCCCGAGTGCTGGGATTACAGGCGTGAGTTGCCACACCCAGTTTACAGGTTTGATTTTTAATAGATACCACCTGCCTGCTGCTGAAACATATTAATCATATCTTCATCCTTCATTTCAACTATGCTGGTATATCTGTCTCATTGATCACCAGATCAGAATCTGATCTGCCTCACTGATAAGACCTACATTCACAATAGGCTTTTCTTAATTTACGAAGTGATGTATGCCTCTTACTTTTATACTGCTCCACAAAACCATCTTGTCATCACCTTCAAAGTAGTATGATCACTGTTTCCACTCTTTACTTTCTTGGCTTTTCTGTTAGGCATAGTGAGCACCAGTCTCCTCAGCTGCCACATCACAAAAGAGATGCGAAGTTCTTGCTGAACAAGGACAAAGGCAACACTCAAAGGGGCAAAAGGATAGTGGCAAAAAAGCTGTTGAAATTTTATATTTCTCCATGATTCACTTTGGGAAGGTTGTGTACTTCTAGGAATTCATCAATTTCATCTAGGTTGTCCAACTATCTGGCATACAATTACTAACAGTATTTTTTTTTCTTGAGCATAATTAACAAAATAATATATATATTTAAGGTATGTAACATTTTCAGATTTTATGTATATTTACATGTGTTGTAAAATAATTACTATAATCAAGCTAGTTAACATATCCATCAAATAATAACATATAGCAATTTTTAAATTTCCTGTTTCAAAACATTTTATAATAGTACTCTTAAATACTTTTAAGCAAAAAACAAAAAAACAAACAAACAAAAAAAAAACGTGTTCAGCCTCTCATTCCCAGAGATTAAAGCCATTAAGTGAATATCATTCTAGACAATTTCTTGGTATCTCTATACATTAGTGCATTTCTTGAAATAAAAATTTGGCAGTACCATACGTACAATTTTGTAACCTGTTTAATGTATTGGGTACTTTTACCTCAAAAAATTCATATCATTATCTCTTAATACAATTGGTAACCACTTTTTCCCATCCCCCATTACCTTCTCTTAATGTCCCCTCATTTCAATCCTCTTGTCTAATACGAGTCCCCCTTCTACTTTTATGTAATTGTTATGATTGATACATTGTGTCAATTTAGGAAGTTCAGAAGTTTAATTAAGTGACTCAGTAGATGGCCTGGGTCCTCTCATCTGGTGCAAGAGGAGGGCAGGGAGACAGTGTGAATATTACACTCCCTCTGATGAGGATAGCCTGCTTACAATGTAAGGGAGGAAAAAAGGCTTGCTCTCTATTTGTGCTTGTGCCTTGAACCTGGCAGCCTGCCTTAAAGCCAGCTGATTATGGACTGAAACCTCCACAAACTGTTAGCTAAATAAACCTTTCCTTCCTTATTTTTAGGGTTGGATATTTTGTCTCAGCAATGAGAGAAAAGTAACTAAGACAGTCATTTTTTTTAGTCTATATATTAGGACACACATAATATTTGCCTTTCTGAGTCTTAGTTCACTTAATATGATGGTATACAGTTCTATACATTTTCCTGCAAATGTCATTTTTTTCTTGCGGCTAAATTGTGTATGTATACCATTTTCTTTATTCATTCATCTGTTGATAGGTACCTAGACTGGTCTTATCTAGGGTACTGTGAATTGTCACAAAAATATGTGTTTAATTTCTTAGGTATACAATAGAGTGGTATAGATGGATTATACTTCTATTTTTAGAGGGTTTTTTTTTTTTTGAGAAATTTCCCTAGTTACATTATGGCTGTACTAATTTACATTCCCAACAGTAGTGTACAAGGATTCCTTTTCTCTGAATCCTTGCCAGCATTTACTGATTTATTATTTCTGATAGCCATTCTGACTAGGATGAGACACAATCTCAATGTAGTTTGATTTGCATTTCCCTAATGGCTAAACATTTTTCATTCATTGACTTCTTTTGAGAAAACTCTTTTCAATTCATTTACCAATTTATTGATTAGGCTATTTGAGTTTTGGCATGAAGTTTTTTTGAGTTCTTTATATTTTCTAGATATTAATTCTGTGTCAGAGATAGCTAGCAAAAATTTCCTCCTGTCCAGGGGTTTAGCTCAATGGTGTTAGTACCTGCCTGGCAAGAGCAAGGTTGTGAGTTTGATCCCTGGAACCAAAAAAAAAAAAAATTGCTCCCATTTTGAAGGCCACATCTGTACTCAGTTGATTATCTCCCTTGCTGTGCAGGAACTTAAATTTGATGTAGTTCCATCTGTTGATTCTTGCTATTATCTCTTGCACTACTGTTAGGGAAAACAGACCAAACATGGGAAGAAACAGCACCAAAACTTTTAGGAGCAGTTTATTACACCAGTGGGCCTGACTGGGATCTCTCCCAGAGTCAGAGCCCCACTCAGCAGGGTTTGGGGGCTTTTCTGGGGAAAGCAAGCAGAAGGTACAAAGTGCGTTATGATTGGAGTGTTAGGTGACATCATGGGTTGTCAAGGAAGTTTAAACATATAATACAAGGCCATCAGTTAAACAAACATGGGTTACACAAAGGAAGCAATGTTATCAGATTTGTCCAGACATGTCCACTTGGTTTTTGGTGGGTACTCTTGGTAGGCTTAGTTGGTGAGATTTTACTTAGAATTTTAATTTCCCCTTCAATATTAGTCTGATTTAGAAAGTATCTCCTTGTGCCTAAGGCTTCAAGTGTTTTTCCCTACGTTTTCTTCTAGCAGTTGAAAAGTTTTAGATCTCATACTTAGTTCTTTGATCCATTTTCAACTGATTTTTTTAGAGAAGAGATCATTTCAATCTTACACATGTGATATCCAGTCTTTCCAACACCACTCATTGAAGAGGCTACTTTTTCTCCAACGTGTCTTTCTGTCTCCTTTGGCCAGAATCAGATGCTTGTAATTGTGAGGTCTGCGTCCTCTATTCTATTCCACTGTTCTATATGTCTACTTTTGTGCCAGGTACAGTGCCAGTTTTTACTATGGCTTTGTATGATATGAAATAGAGTATTGTGCTACTTCCAACACTGCTATTTTTGCTTTGAATTGCTTGGCCTATTCTAGGCCTTTTGTTTCTATATGAATTTTAGCATTGCTGTTTGTAGTTCTGTGAAGAATGTCATTGGAATTTTTACAAGGGCTACACTGAATCTGTAGATCACTTTTGGTAATTGTGGCCATTTAAAATGGTATTAATTCTGTTTATCCATAAACATGGGAGGTCTTTCCATCTTCTAGTGTCTTCAACTTTTTTATTCAGTGTTCTGTAATTTTCATTGTAGGTCTTTCACCTTCTGGGTGGGAGAAATGAGACATTGGTTAAAGACAGGATGTGCCATGGTTTATTCTTCAAGGTTCATGTGATTCAGGCATGGTCACCAGTATAATGTACTAAGTAAGATGTGGGGACCAGTGAAGGTAATTAGGTCATTGGAAACACTGGATTAATGCTGGTCTGTTGGAATGAGCTCTCACAGGAACTTCTTGTCTTACTATGTGATCTCTCCCACAGTCAGCTCCCTATTTCTCTGGCATAGTAGGACATAGCCAGGGAGCCAGTGCCATGTTGCTAGACTCTCTAGCTTCTAAAATCATGAGCCAAATAAACTTAATTTTTAATAAAGTACTGGGTTATGGTTTAGATTTTTAAAATCCTGCTCAAAAGTCTCATGTATTCAGAGATGGGACATTCAGAAGGTGACTGGATCATGAGAGCTCTAATTTCATCAGTGAATTAGTCCACTGAAACCATAATTCAGTGGCTTTATTAGAAGGTAATGGAAACTTAGAAGCGGGACCTAATAGAAGGGAGTGAGTCACAGGGCATGACCTTGAGGACTATATTTTGTCCTCAGCCCTTTCCTTTGGCTCTTTCCCTTTCTCTCTGTAATCTGGAAGCTATGAATTTAACAGCTTTCCTCTGCCATGCCCTCCCATCATAACATGTCTTCCTCAACAAAGGCCTAAACACAACGGAGTTAGCTGACCATGGACTGAAACCTCTGAAACTGTGATCTACAATATAAAGCCTTCTTTCTTTAAGTTGTTTATGTCAGATATTTTGTCACAGTAACACAAAGTTGACTAACACACTCAGCTCTTGGTATTTCATGGTAACAATATAAAACAGTCTAATACAGGGCACAAGTTTTTAGTTATAAGATGCCTAAGTTTTGGGAACCTAATATATAACCCAGTGATTACAGTTCATAATATTACATTGATTACTTAAAATTAAATTTTTGACAAGGACAAGGGGTGAGGAGGAGGGCAAGGGGAAACAAGTAGAATAAAGAAATGCCACCTAATAACCTCAATTAATATAAACATCATATGCCATACTATAAGCTAAGATTAATAATGTCAAACAAATAAAAAATAGGATAGAGGAATTAGAGGTGGGAGAAAGAGAGAAGGGAAGGGAATGGGGATTTAAAAAAAGAAACGAGCTATACATGTAACTTCACCCCAAGATGACTGTAAAGTGCATGTACTAGAAACATGTACTAATGAAATTCTTTAAAAACCTGAAAAACAAAGAAATGGAAATTTGGTAAGAGGGCACATCTTCAGTGCCTTCAATACACACACACACACACACACACACACACACACACACACACACGTACAGTGGTAACTGTGTGTGGTAATGGATGTTAATTAATTTGATTGTGATAAACCTTAACATATATGTACAGCAAATCATCACGTTGTACACCTAATATATAGAGTTATTATTTGTCAATTATACCTCACCTAACCTAGAAAACCAAAAAGTGAAAGATTTGAAAAAAAAATATGGTGAAAATAGCTACAGCCAGGCTGGGTGTGGTTGTCTATAATTCCAGCACCTGGGAGTGACTGAGGCAGGAAGATTTATTAGGTCAACATCCTGGGCTACATAATAAGTTAGAGACCAGCCTGACCTACACAGCTAGACCCTGTCTCAAAAAGACAAAGACAAAAACAAAACCAAAACAATAGCCATAGCCAACAGGAGTCTAAAAAACTAAGTTGACTACATATAATGTGGTACTATGGTTGAGATTCTGGGACAGGAAAAAGTTATATAAATACTATTTCTATAGTTTTTAAAATAAAATATGAACTTAAACAATAATATATCATATAATATACAGTATAACTGTGTAACACAAATCAGAATGTCAAAGTGGATATGCAAGTGGTTTCAATCTTTCTGGCAGTTTGTCAACATATATTAAGAACCTTAAACTGTCAAACTTACTTACTAAGCTCAATTCAGAGTAATTATTTAAGATTTCATCTAAAGTACACACAATGTTTTATGGGCAAAGATGTGTTTCACTAGGTTATTTGTCATAGGAAATAAATGGAAAAGATCTGAATGTGTAACAGTTGAGGAATATTATGGTGAACTTTACGCTTTGTACATACTATAAAGTCATTAAAGTGAAATAGAAGAATAGTATGGAATAGTAATCAAAAGCAAAGGTTTTGGAGACAAATCTGAATTTAAGATGAAGGACCATCACTGGTTATGTGATTTTGGGCAAATCATCTAATTGTCTTTCTAGGCTCCATTTTTCTCACCTGTAAAATAAAGACAAGAACATGTTCTAGCCTGAGGTTTTACGAGAATTAAATGAGAGTCGTGTTTAGCACATGGTCTGGGAGATAGCTTAGTAAAAAGTACATTAAAACAACTCTATAGGTTTTGACTACTGATCAAATGGAATCAGAGAAAGTACTAGGCACTCACTCAGTACCACACAGCTAGTAAGAGTTGAGCTAGGACTCAAACTGAGAAGAGGAAAGCTAGGACTCAAACTGAGAAATTATTCAAAATCCTGGCTTGTCAAGGCCTGGGATGTAGCTCAGTGGCACAAGCAACTGCCTGGCAAGCGTGATGCCATGAGTTTGATTCTTGGTAACCTACCCACCCCCCAAAAAGAAGAAAAATCCAAGTTCATAATTGCAACACCAAAATGTTTGCTGTTATTTATGTTGTTGCTGCTTAATAACATGGGAAAATGTCTATGGTAACATGTAAAGTAAAAAACACAAAACATAAAACTGTATTTATGGTGTTATTGTGAATTTGTTTTGAATGTTTTCATGCTGTGCATGAACATGAATGGGTAAAACTGAAGAGAAATGCCAATATATTAAAATTATTATTTTTCAACAATCTGTGTAGCAGAATCTTGGCACATAGAAAACATTTAAGTATTATATCATGATCATTTGTTTTGATGTTCTAAACATACGCCAAATTATCCAAATGTGAATTTAGTTGTACTAAGTTGTATTTCTCTTGCTCAGGACTTCTTGAATCCAAAGATTTGCATTTTTAAATCACCATTACTCTCAGCCAATACTTTGAATGACTTTTTTTCATTTGTCTGCTATGTCTCTACCAAGCTACACTCTGTATACCTCTACTCATTTTCCTACTTTTCTCATTAGCTGTGCGCAATAAAGTGGCTTAATATGTCCATTCAGTTTTCTGTTGTTTTTTTGAGACAAGGTCTGGGGTATGTAATTTGGGCTGGTCTTGAACTTACTATGTAGCCTACACTGACCTCAAACTTGTAGCAATCCTCCTGCCTCAGCCTTTCATGTGCTGGGAGTATGAGCTGTCATGCCCAATGAGTTTTTTATTTTAAAACGTTTTTTTCATTTCTACAGTTCCTATTCAAAATTAACCAATCTTCTAAAAATCAGTGTCTTGGGCTAGGGATTTAGCTCAGTGCTGTAGGCACCTGCCTGGCAAGCGTGAGGTTGTGAGTTCGATCCCTGGTACTAAAAAATAAAAAATAGAAAATTAGTGTCTGGTACATACACTGTGCATTGTCATTCCTAAATCATTCACCCAGAGCACAAGACATCTGCCTTCAATTGTCTGAACAATACCCGTACAAATCTTTCTCTTGAGCAAACTCAGAGAAATCAGTAAAAATTAGTGTCTTCTTGTCAGTTAGGTCATTTTAAATTTATTTTATAGCATATATCAGATGATTTTATTATCTAAATCTCTTGAAGTCTAATCCTGCTGTTTTGTATTTGTCCATGGTAGATGTTTCCTCATGTATTTTGTAATTTTTAAAAAATTGTGTTCAGGCTGGTCTGATGGCAGTGGGTTATCAGAACTTATTAACATTAGTGTCACTAAAGTTGGTATACCACCCCCCACACTGCTAAATTTGACTGGCTTAAAAAGAAATTGTGTTCAGTGTAACTTTCAGTAGGGATCCATGAAAGATGTGTTCCTGCAGAGCTGCTTAACATTGCTTCTGTTGGTAATTCCGCTAAGTTATCACTTTGTTGCTTCAGGCAATGTGGCGGGAGTGGAATGTTTCTGTCTGTGTGTGTGTGTGTGTGTGTGTGTGTGTGTGTGTGTGTGTGTCTCCTGGACCTTGCAGGATTTGAATCCTATGAGAAATCAGCTAGCTTGGAGGTAACAAATCCTCGTAAGACCTTTTCTTACTTAGATGCCAAGTTGTGTCTCTGTGCTAGTAAACAGACTTTTGTTTAGTTCATTTTTACTGGAGTCCCAGCCTTCTACACGTATCTTGGATCCAACTCTCTGCCTTACTTAGTACTAAGCCACTGTTTTGTCCCTCTACAAGACCATCAAAACCTGAGCACCTGCATGGTGAAACACTCCTTTAATCCTATTACTTAGAGAAATTGAGGCAAGAGGATTTAAGTTTGAGTCCAAGCCAAGCAACTCAGAAGACCTGACCTCAAAAATAAAATGTGCGCTGGCAATACAGCTCAGGTAAAGGCCTTGGGTTCAATACCCAGTACGGACGGACGGACGGACGGAAGGAAGGACGGAAGGACGAATCTTGAGTACCTTATTTAGTGAAGTAACCAAGCTGTCCCCACCCTACTAGTAGTGTACTTGAAATTTTAACTCCCATCAAACAAATGATTTTATTTTCAGATTTCTATTTGTGTTTTGACCCCAGGTGGTATCTTTTTAAAAAATTTGTAGTTATTTGGTGGTACCGGGATTGAACCCAGACAGAGTCTTTTTACTGAGCTGCATTTCCAGTCCTTTTAGTTTTTATTCTGAGATAGTTTTGGTAAGCACTCTTGCCCAGGCTGAGCTCAAACCTGCAATCCATCTGTCTCAGCCTCCGAGAGTACTGGGGTTACAGGCATGCACCACAATGGACAGCTCCTTTTCTTCTTTTAAACTCATCCATATATTTTTAAAGGGCTTTGGGTTAAGAAGGAAAACAGAATAACAAGCAGCATTGATTTTGTTGTTAATTCTTTACTTAGAAAGCCATCACCTTTCTTTCATAGAAGAAGGCAAATGTAATTTTTCTGCAATATTTCATGTTTATGGATTTTTTTTTTGGTTGCCTAAAACAGTTAACCTGAGGCTTGATGCCTTACTTTTATAAAAATATGAATTTTGGCATATTTGTTATAACAGATTTCTTGTCAGTTTCTTGAAAAAGACTTTATATTCTAGTAAGGATTAAGAGGATACAGCTCACATATATACATATTATTATGGATGACTATAACAAACTGATCAGATTAATGATTCTCAACTCTTTGGTAACTCTGATGCACAGACAAAAGCTGCTTGGCAGCTGAGCATGATGGTGCACATCTGTAATCTCAGCGCTTGGGAGACTGAGGCAGAAGGATTGCAGAGAATTTGAGGCCATCCTAGGCTACAAAGTGAGTTTTATGCTAGCCTGAACTACAGAGCAAGACTCTATTTCAAAAAACAAAAAACTAAATAAAAATAAAATAAAAAAGCTATTTGGCATGTTTCTTAAGAGTACAGTTGGCTCTCTATAGTTGTGCATCCCATGTGTGAATTTGACCAATTACCAATCAACAATATTTGAAAACAAATTTGTACTAAATCCACAGTGACTTTTTCCTTATTCCCCATTACTTATATAGAATCCCATTACTTATATAGAATTTATACTGTGTTACATATTACAAGTAATCTAGAAAAAATTTAGAGTATTACTGTTTTATATATGGAACTTGGTCATCCTCAGGGTTTGGTATCTACAAAGGTCCTATAACCAATCCCTCAGATTCCAAGGGATGACTTTTTTATCATACTTTGGATGACATATTTTGATACCATATTAATTACATTAAAATTACATGCCATATTTTCTAAGTAATATGATTATTAATATTAAATATCCTTCCTTGTTCCTTTTACTCATTTCTTCCTCAAACTCTAGTCTTTCATTAATAATGCCTTATATTGATAATGTATACCAAGGAACAGCTGTAATTTATTTTTCACGTATTTTAGGAATAAACATGTCATATGACATAAAGAACAAGTTATGTATGGTGAAACTTGAGTGATGAGTCTACCTCATTTGCTTCCTCTTATTCCTCATATTTAATCATCAAAACCTAGGCTATCTATCTTGGAATCACATTTCCTTTTTAAGACAAGATCTAATTGTATAGGTCAGGCTGGCCTTAAACTTACTGTATAGCACAGAGTGGTCACAAACTCACAGCTATTCTCCTGCTTCAGCCTCCCAAGTCCTGGGATTACAGGTGTGTATTACCATGCCCACTTTGTAAATACATTTTTACCTTAAAATCTACTAGACTTCTAATTCCAGTCTTAACCTTTTTTAGTGTTCAGTACTCATGTGATTATAATCTTTCCAAAACACGTGCTTAAAATGTTAGAGGTTTCCCTTCACCTTCAAAACAAAATTTAAGGCTGGAGATACAGCTAATTCAGAGTGCTCACCTAGCATGTGTCACGCCCCACAGTCCATCCCCAGCAACACACAAACACATTCCTTAGCATGACCTAACTATATACTATATAGTCCATGTCTACCTAGTGCTTATCTCCAGAGATTTTCAATGTCTATCTTGCTTTTAAATTGTACCAATTACTAGAACTTTCCTCAAATTCTATATTCTTCCATCTAATGCTTTCCCAGCTGAGCTTTTTCAGTTAGTAGGCAAATTACAACGAAGTTTCTGATTTCAATGAAAATATATTTGCTAAGTTTGCTTCCATTAAAGCCATGAAAATAAAATTTAATAAATTCTGCTTTTAGTAAAAATATATCTTGAATTCAAATGCCTTGAGTTCTAATACATCTATTTTTAAATGAACCCTTGGGAGATATACTCAAAACAATATCAAAACCATAATACTTGACAACAGTGAATCTAAATAGCCTTACTCCATAGATGCAGGGACTAGACCTTTCCGTATCAACCTCAAGTCCAGAAGGGTCCAATAAAAATAAGGCTGGGCTTGGGATATAGCTAGCTCAGTGGCAGAGTACTTTGCCTACCATATATGAGGTCCTGGCCCCAACCCCTAACACCACCAATGGGGAAGGGGCACTGAAGTATATGAAGTGTGCTGTTTCAGAATCTGTGGAATCAAATCACACTAGGCCAAGATTTTTTAAATGATAGTATTAATATAGGAAAAAATTTAATGGACCATCATTTGCTTTCCTTTGTTCCATGTAAAAGCTATTGTTACATGGAGTTTACTGACTTACTACATTTTACAATTCAAACTCTCTACAGAGATTTGTTTGGATTCATGGGCAGAGACTTTACACTGGTTCCATTTTCACAGTATGCTTGGTAAATCCTTATAAATTTGAAGACAGTGTCTTAGACACCACTATGGGCAGTAGGTGAGCAGAACAGCAGGCAGGTTTCCCGACACACGCCCTGCCAGAACAGTGTTTCTATTTTGTAAGTAAGATACCATTTTAGAAAAGTCTGCTGACCCAACCCTTTTGTTTCACAACTTAAGGAATTTTACATAAACACATTAAATAAATTTTGCAGGGAAAAAAATCATCAAGAGCATGTAAATACAAGGTTTGTACCAGACTTCAAAAGTCCAGCATTCTTATCACTACAATTCCCCGTGCCCATGTTTTACAAACAGCAGCCAGACTCCTAAACTTAAGGTATAGTACAGAACTCTTGCTAAAATCCCTCAAATGGCTCCTCATCTTTAGTAACAGCCAAAAGTTCTTACAGTGGCCTCCAAGATCCCATATGATCAATGTACACCACTATTCAGCATCAATCTGTATCATACGTATTTCTCCAACCTTTTCTTACCTTTCTTCTCAATCACTGAACTCCGATTCTACTAACCTTTTGAGATTGTTTAAATGGCCTCATACAGTAACAACTTCTACTTTGGGGCATTTGGATTTATTACCTCTGCCTAAAACATTCTTCTCCCATATTCCCACAAAGCTTGGTCAATTAGTTCTTTCAGATCTCTGCAAAAATGCCACCTTCCCAAGGAAGTCTTCTCTGATCATCTTCTATAAAATAACAATAGGTTTATTCTTTTTTCCATGGCACTTATTACACTGACACATTTATGCATGTACTTCCTGTCTTTCCAGCACCAACATAAGCTCTTCAAGGGCTACGGCCATTTTTATATATTGTTCAGTCCCTTTCACTAGAAACAGTGACACCAAGTTAAGAACTTAAATGCTGCTTGAATTGTGTTTTCATCAGAATTTGTAAAAATTTTCTTATAGTGTCGATATGAAAAAAGGTGAAACAGTGACTTAAGGCTCCCAAAAATGTTATTTGAATGATTCTCATGAATGTGTACTAGAGGCTCCCCAACAAGTAGTTCACTTTAGTTTTACATTCCAGTATAGTAGGATGTGAAATAAGAGAAAGAGAATACCATCAATACAAGTTCTGCAGTACTCAAGGTCTTAACTGTCCACAAAGAATTTCTTCCTTCCCTATCTCATTTCAAGGTTCCTCTTTCAAAAAGGTAAAGAACCAGGGGCTGGGGATTTAGCTAAGCGGCATAAGCACCTGCCTTGCAAGCAGGTGGTCGTGAGTTCAATCCCTGGTACTAAAAAAAAAAAAAGGTAAGGAACCACTAGACCAAAGACTGGCTAAATCGCAGCTTTGGAATGAACCTCTATTAAATCTCTATAAATTGCAGATAAAAACTAGAATGGAGCCAGGCATGGTGGTATGTAACTATAATCCTAGCACTTGAGGGGCTAAGGCAGGAGGATGTGAGTCTGAGGCCAGCCTGGGCTATATAGTGAGTTCAAGGCAAGCCCAAACACATAGCCTCTCAACTGAATCATGTAGAATTTTTTATTTCAGTGATCAAAAAAATGCAGCCAGTGGAATCTATAATGATTGAAATCAGGCATACACCTCTACATGAAATTGCTGTTAATTGCTCACTGACTTAAATCTTTATAATTTCTTTAGACACATCTTTGAACTTTCTGTGTCCTGATATACAAGATAGGTTAACTTCTTCCTATAGCCATCAAATAATGAGAATTATATTTACTGGCTAGATTCCTTTATAACACAGGCCTCTAGATTCTAGGGTTGTCTGGTCTACCTTGAACCCATAATTTAATATGTAAATTATGTCAATTATGGTGTTGGGGAGGGAGATATCCTAGAAAGCTGAAATGCATTGTACAAATACTCCATAGATTTTTTTGTTCAATACTGATAGTCAATCACTAAAATGCCCAGTTTACTGCCAATTTGTTCTTCTCTCATTGCTGTCCTTTTTGACAGACACAAAAATTTCCCCAAAAATCTGAAACGGATTCACACAAATAGATTTTACCCATGCAGCTCCACTATCTAAATATAGAAAGCAGTTCCACTATCAAAATCATAGAAAGCAGTTAAGGGGACTTTGAGAAAAGTGTAGTCCCATATACAGTAATATACATCTAATAATTTCCCATTCATCTATCAATTATTTTCACAAGATTAGCATTAAAAATATAACCAAATATACAAATAACCTTAAACCCCACACAAAAATTTGGTTTTTGCTCATTTTCAGATGTCCCAAGAATGACAAACGGTGAGAGTTAATTCCCCCATAGCCATTTCTTCACCATCCCATCAACAGTTCTTCATTTCTTGAACTACCTTCCTTTTCCAAAGAAGTCATGCTGAAATCAGTCAGAAAGACTTTCTGAGAAGACTGGCTTGGATTTCTGGGTCTGTTCCAGTCGATTCAAGATGAACTGGCTTGTATCGATGAAGCGCTCAACACAGTTCACAAAACAGGCCTCGGCCCGACTGTCCAACTTTGGCCCAGGCTTGTCCATGCACTTTTCCTGCTCAGGACAAGATACAGAATTAAAAAGGAATCTGGGGTGAGGGGTGATGATGACTGGACAGGACAGATGACTTCTTATTGTTTCTAATAAGACACACCACCTAAAAACAGTATCTGGTATATTACTAGCATTTCACACTTGTTAGCTTACCCAAAACTTAGATTCTCACAAAAATCCTATGGAATAGATGCTATTAATCCTTATCTTATGAAGAGGGAAACTGCAACAGAGATATTTTACCCTAAGTCATAGGACCAAAAAATGGTGAATCTGAGATTTTACACAGCGACAACACACAGATGAAGTTACATTTTGCTGAACTCCACATGTAACTCCACAATGATGTAACTCCACAATGTAACTCCACAATGATGTAACTCCAGATGTAACTCCACAATGATGTTTGTGTTAAAAGGCTTTAACTGAATTGCTGAAAGCTGGGCATGGTGGCACATGCCTGTAATCCCAGCACTGGGGAGACTGAGGCAGGAGGAATGTTGCAAATTCGAGACCAATTTGGGCTACAAAGTGAGGTCAAGACCAGCCTGAACTGCAGAGCAAGACTTTGTCTCAAAAAGACAAAAAAAAAAAAGAAAAGAAAAGAAAAAAGAATTGAGATCTCATAACCTTGTTTACCAAAGCCTAATGTTCCTGAATCTTCTCACAAGGAATGAAAAATTGTCTGAAATTTCCCAAAGGGTACACAGCTTAACAGACTCTTAAAAGTAGTCTTTAGCCACACTCCTCCTACTACAAATGTAATGCATAAAAATATTAAAAAGAAGAAACCAAAGCATGGCTCAGAGCCTCTGCGTTTTGTGGCACATTCTTGTTTTGTTTTTTTTTTTTTTTTTTGTTTTTTTTTTTTTTTTTTTTTTTTTGTCTTTTTCCTTTTTATCGGTACCAGGGATCGAACTCACGACTGCCTGCTTGCAAGGCAGGCGCTTATGCCGCTGAGCTAAATCCCCAGCCCTGTGGCACATTCTTGTAATCCCTGCATTCAGGAGGTGGAGGTAGGAGGATCACTGCAAATTCAGGGACAGCCTAAACTACATAGCAAGACCCTGTTTCAAAATAAAAGATAAAAAAATTCAAAGCACTCTCGTCGAAGGCAGATAAAATTAAAGCATTTGGTAAAGGTTATAGTCCAATAATACTATTAAGTTTATGGGAAAGGGACAGTGGAAATTGATGGCTGTATATGGTTCAAAGTTAAAATAAACTTCATTTATAATTCTGTTGTATATAAAAACCTCAGACCCTCCAATTCCCTTAGGCATATTACCCTTAGCCTCTAAATGAGGCTCTTACATGAGTTTGTACTCGAGGAAGGGAAATGTGCTGTCCTTGACAAGCAGAACACTTTGATCTCAACCTGCAAATGCCTTCCACCCTTTGCCAAAGTCCCTTAATAGGACCCAATGAATTCAACCTTCAGACCCGAAACGGTTTGCTATTACACAACAACCCAACAAGTAGGCAAATAAATGTGTATATTGGAAGTGATCATGCCCCTTTTATATTTAGTGGGCTAGAATCAAAGTAAATCATGAAGATTCCAGCACTCAGCAGATTCACGGACTCTCCCCAGAGAGGGATTCAGGCTCCCCGAAATAAATCCCAGTAGTGGGGGATCTGATCAGTCTAGACCAGCACTAAACAGCTTCCACCTCAGGTGCCTGAAAGTGCTGGGTGGCACATCCGCCTAAGTCTGCCATCCCCAGTCCTCTGCACCAACAAAGCAGAGGTCCGGAGAGACAGTCCACTGAGGAATGGAGTAGCCCCCTCGCTTGGCCTAAGGAACCTGAGAAAACCAGGGAGTGCTGCCGGGTCCACCTTCTTCCCAAATCCCCGACGCTGTAAGGAGAAGCTCGGGGCAAGGACAGAGGGAAAGTAGATTGTGTCCACACCCCGTCCCTAGGATCCTCACCCAACAAAGTTCAGTCATCTGATGCACCAGCTGCTGGAATCGCTGCTTCTGAGTCTCTACCTCGATGAAATGCTGCAATTGTGGGTCCACTGTGCCCAAACCCGCCGCAGAAGACAAGGAGGAGGAATCCATCCCAGCTGAACCGCGCTAGCCTACACGGATTCAGCCCCAATTCGCCGACCTTCACGTGTCTTGGCAACGGAACCGGAACCACAACCCACGGCCTCGGGGCCGCCCCACTAATGCACTGCGTCTGCGCGAGGCCTGCGCGGAGCCGCCCAGTGGCCATAGCCTCCAGCTCCTGGGACGGGCGCTACGCTCACCCGGGCGACGCTGCTTTCTCCCCAAGGGCTGGGCTCTCCAGGCCGCAAACCGGTAGCAGCGCCTGGCCTATGCCTCCAGGCTGCGGCGCGCTCAGGCAGTTAATCCAAAAATAAGAGAAGAGGGGAAAAGGAAGTTACTTCAGCCCACGTGGCCCATTGCGGGCGGGCCCAACAGCTCCGCCTCTGGCCGCCTCCAAGTCGGTCCGCGCTTTCGCAGCAAAGGGATATTTCAGATTCCGGACTGCTGGCCTCTTAATTGGCCTTCACTTTAATGTTTGGTGGAATTTTCCTATCTTGATTTAGGGAAACGAGGTTCTGGCAGAGTTTGTCCCCAACTTTAAATTCATTCAAGTGATACTTAATTTCTGCAGTGTGCCAATCATTGTGTTTTGGCTTGTGCATTCATCTTGGATTCAGAAGCAGAATTCAACTAGAACCACAGCGGTTAAAAGTCAAAGATCCTGTCGCGTTCTTAATGTAGGAATGTGTCAAAGCAGTGCCACACAATTTTCTGCAACTTCAGGTAGGGAGCCTCAGCTAGACTGCGTAATTGAAATATGAGACTTTTTTACTCTTTTCAGGATTTTATTTTATCAAAATAGCCCACTCATTTTAATGACAAACTTACTCTTTTGGGTTTTGTTACTTTAAGATAAGATCTTGCTATATACTTCAGGCTGGCCTGGAATTTACTATGTATTCCAAGCTGGCCTCCAACTCAGTGATCCTTTTGTCTTAGCCTCCCCCGTGCTGAGATTACAGGCATACACCACCATGCCCAGTGATCCCGTTTTACTCTTAGCAAATCCTGACCCACTACCTAACTCTAATACTCCTGTAGGAATCCTTAGAAGTTATTTACACCCCTCCCTCCCTAAAAAGGTTTCCCTCCCAAATTCAGTCTGTCTTAATAGCATTGGGAAATTTACTCTCTTAGGGGAGGGAGGGGAGATATTAGGTACAAAAATTCGTTTGGTTTTGCTCAGAAACACTATTTCAGGGAATCAAAGAAAAGAGACATTCCTGGATATACAGGGGCCTTCGTGTATTCAGGAGAAGCAGAAAGACTCCAAAGCCTGTAAGCCTGGGATTTCTTCTGAGAAAGTGAAATTGGGGCTTGTAGAAGTGAGGAGTAGAAAACTAATAAGGTGATGGGCCAGCTCAAGATTCTTCATCCATGACATCTAGAATGTTGCTCAGGAGAATTTTGAATGTGGGACGCTCATCTGCTTTCTGAAACCAAAGAAAAATGGAGTGTTATAGTAGCTAGATTCCAAGGGAAATGCAGTAGTAAGCAACAAATGTTTATTAAGTATATACTATACGCCCAACAGCATACCTTGTTGATTAACACCCCCCCCAAAAAAAAAGGTGATACAGGGGATAGTGGTTGTTAAAGATGTGGCTCAGTAATAGAGAGCTTGCCAAGCATGTACAGGGACCTAGGTTTGACCACTAGACTGCCAAAAATTAATAGTTCTTCATAAGTAAATCTTTATGTACCTTTTAATCTTTTGTAACTCAGGTTATTAGTGTAATAACAATTTACAAATTAAACATTGATTTAAACCAAGGGCAAGTTTATTACATAATGGACAGTGCATTATTTTGGAGCTTCAGAGAAAAATGGCTACCAAAACACCAGTTAGTAGCTGATAGAACAAAAATTCTACAAGCTACAACAATGTTTAAGTTTGCTTTCAAACATTGTTTCAATCAGTCCAAAGCCACAGTGAACAAACAGCTGAACATTTCAAAAACCACAGACTGTCTGTGGGCAGGAGCCTTGAACACTTGGGCCCTTTTGTTAATGTAGCTTTCCAACTAAGACTGTTTTTTGACAGTTAAGGTTCATAAACTCCTGAGGTATTTGATGATCCAGGAACATTCATGCCAGGAATGATCTCAGTCTATCAAAGCCAAAAGGTCATCGGTTTCTCTGTCCTTTAAGTTTAAAAAGATTTCTGGATTTCCATTTCAGAAAGATCTGATCAGAATTTATGGGGAAGAGCACCAAGTAAACTATATTTTTTAAGAATATCTCAGGGATTCTAATATGAATCTACTTTTGTGACCACTACTTTAAATAGGCTGGGGAGACAGTGCCACCTGAAAAAGAGTAGTTTTGTTTTGTTTTTTTTACTTTTTATTTTATTGGTACATTTAGATATACATAGTGGTAACATTCATCATAGGCAATTTGTATATGTACGTTGTATAACTTGCTTCGTCTTTTTTCCCCCATTCCCCTCCCCTCCCTCAGCCCCTCCTCCTCTTTTTATTTACAAAAACTTTGTGAAATACAGTTTTTAACAAGCAGAAGGTTAGAAGGGAGGGAGCATAGTCAATCAGCCCTAATCCTAAATCACACAAGAAAATTACTCCAAAGGGTTTTCCCTTCCTCCATACTTTCTTTGTGACCTCTGTCATTTGTTCAAGATAAAAGAGCCCTGCACTGATTCAGATATCCAATTTTATCCCACCAACAGTGCTTTTGGATACTATCTTTCCCATTTCTGATGAGGCAGAACTAAGAGATGAGCATTTATTTCCAACTAAAGGGTGGGGTTGCCAAATATTTACTGAAAAGTGGAGAAAGCACCTTAGAAATAGCCCAAGGTGGAAGCAGAAAAGCATTTTTTTAAACTGTAAGGTTTGGGAGGGACCTAAAATAGGTAGTTAGGGGTTGCTTTTACTATAGTGCAAAACTTTCTTTTCTTTTGAATGTATATATCCTTAAAGCGAGTCATATTGGCTGTATTGATGTCTGCTGATAATAACTATAGTGAGAATTGGAGTGGCCTGGGAAAGCCTGTGGCCATCAGAGGATATGGGGGCAGGCCATGATCAGAAAACATGTGCAATTCTCAGTTGGTGCTCAGCTGTCATGTGGCTATGGAGAGTGGGGACTGGCCAGCTAAATGAGGAAGTAGGCTGAAGGAAATTAGGAGGTCACATTGAAACACTTACCTCATGCCAGCAGCTGTACATGATGGTATATACTCTCTCTGAAGCCAGATGAGGCCTATAGAGACGTAGGCCTTGGGCAATGTGTTCAGCAGTCTCACTATTAGTAAATCTTTCATATGGCATCTTCCCCAGGGAGTAAATTTCCCACATTAAAACCCCTAGCAGTGAAAAAAAAATTACTTCAGTTTGCAGTCTTTGAGGACAGTAGAATTCCTAGTTTTCCTAGATCAATCTCAAAGATTGCAATCAGTTGGTTAGCCCCTATGTTCTTTTGAATTTTGTCCAGGCTCTTGCCACAGTACCAACTACACTGAATATCTATCACAGTTACATTCTAGACCATTATCTACTATAGAAGAGAGATGGCAACTTACTTGCTTTTGTAGTTTCAAGTTCTGGCAAAGTGCCTCAGTGATGGTGAACCTTTTAGAGCTTTCAACAACAACAAACAGCCCCCTGCAGCACACATGCCATAGGTTCACCACCACTGAAAATAATCAGTGTTCAGGAACTGTTGAATACTGAATCGGTTCCCTCAATATATTGTTGAATTCTAAGGAGGCAGAGATCTTGTCCAGTTTACTGTTTTTATTCTCAGAAAATTCTAAGGTTCCTGACACATAATACTCCCTAGGGAACAGGTAAATGAAAACAAAAATAATTTCTCTGTGGAGGTTGCAAAGTGTGAATTTTGCCATTCCTTTTCTTGTGAGCTGTATAACTTGGAATATTGAAACATGGTCTCACTATGTAGCTCAGGCTGTCCTTGGACTCACTGTGTAGTCCAGGCTGGCCTTGAACTCATGACAATTCTCCTGCCTCAGCCTCCATAGTGCTGGCCTTACAGATGTGTGCTACCATGCCCCGTTTCTTAATTTGAATAATTTAGCCACTTACCAAAAGCCCAAATATCAGATTTACTGCTGAACTTGCTATACATAAGGACCTCTGGTGGAGACCACCGCACGGGAAACTTGGAGCCTACTGAGCTGGTGTATTCATCATCCAAGACATACCTACAAGGGATGCAAGATATGTTTCCATTAGGATTTAGAGAGCCTGATATTGCTCTAGTAGGTATTCTTTCTACTTCTGTACCCTTCTTTTTTGTTCTCCTTTCCTTTCTTATATTGTACAGTTGCCAAGGTGGGATAAGACTAATAAGGACAATTTAAGAAAGAAGGATGGAGGAAAGTCAACAGGATTAACAGATCAAGATAAGACCCTGGGGAAATAGCTTTTTTAAAAGGGGGCAGAGATAAAGGAAAAAGGGAGAAGGATACAACAATGCAACAAAAGAATGAAAGAAGTGGCCTAAATCAGAGAAGGAAAATGAATAGAAAGGTGGTAGGAAGCACTAGCACTAAGCCTAGAAGAGAAAAAGAAAAGCAGGGAATTTAAACCTATTTACTTCCCCATGTTTGTACTGTGATATTTTTACTTACAAAGGGAAAAATGAGAAGGATATACTCACCTGGACAGGCCAAAATCAGATACTTTTACAACTCCTTGATCGTTTACCAAACAGTTTCGAGCAGCCTGTAGTGCAACAAGGACTAGTGAGACCCCCACCCCGGCATACAGGTTAAGTGCACAAAGCTTCTGCTTACTAGTGGAATGAAGCCAGGAATACCTTCAACTAGAGAGACCTTCCCACCTAATAGGAAGCTAAATGCTCCCTGTTAGCTAAGTGGTATCAGCTGGTACCACTGAAAAAGTCTGATTCATTTCTATCATGTGGAAAGCAATCTGTTGTGTAGTTCTAAGTAAAGCACCGAATACATACAAAATGATTTCATTCACATGGGCAATTCCACAACACTGCTTCCTTCACTGAAATGTTGGGAGGATTAAGGGAAAGGGGAGATAAATTTGTTTTGTTTTATGCCTTTTGGCCTGTGAAACTAGGGTAATTTAAGTGTTGACCTGGCTAAAAGAAACATCCACCAACTCTGATGCTTCGAGGAGCCAGAAAGAGTGTAGTGGGGCCAGGTGGAAATTGCAAGAAGTAAAGAGAACAGCTTTGGCTCCAGATAATTGTTAAATGGTTTGTAAGAATGTGGGCCCAATGTTCCAATACAATCTCCATTTTCTAGAGAAGCTAGAAATTCCAGTTGCTTTTTAAAAATGTGAAATGTTTAAGTGTTTAACTATTACAAAACATTTTTTAAATCACCTGCATGAGCCAAATGCACCAACAGGGCCCCAGCTGGATTCTGATATAACTAAATAATCACTCTGATCCCAGAAGCAGTTCTATTGGGAAGCAGAGAATTTTCCTTCTGTTTTGAATCCAGAATGGGTACTAAATGACCCCACTATTTTCTTGTGAGTCACAGGGAGCTGGGCCTGAGTGGCTGCTCCTAGTTCACACTGTATGTGACCAAATGCAGTTGAGGCTGGACAAAGTAGAGCGGCTCATCACTGGGGCAGCAGCACATTTGTTAGTGTTTTCTAGATAAAAGCGAAATGCTGGCCTCCACAACCCTCCTAACATTGTATATCTTCTACTGATACTTCCACCCTCTCGGCCCACAATCCCTAACCAGTCCTGAAGTCCCACCAGGTCTCGGTGAAGGAATTGCTTTGATTCCAGGTATTCCATGGCCTCACAGACATCCTTGCACATCTCCAGCAGCTGCTGAGTCTGGAAACGGTGGCGCATCTCCCTCAGGTAGTTCAGGAGGCAGCCGTTGGCCATGTACTCAGTGATGATGAAGATGGGACGCTGTTTGGTGCAGACACCATACAACTGCACCAGCTTCTCATGGGAAAGATTCCTATAGGAGAGGCAATCAACTAGTCCTCCCCTTGAGTCTGCACACTAGTTATAAAGGGGTGAGGGAGGAAAGGGATTGACCTAGAATATATATCAGATGAAGTATCACCATAGTGAGTTTATCTTTTTCTTGCTACCACAAACCCCCAAAGAGTCTAGTATGTGGAGGCAAACAGGGCTTTAGAGCCTATCAACTGAAATAATTCTAGGACTGAAGGAATACTCAGGCTAAATTAGAACCATCCTTTGTTTTGAAAGTCTCATTTTCTACATCTACACCCCCCTCCAATGCTACAGAGATGGTACATAGTCATAATCAATACTATTCTCAACTAGTATCTGAGGCAGTGAAATGATTACCTTAGCGGTTAGAACTCTCACCAATTAAAGGTCAACCTCAGGCTCTTATCCCAGATTTCTTTCACCTTAGGCCACAGTGGGTTGTCCTGGTAATTCCTAGATACCAGTGACTGGACTGAGGTGCTGAATTTGGGTTGTAACTCACATCATGACTTTGGCTTCTTCAATGAACTCATCCTCAGACATGGAGCCTTCTCTGATCATCTTGATGGCCACATCATACTGGCCTCTCCATTTACCATATTTCACTACCCCAAATTGACCAGTCCCAAGTTCCTTCAAGAAAGTCAGGTCCTTTGGGTCGATTTCCCATGATCCTAACAAAAAAGTCTTAGTGTCATTCTTTAGGGCAACATGTATATATAATACCTATGTATATCATAATACCTATGATAGATAAGAATTCCCCTAAGGATTCTTCTTTACCGTGACACAGGAAAATCTGTAAAGGGGAAATTCTCAGGGGTACTAATCTATGTATATTTGGGTAAATATCAGGGACAAGGGGTTATTGGTTGAAAGCATCTTGAAACTTTAGGTTCAAGTTGGTCATAGGCAAGAAAATTAATTAAACAACCTCCTTTAAACCCTTTATGATTATGTAATGACTACAACTAAACTCAAGGTTAGTGCTGAAAATTTTTACCACAATTAAAAATAAATAACAAAAAGATCCTTAAGGACAAATCTCTTTGTGATTCTATGTTTTGCAGTCCAAGGAGGAGCCACTAGAAGGATAAAATCATTAAATAACTTTTGCTTGGCTCTCTCTTGACTTTTCTTGAGGCCACTGGTGCAGAAGCATATACTTCAAAGAGCAATCCTTAAGACAAGGTCTGCAAAAGAAGTCCTTGCAACCAGCCAGTTTACCCCAGAGAAATAAGCAGTTACCATAGCCCAAGCCTGCAGTAGATGGTGCATTCTTGTTTTGTTGAGACACTGGATATTTCAACCTGGATATGAGTCCTGAAACATACAGAGAGGTCACACTGTCGGCGAAGCACAGGGTGTGGCATGCCTCATGTATCCACACTTAGAGCCTCAGACTTTCAGTATGCTGCTTTCTAGTACATGAATGCACATTTTTCTGGAAATTGCTCAAAAAAAGTTTTCATAGACAGTGGAAAAACACTAAATAAAATATACTCCTATGAAATATATTCCCACTTATCAGCCCATATTTAGTTTACAGGCTACCTTCTCAATGAAGATTTTCTCTTGTATTTATGCTCTCATCTATCTCTATTTTTAGAATTTCTATACTACTTAGAAACTGTCTCCTTTTAGGGTGGGGGATTTAACTCAGTGGTATAAGTGCATGCCTGGCAAGCAGGAGGTTGTGAGTTTGATCCCCAGTACCAAAAAATGGGGAAAAAAAGAAACTGTCCTCTGATGATGTCTAATCTGTATATTCTTTGACAACAGGGACCTGAATTTAGAATTTTCCTATGTTTTCTCTGAGAACCAAGGAAACTGCTGAATACACAGTAGGAACATGAATAATTGTTAATGAATATTTGCCAGTTAGTCATTAGCATCTTCTGTGTCTTAGCACTGAGCATCAATAACTAAATAATAAGCTAGTCCCTCTTGTGTGTAAAGTTTAATGACTTCTTAACTAGACTCATGGCCACCATCACAGGAGATTACTTTCACAGATTACTTTAACAGCTAATTCACGCTATCTGATGCAGCATATTCTTCTCTTCACTACTTGTCTAATTGATTCTCTTGGTGTTCCAGAAGTTTTTCTTTTGCCTCTGGTACTCACCTGCAGAGTTATGTTGATGATAGTTAATGAGCTCAGGAATGGTGCTGAAAAGATGTTTCTCAGCCAGGTAATACTGGCTCTGAGGTGTAGAACACACAACATAATGGCGAATCACCCCTTGAGGGTCCCTGAAGAAGTGGATGCTTAGTCAGTAACTTGGGCACAGGAATCTTTATGAGTCGAAACGTGAAGTGAGATGAATTTTGAGTTTAAGGGGCAGAGGAAGCTAGGTTTGGTGCACACCTATTATCTCAGAGCTGTGGGAGGCAGAGGCAGGAGAATCTCAGGTTTGAGCCCAACCTGGGCAATTTAGTATCGTAGTGAAACTCTGTCTCAAACCACAAAGTGAAAGGGAGCTGGGGATCTATCTCAGGGTGAAAACCCTAGGTTCAGTCCCTAGTACTGAAGAAAAAATCCGAGAGACAGAGGAATTAAGAGAGACACATCATTTAGGAGCTGTTAGGAGGGAACGTCTGTCCTTGTCTCCAAGACCTTGGAACAGCAGCACTCACCCAGTAGATTTAGCAAACACAGAAACAGTGTATTTTCCAGCTTTGCTGGAGTCTCTGACAATGAAACCTCCTTCTTTACCCTGAAAAATGAAAAGGAACCTGAGTGTAGGAGGAAGTGGTGCCCGCATCTGCACCCCATCTGCCCACACCTGAGAGAAAATAGAGAACACCTCATTTTACTGCCAAGTTCCATGCTTTAGCTATAGCTTTCTTGCTTTTAATACTGAAAAGTGCAATTGAGACTCCAGATGAAGGGGTCCTTGACATTGCCTTGAAGGTGGTGAGTAAAGCAGTTCAGGATCCTTGCTTATTGTGCACAAAGAATGCTACTTGCTGTGAGCCCACACTCACCTCTTGCTTTAGTAGTTGCTCAGCTTGACTGCGAGTCATATGTTTGGAATACCACCTGTGAAGAGAGAATGCTTGTATGGTTCCTAGAACATAAATAGGTGGGAAGTCAGAACACCCTTCAGGGCTTATCCCAGCGTGTGATTCAGTCAAATAACCCAAAGCTTCTTTATAGAGAGTTTACTATGTGCATAGCACACAGCATCTTTTCCCAAGCTGAGAGTGGCAGTGAAGATTTATGGAAATGGAAAGTTGAGGGTATAAGAAGGCTTCAAAGTTTGCAAGGAAGAGATTTGGGAGTATGTTCCTCTTGGACAATCCACTTTATGATTAGGGAGAGAAGTTTGGAATTTTTATCCTTTCCATTGTTTCCCAGCAGGTTGTTACTCTTTTGTGTATGCTTCTTTTAGATCTGGAAGCATAGAAACCTCTCTGGAACTCACATGCTAGAGGGTATTTGGAACATAAACGCTAGAGGGTGAGTAGAACATAGACCCTAACGGGGTGGTGGCAACATTTGACCCAGCCAACACAACTTTAATTTGTTTTGAGACAGGGTCTCACTGTGCAGGTCAGGCTGGCCTTGGGCTCACTTTGTAGCTCAGGCTGGTCTCCAACTTGAAATGACTCTCCTGCCTCAGCCTTCCAAGTGCTGGGAGAACAGGAATGCACCACTACTCCTGGCAATGCTAACTTTAATATGTACTTTGAAATAAAAAGTTTGTTGAAAGTATAAAATAGTATATACTATATTGTGTTTCTCCTGGAAGATTGTGTGTTGGGAACAAGCATACTCACTCATACATTTCTATGGAGTCTTCTGCTTCAGTAACATAGTTACTAGGGATGTAGCCTTCCTGCCTGTAGAGAAGACAGTGTGATAGATCATACAGCATTTCCCCATTCTCAGGAGGCAGATGTATGTACTTACATCCCTGAGCTCAGAATCAATATCAAATTATATATATATATATATATATATATATATATATGTATATAATATCCTCCCTCAAAGAAAAACACATCTGATTAGACCAGTAAAGGGCAGAACTCCTGAACATGTGACATTAGTTATATGCACATGACAAATGACAACCGATTCTGAGATGACAGAGGCCACCTATGGAGCTGCACAGTAGAAAATATTCACTGGAAAATATTCACTTTGATGCGAGAAGAACAATTTCTGATAAGAACACTGAGCAGGAAGAGGTTTTTTTGCAGCAGTTTGCATAGGTGTATAGTAGGCAGGCATGAGATCAAAGAAAGCTGGCATAGGCGCACCCATTTTTATCTCGTGCTCTCCACCATGGTAGGTTACTCTCCTCCAGGATGAAATACTCTTCACCCTTCCGCAGCTGTAGGTCATTTGCATTCATTGGCATGTAATCATAAAGGGCTACAACTTTTTTCAGCTCACTTGCAGAGACTGGTGTTGCTGTTGGCTCAGGAGGCAGTGGCTTTTTCAGGATCTGTGTAGTTAGCAGAAAAAGAGTGTATGGAGTTGGCGAGTCATCAGGCACTCTTTCTTCCCAACTCTGGTTTATTAGAGACACCATTCTAACTCAAATCAGGCATAATAAAAGCTTTACTATGCATTCATTCAACAACCATTTTCAAGCACCTGTGCCAGGAGTCTCAACCTGGGGCACACGTGCATATCGTCTAGAGAGTATTTAACAACCCCAGCATCCAGATAGTTTCCTGCAAACCAATTATGTCAAAATGTTAAGAGTGAGTCCATGTACAGTCAAGGCCAGGAAAGCTGCTAGTACTAACTAGTACATGGGCTTACTAAATGGCTCTGAGACTCAGTTTCCCTCTTTATAAAATGATCATCACAATATCTGTCCTATTTACAATATATGATAAAGGACTTTCTGGATCTTGAAAAGTACCCAAAAAATCAAGTTTTAAGTAAAATTCTATCAGTGCAATCTAGGAGTTGGGGATATGGGAGTTCAGTGCTAAATTCTTTCAACTTTACTGTACATTTGAAAATATTCTTCATTAAAAATTTAAAAGCCATTTTCATTAAAAATGTTTCAGACAGGTGGTTGGCTTAAATGGTTACTAAGATCTACCTAATAACCCTCCATCTTTTCCTGAAGAGGAAGTCCTAAGTAGTATGACAAATTCTCTTTCTCAGCCAGAACAGCAGTTAATGCTTCTAAATTCCAGGGAATTCTAAGACTCTGGCGTGTTTTCAAAGTTTCACTGTAAAATTCCACTTAAGTAGTAACAGTGTGCAATTTCCCTTCGCAGAGGTACCTGGTCCTCCTCTGGTGTAGGGGGAAGAGGTTTTTTTGTCTTCCTGTGAGAACTCCCAGGTTTTAAGCCTGCAAAATAAGAAACCAATGATGACATGGAATGCATTAAGGAAAAAGCACAGGAGTAAGTTTGGTAAGGGACTTTGCTGTGGTACACAGTACGTTTTGGCAAGTTAGAAAAGGTGTCTGGATGCCAGACTACATAGTGTAGACAGCAGATTACCACGCCCACTAATCTCCTCCCCCAGGCCCGCTTGTGCAGTGGCTAAAATAGTCACTTATTCTGTGTCACTGGATTTGACAGACTATTTGGAGTGTGTTGGAAATACAGGGGGAGGAGGTTGGGCTGAGAATGAAGCTCAGTGACAGAGTGCGTGCCTAGCATATGCAAGAACCTGGATTCAGTCTCTGAACACACACATACAAAGGAAGAAATTATACTGATTGGATCTCTTACTTCCATTCCTGTTCTCCAAAATTTGGCAGCCCATAGCATTTTTGGCTGTCTGTGAGCAGCAGAGATACTGCCCATCAATCCAGAAGCAAGGATGATACTTCTGCACCAGATCACTGTTGTACCGGATTACTGTAACAGGAGAAAAAAAAAAAAGAGGAGAGATTACATCTGACAGGCAAAAAGAAGAAACCACCATTTCCATGTTTTCCTCTCTGAGCTTATTGGTAAGCTTCAAACAACAGCTTCCTCCTCAGCCACCCTAAAGGAAAGCAGACCATGAGCCAATTGGTTCACATGACTGTCCTGCCTGCCAGTGTGCCCTGGCTCCACACAGTTCCTGTGCAGTTGTCTTCAGTACCTCTCATGAGGAGTATCTCAAGTCAACATGATAAAAGAATATCTGATAGTTCCAGAAACATAGAAATATTATCTATGTTTTCCCCAGTAGCCATTAGTCTTCTTATAAAGCAGATATTATTTATGGCATTTGTTTTTCAGATAGCAAAACAATGTGCTTAAGTCAAACTCATACTCTATCTTTCAGGGATATTTGCCTTAATGAGAAGTTACAACATTAGGTTTTCTGTGTTTGCAGAATTGTCAATAGAGCTGAGTTCAAGATCAAATGATGGTAAGTTTGGCTCTAAGATAAGCATGGTAACAATTTTCCTACAGTCACTGAGCTAGGCTGAGTTCATTACCGGATATAAACACAGCACCTCTGTTTCCTTCACAGGGATGGAGGCTCGAGTGATCTCCAAGAAGCTTAAGTACTTTGTAAAGAGTCATATGAAGACAGAGAAGATTAGTATTACTGTTTACAATACTGTAGCATCTCAAGGCCTTCAGTTAGAAACAAACGTCCAGGGATCATAATGTGAGACAACTGAGAGAAGCAAAGACAATTGAAATGACTGACTAAATATCAAGTACTGTGTCAAAGACTCAAGCTGGTCTAAGAACATGCACATTTGAAGACTTGCCCATTTCAACATTTACTGCTAAGAAGCACCCCACATAATTTAAAAAGACAACATCAGAAACAAAACAAAATCTTTGTTGTAGAAAACAACTCAAGTCCTTAAGAGCTTGCTAGTTATACTCCACTCATTTAAGGGTTTGGGGCAGGTCTATCAGTTCTGGTGGGCTGGTACATTTTACTGTCAAATGAACAAAAGTGTTTTTCCCCCTTTCTTTCTTTTTTCTTTTTTTTTTTTTTTTTTTTTTTTTTTTTGTCTTTTTCCTTTTTATCGGTACCAGGGATTGAACTCATGACTGCCTGCTTGCGAGGCAGGCGCTTATACGGCTGAGCTAAATCCCCAGCCCCACCCCCTTTCTTTCTTTCTTCCCTAAATTTCTCAACAAGGACTTGAAGACGTCTAACCACTCTTCCCTGCCAGTCTTCACCCTATACCTTTTCAGCATTCCTCTTCACCAAGGCTAGGGTGGTGGGAGCTGCTCAGAGTGCAGATCATAAAGGGCTGTACTGCCTATAGAGAATTTTAAAACAGTAACAAAACTGGCCAAAAGTCTGTCTGCCTTTAGTTATTATTAAGCATTGGTATTTCTGAATGATATCACTGATATTCCTTATTACCAGGACTGATTGCTCCTACCACCTCCTCTTTCTTGACTCTACCCTCATGTCATTCACTCCCCTTTACCTGTTGTTTTAAAGACCCTCAGGTTCTCTGTGGTGTCTACAGGGCAGGGCACCAGTAGACATGCTAAGAATTCTTAATCAACAACTAGCCACTCCCTTGAACTAAGATATGAAACATGCAAATGAGGAGGAAATAAAGCTTCCTGCCTTCCCCACCCCCAGCACACTCATTAAGACCCTGCCCTACATTCACAAATAGTGTCTGCCTCTTAAGAAGTCCTCTGAAGATGGCACCCCTTATTTTGTTACTAATCTAGAAATAGTATTTCCAGCTTCTTAGAAGAGGATCACAAAAGCAGGGTGTTCATGTAGAAGACACTAGACACTAAGAAAAACTGCTTCACCAATGCACAGGTGCATTATCTGGGAAGCAGTTATGGTTGGTATACATTTTCCAAGTATTTGCTGGACTGGTCTTTGCTATGCATGTTTATCAGGATACTGCCTAAAATTCTGTTTCAGGCATGCATAGATCATTCCTCTCTACATATTGGTTATTGGAGTTTTGCCAATGCTGTTTCCCCATTGATTTTGGTGTGATGAGAACTTTGCTTATTTTTGATGTTGCAAATAGGATAGACTCTATTGAGATTGACCAAACAAAAATTCAGAAATAATGTAGGGCTGAGGTGTAGCTAAGTGGTAGAGAACATGCTTATCATGAGTGAGGGGCTGGGTTGTTAGTGGTTGTTTGTAAAATAGAAGTTTCCATTACCATGTTCAAGAAGTAGAAAGACAAGTCTATGGCTAAATGGGGATACAATTTCTGCATGCAAAGTAACATTGAGACAATATGGCAGCTAGATATGGGATAACTGAAGTCCTACTTTTAAAATTGAGGCATATAAAAAAGATAAGGTCAAGACATTTGTAGGTAAATGGATGCACCTTGAGATCACACTATTAAGGTAAATAAATCAGACACGTGTAAATATCACATTGTTTCTCTGGTATGAGAAACTCAAAGTGTACATAAGAACCAAAATATATAATAGCTATTGTGAAATAGGAAAAATAATTTCAAATGAGAAGAGGAACAAGGACGGGGGAAGGGGGAAGAGGAAAGGAAAAAAGAGAAAAGTGAGGAAAAAATGGAAATAAAATTTTTGTAAATAAGAAGAGGAAGAAGGGTTGAGGGGAAAGGAGGGCGATATTAAACAAAGAAGTAAGATGTGTCCAGTACAGGTGCAAATTCCCTATGATGAGTGTTATCATTTTATATATATATATATATATATATATATATATATATAAAATGTAGCGACAAAAATGTGAAAAGAAATAAAATTGAGGCATGACATATGTGATAATTAAATATATCTAAAATATAGAGTGAACCATATTTGTATACAATTGTTTAACATTCACTCAGATCTGGCACCTCTGAAATCTTCCTCATGCCCCTCCCTGGTCAGTGTGCCTGCAGATATAATTAGTATTCAGATGAAGTTACCTTTTTATATTAATGATTTCCAATAGTTGTGTTTTACCCAACAGAGAGATAAGAATCACTACCGTGGGGGTTGGTGGCTCCTAGGGTAGCTCATTTTTAGCCCTGCTAGCATTTGGGGCTATCCTGGGACTGTTAGGGATTTCATCTAAGTCTCCTATGGTACTTGTTGGTAGGTATCTACTTTTTGCTTCCTGTGATCAGTCCAGTCATATATGATAAGGAATACACCCAGATGGAACTACTGCAGAAATGCTTTCAGTGAAACAGCAGAGAAGAGAAGGCAAAACTGCACCTAACCACACTATCTCCCCACATAATAGCCCAGACGAAGTGACAGGGTTTCTATTTCAGCTTTATTTTTTAGCCTATGGTAATTTTACTTAGCTAATGAACATTAATATTAATGCGTAATCAACATGGTAAGGTTAACAATGGAGTACCCAAGACAACAAACCATATTTCTGTATCTTTGGTTATTATTCATACCTTCAACACAGTGGGCACTCAAAAAATACTTGGACTAAACTGTGACTGGTTTTGAAATTAGTATTAGAAATGTAAAGGAGCTACTAACTAACATGCCACAGTCTTTTTCTCTTGCTTTTTTCTCAGGTTGTCTGCCCCTTCTTATCCATCTATCAATGTGGTGCTCAAGTTGGTAGTAGTTGTTTACTCCCTCAGAAAAAAATCAATTAACACGACTATTTATTGATCCCTTTCTGTGTGCATGGCACTGTGTGCAAAGTACTGTGAAGGGAACTGGAGAAGTACAAATAAATATGCCCTCTGGAGCTCCTATCTCAGTCGCTGGGAATATTTTTCTGGCTTGAAAATAGCGCTTTGGTTCAAGCACAGAGTGTGGAGCCTAAATGCAATGCTTGAGCCAGCCATTTACTAACCGAGTGTCTCTGGGCAAGTTACTTAACCTCTTTGTAACACAGTTTTGTTATCTGTAAACTGACGGTGATGAAAATAACTGCCTTGTGTGGTTAATATGAAATGGCTCAGTTAATATGTGTGAAGAACTTAAAGAAGATCCTGGATCATAATGTACACTATTGGAGAGTTTGCTCATTTTTTTCACTCTCAAAGTTAAAGCAGGCCCATGAACTCAATATATGCCAAGAACAGATTGAAATGTGTCATGCAGGACAATACTTATTTGTAATACTCAGCATAACTTTACTGTAAAATATTTTGCAGCCAACTACATGTGAAATTTATGAACTTGGAAAGCAAGCAGAATAAAACTATGTAATGAGTTTAGGCTTATGACACCCAGGAATGTGGTAAGAATTCAGGCTCCACCACTCACTAACAATGTGCCCAGGAGAAAGTTAGGTGACCTGTCTGAGACTCTGTTCCTTCATCTGGAAATAGAAGAATAATATATACTTCATAAAATTATTGTGAGGATTAAATGAGTTCCTACATTTGAATCACTTGGCACAGAATCTGGCACATAATATGTGTTCATTAAGTGTTACTTCTGTTTTAGCCTAAATTGTAAAAAGTACATGAGTTAGTAACTATAAAGCATTTATCCCAGTGTCTGGCAAATAGCAAGAATTCAATAAATGATGCTTTTCTTCTTCTTTTCTCCTTTCGTCTTTCAGTTTGATAGACTTAGTGATTATAATTTCCACCAATAATACTTGCTTTCAAGGGAGTGAACAAGGCTGGTAGCCAGTTAACCACCGAGTATCAGAATCTGAATATTTATTAAGACAAAAGGCTGTCATGCAATAACCCAACCACGGTGTTATCAGGCTGCCCTCCTTCCTGTTTCTCTAGACAGCCTTTCCTGATGTCAACTCAACTAGCTAATCTTTTATCTTTTAGTCACTATATATATATATATATATATATATATATATATATGTGTGTGTGTGTGTGTGTGTGTGTGTGTGGTGTGTCTTGTACTGCAAGCATTTATAGTGAAGTTTATGTTAAAACACTACATGATCTATGTTAAATGCTAAAGTAGTGTTGAACTTTAAGTCCTCACAAAGCAAGGAGCATAAAATAGCTCCTTGGGAAATATTTATCTACAGTGCAGAAATGTACAGTGTTTTCTTACATGGTGCTTTATGGTGATACATGTACTTTCACATATATTATTGATTCATTTAATCTGTGTGTGTGTGTGTGTGTGTGTGTGTGTGTGTGTGTGTGCATGCACGCTGTAGGGATTGAACCCAGGACTTCACACACACTGGGCAAATGTTCACATACTGAGCCATACCCTTATCTCCTCATTTGATATTTAGGACAACTCTGGAGGTTTATTCAGCAAGCATTATCATTATCCCTATTCAGAAGAAGCTGACCTTCAAAGAAACTTATTGGCTTATTTGTGAGAATTCACTCAACTTGTAGGTGATAAAGGTTGTTTGATTTCAAGCACTCTCATATATCATTTATTTAATTTTTGGCGCTAATTATTTCATACTTAGGACTCTAAATATTGTGTAATCATTTGACAACACACACTTTTGTAAGTGGTGTAAAGAATGGGACTTGTTTTATAAACAGCAGAATCAGGGCCCACAATTACAAAACTGCACTAAATGTGGTGGAACGGGGTTGAAACTCTTAAATCTAATGTGCTATTTTTTATTCATATGATAAAATACTATACTGTATCACAATTATTGGGGCAAAATACAGTCCTTTTTCTGTCACTTTCTCTCCCTCATTTCTTTTTTCTGCTATACCTCCCTTCCTTTTTTCTCTTTCCATTCATTCTTTCTTCCTCTCTAGCTTTCTTCTTTCTCTTTCCCCATCTCCTTTCCCTCTTTCCTCTCTCTCTCCTTTCTTTTCTCTCTCTTTTCTTTCCTGTTATGGTTTGTGTCTAGATATCCCCCAAAGCATCATGCAATCATAGGGGTAGGCTTTACATAGACAGCTGAATCTATGCTTTATGATGCTTCAGTGCTGGGATTATGGGTATGAGTGCTACACCTGCCTTAGGGCATATAGCCTGCACACAATATAAGGGACAGAAAGAATTTTGGTCCTCTATTGTTGATTTTACTGTCTTCTGCAGCAATGAACTGTTGCTTCTCTGCCATGGGCCAGCCTGCTTGGAACTAGCCAATTATGAACTGAAACTTAAACAAATTGTAAGCTAAATAAACCTTTCCCCTTTTAACTTTGGTATTGGATATATTGTTTAAACAACAAAAAAAGTAACTAAGACATTTCCTTTCCTTTTTTCCTTTAAAAACTAGTTCACTTTCCAAATAATCCTTACCACTTTTGAGCTGGTGAATCCAACGCTTTCTCAGTTCTTCAGTTGGGGAGAAGACATAGAGAGGCCCTTCATCATATACAACCTAGAGCAATGGACACACAGACTTCAGCAATTAACATTCAGGAAAAAAAAACCAAGAAAGACTGAAGCAATGAATCTAAAGGTTCAACTTGGTATACTATCGCTGGGGATTTAGCTCAGTGGCATAAGTACCTGCCTTGCAAACAGGCAGTCGTGAGTTCGATCCCTGGTACCGATAAAAACGAAAAAGACAAAAAAAATTATACACAACTTGGTATACTATTGTAGAAAACAAAGGCAAGGTCTTCAGTCAGCAGTTGTTCAAAAGTTGTGTGAACTACCTGAAGTATTTCAGAACTTCTTATTTTCATGGATGTAGAAGACTTAGAAGTGATTCCTTCTTTAAATACTCTCATGTCCTCTTAATTTGTGTGTACATTTAGTCCATAATGTTTCCCTTAGCCTTTGGTAGAGGTAGGGCTTTTGTTTCTCCAACAAAAATAGATCTTATTTTATAATGTTATTGTTAAACTTAGAAAACTGAATTTTGAATTTATGATACAGAAGATAATTAAAGTAATCATCTATATAATTCTTATTTACTTTTTTTGTACCGGGAATCAAACTCATGACCTTGCACTTGCCAGGCAGGCACTTATGCTGAGCTATATCCCCATCCCATATCTTAACTTATTTATTTTTATAACTTAAGATTTGATAAATATATACAGATCATTTACTTAAGTAATATGGAGCAAAGTTTTAATTCATAGCTAATGCTCCTACCTAGTAGCTTCCTACTGGCAGGACAAACCAAAATAAACCAAATTTGGACCACAAACTTACTTCAGCAAGAGAAAAGTATATAAGTGCAAAATTAAATCATTCAGTATTTTTTAAAGATTTATCATGTTCAAGACATCTTGTAAGTATTAAGGAGATGTGACTTAACCTTTAGAGAGTTCATATATAACACAATGAATTCTAAAGTCAGATATAAATCAAATATGAATTAGCTATTGCTTAGCATTATCTACTAGCACAATTTAACATCATCTTGTTCAAGACAATTGTAGTTAAATCTACATCAAAAGTACCTTCCTTCACACAGATTTTGAAATACTCAGGAATATAAATAAGGTCCTTTTGTATTTTTTTGTTGCTTGTTAGTCTTGCTGTGCTCATAAACCAACCAAAGAAAGCCCCTTCCCTTGAGACTTTCCATTTTCTTTGCTGGCTTTCACTCTTGCAGAGGATGCTGTATTCACAGCAAGGGGCCTCCAGCATTCTGAGGCCATTAGAAATCCGAAGTGAAGAGCAAATCTTGCTCTCCTTTATGGCTTACGCTGTATCTATTTAACAGATGCTTATGTGGCTGAGTTTTTAGATATTTCAGACTAGAATTTAAGTCTATGCATAAATCCAAACAATCCTTTCCCATATTGAACTTTCTAATACTGCTCCTTCCCTCCCTTTTTCTGTCTTTTCAACACACATGACCACCGTTATTCTGATAGGTAGAAAGAAAAAGAAGTGAAATGCTCACTCAACAAGCAGAGCATCTTTCTCAATGCAGTTATCATAAACAAGAAACACCATAATAAAATTGGTGCTGTTACATATTATTTTTGAGGTACCCAAGGGAAAAGAAATTATGTTGGTTGGAAAAATAGAAAAACAAACATGCTCCGCCCTGTGAGTCATATTTATTGGTCCAATGGAACCCTTACTAGGATAGGCCACAACCATCTGCTGGGTTGTTTACCAAAAGATACACTTACAATTATACATATGTATCTTTCACTGCTCAAAAAATAACTCTCAAGGTCTCCCAGAGCCATTGTCAGGAAAGTAACTATCAGAAGAACAACTTGTACCTGTCCAAGACTCCATAGGCCAACAGAATCCCAGTTTTGGTAATTACCAGTCAACAAACTGCACTAACCTAGACTGATTTACACAAACTAACCCTTTGTACTTATATTTCTCTGGCTCAAAGCCTCTATGCTCCCTCTTCTTATTTGCTTTTAGTTGACTTTAAAAATCACTAATTCTATGGAGAGGGTAAGGTATAAAAATGATCAAAATATTATATTTATATATATTTCTCTAAGCAAATATAATTATTGACACAAATATATACCAATTGGATTTTAAAAAGTCAAAGCTAAAAAAGAAAAATTTAACTAAAAATTAACTTTATAACAACAAAATCACTAATTCTAGAAATCCTGAAGCTGACTACCACTAGTCTCACACTCTCTTTGCTGTAGATAACATCTCTACCTGTGGGTCATAATACTGGTTGCCTAGGTTACTTTTTAGGGAAGTGAAAATCACTTCTTTCACTTGGTCCTATTCTTCACTTGGTCTTCGGCAGGTGTCAAGTGAGTGACCTTCTGACATCAGTAGAACAAATACTGTACTCTTAGATTATGCTAATGCCACCATTCTCTAAACACACATCTCATGAATACCCATGAAGATGGACTATGACTATGGATGCACAGATCACTGATGACTCCAGTTGCCACCTACAGTCTTAACAGGGTGAACCCTACTTCTTTAGCCTATAACTATTCCCATTTTCCCCACTCCATGTTTGCCTTCCATGCTTGGCCACCACCTTCGGGAATCAAGTTTTTCTCTTGTACAAGATCTGTTGTTTCAGGACTCGGCACACTATTCAGCAAACAAAGCAGGTGTAGTTCAGAAACACAGCTTCCTTTTCTGCTTCGCTTCTGTTCACTGGGACCTAGTATCTCTACTTCTACCAGATGCTCCGTCCCTAATGACTACATTTCCGGTTCTTTCCAGAGCTGATAAGGAAAAATAACCCACCTGGAAGGGGTAAGGAAACCTCTCAATGATTGAAATCTGCTCCATTTCACTGGACTCTTCACCCCTTCTCTGTAATGAAAGGAAGTAGGGTTACTGGTCAGTTCATTGCTCTTTCCTGGATTTCTTTAGGTAGCTTCATTATTGGGGTTTTGTTTTAGCTGGATGATGGGATTATACAATGTTTTATCTTGCTTTTCAGCTTTTTTATGTTTTTCAGTGTCTATAACAAATATGCACTACATATCATGTAAAAACCAAAAATGATATTATTTTTAAAATTCAACTCGGAAGTCAGTATGTATTCTGACCTGGAAAAGTTTCAGGAAGTGAGAGGAAAATAAACAGTGAGATATCAAAAAATCTCATGGGCCTGACCTGGAACCATTTACCTTCCTCCCCACCTCCTCTTTTCACACTTTCTGATTCCTCTATACCATGAACAGCTATTCTTCTGTCATGCTCCTGTGCCATGCTATCCTACCTTGCAGCCTGATTACTGAATCGTGAGCCAAAATAAAACTCTCCTCTTAAAAAAAAAAAGAAATAAAAGAAAGAATCTTATATGACTCAGAACCCTAAAAGGCTGACATTCAGAATTACCTAAGTCTCAAAATTGGATCTTGATAACTAAAGGAGTAAAACCAATCATCAGTGCCAGTTTGAAAACTTGCCATGGCATTATTTTAAAACTGTTGTTTTAAAGTTTTCTAGGTTAAATGAGATGTTCTACGTGTGGAAGAAAGATGCTGAGTCTCAGTATGAACAATCCAGGGCAAAATAAAATCTTTCATAAGGGAACATGACTCTGATCCACATTGCACAGCGTCAGTAGTTTATTTACAAACTTCAAAGGTCCAAGTTTCTTAAAGTCAACAGCTCTGCCCTCTCTGACACTGGTTTCTTCTTACCGGAATCTGTCTTTCAGGAGGTGGATTTTTTTCAGGAACTACTGTTTCAACACACGTAATCTTCTCAACATCTATTGAACCCTTCTTACTGCCTCTTCTCTGAAACAGCGAATGAGTAAGAAAACAGAGAAAGATTAAGAGTGATTAAGCAACCAGATGATTAGATTTTGTTATCTAATCACTCAACAAGATGAAGGGACACCTACGTGCTACATTAGAAGCTGTCATTTTGAAAAAAGAAAAACATTTCCAGATCTATTAATCTAACCTTTGACTACCAAATGGAGGACAAATACTTTGAAAGAAAAAATGACTTTGCACCTTTGTCATAAGGAATAAGAAGCACTTGGATTTTGTTCTCCAGCAGTCATTTAATGAGTATTCATCACTTCCTAGATATCATGGTAAGACTTCCCTGTGACTTCTTAGCACCTTTAAATTTTTTCCCCAGAATGGCTGTAGCTAGGAAATACTTTGCTGAGTTTGTATATAATTAGGTCTATTCTATCTCCCTTCACCTAGAAAAGATGTAGCTCTTTCCCAAAGAAATTCTAAGGCTCATTCGTTCAAATCTTGAAACTCAGGCTTCACAGATGAGAGACTTACCCCACGTTCAAAGTCATACTCGTAGTAGGAAAGTTTATGCATAGTCAAAAGAAAGAGGCGCTTCTTAAAGTTTAAAGGTGATGTTTTCTTTTTTTGCTGGGAGCGTTTCAGAAAGATGCTTTCCAGTATCACTGCAGCCATTGCTTCTTCCTTCTGAAGCTCACTTGTATTCTGTTGATAATGAAAATTCTTGAGGTTCCAGCAAATTAATTCCCATACCTCCTGTTCCCCCTCAGCCTAGCTACCTATTTAAGATGGAAGAAAAATGTGCAATGTTACTTTTAAAAGCCTTGTTCCTACTTTGACATTCTCCTTCAACAGTCCCCAAGTCTGTTAATTTTCAAGTATGATGGATGGACATTGTATTGTGGGGATTAACTGCACATTGTGAGGTGACAAAAGCTGGGTTGTTGTAGAAGGCAATGGGATGCTTGTGTTGTTGACTTACATGTTCCTGTGTGCTTGGTAACATCAAGAGGCAGTTTTACACCATTCACCCTTTGTGATACATATACAGAGTCTGTGAACAGCAGCATAAATCTCTGTGCAGCTGTTGACCCTGATATTCCCAGAAGGGATAATGCAGGTGCCAAAACTCCACTGAGACAGATATTAGACTTTCAGTTCCCAGTTTCCTAGACAGTGAACTTAATTTCTCATACACTGTCCCAACGGGGGTCTGTAACCAAGTGGTCTAGTAAGAACATGGAGGTTGCACCTGCAGCTATGGATTTTCAGTAACGGCCATTCAACTGATTTTTCCCACCACCCACTGTATGAGCTACAAAGGATAGAGGGTTTCTTTTCAAGTTGAAAGCACAAGCAGTGTTTATTTTTGGTGGTTTCCCCCCACCTTTTTCTTAGATTAGTTCTTTTGGACAGCGTCATGCAAAAGGGAAATAATTGTTTTACCAGTGCGGATGCCAGATGTGCTTATTTAAGACAAGTAACTTGTTTAACCTCACCAAATTTACAATACTCCTGAAGAAGTCAGTTAAGGTAAAGGAAATACAGAAAAGCAAAGAAAGTCCCCCAAATCCACCAATGGCTTTTTACTTACAGAAAACAACATTTCACATCATTTATTCACCTTAACTTTATGCACAGTTTTATTACTAACTCCAAACTTTCTTTACATAAAGTGAAAATAAATACTTTCATAAAAATGGAATGGTGAGTAAGTAATGAAAAAATCACCATCCTTTCCGCAGTGTTTTCTTGTGAGGAGGGTGGGATTAATTTTTAAAAACTAAACTCCTCATACTTTTGGTGGTACCATGGAAGCAGAATAAATTCAGCAGTTTTTTTATTTGTGAAGCACAGATTATTGCTTACACTAATAGTGTAAGGGAGCGGTTTTTTTTTTTTATCGAAGCCTGGGGCTATCCACACTGTTATTTTGCTCTTTCCTGTGGTATACATGGTTCGAGCATCACACTAAGAAGAAAAAAAAATAGAACAGCTAAATGCTCAAAATGATTACTTTGTCTCTTGTCCGACATGTAGATGCCACATTGTTCTAGTTGTAGATTTGTTAAATATTTTCTTCAGAGAAAAATTGAGCAAAGATGCAAATTTTTTTGCATAGTCTGCCACACAGTTCTCAGAATACCAGGTTCAAATGGTCTCTCACAGAAGTGACAAACTGCAGATTTTACAACCAATCAGTCCTTTGAAACATTCAATTTCAGCTCAAACTCCAAAGAGGTTCCTTTTAACATTACAATTATTCATTTACCCAGAAGTAGTGGTAACCAAACTATAGAACTTACTCTTAGGAACTGCTAGTTCATTGAAATCTCTGTAATAATATCACATTTATTTCACAGTGTATTACAATTAAGTACCTCGTCACAATCAAAGACTCAAGTTACAGAAAACAAAATAAAACCCCAAAGAAACTGAGCAGGATAAACAGTACAAGCTTCTCCACAAACCATGTCCAGTTGTGCTTCTCTCACTGAGGAAAGCACATCCAGCATTTTACCTTTAGTTTTGCTGCAGGATCTTGGTGAATGAACTCCCTGCTCAGATCCAGCATTTACTCCAGCCTTGGCTTCTGCTCTTATTTCCTGTAAGACAAGTCCTTTTGGACACTCCCTCTGCTCCTCTTTTTGTCAGAGCAAATCCAATTTGTACAAGAGGAAGCCTTCTTTTCTCTCTTAAATGTCTGTGCTGGCGTAGGGTTTAGTGCTGGTCTAAATATGAGGAAGTAAGTGGGCCTCTCATTAGCCATCACCCACAAGCCAAGACTGAAATGGCCTCTACCTCCAGATTACTAAGTGAGAGATTACTGGGATTTCCATGGTATGGGATCTCTTTTTTTGGCTGTCTCTTTCCTATTATTTGTTATCCAATCCAAACTCACATAGCCCAAAAATGTAGTTTTTCTTTAGGCACCATTGGTTCATCAGCCACTAATGTGAAAGTAAAGGTATTCAATTCTATTCTTTCAGGAGGTTGATGGCTATTAGACAGCTCTACATTAGAGTATAGAGCTTCTGTGGATACTTGTTACGAAAAGCCCCAATTTTTTTCCTCTAACAGTTCCAGCATCATACAGAGTCAATTCAACCACAAAACACACAAAAGTGTAGGGCTGACCCTACCACTCAGGAGCTAGGAGATGCAGTAGAAATGGAAGTGATATGAATGTGTCACACACACACACATGCAGTTGTTCATAGAGAGAAAAAATAGAGGCAGGAAAGATAATAGAAATAAGAGTTTTCCAATTAAAATAGAGTTTAGGGGCCAGGGAATTAGTTTAGCAGCATAAGCACCTGCCTGGTAAGCACGAGGTTGTAGGTTCGATCCCTAGTACCAATAAAAGAAAAGGAAAGAAAATAGTGTAAGCATTATAATGCTTTTTTTGTTAAACTACAAGTGCAAAGGTTTTCATGTAGCAACTTTTTGTAGTCTCTCAGGTTTGTACAGAGCAGCAGAATTCAGAAAGAGGATGCTCATTAATACAAGTTCAGCCATTATGCAAATTGCACTATGCCAAGGAATTAATATAAATAGTGCTTGCAGCATCAGTAAACTAAACCATAATTGGCTTTTATCTTTACTTATGATGATATAAAACACTATTAAGGACAATATCAGAGTAAAACACAGAAAACTACATTGTCTGCCTATGATTAGTGAGAGTCTACGAAATGTCAGTTAGCAATAACCAGTTAAAAGTGCTTCAAGTAACTACTTAGCTAAAATATACACAAAACAATATTTTCCTGTATAAAATACTACTTAGCTGGTCAGCATAATCCTGGCCATTCACTTTCTCTCCATATGGAACAGGACCCCTGTTTCTCTACCTGTCAAGCATTTTATATGTAGTGATTTATTTATTTATTTGTAGTGCTGGGGATGGAACACAGGGCTTTCCACATGCGAGTCAAGAGGTCTGACACTGAGCTACAATCTCAGCTCCTGTTAGGCATTTACATGTGTTACTTCATTGATCCTTTACAACAAACAGATGAGGAAACTGAGACTTACAGAGAATATGTGATTTTTTCAACTTCATCCTTGTAGTCCTTTATAGTCCTTGCTATTTCTGCAATACTTTGTGAGGTAAGATGCCATCCACTTTAGCACCTTGTCATTTCTCAAGGCTACTATCAAAAAAGTAATTGGGACAGATTTCTCTGTATCTTCTATTAATGCTCAGCAAAAAGGAAATGGTGAAAAATGGGGCAGGGTGTTGTAAAAGTGAATTCAGGATCCTGAGGCACTTTCCTTTGCGTATTTATCCAGGCTAGTGTGTTCTCTCCTGTCCTCCCCTCCCCCTCACTCTGTAGTGCAGGCCAGCCTTGAACTCACTATATAGCTTAAGCTTGCATGGAACTTCAAATCTTTTTGCCTGAGCCTCCAGAGTACTGGGATCACAGCATTCACCACCATGCCCAGCTCATTGCCTGTTTTCCTTCTTTATGTCCTTCCTCCAAAGGAATTTCTGTCTCACTGATGAATTCTTAGAGTTACTTGATGTTTTCTTTCCAAGATGATTCACAGTTAATGGAATGAAAGCATAGCATTAAAATAAGGCACACCTTTTCCCTATCCCTAGGTTTGTTACAGGTTCATGTAAATGTAAAACTTAGATTGAATAATTGTCTTGTATATTATGTAATATTTCAAATAGAAGGTACAGAGAATAATAGTATCAAACATTGTATTCACTGGCTCCCACTTAGTTCTAAGGAATGTTAACATAGTGCCTTAATTGCATATGGCATTTTTTTTCTTTGTTTTTGTTTGTTTTAGATAGTCTCCTCTGCAGTTCAGGCTGGCCTTGAACTCATTATGTACCCCAGGCTGCTCTCAAACTCACATGGATCCTCCTGCCCTAATCTCCCAAGTGGTGGTGGGATTACAGGCATGTGTCACCACTCCCAGATGGCATCAGGGTTTTTTAGAAGTAAATTATTATCAATGGAGCTAAAAACCCCTTTCCCCACCAAATTCCTTTGTGTTCTTTACTGTCTTAATCTCCTCTTTCCTTAGAAGTTACTGATATCTTGAATTAGTGTTTGTAATATCTAGGCATGTTTTTATATTATTACTGCAAATATCGGTATATAAAATGATACAGAGCATTAGTTTTCTCTTTTAAATTTTTATATATAAATGTTAAGTATTCTCTACCTATTTGCCCTGTTTTCCTCACTGTAGTATTTTATAATGTATCTTGGCAGCTCTAACTCCTGTATTTTAGTTCATTTTATATGCATATTTTATCTAGTCAGTACTGACCAATTTATTTATTATTCTTCTGTTGATGGACATTTAAGTTGGTTTTCTTCAGTGATAAACAAGGCTTCCATGAATATTCTTTTACATGGATTTTAGTTTTTTCTTTCAGAATGAATTCGCAATTTTTTATACATAGTTGCCAACCCTACAACCACTCTGTCATCCAACTATGCACTTTGTTCTCTTTCAGTTCTTTTTTCCTGGTGCTTTAATATTAAATTTGGCAGAATTATTAAGAGTTTCTAGATGAAGGATATAATTAATGGGCTAAACTTTGCCTGCTATAAATCTCTTGTCAGTCCCATGATGTATATCTCAGGTTCTTGCTGAGATTTTGACTGAGAACTCTTTGGTCTTGGAAGCAAAGTAGTCTTTAATATATAACTATAGCAACAAAGCAACCTAATTAATCTTGTTAAATTCCTAAGAAACTCTATTCAAGACCCAGTAAAACCTACTACTTATTTCATGATAAGCTTCACTGTCAGAACTGCAGGTAATCACATTTGTAGTGAAGACTTCCAGCCAAAATCAGTTTTCTGGCTGCATTCTAACCAGGAGAATGCTCACCTGCTAGAGTCATACCCATGAAGTTGGAGGGCTTTGGTTCTCTCCACAGCATGTCATGTTGTAAGCATGTTACATTTTTTTCCTGTGGGTTGAGAAACGTCTATGTTTCAGTGATTCATCCTCTCTTCCATCTGCCCTAGAGACAACAGAGTCTGGGCAAGTGATGATGGAAGGAGAACCAGATACTTGATTTGCAAGCCTATAGTCATTGTCAAATTAGTGGTGATACTTTCAGTAGTGTTCCTCTGCTGTATGGATGACTGCTAGGGTGCCCCCTTGTGTGCCCTTTTGGCGTTCTTTTCCAATTAGTTTTTGTTTTCCCTGGTTTAAATAACTGATTTATTTTCCCTTCCATATCAAAACAACACATATTCATTAGAGAAAAATGTTTTAGGTACAAGATACTAAAAGGAAAAAAATTGCTGGGCATGGTGGTACAAGCCTGTAATCCCAGACTTTGGGAGACTGAGGCAAGAAGATCACTGCAAGTTCGAGATCAGCCTGGATAACATAGGTAGACCTTGTCTCAAAAAATCAATACATAAATAAATAGAACCAATTATAAGCTTATCCAGATGTATTAATATTTTGGCAAATTTGCTTCTACTTTTGTACATTTCTTATCATATTTGAAATTATACCACACATACTGCTTATGGTTTTCTTATGTTCCTAACATCATCCACCTATTGAACATACTTTTTCTAAGAAAAATCTAAAGTTCTTGTTTAACATTATTTATCATTGTTTTTCCATGTTATTAGGATCTCTTTACAAACATGTTTTGACAAGTCAAAGTCTACGCATTTTGATACATATTGCCAAAATAGTCTCCAGAAATACAGTACCATATTTTGTTCTTTACAGTTTTTGAAAGTCTTCTTTCCTCACATACTCTTTTCTGCTCCACTTATAATCATTTTTACTCTGGTTTTATTGCAGGCTAATGATCTGTTTTTATTATTGAATTAATAATCTTGAAGATCAATATATTCCAACCTCCAACTTGTCTAAAAATTTTTTTGAAACAGAATTTCACTGTGTAGCTCAGGCTGACCTTGAACTCACTATGTAGCCTAGGCTGGCTTTAAATTCATGGTAAGCCTCCTGCTTCAATCTCCCAAGTGCTGGAATGGTGTATGCTGCCACAGCCACCTTGTCTAAAATTTAACTTCTTTTGGCTTTCTAGAATTTCTATTTTTTTTTTTTTTCTTTTTGGTACCAGGGATCAAATTCATGACCTCATGCCTGTTGGGCAGGTACTTACTCCACTGAGCTAAATCCCCAACTCTAGAACTGCCTTCTTCTAAGGATGAGCTAATAGAGTATTTTCATCTCAAGTAGGCAGAACAGTGAGATGAGCTTCTTTTTGAGGTTGAAATAACCATTATAGCCATAATAGGATCTGGTGAGGGTTTTCAAAGTGTTGGAAGGAAAGCCTGGGATTAAGGCTTCTAAATTTGTAATGCTCTCAGTCACTGCTCAAGAATCTCCATAGAAACTGAAAGTCACACGTGGCCCAATTGTTTCAAGGTCCTCAGAGTAGTTTGTCCCTCCCCTCCCCCTCTCCTTGGCTTCATGCATAACCAAGCAGCTTTGGACTGAGAGAGGTCAAGATCTCTTCTTTAGCTTTTTTTCCCTTTTCCGTACTAAGTATGGGACTCAGAGCCTTTACATGAGTGACATCAACAGTCCCTTTTTACTTTTTTCATTGTAAGACAGTGTCTTGTTAAATTGCAAAATTGTCCAGACTGGGCTAGAACTCAGGATGTTCTTGCCTCAGCCTCCCAGAATGCTGGAATTACAAAGCATGCACCACCAGGCTCAGCTTCTTTCTTTCTCTCTTTTTTTAAAAGAGGATAAAACAGAATAAAACCAACCAGTGTAAAAGATATAGGACTTCAAAACATTAGAAAATCAACAATAGTCACCATAATACCTTTTGATGTCTTCAAAATAGCTGCACATAACTTTGGATATAATAAAAATCAAATAGAACAGAATAGAATAGAAACAATAAAAACAAAACAATTAATGTAACAAAGAACTTCAAAACAAGACTACAGTAACTCCAAAATTACTATCATAATATATCTTGCTATCTTTGAAACTGCTGCTCATGCCATTGGATTTGACATAATCAAACAAAACAAAAGTGAATAAACCCCAGTCCAACAAAACAATGGAAACGATAGGATTTCCAAAACAAGACCGTAGGGAATCTTATTGAGCACTGCCTCAAATGAAAATTTTATCTAGGTCTCCCTTCTTTTCAGGAGTTAGCAATCATATCTTGGCATCACTGAGGGGAAAATAGCAGGTATTCGATGATCCTTTGGAAAAGACCCAAACTTTAGTTTTCAAAAATCATGTCTTCCCCTTATACCCAAGTGACTTCCTGGTATGGGTCTAGTCCACTGAAAGGAAACTCTATAGGAAATTTGCTTGAATGGAAATAGCAAATCATAGTGATAATTTAAAACTGCACCAACACCCCTAAAGTGGGTGGAAAGTTACACTAGTCATATTTTAAGGGGTTTACAAAGGATTCTAAATGAAAACATCAATAGTCACAAGCAACAGGAATTTGGAATTTAACACAAGCAAGTAGTTAAAAATTGAATATAAAAGGGGTCAGAATAGATCACACATAGAAAGCGCTAAAGGATATTGGCTAGATGTAACATTTTAGGTTTCATGAGTACTGGCAATTTATCTTTTTTTTGGAGTACTGGTATTTTGTGGTTTATTTGGTGTATGACATTGTTTTATCAAATAACTGAAGCTCCAGAGAGGCCGTAGCACTTTTGCTTTGGTGACTTGGCATGCAAAATGAGGGAAGGAGAAAAATTGATACACAACTAACGGCAAAGAGAACAGCCCCTGAGCTCTGTAGATACCTTTCCCAACCCTTCTCTAGGCTTTGCTGTTGCCCTGCCTCTAGAAATGCAAGGCATGGATATAGGCTTCAGTGTAAAGAGGTGGATAGCAGGGAAACTGGAGGTCTGGCAACTCATCTAAGAATGTCTTGATTACGGCCAGCAATCCCTTTTATTCTGAATACCACACAATTTGATTTAGGTAGGCCTCATGGGGACATGGGCAGGTCTTAGGCAGAATAAAAATAATAGCAAATATTGCAATATAGCCACTTATCATTACCAAGGCCTGTGTTGTGTTAACTGGTTTACATTCATGTACATGTTAACTGTTCACTACAACACTAAAGAAAGATATTGGGCACAAAGGGAGGGAGATAAGGAAAAGGAAAACAAGCTGGAGAAAACAGTACAAGAAAAATTCAATTTACAGTAATCCACTAATTATTTATTGAGTGCTCCGTGACAGAGGGTATGGTAATGAATAAAATAGTGTAAAAGGTGGGGGATACAGGTAGCAAAAGAGAGAGGAGGAGGAGAGGAAATGAAAGGAGAAATAATGAAGACAAGAAAAGTAAGCCATGCACATGGTGGGCAATGGTAAACGGAGAAAGTACACCAGAACCTCAGGAGTTGGCCACATTGTCTGGGCTGAGGCAGAGGCTATTTTCTTCTGGCCTCTTAGCTTACCCATTATCACCACAAGGTTGGTGCAGCTTCCACATAATCCTTGCAACAAGTGAGTGCTGATCCTGGCAATATTTGGCCTGATGCAAGACAACACAGGTACGCTACACCATAGTCTAACTGGGGCCTTTCCCCACGTCTAACTGCCTATTGTGGCGTGTGAGCTTTTACCGATTTCTCAAATAACCTGCCTCCTAGAATTTCTTCTTTGAGGGCTTCACTGACACAATTATACATTTTGCATAGTCAAGCAATATTTGACCTAAAAGCTTGCTTTTACCCTACTGCCACTTGCAATATTTCTTTTTCACCAAGTTTTTCAGAGCCGTCTCTTTCCAACATTTGCTACATGTTCAGATTAGTCACTGCAGGACGCTTTTTGCTCTTCCTGTTTTCCCCGTATCTTCCCTCAGAAAAGACCCTTATAAACCCACTGATCACTGAAGGGTCTGCCCAAGCCTTGTACTGATGACACTCCCACCCTCATCAGCCTATGATATCAGCCACACTTTCTCTTTGGCCTTCAGGGATCCCAAGAAAGATAAATGTTGTTGCCTCCCATTCCCTGCCTTGTACCAGACTCACCTCGGTTCTGATTTAATACAGGTGGCTTCCCAGATGCATTGAGATGCCAGGACTTGGAAGGTGGGACTCGTTTTCTGAAGACACTGGCCCTGGACACATATTCTTACAGTCCAGAGAGGAAGGACAGTCTGAGCAAACCCCACCCTTTCACAGCCACTCAGTTCCCTTTTTTTGTTTCCTGGCTTAAAACCAATGTCTTTTTTTTTCTTCTTCTCAGCAGCATGGTATCTGGTTCCTTGCGGCTGTCCTTATTCCACCCCCCAACTGTCCCCGCCCCTCATTTGCTTGGGACCTTTGACATTACTATCTTGAGACCAGCTCTGAAAGAACTTTTCTCAACATTACTGGGGTCACTGAGACTCTGAATGGGACTGGGTTGAACAGACAGATTGTCACCCTGCCCACCCCAAAGTAAAGGTGCAATATACTTTAAGGGCTATAGGAATGGTCAACACAGTGAAAGGAGACTTACAGGAAAGAAACAGGGCCATGCTGGAACAGAGAGACTGCCCAAAAGGAATGTCTTTAGAGTCTCCTGTTTTTTGAAGCAGAGGAGATTCAGGGTCACACAATTAAATTCAAGAACAAAGGACACAGAGTACTCATGAAGGGACCCCAAAGTACAGAGCCCAACAGATATAGAGACATGACTTCCCCTGCTGAGTCATTTTCTAAGAAAGTATTGTTTCTACAGATAAAATGCCAGAATGTAAGCCCACATAAAGGCATATGCCCTTCCCTATTTTTTGTGAATGTCGATTTCCTTCATTTAAGATTCAGAAATGAACAATTTACAGTTTTCGTTTTAATTCTATAAAGCAGTAAACCATACTAGGTGTTTTACTCAAAGTGTGGTGGTTTCTTCAGTAGCTTCATAGTGTAAGTTCTTGCAGTAATTTTCTCCCCGAGGATTCTCTGGAGAAATGCAGCTGGAATGCCGCAGTTCATGATGGTGGCAGAGCCACCGGTGACTGATCTGCTTCCCCACCTTGACTCATGGGCACTCCCATATTTTCTTGCCCTGAGACTCTGTACCCTAATATAGACACATCCCAGATTTCACAAGTCTATTAGAATTTTTAAGGCATCAGGATAAAAAAAACCTCACATTTGTAGCATGATAGAGTGATTAATACTTACATTTGCACAAGATAGATGAAAGCAAGTGTTGTATGGATCTCCCTACCTTATTCAAAAGTCACATTTTTCACCAACCACCTATAGTAGCTGTCCTAGTCACTGTGTGAGTGTTGGCCACAGGCATTCACTTTCCCTCTTGCTTTATTTAGTGCCTGAAGTCACATGCCCCATCTCTTTTCAAGGTTCATCTTGGGGTGGGGACTGGGAGTTGATAGGCATACAGTGGGAGATCTAGACAGACAGGAGGACAAGGAAAAGGGCAAAGTGAACCCAGTCTCTTCTTCACTCTCTGTTCACAACTGTTCCCTTACAATACTCACTCATATCAACGGAACTGCACCAAAACAGTGCAGATGAAATCACCTCAGGTCACCTCAAGAGATTCCCAATGTAGTATAGAGCTCAGTTCTTCCTGCCAGGCTGCTCAACATTTCTATTAATGACCTTTGAGTAAAATAAAGAAAGTAGCCTAGTTAATCTGTGAGTAGTTCAAGGTTGTTTTATGATGTACCCTGGATGACTGAAGCAGGGATTTCCCTGTGTCCAAAAAGACACTGATTACCTGATGTGACTCCAGGTGAAAGTGTTGAAGCAGGACCATTGGTAAACATTGTTCAGTAGTTTTTCAAAACTGACAGTAACCAAGAGAAATGTCATGCCAATAATATGGCTACCAGAAAATCCAAGGTGATATTAGACTTTCTTTTAGATTTTTTTTTTTTTTTTGGTACCACGGATCAAACTCACAACCTCACACTTGCCAGGCAGGTGCTTATACTGCTGAGCTAAATCCCCAGCAACTAGGCTTTCTTTTAGAAGAAAAAATATCTGGTACAGAACCAGCCTAAATTCCCATCAATAGATGACTAGATAAAGAAAATGTGGTATGAATACAAATGGAGTATTATTCAGCAATAAAGAAGATATTCTGTCATTTGTACGAAAGTATATAACACAGGAAAGCATCATATTAAGTGAAATAAAACTGGATCAGAAAGACAAGTATTACTTGTTTTCCCTAATATACAGAATATATAAAAAGTGACATGAAGCAGAGGGAGACAGGAAAGTAATAAGGGGAAGGAAAAGGGGTAGGGTAAAAGGAAGGGTAATAGAGACGATATATGCATTTAAAATATATGTATATATGAAAATACCCTGAAATCCAGTATTTTGTAAAATTAAGTCAATAATAAAATGTATTATAAAAAGAAGGAAAACATGAAAAAGAATGAAAGTATGTAAAAGTGTACCTGCTACCTACTTTGCAAGACCAGGCCACACCTAGAGTTCTGTGTTAAATTATGAGTGCCTCATTTTAGGGGAAATGAATGAGCAGTGCAATTCTAAAACAGAGACCAGCATTGGTATACAAATTTTCAGTTATAAAATATATAAATTCTGGGGATTTAATGCACAGCATGGTGACAGTAGTTAATAATACAGTGTTGTCTAATTGAAATTTGATAAGACAGCAGATTTGAGTCCTTGCCATACACAAAAAAATGATACCTATGGGTAGTGATGTACATGTTAATTAATTTGATTGTGGTAATCATCATATAATATATATGTGTACCACTTGAATATATGTAATTTTTCAATTAGCTTTTAAAACAAAGTGGCTGTAGTGGTGCACACCTGTAATTCCAGCTCTCTGAGAGACTGAGGCAGGAGGATTACAAGTTCAAACCAAGGCTGGGGAACTTAGCTAATTAGTGAGACTGTCTGAAAATTAAAAAAAAAAAAAACAGTTGGGGATATAACTCAGTATGAAGGCCCTGGGTTTGATCTCCAATACTGGAAAAAAAAAATCCCAACAACACCCAAAACCCAAGCAATGTCACATGGGAAGTGATAGAACAAAGGTTGATGGTTGAAGAAGGGCGGGTGTTCACTGTCTTTATATTTACAGATTAGTGACATAAAAAGCCTTTAGCTTTCTGAGTCAGTGAGACTGTTTAAGGGAGCCTGGACAGAGAAAAATGTTGTGAGACTTCAGGTTGGCAATTTGGCAAAGAAAATTTTAGGAAATGTATCAAATAATGGTAAATGTTTTTACTGGCCTTAATACCACAGACCATACAACAACAAAAAGTCAGTTGAAGACTCATGGGTAGACCTAGAAGATTATGAAAGCAGAATATTCCAGGCTGTCAAGTTCCTTAGGTCTAATGCTTTAGACTCCTACTAGTGCGTCTCTTTCTGGATCCCAGCCCAATTCTTTCCTCCCCTTTCCCTAGCCTGAAGATTTCCTCATTTTACCTATGTGATACAGTGGTTAAGTGCAAGCCACTTTCCAGCTAAAAATAACCACCTGTGACTTCAGGTAAGTGATTTTAAACCTTTTATGACTCAGTTCCTTCACCTGTTGGATACTAGTAATGGTACATGGGTCCTGAGGTTGTTAAGTTTAAAATAAGTTGTATGTTAGTGCGCTAGAAGAACACCTGATATATTCCATTATTGTTAGCCATTATAATTAGCAGGTCAAAACAGCAGTATTTTATAATGGGAAAGGAAAATAGAGCTGATTTGGTGGTGAGAGCCTCTAATTCCAGTTACTCAGGAGGCTGTGGTGAGGGAAAGTCATAAATTGGAGGTCACCCTGAGCAATATACTGTAGGGAGAGCTTGTTTCAAAACAGAAAAAAAAAAAATACAAACCTCTGAAATCAGACCACTTGAGATCTATCTTAGATCTACTAAATCCTTTTGACATTGGACAAATAATTTAACATCCCACACCCTCGATTACCTCTTCTGTCAAATGAGAATAATAATGTTACCTACTGTAGAATACTGGAATTACAAATGAGTGCTACTATGCCCAGCTTGCTGGACTGCCTTGAGACTTAGTACATGCCTGCTGCCAAGTGTGTGTGTGGGGGGGTGCCGTTAGACATGTTCTCTCTTGGTCAATTACTGCTGTTGCAGGCTGAATACGTCGTTTCAATTTTTTAGAAGCTACAGCACGCAACTTACTCCCTTCAGCATAAAAGGTGGAGCTTCAGCGATCACCGAAGCTTTTCTTTAAAGTATTCAGTGCATAACTGTACATTAATGAGTATATTATTGTGTCCTTCCACTATGACAGTGCCAGACACAGAATAGACGTTCAATAAACACTTGCTGAATGGACCATCTGACTATGGGATAAATGAACTGGAGCAGTTGCCTCCCTCAAAGCCTTCACTGAACCAGCAGTTCGCTGCTAAAGAGGTTCCTAGGGTCCTTGCGGTGTAACAGGATGGAAAGTCTTTCCACTCGGTAGCTAGTTTTGGCTTCCCTTTGAGACAGCGAGGGTAGAGAATCTGGGAAGTGCACTGCTCACTTTATGTAATGCTGTTGTGTAGTAGGTTCTGTCAAAAGCTTTGAAGTACTGTAACAAAAAATTGCAAAGCTTTGGGGCACAATTAACTTCAGAGTGGACCAGCCTTAAGGAAGCGCCCCTCTGAACCCTCCCACCGGCGGTTCAAATCAAGTCCTCCGCCACTGGAGGGCGCGCCGCGCTGAACCAAGAGGCTGTAACGGTCGCTCCCTCCGACTCCCATGAGGAAGTGTGACCCAGAATCTCCTATATACTTCCGTTTCCGGCCGGCCTCTTTCTTTCCGTGTTGATATCGCTCTTGCAAGCATGGTAGGTCTTTAGTAATATCCAGTTTAATCCTTAGCCCCACCATCACCGGTACTGTCTCTGAATGAGTTCGGGCCCCAGCGTGTACCAAAGAAACCCATTATTGTCGGAATCGGCCCCCTTAAGGTACCAGGCTCTGAGGTCAGGGCTCAAGAGCTAGACTTGTGGGTGGAGTTAACAATGTCTCGCGCTTTGAGGCTAAAGACAACTCTGTGCCTCAAGCACAGGAGTCTGGGACCACCTTTTAGTTGGAACTACGGAGTCAGGTTTTATACAGGAGTGGAGTCATGGTACTAACTTCGGCTGCTATCGTAGTCTGATAAAACTTCATGTTCCAAACTGTTTATTAGGTGAACGTTCCTAAAACCCGGCGAACATTCTGTAAGAAGTGTGGTAAGCACCAGCCCCACAAAGTGACACAATACAAGAAAGGCAAGGATTCTCTGTATGCCCAGGGTAAGATGGCTTCATTGTAATGTGGACTTGGCGGTGGCATTTGGGAAGTGTACTACGAGTCCGCTTTTTTCCTCTCAGTACTGGGGCTTAACTCCAGGGCATGTGCACAGACCTACATCCCCAGCCCTTGGTATTTACTATTTTGAGGCAGGGTCTCAAGTTACCCAGGCTGAACTTGAACTTGGCTCCTGCCTCAGGCTCCCAGAGTGCCTGAAAGGTTGTTGTTTTTTTTTTTTAACATTCAGCTGGAAAGCCCTAGATAAAACTCATTAAGTCTTGATGTATTTTGTGATTTATGATCTTAATTATATCAACACCCCCCCTACCTCCAGGAAAGCGGCGTTATGACAGGAAGCAGAGTGGCTATGGTGGACAGACGAAGCCAATTTTCCGGAAAAAGGTTAGTGGTGGTCACTAATTGATAAGTTTCTTGGGTACATTCCTAAACTGTGGTAATTGCCTTGTACTTGTCATCTCAAGTCCAGTCTTGAGCATTAATTTCAGCAATTACTGCAGGCTGTGGTGATAGGTTGTGCTGCTAGTCTACAATAATGTAACTATATTTTTGTGTGTCCACCTCTCCCTTTCTAAAGAGCCAAAAGTCAAAGAATGCTTTCTCCTCACCTAAAAACTGAAGCATGAATTTGATAGTAAGTCCTATCATGTTTGAGTTCTTAGCACTTGGTTGCAGAATGAACTGGAGCTGAGGGTATAACTTAGTGGTTCAGTGAATGCCTAGCATGGGCGAGGCCCAGGGTATCATCTTCCACCGTGAAAAAGGGGAGAATTGTTACTGTGCCAGGAATGTACCTCCATAGTATTGCTTGACACGAACAAGGCAAGTAGTTAGCACACTGCCTGGAATAGGGCATTCCCACCAGCATTTCTTAGCACTTTGTCCAGAAAATGTTAAAGAATGACTGTACTTAGGTATAATAAATTTTCTTTCTAAACTTATTTAGAAGATAGAAAGATTTTGTTGTTCTGAAAAACACGACTAGCAAGAGAATTCTGGCTAAAGGGGTGGGCTTCAAAAGTTGAATTTTAGGTTCATGCCTGTAATCCCAGCACTCGGGAGGCTGAGGCAGGAGAATTGTTGTGAGTTCGACACTGATCTGGGCTACAAAGTGAGCTCAAGGCCGGCCTGAACTGCATAGTGAGACCCTGTCTCAAAAAGACAGAAAAAAGTTGGATTTTAGTGAAGAGCATATCTTGATTTTTTTTCAACCAGATTTTACTGGTACATTTTAGATGTACATAATCACATTTATCTCAATAGAGCATAACGTGAATTGTTAGCTCATTTTTTTTGATTATGTGAAATGGTTAACTGCAGATTTGAAAGGCAAGCTCAAGGATGTATGAGAACCTAATGAAAACAGCATTCTAGCATGGTATTTTCATCTAGCTAAAAACAAACTGTGACAGTTAAAAATTTTGTAAAACTTTAAAGTACCATTTAACCCAACACAATCTTGGGTTTTGAGACAGGATCTCACTATGTGGTACAGGTTGCCTCAAACTTGGAGAAATCTTCCTGCTTCAGCCTCCCAAGTACTAGGATTACAGACATGTACCACCACTCCCAGTTTACTCATACTTTTTAGGGAAGTGATTTTCTGATTTGCCTTTTTTCACAGGCCAAAACTACAAAGAAGATTGTTCTGAGGCTTGAGTGTGTTGAGCCCAATTGCAGATCCAAGAGAATGCTGGCTATTAAGAGATGCAAGCATTTTGAACTGGGAGGAGATAAGAAAAGAAAGGTAGAAGTCATTTGTTACAGCTTTATTGTATTTGGAGAGGTGAACATTTCTGCTCATTAATGGGTGGCATAGAGATCTGAGGTGTTTTCAAAGACTCCATCCAAAGCTGAAAGGGGGTCAGTTAAACATCCCTTATCTGAAATGGTCGGCAATAATCTTTATCTAAAACCCAGAACATTTTGAGCATCAACATAAGCATTTTCATATTCAGTTTCAGAAAGTAGGAAAGAAGAATAAACAGATTGCCCTAATTCAGCATGGTGATCTCTTTATTTAAGAGGAAAAAGAGAAAAACACAAAACAAAACAAAGCAGTGTAAGGTTACACATAATACAGAACTACAAAAAAAAAACATAACAGTAAGAAATCACCTGTTAATAGATTACATATTATCACCTTGGAAATAGTTGCTCAAATCACAGTATCAAAGAATACAAATTAGACATTCAAACAGAGAGACTGCAAACAGCTGTGTTCAATGATCCAAAAACATTAATATAGTCAGCTATTTAACATCCCTAAACACACTTGCTGTTATATCCGTTAGAGCTCTTTTTTTTTTCCCTCCCTCTCTTTTTTACAACAAAATTTACATATTTTGGATTTTATTACTCCTTAGTTCTTATTACTTTTTTTGGGGGGGAGAGAATAAAGTCAAATATGGCAAAACAAAGCTGTAAGTCAAAACCAAGGATAGACATAGCACATAATGTAGAACAGAGTACAAGGTTATTAACAATGGTTATCAGCATTGTCTCTTGTTTCCTTAAAAGGAATTGTCTATCTCATTAGATATTATAAAGTTGGACAAAACAGTGGAGAACAAGACCAATAAAACTTAGGCATTGTGAACATTACAGGACTTCCAAAGGAGACAATAGTCAAACCAGAATGGGCATCTTTGTGAATCTTATTGCCTTCAAATTAGTTGCCTATACCCTCAGACTTGCTACTATCGCACAGAATGGAACAGAGTCTAATCAGTCAAAACAAGATCTTGGGAGTATTACAGGACTTCAAAACAAGTTAATAGGAGATCAAAAAGAGTTACTACTATATATCCTAATTTTTTAAATTTTTCCCTTAATTGAAATAAACATAAGAAATAGCTAAATGAAATACAATTTTCAACTTTTTTTTCCCTTCTGTTACAGGGCCAAGTGATCCAGTTTTAACTTCATGTTTTGTTTTTTTATGAAGACAATAAAATCTTGCCACATTTACTTCATTGGTTGTATTATGTCTTTTGGGTAGGAATAAGCTACCATAAGCCATCAGCAAAATTTCTCATGGGAAATTCCTGCTTCGTGGTTCTTTTTAGTATTTCTTGATTGAATTTGACTGGTTGAATTCACATCAAATGTTAGAGATTTAATTTGACACTTTTAAGCCCTTGGGTTGTCATGGGATCCTGTTTGCTGTTAAAAGTTGGTTATGTTACCTAAGTGACATGTTTGAGGATAATGGGGACAGGTTCAGTAATATAGCCATACTGGCTAAAGTGTATCAAGAATTAGGCAACCTACTGGTATTTAAGACCTTTGATAACGAACTTTGGCTGTGTTTTCCAGGCACCAATACATTATATATTATGTTTGTCTTCAGACTTATAAACCCCCCCCCCACTTTTAAACTAGAACATTCAACTGAACTATTGTGTTGAGTGCCCCAAGGAATCTTAATCAGGGACCTTTTTTTTTGTCTTTTTTGAGACAGTCTGTTATGCAGTTCAGGCTGGCCTTGAGCTCACTTTATAGCCCAGGCTGGTCTTGAACTCGCAAAAATTCTCCCACCTCAGCCTCCCAAGTGCTGGGGTTCATAGGCATGAGCCACCACGCCCGGCTAATCAGGGACACTTAAAAATAATGTCTTGATGTAATTTCAAATCGTATATTCTTATACTTCATTCTTACAGATACTGAACTCTGTATTTAAGCAGCAAAAATAGGGTAAAACAAATAATGCTGTATAAATTTCATAACTGGAGGTGCATCTCAAGGCAGAGCAATTTGCCAAATTTGTATATTTACAGACAAGTACAGGTTTAATGACTTTTCTGAGAAAAAAAAAGGCCGGCCTCAAATTCAGTGATCCTACTTCCTCAGTCTCCCCATTGCTGGGATTGCAGGCATGCATTACCACACCTAGTTTAGGTTTAGTAATTCTATCACAGTTTTATGAACTAAGTATGTATTAGTCCTCAAATTTTTGTGTGAAATAATTACCTGGTGGGTAAAATTATTCCAGCATGCACTTTTGTGTTTTGGACAGGCCCTTTAGCTGGACATGGTGGTTCATGCTTGTAATTCCAGCACTTGGGAGGCTGAGGCAGGAGGAACTCTGAGACTACCCTGCACCACAGAGTGAGACCCTGTGTCAAAAAAAAGTGTTAGATGGGCCTTCTGGTATTGTGTGTACATTCAAGAAGGGTGAGATACATACTTTTTAAATATTTTTGCTCCTGTGAGAGAAAGGTGGTTGGTTATAAATGCATTCTCAGACAAAACAGGAAAAACGCAGAAGTGTGTCTTGAATACATGGTAGCATGTGCCTGCAATCCCAACACTGGGAGGCTCAAGCAGGAAGTCACAAACTTGAATCTAGCCTCTAATTTTGTGAGACTACCTGAAAAAAAAAAAAGGGGGAGGTGGGCTAGCAATATAGCTCAGTGTGAAGGCTCTGGGTTCAATCCTGAGTACTAGAAAATGGAAATTCCTTTTAAATTGTTTGTTTAAATACCCAGTTTGAAAATCACCATCTTATATAACAAGACAGTTGATTTTAAGGGGAGGAGGGTTTATTAGGTTAAAATTACCTAGTTATTCTTGGTGAGAGTAGTTACTAGTTTATCAAGGTTATTGTTACCTAGCAACTTTTTTGCCCTTCAACCAAGAAAACTTCATTTTCTCTTTGCATTAATATTGTAAATAGCCATCCAAGTGCCTCATTCGGCAGCAGTACAGTGGTTAAGAGCTTGGGGTTAAATCCTGGCTCTGCAATTTACGGTGAGTGAACACCTGCGCTGGTGGGTATTGTTGAGGGTTAAAATTAATCAGTAACATTTTGTCCATCCATTACAGTTCCTTGCACAGAAAATACTCAATAAATTACAGCTATTATTTCTTAGAACATTAGTTTCAAAAGCCTTTTCCAGTCGGTTGCCTTTACGCCTTTAGAAGTAGTTTTTCTTGTTTTGTTGAGAGGATCTTACTATGTAGTACAGCGGGCCGTGAACTCTCAGCAATCTTGCCTCAGCCTTCCCAGTCTTAGTAGAGGTGTAATACCACACACAGTTTACCACACCCGGTTTAGAAGTTTTTAAAAGTTCCAATCTGGGACTTGGGAATGTAGCTTAGTGATAGTGTGCTTTCCTAGCAAACCAGAGACTCTGGGTTCAATCGTTAGCACTGTAAAAAAGAAAATTCCAAAGTTGAGAAATTTTGTGTACAGGAATCCAGCTTTTTAACTGGAAACGGGTGAAGACTGAACAGGAAGTGGGGTAGACACACTGCCAAAATACACATCCCCAAGTGCATTTAATTTTTTTGAACTATTGTGGCTGCTTCTAGCCGAAACAAAACAGTGCCTGTAGGATTTATTTGAGTTTTTAAGCTTGAAGTCCACTCATAGAACCCCAGCTCTTTTTTCACAGGAAGGAGCTGAGTAATGAAGCAGCCAGGATTACAGGCCACTCCATGACCCAGGGAAACAATTGTGATAGTGTAAGAACGAGGTCCGCCAATTTCCTGCAGATTTCTCACAGCTACAGCCCAAGCTAAATTTGAGAGCGGTCGTTCCCACACTTCAGTGTTGTCTTCCTGAAAAACCAAGAAAATAGGTATGACTGCTTGGTAATCAACAATAAGCTGCATTGTTAGTTTTTTTTTTTTTTTTTTTGTACTGGGGATAGAACTCACACAATCGCATTTGCCAAGCAGGCACTTACACCTGCTGAGCTAAACCCCTGGTCCACTGCCTTGTAGTTAGTTTGGCATTCGGTTTTGTCACAACCATCATGTGCTTATAGGAAAAATTCAAATTATCCTGTAGCACATTTTGGAAATAATAATTCTAGCACGAAGCCTTATTACTACTGATTACAGCATCAAAGTAAAGGACAAAAAACAAATATTCTCAAAATACCAGTCCTATGCTCTTATGTAACAGATTTAGGCTTAAGACAAACTTGGTACTTGGGCATAAAAGCCACCTTAAAATACAAAGCAATGCATGGTGGTGTGGGTTTGTAATCCCAGCAATGAGAGGCTGAGGTAGGATCACAAGTTCAAGCTCAGGCGGGGCAGTTTAGCCAGATCCTGTCTCCAATTAAAAACAAGGCAGGATTTAACAGCTCACTGTAAAGGTCCTAGCTTTGATCCCCAGCACCACCAAAACCAACAAAACCCACTCAAGATAAACACTTGGATTAGTTGTAAACCAGAGGCAGGAGAACATGCTTCTAGCATATTTTCTCCCATACAACATTCTTTACTATACCTTTCTAAGGCAGTACCCCTGCTTGCCCAAGGGGTCTTGATTGATGGCAATCACATCCTTATTTTGAAGTAGAGCTTTGGCTTGAGGGCTGATCTGTCGGAGATCATTGGACATCAGTAAAGGAGCTGCCATGATAGCCCAGAGGGCCATCTGAGTTACTTGCTGATCCCAGCTGAGGCCAAAGTTACCAATCACTAACTAGGACAAAGAATGAAATAATTCAAATGAGAGAACAGGAAACATTTTTAAATACCTGGGTGACCCATAGGAGCCACTTTCCACAGGACCCTGCTCTATATACTCTCACAGAAAGTGTACTCCCAAGGAACTTTACCTGTATTTACCCTGAATGTGGAGGAAGAAATAGGTCTGTTACATGCTCTTTGAAAAGGGCTTCAGCTTCTTACCATATCTGGGTCATTCCAACCCCCTGGTCCAGCGACATCAACAATTTCTTCCTGCCGAGATGATGTCCAGTCCAAAATATCGTTTATACTTTGCCAAGAATCAGAAACATCATCAAAATTTCTCCAGTGATTGCAGTACTGTCGGATATCGGTGTAATTAGGCTGTGAAAACAGGACTCTTGTTTACTTTATAATATCCATGCAAGATGAAAATGGTCTAATTTAAAGGAGGCCACTTGAAGGCTTCTCTTTAGTTTACAGATTGAAAGTCTTCATGAGGAAGTCTAAATATTATGAGGGAATTTTACTGTAACAAGTTTGCTTTCAGAAGTAGGCCATATAATTTAAAATCCCTAAAGTGACCTTAATACTGTTTATGCTGGAATCTCACCAAATGGTATCTAGGTTTTGGCATTATGGAAGATTTTTATTTTTTTTACAGATCATTGTATTTGCAAACTTTTCTAAAATGAACATGTATTACTTTAAAATAAAAAAATAAAGTGATCTTTTTTGTTTGTTTGAGGTAGGATCTTGCTATATATATAGTTCAGGCTGCTCCTGAACTCACTATGTAGCCAGCCCAAGCTGGCCTCAGACTTATAGTGATCCTGCTGTCTCAGATTCCCAAATGCTGGGATTACAAGTGTGTGTGTGTCACCACACTCAGCTAATGATCTTAACTAAAACTAGGTGGAAAATTATACAGGACTCCATCAAACATTCTGAGATCTCAGTATAATATATATTCACATACATATGTATATAAATAATCTTAATGGGATAAATAAAAGTTTATTAATAGGTAGGTGGGATGGCTGAGGTTTGTGTTGAGGACAAGGTGGGACTTTTCTAGCAAGTTCAAGAAAAAATAGAGATTCAATTCATAATTATTTAATACTTATCACATGCTAGGGATACAGGGATAAAATCAGACAAGGGACCTGCCCTTATGAATTTATATTCTGCAAATCAACAAATATTCTATATGGTGCTAAGCTCTTAGAAAGAAATTAAACGGGTTACTGTGATAAACAATGAATCGACAGATGGCTACTTTAAAGAGAATGTGGCATTTGGTCTGAGACTTTAGAGCTGATCCTTTAAGTATCTTGAAGAAAGAAGGCTCCCCACAGAAAACAAAAAAGTGTAAATATGTTAGTGGTGTTCAAGGGATAGGAAAAAAAGTCATCACTCCTGAGGCAGGTAAGGGCCAGATGAATAGTTTAATTTTATTCCAAAAGTCAGTTAAGGGTTTTAAGTAGGGGGAGTGACAAAATGCCAGTGATATTTAACAAGATATCTCTGGTGCTGCTTTGGAGAATGGATGGGGATGGGAGAAAGAATGAAAGTAGATGAAGCCTCACAGCAGTCTAGATGAGAGATATCACCGGCTTGGAAGGCCAGAGCGATACAGCGGAGATGGAAAAAAGTTAATTCAAGATATTTGGAAGATATAGGAGGGACTGCTGATAGATGAAGCATGAATGGTGAGATAAAGAAAAGAATCAAAGATGATTCACTAGGTGGTGGTAGCTTACAGGATTATAACAGTGTTAAACAGTGGCTGGGCTATGATGCAGAATTTTGTCTCTTTAGCTGTCAAATTCTGTAAATCAGATTCTGGGCTCACTAGCTCACCTTGTGAAAGGGCCACAGATATAAAGGCCACTCACAGGAGTATACAATGCTTCTGCCAGTCCTGTTGAGGGCCAAGGACATGTACTTATAACCTGTAAGAGAAAACAATGGGTAAAATAAGGGATAGAGAATTTCCAGATGGGGCTGTACATATAAGGTTTCCAGAAGGTCTGTGTTTACATTTTAAAACAATGCCAGGGACAGATCGTTGCTTTGTATATAAATTGCATGTAACATCTTCCAGACTGCTGTGATTGTCTGAGGAGCCAGCACAGAGATGCTGTGTATATTGAGGAAAAGCAAGAATAAAGATGATTTTCTCTGTGACTGTGTGGCATCCTGGGCTTTTTCATAAATGACATTATAAAGAGTTACAATTACTAATTCTAATGAATTCATAGAGCCTTCTTGAATTAAAAGTGCACAGTATTAGCCATGGTTAGGCATGCATGGATTCCACATACATGAATAAGGGAATGAATGAACAAACTAAAAGAAATTAGGTAGGGCTTCTGGCACATTGAAAATAATTTCCAATAATGTGACCACGTATTTAAAGTCTGAAGATTAGTTCTTTAGATACTTAGCTACCTTGTCCTCAAAGTTATTCCCTTTGCTTGTGGCTAAATTTCCAACTGAAACGTACCATTTTCCAAATGGTTTATACTGTCACAGTAACAGCCATCAAATTTTAGTAGATCTACTCCCCAATCAGCAAAGGTCTGAGCATCAAGGTCATAGTGCCCAAAACTTCCAGGGAAGCCAGCACAGGTTTTATTTCCAACATCTGCATAAATCCCCAGCTTCAGCCCTTTGCTATGAACCTGAAATGAGAAGTAAGGACAATCATGAATAAGCAGAGAGAATCATTCCATCCTGGGGGCAGAGATAAGTGTGCTTCACCAGGTATTGGGAGCCTTCTTTCACAATCCCTCATTTGTATTTTCTAGATGAGTTTGTTGGGAGACAAAGAACAAATCCCTCAATTCTGTCAAGTTTAAACTATATCTGTGAGCTATCGCATAGCACTGAAGAAAATGCTATTAGCTACCCTAATATTCTTGATGTGATACTAAACGGTACCTTTCCAGGACAGTAAGAGATTTATTTGGAAAAAAAAAAAAAAAAGACTTTCATTCAGTGAAATTTAGTTAGGATCTGTGAGAGTTCTTTTCATGTTGGCCTTGACTGTATCTGTCCTAGAAAACTGAGCAAACATTATGCTAAGTTAGCCCTTCTATCTTGATGTCTCCTTTAGGTAATTTCTCATCTACTGACCTCAATCTGCCCTTGGATATAAACACTTAACTTATCTTCTTGCCTTTGGATTTGAGTATGACTCTTTGCTCTATTGCAATAGTACTGAATAAACTCTACCTTCATCATCTTTAGCTAGTGTTAGACCCTATTTCTCTTCAATAATCTCCAGAATATTGTTCTCTCTTCTGAAATTCTAGTTTATAATTGAACTGCAATTGGTGCCTAATGCTTGTATATAAACATACACACATACGAAAAGAACCAAGTTCCTTTTTCTTCTCAGAAAATTCAATGGTTTTAGCAAAAGGAGAACTTCAAGATGGGGCTCAAGAACTATTGCAAAACATGGATATGCTGATGGGATGAAAATTCCACCTACAAACCTTATAATTTCGTGTTCAGATACCAAGAATCATTCTGTCATGAGGGCTGTTGAGCAACAAGAAAAGTCTCTACAGATCCCTTGGATTTAAAAATATCTGTAACAGCTATGGCAAACCTTTTAGAGCTTTCAATGATAACAAACAGCCCACTGTAGCACGCATGCTATAGATTCACTGTCACTGATCTATAAACTCACATAATTAGCTAGGCGGCGGATCCCACCAGGAAAGCGTTGAGGGTCTGCCTGAAGTCTATTTTCTGAATCTCTTTGGGGAGCCATCCAACAGTCATCAATGCAAAGGTACTCATAACCTACATCTTTCCAGCCATCTGAGACCATGAGTTCTGCCATCTGCATGAAGAGCTGCTCACTGAAACAGAAATTATCATCAGCATTATAAGTCATTAAATGAATGCTTAAATTCCTATTAGGTACCTTCAGATTTCATAGATTTTAAATCTAGTCATACTATGATGGTAATCACAAGCAGCAAAAGAAAATGAAATGCACTTCTTTCAATTTTTTTTATCTTCTTACCTTTATCCCTGAATACTTCCACACCAAGAATTTCAAAACAGGGACTGGAGATACAGTTCAGCAGTGAAAACTGGCCCAACATGGGTTAGGCCTTGGGTTCCATCCCCAATGCTACAAAAACAAAAGACAAAAAAACAAAAACAAAACTCCAAACAATTAAAGTAGGAATGACATATATATGAGGAAATTGAAGAGGTTATTAGAATAAGGAAAATTCAGTAAAGAAAGAAGCAAGAAAATTATACAATAAACCAGGCATGGTGGTGCACACCTGTAATCCCAGCACTTGGAAGGCTGAGGCAGGAGGATCTTTGCAAGTTTGAGACCACCAACCTGGGCAACAAAGTGAGCTCAAGGCCAGCCTGAACTGCATAGTGGTACCCTGTCTCAAAAAAGACAAAAACCTTATGTAATAAACACCTTTCTTAGATAGCAATACTAACCTGTATAGAGAAAATTATCCCATTCACAGCTAAATTTTGGAAACAGCTTAGATATCCAGCAATGACTGAATGGGTAAAGAAAATGTAGTTCGTATATGCAACGGAGTACTAAGCTGCCATAAAGGATTAATTTGAGGCTTTTTTAAGGAAATGGATGCACCTTGAGAACATAATTTTAAGTGAAAGAAATCAGACACATGTTTAAATATCATATTGTTTCTCTTATATGAGAAACTCAAAGGGTAAACAAGGACCAAAATGGGTGATAAATATTGAGAAATAGGAAGGGGAACACAAGAGGGGGAAGGGAGTAAGGGAGGGGACAAATAGGGATTTAAAACAATAAAGAATGGAAGGAAAGCAATAAAAACAAAGTTTTGGAAATGGAGAGGGGAAGAAGGATTTAAGGGAAAGGAGGGGAATGGGAAAAAACAGGTATTTCCCATAATGAATGTGACTTTTATATGTCAAAAGCACACCATAAAATTAATTTTAAAATGTCATTCATAAGTGCAACTGAAAAAAACAGAAAAACTTCAAATATCTAGAAATACTATAAAATATGCACAGAGCCCATATGTTAAAACAATGATACACCTAACTAATAGAGAAAAATCATTTTGTTCTTGGTTAAAACACAGGGCTGAGGATGTAGCTTTGCGCTAGAGTACTTGCCTAGCCTTCATGAGACTGTCTGTGGGTTCAATCGCCAGTACCACCAAAAAGAAAAGTAATGACTATGCCAAGCATGGTGGTACATGCTTGTAATACCAGCACAGGAGAAGCTAAGGCAGGAGGATTGCCTTTGAGGTTAGTGTGGGCCACACAGTGAGTTCAAGGCCAGTCTGAGCAAGACCCAGTCTCAAAAAGAATCAAAAAAAGGAAACTCAGTATGTTAGGGCTGGAGATGTAGCTCAATGGTAGAGCAGTTGCCTAGCATGCATAAAGCATTCATCAGTATAAAGCATCCTTCAGCATAAGGCATCCTTCAGTACCACATACACACAAAATAAATAAAAACATACTAAATCTCCTGATAATCCTTTATGAAACCCTGTATATTTATTAAATATTATATTTAATAAAATCCCAAACAAATGTTAGGTTTTTAAGGAATGTGGTGAAAAGATTAAGAAGTTCATCTGAAAAATTAAATGTGTATGTTCTATAAAAGATAAAGGAAGCTAGTGTAGCTTATCATTAGAATACAAAGATATATAAAATTCAAGAGAAAGTTTTGAAAGAGATCCAGCCATCTGACAGCCAGGGGATTTTGTCTCCTGCAAAGAATGCTGAACTGAGCTATCCATTTTTTTGTTTCAAAAACTCAATTTTACCTTCCCTCTGAGGAATTCTGGTTCTGTCTAATAAACCTGAATTCCAGATTTGTAAATCTATTGTGCACCAAAATAAAACATTTTAAGGTAGCATCTTGCTGTGTTGCCCATACTAGCCTGGAATTTGTGATCCTCCTCCCTTGGATTCCAGAATAGATGGGATTACGGGTGTATACCACCATGATCAGCACTTGTCTTTCCTTTAAACGTCATTTATAATTTCTTTGTTTACAGACACCAATGCCAAAGATCATAAATGAAAGAATCGATGTTAATTACTTAAGTATCAAAACCAGTATATAACAAGAACTACCTCTACTGACAACTACCTATATTCAAGACAAAAACAAAACAACCCCCCCTCCAGATTCCAATTGAATAGGAGGCAGACACAAAGGGGTAATCCATAAAAGAAATACCTACGCAAGCAGCCAATTGAACATAGGAAAAGATATTCCACCTTGTTAGAATGTAATCAGAGAATGTAAATAATTTGGTCTGGGGTGTAGCTCAGATGTAGATAATTTGCCTAGCCTGTTTGAGGACTTGTGTTGACCCTTGGCACCAAACCAAACCAAACATACAAACAAAAAACCCAATGCAAATAATAAAACTGATAAGACTGAAATGTTGACCAAATTTTGGGGAAATGGTATGGTATTCTTACAAATTGTTGGGAATGTGTATTTGTAAAATCTTTGAGAAAGATAGTTTGAAATGCATCAAATGAGAATACTACAGTTTTTAAAGGAAAGAATCAGGTAGGAATCAGATGATGTACAAAAACTGAGACCCTGAGTAGCTATCAAAAGGGAACTGCTTAAATAAATTTTGGTATAAACATATATCAGGTTGCCAGAGTCTTGTGGTTAACCACTCATGACAACGTACTATTTTTATGGGAAATAGTGAAGAAAAGTCTGTTTTCATTTACATAGAAAACAATTTTAAGGTCGTATATGAATGTTTTAATCATGATTATATTTGGGTGGTGAAATGGGGGAATCTTAATTTTCAGTATTCTCTTTTCTATTCTCTACATTTTTTGCAATTACTATGCATTAGTTTTATAACTGGACAAAAGGCAACCATCACTTAAAAAGACAAAATAAATCTACAATTAACAACTGCCACACACTGTACCCCAAGGTCACAATAGACTTAGTCTGAAAGTTGGCCAATTTTTTTTGTGATGTGACTAGCATCCTGATGTTATTTGTGGATATATATATATGGCAATTTATGAGCAAAACACGTTACCCTGACTGCTGTGTTTTGTGGGAATTCTGAATTGTGGGCTCTTTTATGATTTCAACAATATCTAGCAGTGATTCTTAACCTTTTCTAGATCTCAGATTTGTTTGAGACTCTGAAGAAAAGTAAAGATTCCCTCTCCAGAAAACACATATGCTCACATTTGCAGAACACTCATTTCCTCATGGACGCCAGGAAAATAAGGAACACACATTTCATTTTACTAATTGAGGAGTCAGACACTGCTTTGTAATTTAAATAGGTTTATCTCAATGAAAACTCAGCTGTGTGAGATTGGAACTCCTTTGTAACTTTCCGAGATAGCTTCCGGATGGGAAAAAAGATGTTATCTCAATTTACAGACCAGGATTGTAAAGATTAGACAGGTTCACTGCCTGTGTAATCCAATCATAACTCTCCAATTTTGACGTGCTAAATTTCCTCCAGGTCAACCTTCCAGTGGGTTACTACATTCTAAAGCGGGTGAGGGCCAGCGGAATTGAGGGAAATCTCAAAGACCTCAAGGTGTAACTCGCTCCACCTACAGTCAAAAAACCCGTGCCCCAAAACAGAGAAGAGATGACATGAATTTTAGTTCCCCGTCCCTCCCACTCACTCTTGCTGTGCTTATGACTAGCTAGTCTAGGACCCAGCAGAAGCACAGCAAAAGCTCACAAGAGAGGTCGGAAAGGAACTAGAAGGTAAATGAAGGAAGTCTCTCCAACGGGGCTATCTGGCAGCCAGAGAGTGAAAGGAAGTGAAGCAGGTGCAGCTGACAGGACACCTACTGCAGAAAGGGTTACATGAGGAAAGTTTATGGCTAGTCCCACTCTAGAGCACAGCATGATGGGGGATAAAAAAAAAAGCAGCAACAGTTGGGGAGCTCACCCTCGGGCTCAAACGTTCCAGCTGAGACCCTCCATTTCCGTAAACACACCCAAGCAGACGGAAAAACCTAATAGCTGTGACCCTCCAGTTCCGTAAGCACATCCCAATAGGCGGAAAAACCAAAGGAAGAGGCCATGCAAAATCTTGATACCTGATGCAGGAATCCGGCTCTTCCTTGCAGTTAAGGTTGCACAAGAAACGTTCCCAATGCAGCCAGCCCATAGTAGGCGTCCTCGCTAAGCCATTATCCAGTGCTCTGGCCACAAGGATTTCACAGAGAACTAGGACCAGGAAGTGAAACATAAGCACCCAGCCGGGCCGCTGATCTCTGCTCCTAAGCTTCATTACTCGGGTGATTATACAAAGGAGATTCCTCCTGGTAACTTGGGCTTTTAAATTTAATCTTAGGGACCAATCACCGATGAGTTACTAAATAATGACGTTATTTCTCAGTTAAATGGACGGTTATCTCCAGAGACCTACCAATGACCAGTCACGTAAAATGCATCGCAAACCAATCATACTCTTCGTTTCTTGATATTGGCCCGCCCTATTTTCAGACAAGAAGGAAAGAGAGTTCCCGAGTTTAAACCCTGAGTTCCTCACGTGACTGAGATCTCACATGACGTAGGCGATCACGTGATTGATCGCTTACGTGAGCAGAAGTAGTTCTGGTCGTCGCCTACCGTCTCGCTATAGCCGTTTGAGGGAAGAAGGAGGAAAATTACCCGGTATCTTTAGAGGTTCGTGTGTGGGTGGGACTGGGGACCCGGGGTTGGTAATGATGAAGACTAATGTGGGGTCCTCGTGCTGCCGCTGCCTTTTCGTTCACTGTTTCCCCCTGCTCCCCGCTTCCGTCCCCCTCCCCCTCCCCTTCGTCTCTGTGCCGCGAAGCCGCCTTTGCTAAGCCTGGTGGGGAAATGGTGGACGTTCGCGGCTGTGTGTGTGTGAGTGTATATATGTGCCCGCGCGCGTGCGCGCGCGTCTATGTATATCTGCCTGTCTTATCCAGGCTCAGGGACCCCCTAGGGGGACCGTGCTGTGAAAAATGTGTGAAAAGAATTAGAAATAACATATTAAGACCCGTGGTCTGAGTGCAGATCCAGACATTCAGGCACTCAGTCTATATAGCCTGATTGTGTGACTGTCGAGAAAGGCCCCAAGTGAATTATCTGTGGAGTCGCATCTCGACAAACGCTGCGAGACTTCCGAGGCCCAGTAAATGTTTTTACTTGAGAATTTGATTGTTTGGTTTTTTTGCTTACAACAGTAATCGACATTTGATTTGATTATTTGAAAAATTACAGTATACTGTATAAATTTTAAAGACAGACGTAATTTAGCACTACTCAACTTTTTGTCATTAGTTTGAAAAATATTTGTATTATAATGCACATAAACACACATTCTTAACTCTCAAGTGGAATCTTGGGTACTACTGAAGGCGACAGAGTTTTTGTTGGCCTCAGGAGCTGTAAAGAAGTACAACCTCTTGGTCACTACATAGGGACTATTAAGACTTAAAATGATGCAGAATTCATCATCATCTCAGGGATGATCTGTCATGCAGACCTAAGGATAGTTTTTAGGAAAGCTGTTACCACAGCAGAGGCATCCATCAAACAATTAGTAAATGTTTGAATTTAGTCCTCAGTGTGATTTTATGGAAGCTATTCACTTTTTAATTTCTCAGAGTCCCAGTGTTCCCAAACTATGTCCATTTCATATCCACATATGAAATTAGAAAAATTTATGCAGCTTAATAAGACAAATCCTAAAAAAGCAAACACTTTAATTTGTTGCTTTTTTGAAACAAAATAATGTTTCTGTGGGAAATTAAGATTGCACAAGTATTCAAAAAAATAAAATGTAAAAAGCCATAAACCTACTACTCAGAATAACCATTTTTAACATGTGACATACTCTCCGTGAATATGGTTTTCAAACATTTGTTATTTATATTCCAATACAGTCAGTTTAAACAATTAAAATTGTAGGGAAGTATGTAGGATAAAAAGTGAAAGTCTCATTTCATTCCCTTACCCTTAAGTAGTTCTTTTTTCAAAAACAAGTTTGTGTTATATATCTCTAGATTTTCTTTAACATACTTACCAGCATGCTTATGTTTTAATACAAGTAAGATCACAGTATATATATAAAATTTTTCCATTTAATGTGTTTTGGAAATTTATCTAGGTCAGATCAGACAGAGCTCTAGTTTTTAGATGGCTGCATAACATTCCATTTTAAGGATCATTGAGAGTTTATTCAGCTATCCCCATTGATAGCTGTCTAGGTTTCTAATTTTCTGCTGTTACAGTGATGTAGCAAACATTTGTAAATATTTATGTTGACCAAATTCCTAGAAAGAATTCTAGCAAGGTCAAAGGGTATTGTAGACATTTATTTTTACATAGTCAAAATTATAAAGTAGCTGTAATCTTGGATCACTTATAAGTCATTTCAGATGTTAAATTTTTAAAACTTTATTGCCCATATAATACTGCATGTTTCTTAATAAAATCATTTTCAAAGAAGATGTAGCTCCATAAGTCTTGGTCTCAACTTAAAAATTATCTCTTAAGGTTCATAATCTGAAGTGGGTTTACTGTCAAAAGGTATGATTGATACCATATTGTTTTCCAGAATACTTTATTAGTTTTCACTCCTCTAGTGTTGTATTAGTTTGTGAAACCTAATACTGACTTATTATCACTGTTTAATTTCTACTATTTTGATGAATAAGAAATAGGTGATTAATTTTGGTTTTAACTTGCATTTCCAGTGATTGATGAGGTTTGACTCTTTTCCAGACTCCTCTCCTGTATCATATTTAATCTGTTATCAAGTCTACAGGTTCTAGTTTTCTCAGAGAGATCACATATTTCTTCCCCTTTTTACTGTTTTTTTCTTAGTGAGTCCCTTAACATATCTGGAAGAGGTCCTTCTGACTCTTCCTCACTACACTTAAAACCCCCTTTTTTTGAATGCTACACGGTTGCCTGAGTGATGTGACTAAAAAGGGCCATCATGATATCACTTTGGATCTGATCGCTTACCTTGTTAGCCTTACTTCTTGTTTGCTCCTATTTTATGTTCCATCAAAATTTAAAATTTTGTTTATGGATCTCTGAAGGAATTAATTTGTTTTATTTACATATTCTGCCTCCAACTGATAGAACTGACCAACTAATTCCTTCTTTATATTGTTCTTACCAACTGCAGAGAGTTCTGTCATTGCAAGTATCATGTGCATTTGCATATGTATCTTTAGTGAAGACACACAGTGCCCTGTAGGGCCATAAGCCTTTTTTTGGGGTTATTGATGCTTGTATGTCAGAGGTGAGCAGTGGAATAAGCACCTAAAAATGTTGAATATGTAAGTTCCCAATGATGTGTTTTTCCCTGATTTTATTGACTTGTACATATTTTTATATGATGTTAATGTATTTTTTGGAAGTATCTTCTCATGTGTTTTATTCTGTTTAATCCATTGATCTAATAAAGTTTTTCATTTTTAGGTGATCACATACAGCTATATTCACTGGGTTTGTTGCTGTTAACTTTTTAGGTCTTTTTATTTACTGTCTATGATGTTTATATAAGGTCAGAGCAGAAAACTTTGAACATAGAGAAATATCAAAAGAGGAAAAATCATCTGAAATAAAAAGTTTCATAATCCTACCACCATTAATATCTACCATTATTGACCTGACACATAATATGCATTGAATAAGTAATAGATGAACATGTGAGTTAAAGATTTGGTATTGTCTTTTTGTTTATACAGGTATATTTTTAAAAAGCTACTAGTGTAATGGAGTTTCATACTGTTTTTTCTCTTATTGTATTCTGAATGTTTTCCCATGACAATAGTCTCTTAATTATTTTTTCAGCCACATCGAAATTGCATCGAGCCGAGCTTGCCATCAAGAGCCCAACAGTCACCATGATGCTGAGCACAGAAGGCAGGGAGGGGTTCGTGGTGAAGGTCAGGGGCCTACCCTGGTCCTGCTCAGCTGATGAAGTGATGCGCTTCTTCTCTGATTGCAAAATCCAGAATGGCACATCAGGTATTCGCTTCATCTACACCAGAGAAGGCAGACCAAGTGGTGAAGCATTTGTTGAACTTGAATCAGAAGATGAAGTGAAATTGGCTTTGAAGAAGGACAGAGAAACGATGGGTCACAGATATGTTGAAGTATTCAAGTCCAACAGTGTTGAAATGGATTGGGTGTTGAAACATACAGGTCCAAATAGTCCTGATACTGCCAATGATGGTTTCGTCCGGCTTAGAGGACTCCCATTTGGCTGTAGCAAGGAAGAGATTGTTCAATTCTTTTCAGGGTTGGAAATTGTGCCAAATGGGATGACACTGCCAGTGGACTTTCAGGGGCGGAGCACAGGGGAGGCCTTTGTGCAGTTTGCTTCACAGGAGATAGCTGAAAAGGCCTTAAAGAAACACAAGGAAAGAATAGGGCACAGGTACATTGAAATATTCAAGAGCAGCAGAGCTGAAGTCCGAACCCATTATGATCCCCCTCGAAAGCTCATGGCTATGCAGCGGCCAGGTCCTTATGATAGGCCCGGGACTGGCAGAGGATATAATAGCATTGGCAGAGGAGCTGGGTTTGAAAGGATGAGGCGGGGTGCCTATGGTGGAGGGTATGGAGGCTATGATGACTATGGTGGCTATAATGATGGGTATGGCTTTGGGTCTGATAGGTTTGGAAGAGACCTCAATTACTGTTTCTCAGGAATGTCTGATCATAGATATGGAGATGGTGGGTCTAGTTTCCAGAGCACCACGGGGCACTGTGTACACATGAGGGGGTTACCTTACAGAGCCACTGAGAATGATATTTATAACTTTTTCTCTCCTCTTAACCCTATGAGAGTACACATTGAAATTGGACCTGATGGCAGGGTTACTGGTGAGGCAGATGTTGAATTTGCTACTCATGAAGATGCGGTGGCAGCTATGGCAAAAGATAAAGCTAATATGCAACATAGATATGTGGAGCTCTTCTTAAATTCTACTGCAGGAACAAGTGGAGGGGCTTATGATCACAGCTATGTAGAACTCTTTTTGAATTCTACAGCAGGGGCAAGTGGTGGTGCTTATGGTAGCCAAATGATGGGAGGGATGGGCTTATCTAACCAGTCTAGTTATGGGGGTCCTGCCAGCCAGCAGCTGAGTGGTGGTTATGGAGGTGGTTATGGTGGTCAGAGCAGTATGAGTGGATATGACCAAGTTCTGCAGGAAAACTCCAGTGACTATCAGTCAAACCTTGCTTAAGATAGAGAAGGAGTACTAAACAGCTACTATAGAAATAAAAGCTGTGCATTGTGGGAGTTGGATAGAATGGGAGGGATGCCTAGTATATCTAGTATGATTGGTAAATGGAAAATATAATGAATTCTTAATTGCTCTTGGTCAGCTAGCTTGCCTGCCCTCCCCTTCTTTCTCTCTCCTTCCTTCCATCCTTTCTTTTTCTTTCTTTTGTTTCTTTTCTTTCCTTTTTTAAGAAAATAAGAATTAAGTTTATCAGTTTTGCATTACAGCCTTGTGATTCATGCTTACTGTAAAGTGGAAATCAAGATTGTTTTAAAACTTATGTAATATTGAACACTGAAATATCATCTAGGACGTAATAACAAAGTTCAGTATTGACCATAATGTAAAACAACTTTCAGCTTTCCTCAAGTTAGTTATGTTGTAGGAGTGTACCTAAGCAGTAAGCACATTTAGGTTAAAGCAGTTTCACTTATGTTATATGTTGCTCTTATACCACAGTACATTGAAAACTTCAGATGCATGTTGAGAAACATGCTGTTCTGTAAAACTCAAATATAGGAGCTGTGTCTATGATTCAAAGTGAAAACATTTGGCATGTTTGTTAATTCTAGCTTTTTGGTTTAATATCCTGTAAGGCACGTGAGTGTACACTTTTACTTTTTTTTTTAAGATTTGGAACAATTTTGAAATGTAATACTTTAGGAGTTTGGTCATGTTGTTTGTATGGAATTCTGAGATTTTGATTTAAATCTTTCCTTGTATTGTGATTTCCATTTAGATGTATTGTACTAAGTGAAACTTGTTAAATAAATCTTCCTTTTAAAAACTGGAAAAATAGTCTTACATAGCTTGATTTTTAAAAATGTTTTATTATATGAACACATTTTAACTAACTTTAAAATCTCTTGAAGTTTAAATTATTTTTAAGCTATACATATTACATTACCATCTTCATATATGTGTTATTTTATATATCAATTATTTCTAAGGTATATTTCTATAATTGCAATTGCTGAGTCAAAGGTATACCCATTTTTAAAGCTTTTGATTTTTTTGATTTTACCAGAAAGATTATGGTATTTGGTCTTCCCCGCACAAAGTGCATACTTTTTTATTCTTCTCCAGTACCATGCTTAATGATACTTATCCTTCCTTTTTCTGTCCCTCTCTCCCTTCTCCTTCCCTCCTCCCCTTCCCTTTCCTCCCCATCTCCTCCCCTCCCCTCTCCCTTTCTTCCTTTCCCTTTTCCCTTTTCCTTTCTTCCTTCCCCTCCCTATTTCCTCCTCCCTCTTCCCCCTTCCCATCCCCCTCCTCCTTTCCTTTCCCCTTACTTGTCCTGTCTTGCCTTGCCTTGCCTTGCCTCCCTTCCCCCCCTCCCCCTTCTTGGGGCTTCAATCTAGTGCCTTCACAATGGGTACATTCCTAGCCCTTTTTGAATTTTGTATTTGGAGACATGGGCTTGCTAAATCCCTAAATTCCCCAGGCTGAACTTGAATTTAGGGTCCTCCTGCCTCAGCCACCCAGAGTGCTGGGATTACAGGCATACACCAATTATACCTGATTTAATAATTCTTAATCTTTTCCAGTTTCATAGTTGAGAAATTATATACTGTTGCTATTTCAATTTGTACTATATATTAAGGCTGAACATTTTCCTCTGTTTTTAAACTGATTTCCATCTCCAGAGTGGAGACTTTGTACTGTATCAGAATGGTATTCTCTAAAATCTAAAAAGGTAAAAGGCAAATAATTGTTTTCATTTAACCACAAATAAGAAAATTTAGCATACATTTGTTAAAAATGAAGTAAGGCCTGGTGAGGTGGTGCACACCTACAATCCCAGCATGGGGAAGCTCAGAAAGGAAGATCTCTGTGAGTTGGAGACCAGACCAGGCTACATAGTGAGTTCAAGGTAAATCTGTAATATGAGACCCAGTATAAAAAGGAAGAAGTAAGCCTGCACAGTATTACAGAAATAATCCCATCTCCGCAAATTTGAATTCATTAATATGGCCATTGTGGCCTACACTGGCTTCAAACTCAATATCCTCTTGCCTCAGTTTCCTAAGCACCAGCATTTTAGTATGTGCTGTTGTGCCCAGCTACCTGGGCATCTAAAGCTTATTTTGAACTAGTGGTTTTTAAACTTTATCTTGTACCAGTATCATTTTCAGGGCCTATTAAAACATTGCTGGGCCTCCTACCAGGAAGTTTCTGATGCAGTAGTTCTTGAGTACTGCCCCTTAAATACTGATATTGCGGGTCCCAAGCCAGTGTTTTGAGATTCATCATGGTTCAACTGCCAGAAGTCTTAACATTAAAAAAGAAACTTTAAGAAGCATTTTCTGATTCCTTAATGCTTTCCTTTTGATTCTTGTAAGAAGTAGTTTAAATTTTCTTCTTTTTTTTAGAAACTGGATTTCACTCTGCAGTTCAGGCTGACCTGCTTACTTTGTAGCCCAGGCTGGCCTTGAATTTGCAGCAATCTTCCTACCTCAGCCTCCCAAGGCTGGGACTATACGGGTGCACCACTATACCGAGTTAAATTTTCTTATAAGGTACAAAGCACATCTGATTGTGGTTTTTTTGTTTTTTGTTTTTGGTCTTTTTCGTTTTTATCGGTACAGGGATTGAACTCAAGACTGCCTGCTTGCAAGATAGGCGCTTATGCCGCTGAGCTAAATCCCCAGCCCCCACACATCTGATTGTTTACACATACCTTGTACCCATGGCACCTTCATCTGGGGCTACCTTACATTTCTGACTGCATTACGATGGTTGTTAGTTTTACCTCATAATGACGTCAGAGTTCCTCAGATCAGTACCAGCTACTCCTAAAATTTCATAGATCTTCTGACTAACTTGAAACTAGATTGTTATTCTTGGGCTATTTAGACCTTGGGACACAAAGAAATATGCTGAGGTAGGAGGCAAATACCAAATTGATATTACCTGACCATGTTTTATTCAGGAATACTTTTCATTGAACACTAGAAAAATTTTGAACTGAAAATGTATTGGGGATTGAGAGTCTCTGATGATTTTTAATTTCTATCACAGGTGCCAGGAAATTTATCTTGGCTTAGTGCGTGTCTGTCCACATGTGTGCCCACTCTACAAACATTTAGTCAGGCATTTTAGTATTGGTACCAAATTTTACAGTTCTCTTGGAATAAGTTTCACATTTTGACTCCAAAATCATGGATTGGTTTTACTTGGCTTTTAAAATCGCCAACAAGAACCCTTTTGCAGCAAACTAGTTGGTGTTTCTAGTAAGTTTTTGTTTTTCATGGTGCTCTGTGAGTTTTCCAGAAGTTTCTCTTAACTATGAGTGATGATTCACCATTTGGCCACTAGATGTCCCCAAATGCTGGGCGAGGATAGGTCAGATCCTGAGATCTTGGTGTTTGCTTGTTTGCTGGATAAGAAAAATCTTCTGGAAGCAAAGGAGAGGTCCGCACTAGAGGTGTGCAAAGAGACAACACTACCTGACAGGGTAGCTGCACAGATCCCTAAGCATGTACACAGGCATACCCTCTTGAGACTAATGATCCCAAACTCAAATCTACCACTACTCAGGAATTATTGTAGGGTGTAAAGTGGGCATCCCAGTCCAACCCCCAGCCATTGAGTCAGGGGATTCATTATAAAGTGTGTGTAATCTTGGATCAGGCAAAAGTTGGTTACCATAATAATTGTGGCTTAGAGGCATCTCAATGGATGATGTGTGCCTGTGTTTCTCAGTGTGGTTTGTGTATCACCACCTGGGACCTCATTAGGAATACAAATTCTGAGACTGAATCAGACACTCTGGAGGTAGAGCCAGGTTAAAACAGCTTCAACAGGTCCTCTGGATAGTTTTGCTGCAGGAAACTATTGGCTTATGCATAGATTTTGTTATTCTCTCATTCATTTATTCTTGTGTTCATTTATTCAATCTTAACCTGGGTAACCAAAGCGGAGACATACTATGCATAAGCATGGCATATCTCTCCCTCATCCCCCAGCCAATTGATAAACAATTCATTTACAGATCAAATAACTTTTCATCAGTAGTAAAAAATATTTCTCCAAAATGGGCCTCTAGTGCTATTATAAAACAGCTGCTGATGGGATGAAATTCCACTTGTTGAGCCTGATATCAGATGGAGAATGTTGCAAGATCCTGTTCACAACCTGCTCACATACTGCCTGCCATTCAGGCACATTTGGTCACCAGATTAGGGGAATGCAAAATCCCAGTGAGGAGGTGAAGAGTTAGGTGTTGACTGGAATCTGTGTATGCAGTGGAATCTCGCCCAGCAGTGGTCAGTGAAAGAGCCTGGATAGGGACATCACCAGTTTGAGCTCACCTTCAACCTCAGAGAAATATAGGTTCCACAGAGGACATGTACACAGGTTACAGAGGACATAGAGACACACCAGTCTGCTGATTCTCCAGTCCATCTGCTCAAAAACCCACCAAAAAATATTTTTAAAAACCTCTTAGTCTGTAAGAGATACTTTCTCTGTTCTGCTCACAGAGAAGTTCCCCTCAGGTTTAGCAATAAACCTGCTTGGACTGTTGAGTTCACATTCCCTTCCCTCATTTCTGATCAGTTAGCACAATCAAATGTACAACACATACAGTCAGTTCTCTGATTGGTTAGGCTTGTGAAAGAAGAGATGTGTACAGAGAGACCTCATATGAGAACCCCAGTGAGTTAGTAATTATTTTCTGAACCATGTATCCGTTCTTATGCTCTGACCATTTCATTAGGAAATCTACTTGGACAATGCAAGAGTCCTTTTCCCCCCCACCCTTTACCTCGTTTCTCTTCCTTTGCACAGGGCCTGTTTTTTTCCACACAAGATAACAACATGTTTCTTTCGCATCCTTTCTTTAGAGATGAGGAAACAGTTTCAGGGAAGGTAAGAATCAGTTCCCTTGAAGAAAGAAATAGGATGCTGGAAGGAAGGTGGGGGGAGCAAATGATCTTTGGGAAATGAAAGAGAAGGTCACTGCTGGAACTCAAATGAGAGAATAAAAGGGTGCACTGGTGTAAACAGCACTGTAAAAGAAACTTCAAACATTGTCCTGTGGAACACAGCACTAGCCCTTCCCCAGCCAAATACCAGTCCTAGGAGGCCAGGAGCCTGTTTTGTTTTCCATTCAAAAGAGGAGGCTGAGCTGCAGATGGCTGGAAGTGATAAAGTGTGGAGATCTTCACTGTCTCTGTGCCCACCTCCCCTATATTTCATACTAGAAAAGACCCTTGGCCACCTCGAACCAGTTAGATGCAGATTTGAGGCTAATGGGCTGCACTATCTCCTGGGAGCTGGCTTTGAATTAAATCCAAGAGACATCACTGGAAATTTTTAGAAAAGGCTCATTATGAGAGTATGTAACCTCCACATTTACTTTTCAGGAGTATTTCTATTGGTGAATTATTAATTTTAATTGTATGAGTTTTATTATATTAAACAAGGTGTACTTAATGGGGAGATAAAATGCCAATAAATGAAATATTAACATTTTGTATGTAATGAATGTGTGAAATAAATATCAACATTTTCAATATCAACTGTTTACCTGCTAACAATATCCAAAAAGTAATAGTAGAAATAAATTCCTACTGATATAAGGGCAAGAAACTCCTAACCTACTAGATGTCTGATATGAGCTCATATTTTCTAAAATCAAAGAATGAATTTTAGGAACAATGGAGGTTAAGAGTAGAATATATCTATTGAGAGAAAGAAAGCTTCTGCCTGAAACAGAGCAGTAGAATGGGTCCCTAGTGGGTTGCTAAGGACCCTGCCTTTTCTAGGGATTTTTATATATGGAAACCACAAGGTGAGTCAGGTCCTGGATGGGGGAAAATGGAAAATCACAAGGCGGGCATGAGGTGGGACAGAATTATGGTCAAACAATAAGATCAGAAATATAATTGCTCAGGTAAAATTGATTAAATTGGGGACATGAGGATTTAGAATAGGGGCTCTTCTTGTAGGGGGTTGAATTAGTGGCTTCTTCTGGCTTCCTCAAGGTAATTGATACCTATTTAGAATAACAGTCCCTAATGTTTGTCCTTAGGAAGTATGTTGGTGTATTTGTTTTATCTTTTGTCTTGAGGTCTGGCCCACAGAGGAGGTGTCTGTCTCTCCCATAGTTATAAGGTATCCAGTCTTCTGCACTGACTACTTCCAGGGCCTATCCTTATCTGGCTGCCTATATTTCTATTTAAGCTTCCTATAACACTATGTGAATTACAATGAAAATACAAATAAAACTCTACCACAGGTTTGCTTCAATTATCACACCTAAGGTACTCTTCACACACGACAATAGCATGTTCCACCCACACTGACAGCACATGTGCTTAGTTTTACTTTCTGTTCAGCAGGCCCTGTTTGTCACTACTCTTGTTTTCCTCTTTGTCAGGAGCTTCCTATGATATATATATATACAATAGTACACTTAGCAGGAAAATAAAATAATAAATATCAAATATATACCGAATGTTTAGAATAAAAACATTTTCTAGATCAACTGATTGTTTATTTACTAAATCTAAAAAATAACAACAGAAGTAAATCCCTATGTAAACTACAATGAGAATACAGATAAAACTTCACCACAAAAATAATGTTTACTTCAATTATCACACCTTAGGCAACAGCATGTTTCATATAGAAACATTGCTTACACTGATAGCACATGTATTTTGTTTTCCTATCTTTGGTACGACATAATTGATATCTTATTGGTCTTTCTGTTCTTTAGGAGGTTCTTATGATGTTTCACCTCTCTGTTCATTAGACTGTTCCAGAATTCTTTTGCAGAGCTCTTTGAGCAGATACATATTGTTCTTCCTCTGTTGTAATTGATTATTTATCAATTACAGCACCAATTCTCTAAGAAAATTTCTGTGTGATACTTTGTGCTTGTTATTTGAAACTATTTATGCTTCACATACTTAGAATCCAGTAAAACATAATTATTGGCCAGCAACATCTACTCCATCTTTTGCTTTGTTGTAAGATGTGGCCATTTCTGGCTTAACTTGTGTTAAAGATTTATTTTCAATCTTTATTGTTGTTGTTATTTTGTTTTCTGAGACAAGGTCTCACTATGTAGTCTAGGCTAATGTTGAACTCACTATGTAGCACTGACTGACCTTGAATTTACAGGTTCCTCTTACCTCAGTCCCCTGACTTCTGAGATTATAGGTATTGCACCCCCATGTCTGGCTTCACTTTAATCTTATCATCATGGTGTAATGTTGATGAAATCAATATTACTTTGGGTTTTTTTCCCCATAATGTAGTCCAGGCTAGCCTGGAACTCACTATGCAGCACTAGCTGACCTTGAACTCACAGGATCCTCTTGCTTTAGCCTCCTGAGTGCTGGGATTATATGCATGCACCACCACACCTGGCTTAACTATCAATCTTATTAGCATAGTGTAATTTTTAAAATTAAGTTTATTGGTACAATTTGGACACACAGAATGATCACATTTATAACAAGGAATTTGTATCTATACATGATGTATCTTGATTCCTCTTTTTTCTCATTCCCCTTCCCTCCCTTCTTCTTCTCATTATTCACAAAACTTTTTCCCTATTTTATCCTCCTGTCCTCATTTTTTCTTTTCCCTTGCTCACTTTCCTCCTCCCTTCTCCCTAGTTCCCCTTTCCATTTGAATATTTTCTTCCTATTTCATAATATCTGTTATACAATTTGGTCCTTATTTAAGCTTTCAGTTTCTCATATCAGGGAAAATGTGATATTTGCCCATATGTGTCTGATTTATTTTGCTTACGAAATGGTCTCAAGATACATCCATTTACCTAGAAATGTTTCAAATATATCCTTCTTTATAGCTGATTTTCAGATTGTATAAAAAACATATCTCCTTTATCCATCCATTGGTTGATAGGCAGTTACCAAGATTTAACTTTTACAAACTGTGCTGCTATAAACATGGACATGCATATATTGCTCTGTACGATGCTTTTAAAGCCTTTGGGAAGATATTGATCAAGGAAGTAACAGCGTTCAATGGAACCTCTAGTTGGGGTTTTTTGAGAAATCCACAGACTGACTTCCACAGTGATTAACCACTCCACATTCCTACCAATAGTGGAGTAGGGTTCCTTTTCTCCTCAGCCCCACCAGCATTTGTTGTGGTTTGATTTCTTGATGATAGCCATTCTTTCTGGAGTGATATGGAATCTTAGCACTGTTTTAATTTGCATCTCTTGAATGACCAGTGATGTTGAACATTCTGTTATATTTTTATTTGCTGTCTGTATTTCTTCATTTGAGAAGTGTGTATTCATTTCAGATGAATTTTGAGTTGTCATTAAGTTTGGAGAGTTTGATTTTTTGAGTCCTTTATGTTCTAGATATTAGTCCTGTGTCTGAGGAACAGGTGGCAAATATTTTTCCTGTTGTATGGGCTATCTCTTCACTCTGATGATGATTATCTCTTGCAGTGTAAAGGCTTCTTAGTAAGATGAGATCCCATTTGTTGATTCTTTGTGACAGTTCCTGTGTGATTGGGGTTTGGTTCATAAAGTCTTTGCCTATACCTATATCTACTAGAGTTTACCTATTTTATCTTCCAGAAGATCAAGTATTTCTGTTTTAATATTTTGATATTTTATCTATTTTTATTTCAGTTCAGTGCATTGTGAGGATCTAGACTTAATCTTCAGCATATGGAAATCCCAGCACTGTTTCTTAAAGGCTATCTTTATTTCTGTGAAGGTGTTTGGCCTCTTTGTCAAAAATAAGGTAGCTGAACTCCAAAATGTTCTGAAGAAAATTGTGGATAGAGATAACAAGTTACAACTCCGTGAACTCCAACAGAGTGAGTCCACTGAGCTAGGCAAGTCAAGCAATTGAACAGAAGGGGAAAAAGAGAGCCAGCAACAGGAATGCAGCAAAATAAGAAGTCAATGCATATCAGTTACAAACATCAATATTCATGTTCTTAATGCACCAGTGAAAAGAAACAGACTGTCAGAATTGATCAAAAAGATCCAACAATGTGCTCCATACAAGAAACACATTTTGTTAAAAATAACTCATAGCCTGATAGTCAAAGGTTGGAAAGAAAACTCCATGTGACAAAAACCCAGAAAAAAAGCGGGTATAGCTATTCTACTTGCAGACAAGGTGAACTTCAAGCCAAGACTGTTTAAGAGAGACAAAGAAGGTCAATAAATCCTTGAAAAGGGAACAATCCAAGAAAAGGTAACAATCATAAACATAAATGCATCAAATACTTGTATACTCTACTATATAAAACTAATATTAATGGACATGAAAAATCAAATAAGCACTAATATAGTTGGGATGAGGGACTTCAATACTCCATCACAAATATATAGATCAACGAAACAAAAATGAGCAATGAAATAAATATGAGAACTGAACCAAACTTGTGTGTGTGTGTGTGTGTGTGTGTGTGTATACACAATATGGATTAGATTTTACTTGACTCTACCATACTTAACTCTACTCAGTCATTTCTCACCCAAAAGGCTTAAAGCCTGGTTCAGGTGTTTTATGAGAAGGCTTTCTACTAAATGCATAGCCTCCAAAGTCCACAGCTGCCACCCAAGGTCCCTCCAGCTGTACAGAAGGGAAAATGGACAGTAACAACATACTTCTAGAAGATCCATTTCAGCTTTATTCCTTGTAAATCATGACTTGCTACATGTTTTTCTTGAAGAGATTTCTATTTTGAAAGATAATGATGTACCATCTGCACCATTTATGCTTCTTATTTCTTAACCATCAATATGGAAGTCATCTGCTTGTCTGAAACACTTGGCTGCTGACAGATCTCCATAACCTGATTAAGATAAACTGCCAAGAGATGCTTGCACAGTATGCTGTCACTCTTAGATAGCAAGCAAGAAGACAAATTCAGGACATGAGCAGTAATGATGAGAAGCCCAACAAGTAAATGTTTTACCAGAACTTTTAAGGACCTTTCATTAGGCAATGAAATTAAAGTAATGGACTGTTGATCCACTGGATCCAAGATATGGACAACTGATGAGCCAAACACAAACTTCAGTGATAATAGATGCTCATTAAGAATTCGTGAGCACTCCCACACTGCTGTGGGCATCTAGCTCAGGAGCTCTTCTACGACTACCTCAAACTTGATAGCCATAGTGCAAAAGGTTGCTTACTTCACAGAAGGCTTGAAGACTCAAGCCTCCTGCCAGTCAGTGACACCCACTTTCAGCAGAGAATTGTACCAAACTTTTGAACAAATTGTCTTGGTAGAATGTTTATAGAGTGTTTCATCTCACAACATTAGAATATACATTTTTTTTCAGCTGCTCATGCAGCATTCTCTAAAATAGAACATATACTAGCTCATAGAGCATGCTTAAGTAAATACAAAGGAATAAAACTTATGTCATGCATATTATCAGACCACAGTGCATTGAAAATGGAAATCAATGGCAAAAGAAACCACAAAAATTTCATAAACACATGGAAATTAAATACCTTCAAGAATAAGCAATGGGTGACACATAAAATTAAAGAAGAAAGTAGACAGTGTCTACAATTAAACAATAATACCAATACATGGACTGGAACTTATGAGACACAGTGAAAGCAGTCCTGTGAGGGAAATCTATACTGGTGAATAACAATATCGGGGAAAATGGAAAGCTCAAATTACCTAATGTTGAGCCTCAAGCTTCTAGTAAAATAACTAATCAAGCTGAAAGCTCATATGAATTCATCAAAAGTTTATCAGTTGAGCCAGGCACTGTGGCTCACTCTTGTAATTCCAGCACTTGGGAAACTGAGGCAGGTGGATCATTGCGAGTTTGAGACACACCTGGGCTACAAAGTGACCTTAAGGCCAGCCTGACCTGCATTAGTGACACTCTGTCACAAAAAGACAAAAATAAATGTTTATCAGTAAAATCAGTTAAAAAAAACAAAACAAGGGCTTAGGATTTAACTCAGTGGCATAAACGCCTGCCTGACAAGTGCGAGGTCATGAGTTCGATCCCTGGTACCAAACAAACAAAAAATGCCAATGGAAAATATTACTATTCTTGACATTTCATGCCGAAGTACCTTCACTGCCACTATTGCCAGGCTAGATTTTCTATGATTATTGAGTCCTGTCTGGCTGTCAAAGCTTCCTACCATGGATCCAGACATATTTCCAGTCCTGTCTCCCAAAAGTTTTGTGTTCTTGGCAAACTACACCGCTGTCTATGTCCTCAATGGATTTCTAGGCTGGGGTTGTGGCTCAATGGAAGATCACTCAGTTAACATGAGTCTCTGGTTTCAATATTTGGGGTTGCAGGGGCGGGGGGGGGGGAGAGAGAGAGAGAGAGAGAGAGAGAGAGAGAGAGAGAGAGAGAGAGAATTTCCACACCTTATTAACATGCTGATGCTAAATGTTCACAGGGTTTGGCTCTTACATACAAAGAATGTGATCACATCTTCAGACTGGCAGCTCCTTTTCAAGATGAAGAAATCGGGTCTCAAGGGAAGTGTTAACCAGCTTTATCTTTGGTAAAGAAATAATTTTATTGGAGATTAGAGAGGAGGGGAGGAAATGAAGTTGTTTGGGAGTTAAATGACAAAATGAATATGTCTTAAATACGTTTTCATGTTACATATATATCATTTATTATTATTAAGTCCCATGAGCTGTATTGGCAAGAATTTGCTTCTCCAGTTCTATTTTCATATTGCCTATACTACTCTTATCTATTTTGTGTAAGGAGAGATATAAAGGAAGAAGAGAAGGTAAACCTTATGTGCCTGCCCCAAGGAAGAGAAGTCTGTCTTTGGGCTGGACAGATAAGGGAATACTAGGTAGAAGCAACAGGGTGAACAAAAGACTGTATTTGATAGCAAATGTGGTGCTCTAAAAGCAAAATGTAACAGTCTTAATTAAAGAGTGGGAACAGACAGTGCTAGATTTCCCAATCGGTAGACATTTCATTATATGCATTTAATTATATTTACTTTTCTGCCTTATGTTTGCTTTTGCCAAGCCATTTCAACCGAACTAGACCAATGGTTCGCTTATGTCCCTAATCAGTTTAAGTCTTAGTAGAGACATGAATTTTAAAATATTACAGACATGTTCCTCTAACTTTTTATTATGGGCCTTTTCAAATATAAATAGAAGTAGACTAGTAATGGGTTACTATATTTTCACTGATTAGATTGAATGATTATTAACTCTTAAGTAGCTACTTAATTCCCCTAGATGGTATGGACTTTTAATAATCCGTAACTTTCAGAATTAACATTGATGAAAATAATTAACAATATTATTTATTAATATTAAATATTGGACAACCCATTTGAAACCCTTCCTATCTCTCAGGAGCTATTCTTTTTCAGTTTTTATCGGTACCGGGGATCAAACTCACAACCACCTGCTTGCAAGGCAGGCGCTTATGCTGCTGAGCTAAATCCCCAGCCTCTGGAGCTATTCTTATATTCACCTTTCCTTTTCCCAATAAATTTTCCTACTCTTAAAAAAGTAAATCCCAATTTGGTATTCTAATTTTCCTACTTGTTTAATTTTACTTAATTTGAAACAGGACCCAAATAAGGTCCATGTACTCTGTATTTAATTTATACTTTTCTTATGTCTCTCTTAATTGGTTCTCTGCTCCTCTATTTCAATTTTAAATTATGATTTCAATTTTGTTGTTATTGAAAGCAGATTTCGCATCCTTTAAAATCCCCCACATACTGGACTTCCTGTGTTGTTAATATAACCTTTCTATTTTCTGTAAATTTGTAGATCTAGTTATGAAGTTAGGGGTGGTTGACAATCATTGCCTAGATTCATTATTTTACTGAATAAAATAAATTACTGGCTTTTTAAAGATGCTGAAATTCCCACTCAGTAATTTTTCCTTCATTTATTAGTTGAAGAGCTTCTATGAAAGGAAAATACTTCTCAAAAACTATTTGTCACTGTAAGGGGTAGTTTAGATTCCCTTAACTTCATTCCATGAAAGTAGAATTTTGACATATTTAATGTATTTGAATTCATCAGTTCATTATTCATGGTGATCACTCTCTTCTTCCCCTTTTTTATGCTGCTGAAGATTGAACTAAGGACCTGGCAGAAGTGAGCTGCCATTGAAGTATAACATTGGCCCTCTTGTTTTTTCTCTCTCTGTTTCTCTCTACCCCTCTCTCTCTGAGCATACATGAACACTTACAGGCACATCTCTCTCTTCTCACCTTGCACTTCCTCCCCTCTCTCTTCCTATGCCTTCCCACACTCTTTCTCCCTTCTCCTCGCTAGTCTTCCCTTGGGAGTAAAAGGCTCTCTGATTGGATGAGTTCCCTTGGCTCTAGCCTTCTCTGTCCTTACCTCCCTCACCTCCCCAGCCAGGGCCCTTGGGTCACACTTGGTACATATCAATGCCTTCACAGCATGCTCCTCCTCCCTCCTCCTCACCACTCCCAAGATGTTTCTAGTTATTATTCTTAAATTACACTTGAATTGATTATTGTAATCCTTTCTTTGCATGTTGGCTCCTAAATGCTTCTGATACAACTCCAATAATCTTGAATTGCTTTCTGATGTGGTAATTAATAAAGTGATATGCATAAGTAATCTGAAATGTTTATGACTTGTTAACTGCATGATCACAACTCTTAGGTTGCTATTTAGTTATGCTTCTTATAACAGCATATAAAACCACTTTTGTCTCCAGTCTATGAGTATTAAGTTGATATACAAGATAACCAAAACTTCTTTTAATTAAATATCCTAAAAATTTGTATCTTCACAGAAAAATAAGTAATTAATACTATCAGAGACCCAGTGAATCCCCAATTTCCTGGAAGATGTTACAGTGCATGGTGAAAAGAGAGATCATGAGACAAATAGCAACACAACCTGGATCTAGGGTGACCAGTTGTTCATGGGGAACAAAAGGCCATGAGGCAGTTAGAATTTTGGTATTTATTTATTTATTTTTATTTTATGGAAAAAATAAAACAAGATTTCATAACAAAATAATAGGAGAATAATAATTAATACATTGTATATTGTTATTTTTAAAGTAGTTACTCAAAGTAAATGATGGCATAAAAAATTCTCCAAATGATATTAGTACAAACCTCTCTTTCCAATGAACTGAGAGAAACTAGTAGTATAGCTACCTTGTACTTTTTCCCTTTCCCTTCCTTTCTTTCCCCCTTCTTCGACCCTGGTTTCTCTTTCCTTTTGAACAATTTCTTCCTATTTCACAATATCTATTGTACATTTTAGTCCTTACTTAGTCTTTCAGTTTCTTGTACTAGGGAGACAATATGATGTTTACACATGTGAGTCTGATTTATTTCACTTATAAATATGGCCCCAAGTTGTATCCATTTACCTGTAAATGATGTAAGTTTGTCCTTCTTTATAACCGAGGGGTATTTCATTGTATAAAAATACCACATCTTTTTTAACCATTCTCAGTTGATGGGTGTTTGGGCTGTTTCCAAGATTTAGCTATTACAAATTGTGCTATTATAAACATGGGCGCACATATCTTGCTGTAGTATGTTTTTAATTCTTCCAGAAAGATACCCAGAAGGGGAGTAACTGGGTCAAATGGGATCTCTAATCCTAGTTTTTGAGGAATATTTATACTGATGTTTGTACCAGTCTACATTCCCAATAATAATGGAGAATGGTTCCTTTTTCCCGTACATTTCCCCCAGCATTTTTTATTGGTCGATTTCTTGATGTTAGCCATTCTTTCTGGAGTGTGATGCTTTCTGAGTGTTGTTTTGATTTGCATTTCTTGAATGGCCAACAATGTCAAACATATATATATATGTGTGTGTGTGTGTGTGTGTGTGTGTGTGTGTGTATATATATATATATATATTTTTTTTTTTTTTTTTGCTGTTTGTATTTCTTCATCTGTGAAATGTGTATTCATCATAGTTGCCCATTCTTGGATTGGGTCTTTGAAAAACTTTGATATTTATTGATCACTGTTACATTGAGGTGAATTATTGAGGTGAATTGTAAGGGGATTATTGGATGACTCAGAGTGGCAGTGGCCTCATGCTGAGAAGGATCTCACATTGATGAGGGTCTCTATGATGACTCAGAGGCCCGCAGAGATCTCAAACTGATGAGGATCTCATGTTGCATTATGACATATATACTGGATTATTTATTACAACTGTATATTTTATAGAAGAATGGTAAAACCTAAACTAAATGTTCCCCAATAGCACTGCTAGAATCAACTGCAATATATCCATTGGATGAAGTATTATGAAGTTGTAAAAAGAAATGAAGAATACATACTCTGTATACTACTTTGATGTGATCTCCTGATACATTATTAGGTGAAAAAACCAGGTGGAGAAAAGTATGTGAAGTATGCTACCATTTGTTTATTAAATGAAAGAAGGACTGTTAAATATTATATATATATATATATATATATATATATATATATATACATCATATACATACAATGTATATATATAAACGTATATATAAAATGTATATATATAAATGTATACACACATACACACACACACACACACACATATATATATATATATTATATTTGATAGGTAATTATCTTAATCTTGTCCATCAAATTCTCACATCATGGATCCTAGTATCTTAGACTGTAGGACTGGCAGCAGCCTGATAGCCTAGCTCTGAGAAGCCCCATAGGCACCCAGAACCCAGGCACTGAATTTATTATTAGTCTATAATTCAGATGAAGGTATAGGAAAATAATAAAGGGTAAGTAAAGCAGGGAAACTTCTTTGTAAATCTTGTCAAATAGTGAAATATGGAATTACTCTAAAGCCTTCCCCTTTGAGTCTGGAAGCTGGGGCTCTGAATACTTTAATTTCCCTAAGTGATTGATGCTGGCTGGAACATTGCTTAATTTTTTTAAAAAATAGTGAGCCATATTACTTTTAAAATTATGATTATTATTTTAAAAATTGGAAACATCATAAAAGCAGTAAATCCTGTCTATGATGATTACAGAAAATATATAAAAATTATATGTGGCTAATTCACATAATATATGACACATTCTCTGTAGCCAATAAACAGAGGGGCAAATGGCAAGCTCTAAGATCACCTCCTATCTTCTCACACTTGTGTAACCTTCATCCTCGAATGTGGGTGGGAGTTATGAGAGCACAGTAGTTTAAACTTGAAATATTCTAAAGCTTTTCTTTTTATGTTTTGATGCCACAGGTCTCTAAATGAAAAATGGAGAACGTTCTTGTGCTTTATCTTCTAGATGACTCTAAGAGAAAACACAGTAAGAAAATCCTGGCCCACAAGAGGATTTCAACAAACGTTAGTCCTCGTCTACATATGCTACATTTGTCTCACATAAAGACATGACTTTAACATAAATTGCATAAAGCACAGCTGTCATATGCAGCTTCTGGGAATGTAAGTCAGAAATAAAGTATATACACATTTGCATAATGTATTAAGCTCTGGTGTTACATCTGCCTTCCTTGGGGGGGGGTTTGAATGATGGTTCCCAGAGAATTTGTCAACTATGTGTTATAACAAAGAGTATTATTTATGTATAAAATAAAAGTACCATAAAATGTACCCTTTTAATTATTTTTTGAGTGTATAGTTCAGTGGCATTAAGTATATTCACATCGGGATGGGGTATAGCTCACTGGTAGCATACTTGCCTAGCTTGCACAAGGCCCTGGCTTCCAAACCCAGCACCAGAAAAAAAAAATACATTCACATTATTATGAAACCATCACCACTATCCATTTCCAGAACTCTTCATTTAGTGTAAGTGAAACTGTATCTATATTAAATGATAATTTCCTGTTTTTCCTCTCCTCCAGCCCCTGGTAACCACCATTCTACTTTTTGTGTATATGAATTCTCATACTCAGTGTATCTGAGAAGAATGAGAAGAGTGATTCATATATTTGTCCTTTGGTATCTGACTTCTTTCACTTTGCATACTAATTTAAATATTCACCAATATTATGGAAGCTAACTGACTTGTCTTCCTTTGTAAGGCTGAATAATATTCCATTGTATGGATATATCATATATTTTTATACATTCACCCATCTGTGGACATTTGAGATATTCTACTATTTGGCTACTGTGAATAATGTTACTATGAGCATGGTTGTAAAAGTATCTGTTTGAGTCTGTACTTTCATTTTTTTTTGGTATATATATATCCAGAAGTGGAATTGATAGATCATGTGATAATTCTATATCACATTTTTTTGAAGAACTGCCATAATGACTCCACAGAGGTTCTACCATTTTACATTTTGACCAGAAAAGCAGAGGGTTCCAAGTTCTCATTATTCCCATTAGTACTTTATTAATTTGTTTTTGTAAATAATAGCTTGCAGTTGGGTATTGTTTATTTTGTTTACAATAAACTATTTTTAAGTGGCATTGGAGATTGAACCCAGGGCCTTTGCATTGAGCTACATCCCCAGCCCTTTTAAATTTTTTTTTTTTTATTTTGAGACAAGGTCTTGCTAAATCACTAAGTCTTTTTGTTACTTCCTTGTCACTGCAACAAAATACCTAACACCCGTAAGTTGTGGGAGGAAAGGTTTATTTTAGCTTACAGTTTAAAGAGGTTTCAGTCCATAGTCAATTGGCTCTAAGGCAGTGTGGCATGGCAGAATAGACAAAAAAAAGGCAACAGTAGGTTAGCCTCCCTTCCCCTTTTTATTTCCATTCATGTTACCAGCCTATTAGTTGGTGCCATTTACATCCAGCGTGGGACTTCTGTCTTCAGTAAATTCATCCAGCCATACCCAGAACCATTCTAATCCAATCAGTGGGATAATCCAGTTACCACACATCCATGATCCAGTTACTCATAAAGCTCCACCTGGCAGCATATGAGGCTTTCAGGGATATTTTAGATATAAACTGTAACAGTAAGTTATCCAGATAGGGCATGAAATTGTAATCTTCCTATCTTCGCCTCCCGGAGTGTTGAGATTAGAGGTTTATACTGCCATGCTTGGCTACAAGACAGATTTTATTTTGTAATGATTTTATATTTAAAAGGTAACAATATTATTGAAAAATTTAAAATATTGCATATGGCAGAAAACATAAATTATGTGAAAAGTAGAATATTCACAGACTATATGGGCTTCATACCTGTAATATGTTAGCCAAACTAACTAACCCAGAGATAGATCAGTGATAACAGAATCACTTAAATGAGCAATATTTATACGCAGTAAACATTAAAGTATCAATGAAAGACAGAGTTGATATTCAGTGAAACAGGCAAATTACAGAACAATATATATGATGTATGATTATAATTTTAAAGAATTTGTGTATTTTAATATATTTTATATAAATGCTTTTCTTGATATATAAATTATCTACAAACATATCTATGCCTCAGACTTCTTTATGCTGAATAATCAACGCAAATCCAGTTTGTCTTCAACTCAGATAGGGAGTGGATATTAGTTTTAGGGCCTAGAAACCTGAGAAAAGCTTGTATTTAGCAGATTGTTGCTAGTTGGTGGTAAATTCCAAAAAGATTTAATGCCAGAGAAGCGAGCCCCTCCCCCACTCCCTCCTTTCCTTGCAAATCCTCCTCTCTTAAGATTTTTAGAACTATAGTCCTGATTCTGATCACCAGGTGGCATCTGTCTTAGTTTACTTTTTTCAACGAAAAGCCTTGTGCATTTTGCACAAAAAATGGTAGTTTTTTTGAATGTCATAAATTCGTTTTAATTTTTATCTGAAAACATTTTTAGACAAATGATTTTATAGAAATTTGATTTAGTTTTTATGTAGAATATAAAGATTTCCCTCATTAATCTTTCATATGATGGGTATTATAGGCCAGAAAGAAAATACATTCTGCACATGTGTGTACCTTAATGCATACGGCACTGAAAAAGACTTGTGTAGTACTCATACACATAAATTAGATCAAATGACATTACACATTAAAAGAGGAGTGTCCTACTTATCCGGACTGAAGAAACAACATGACACAAAAACTGTGCAAATGAGACCGAGTCAATAACTTTAGATAGGAAACTGTGGATTGATACAAGAAAGCTTTTGAGGCTATAGTATGTACTACATTAAAACAACAAGGAAGAGCCATTTATAGAGACAGGCAGGAATGAGGAAGTTTCAGTAAAGCAAATTAAGTTTTCGACTGCCGAAAGAAAACTGAGCACGTTCAGGGAGATGCAGTTGAGAAACCTGATGCTCTGCTTCCCAGGTGAGAAGGCTGCAGCCAAGAGGCATTTCCTGACTGCTAGCTCAGTGGAGCAGTCCTTTGTGGGGCTGAGCCAGCTCATAGTGAGTAGTGCAGCTTTATGACCAGCCCAGACTGCTGTCAGGACCTCCCTCTGAAGTTAATCACTCTGAATATATTACCAGAAGCACTTACACATAAATAAAATTTTGTTGGATTATATTCCAGTCCTGTGCAGTAAAAAGTTTTATATTAGCACATTGATAATTTTAAGTCCAATTAATTTAAAAGCCATTTTAAAAGTAATCAAATGACCACAAGTAGCTCATACTTGGATCTAGTATGCCACATCAAATGTAATAAAAACACAATGATTTTATGTTCTTTTTAAAATATACTCCAGTTTACAAAAAACTAAGCATGAATGTTAGTATATGAAAGTGTATTATACCATATCCGAACGGTACACTAAACGTTAATTAGAACATCTTCACTGGTGGATCTAGATCATTAATGGTCGCATTTTTGCCCCTTTTGACAAATTTTTCATATAAGTCTGATTTTAGATGGAGTATAGCTTTATTTATTTTTATTTTTTTATTTTAATTTTTTTTGGAGTATAGCTTTAATCCTCTATTCCATGCCATTAAAACATGTAAAGACAACTTTTATTCTGTGCCAGAGGATGACCAGCGATCTTGTTTAGAAACTGCCGCAGCCCTTGCTTCCTTTCCTCAGTAAAACTGTTGTTAACTATTCTATCATGTACTCTGAAAGGAAGTAGATGCAAAAACGCTCACTTTATCTTCGTTTGACAGTGGATTCCTTCAGTTTGAAAACAAGAAAATTTGTCTTGACCCTGATCTAGTAGATTGTGAAGCTGCTTTGGCCGAAAGTCTCACATGGATCGCGAGGAAGTTGCTGGGTAGCCCACTGGCGTCATTTGGGTTCTACGTTTTGAACGTGATCAGTCACCGGGTGTTGGCCGCGGTCTCCGCCATTTCGCAGTAATGTAGCCGCCAGGGTTTTCTCCGCCCCTTCTCATTCCCCCAATCCCACCGCTGCCACTCGCTCCGGGGACTCTGGGCTCACATGCTGGGCTCACCACGCGAAAAAGCACTCAGTGTGAGAGTGCTCCCCTGCACAGAGCTCTTCATCCTTTGGGCTTCTGCCTCTGTGCCAGGAGACAAATAGCTGACTCGCCAGAACCCCACTTCCAGGGCCTGGGAAGCCTAGCTGAACCTGGGATAAAATGGTATTTTAAAAGTTGCTTTTGAAGCAGTATACGTAGGATGATACAGTGTTTTTATTTTTTTCTAGTGCTGGCACTCCAATCCAAGGCTTTGCACATACTGGACTGGCACTCTACCATTGAGCAACATCACCAATTACAGTGTTTTGATTTTTTTTTAATACAAAAAGGAGATCTATTTTCTTTAAATAGAAAACGATATCTATTTTTTTAAATAGAAAAGGATATCTATTCAGTTTTATATACATTTCTCCCTCCCTTCCCCTAATTCTCTTTCTGGCCATTCTTGCCACACTGTACAGTAGTGAGGGTTCTCTGGAGAGATTATTTGGTTCTAGTGTCCCAAGTAACATGGCCCTTTATAATGGTTTTCCCACCCTTATTTCCATTTACCTATTGATAAAGAGAATTCTGAGATATCCTGAATTCAGTTAAAGACCCAGAAACACAGGGTGGAAAGTAAAGAGAAGCCCAGCTTCAAGCTAAATCATGAAACAAAGGCTGATCTACATTTTTTTCCTGTACGCTGAAAATTACCCACCAAGGCCACATTATATTCTGCTTTTGGAACCAACAAACCAAAAAGCAGCAAAAACTTTTCCTTACGGACTAACCTTCTCTCATGGGACTTTGCCCACTTCATGTTGTTCAGCCCCCTTTATCTATAGCTAGTATAGGCTCAATGTAAATGATTTATGTTTTCTCTCTCCAAAATTTTATCATGGAACACTCTAGCCCTTAGGTATTGGTGGCCATTTTCCCAGCTGCTATCTGACCATGCTACTGAGTAGGTTAGGTAATGTGTCCCAGGACTGGTCCTTTACCTTTTGACTAGCATCTCTAACAGCTCAAAATGCTTCTAGAGACTTCTTAGTCTCAAAAGTTTGATTTAATATTCTTTCCACACCACTTTACACAGTTGCTCACAGTAGTTTCTCTGAAGCTAGCTCTGATACCATACAAATACCCTCTGAGGCAGTTCACTGCCCACCAAGGAAACTATGAACTGCATCCCAACTGGCATTCAGGACTCCGTTCACATGGATCCAGATTACATTGCAAATCATCTCTCGAATACAATATGCTTTTGGCAAACAGCATTCTGGGTTGCTCGCTCAAAGGACTCCTGTATTCCTTGTGTACCTCTTTAGCAGATTGGGAGCCAAATGGAAAAACCAAATGTCATATGTGGTGACATGACATACTTAATGAACTCTTAAGGAGGATCATTATCCTCATCTTAAACATTTTAACTGATTCTCAGAGAGGTTAAGAACCAGGTCATGTCTTTAAGAAAGAAACTGGAATTACAGAAATAAGAGAGCTAGTGATAGCTTGGTAGTGACAATGAACAGTATTATTTTGCTCTGTAATAAAGACGGATAAAGTGCTGTCTTACTATTGTAGTATTAATCTTATATTTTCCTAGGATTTAAATTGTACCCGTGATTATTAATGCTGATATGTGAACTTCATTGGATTAAAGTATGCCTAGCAGATTAAGAGACATACTCCTGGGTGTGTCTGGGTGGGTCGTGGTGGGCTGTGAGCTGTTGCCTGGGGCACCATATATAGTCATTTACTCACTCCTCACCAGTTTCGTTCCCTGGCCATGTTTCCCAGCCACCACGAACTAAGTATCTTTGTTCTGTCACGCCCTCCACCTTGGAAGCTTCTGTTTTGGTGCCAGCCAGCCCTGAACTGAATTCCTTGAGAAGATGAGCCAAATTAAACTTTTCTTCCTTTAAACTGTGAGTGCAGGGTATTGTGTCCAGCAATGGAAAATCTGACTAATATATATGTTCTTTGTAGAGCACTTGGAAAAATACATGAAAACAAAACCAAAGCCAAAAACAAACAAATAAAATCCCCAAGCAAACAGGAGTAAAGCTCAAATACAACTGTTATAGCCCATCCCATTCTGGAATTTGCTGACATCTAGTGGTAGATTCAATATCAAGTTACTCATATAATTAAAGAGAGCTCAAAATGGGAAAAAACGTTCCAGGTTTCATTTTACTCTGGTGTTAATAGGTAAAATTTTTCAATTTTATCACATTGCTTCTTCCTTAAATTTTGGCCTTCTAGGGCTCAGGATATGCCTGTGCTATATTTATTTAGAGTGGTACACATATATTATGAAATTATAATGCAGATAAGTATCAGCTCATCAACTACACTTATGGAGATAAAAATCTGCTACATTATGCTAAAGGGCCAAGGCATAAGAATCAATACTTCTTGGTCTCCAAGGCAGTGATATATAGAGGAAAAAATCATAGGCTTTGAAATGACACATGGGAGTGAAGAGTGACTGGAAAGGATCTAATTATTTAGGAGCATTATATAGACAGCATTACGTAGTCAGCTCATTTACATATATAATCACTTCTTGCATAGCAATAGAAACTGTAATTAAAGTAATAAGGAAAATGGAATTGAAAAAATCACTAAAGCAATCAAAAAAGAGTAAGAGAAAAAAGAAAAAGCAACATAGAACAAGCAGAATACATAGAAAGCAAATAGTCAAATAGACTTAAGCCTAGATATAGCAATGATTACATTATAGGTAAACAGCCTAAACATTCCAGTTAAATACATCTTACCAAAACTAGGCAGGCTGAAACGTGGTATTTACCTGAAAGACAATTTTTACAAAAGGATTTCTGCTCACATTGGAGAAATTAAGAGTTGAAGTAAACTTAGAAGCAATAAAATCAAAGTTTGGTTAATCCTTTGATTATCATTTAAGCTCTAGTGCCTAGTCTGCTAGAGAAGCCGGTAAAGGATTCTCAGAGACAGGAGCTATGATGTTTGTTGAGAGATAAATCAATGATTCCTGGTCTTGTCTCTGTTTTTTCAGTTTTCAGAAATGTACACTCATCAATCAGTCTAGGCATGTGATAGCAATTGCTCATCATAAGTCATTAAAATCCAAGAAGATATGAGGAAAATTAGCTATGACATTGTAACAGTAATTACCTAGCAAATCAGGCCTGCAAGAGAAAAGGAGCTAGAATAGAAGCTTTAAATAGCAATAAAAGGTCAAGAAGTATAGTGCAATATCAGTTCCCTTGCACTGATTGTTTGTGGGATGATTATTTAGATTATTTTTTTTTGCTTTAAAATCTTTTTAGAACAAAGAGAAAGATGGTATAAACTTCTATTTACAATAACAATTGTATTCACATTGTGTGTCAGATGTACATGTGTTCTTTGTATGTGTGTGAAGTGCAAGACTGTAGATGATGTTCACAGTGCCCAAAACAAGCTCTGTGCATTGCTACCTAACACTCAGATTCACTCACAGTGGCTCTTCAGGTGTGTACTTGTGCACCTCACACTGAAACTAGAGATCTCACTCTATACCCTACTTTATGGCTCCTTAGTCTCCTCTCTGATTTAGGGATGTAGAGTATTTCTCTCCTAAAACAGGGAATTCACTTTCTCTTTCTTTCCTGTACCAAGTCCTTGTACTACTTGTTGGAACTGTTAAGGTTATGAAGATGAAAAGAAATTTTTTTGCAGAACCTGAAGAGAGTTTTGCTGAACAATCAAGAAAAATAGTGGGTGTGGGGTGTCAAGGGATGGGTGGAGGAGGGAAAGGAAAGGGGATGAAAAGGGGGATTAAGGTGTGTTATGTATACCAACTCCATACACAAGGAATTTAAACATTATGCACCTCACATATGTACTGATAAAAAATAAAGAAAAGAAGGAAGGAAGAAAGCAAGAAAGAACTCTGTCACATAGAAGAAATGCACTTATATAAAGCTACAGAAGGCTGAAAGTAAAATAGGAAAATGCTTGCATGCAAATACTAATGAAAGAAAGCTACCATAACTATATTAATGATAGATAAATTATATTTTAAAGCAAGAAGCAATAGTGAGGACAAAGGGGATATTTCACAAAGATAAAACTCAATTTGTTTGGCAGATAAAATAACTCTAGATTTGTAAATATCTAGTAATATATCTTAAAACATAAAAAAACAAAATGTGGTAAAGAGAAACACTAGCTGGGTATGGTGGTTCATCCCCATAATTATGGCACTTGGGAGGTTGAGGCAGGAGGATTGCTGAGTTGGAGGCCGGCATGGGCTGCATAGTGAGCTCAAGGACAGACTCAACTACATAGTGAGACCTGGCTCAAAAAACCAAAAGAGAAATAGAAAAATCTAAAGTTACAGTGGGAGAATTTCTAAAACTTTTTTGTATTGTACAACATACACAGAACATAAATTGGAAAAGAAAATGGAAAAAAATTATATTACAATTTAAATTCTATTGCTAATATTATTGTTAACATTTTGTTAAATACATCCAACATAAATATATTTTCCTGTGTTTTTTGTGTATATAGTCTATTTATACATGCATAAAACTTGAATAAAACATCATAATGTATGCACTGTCTTAGTTACTGTTTCTTTGCTGAGGCACGATACTCAACATGCACAATTGTAAGAGAAAACCTTATTTTGCTCACAGTTTGTAGATGCTCCAAGACTCCAAGCCAAGGCAACCTGGCAGAGGAGGAACAGTTCTTGGTGTGGCAAGAAAGAAGCAGAAAGAGATCAAGGGAGGAGAGAGGGAGATAACCCTTCCAGGCCACATCTCCAGTGACCAACCCCCTCCAACAAGATTTCACCTCCCACATCACATTTAGCTATGAACTCATCAGTTGACTAATCCATTGATAATTGTCACACTCCATGATCCAATCACCTCTTCAAAACCCCACCTGTGCACTCACAAGACTTTAAGGGGACATTTAGATATAAACCGTAACACTATTTGTTACCCATTTTTATTTGCAAATAATGTATATCATAAATATCTTTGGTTGTGTTACAATTTTTAAAGGCTGGATTGTAGCTTACTATATTAAGGATCATAATTTTTTAAATCTGTTCTCTGCTGGATATCAAGTACTTTTAAATCAAGGAATTATAAGCAACACAGCAATGAACAACGTTGAAGACATAACTTTGTGCCTTTGTCTTACATGTTTTTTGGGATAATTTTCCAGAAATTAAATTCATGGATTCAAAGGCATACATATTAAAAAATTTCTAACATATATCCTCATATTGTTATTTAAAGAATTGTGTAAGTGATACTCTTAAAATCATGCAAAAGCAATTTCAATTTTTCTATCTCTACCCAAATACTAGGAAATACAATTCTTTTTTTTTTTCTATTTTTATTTTTATTAGTACATAGTTGCAGTATATAATGATTACATTCATTATGGAGAGTTGATACATGTACATAAAATGTCTTAACCCTTGTTACATCCCCTCCCTCCATTTCTTGGTCCCTTTTTTATTTGCAAATGATCTATCCCTCTTACCTATTATCTATCTTGTTCTTCAGTTGTTTATGATTTGGGTTTCTCATATAAAAGAAATCGTAATATTTAAGCTTCTGTGTCTGGCTTATTTCATTTAACATATGGTTTCAAAGTGTATATATTTGCCTATAAAAGACTGAAATTTACCCTTCTTTATGGCACAGTAGTACTCCATTGTGTATAAGTACTGCATTTTCTTTATCCAGTAATCTATTGAAGAGCACATAGGCAACTTCCAAGATTTAGTTACTATGAGTTGTCTTGCTATAAACATGGATATGCACATATCACTGTAATATGAAGTCTTTAATGTCCTTGGAAAGATAGCAAGAAGGAAAAGAGCTGAATTGAGAATGTTCTGCAGTATTCTCTGTAGATTTGGATTGGTGGTCCCAAATTACCCCAGTTCCTCTTTGTTTTGGAAGCATCTTGTTTCTCCATTAATTTCTAGAGACAGTTTTTCAGGGTATATCAATCTGGGATGGAAGTTATTTTCTTTCAAGGCTTGGAATACTTCGCTCCAAGCACTTCTTGATTTGATGGTTTGTGTCGAGAAGTCTGCTGTGATTTTTATGGGTTTTCCTTTATAAGTAATCTGTTACATGTCTCTGACGGCTTTTAATATTTTGTTCTTATATTGAATTTCTGGGATCTTGATTATTATATGCCTGGGTGTAGCTCTGTTTTGATTGTAGGTAGCTGGGGTTCTGTGTGCCTCATACATCTGAATATCATTTCTTTTTCCTATGCTTGGGAAGTTTTCCTTAATTATTTCTGTGAATAGCCTTTGTAATTCCTTTGTTTGTACCCCTGCTTCTTTATTCACATTCTTTATTCTTACGTTATAGATCTTCTTGTCATCTTCTAGCCTTTGTATTGTTACTGCTTATTTCCTTGTTATTTTTAAGAAATTTTTCCTTTCATGATCCCACATTGCATACCTGTCCTCCAGTTTGGATAATCTACCCTTAGTTTCTTTCAAGTGGTTTTGCCAGCTTTCAATGGAGTTTTTTATTTCCCAGTAGTCTCTTTGAACATCTATTTTATAGAAGCACAGTTTGTAATAGCTAAATCTTGGAAACAGCCCTAATGTTCACCATCCAGTGAATGGATAAAGAAGATACTTTTTTTTAATACAACACAGTACTTTTCAGTCATAAAGATGGATAAACTTGAAACATTTGCACCTTGAGATTATACTCTTAAGATAAATAAATTGGACACATATGTGTAAATACCACATTGTTTCCCTGGTGTGAGAAACTAAAAGAATAAATAAGAAACAAAATGTATAATATATATTTTGAACTGGAAGAAAATATTCAAATGGAAAGGGTAACTAGAGAGAGGGGAAGGAGAAAGGAAGGAAGGGAAAAGAAAAAAATGTGATAAGAAGGAAAAATGTAAACAAAGAATCTGAAAATTTTTTAAAAAGTACCTGTAAATGAAAGGCAGAAGGATTTAAGGGAGGCTGGGAAAATAGGGGAAAAAAGAGCAATCAAGATATATTATGTACAAGTACATTTCCCCTAAGCGGATTGTGATTATATATATATATATATATATATATATATATATATATATAACTTAAAACAAAACAAAAGAATCATAACATTACCAAGCAAATTCAATAATATTGAAGGGCAAAAAATCTACACACAAAAATCAATAGTGTTCCCATAACTAAATAATGAACCCATGAAGAAATTAGGAAAAAAATACTATTCACAAAACTTTGAGATAAATTAAATACTTCAGCATTAAACTAACCAAGAAAGTGAAAGACTCCTATAATGGAAACTACAGTACTTTGAAAAAGAAGATGAAAGAGAACATCAGAAAATGCCAAAAATAATCCCAATTCTTGGATAGGCAGACCCAGTACAATTAAAATGACCATAGTTCCAAAACATAGATTTGACATTATCCTAATCAAAATACCAACAGCATTCCTCACAGAACTATAGAACAATGATCCTAAAATTCATATGGAATAAGGAGAATTCCAACATAGTAAAAGCAATCCTGGCAAACATCTACAAAGCAGAAAGCACCACGATCCAATATTTCAATGTAAAATACAAACCTCCAGTAATAAGAACAGTATGGCCATGCGTGATGGTGCATGCCTGTAATCCCAGAATTTGGGAGGCTGAGGCAGAAGGATTGCCATAAGTTTTAGGCCAGCCTGAACTACATAGTGAATTCAAGATGAGCCTGGACTACACAGAAAGTCACAAAAACAGACATGTGAATCAGTGCAATGGAATAAATGATGCATATACAACCCCAAGCATATTCAGCCATCTGATCTTTAACAAAGGGGCAAAAAACATATCCTAGATGAAAGATGAATTCTCTAATAAATGGTACTGGAAAAACTGGCTATACATATGCAGAAGATTGAATCCACACCCTTATCTCTAAATGTACTAAAATAAAATAAAAATGAATCAAAAAGTTTAGTATTAAAATAGAAGGTAGGCACGGTGGCACACATCTGTAATCTCAGCACTTGGGAGGCTGAAGCAGGAGGATCCTTGCAAGTTTGAGACCAGCCTGGGGTACAAAGAGAGCTCAAGGCCAGCCTGACTGCACAGCGAGACAATTTCTCAAAAAGACTAAAAAAAAAAAAAAAAAGCACAGAAATACTTAATATGCTGGAAGATCAAAGAGGCAAAACTTTTGAAGACATAGACACACACAAATACCTTCTGAAAGGAACTCAAACTGCACAAGAAATAACAGCAAAAACAAAGAAAAAGAAACAATGGCACAAATCAACAAATGCGACCGTTCTGCACAGCAAAGAAACCAACAGAATAAAGACACAGCTTACAGAAGAGAAAAATATTTTGCCAGCTACCTCTCAGAGAGAGGACTAATGCCTAGAATATATAATGAACTCAAAAAGGACCTCCCAGGATAAAAGACCCTATGAAAACATTGGTAACTGAAATGAACAGACACTTTTCAGAAGTACATAAAACCACCAAATAAATGAAGAAATGTCCAACATCTGTGACCCTTCAAAGCATTATGCAGTCAAGGTAGAGCTTTTCAAAGGTGGCTGAATCTAGGGTTTGTGATGCTGGGATTAAGAGTGTAACACTAAGGGGCTGGGGATTTAGCTCAGTGGCATAAGCGCCTGCCTTGTAAGCAGGCAGTCATGAGTTTGATCCCTGGTACCGATAAAAAGCAAAAAGACAAAAAAAAAATAATAATTTTTTAAAAAAAGTGTGACACTAGGAATAAGCGTGTGTAGTTACTAAATTAGCCTGCTAATTGGTTTAGCATTGATCAGGGTGTGGGTAATAGGAAGGCTTAGCCTAGGTGGAGGTAGCACTGCCCAGAAGGCTTACAGATTGGAAGGCAGACTTACTGCTTTGTCAGTACTACAAATTAAGCAATGCAGAATGTCTTAGTTACTTTTCTGATTGCTGAGACAAAATACTCAATACCAAAAGTTAAAGGAGAAAAGGGTTATTTCAACTCTCAATTTTTAAAGGTCCAAGGGCTGGGAATTTAGCTCAGTGGCACAAGGGCCTGCCTGGCAAGCACAAGGTCATGAGTTTGATCCCCAGTACCAAAAAAAAAGAAAAGAAAAGGTTTAAGCCCATAGTTGGCTGTCTCTAAGGCAGGGTGGCATGGCAGCGAGACACGGCAAAAGACAAAGAGTTCATAGCAGGACAAGAAATAATCAGTGAAGCCCCAGCTAGTCTGCATTCTTTCTTGTCCCTTCATATTCCATCCAGACTACAAGCCTTTTGGGTGGTGTTACCTACTCTCAGGGTAAACCTTCCCATTTCCCACCTCCAGATCTACGCTAAACCAACCAGCGGGCTAATTTAGTAACCACACACTCTTATTCCTAGTATCACGGTCTTAATCCCAGCATCACACACCCTAGATCCAGCCACCTCTGAAAAGCCCCACCTATAATCACATGAGGTTTTGAAGGAACATCTAGACAAAATTCATAACACTGAGATTCCATTTTACTCAAGAATGGCCATCATGAAGAAATTAAATAATAGCAAATTCTGGAGAGTCTTTGAAGCAAAAGGAATATTTCCATATTGATAATGTAAACTATACACCACTATGAAAATTAGTGTGAGGATTCCTGAAAATCCTAAAACTCTCAATTCAGCTCTTTTCCTTCTTGCTATCTTTCCAAGGACATTAAAGACTTCATATTACAGTGATATGTGCATATCCATGTTTATAGCAAGACAACTCATAGTAACTAAATCTTGGAAGTTGCCTATGTGCTCTTCAATAGATTACTGGATAAAGAAAATGCAGTACTTATACACAATGGAGTACTACTGTGCCATAAAGAAGGGTAAATTTCAGTCTTTTACTTGGTTAAATATTTCAAATTTGAACTCCTCTATGAGGTCCCAAAGATATCTCTTTATGTCCACTGGTGGCGTGTCTGATATTGCATGTTTGCTGTCCTCAATCTGCTTTGTAGTTTACCTTTCCTGGATCAAAGTTCTCAGGGCTGAGAACTTTTTCTTGTTGCTTCCTCTTCTCATATTTTTTTGTTTCTTCCATACAAGCGTATAGAGGAGGCCTCGGTCTCTTCCTTTGTTGGCTATGATTCTTCTGAAATGTGTTGACTAGATGATCCTGCCCCCTCCAGTGTGCTATTGTGGTGCAAACAGGGGTGGCGAATGATGGCCCCCTCCTCCAGGTCAGTCAATCTGCTGAGGCCTTCACTGTGTTAGTGTGTGCTACACATAGGGAATTGGTTTGGGACAACTTATTTATTGGGTCTCAGCCAGGGGCATGATCCAGGCCAAACACACCCCACCAATCCCGTCTGGGAAGGGAACAACTGACTGAAGCCACTGCGGTTCCTTGTTCTTGCCGGTCCTGCCTGGTTCCAAGATGTCGTCCCATTGGAATGACATCCCTTTCCATGGAAGAGTTTTATTCCTGGCACTCAGTGCAGGTTGATGCAGGTCCCCTGCCAACTCAGCTCTCCATTTGGCCTGCCGACCCCCGACCTCAGTGTGATTGTGATTCCAGTGAGTTGAAACAGTGGGAATTTGGGCAGCTCGGTAAGTCACGGCTGGCTGTGTAAGTTCGGGCACTGCAGCAGGAGCACCGAACCTTTAGCTGTTCCAGTAGTAGCACCAGGACTGCATGTTTGATAGGTTCTTCTCAACTTAGTTTCCTCCTGGGTCGAGAGGATCCATCTCCCTCTGTCTGGGACTCCCCATGCTGTGTTATTTTGGCATCTAAGTTGACTATCTCAGGGAGCCTCTGTAATCTACTCTTACCTACCTGCCATCTTTTTTCTTCCTTTCTATCTTTTTTTAATTTCCTTTTTTCTCTTTTAATTTTTTTGAGTCAGAGTTTCATTATGTAATTCAAACTGGCCTAAAACTCACTGTGTAGCTGACCCTGGCTTCAAACTCACAGCAGTTCTCCTGCCTCAGCCTCTCTAGTTCTGGGATTACAGGTGGTCATCACCATGCCCAATTCATTTTTAATTTTTATCTGTTATATTTATTCTTTTTTTAAATTTTATTTTGAAAGTAGTAAAAATACAACAGCACAAGACAGAACAAAGCCAACTGAGACAATGCAGTGAAATTGGTACAGGATTTCACAGTAGGATACTGGGATAGTAGTAATATGTACTATGGTATATCACTTTAAATTCACAATAGTTGTCCAGTCAATTAGGTATAGCAAAATCAAACCAAAAATAGAACATTATAAAACCAATTGAGAATACTGAATAGAGCAAAAGAAACATCACAAAACAAAACAGTGAAAACAACCTTTGCCTTCAAACAGAAGATAGAAAGAAATCCCCCACATTTGCTATACTGCATATGGTCATCCTCCCAAGAGATGCTGAGACATCTATCCCCAGTAGCTCTGGCGGAGGGGAGGTGGGAGAAGGGTGCTTGATTTTCAGCCCACGTGGCAGTAGACTCACAGGTAATGGTTCTCCTCCTGGCCCTCACCACAGGCGCTTACCAAGAAGGTGGGTGAATAAGCTGCCTGAGTCCCACCATGGCTGAATCTCGGGAGTTCTGGTTCCTGTTATATTTATTCTTAATGTGTCTCTTTCCAATTTTTTATCTTCTATTTCTTGTCACTTTTTTCTTTTACTTTTATCTAATTCTATAAATATCCTTCTACTCCCCAATGAAATCCTTTGTACATCCAAAAATAAAGTACTAAACTATACCTAAAAAGGACAAGAGAATAAATAAAATGGCTCTTACAGCTGCTGGATGACACAAAGAATAGTAATCTAAGAGTAATAGGAATAAATAAAAAATCAGAAGCCAACACAAATGCAAATTAATGAAATTGAGGCTAAATTACAAAAATCAATGAGTTGAAAATTTGGTTCTTTGAAACAATAAATAAAATAGACAAACAGCCAATTTTAACTAAACAAGGAAAAAAAAGACCCAAATTCATACAATTAGGAATGAAAAAAGTGAAATCACAGTAGATTATGCCAAAAATGAGTAGATCGCTGGTTTCTACTTTGAGAGACTGTACTCTAATGACATGGACATTTTAGAGCAAATGAACAGATTGCTAGGTACATGTGAACTACCAAATCTGAACCAAGAAGATATAAAAATCCTGAATAATGCAATATCAGCCAATGAAACTGATGAAGTAATAAGTAAAACCACCAACTAAGAAAAGCCAAGGCTCTGACAGATTCAATACCAAATTCTGCGAGAACTTTAAAGGTCTAATGTCAATACTCCTGAAACTCTTTAATGAAATTGAAAGGAAAGCAATCTTCCTAAAGTCATTCCTGAATGAAAACATTACCTTGATTCCAAAATCAGAAAAGTCTCTTTAGTGAACATAGACTCAAATATCCTCAGTGAGATTCTGTGAAACTGAATATAGCAAATCATCAAAAAGATTAGGCATCATGAACCAAATAAAATTCATGCCAGTGATGCAGAGATGTTTCAACATATGCAAAACAATAAATATAATACACCATATACAAAAAACAAGGGCAAACATCACATGATGATCTCAGTAGATGCAAAAGAGCATTTGACAAAGCCCAACATGCATTCATGTTAAAAAACCTAAAGAAAATAGGTATAGAAGTTCTTTGTCTCAATCCAGTAAAAGCTGTCTATGACATACTAATGACCAACATTATACTAAATGGAAAGAAACTGAAAATTTTTTTCTCTAAAATAAAGCACAAGACTAGGCTGTCCACTATCATCACTTTTGTTCAATATAGTTTTGAAAACATTAGCCAGAGCAATTAAGAGAAATAAAAGGAATATGGCTGGGAAAAGAAGAAATTAAATTGTCATTGCAGATAACATGATTCTGCACATAGAAGATCCAGTAACTCCACCAAAAGGTTGCTAGAATTAGTAACAAAATTTCAGAACATAGCAGGATTCTAAGTCAACAGTCAAAAATCAATAGCATTCTGGTACATCAATAATAAACTCACTGAGAGAGAAATTAGCAAAATGACACATTTCACAATGTTAAGAAAAAAGAATTACTTAGAGATTGACCTAAACAAGTGTGATAGATTAAATAATGCTCAAATTATAACACCCAGCCTAACTGAATCAGTGTGGTCCTGAGTGTGGAAAGACCACCTGGGAAATGTTGCCAACAGCATAGAAAGAGAACTGGAGGGAAAGATGGCATGCTGTTGATTTTCCTAGAGAAGCTTGTCATGCTGGTTTTCCTGATATGAACCTGGCTGTTCTCATTGTTGGAAGAACTCAGGTCCTCGCTGTCACTGAGGATGGCTGTGGTTATTTGGGGGGGAGCTCTAGTCCTTACCTTGAGCGTCACTTCTTAGCTCCAGTGCAGATCCTGCAGCCTTCTGACACAGAACCTTCACCCACCGGCACAGACATTCTAGCTTCCACCACTAACCTTTGGGTCTTCCCAGTGCAGATCCTTGATTCAGGTTCCTATGAGATACCTGTTGTGGGCTCTAGGGCTGTGTCCAGATGGACTTGTGTAGGATAATGCCATGGGTTCTAGGTCTTCAGCTAGATTCTTTGGGTCCCTTATGTATGGACAGATCACATGCACTCTTCTGTATTTGACTTTTTGGGTCAATATTATAAAATAATTTTATAAATTATATGTCCTGTCCTAAATCTATACCCTTTGCAAACCCTGACTACAATAGTGTGCTGACAGTTATGGGTCAGTTATATTTGAAAACCTTTGTTACTGGTATTGGAGATCTCTTTAATTAGAGTCTGCTTTCCAGTGATGTGCTCTCAGCATAGCAAATTATAGGCCTTTGTCTCTGTCCCAAGATCCAATGACCTCTGTTAATTTGGGGAGAGGAGTACACAGTGTATCTGACTCAGCATGCAGTTCTCTGGAAATGAACCACAATATTTTTGATGACACAAAGACAAATAGATACTGCCGTACAGAATCAAGCCAATTAATAGAAATGATATGGTAACTTGTCAATAGCAATAAAATTAACAAACATTACAAAGTCAAAGACAAACTTAATATTGACATGCCATAAGAATCAATAAAAGCTATAAGTTTACCAGCTTTAACAACAAAAAGAGATTTGTAGTTATAATGTAGATACAAAGATATTCTTCTGAGACACACAGCCTGAGCACTCTCTACCCTTCACTGTTACAGCCTTTAGCCCCAGGACCAGGAAACTGAGCCAGAGCTGTGGGGCTGTGTGCCAGATCCTCTGCAGGCAACCTGCGGCCTTTGCCACAGGAACTACAAGTCTTATGGATCAAGGAGGCACAGTGTAAGCCCTATCACTGGAACTTTCCCCACACCAAGTAGCACACCTCCTTAGGTGCTTCCTCCAGTCGACATATTCAGTGGCTACATGGCTGGCTTAGAGAGATCCTAAATGTGCAAAACAGCCCACTCTCCTTTCCAAGTAAGAAGCCCTTCTGCCACATGCTCTCCAAAATTGACAGCTCCTAGCCAGACCCTAAGATTAAGGAGAAGGAAAGCATGATGTAAATGAAGATTTACTGGAGACATTAGGAGAGAGTCCATTTTCCCTTGCATTTCTTTTGTGTTTGTTACGGGTTAAGAACTGGTAGTCAACTTAACGCCAGCTGGATTACATCAGCATGGCATTGAGTGAAGATGCTCCACCTGAGGAAAGTTGCCAGGATAAATAGGTGGAGAAGAAGGGAGGTGTCGAAGGGTTGAGGCGTTAAGGAGGCATTGTGGGTTCTCCTACGAGTTGCTGTCTGAGCTGTTGGTTCTCCTGGAGAAGCTCTGGTCCTCACATCTAGCATTGCTTCCTGACTCCAGAGGGGAAGACATGTGCTGCTTGGTCTCCAGGATGAACTTGTCATACTGCTTCCTGGCACTTACCCCACTGTGCTTGTTGTTCGAGGAGCTTGGGGGGCCTCCGTGTCACTGAGGATGGCTGTGGTGCCTTCAGGATAGCCATGGTCTTTGTTGTGAGTGTGACTTATAGGCTCCAGAGTAGAACCCTCATCCCACTAGCACAGCTCCTTCATCCTGCTGGCATAGACTTTCTGGCTTCCACCATTGACCCTTGGGCCTTCCCGGCGCACATCCGTAAAAGAGAATGGCGTGAGTCCTTCTTGTGGGCTCTGGACCTCCAGTTGGACTCATGGGAGGCACTGTCCTGAGCTCTGGGATTTTATCTGGACTCATGTGGGACATTGCTGTGGGGTTTAGGCTCTTGACTAAATAATCTCTGTCTTTGGTGTTGCAGATAGATTTCCTGCATTTTCCTTTGTTAACTTCTGGTGACCATTATGAAAATATTATAATCTCCATGTTCTAATCCTAGTTGTTCTCTGTGTATAACCTCTGACTACAACAGTGTTATTCTTTACTCCTACCTATCTCATCTTTAGAGTTTTACACGACCCCATTTGCCTCCACTAGTATGACAAATATGCATCAAATTCAACCATGGTGTGGACTTCAGGTGGCAAGTCCAGATCCTATTGTCCCTTCATGAGGGAGCACAAGCATTTTTAGTTTACCTCTTTGAAGATGCCTATCTTTTCTTAAATGCTGATGGAGTCACTGTCTTCCCCAAGGACTTCCAGCTGGCCAGGAGGGTCTGAGGCATTCAGGAAGGATTTAACTGAGCTACTACTGTACCTTTAAATAATACCTGGGACTCTCTGGAGCCATGACTAGATCCAGTGACATCTGAGGTGCTTCTTGGACTTTTCTGTCTCTGAGTAGTGTGTTTATGTGTGTGTGTGTGTGTGTGTGTGTGTGAGAGAGAGAGAGAGAGATGCCTTTATATATTTCTTTATTAAAGAGACTGCATGACTTGTCTGAAACCGAGTAAATGTGTTATATGAGACAATCAACACAGCTTGAAAAGCCTGAAAAGTATTTTCAGACAAAAGGCTCCATGTTCAGCTTTAGCTTTTCAGTTACTCGTATGGCTGGTTAAAGATTTTGAAGACATCAGATTTTGCTGTGTTATGAAGGGAGAAAATATATTATTTTAGATATTTCTGTATGATGTACACTTTTGAATGTATATACATTTGTACTTTTATTTAAAATGATTCCCCATTATGTGGTCTTGAAGCCTTATAAAGTTTTCACTTATTAATTGGAATGGCTTTATTCTGGGCTGCTTGATATTATTGCCTGTGATGAAATGAACAGCTATTTTGAAGAAAACAAGACATCATAATAGCTAGTACTAATTTAATACCATCTTGTTTTGAAGCCCCAACCAAACTATGGCTCTTCTGTCTCCATTGGTTTTATCATGTTGTATCTTGCTGGATTTTATTATATGTGATACTATAAACAAAAATTGTTATAGGCAAAGAGATAATGTAGAAATCATTGTTAGTTTTCTGTTAGCTGGTTCTAAATACCCTACAATGCTTTCATCCACTTGAATGGTTTTACACTGTCTTGATATTTTTGATGCTATAGTATACGAAGTTATATTCAAATATTTCAAGGAAAAAGACACTATGGTAATTACTATTAAGTCGAGTTATTTGGCGGTGAAGCACTAGGTTGCTGAAACTGTCATGCTTTGACCTGTATTGTTATGTTATATCCTCTTTTATCTCAGTCTCTCCCTTATTCATTAAAAAATTAATTATTTTTATTACTTTTTTAATTAAGGGGAAAAATTTAAAAAATAGCAGAATATATTATAGTAACTTTTTTGATTTCCTATTAACTTTATTTGAAGTCCTGTAATACTCCCACTATCTTGTTTTGACTGATTAGACTCTGTTTTGTTCTGTATGATAGTATCAAGTTTAAGGGTATAGGCAACTAGTTGAAGGCAATAAGATTCACTATGATGCCCATTCTGGTTTGACTATTATCCTATTTTGAAGCCCTGTAATGTTTACAATGTTTACGTTTTATTGGTCTTGTTCTCTACTGTTTTGTTCAACTTTATAATACCTAATGAGATAGACAATTCTTCTTAAGGAAGCAAGAGGCATTATGGTAACCATTGTTGATAACTTTGCACTGTGTTTTTACATCATGTGCTATGTCTATCCTTGGTTTTGACTGACAGCTTTGTTTTGTCATATTAGACTTTATTCTCTTCCAAAAAAAGTAATAAGAACTATGGGAGTAATAAAACCCAAAATGTGTAAATTTTGTTGTAATAAAGAGAGGAAAAGAAAGTGCTCTAAAGGATACAACAGCAAGTGTGTTTAGGTGTGTTAAATAGATGACCATATTAATGTTTTTGATTGGATCACTGAACACAACTTGTTTACAGTCTCATTGAATGTCCACTTTGTATGCTTTGATCCTGTGACTTGAACAACTATCTCTAAGATGATAATGTATAATCTATTAACTGGTGATTTCTTACTATTTTTTTTGTAGTTCTGTATTACTTGTACCCTTACACTGTTTTGTTTTTTCTCTTTTTCCTTTTAAATAAAATTTAAAAAAATAAAATATTAGGGAAAAAATAAGAGAACATTTCAATTATAGTTGCTTGTAATAGCTGGCCAGGCATTTCTAGCACACAAATTTGATTGTATTATTCCTCCCAATTTGATTGTATTATTAATGCCTGTCAACAAATGTGTAGTTTCTCAAAACTTAAAGGTTAAAATAGAAAAATCTGTTTTTCATTTTTTGATGCTAGGTATTAAACGGAGATCCTTGTGCATGCTAAACATGCTTTACTTTGGAGATACGCTTCCGGCCTGAAAAACAAAAGTCCATAAAGCTCTCTGATTCCTCCTAGAAAATTCCTATTAAAATCATTTAGAAATTCTGACTCATAGAATCTAACATTGGATGCTTCATTGTAATCATAAAAGATGAATCATATCAGCCCAGGAATTTAAAGTACTTTTTCAATCTCTTTACAAACATTTTTATGGTTTATTTTTGAAAATATAATAAAAATAATTCTTTAGTGAAAATATAAAAGCAAAATTGCTATTGTAGCATATAGCAGGTTTTTTTTTTTTTTTTTTTTTTTTTTTTTTTTTTTGAGACAAGGTCTTGCTGTGTGTTCCGGCTGATCTTTTTAATATATATTTTTTTTTATTTTAAAGAGCATAAAGCAAAGCAAAGCAAAACAGAACAGAACACAGCAAAGCAGAGTAAAATAACTCAAATAACACAGGATTTCAGAAAAAGATAACAGGAAATCAACAGTGACTACCATAATGTCTCTTGTTTTTTTCAAAATAGTTGTCTATAGCTTCAGTTTCTTACATTAGGGAGACAATATGGTATTTACACATGTGAGTTTGATTTATTTCACTTATGAGTATGGTCTCAAGTTGCGTCCATTAACTTATAAAAGCCTGAATGTGGCCTTTCTTTATGGCCAAGTAGTATTCCATTGTACAAAAATACCACATCTTTTATTATCTACTCCTCAGGTGATGGGCATTTGGATTGTTTCCAAGATTTAGCTATTACAAATTGTGCTACTATAAACATGGATGTACATATATTACTTTGGCATGATATTTTCAGTTCTTCTAGGAATATGCCCAGAAGTGGAATAGCTAGGTCAAATGAGACCTCCATTCCCCAATTTTTTTATTTTTTATTTTTATTTTTTGGTAATACTTTATTTCTCCATCAGTTTTAAAGAAAAATTTTGCAGGATACATGAGTTGGGATTGGAAGATTTTATCTTTTCAGGCTTAAAACACTTTGCTCCATGCCTTTCTGACCTTTAAGGTTTGTGTAAAAATGTCTCCTGTTATTCCAATGGATTTTCCATGACAAGGAGCACCTCAAGAAATTCATGACCATCAAACCTGCATCACAGAAAACTCTCAAAGATATCCAAGAAAGAGAAATAAAGCCAACAATGTCAGTAAGTCAAAAAGAATATGTACACTGGTGTGATGAGCGCACAACAAAAGGAGAAAAAACTGAGGCAAGCAACAACAGGAAAGTAATGCAATGGCAGAAGAAGTCAGTACTTCGTGGCTGGGGACTTACCTCAGTGGCATAAGTGCCTGCCTTTCAAGCAGGCAGTCGTGAGTTCGATCCCCAGTACTGATAAAAGAAAAAAAAAAAAAGTCAGTACTTCTCAGTTATAACTCCCAATGTAAAGGATTTTGATTACCCAATCAAAAGAAGCATATTGGCAGAATGGATCAAGAAATAAAACCAACGAGATGCAGCACACAAGAAATACATTTTGTTCACAAAGGATGGAAAACAATATTCCACTCAACAAGAATGCAGAAAAAAGGATTTGCTATCCTAATTTCAGACAATGTTGACTCCAAGCTGACTGATCAGAAGGGACAAAGATAACTACTTATTAGTTAAAGGAACAATTCAAAAGGAGAAATTAACTGCTATAAGTATATATACACAAAATTCTGGCACACACATGTTCATAAACACGAATGGACATGAAACATCGGATAAACACCAGTACCGCTGTAATGAGGGACCTCAATACCACATTGTCACAAATGGATAGATCAACTGTACAAAAGATCAACAAAGGATTATCAGAATAGAATCAAGCCTTCAAAGAAACTGACTTAATAGGTATCTATAGAGTGTTCTATTCAACAACAAAAAAGAATACACGTTCTTCTCAGCAGCATATGAGGCTTTCTCCAAAATAGATCATATACTGTTGTGGTTTGTGGCTGTATGTCTCCCCTCCTCAAGCCTCATGCAGTCTTAGGATTTTATGGAGGAGGCTAAATCTAGAATGTGTGATGCTGGTATTGATGTGTGATTGCAAATCAGCCCACTGATTGGTTTGACACTGCTCTAATCCCAGAAATCTAGATACAATATACAGAGGAAAGAAAGAGTCTTGCTCTCCCCACATATTTTGCTACTTTCTGCCTGCCATGACGGTTCTCCTCTGCTCCACCATACCAATTATAGAGTGAAACCTTTACAAACTGTGAACTAAATAAACTGTCCCTCCTTTAACATTGAGTGTAAGGTATTTTTTCTCACCAAAGAGAAAAGTAACTAAGATACTAGCCAATAAAGCATGCTTAAGTAAATGCAAATTTCTTTTTTTTTTTTTTTTTTGTCTTTTTGCTTTTTATCGGTACCGGGGATCGAACTCATGACTGCCTGCTTGCAAGGCAGGCGCTTATGCCACTGAGCTAAATCCCCAGCCCCAAAATTCTTAATATGGTCATCTATCTTTTTTTTTTTTTTTTTTTTGCAGTACCGGGGATTGAACTCACAACCTCACACTTGCCAGGCAGGCGCCTATGCCACTGAGCTAAACCCCTGGCCTGTAAATGCAAATTTCTTAAGATTTGATTTTAAGAATTGAAATTATCCTGTGCATATTATCAGATTATAGTGCAATGAAACTAGAAATTAATTGCAAAGAGACCACATAAACAATGCAAACACATGGAAATTAAACAACATTCCCTCAAATAATCAGTGGGTCACAAATAAAATTAAAGAAGAAATTAGCTTTTAAAATCAAAAAATAATATATGCCAGTAGAATATATTAGGACCTATGGGACACAATGAAAACTGTCCTAAAAGGGAAGTTCATAGGGGTAGATTCTCATATCAGAAAAACAGAAGATGCTCAAATATATAACCTAATGATGCACCTCAAAGTCCTGGAAGAAGAATAACAATCCAAACTCAAAGCTAATACAAGGGAGGAAATTATAAAGATCAGGGCAGAAATTAATAAAATAGGGACTAAAAAATGCAAAAATCAATGAATTTCCAGGCATGGTGGCACATATCTATAATCTATGAACTCAAGAGGTTGAGGCAGGAGGATTGCTGTGAGTTTGAGATCAGCCTAGCCTACATAGTGAGTTTAAGTTTAGACTGAACTACATAATGAGACCCTTTCTCAAAAACATAATCAAAGATTTGAAGAGGTGAGTCTTTGAAAGATTAAACAAAGTAGACAAACCCTTAGCTAATCTTACCAAAATAAGGAGAAAAAAGACCAAATTTATGCAATTAGAAATGAAAATGATGAAATTCAAATAAATTCTGCTGAAATTCAGATTATTGGAAATTGTACTCTAATAAAATAGAAAATTCAAAGGAAATGGATAAATTCCTGGATACATATGAACTTCTAACGCTTAACCAAGAAGATATAAAAGTCCTGAATAAACCAATATCAACCAGTGAAATTGAATAAGTAGTAAAAAAAAAAAAAGTTACCAACTAGCTAAAGCCCAAATCCCAGCAGATTCACCACTAAATTCTATAAGAACTTTAGAGGAGAGGAGAGCTAATACCAGTGGTCCTGAAATTCTTTAATGAAGTGAAAAGGGAAGCAATATTCCCAAGTCATTTCTGGAAGCAAGCATTACCTTGATTCCAAAACCAGAAAAGGAACCCTCTTAAAAAAAAAAAAAAAAAAAAAAAAAGAACTACAGGTTGATCTCTTTCATAAACACAGATATAAAAACTCTCAATAAGATATTGGCAACCAGGTATCATGATCAAGTAGGATTCATTCCAGGGATTCAGGGCAGGTTCAATACATGCAAATCAATAAATGTTATACACCACATAAAGAGAAGCAAGGACAAAAGCCACAAGATTGTCTTAACAGATACAGAACATCATTTGACAAAATCAACACCCATTCATGATAAAAATAGTGAAAAATTTGGAATAGAAGGTCTTTATCTCAATCTGATAATAGCAGTCTATCACAAACTAACTGCCAATATCATGTAAATGGAGAGAAGCTGAAAACTTTCCATCTAAAATCAGGAAAAAGACAAGGATGTTTACTGTCACTGCTTCATTTTACTATAGTTCTGAAAAATTAACTAGAAGAATAAGAAAAGAGAAAGAAATAAAAAGGATATGGATAGAGAAGGAAGAAATTAATCATTATTTGATGACAGGATCCTATACACAGGAGACTAAGATGCCAACAAAGGACTTTTAGAACTGATATACAAATTCAGCAGTGTAGAGAGATACAAAGCCAGTGCTCAAAAATCAATAATGTTACTGCACACCAATAACAAATTCAATGAGAAATAAGTGAAATAATACCTTTCAAAATATTATCTAGAAAAATGAAATCCTTAGGAATTACCTAACTAGGGAAGTGTGAGATACTCTATAAAACGAGATTGAAGTTATCAGAAAATGGAAATCCATCCCCTGTTCCTGGATAGGCAGAACTAGTATAGTCAAAGTGGCCTTACTTCTAAAACTGTTATGTAGACAATGCAATCCCAGTCAAAATATGAATAGCATTCTTACAGAACTAGAGAAAACAAATTTAAAGTTTATACGGAACCAAGGAGTATTATACTACAAAGCTATAGTGATAAGAACAACATAATATTAGAAAAAAAGACAAAAAGACAGGGATCAGGGGAACAGATAGAAGATTTAGAAACAACTCCAGGCACACTCAGCAATACTATGTTAATGAAGAGGACAAATCCCTTAGCTGGAGGAAAGACAACCTCTTTAACAAATGGTGCTAAGAAAACTGGCTATCCACATGCAAAACGTTGAATCTAGGCCCATTTCTCTCACCATGTACTAAATTCAAAATGGGCCAAACTCCTAAACTTTAGAACAGAAACACTTGAAGACACACTCAGTAAAACACTTCAATACATAGGTATAGCCAAAGACTTTCTGAACAAAATCCCAGTTGCACAAGAAACAATACCAAGAATCAAGCAATGGGATCACATCAAATTAAAGAGCTTCTACACAACAAAGGAAATCACTAACAAAGTGAAAAGACAGCCTACAGAATGCGAAATCTTTTTGCCAGCTACTCCTCAGAGAAAGGAATAGTATCTAGAATATCTAAATAACAAAAAATTAGATGCCTCTGATATTTACAAGTCCAATTTAAAGATAAGCATATGAATAGACACTTCTCAGGTGAAGAAATATATATGGCTAATTAAATACATGAAAACATGTTCAATATCTTCTGGCCATTCAAGAAATTCAAATTATAATACTGAGATTCCATCTCACTTAATTAAGAATGGCTGTCATCAAAAAATCAGACAATAACTAATGCTGGGGAGGTTGTGGGGAGAAAGGAGCTGTTTTGATTGTTGGTAAGACTTTAAACTGATACAAGCACATTAGAACTCAGTATGGATAATCTTCAAAAAAACTAAAGGAGAAATTCCGCTTGACCTGCTATTCTCCTTCTAGGTATCTTCCTCAAAGAGTTAAAGACATCATACCACAGTGATTTATGCATATCCATGTGTATAGCAGTGAAATTTGTAATAATTACATCTTGACAACAACTTATATTTCCATCAACAGATGAATGAATAAAAAGTATGGTACTTATACGCAATGGAGTGCTACTCTGCCATGTAAAGGATAAACTTGAGTCATTTGTAGGAAGGTGGATGCATTTTGACACCATAAATATCACATGGTCTGTATCATAAGAAAAGCTATATATGTAAAATACAAAATACAAAATGAAAAATAGATAATATGAAAAAAGAAAGAAAAATATTTAAATCCAATATGGACAATGTATCTAAATGTGTACCTTGACTTAGTACAATTGCCTTACATTTTTATGATTTCTTTGGTTGATTAATCTGGTTTTCAATCTGTATATATGATAATTACCTTTATAAAGTCTTATATGATAAATGAATCTGATGCTGAGAAGGTAAAATGGGAGTGAAGAGAGGTGAGAAAAAGAAGGGAATTGAAATGTATTACATACATATATCAATCTCCTACAGTGAATGCAATCATTATCTACTGCAAGCATGTACTAAAAATTAAAATTAAAATAATAAAATTAACAATTAAAAATAATTAAAAGTATAAGAAAAGAATCTCTATGAGTCCCTAGCACCTCACAATATGGTAATATTTCTGCTGCAATGTCTCCGCCTTGCATCCAGCCCATCATGGACTGAAACCTTTAGCAAATTAAACCTCTTGAGTCTTCTAAGATGTGGGTATTGAGTATTGAGTCTTAGTAACAAGAAGGATGACTAACACAACTGACGTTTTGGGGTATCTAAAATATAGTTCCTACCAGAAAGATAGGCAACTGATTTTAATTGTTTTTCTTCAGTGAAATGGATTGCATCTGAGAATGCCCTACACTAGTTTTGCTCAGTTTCAGTTTTGTTCAGTCTGACAGTTATGGAAATATGAAAAATTATGTCCTAGTTTAAACTCTTGCTTTGGGTGACATTTAAAAATTTGATTAGGTAGTGCCAAATTTATAGAGTTGAGGAAAACATATTATGGTATAATATATAAAATATAGTCCTTCGGTTTAACTTTTATGATTTCATATAGTTACAAGTATATGGAAATTAAGAATATGGTAGGAGTTCTCTTTCAAATAAGTAGGGGAAGGATGGTCTTATTAATAAATACATTTTGGACATTGGTTATCTATCTGGAAAAACAAAATCAGACTTGTATCTCATGTTACTTTAAGTTCCAAGTGAGGTTTGAAAGGTAAAATAGTTGTACAATTATACAATAGGAGAAACTTTTCATAATATTCTGTTGAGAGAGAAAAAACTATATATAAAAAAACTGATGCAAAGGCATTACAAGTAATGTTTTAAAAGCAACAAACCAGGATAAAATATTTCCATTAATAAAACATGAATGATATCAACTGTAAATACAACTTTTCTGTAAAAAACAATAATAGAACAGCAAAATAGGCAAAGTATCTAAACATGCAGTTTAAAGAGCTACAAATCACCAATAAGCCTGTAAACAGATACGCAGCTTCATTACTTAACAGCAAAATGTAATATCTAACATTACTATACCACTTCTCATTTTCTGATTAGCAAAATTTGAAAGATAATTTTGTGGCATTGAAGAATTAAAAAAAATTCCTAAATGTCTATCAAGAGAGGAATGACTCCAAGATATGTTGTAGGTGACAAGTATTTGCAAAACATGTACCATACAATACATTCTAACACTATGACTATATGTACATGTATAAAATTCATAGAAAAAGGTCTTATATGCACATCAAACTAAGAATCTGTCTCTGAAGAAAGAATTGTGGTATATTGAGGGATAATTTACAAACAATACATCACATACATTTTAACTGTTTAAGAAGTTTATTTTGGGAGATGTGGCTGCAGATTAAACCCAGGACTTTGTGTGAAGAATTTCAACAACTGTATACACAGATATAACTACCACAAAGACAAGGTATAGAATATGTCTAACATCTCAGAAAGTTTCCTTTACCTCTTTCCATTTACTTCTCCACTATTTCCAAGGCAATCGCTTTCTAGCTTTTTATCTCCATACATTAGTTTTATTTGCTCTAAATTTCATATAAATGCACATATTGCTTCCTGCAATATTATTTTTCTGGTGAGTGGTACAGAGGCTTTGCATTTTTTCTCTTTCAGTCTCTATCTATCTATGTATCTATCTATGTATCTATCTATATATCTATCTATGTATCTATCTATGTATCTATGTATCTATCTATCTATGTATCTATGTATCTATCTATCTATCTATCTATCTATCTATCTATCTATCATCTATCTCTATCTATCTATCCATCCATCTATCTATCCATCTTTATTTTGAGGCAGGACCCCACTATGTATTCCAGGCTGGTCTTGAACTCATGATCCTCTTGTTTCAGCCTCCTGAGTGCTGGGATTACAGGTGTGAGCCATTATGCTTGACTCCTGCACTGTTCTTTTAGTTTGGCTAATTTCAATCAGCACACTATTTTCAAGATTTGTCTATATAGGTTCATATATCATTACTTCATTACTTGTATTCACCTTTTTGAGGCAGGGTCTCACCATGCAGTTCAGGCTGACTTTGAACTCACTTTGTAACTCAGGTTGTCCTCAAACTCACAGGGATCCTTCTGCTGCCACCTCCTGAGTGCTGGGATTAGAAGTGTGTATAACAACATCTGGTTCTCTTCATTAATTTTTTTTTCTGAGCAGTATTCTCCTTTATAGATTTTCAACAGTTTGTTGATACAGTCTATTGTTTTCCTTTTAAGATATACATGAAACTGATGTAAATATCCACGTACCAGTCTTTGTGTAGACAGTGTTCTATTTTGACTAAATAATGCTCATAAATGAAATTGTTGAGTCTTATGGTAAATGAATACTAAACTTTATAAGAAATTGAGAAAGAATTCTTCAAAGTTATTGCACTATTTTTGTACCTCTGATGGCAATATATTAGTGTTCTAGTTATCAATTTTCATCAACGTTTGGTTTTAGACCTTTTTTTTTCAATAATGAGGACCAAACCCAGGGCCTTTGCATTGAGCTACATCCTCAATCCTTTTGTTGTTTTTTATTTTAAGATAGGACCTAGTTAAGTTGTTAAATTTCCCAGGCTCAGCTTGAACTTGCAATCTTCTTGCCTCAGCCTCCCAGAGTTCTGGGACTAGAGGAGTTCACCACCATGCCTTGCCTGGTGTATGTATTTTTGTCTTTAGTGATCATGTGGTGATATCTCATTGTGGTTTCTATTTGTATTCTCAGGTTTCTAAAGATGTTGGAAATTTGATATCCTTCTTTGTTATGTATCTATTGTTTGTGCCTGTCTTTCAAAAAATTGGGTGCATTTTATTGTTGATTTGTAAGGATTGCTTATATATTCTAGACATAAATCCATTGCAAGATATATGTACTGAGTATATTTCCAGCTCATTTATATATTCATTTTGTTAACAATGTCTATGATGAACAGAAAAATTAAATGTTAAGCTGCAATTTATCAATTCATCTTTTATTATTAATACTCTTGTGTCCTAAAACATCATTGCTTACTCTAAGTTTATGAAGATATTTCCTGTGCCTTATGCTAAAAAATATAGCTTTGGGTTTATTTTTGGTATTCTAGGAACATAAAAGAGGCATCAGTCTCTCTGAAACAGGTATTTTACAACAGGTTATCAGATTTGAAGAGAACAGAGTGTAGAACTCAAGACTTCTTGGTAGACATCTTCAAAAGCCACTCATCAGGGACGGTAAAAGGAGTGGGATAGAAAAAGTGCATAACCTTCAGACCATAAGTAAAATAAATTAATCCAAAAAATGGGAGAGGGAGAACAAAGAAGCATGGCAAGTAGAAAATGTACAACCTGGAGGCAGGGATAAATCCAAACATCATAGTCATAATGTGAATTGATTAAATGAGACATAAACTTAAAATGAGATATAAACTCTCATATTGTATTAAAAATAAAATAAAATCCATCCATCTCTATGTTGCATTAAATAAGATAGAGAAAATTAATAAGATAATGTCACATTATCTGTGTAGAATTTCAGACAGAAAGAAAGGACTAAAAGTGTGAAAGAAGGATATTTAATAAGTATGGCTATGCTACCTAGAAGATATATATCTTAGTTACTTTTCTCTTGTTATTGAGCCAAACTACTTGACACCAAAAGCTAAAGGGAAAAAGGTTTATTTAGCTCATAGTTTGTAGAGGTTTTGGTCAACAGTCAGCTGGTTACAAGGCAGAGCTGCACATGGCAAAGGGGCAACCATTCCTGGTGGTGGAGGACAGCAAAACCAAGAAAGACAGAAAGACAAGACTCTTTTCTGCCCTTTATATTATATACAGTCTACCAGCATTATGGCAGTATCAATCCAACCGATGAATTGATCCAGCAACCACCAACCCTTAATCCCAGTATTGTACTATAAATCAACCACATAGTATACATTTAGCCACCTCAGAAGAAATTTTATGACTGCATGAGGCTTTAGGGGACATCTAGACACAAACCAAAATATATAGTGCATACGTTTTTTATGTAATTGACAACATAGCTTCAAAATAGAAAATACGAACAGTTTGCACATAGCTGAGCATGGCAGCAAATGTCTTTAATCCCAGAATTTAGAAGGCTGAGGCAGGAAGATTGCCATGAGTTTGAGGCTGGTCTGGGTTACATAGTGAGTTGAAAACTAGCCTGAACGACACAGTGAGATGTTGTCTAAACAACAGAATACACAGTTATCATTTGATATCCACATATAGATGCTCAAGTTCCTTATATAAAATAGCAAAGTAATTTTCAAAAACATTTTATTTACTTTGAATCATCTCTAGATTACTTGTAATTCCTAATACATTATAATGCCATGTAAATAGTTAGATTATATTGTTTAAGGAATAATGATAAAACTAAAAGACAGTTCAGTACAGATGCAGTTCTCTTCTCAAACATTTTCTATCAGTAGTTGGATTATTCTATGGATGCAGAACCTATGACTACAGAAGACTAATTGTAAATATGAAGAAAAATTGTTATGTTCACAACCACAGTTGAAAGGCTTAAGGATGTAGAAAATTTGACTAACTTCTTTAGTAAAAATAACTGTATCCATAAGAGTATAACATTCTCTTCATAAATGTTTGGTTTGAAATCTTTGCTTATACATAAAAACCTACTTTATCAACAGTTAAATTCCATCAATTTTCAAAAACACGTAAAATTATATTGGGATTTATATTTATTTCTTATAGCTTATTTATTCAGCAACTGTTTATTGAATGTCTACTGTATTCCAGGTCCTGTTTTAGGTACTGATAGTGAGGTGCTAAATAAAAGACAATGCCTGTTTCCAAGGAGTTTACAATAAATCAAATAACACATCAATAAAAATATTAATTTTTTTAACTTTTTTCTTAAAAATTCAAGATGTAGCAGAACAATAAACCTCACACAAAGTAGGAGGAAAAGCAAAGAAGACAAACAAAACCCATAGTATAATTGATATATAATGCAACAGCAAGCAGAAACAGCAAAACAACACCCAGGATTTGGAGGCCAATTTATTTATGCTGATGGGCTCTGATCAGGATCATTCCCAGAATATTAGGCCCTGATTTCTGGTGGTCTAGGGCTTATATGGGATAAGAAAGCAGGAAATAGAGAGGCAGAATGGCTTGTCAGTTGAGGATTGGGTCTTACAATACGCATCATAATGACCAGCGATGCATCACAGTGACTAGGTATTTCTAAGAGACAGAAGCAACTGGAACTGGAATAAGAACTATTACCTGGGCAACTAAGGAACTGAAGTATAGTGGATGGAGGAGGGGAGGCATTTTCTGTTACAATACAAATTTAACTTGTTATTTAAGAAGTTTTGACAATTTGCAGTTTAAATCTTTTTTTTTTTTTTTTTTTTTTTTTTTTTTGTCTTTTTCCTTTTTATCGGTACCAGGGATTGAACTCACAACTGCCTGCTTCCAAGGCAGGCGTTTATGCCGCTGAGCTAAATCCCCAGCCCCTGCAGTTTAAATCTTTAATGATCCCTCAAAGTCTCATGTGTTTGGGTTGGGTTATGGGAGTGCTATACTCATTAGTGGATTCATACACGGATGAGTTCAGTAGTAACAGGAGGTGGGACTCTGTTGGAGTACAGTCACTGGGGGTTAGACATGGAAAAGTATAACAGACAAGCAGCCTTCTTCTACCATACCTTTCCACCTAATGTTTCTGCCTTGGATTGAGCTGACCATGGACTGAAACTGTGAGTAAAAATAAACCTTTCCTCTTTTAAACTTTGTGTGTTGGGTATTTTGTCCCATGGATGGTAAAGCGACTAGTGTAGAAACTGGTATCAAAGAAGGGTTGTTGCTGTACTGTGACTGACCATGTAGTTTAGACATCTTTCATACTGCTTTGCTGGAGAAATTTGAAAAAGCTTTGGAGATGTGGGCTAGAGAAGCCTCAGAATGCAGTAAGTGCAGCTTCATGGATGATTCTGTTTGGAGTTCAGAAGATCAGAAAGATGACAGGAATGTAGATAACAAAGATCAGATTTAGGACATTTCAATTGAGAACAAGGACTTCACTGGCAATTGGACTAGAAGCTATGTGTGATATGCCCTAGTAGAAAATTTGTCTTCATTTTGCTATTCTCCAAAGTCTTTGTGGGAGACTGGATTAAGGGTGGTGGCATAATTAATCTGGCAGAGGAAATTTCAAGGGAGCCCAATGTTCAGGCTGTGCATGATGCAGTGTGGCCAGGCTCTGAACTCTACCCTTAAACTTTCAGAGGCTGTGTACAGATATTTCTTGTTTAATGACTGGGCTATGCTTCCCACAGCTAGGTTACTAAATGAATTAGTCCTTAAATGAGGAATTGTGTTTACTATGTACATTATAATATTCAGAACAAAGAAATGGTCAATGGAAATTTCAATTTGATGACTGCTTTTATTTGTACAATCCTTGCAGTATTGTAATGTACAGCAGAACATAAAATTACAGTGCTGTATATTATAACTAGCAAAAATTACAGTACTGTATAACAAAAGGTGTACTGTACAAAAATCACATTGAAGCTTTATAAACAAGATGTACAGAACCATATGAAAAAGTCAGGTCATAAGTCTAAATAGGATGCCTTGGTTGTAACTGCAATTAGTCCTGAAAGAGGTGGTTAAATGAGAAATATCTGTATTAGAGTCAACAATTAAAAGACAAAGACTCTAAACAAGAAGAAAAATATCCGAGGGAACAGAAGGAAATTTCTAAGTACTTTAAGCTATACAATGATTTAATAACAATATGAACTTCATAAAACAAAAACTCAGAGATGAGACATTAAAACAACAAAACTAGATAAAAAGAAAAATTGCAAATTAGAGAACAACATCATTATAAAATAATAACTTATAAACAGCATAAAATATAAAACTGTGGCTAACATTGAATTATGGACAGAGGAAATGCTTATGATAACCACATCAATTACAGAAGTAAAATATGGAAGACATCAAAGGAAATAACATATTATTATATTTACACACACACATGCAGTCATTCTTGTTTATCCACAGAGAATTAGTTCTAGGGCTACTTCTCCAGATATTCAAATCTACAGATGCTTAAGTCCCTAACATAAAATGGTGTAGTATTTTTATAAAACCTGTGCACAACATCCTGTGTAATTTAAATCTTCTCTAGATTACTTGCAATGCATAATATAATGTAAATATTATGTAAATATGTTTCCCATAATATGTAAATATTATGTAAATATGTTATTTTGCATTGTGTAGGGATTAATGACAAGCAAATATCTGTGCTACTGCAGAAACAATTTTTTTCCAAGTATTTTCTATCTGGGATTATTCAAATCCACAGATATAGGACCTGTGGATAGGATGGATTGATTCTTTTATCTTTAATTTTATTTAAAGATAAAAAATAGAAAAAGGGTAGAAATAATACATAATTTCAAAAAAAATAAACAGTAAGAAATTACTAATTGATAAATTATGTAGTGTCTTCTTAGAAATACTTGTTCAAGTTACAAAAGTAAAGCATACAAGGTGAACATTCAAACAGTGAGACTGCAAACAGTTCTGTACAATGATCCAATAAAAACTTAGTAATATGATTATCAATCCTATACAATTAAACATACATGTAGTTATATCTTTTTAAAGAACTTTCTTTTCCTCTCTTTTTACAATAGCAATTACACATTTTGGGTTTTATTACTCCTACAGTTCTTATTAATTTTTACACTAGAGATACAATGTGATATTTATAAATATGATTCTTATTTATTTCACTAATGAGGATAGTCTCAAGTTGTCTCCATTTGACTTTGAAGGCCTCAAGATCATCTTTTTTATAGCTGAGTAATACTCCATTGTATAAAAATACTACATATTTTTCATCCATTCTGTGGTTGATGGGCATTTTGGTTGTTTCCAAGATTTTGCTATTACAAATTGTGCTGCTATGAACATGGTTGCACATATATCACTGTGATATGACCTTTTCAGTTATTCTGGGAAAATACACAAAAGCGGAATAGCTGGATTGAATGGAACTTCCAATCCTAGTCTTCTGATAATTCTCCATACTGATTTCCTTGGTGGTGTGCACCAGTCTACACTCTCACCAACAGTGGAGCAGTGTTCTTTTTTTCCCACAGCCTTGCCAACATTTTTTATCAGTTGATTTCTTCATGGCAGCTATTCTTTCTTGAGTAAGATGAAATCTCAGTGCTGTTTTAATTTGCATTTCTTGAATGACCAGTGATGGTGAACATTTCTTCATGTATTTAATTGCTATTTGTATGTCTTCATCTGAGAACTGTGTGTTCGTCTGAGATGCCCATTTGTGGAAAGGGCTTTTGAATCTGAGGACCTGATATTTTTCAATTCTTTATATGTTCTGGATATAAGTCCTTTGTCTGAGCAGTTGCTGGCTAAAATTCTTTCCCATTCTGTGGGTTTTCTTTTCACTCTGTTGATTTCTTTTGAAGTGCACAATCTTTTCAATAATATAAGATCACAGTTGTTGATTCTTTGAAGTGTATCCCATGCAGTTTACATTTTGTTCATGAATTCTCTGCCTACCCCTATGTCTCCAAGATTTCTACCTACCTTGACTTCCAGTAGATTTAGTGTTTCTGTTTTAATATTTAGGTCTTTGACCCATTTTAGACTTAAGTTTTGTGCATGGCGATAGGCATGGATCTAGCTTCAGTCTTCGGGATGTGGAGAGCTAATTTTTCAAAAACCATTTATTAAAGATGCTATCCTTCTTCCAGTAAACACGTTTAGCCCCTTTGTCAAATATCAGGTGGCTGAGTGTCTTGGTAGTTGTGCTTGTATCTTCTAACCTGTTCCATTGATCCTCAGGTCTATTTCTTTGCCAGTACCATGCTGATTTTATTACTCTAGGTTTGTAGTATAGTTTCAAGTCAAGAATTGAGATGCCTCCTGCCTTGACTTTGTTGCCCGGAAGTGCCTTTGCTATTCTAGTTTTCTTCTGTTTCCAAATGAATTTTAGGAGTATTTTCTCTAGTTCTGTGAGGTATGCTAATGTATTTTGATTGGGATTGCGTTAAATCTGTATAACAGTTTTGGGAGTATGGCCATTATCACAATGTTGATTCTTCCTAGCCAAGAGCAAGGAATATCCTTCCATTTTCTAATATCCTCTTCAATCTCCTTTTTAACATAGCATAATTTTCAGCATATAGGTCTTTTACATTCTTAGTTAGGTTGATTCCTAAGTTTTTGGAGGAGTAAAGGGAGTAAGGTATCTCAAAGAACTATCTACACTCCCACATTCACTGAAGTACTATTCATAATAGCCAAGATGTAGAATCACCCTAAAGGCCTATCAGCGGGTATATTGTTAAAGAAAACCGGGTGTATACACATAGTTGACAATTATTCAGCGATAGGTGAAAATTTGTCATTTTGTAAAAATATGAATGAGCCTGGAGGACATTATTTTAAGTGAAATAAGCCAGGCATAGAACAAACAAATACCACATGATCTCACATATGGAATCTAAAAAAGTTGATCACATAAGAGTTTAGAGTATGAGAGCATGAGAGGCTGAGGAGAATAGGGAGGTGGAAAGAGAAGAGGTTTGTCAAAGATATAATATCACAGTTAGAAGAAATAAATGTTGATTCTCCTGCACAGTAGAGTTACTTTAGCTAACTGCAATGCCTTGTATGCTGCAAATAGCTAAAGAGAGAATTTTTGATGTTTTCATAACAAAGAATTGATAAATGCATAATGTGATGAACATGCTGTTTATCCTGATTTGATCATTATACAATGCATACATCTATCAAACATCACATAGTTCCCCCATAAATATGTTCAGTTGTCAATTAAAATAAAATAATCATAAAATAAAAAATAAAAATGCTTTTAAATTAAAAAAAAAAGCGAAGAAAACGAAACCTGGAACTTTACTTGAAATGCTTAAGCATATAAAAATAATTTTTAAAAATAGAGCAACAAAAGAGTTATCTTTACAGAAACCAGGAACTTGCTGCAAAGCTATACCAGTTAAAAGCGTGATACTTGCACAGCAAAGCAAACAACTAACAGAGTGAATAGATGTCCTACAGAATGGGAAAAGTATTTTCCAACTATTACTCAAAGGACTAATCTCTAAATATATAAAGAACCCCCCCGCCAAAAATCAGACCCTCCAAATGAAATGAATCAATCAAAAATGGGCAACTAAAATGGATAGACAATTATTAGAAGTACAAACGGGAACTGAAAAACTGGTGGAGTGTTGAGTGACAAGTCAGCCTCTACTAGATTTTGAATTTGCACACTGCAAAATAATATCTTGGGAAAGAAAAATGAGAGAAGTAGATCCTGGTTCCCAGGAGGGATGTAACAGGAAATTAAAAGCTAGAGAGATACTGAAGAGACAGAACACAATGTGAGGAAGGAAGAGACTTCTGGCTGACAGCTTATGGAAAAAGGAAACTGTTTGTTGGGGATTCCAGGGGGCCTTGGAGAGAAATTCAGTAACAGAACAGGCCAACAGTTGCAATAATCTGCTGGGACACTGCAGGATTCTGCTTCCATGGGAATCCTTCAACAGACAACAGCTGGTAAGTGACTCAAGTCCAAGCACCTGCCATATCCGTAGAGACGGTGCTTGTTCAGATGCCATTCCAGGGAGAGGTTGGATTGTTTCAACCCAGGACTCAAAGCAGCTTAAGAACAGCTTTACTTTGTGAATCTCAGTGTTAGGTTCTCTCAGTGACTGTGTGAGAGACAGCCATGGAGATAACTGCAGTCAGACAGTGGGTTGGGAAGAGACCCTCTGAGGGGCTGAGATAAAGGACAGGCCTGACTCTTGACCAAAGGCCAACCCTTGTCTGATTTGCTCTGGATTTGAAAGTTACAGCACTGTTGTCCAATAAATACAATACAATAAATATAATAAATGGCTAATAAATATATAAAAGTGTTCAACATCACTGACTAGTTGAGAAATAAAAATTAAAACAACACTAAGATTTCATGTCACTCCAGAAACAATGACAGTCTTCAAGAAATCAAATAACAAATGCTAGAGAGAGTACGGGCAGGAAAGGAACCCTTCTTCACTGTTGGTGGGAGTGTAAACTAGTACAAAAATTAACTGGAGAGTAATGCAGTAATGTACTGCTAGATGAACATTGCTGAGATTTGGCAATGTATTTAAATATATATATATTTGGGAGACTACATATGCAACCTGTATAACAAAGAAACAACTGATAAACAAAAATGTACAAGGAAGTACAAATCAGTGAAACAAACAGCTGGAGAGGAAAATACTCAAAGAATATTAATAGTTAATTCTCACATAATAAATGGGTATGATGGTCAATATAGTTAATACTTAGGAAAATGTAAACAAAAAGACAATCTAATATACTTTTGGATCTTATATTGGTACTAATTATCAATATACAGTGTGGATTTGTGTAGGAGTATGCCTTGTAATATGCTTCATGGAAGTATAAATTGGCCCAGTTTTTGGGGAAGGCAGTTTGTTGATATATCCATTAACTATTTAAAGTCTTATAACTATATAAATTCTTTAGGGTTAACTATATAAAATCTTTCTTTTGACAGTATCAAATGTGTAAAATCTCATCATTTATCCAAACAAGTCTATTTATAATAAGATGTCCTACAAAATTTTTTCTACTTGTGGAAAAGCTGTTTGTATCAAGTTGTTGTTGTGACCTCATATGTAGAAAAATTTCATGTTCATTAAGGGAGGTAGATATTTAAATTAATAATAGCATTAAACTGAACTATGGAATATTCTATAACAATTTAAATGTATTGGCATGTTGAGCTCAGTGTAAGATAATTTTAGGTGGGTAAAAATAAGCTTCAAAACAATGTATTACGTATGATTTTACTCATAAACTTTAATAAGATTCAGAATTTCTGCTTCCATAGTGTGGGAGTGTCCATTTCTCCACAAGCCAATCAACAATATTATTAAATTCCTAAATTTTGATAAATTTCATAGCTGAAAAATAATAAGGCATAATTGCTTTAATTTGCATTTCTTTAAGTTGAACATCTTTTCATATGTTCATTGGTCGTCTGTATCCTTTGTGGAATCTATTAATGTCTTCAATACACTTTTCTACTGGATAATCAGTTTACCAATGATTTTTAAAGGGTTTTTAAATTCAAATAAGCCCTTTGATATTCAATGCTTATGCTTTTTTTATTTGAACAATATCGAAGTTTTAAAATTTATGTAATCCTTGTCTTAATCCATCAATCTTTTCCCGTGGTAGAAAAAACAAATATAAATGCTGAAAAGTCATGGCCTTAAGGGTTCTCTGGCTGCCTTCCAGAGAGGGCCTCCTCCACAAGGGCCAGTGGTAGAGGTCGTCTCCAGCTTGCCTTTGATGCTAAACATTCTAAAAAAGAGGCTGCCTGGGTGGTCTGTGTTAAGTCTGATTCCCAGACAGGGACAGGTGGATGTCTGGGGACTAACTTCTGCAAAATGTCCCTGGGTTCTGGGATCATCCCGAGGAGATTGTGGGGGTGGTGCAAGAAATTTGTAAGGAAGGCAGGGAGTGAAAAACACTCTTTCTCCTGGTGATTGTTTGCTTCTTTCTTTTTTTTTTTCTTGTTTGTTTTCTGTCCTCCTACTTGTGAGGGGGAAATGAACATCAGGGGGTGTTGCAGCGATTCACATTCATCCACAGACTCATTTTTACCACTGGGAAATGTGAAGACTATGGTGACAAATAGCATATGAATGCCAGATACCAGAGAGATCTTACCAGAGCCAAGATATAATAAAAATTCCACCTGTTAAACCTCTTTTTCTTTAAAAATTATTATCAATACATGCTTGCAGTACAGAATGATTACATTCATTGTGGAAAATTGGTACATGTGCATAATACATCTTAATTCTCCTTTCATCCCCATTTCCTGACTTCTTGCCACCTCCTTCCATTTCTTGGTCTTGTTCCCTTTTATAAAAGATCTATCTCCCTGGTTCCTATTACCTTTTATTTTGTTCTCTACTTTTATTTTAGGTTTCGTATTTAAGAGAAACCTCATAATATTGAAGCTTGTGGGTCTGATTTGTTTCACTTAAAATTGTGGCCTCAAGTTGCATACATTTCCCTCCAAATGACTCAAGTTTATCCTTCTTTATGAGGCAGTAGTACTCCAAGTCTTTCCATCCATGTGATAGCAGTTGGTTCTGGTATGTATGTGGTGAGATAGATTTGATTGCACCCTCATGTAAAATTCAAATAAAGGCCCCTGAGTAGAAAATAGGTTAATTTGTGAAGGCAGTAATTTGTAAGGCAAGACTGGGTTCATCAGGAGTTGAGTCTTCTTTAAATCATCTTGAAGTCATCATTAAAGTCCAAAGGCAGCTGACCGGGACTGTAAGTTCAGCCAGAACTTCCAAAGGGTATAAATTATTTTTGTAACACTGCCATGATTAGAAATCTGAATGTCTTTCTGAAGCTTAACTTATAAATAACATTGAAAAAATGCTGGTTTTGTATTAATATGCCAGTAATTACTAGTCTGTTTTGAAAGCTGTGAAATAGTTTATAGCAACTATAAAACATTTTTAGATGGCAAAAATAATGTAAGCAAATGAGCCTTTTATTATTTTTACAACCTGAATTTTTTTATGTCAAGTGAAAATGACTTTACTGCATTTTCCCATTACCAAAACAAAACAAAACAACAAAAAAGTGGGAAAAAAAATAAAAAGAACACATAAAAGAAAGTTTAAGGTTCTACTTGCTTTCTCTGCTTTCCTTTGGGACATTTCCTTTCCCAGTCAATTGGGTGTTGGTTCCATACTAAGGGAGGGCAGGTTGTTTGGTGTGAGTAGGGAGCATTGCTTTTGAAGTTTAAGAGAAAGGATTCCTCATAGATGCAGAGAAGACTACAGCCAAGGCCTGGGAGTGGGTGGGGGAAACAGGGCCTCCCTGGTAACCAGAGACCAGTAAACTCCAACCGCAAGGCAGTGATGCCACTTGTGGGCTCTCAGATTGGAGAAGACTGGGATGAGTGACAGAGAGGTGCGCACTGGGGTATCGCGTACGGACCTGTGAAAGGGAGGTCTTGTGTGAGAGGACGGCGGAGGGGGCCATCATGTTGACAGCCTGAGGGTAGGTGGGAGGCTGTGGGGAGGAGGGCTAACGATGACGCGCGGGCCTCACGTGACCCCGAGCTGCAGAGCGACGCAGCCTTCGGTGCAGTCGTCACTTTAGTCTAGCTACCAGCTCCCTGCCGCCCTGCGCACGGCGGGCTGGCATTGGGCCTGGAAAGCGGAGCAGGTAAGGGCCCGAGGGCCTGCGCGACGAGGTCAGGCGGCAGCAGCTTGCCCACCCTGAGGTAGCATGAAGACGGAGCGTGGGGGGAGCGTCTATGCTAGCTTAAGTTCAAGGAGCCTTGGCCTCTCATTCTGATTCCCTAGCCCTCAGCTAAATCTGTGCAGTAGAACCGTGGGCTTTGACAGGGCTGCTGGTGGCGAAACTATATTAAGAGGGAAACAGAGATTGAGATGTCCATCCTCTCACTCTAATCACTGCACATGTCGGCTAGCGTCCTGCTCCTTTGAGAGGAAGGGACGCGCCACGGTGGCGTTTGCAGAAAAAATGGTGGGCCATAGTGACTGGACGGCAGGGTTGGTAGGGATGGTGTCTCACAAGGAGGGGAGAGGCATTTGACAATCGGGTTTGTGAACCCCTTAAAGCGAATTTTGGAATCTGGGGCTTGGGTGTTGGTCTAAGCACTTATCTTTACTCTCCTGTTTTTTTGGACAATAGTTTGGTGTAGCACCGAGATGAGGCCAGAAGGAGAAGAGAAAACTGCACAGGATCTATGAAGGTTAGTTGAGCATGGACACTGAATCGCTGAAGTTCTATATGAATTCAGGCAGTGATATCTGATTGTGCTATGGAGGGGGCTAGCCAGGGAATTTCTCCGAAGCTATGTTTCCTCACCAAGCTTCAGACTTTAAACTTAAATTGTATCTTGAAAATCAAGAAAGAAAATCATCTGTAGAAAACTTTTCATCTGATGATTCTATTTGTACTTCAGATAATATTGACAAAATGCAAATTATATTTTTGCAATCAAATATTACCTTTTTTGAGATTACCTTTGAGCTGAAGGATAATGATTTTGTAGTAGCAAAAGTCCTCTCCTGTACTGTGTCTTCTCTGCTAAAGACTCCTACAAATGGATCTAGGGATAAGCAGATGGCTGTAGGCTATGACTCTACAGTTACAGGTTCTAGAAGCTTCCAGTTCTTCTGCTGCCTCCAGCTTTTGAGATAACTCCCACTTACCTAACCATCCTGGTGAAGAAAATGGTGGACTTTTTGGGTGGAGGAAATTCTTAGGACTCCACAGGTGGTTTTAAAATAATTGGCCTCCTTGTTCATTTTTCTTTTCTTCTTTTTCTACCCTGCCCATTTTGGTCGTAAAGAAGCCCTGCTAGTGATGGGTCTCCAAATCCATAAAGGCGTGTGTAAGGACCTATGTATTAGATTAGGATATGACAGCCACTCAGCATTCATTCTCACCTCTTTTTGTGTGTTTTCCTAGATCTTTTCATGGTGTTTCAGTAGACCTGTTTACCACTGGAAGAGGGGGAGACTGGCCTGGAACTATGGAAGTTGTGAAGGTGGGCAATATCTGAGGATGAGAAGAGAGAGTGGGCTAATCACATGCTTGAGGCTTGAGAAGATCTCAGTGGAGGGCACTTCTGCTGCTTAAACAGTCTTCTAGGTTTCAACAATACTGACATATTCCCTATTGATTACAGGCAGCAAATGGTAGGAATATTAGGAGAAGGAAGGAGTAGGATATTACAGAAAATTTGAGGAGGAAATCACAGGATGAGACACAATAGTACACTGGACCTGGACCCTAGAAAGGCAGATATCAGGGCAGGGATTAGGGTACTTGTCTAGTCTACTGAGGACTCAGTTTTCTTAACTTCCAATTTGTCTACTTGTCCATTCTGCAGCAGAACTTGAGGTCACTGGAAGCAAAGAAAAAAATGAGAAAAGTGTCTCTGATCAGTATAGACTGGTAAGATGGTGAGGACTTCTTGAGCAAACCTCTAGGATAGGTAATAAGTGTATATCCAATTTTTTTAGTATGTGTGCTGCTGAAGTGAGCACAGCAGTGTGTATCTAGTAAGGGCCAGTGACCAGTCTGGAGGACACTGAGCCTCAACCTTTACAGACACCTTTCCCATCATCTCTGCCACTGACTACAGACTTTCAAGTTTATTTATGATACAGTGAAGTGAGTGTGACAGTATCTGGTGTACTGGGGGAGGACAGGGAGTAAAGAAACTGTTAATAATGTATCTCTTCTCTCTTCTTACCTGTCCCTTTGTCTGTCTCTAGGTTCAGAAATCTCATGAATTTACATGTCTACTTTAAAGTATATATTATCACTCAGCAAGAGAAGGAAAAAGGAGAGAACTTCTTTGAATCATTGCAGGTTGGTATGAGAGTTGAAACCAATACAAGTAATAGTGATCAGAGAAGGTCCAGCAAAAATCAAAATCTGAGGTCTTCTTGGTTTCTCTTATCAATGCCAGCTTTCCCACCATCCTTATCACTGTTCACTTGGTGTATAAAAGTGCACCAAGTTACGGGAAAAGTTAGGGGCGTTGGGGAAGGTGAGGGAGACGATGAAATAAGGGATAGAAAGCTCACTAATCACTCTCTTCTCCCATGATGCACCTTTGCTACTTTTTTCTATTTCTGTTTATCTATCTATGATATAGCAGATTTAGAAGAGAAATTTTTGTTCATTTCCTTCTTCCAATTCTAGATCCATTTCCAGTGGCAGCTGTAGTGGCCTTTGAGTGACTGAAGACCAGCACCCTCATAGATCTACACCAAAGCCTAGCACCCTCTTTCCCCAGCTGAAGCAAGCCCCCTGTACTTTAGTTGCCTTCACCAGGAGTGATTACATGGGCCGTGTTCAGGAAGTGTGCTGGGCTACTGCAGGACTGGCAATCTGGGCTGGCACATGCTATTACCTTTACAGATTAACCAAAGGAAGAGCTCAGAGTGTGACGAGATTTGCCAGAAATGAGTCCAGAGTCAAGATGGAGACTGTGGTTGGGGTGCAGAACCAGACCTTGGCCATGAGTGAAGCCATGGCTGGGGTAGAGATTGAGACTAGACCCAAGGGCAAGACTGGAACAGAAAGTGAAGGAAATGAGCCTGGGGCTGAAGTAGAGACCAAGGTTACTGCTATAGAGAGGTCCAAAGCCAATTGTCAGTCCAAGGCAATGATTGGGGAAAAGAAAGACATTCAATCTGAGGTCAAATCAGTGGCTAGAACACTGGTCATGATAGATGCAGTGACTCTGACGGAGGCCAATGTCAAAACCAGGGAAGTGATCATGAAAGAGGCAATGACTCAAACTGATGCTGAGGCTGGGGAAATAGTCAAGAAAGAGGCAGTGACCCAGACCAAGGCTAAAGCTTGGGCACTGGTCTCCAGGACAGAGGCCAGAAAAGAAGCAATGACTCAGACCAAAGCTGAAACTTGTACAATGGCTGAAAAAGAGACAGAGATTAACAGAGTAATGGTAACACAGAGTGAGGTTTTGGCAGTGACCAAAGAAGTGGTCAAGATTGGGACCATGAACAAGACTGGAATTGTGGTTGAAGGCAAGACAAGAGCCCTGGAAGAGACTGTGAGTGTGGTTACAACTCAATCTGATGGTAGGCTTGGTACCACAGTTGATGCAAGGGAAGATGCTAATGGTGTGTCCAGGGCAGTGGTTGGCATGGATGTGATGTCCTGTGCACAGTCGCAGGCTGTGGCCAAGATCCAAAATGATGACATGCCTGGTGCTGAGGTTCAGGACAAGGGAAATTTCAAAACTGTGCCTAAGGCAGGATCTAAGGTTGATACAAGAGCGTCACCTCAATCTCAAATTGTCGTGAAGACCCAAGCTGAGGTCATGCCTGGGACAAGGGTTGATATGGTGGATAGTATCACCACCACATGTAAGGCAGAGGTGGGAACAAATGTGAGGACTTGTATAATACAGCCTCAGACTGTGGCCAAGAAACAGGCTGAGGCAATGCCGGGTGCCAGGGTTGATGGTAGGGAAAATACCAGTGTCGTATCTAAGGCAGTTACTGGAGCTTTCATACAGGCTGCTGCTCAGATTCAAACTGTAGATTGTGCTCAGTCTGAGTCTCAGCCTGATACCAGGGTTAAGGGTAGAGGCAATCCCAGTGCCACGGTTAAAGCAGGTCCCATGGCAAACATGAAGACCAATTTGCAAACTGAAGCCTTGCCTGATAATAGCCATAAGACCAGAAGCATTTCCAATGTCATGGTGAAGGCAGGAGCTGGGATAGACATGTTGTCCTGGACTCAGGCTCAGCCTCTGGGCAATGTCCAGAGTGATGTCTTGCCTGATGGTAGAATTAAGACTAAAGGAACTGTTAACACCATGATTAAGGAAGGAGGCCAAACTACGGCCCAGAACCAAAGCGAAGCCTTACTTAACACTAAAGGTAAAGCTAGGGGCAAAGCCAAAGCCAAGTGTAAGGCAGGAGCTGGGCCAGACATGAAAACCTGTTCACAAGCTGGGACCAAGACCCAAGCCGAGGCCTTGCCTGATTCCAGGATTGATGGTAGGGTTGATTCTAATGCCATTTCTAAAGCAGGGTCTAATAGGACTTGTGGTCAGCACCAGGCTGTGGTCAATTCCCAGGGTGATATTTTGCCTGGTACCAGGAGTAAGTTCAAGAGCCATCCCAATGTTGTGCCTAAGGCAGAGTCTGGGACAGCTACAGCAGACTGTACCCAGCCCCAAGCTGCTGTCAGTTCCCAGAGTGAGACCTTGACTGCAGCCAAAAATAAGTCCAGGGGCAGTCGCAATGTTGTGCCTAAAGCAGAGACTGGGGCAGCTACAATAGGCTCTTCCCAATCCCAGACTGTAACCAGTTCTCAGGGTGAGGCCTTGTCTGGTGCTAGGACTAAGGTCAAGGGCAACTCCAGTGCTATGTCCAAGCCAGAGGTTGGGACAGGTACGACAGACTCTTTCCAGTCTCAGACTGTGGCCAATTCCCAGGATGAGATCTTGCTTGGTGCCAGGAGTAAAGTCAGGATTAATTGTAATGTGCCTAAGGCAGAGGTTGGAGCAGGTACAGTGGGCTCTTCCCAGTCTCAGACTGTTGTTGGTGAGACCTTGCTTGGTGCCAGGAATAAGGTCAGGGGAAGTCCCAATGTTGTGATTAAGGCAGAGGCTGAAGCAGGTATAGTGAACTCTTCTCAGCCCCAGGCTCTGACAAGTTCTCAGAATGAGGCCTTACTTGGTGCCAGGAATAAGATCAGAGGCAGTTCTAGTGCTGTGCCTAGAACAGGGCCCCAGAAAGGTACAAAAGTCTCTGCTCAACCCCAGGGGCCGGTCAGTTCCCAGAATGAGGCCTTGCTTGGGGTAATGGACAAGACTATGTCCAGATCTGAGTCAGAAGCTACAGCAGAAGATAAGGTTTGTCCAAAGCCTGAGGCTGAATGTGAGGCTGAGGCTATACCTGCTTCAGAGATTGAGGGAGGGCCAGATGCTCAAGCCTGTAGAAAAACTCAGCCTAACATTCATGATTATTATTGGAATGGGATTGGTGTTGAGGATTGGATTGCTGCTGAGCGGTGGATCAAATTTAGGTTTCAGGCCATGGATGGAGACTGGGAGAATAGTGTGTCTTGGCCCGATGATGAAAATACAACTAGTATTGGGTCTTGGAGTGGGACTGGTGACAAGAGTGGTATTGTTAGTTCTTGGGCTGTGACTTGTGATGAGACCACTATTAAGTCCTGGACTGGGGCTAGGGCTGAGAATGAGGTTGCTCTTGGGTCCTGGGTGGGAGCTGGTGACCAGGCCAGTGGAGGGCTCTGGGCTGCAAGTCAGGTTAGTGAGGCATCGTGGGCTGGGGACAAGGTTGGGGGTTCCTGGGTACAGGCTGAGAACAAAGCCATTGGAGGATCCTGGACTGGGACTGAGAACCAGGTCAGTGGGGCCTCTTGGGTTGTCTCTGGGAACCAGGCCTTTGGAGGGCCTTGGGCTGTGGGTCAGGTTAGTGAAGTATCTTGGCCTGGAGTCCAGGCCACTGGACTATCCTGGGTTGTGGACCAGGCTAGTGGAGGTTCCTGGACTGTGGCTGAAAACCAGGCTAGTGGGGTGTCTTGGGCTGGGGCTGGAAATATAGTTAGTATTGGGTACTGGACTGGGGCTGTGGACCAAGCTAATGCAGGATCCTGGATTGTGACTGGTGATCAATCTGGCAGCGAGTCCAAACCTGGATTTGAGGATCAGGCCAGTGAGAAAAGGTCCTGGGTTGGGGCTTGTGGTCAGGCCAGTAGAGCACCTGAGAATCAGTCGAGTGGAAGGCCTTGGGCTGACACTGCAGACCAAGCCAATAGAGGGTCAAAGCTTGAGCCTTTAGACCAGTCTAGTGGTGCATCTTGGGCTGGCTCTGTAGAACAGGCTAGTGGTGGGTCTACACCAGGATCTGAAGACCAGTCCAGTGGTGTATCCTGGGCTGGCACTAGGAACTTGGCCACAGGAGGATCCTGGCCTGGAACTGGTGATCATTCTGATGGTGCATCCAAGGCTAGTTTTAAAACTCAGGCCAGTGATGAAGGCTCTTGGGCTGGAGCTTTTGGCCAAGCTGGTGGAGTATCCAAGTCAGGGCCTGAGAATCAGTCCGGTGGAAGATCATGGGCAGAGTCTGGAGATCAAATCAGTGGAAGGTGTTTGGTTAGGGTTGTGGACCAGGCCAATGGAAAATCTCAGGCTAGTCCTGGGGACCTTGCTGGTGGTGGGGCAAAACCTATGTTCGAGGATCAGACTAGTGGAAGAGGATGCTGGACTAATGCTGCTGAGAACCAGTCTGGAACTAGTCTAGGCTCCAGGGAGCAGTCCAGTGGAGATTCCTGGCCTGCCAGAGCAGACCAGGCCAGTGGATGGTTCTGTGCTTATACTGGCAGTCAGACCAGTGTGGGAGGGTCTTGGAGTGTGGCTGGTGGTCAGAATGTTGGAGTTTCTAGGCCAGGGCCCATGAATCAGGCTAGTGGTGGGTCCTGGGCTGGCACTGGGAGTCAGATCAGTGGAGTATCCTGGGCTGTAGCTGGCGATCAGGCTGGTGGCTGTTCCAAGCCTGGATTTGGGAATCAGGCCATTGGAACAGGGTTCTGGACTGGTGTTGGGAACCAAGCTAGTGGTGGGTCCAGACCAGGGTCTGAGAATCAGTCCAGTGGAGGAGGTTCCTGGGCTGGAACTGGTGTCCATATTATTGGAGCATCTAGAACGGATCCCACAGGCCAGTCCAGTGCTACATCTTGGGCTGGCACTGGGAGTCAGGTCAGTGGAGGGTCTTGGGTTGGGCCTGGGGATCAGGCTGTTGGTTGCTCCAAATCTGGATTAGAGGATCAAGCCCATGGAAGAAGTGCCTGGTCTGGTGCTGGGGACCAGACCAGTGGAATATCCTGGGCTGTGTCTAGGCCTGGGAATGAGGCTGGTGGAGGGTCTAGGTTGGGTTCTGAGGAACAGGCCAGTGGAAATTTCCTGGTCAGTGCTGAGGTGGAAGCCAATGAAGGATTTTGGTTTGCGCCTGGTAGTGAGGCCTTTATAGGGTCTTGGTGCTGGACAGGGGAAGAGGTTGGTATTGTGTCCAAGCCTGATGGCAAGGACGAGGCCAATATTGAATCCACATCAGAGCCTAAGGAAGAGACCATCACTAGCTCTGAGCTGAGAGATGAGAACAAGGCTAGTGTTGCGTCCTGGATCAGATCTGAGGAAGTAGCTTGTGTGGGTTCCTGCGTGAAGGCTGAGTCTGGAACTGAGACTGGAGCTGCAATTGAGGGTGAAGCTGGAGCTGAGGCTGAGGCTGAGGCTAGAGGTGAGGCTAGAGCTGGGACTGAGGCTGATGCTGTGGTTGGAGCTGGGACTGGGGCTAAGGCTGGAGCTGAGACTGAGACTGAGGCTGGAGCTGAGGTTGAGTCCGGAGCTGAGGCTGGGGCTGGAGCTGAGGCTGGGGCTGGGGCTGGGGCTGGAGCTGAGGCTGGGGCTGGAGCTGAGGCTGGGGCTGGAGCTGAGGCTGGGGCTGGGGCTGGAGCTGAGGCTGGGGCTGGGGCTGGAGCTGAGGCTGGGGCTGGAGCTGAGGCTGAGGCTGGAGCTGAGCCTGAGACTGATGCCATCATGGGGTCTTGGTCCTGGGATGGAGAAGTGACCTCTAAGGAGTCTGGGCTTGGGGCCGTACGGTCGTGGGCTTTTGCTAGGGATGTAGATGAGGAAGAGCTAAGTGAAGCATCTAGCCCTGATATTGAGGAGATCAGTTTAAGGTCCTTGTTTTGGGCTGAGAGTGAAAACAGTAACGAGTTCAGATCCAAGAGTGGAAAAGACATTAATTTTGAGCATGTTGTTGGAGATAAGGCAAGCATCAAGGATAAGTTCGAGGCTGTTGATGGAATTGATATAAGGTCTTGGTTCTGTACTGGGAAAGAAAGCAGAAGTGAGGACAAATCTACACCTAAGCCTAAAGCTCGGAAGTCAGCACAGTCAAGTGGTACATATCCATCCATGGTCCCTGGAGCAGGAATGGGCTCATGGGATGGAGCCATGATCTGGTCGGAAACGAAGTTTACGCACCAAAATGAGGCCAGTTTCCCTACTGAAGATGAGTTCAGACAGCAGAACAGGGCTGGGGAGGAAGTTCGGCCCTGGTCCTGTCGTTGTAAACATGAAGCTAATATGGATCCAAGAGATCTTGAAAAACTCATTTGCATGATTGAAATGACAGAAGATCCTTCTGTTCATGAAATAGCGAATAATGCTCTATACAACAGTATTGATTATCCTTATTCCCATGAAGTTGTCCGTAATGTAGGTGGAATCTCAGTTATTGAAAGTTTGCTGAATAATCCCTATCCAAGTGTTAGGCAGAAAGCTTTAAATGCCCTGAATAACATCTCAGTGGCTGCTGAAAACCATAGAAAGGTTAAGACATACTTAAACCAAGTATGTGAAGATACTGTCACCTATCCTTTGAACTCAAATGTGCAACTGGCTGGACTAAGATTGATAAGACACCTGACTATAACTAGTGAATATCAACATATGGTTACAAATTACATTTCAGAATTTCTTCGTTTGTTAACAGTGGGAAGTGGAGAAACTAAAGACCATGTTTTGGGCATGCTTGTGAATTTCTCTAAAAATCCATCTATGACAAAAGATTTGCTCATTGCCAATGCACCAACATCTCTGATTAACATTTTTAGCAAGAAAGAGACAAAAGAAAATATTCTTAATGCGCTCTCATTATTTGAGAATATAAATTACCATTTTAAAAGAAGAGCAAAAGCATTTACCCAGGACAAATTCAGTAAAAATTCCCTTTATTTCCTATTTCAAAGACCTAAAGCCTGTGCTAAGAAACTTCGAGCCTTAGCAGCAGAATGCAGTGACCCAGAAGTGAAAGAAAGGGTTGAGATATTAATAAATAAACTCTGATTAATTTTATGTTCCTTAATAAATGTGAATAATATTTTGGTTTTGCAGCCTGCAAGTGGTACACATTGTAAACTGCATTATAACATCAAAACTGATGTTAATGTATGATGGTCCATAAATGAACCATTTTATGAACAGCAGATGAATTCAAACTTGTACTAAATATACATGTCAATATTTATCTTGTCTGGATTGAGATATTTTTAGTATGCTTCATGAGCAAAACTGACCTGATTCTTCATAAGCAAGGTAATCTTTGGTCCTTTGTGTGGACTTATGTTTATACATTTTAGATTTTATATTTATGTCATCAATAAAGTTGTGTGTTTTAAGCTGAAACAAAAATACATTGTCCTTGTCCTTGAGTTTTGCAATCAGTTTGAAAAGTCAGGCTACATGGACACAAAAAGTACAAAGTCAGGGGCCTCCAGTCGTCCCCAGATGGTTCCCAAAGGTGCTTCAAGGCACCAGAAACCACTGCACATAAAGGTGCTCAGGGAAAGTTACACAGAGGAGCTCAGAAGAGCATTCAAAGAGGAACAATGATGTGAGAAAGGCACAGAAGTAGGAGTTTTGCTGCAGAGAGAAGTCTGGTCTGCCTGGAGTAGAGAGCCTGGAGAGGAGAGCAGGGGGATGTGGGTGGAGTCAGTGTTTAAGGGGAGTCCTGTTCTCCCTTTTTTGGAGCACTTCCAGTTGCTGAACTGGGGTGTTTGAATATTACCTTCATTTGCCTCTGGGAGATGACAAGGCCTTTCACGACCAGAGGAATGACAGGATGAAAGAAAAACAATATGGTTGCTTTTTTGCGCAGGATGGGTCTGAGTTGGAGTGGGGACAGGAATGGGGACTGCAGATTGAAAATCCAGTTAGAGAGTTAACTAATATAGACTTGGCAGGAGATGAGGCAAGGCATTGGAATTTTGCTGGTGGCTGGGAATGGTAGGGACAGGAAGGAAGCAAGAGATCTATTCCACTACAACTTATTACAAGAACATAAAGAAAGGGTTATTTTTATCTTAGGGTCCTGAGGGCACATGATAGGAACACATTCTCTTTCTTGGTTAGCTCTAGTGCCTATGTAGTAAGTAAGAGTTATGTTTTGAAATAAGAAACTATAGTGGAAGAAAGCACACAGGTTGGCAGGAGGGACTATTTATGGAACTATAGAGTGCTGTTGGGATCCACAGAAGAGAAGACCCACTTGTCTCCCATCCTGTGGGGTTGGTGAGGATATGGGAGGAGGAGAACTCTCAAACTGTGAGGTGAGGATCATACAAGGTGTGAGGTCTATTCAGATAGAGGTTTTGAAACCCTTTAACGTGTGCATGACCTTTGACCTGATAATTTAATTTGTAGAGATTTATTTTTAGAAAGTATATAAATAATTGGCTTGTAAAAAGCTGTGCATCTTTCAATTATTATGAAAGGTGAAAAAGGATAGAGGACCTAAGTATCATTGAAAATGTTGATGGACATCTATGTTAATTTATGTGGAAAAATTCAGGATATAATTTTAAGTTGGAAAACTAGGCTACTAAAGTATATAAAATATGTTTTATGAAAAAGTATGTATTTACACCGGGTGTGGTGGCTCATGCCTGTAATCCCAACACTCAGGAGGCTGAGGCAGGAGGATTGTTGGGAGTTCGAGATAGTGAGCTCAAGGCCAGTCTGAACTGCAGAGCAAGACCCTGTCTCAAAAAGACAAAAACGTATTTATTTAAATAATCTGTATAACAGGTTCATACTCTGCAAACCTAAATAGTTTGTATAGCTTTCAGACTGATGGGGAATTTCAAAACTCATGTTTCTTTTTGACATTTTCGGAATAGGGAATTCTTGCATTATTTGATAAGCAGTCCTGTGAATAGTACTGGAGGGGCCTACACCAAAAGGCTAAGTGGAGACTCACATACTTAAGCTCCAATATTTGGAAGATTTCACTTCAAATTTGAAATAAAGCTATAAATGTTTAAGGATTTAAATACTATAGTTAGTATAAAAATAAAACCTCAATTCTAGCATTTGATGATAGCTTTCTACTGTAAAGAAAAGATACTGCATTGTAGTAGTTTCTGCCATGTGCACTTCTGGTATTCTTTCAGGAATAAATAATATATTATTCAGTTGCTAGGAGTGCTGCCAGTAGATAGGCTTCATCTGTGAGCCTTCTTTAGGAAGTGCCTCAGGAGACAGATGCCTCCTTCAAAGTTGCACTCCTTCCTGCTTGTATTTTGTGTCCTATGACTTACGGATATGGCCTTCTTGCTCCAAATTAAGATAGCTTAGTCTGTCCCTCTGCCAATCCTGCTTCATTTTCTTCCATTCCACAGGTGTTGATCCCAAGTGTATTCTCTAATAAAAGTTCTTCATACTGAACTCTGTCTCTGAGTCTGTTCCATGGGAAGCCAATCGACAAGAGTTGGTACAGGAAAACAAACATTATGATGAAATTTTGAGATGGATCACCTGCCGGCCAGTTGGCAATGAAGACTCCATCACTGGTGGTGGGTAATGTAGACAGGCTTTTGGAATAAGGAGGCAGAATTATTAGAGTGTCCTCTGATGGTTTACTGAGATGGCACACTGATAGTAAGGAATGTGGTGACTAGTACCACGTATCACAATCTTGAGAAACATGAGGGAAATATTAAATAAACGAAGGCCAAGGAATTGTGTGATTATTGTTTACCTTGTTTGACTGTTAAAAAAAGTAATGAAAAATCTAATTAAACTAACCAACAATTAAAAACTATGAAAGTAAGATTTATTCATAGTGTACAAAGAAACTTTCATCTTTTCCAGGTACAGTTAGGGAAACCTGAGGATGAGATCCAGGACTCTGTTGAAAGCTAGTTTCAAAGATAGTTAAAAGTCCAACCGATTCAAGTCTTTTATGAATGAGACTCTGACACTTTTGAAAGTTTCTAATAATCTTCTACCTCTAGAGTCCATGAAATCTTTGAGAAATGTTCAATTTCTCCCTATTAAGAGGTAGCACTTTACTTTTCTTGAAAATTCACAACCCTTCCCCTCTGAAGATAACATGCATTTCCCTTGGAATCTGCCCCCATGTCCAGTCCTGGCCACTAAGCCTGTAACTAGTCGTAATCCACAGCATAACCTTGCTGAGAGTGTGCTGAATGTGATAAAGAAGGAAAAGGAATGTACCAAGGAGCTAAACAACCTAATGTAGCTAGCAGGTACTAGAAGTTGTTGAAGGAGCAAGCATTGGACTGCATTCTGAGTTCTGATTTGCTTGATCAGGGAGTTGGAATATAATAAAATTGAGTGCAAAAGAATGAATCAATTTGAGCATGCTCTCTCAGCGGCTTTCAGGAGATGATGCAAACTCACTAGTAAGATGACCCCTCAAAGTATGGAAAAAAGAATAGCCTGCATTAAGTGAGGTATAAACTGACAGACTTGTCATAGCAAATGGTGAAAGAAGAACTTAAAGACTCAGACAAGTGAGAATGATAGAATAATTTTATTAGTTAAGGCTAAAAAGTCCTCTAGAGGACTACATCCTGCAGAAGTACCCAAAGGGCACACTACCAGAACTATAAGGAACATAGTGATGAGAGGAGCACTAATATCTCTTAAGAAGTTCAGTAGTGATGCTCCTTTGCAAGCTAAGGCTCAGAGTAACAGTGGATATTATGGAAAGAGGATTAATGATAGAAATACCAATGACTCTGAAACAGTAGAGGCAGGGTGATTGCATTTAACTCTCAGAAGGCAGCTGGACAGTGATAGTGTAATGCACTCTAGGGGTCATAGTGATAAGTAGGAAGGTGTAAACTGTAGACACCTCCAGAGATGGTGAATAGGATATGATGCTTCAAGTGTGTAGAAAGATAAATAGGATACAGATCTTCAATATAACAGTGTCCTCAGTAAAGTAGGTAGGTAGCTAACAACTTACACAATCAAAAGAAATTAAAGATGGTTGGGATGACAGGGAAGTTGCTTCAAAAAAATCACAATCTCTCACCCAGCTTCTGGTTCTAAACTAGTTTTTTAAAAATCTAAAACATGTTATTTGAAGGAGAGGAGAGGCTGAGTACCCAAGTAAAGAACCTAATAATACATGTTTCTCTGGTTCTTTCATTGACTCAGGAAACTGCACCTCAATGGGACAGGAATGACTGAACATTTTGAGGCCAGGTGTACTCTGGTTATGTGTTGATATTTATACCCAGATACCCAAACTGTCATCAGAGCTCCCAGATTTGTTTTGGTGATACAAGAGCCAGGTATTAAATTAGATCCCAGTCTAGGTTTGGTTTGCAATGGGTCCACTGATTTCACAGACCCATTCTTGTTATTTTCTTGATCTCCCAATGTATACTTGAAATAGATATAGTTGATGCTCGGTGCAAAGCCCATTGTAGTTTATTGGCTTGTTGAGTCAGAGCTATTTATAGATAAGAATGCCAAGTGAATGCTTCTGAAACTGTAATCCCCATCCATGGTCAACAGAGAACTTTAAAACATCCTTGAGAGGGAGGAAGATAGAAATTAGTGTCACCTTTTAAACATCTAAAGAATATGAGGGTGTGGTCCCAATTATATTTTCATTTAATTAATCAGACTTTCTCTCTGAAAAATGTGGGTAGAGCCTGGTGGATGATAGTAGGCTTTTTCAAACTCAACTAATTAGTAGGAAAATTTCAGCAACCATACCAGATGCAGTATTTTTTGTTAGAACAAATTAACACGGCTTAAAGTCCTAGTACTCAGCCATTGTGAAAAGTGTTCACTTTATTCTCTTTATCAGGATGGAACATTTTTATCAAGATAAAAAATGTTCTAATTAACATAGAATAGACAGCAGTATGAAATTAGTTTCTCTTCAAGGATCTATTAATTCTCATATCTTCTGTCATAATATAGTCTTAAGATGTCTGGATCATACAAACATCTCTCAGAAGAAGTACATTGGGGCATTAGCACGGCACATGCACTACAGAGGAAGGGAGATAAACCTTACAAAGTTCCTGGTGCTTACCATAAAAAGTGTAAGTTTTAAGGGTTGAGTGGTCTGAAGAATGCCTGAGACTCCATTCAAAGTAAAGTACAGGACTCAATGTTAGAATGTGCAAATTTAACAAATGTGAGGCCATGGGTGTGATCTATAGCACCATCGGGGGAAGAAAAAAGAAGAATAAAAGATAAACTGGAAAATGTTACCCTCTTCATAAAAAAATTTCAGTGCCTGGTAGACTTCTTTGGATTCTGGAAGCAGTTCATTTAACACCTGGAGTTACTGTTTTGACCTATACACTGGACGACAATAACAAACAAAGGGAAACAAGCAAGAAAACAAACAAAATCCCAAAAAACCTCCACCAGCTTTGAGTGAAGCCTAGAAGAAAACAAGACTTTATCGTCCTGGATGGAGTTTCACGCAGTCCTGACACCTGACCCATGCAAAAAATAGATCTTATGGTATTGGAGGTATTTGTATTGCCAAAAGATTCCATGTGGATTTTTTGGTAAGTTCCTATGGGAAAAATCACAACTCAGCCAGCTAAAGTTCTTGAGAAAAGCCAACTCACAGACAATGGAGAATAACAGATTTAAAAAACAGGTTCTGACTTACTGCATCTTGGTAGAGATAGTATGCCTGACCATAAGATATCCATTAACTATATAGCTAGAATTGCCTACTATGAACTGTGTCAATTAGATCCATCGAGTGTTAAATTTGGTCAAGCCCAGAAACCAGATGAAAATTTAACGTACAGGATCAAGCACAAGCAGTATTGGAAGGCACAACAGTTGGACAATCAGGTAGAGCAAAACCCCCATGATATCTACCACTGTTGTATGAGTACATATGACTTCAACAGGTAGACAGATCCCTTATAAGAAAGTTAGGAAGGAAAAACAAGCATTGTTCATAGATTAGCATATAGGTATCAGTAAAAATATAGAAACTGTAATTTGAGAGAGGTGTGGTGATCAGAAATGATAATTTGGGCCATATGACCAGGTGAGGGTTCTCGTTCCAGAATTTATACAGAAAAATTGATCTACAATGAACAAGAAGAGAAAGTGTGGTGGAAACGGTGACATCCTGCTATGAAGTTCCTTTATCAATAAAGGATTTACTATTTTAGTTGTCAGTAATGTTGCCATCTGAAAGCAGTTGGCTATCGGCTCCTTCAGGGATTGGATCAGCTGAAGAGAGCTGCCTTCTTCAAGACCACAACCTATTCTCAGGGTGGCCCACATGCAATAGCTCATTGATACTAAGTGTGAGATCCAGGATTTTTACTCCAATTGAGAAAACTGTAAAGCCTCATCTCATCTTCACAGTTCTCTGCATGGTGTGCTGAAGCATTCTATTGACAGTGCATCAAAATTTGATTTTCTCCTTTATTCATTATTCCATCTCCTTCCACAAGTGCTGATGCCAGGAACATCTCCTAATAAACTTATCTCAGAATCTGTTTCCAAGAGAAGAATATCTATGACAATGCTTTACACGATACTGATCCCCTCCTCCTACAAAAAATCTGCCCATTCATCCATCCTGGAACCAAAAGTAACATGGGTTACTTCATATTGCAAAATGTTCATCAGGTTCCATATACTGCTGTTGCTAATATTACACTAATTTTTATTACATCTGAAACCATATACTGGAAAATATAGATAAGCAAGAAAATGTTTTGGCAATATAGAAGTAAAGCCATGTTCCAGCTCCTAGCCTACCAAAAGGACAAAATAAACAAAACAAAACACAGCACTCAGAGAGCTCTTGCCAAAGCAATTACATCATCTACAGAAAAGTGAGGCTTCTGAGATTCAATAGTTATTAGTTCTGTGACTTGTGAGCTCACCATCTGTTATCATAGAGTCTCTTTCCCCCAAAAGGCCTCATTTCCCACAGTGCAATCTTACTTCAGTTGATGCTGAATAAGAAAACTGAGAGTCTTAAATTTTAAATATACTCAGAAAGGCAATTACATGAAACCTAAGGATGAAAGAAGAGGCCTGTCGGGAGAAATATGGTGTAGTCCATCTCCCATTCCTAAGCCAGACATAAATTCTACTTTGAATTGTGAGACAGTAATTCCTGGCACTCAACATCCTGTAGAACTGTAACATCCTGTGTTAGGAAATTTTGGCTACAGAAAATCACTTTTGAGTTGTTTTGCTGAAGATGATCACTCAGGAGAGACTGGTCCTGTGAGAAAACAGTTCACTGCTTTTTTTTTTTTCTTATTCTCACAGCCACAGTAAAGAACTAAGTCCAAGGCAAACTCAGTCTGATTGTTGTCATGGATTAAAGTGACCAGTCCTCTAATGCCTCAGTTACCCCTGGCAAGTGGGAACACTGCACTCTAAGAAAAAAACAACAGAAGAAAGGCCAATAAGTTTTATAGATAACTAATACAAATGCTAGAGTGTGAAGAAATGAAATTTAGTGATGACATAACACTAAGGTGAAACTGTTGTTGTAAACCTTTAACTTCTACCATCCAGTCTTATAATGTTTGTCAGAAGTTACCAGGTCTATTTGAGGAGAAAGAAATTTCAAGTGTAGAATTACCTCCAAATAAATAAACAAATAAAGTTTAAAAAGAAAATGGATACTGGACACTACTCAGATAAGGTACTTTAGTAAGTAAAATACATTGCATTCATATACTTAAGAAGCCTTTTGTAAATTATCTGAATTTTTCCCTTCCCAAAATCTCCCAGTGTTTGAATTTCCCTTTCTTCTTTGTACCTTGAAAATAATGTCTGTCACCTATGTGAGCATTAGCATGATCCATGAATCCTTATGGAAAGTGGACAAAGCTCCCTTTTGTTTAAAGGACACAGAGAAACGGATGTGGAGAAGCATTTTCCTAGAGATGAACACTGCTAGTCAAAGTGCAGATTCTGTGCAACATAAATACCCATGTGTTCTTTAATAGGTGTGTGTGTGTGTGTGTGTGTGTGTGTGTGTACGTGTGTGCGTGTGCGTGTGTGCGTGCGTGTGTGTGTGTGTGAGAGAGAGACAGACAGAGAGAGAGAGAGACAGAGAGAGAGAGAGACAGAGAGAGAAAGAGAGAGAGAGAGATAAGAGACCCTTCAAAGCATGAGATTGTTGTGCCCAGTTGTAGGGACAAGCTTGGACTTCATGATATCAGTAGACAATATTCCTGGATGTTTTAGACAATCAAGTGGTGTCATAGACAAGTCTATATTTGATTCTGTCCTTAGGACCCCAGATTCTTATTCTCATATAACCCCAGACTCAGGGATCAGGGATTTGTTTGCGTTAGGGGTATAGCGAGCTTTCTGGGTCATACACACTGTGAGGGAACATTGAAGATGAAGATGCAGTTCCTCTTGGACAAAAATGTCCATTTCTGAGAATCACATGAACTGATTAGTTCCCCAACATGGTATAGTGTACTTGAAAGTGTAATCTGGAGTAGAAGATGAAGGGGGAGGAGTATTAGTATATCTCTTCAAGTTCTCTTTTTTTTTTTTTTTTCAAAAAGAAGAAATAGATTTGTGAGGGGGAAAAACAATGAATTCTTATTTGAATTATTTGAGTTTGGGGTGACTAAGAGATTTAAAAATGGAGATGCTCAGGGGTCATTTGAAAAGTACAGTTCTAGAGCTCAGAAGAAAGGTGTGAGCTGAAGTTACAAATTCTAGATGATAACCAAAGCTGAGGTAATACCAGTGAGGGGTAGGCCAGAAAAGCAAGACAGAGCACTGGAAGCCAATATGGGTAGAATTTTGGTAGAGAGGGGACAGCATTGAAACAGAATATAGCTATTCATCAATACTATAATGCATATTTCTCTACATTTAAAAATTATATGGTAAAATACACACAACACCATTTTCAATATTTTTAGATGTACAGTGCAGTGTCATTAAGTACATTCACATTGTTGTACAACCATTACCACCATCCACCTCCAGAACACTTTTTATTTTCCCAAACTGAAACTTGTACTTATTAAACAATAACACTCCATCCTTCCTCCTTCTCCCTGGTAACCCTTATTCTATTTTTCATTTCTATGAATTTGGCTACTCAGAGTATCTCGTATAGGTGGAATCATATGGTGTTTATCCTTTTGTGGCTGGTGTATTTTATTTAGAATAATGTTCTTCTTTTAATCTGCTCAAGATGTTATGACAAAATATCATAGAGTAGGTGGCTTAAACAACAGAAATTTATTTTCAGGAGGTCAGGAAGTCCAAGATGAAGGTGCCCAAAATTTCTAGTAAGGACTTTCTTTATGGTTGCCTTCTTACTGTGTTCTCACATGCATGTTCCTCGATTCTTTGGGGGAAGAAAGGAAGGAGAAAGACAGATAATGAGCTCTTTAAGTTCTCTTCTTTTAAAGGATACTGATCCTATCAGATAATGAGTCCATTGCTCCTGTGATGCCATTTGATGTTAATTACTTTCTTAGAAGGGGCCTGGGGATTTAGCTCAGCGGCACAAGCGCTTGCCTAGCAAGCACTAGGTTGTGAGTTCAATTGCCGGTATCAAAAAATAAAAAAAAAATTACTATCTTAGAGGGTCCATCTCTGAATGCAGTCACACTGAGGGCTAAAGCTAGAACATGTAAGTTTTTTTGGTGGTGCAAGGGCATAGACATTCAGGTTTCTATATATCTTTTGCACAGAATTTGTGTCTTACTCTACATCCAATTTCATAACTTGGTTTATAAAATATTATTTTCGTAACTAGCATATCATAAAGCTTATAAGAATGACAATAATAACAAAAATCTAGTGGAAAATTCTTTCATCTTTCCTAAACTCTAGATTTCTGTTTTCCAATTGCCATTAATTCTTTTAATTTCTTCTGATATCGAGAAAGAGAAGTGTTATGTCTTCTGAAGATAGATTTTCTTCTAGAGTTCGTAAAAAAGCCTACATCATTAAAAGAATTAGAGGGGCCAGAGATGTAGCTCAGTGGCATAAGTGCCTGCCTGGCAAGCATAAGGTCTTGAGTTCAATTTCTGGTACTGAAAAAAATATAAAAGAATTAGAGATATAAGTAGAGGAAAAAAAGAAAATCACATTATTGGAAAGGGAAGGGAAATGTGGGAAAAATCACTTTATTGGAGAAAGGAAGAGAAATAAGGAGATAGATAGCTATCCAGATCTTCAACTTGGGGGTCTTTGTTCTCAGCCCCTTTTATTATATGGCAAGAAAAGGACTATTCTCTTTGAGAGATTTTATAACTTGATTGGCCGTTTTGGGCTTTGAGACCCCTTATTTGATCATTGACCCTTCCATTGCCAACATGTACATATGTTTTTTGGATTTTAAAAAAAATTGGTACATTTTAGATATACATAATGATCACGTTAGTTATAAAGAATTTGTACCTGTAGGTGGTATCATTTGCTGCCTCTTTTTCCCCATCCTCCTCCCCTTCCTTCAACACTCTTCCCCTCTATGTTTACAAAAGCTTTATTTCCATTTATTTAATTCTCTTTTTCTCTTGTCCCCCCCACCCTTCCTCCCTTGTTTCCCTTCCCATTCAAACATGTACATTTTTGGACAAGCAATTCTGTGGTCCCTTTGTCTTGTCCAGGAGCTTATTTAGTGAGATTTACAGCACAGCTCCACATTCAAGAATGAGCAAAAAGAGATACAAGTACATTTTAGTGTATAATGTGGTGAGAAAAATAACAAAATATGTACTTATATACCATGTGAGAATATCTAAATGTTAGTGTATATTTTATATACTGAGTTTTAAAAAAATAATATAGCCCCCTTCCTCATTTTGTTTGTGTTTAAGTGGAGATGGTTGGAGAAGGGAATTGAGCCTTGGCAGGAAGTGAGCCAGGCTTTCTTATCAGCTTTGTTTATTTTTCTTAGCTACTCTCTCTAGCAGGGGTTTAACTCCATATGTACCGGAAACCTCACTGTAGCCGCCAAACTTTTCCTGACTGTCCCTCAACTTGCTGGGCGTGGTGGCTCACGCCTGTAAGCCCAGCACTCAGGAGGCTGAGGCAGGAGGATTGTTGTGAGCTCGAGACCAGGCTAGGCTACAAAGTGACCTCAAGGCCAGCCTGAACTGCACAATGAGACCTGGTCTCAAAAAGACAAAACAAACAAACAAACAAAAAACCTTTCCCTACAGAATTCCCTACCTGATTTTTCTGATTCGGCCTGGTTTAGAGATTGTGTGCCCCTCCCCCTTGCATCTCTTCACTCTCCCCTGGGACTTGCCTTGGTGTCCTCCCTGGTTATTTAGTATCCACTCTTCTCCAGGCTGCTCCCACATGAGTGCAGCTGAACTGTTAGCTTTGTTGTTTCTCCTCCACTCCAGCTATTTCAGTTGCTATTGCCACATCTTTGAAGGGGGATACTCTAAAGTGGCTAAGATTAAGTACGGAAGAAGGAATTCGGGTCTATAGTTAACATCCCCAACCTGCCAGTGCTTCGATTAGCTGTGATAAACGCAGTTAGCTTTCCTGTATCAGTCTTGCCAATTTTTCCCAGGGATATGACAAGTGTCAATCAAACAGCTTGTATTTGCTCTTGCACCTCATTCAATGGCCCTCAAGACAACTGTGGCTGTCCTGGAGCCCTGCACCCACTTGGACCAATCACAGACCTGTGCTTGGACCAATCATAGGCTAACAGCTGCTACATAAGCAGCATTTCCCATATACTTCTCTGGTTAGTCTAGAAGGCTTCCCTCTAGTGTACTGACCTCACTGTGTGGCAGCGTTAAGACTCTCTTTGGTTGTCCCAGAACCCTGCTTGTGATGTATTTCTTGTCTAATGCGTAGTGTCGGTTCAGAAGGTCCTCTACTTCCATTCAGGATTATCCTGAGTAATGAGAACAGAGTGGTCATCTCAAAAGAAAAAGCAATAAACAGTAGAGACAGTTAGCTTGGAAGAGCTCCAGAGACCAGCAGCCATTAAAGATCAGCAGCAGACACCAGCCTCCAGCTGAATCCACCTGTGCAGTCTGGCACAGGCTAATACCAAACAGTGGTAGCTGGCAACTGCAGTGAACAGCAGGTGATGATCCAGCATCCAGCATTATCTGGTGGTATCAGGACTGTTAGTAGAGGTGCACTTTGCAGATTCATGTTTTTAATCTGAATTGAGCAAAAAATGCCTCAATTGACTGGCAACAATATCAATTCCATATTTATAAATAACGTTTTTATTTCTTGGTTTTAAAATTTTATACCTCAGCCATGACTTTGTGCAATAGAAGTCAGTTGTTTTATACCTCCTACCCTATACATAGACTCACTGCTCCCATATTCTCCCAATATACTGTTGTGACAGTGTATTTTGTTAAATAATATTCAGCATTTATGTATATGAGAATATTTTTCACAATTTGCATATTAGAAGGAGACTTGCTTAAGAGTATAGACTCTCTCACTGGAAAGTCTGGTTTCAAATCCTGATTTTTCCAGAGGTTATCTAGGGCTAACCTCTTCAAGGTTCTCACCTTAATTTCCTCAAATGATTTCCCTGAATTTCCCTGAAGATTAAAATATTAAGCAGTCATAGTAGTACTTGTGGCATAGTAACTGGCATATATTTGTTGATACTTCTCCTATAAATTTTTGTTCACTTTGCAGTTAATCACTGCCTCATTTTTTAGTTTGCTTCATTTTAATGTACCTATAAATAAGTTACCCTTAGTCCTTTTTAGTGGAGATATAACTAATCCTATATAGTCAAACCCAGTAGTCATCTATCAGTTCCTGGTTAATTCTCCATTACTGTTCTAATATGGAATACTGCTCTCTATATCAAAGGTTTAGTTATTAACCAGAAGATTCCCTCGTCATCACATTGGAAATTTCTTAGTCTCTCATTTATGTTGAGTCTGATGTTTTCATGAATCGTATGCCTTCCTGTGTCGATATACGGACTCATTTGGGTGGAGAACATTTGGGTCTCCGAGAAAAGATGTATAGGATGTAAATACTTTGAAATTTTGCATGTCTGAAAATGCTTTTATTCTATCTTCACACTTGATTGGTAATTATTGGATATTTGATGTCTTGATTGAGATCATTTTCCCTCAAATTTTAAAAATAACAAAGCTATATATGCATAAGTCAAGTAGTCATGTAGTTACAAAGTCAAGTAGTTCTACAGGACTGGTGTATTAGTCTGCTTGAGTTACCATGACAAAATAAGACAGATTGGATGAATTATACAATAAACTTATTTTTTCATAGATCTGAAGACTATACATTTAAAAACAAGGTGCCATCATGGTTGGTTTATGGCGTGGCCTCTCTTGGCTTTTAGATGGCCACCTCACTGTGCCATCTTCATATGACCTCTTCTCTGTGTGCAAGTGGATTGAGATTTTTGATGTGTCTTCCAATTATAAAACACCAATCCTGTCAGAATAAGGCTCTACACTTTTGGCCTCTGTTATCTCCTTTAAGGCCCTGTCTCTGAATAGAATCACATATGGGGTTATGGCATCAACATATTAACTTTGGGGAACATAACTCAGTTCATACTACCTTGCTGTGGAAAACAGTAATATCCTTATATCATTATCTTACTCACAGAGAGTCAGTTTAACTCTTTTAAATGACTAGGAACTAGGTCTAAATAATGTGCTTATATCAGTGTGTCTTGATTTTCTGAGTTTTAATCCCTGTTTTCTCACTATAGGGTGTGAAAGTGTAGCTATTTTACACCCCCACCTGTTCTGATCATACATTTTTATTTTTTTAATACCTTGCTATTATAGTTTTTGTCTGGATGTCCTCCAAATGCCTCATGCAGTCATGCAGTCAGGATTCTAGAGTTTGTAATTAATTCTTGGCCCAAGAATTAATGCTGGGATTATAGGTGTGAGTGCTACACCCACCCTGGGGTAAGCATCCTGTATACACCAGAAGGGAAGGGAAATGACTTGCTCTTGTGCTCCTCTTCTTTTGCTGTTGTTGACTTTGCTGTTTCCCTGCCATCAGGAACTGTTGCCCTCTGCCATGTGCCACTCTGCCTTGGAGCCAGCCAATTATGGACTGAAACTTCCACAAACTGATCTCAATAAACATTCTTTTCCTTAATTTTGGGCATCAGGTATTTTGTTCCAGAAATGAGAGAATACATCTGCTTTCCCAATTGTTTTAGTATTATTTTGGTTATGTAGACATTTCTTTTGACCAAGTATGTGCTTGATAGTTTTGCATCACTGTGACAAAACACTTGAAATACACAATTTAAAAGGAGGTAAGATTTATTTTGATTCCTGGCTTCAGAGGGTTCAATCTATGGATCAACTGACTTCATTGTTTTTGGCTTGGGACGAAGCAGAACTTCACGGTAGCAGGGTGTGCTTGTGCAAAGCTGGGAAGCAGAGAGCTAGGAAGAGGAAAGAGCCAGGTTTCCAGTATTTCCTTCAAGAGAACACCCCAATGAGATCTTCCTTCAAAAAAATCCCACCTGGTAAAGTTTCCACCATCTCCCAATAGTGCCTTCAACACATGAGCTTTGGGTATTTAAGGTCTAAATCATAACAGTGCTACTGACAAAAGAATTATATAATATATTAAAACTACTGCCTCTGTCCTGTATAACTTTTTGTTTTCTCTACATTTAATCTATCCCTCCTCCTTTTGCATGTATTTTCATCATTACCCCCTAAATATCCTCTCAATTATGTAAATATTCTCTCATTATGTTTAAAGAAATTAGATAGTTGACAAACTTCATCTTCTTGACAAGTTTTCTCTTAGAAAACTGATCCAAATTGAACTGCTTTGCAACATACACATACAAAACAGCATCTGCTTTTGGAATCATTTTTCACAGCAATTCCGGTGATTCTTTTTGCTTACCATTGTGTTGTATCCTGAATCTCATTTCTTTCCCTTTTTTAGCCTATATATTCTTTTGACAGAACACAGTCCAAGCTGCTGCCTGAGGAAGTGTATATGCAAAACAAACATTTGAAAACTCCATTATTCTACTCCAACAGTTGATTCATAGCCTGAATGGAAATGTAGTTTTATATTAGAAATTCTCTAATTTTTGTCTTTTAATGTCAAGTGTTATTGAAAACTCAGAAGTCACTCTGGTTTTTTTATATGCTTACTTTTTTCAATAGGCAATGTATTGTCATGGCTGAAACTAATAATAAAAATGTAGTGTGAAACATTCTTCCTGTTACTGTCAGCATTCCTTTTCTCCAAGCAGATGACCACTGTTATTAACTCATGTTTTACTTATTTTTCTCTTGTTGCTGAGACAAAATATTCAACACCCAAAATTAAAAGGGGAAAGGTTTATTTGGCTTACAGATTGAGGAGGTTTCAGTCCACAGTTCTCCTTTCTCCTCTCCTTCATGTTATTGTAGTGAGATTTTAATATGGACCTGAGATAAATCTATTTTTCTGTATCAGGTTTTGTAGAGAAATAGAACCAACAGGAAACTATACATGAGGAAGCACGCATTCATTATATGTGAGGTGTGATCTAAAAGTACAATGAATGATTTAAATAAAAAATTATTACAGTAAAAGACACAATATCATTAATCTCCAAATACTTCCCCTTGGCCAAACACTTGTCTCATTGTTTTTGCCACTTTCTGAGCAGTTCTGGAAGTCCTATTTAATGAGTATCTTTAGTTGTACTGTCATAGCTGCCTCAATTTCCTAAATTCATTGAAAACATTTACCTTTCATGATTGCTTTGATTTTGGGGAAGAGGTAGAGGTTACACAGTACTGGGTCTGGTAAATATAGTTGATGAGAATATACTGCAATATTTTACAAGCTTGCTTATCTGTTTGATGGCACTCAACAGCAATGTTCATCACATTTAATTTTTTTTGAGAAAGGGTCACACTATGTAGTTTAAACTGGCCTTGAACTCTTTATGTAGACCAAGCTAGCATAGAACTCAAGGAGATATTCCTGCTTCAGCCTTTGGAGTGCTGGAATTACAAGTGTGAGCCACCACAACCGGCTCTCATCACACTTTTTAAATCATAAAGACAAGAACAAGGTCTTCTGGAATTGCTTCAGAAAGCGGCAAAAGTGATGGTATGTTTTCAAAGCAAGGAAAATATTTTGAACAGGATACCGTATAAGGTATTTTATAAATCTATAGATGATAGTTTTGGCAGAAGTATTGCAACCAGGGAAGGCAAATCTGTATCCAGAGTGAGTGTCTATCCTAGTAAAAATAAAATATTGCCTCTTTCATGATGGAAGCAGTCTACTGTAATCAGCTTTCCACTAGGTAGCTGTCTGATTACTCTGGAGGAGTGGTACTATATTTAACACTTATTCTTGATCTTTAATATTGGTATATTGGGCACTCAGCCATGGCTATACCAAGATTGAGCTCTGAAAAACATCCCACATTTCTGAGCCCATCTCTGCCACCATGGCAGATTTGTGCATGAGCCTATTGTGTGTCACTATTGCCTTATCATGATATGGACTATCAGTGTTCTCTTTAATACTGGCAATAGTCATTATTGTCTTTCTTTAATTAGATTAGAAAACTGATTCCAAAATCCTGAAATTTATAGTTATGATTATGTTCCCACGGTACCATGTTTGGTATTAAAATTGGGGATTTTCACAGAAATAGAACCAACAGAACACACAGGCACACAGACACACACACACACTTACTTTTCTAAGGCGCTAGCAAGGTGGAAATTTTCAGGATAGGCCTGCAGGCTAGAAGTTTTGGTAACATATTGCAGTCTCTACTCCAAAATCCACAGGGTAAGCCAACAGGATAGAAACTAAGGGAATATTTCTATTTTGTAGTTTTAAAAAATTCCTTCTTTTTGTGAAGTTTTTGTTGTTGTTGTTTTTAAGGCCTTCAACATTTTGGATGAGGCTCATTCAAACTATGCAGAATAATCTGCTTTGCTTGACATCAGCTGGTTAAAAATATTTATCACAGATATAAGTACTATTATAGCAAGTATTTATCACAGATGTAAGTACTATCATAGTACTATCATTTAATACAGATTTTGATAAGCAGTTGGGCACTGTATTCTGTAGAATTTGATACATAAAATTAACCATTATACGTTCAATATTTGACTGAACAATATTTGACTGAACCCTCTCAATTCTGATTTAAAAATAATTTTTCCTTTGTAAAATAAATCATTTATTATTAGTCTACAAAATATAGGTAAGAATAAATTTATGAAACATAATTGTGTACACTTGCTCTTTAGATATGTTTCATTAAAAGGTTAAGGAGTGGTGGTGGTGGTGGTGTATGTCTGTAATCCTAGCACTCTGGAGGCTGAGACAGGGCTGCATAGTGTCTTTAAAGCTAGCTTGAACTACATAGCAAGAACCTGTCTCAAACCAAACCAAACCAAGCAAAACAAAAAGCAGTCATGGAAAAGCTGAACTAGAGTTTGGGAGGGTTTGGAAAAAATTGTAATTCTCTATTTGATTGTTCTCTTTATGTTGTTTCCATTGCTTGATTTTTATAAATAATGCTACAGTGAACACAGAAGCGCAGATAACTTTTTGAAATCTTGATTTTAATAATTTTGGAGATGTATTTAGAAGTGTAATTGCTAGAGTATACAACAGTTCTACTTTTAGTTTTTGAAGGAAACATCATACTGTACTGTACAAGGTTTCCAACTTCTCCATATCCTTCTAAACATTTTTTATCTTTTAGGTAGCAGCCATACTTAGTGAGGTGAGATTTCTCATTGTGGTTTTGAGTTGCATTTCCTTATTGACTATATTTCCTACATCTGTTGGCATTTTGGTGTCTTTGGAAAAATGTCTATTTCGGGTCCTTTTTCAAAAGTTGCACTATTTGTTTTTCTGTTTTTAGTGTTGCATTGTTCCTCATATATTCTGGATATTACTCTCTTGAAAAACGACTCCATTGTTTTGTTCTGTGTATAGACACTTTTATAATCTCTTGCATACTTTTATACTGCCTACACATGTTTAAAGAAATAAATTTGTGTAATGATAGAAGAGAGAAAAGGGGGAGGAGAAATACTAATTCTACTATGTGGGAAGATATATCTTTTTGACTAGGAGAGTAATTTTAAGAATTTTTGTTTGTTTAGACATGTATGTAAGAATTCAATGACAGCGATAATTTTTTGCCCTAGTAAGGTGAACCTATGGGCTGGGAATATAACTCATTGGTGTAGTGCTTGCTTACCACACACAAGGTCCTGGGCTCAGTCTCCAGCAGAAACAGTCAATCAGTCAAGCGATCAAGTAACAAACACAATTATGAACACAACTCTGTTTTAAAATTCTTATATATTTATTTTTTGGTACAGGGGATCGAACTCAGGACCTCGAGCTTGTCATGCAGTTGCTTATGCCACTGAGCTATATTCCTGGTCCATTGAACACAACTTTAATACGGTGCTTACTCTAGGTTTAATATGGTCAGCGAGGATTATTCCTTGAGGTGGGCATACATTAAATTGATGAGACACCAAGACGGATGTTGACTGGTAGGAAATAACTCTGCAATAGGTTTATATTCTTTCTGGGTACCCTGGAGTTGAAGAGGCTAGGAATGAGAGGCCCAACAGGTTGCATTGCTCAGGTCATGTGGTATTAGTAGCACCATAAATAAAAGCAGAGAGGTAGGTGGGAACTGCAGTCTCTTCTAGGCATCATTGAGTTAAATCTCTGAGAATTTGGGTGAGGCAGTGAAAAATGGTATTTACTCAGTTTGGTCATCTGAGTAAAGGTGGCATTTGTCATTTGGCCATCCATCCTAGTATATTTTTGGGTCAAATAACAGATGGGTGTCTGAATACAGGAAATTAGAGGTTCTCAAATATGGGAGGGGTTGGAAGGTAGCACATTTCTTGTTTCTTCCCAGGGTAGGGAAGATCCAACAATGTCTACATCTCTGGCCTTCAGCTACCTCTGCTTTATTAGACTGGAATCTAATCCAGAGGCAGGTGTTCAGAGCAGCCATCAAATCCGGAGAGGTTCACACAGAAGTCAGCCAAGTTTTTGGGAACTTAAATACATTCTTTCCATAACCAAACAAGAAAGGTTTGTTTTGCCTTTATTTTACCAAATTGCAAGTTGAGCCAATAGTGAAAAAAAATTAATGAGTCATTTGTGTTAACATGGCTCATATTAGACAACTGGTTATCTCTTCTTGGACCAAATTATAGGTTATGTTAAAAAATTCCAGTTTTCAATTTTAAAATAAGTTAGTATATTTTGAAAGCCATTTGGCTGTAACCAGTAGAAATATTTTTCTTGTGTTACAAATAAATATAATCAAATTAGTGAGGTTTGTTGGATTTTCCCCTTCCACTTAAACTTTTGTTCACTCAAATGAAAAGAGCATCACTTTGTTTTCTCAGTGTAAAAGCAATTTGTAATTGGCTTTAAAAAATTAACAAGAAATTGCTAGCAATCTTAGTATTGTAATCATAACACTCTTAGAGGCTGAGATAGGAGGATCACAAGTTCAAGACCAGGGCAATTTAACAAAAGAATAAAAAAAAAAGACCTGAGAATGTAGTTCAGGGAGTTCAATCCCCAATCTCCAATTTCAGAAAAATAAAAATGAATAAGAAATAAACGCATTAAAAAAAACCTTCCACAAATAAAAAGGAATGTTCAAGAAAGTAAGACATTTCCATTATCTCCTTTATTGAACCCCCTTTTGATGTAAGAGTGCAGGAAAAATGTCCCACCTTCATAAGTGAAGAGGGTGGGAGGTGGAGGGAAGAGTAGTTGGACAGAAAGTGAAGATACAGAATTATTTCTCCTCAAAAAGAAGTAAAAAGTCAATGGACATGCGAACAAGAGGCAGTCTCTTGGGATTAACCTAAGAAAGGCAAATTCCAACAGCAAGAAGGCATTTCTGGGCTCTGTGATTGGCAAAAAGGAAACCGTAAAGAGCAGGAGGTGATGTGACAGGGGAAAAATGGGGAGGGCTGGCTCCAGCCTACTGGTAATTGGGGTCCTGGTCTCGGGGGTGACGTAGCCGTCACGTGAGCTGGAGCTGACGTATACAGACGTCCTTTTAACTCTGGTTTTCGTTTGGTCTGGTTCCCTGCTCGCTATTTTTACCCGGAGATCTGACCCGCCTGTGGTTGATGGTAGGAATAAGAGGTAAATGCTTGGGTTCTAGCAGGTCTGTTTGTGGATGAGCGCTGCTTGGGGATCCCTGCCTTGCGGGTAGTAAAGGGAGGAGACAAAATGAACACAGTCCTTTTTCTTTTATTTTCCTTGCACTATCTCGGATAGACCTTGGAAGGCGGGAGTCCAGGGGAGATCCCAGACTAGGAGGGGGTAAAACTTTATTATGCCAGAGATTTAAATCAAAGAGGGCACATATTAAAGTGGTGTTCTGTGTACTGGTTCGTCTGCCAAGCCAGAAACTTGGAATGTGCGACTACCGTTCCCCTTGTTTTTCAGTAGAGCACTGTACCATCGCTGTACCATTCGTGCAAAGAAATAATCTGCTCCGAATCTCTGCAGGTCAGTGCAAAGCTGAGATTGTTTCGCAGGCCCCGGAAGGGTGGGGATACCTGAGGACCCTACCTAATTTGGGACTTTTATCAACTCTTCAGTTTTCGTGTTTGCGTGTGTGTGTGTGTGTGTGTGTGTGTGTGTGTGTGTGTAAAGGATGTGACAATGCTGAGAGGAAAAACAGTTATCAACGATGGTGGGTTCCATTACAGAGTGGGACAGAAGAGACCACTTGGTCTTTTTTTTTTTTTACTGGTAAGATTTTTCTGTACTCCTTGGCTCCACCTTCTTTCCTCCTTTCCAGTGATTCCAAAGGGGAGTGATTTTTACTGGAAAGATAGTCAGCTTGTGAGGATGAGGATGGGGATGGGGATGGGGATGGGAATGGGGAGTGGGAAACACGCATTTAGCTCGAGGGTTTTTGTCAGTGGAGTTCAGAGAAGTGGGACTAGGGTAAGAAACAAAAGACAAAATGTATCTGACAGCCAGGACTCTGAAATGGGAAAAATTGGTTTTGGGACTCTCTGAGGCTCTGTTTTGTTCCATGACTCTCCTGTTTTGGCTGTGTCACCTGTCTCTGTGGATCTTAGCCCTGAAGACCACTACAAACTTCAGAATCAGAAAGCAAGAAAAATTGTTCAGAACCAAAGAGGTCAGAGTGAGGATGATGGCTTGGGAACTCCCAGGGTGGAGGATGATGCTGATTGGAATTATAGACCTCCTCTGAGTCCGCTCTTTTCCTCTTTTTCTACATCTGGAGGTTGCTAAAGAAGTGCTTTACAGGTACTAGGCAGGGAAGGAAGTGGCTGGTGTCAAGAGAGTTCTGGGATGAAGGTGGGAAGGATGTTACTGAAAATTACAGTGTCTTTGTTGTTGCCCTTCCCCAAACAGTAGTCCTAGTGTTGGTTAGTCCTTATGTTTGGTGGAGACAGAAACCAAGATGAGGGAGGAAAAACGTTGCTTTCCAGCAGTGAAAACTGGTATAATTAGGGGGTGGGATTGGGAAAGCTGACTCAGTATCTTTGATCTAGATGGTGAAGATAGCTAAGACAAGGGTAGGATGTGAGATCTTTTCACATTTCAGGGTAATATGGTGTCTAGATGTTACTGTTCTGTCCATTTTGTTTCAGAGAAGGAGATGTGGTGGTCACCTCTGCAGGAAGTGACCTGATGGGAGTGTGGGGGTGGTGTGCAAATTTGGAGGAGTGTATTATTGAAGGTGGAAAGGGAAAGAGGAAATGAATTTCAAAGCCAAAGCTCTCCAGGACAGGAGGAATAAATAGGTGGGGAACTGCAAGGAAGGAACTAGAGTCAAGGATTTGGATGTGTGTCCTATCCTTGGTTAAGTCTATTTATTCCTTGAACTCTCAGCACACTCCTTTCTATTCCCTTGTCTGCAGGTCTACAGGATCCACCTCACTTGGAGGCTAGAAAGAGAAGGAATAAACTGCTTGGATCTCTTCGGGTATATTTCAGTGCTCATTGCCCTGGTACATCTTTTTTTTTTTTTTTTTTTTTTTTTTTTTGTCTTTTTCGTTTTTTTTTATCGGTGCCAGGGATCGAACTCATGACTGTCTGCTTGCAAGGCAGGCGCTTATGCCGCTGAGCTAAATCCCCAGCCCGCCCTGGTACATCTTGAAGGACAGAGGTGGCAGGGAACTTTTCAGATACTTTAAATTTGATGTTCTAAGTAAGGTGGTATAGAATGTGAGGCTGGAATGTAGGGAAATTAGCTTGCAAAATTAGCTTCCCAATTGAGTAAACAAATCAGTGATCTTGATAGCAAGCTCTGAGAATGAGCTAGTATCCTAAATGTTTGTTTGTTTGTGGTTTAGTCTGTATGCATTCAGACACAAAAGGAGAAGCCAAAAGCTTGAAATCTTTCCTTTATTTCTAGATTGCCGTGTGTCTGCAGTTGCAGCAGTCTGCCAGCAACAGCTGAAGACTCCATCCCTTACACAGGAGTATCCTGGGCAGGAGCAAATCTGCTCTGTGCCAAGTTAAGGGATTTACTCTATCATGGGCCGCACTAGAGAGGCTGGCTGTGTAGCTGCTGGTATGGTCATTGGGGCTGGTGCCTGCTACTGCGTATACAGACTGACCTGGGGAAAAGATGAGAATGAGAAAATCTGGGATGATGATGAGGAGTCTAGTGATCGATCAGAAATTGGGGTACAGACTGAGAAAGGAGCTAAGACTAACGTTGATGTGAAGGCTGGAGCCAAACCTCAGAGTGACACTAAGGCCAAGGCTGAAGTGACTTTGGGACTTGAGAGTGGTATAAAGAAGGACATCCACTGTAGAGCTCAGAGTGGAGGTGCCCTAGAAGCTAAGGCCAAGGCCCTTTTCAACATTTTGAAGGAACAGGCTAGTGCAAAAATTGGCAAAGGGGCCAGGGTTGGTAACATTTCTGGGAATAGGACACTTGCATCAAGTTTGCCCTGCCCAGGAGGCAGAGGTGGAGGCTGCCACCCCACTAAGAGTGGCGCTAGGGCCGGGAGCAGGGCAAATGGAAAATCCAAGGGAAAAGCTCGAAGTAAGAACACCAAGACAACACCTACAACATGGCCTGTCCGCAGGGGCAAATTCAACTTTCCCTATAAAATTGATGATATTCTAAGTACTCCTGATCTTCAAAAGGTCCTTAACATCCTAGAAAGAACAAGTGATCCTTTTATTCAAGAAGTAGCTTTGGTCACTCTGGGTAACAATGCAGCCTATTCATTTAATCAAAATGCTATACGTGAATTGGGTGGTGTCCCAGTTATTGCAAAACTGATAAAAACGAAAGACCCCATTATTAGGGAAAAGACTTACAATGCCCTTAATAACTTGAGTGTGAATGCTGAAAATCAGGGCAAGATTAAGACATATATTTGTCAAGTGTGTGATGATACCATGATATGTCGCTTGGACTCAGCTGTGCAGATGGCTGGACTAAGACTGTTAACCAACATGACTGTGACCAATCATTATCAACATTTGCTTTCCTATTCTTTTCCAGATTTTTTTGCTTTATTGTTTCTGGGAAATCACTTCACCAAGATACAGACAATGAAACTAATTATAAACTTTACTGAAAACCCAGCCATGACAAGAGAGTTGGTCAGTTGTAAAGTACCGTCAGAGTTGATTTCCCTCTTTAATAAAGAATGGGATAGAGAGATTCTTCTTAATATTCTTACCCTTTTTGAGAATATAAATGACAACATAAAAAGTGAAGGGCTTGCATCATCCAGGAAAGAATTCAGCAGAAGCTCACTCTTTTTCTTATTTAAAGAATCAGGAGTATGTGTTAAGAAAATCAGAGCATTAGCAAGTCACAATGACCTGGTGGTGAAAGTAAAAGTCCTGAAAGTATTAACTAAACTCTAATTTATGTCCCAAAAAACAGTGATATAAATTTGTAGTTCTCACTTGGGAACAATGTGTTTTCTAAATTTTTTGTTTTTCACTCTGCTTTTATGGCAAAGAGATTATTTTAGCTGCTATTTTGAAATAATATATATCATAGATTATTAATAGCCACTAATTTTGGGTTCATACTGGATTATTTAAAGGATACCAAGTTAATATTAGAGCTTGCACAAAATATTTATTAATTTTCTCTTACTCCCTGGATTGAGATTTTTGCTTTATATATACTGACAGTGAAGTAATTAATTGTACATTATGAATAAGATATACTCTTTTTGTATTGTTTTATATTTGTTAGTCTAAGACTCCTGTTTTATCAATAAAGTTCTGTGTTTTGAGCAGAAGACAAACTGGCATTGTGTCTCTTTGGCAAGACAGGATACATGGGCGCAAAAATTGCAAAATCAGGGGCCTCCAGTCATCCCCAGATGGTTCCCAAAGGTGCTTCAACGCACCAAAAACCACTGCACACAAAGGTGCTCAGGGAAAGTTACACAGAGGAGCTCAGAAGAGCATTCAAAGAGGAACAATGATGTGAGAAAGGCACAGAAGTAGGAGTTTTGCTGCAGAGAGAAGTCTGGTCTGCCTGGAGTAGAGAGCCTGGAGAGGAGAGCAGGGGGATGTGGGTGGAGTCAGTGTTTAAGGGGAGTCCTGTTCTCCCTTTTTTGGAGCACTTCCAGTTGCTGAACTGGGGTGTTTGAATATTACCTTCATTTGCCCCTGGGAGATGACAAGGCCTTTCACGACCAGAGGAATGACAGGATGAAAGAAAAACAATATGGTTGCTTTTTTGCGCAGGATGGGTCTGAGTTAGAGTGGGGACAGGAATGGGGACTGCAGATTGAAAATCCAGTTAGAGAGTTAACTAATATAGACTTGGCAGGAGATGAGGCAAGGCATTGGAATTTTGCTGGTGGCTGGGAATGGTAGGGACAGGAAGGAAGCAAGAGATCTATTCCACTACAACTTATTACAAGAACATAAGGAAAGGGTTATTTTTATCTTAGGGTTCTGAGGGTACATGATAGGAACACATTCTCTTTCTTGGTTAGCTCTAGTGCCTATGTAGTAAGTATGAGTTATATTTTGAAACAGTAAGTGGAAGAAACTATACTATAGTGGAAGAAACTATAGTGGAAGAAAGCATACATTTTAGGGTTTGTATAAGATTTATAAGATTGGTTGGAGGGACTATTTATGGAACTATAGAGTGCTGTTGGGATCCACAGAAGAGAAGACTCACTTGTCTCCCATCCTGTAGGGTTGGTGAGGGTATGGGAGGAGGAGAACTCTCAAACTGTGAGGTGAAGACCATACAAGGTGTGAGGTCTGTTCAGATAGAGGTTTCGGAACCCTTTAATGTGTGCATGACTTTTGACACAATAGTTTTGTTCCTTTGGAACTAAGCAAATAATTGGCTTGTACGAAATTGCCTATCTTTCAGTTACTGTGAAGGGTGAAAAAATTATAAACAATCCAAAGTGTGAATATATATATATATATGTATGTATTTATCTTTTGAACTTTTAGTCTATGAATATCTTTTTGAACTAGAGTTTCTAGAATGCAGTAGACTGTTATATTCTGGTTTTTGATCTGGTTTAATTGGAGAGCTGAGGCTTTGAGAATTATTACTGAAAGGAATTATTTCCTATCATTACAGTGTTTCTCTGTTGATGACTCCTGTCAGAGAAGATACTAAAAACTCAGAGGATATGCTGTTATTTTGATTTTATTGTCATCTAACAGTTTTAGGGTCTATTTCAATCCAAATATGTTTAAGGGCATTGCTGTTGTCTTAAAATTGTCTTGTTATGTAGTTCAGGCTGGCCCTGAGCTCATGGTGCATCCCAGGCTGGCCTTGAACTCATGGAGATCTTCCTGCTCCAGCCTCTAGAGCGCTAGGCTTACAGGCTTGTCCCATTACACCTGGTTAAAGGCAGTTTAATAATGATGGATTTTATTTTGTTAAAAATTGTCACCCAGTGCAGAATACTTCAAGGCTCAGAAAACAGATGTTTTTCTTTATTTGTTTTCAATTCATATTTTATCTTCCTTGTTTCAAAACAGATTCCAAATAGGTTTGGCCAGTTGATATGATTCAGGCAAATTTCATATTTATGGCTCACTGGTTTTGCCAAATTTCCTTGAGAATGGCTTTTAAAGTAGTGATTATGACTATTTCTAATGTGATCTAATGTAAATCTAATTTTTGTTTTGTTTGAGACAGGGTCTTTCTTGTATTCTAGGCTGACCTTGAGCTTACTACATCACCTAAGGTAACCTCAAACTCTCGATCCTCCTGCCTCAGCCTCATGAGTGCTGGGATTACAGATGTGTGCCACCACATTTGGCTCTCTTTCATTCTTTTTACATCACATCCTGACCTGAAGGTTTTCTCTGTTTAAACTGTGGCTCTTTCTTGCCTTTAACTCAGGCACCAACTTCACATAAGGAATGTAAACATTATGCACTGTAAACATTTAGTAATACAAGAGAAGAAAATTTCTTCATTAGGAATAAAATAGCATATGAGAGTTGACAGACTTTTCCCATGTGCGAGTTAACATGGCACTGAACAGTGCCTTCCTGCATTCTTCTAACAAACCCAAAAGTTAAACTTCCTGCCTTTTCCATCCACAACAGTGCTCCTCCAATCAGCTTTCAATACGTCATTCTGCCAACCCCTTTAACTTCATCCCTGTCAATTCCAAATAAGGCCCGGGAATTTTTGCTTGATCCTTCCAAAGGGTGCTCACTTCTCTACTGCAGCCCTTCTGGGCCAGCACTAAAGACCTCTTTCCTTTCTTTCTCTTGTTTCTCTCTGTTGGGCGCAGGTGCTCAACATACCATACCCCACCTGGGACTAAGGACCACGCCAGCTTCCGCAATGCGCTATGTCCCTCTTTAAATTAGCCAACCCGTGCGCACTTCGTGCTCACTCCATACTCTGTGGCAACTCCTGATTGGCCACAGTTGGATATAGTAGCCAGAGCCTGCGTCCCATTCCCGCCCTGCTTCCTCGTGGCAGCCTGTGATTGGTCACGGCCAAATATATAAACCAGAGCCCGTGTGAATAAAGCAGCAGTTAACTGTCGTTCACAAGAGCGTCTCCTGTTTCATTGGAGTTGCGCCGGTCAACTGGTGGCCCGTACGGGGAGCGCTGAGACCCTCTCTCCGACAGTACGGGGACCCAACCTCTCTCTCCGACAGTACGGGGATCGCTGAGACCCTCTCTCCGACAGTACGGGGAACGAACCTCTCTCTCTGACGGAACAGAGACGTTAACAGGTAAAACCGTCAAGCGCCGATAGCGGGGGCTACTCGGCGGGCGGGGGCTGACAGGTTAAACTGCTCAACGTTGGTAGCGGGTGCTACGCAACAGGGCCGGACGGCGGGGGCTATCGGGCAACCTTGGGCAGACGCGTCGCAAGGGTCGAGGAACTCGTAAAGAGAGTTCCCGGTGCTGTAAAGAGGCAGGTTTTGGGGGCGCCGTAAAGGGGCGCGGGGACTAAGCTGTCCCTGTTTAAAAAAAAAAAAAGGAAAAAGAAAAAAAAATAAAAATAAAAATAAAAAGAAACTCTTGAAATTCCGGTTAACATGGGTAACACCGCTACTCAGCCACTGTCAGTCGCCTTAAGCGACTTACTGAGAGAAAAGGGATTACAAATGAAACGAGAACAAATTCAAAACTTCCTCGATCAGGTTGATAAGGTAGCACCTTGGTTTGGTCCCACGGGGTCCGTTACCATCCCCAGCTGGGATAAATTAGGGAGAGATCTTGACTTTGCAGCAGAAAATGGCCTCTTGGAGTCAGGAGTCAGACCCCTTTGGGCAGTGGTGAGAAGCTGTCTCGCAGACACCTCTTGTCGTGACCATATAAGGGCTGGCGCCATGGCGCTTGGTTACCATCAGGCAGAATCCTCCCGCGAGCAATCTTGTGAGCCTAGTGCCGCAGGCGAGGCGACCACACCCAACCCAGAAACAGAGGACTGGTCAGATAATGAGGGGGAGGAAGGAGAAGTATACAAAATGGCGGATGCAGACACCACCGAAAGAGGGGAAGTCACACACATGCAGTCGAGAGGGCCCTACTCTGAGGCCATAAATGAGCTGCAACGCAGGATTTCTCAGAGTAAATGGGTCAATGAAAGCGAGTACGGGATCCCAGGGCTGCCCTGTATAAGACCTACGGCTCTACCTCCCGACCCGCATCTTGCAGGGGGCCCAAGTCGAGCCCACCGCGATTAAGGGTGTGCCAGCTCGGAGGCCCCGGGGATCCTTCTGCACCCCTATTTGGGCAAGGGTTCTCCAGTTTACTGCTTGTAACCCCCTGGATGGATACTCCCAGGAGATATTATGGGGATTCTCCCTGGCCACCATAAACACCACAAATATGACTTTTCCAAATTGCTCCACCGCAACCTGTTATATGTTATAATGTTGGGATAACAGTACACTTTCAGCTGTTGTTATGCAGGTACTCCAGTTCGTACTGATTCCAGTTATGATGGACCCAGACGAGTTTCCTGTGATCCAGCTCGGGCCAACTCTCCAACTGGCTTTCATAAAGGAATGGGCAGGAATAGGGGCTCTGGCTACCATGACTACACTTGCCGCATTCGGCAGTCTACTTCTGCTCTGTCAGATTCGCAGACAAAGGAATAGGGACAAAGTATGAAACAAGCATTGCTGACCGTAGAATCTGGTCAAAGCCCGGCAGCATGGCTTGCCATGCTGTGACGCAGGTGTGGAGCAAAGCATCGCAGGGGGTGTCGTCCTTGGCCAGGAGACACCCCGGTCTCCATGTCGGCGAGCATGCGGGTTGGGCTCATAAAACAGTACTCCCGCCCCCTCCAAAAGAGCACCAACGAGTAGTGAGGCATTGTCATGACTGCAGTGTGACACCTCACGAGGGGCACCGACCTCTGGAGACCCTGCGTCAGTTATAAAGAAAGGGGGAGATGTTGGGCGCAGGCACTCAACATACCATACCCCACCCAGGACTAAGGACCACGCCAGCTTCCGCAATGCGCTATGTCCCTCTTTAAATTAGCCAACCCGTGCGCACTTCGTGCTCACTCCATACTCTGTGGCAACTCCTGATTGGCCACAGCTGGATATAGTAGCCAGAGCCTGCGTCCCATTCCCGCCCTGCTTCCTCGTGGCAGCCTGTGATTGGTCACGGCCAAATATATAAACCAGAGCCCGCGTGAATAAAGCAGCAGTTAACTGTCGTCCACAAGAGCGTCTCCTGTTTCATTGGGGCTGCGCCGGTCACTCTCCTTTTTTCTCTTGCTAATAAGATCAAACAAAAATTTGAAAATTTAAAAAAAGAGGACTTGGATCAGAAATTCTGCATCAGCTATTGAAGTACTCAAGAAATGAGACTATAAATATATTAAACAATGCATTTGAGCATTTTAATATCTGTTTAAAATCTATGCTCCAAGTTACATATTGCTATTTGTACCTTGCAACGAAAGATAGAACAAATCCTATGAAACATGCTATTAAACCTTGAAGATATAAGCAGTTTTTGTATGTTTTTTCATCATCAAGTTTTGATATTAAGGTTGTTGTAAGACTTGTTTTTATTTGTATATTGGTGTTTTTTGATAAAACAAATTTTATTAATGTTTTCCTTTGTTTAGTTTTATTCTTTAAAGAAAATTTCCTGTACTGGAATGCCATGAAGAATATGTACATTAGAACCTAGACGTTGTATTGTTTTGTCTTTCACTTTTAGATTTATAATTCTCCTGGAATTAATTTTTGTATATTGTTTGAAGTAAGGGCCAATATTCCACTTTTCCCATATGGCTATGCTATTGACCCAGCACAATTTCTTAAAAAAATACATTTTCCCCCCATCATGCTATAGTGTAACCCCTGTGTTACATTATTTTATTGTATGGTATGGGTTTATTTATGAACTTCCTCTTCTGTCTTTTTTTTCTATGTTTTGTCCTTGCACCAATGTCTTATGACATATCACCATTAATATTCCTTTATAATATAGCATAGTAGTCACTCGTATAAATCATTTTATTGTTCTTTTTAAAGATTGTTTTAATTATTATTGCCCTTTTATATTTATATAAATATTTAAAAATGAATATGCCAAATAACCACAAAGTTGTGATTGTGATTGCACTGAATCTACTAATTTGGTGAGAATTAATATATTCACAATATCGTTTTAAAAATTTTTATTAATAATATGTAGTTTTCTGATGTCAAATTTCATGATTTTATTAATCTATCCTAAATGGCATGGAATTTAAAATTACATTTTCTTATCTGGCTATATATTGGAAGACGACTGAGTTTTAAAAACTTTGGATTTTTAAAATTAAGTTACTGAAGTGGTAAAAATCACAAAAATTATGCATATTAATAGAATACTGTGCGTTATTTTAATTTATGCATATATTATGTAATCAGGATAAACATATCTATCTCCTCAAACATGAATGACTTCTTTATGTTTAAAACATTCACAATTTCTTCTGTAGATTTTTGAGGTATACATAATACATTCCTTTTGCATTTACTTAAGCATGTTTTATGAGCCAGTACGTGATCTATTTTGGAGAATGTCCCATGTGCAGCTGAGAAGAATGTGTATTTTCATGTTGTAGGGTGGAACACTATATATATCTACTAAGTCCATTTTTTCAAAAGTTTGGCTCAGTTCTAATATTTCATTATTGATATCTTGTCTATTTGATGTGTCTTTTTGTGACAGTGGGATACTGAGATCTCCCAATACAATTGTATTAGGGCTTATTTGATTTTTCATGTCCATTAGTATTTGTTTTATATAGTGGAGTGCATTGGTATTTCGTGCATATATATATTTATGATTGTTATCTCTTCCTCTTGGATTGTTCCCTTTATAAGGATGTGGTGAGTTCTTTATCTCTCTTAATCAGTCTTGGCTTGAAATTCACTTTGTGTGCAATTAGAATAGCTACCCCTGTTTTTTTTCTGGGTTCCTGTCACATGGAGTATTGTTTTCCATCCTGTGACTTTAAGTTTATGAATTTCTTTTTGAATTAAATGTGTTTATTGTATACAGCATATTGTTGGATTTTGTTTCTTGATCCATTCTGGAAGTCTGTGTCTTTTGATTGGTGAATTGAAACCAATAGCATTGATGATTATAATTGATATGTATCGATTTATTCTTGTCATGACTTTTCCCGCTGTTGGCTCCCTCTTTTTCCCCTTCCCTCTAGTTGATTGCCTTGCCTGGAAGATTCCATATGTTGGAGTTCATAAAGTTGTGGTCTTTAATATCTTTTTCTGGAATGTCTTTCAGAACATTTTTCAAGAGCCGGTTTGGTGGCTATAAATTTCCTTAACTGTGCTTCATCATGGAAGTGCCTTATTTCTCCATCAGTATTTTTCCAAATGCATTTTATTTCAAGGAGAAAAAGAAAAAGGAAGATGAAGAAGAAAAAACAGCTAAAACAAAATTCAAAAGCATGTCAATCAGTGTTGCCATCAGTTTTGAGATAGTTTTGCAGGTTACATCAATCTGGGTTGATAATTGTTTTCCTTTAGAATTTGGGATACTTCACTCCAAGCTCTCCGTTATTTGTTTGTGCTGAGAAGTCAACTGTGATTCTGATGGGCTTTCTTTTGTAGGTGTTTTTTTTTTCTTTTCCTTAACAATTTTTAAAGGTTATATTCTTGTGAATTTCTAGAGTCTTGACTATGATATTCCTGGTTGTAGATTTTGTTTGGTCATGGCTAATTTGAGTTCTGTATGCCTCATTTATCTGCATGTTGAATTATTTCTCTCTACCAGGGAAGTTTTCCATCATGTCTGTGAACATTGTCTTCTTGTCATTTGTGGTGTTTCCTGCTTTTTCATTGGCTCCAGTCAATCATAAGGTATTCTTCTTTGTGTCATCTTGTAGCTGCTGGGTTGATTTCTCATGGTCCCTTGAAGAAATCTTTCTTTTCCTGATCACTAACCTGAAATCTGTCTTCAATATCTGAGATCTTATGCTTGTATTGTCCTAATCTACTTTGACTACTTTCAATGGAATCTTTATTCTCCGGAATAACTGCTTGAATCCACAGATATTTCATGGATTCTATTTCTTTCCTATGCTGTGCTTCCATATTTTTCTTAAGTTGGTCTATTTTTTGGTCTGTATCTGCTCTATCATCACTAAGCATTGTCCTTATTTTGGATATCATTTCTGCAGTTATCTGAGAAATAATTTATTTCATTTTTTCCAGGGCCTCATTCAGTTACTTTGTTAGTACTTCGGTGAGGCCAGGTGGGAGGCTTTCTGATTGTCTCACTTCATTGCCCGATGTATTTGTCTTTGATGAACTCAATATCCGGGGTTCGTTCTTTCTTTCTTTCTTTCTTTCTTTCTTTCTTTCTTTCTTTCTTTCTTTCTTTCTTTTTTTCTTTTCTTTCTCTCTCTCTTTCTTTCTTTCTTTCTTTCTTTCTTTCTTTCTTTCTTTCTTTCTTTCTTTTTCTCTTTCTTTGTCTCTGTTTAATTCCTGAGATTCTGTTTTTAATTTGCCTATGGTGGGTTGCTTTATTGCTAGTATTCAGGACCTTTAGGTGATGACTACTCTGAGGTATCTTCCAAGTGTAGCTCTTTTTTCAGTTTTGAGTCTGTTGGAAGATCTTACCTATGAAGTTTGTCAGAGATGGGAAGTTGCTTGTTTGGCCCAGTACCTGGTTCTTTGGTATTGTGCCACAGTAATTTCTATGACCCTTAGTCAATCTCGGGCATAGAATACCAGGACCAACAGTTGTTTAATACAATTATGTTAATTTTGGAAATAGTGGTACCAATAGCATCAAATACAGCCTAGAAAATAACAGACTAAGTTAACCTTTAATTTGACACTTTAACCATATAAACTAGATTTGTGTTATATAACAAAATCGAAAACAAATCAAATAAAATTATATGCAGTATACAATGATATGTCAATTGATATGTGAATTTTGTCTTCGGGAGTTAAAATTTAATACAGTTTAAGGAGAAAATAGAGAATTAGGAAAAAGAGGAAGAGATTAGAAGTAAGGTTGGAGGACCAAGGGGAATCAAGTTAACTCTAAAAAACTGGTGTAGAAGACTGGAGGGAAAGAGTGAAGGAAGAGATGAAAAGAACAGGACAGAGCCACAGGGAGGCTTAAAATCATGTTTACACGTACATAAAAATAAGATCAAACAATGAAAGAGAAAGAAATGAAAAACAAAACAAAGCAAAAACTAAAAATCAAACAAATGTGAGAGAGAGGATGGAGAAGATACAAAAAGAAGTCTACTTCCAGATTTGTCCTGGTTTGTCCTTGCTTTCCCTGGCAGACAACCTGTCAAGACAGGTTGATCTACAAGTCTGTGTTGATCTACCCCGGCAAGCCAGCTATAGCTTTTTTGGCAGGGTTGTGGGTACCCTGAGTAAACCCGTACTTTCTCTCCTGGAGACCAGCCATTCACCTTTGGCTCACCATCTTCCGAACACCTCCCATGCTTCTGAGCCCTGCTGGTAGCCACTGGAGGGAGCCAATCACAGTTCTGATCTCAGGCAGGCCATCTCCTAAATAGCTTCAGGCCAATTGTTTTCTTCCACTGCAAGAGTAAGAACCCTGCCCATTCCGCCAGTCAGTGCAGTCCTTCACATCCGCTACTCCTCTCCACTTCCGCTGCTCTGCCACATCTCTCCACAGAGGTATGTGAATTTTGGCTTTTTCATAGAAGTTCCTCTTTTCAGCTCTCTGGGAGCTTCAATTCGTGCTTCCGATTCTTCCTGGATCCGGAACCCACTTTTCTCCTTCTTGTCTTCCCCACATTGTTATATTCTGGTGTCTGGATGGTGACTCTCAGAGAGGTACTTTCTCTGCTGCTTACTACTCCACCATCTTCCCCTCATTGGTTTATTCTTGATATTATTTGTTGTGCAATTGGGGTTCTTGTTCAGAAAGTATTCCTTCTGTGTAAGTGTTTGAGAGTTTTATCTCTTTGATCTTCCAGCAGTTTGTTTCTGTTTTAATATTTAGACCCTTGATCCATTTTAATTTTATTTTAGTACATGATGAGACACTGGTTTAGATTCAATCTTCTGCATATGTATAGTTTGTTTTCTCAGTGCTATTTATTAAAGAGCCCATCTTTCCTTCACTGTATCCTCTTTGCTTCTGTTGTCAAACATAGGTGTTTGAATGTGACTGGAGCTGTTCCTTCAGCCTCTGTAATACAACTTTAAATCTGGGATTATAGTCTCTTGTTTTGCTGGGTTTTTTTTTTTATTTTTTATTTTTTTCTCTTTTTCTTTTTTTTTCTTTTTGGTACTGGGGATCGAACTCACGACCACGTGCTTGCAAGACAGGCGCTTATGCTGCTGAGCTAAATCCCCAGCTGTTTTGCTGTTTTTGCCAGGATTGCTTTTGCCATTTTGGGTTTCTTCTTGTTCCACATGAATTTTAGGATTATTTTCTCTCTGATTACATATGGTATTGTTATTGGGACGACGCTAAATCTGTACATCAGTTTTGGAAATATGACCATTTTGATAATATTAGTTTTGCATATCCAGGAATAGGGGATATTTTGGCATTTCCTGATGTCCCCTTTGATCATCTTTTTCAGATGAACGGGATATTTTGGAATTTTCTGGTATCCTCTTTAATTATCCCTTTCTTTTTTTGGTTAGGTTAATTTCTGTATATCTAATTTTTCTTGATTCCATTGGTATTGTTTTTCTAATTTCTGTCTCTTTGGTTTCATAATTGGTGTACAGGAAAGCTATTGATTTTTGTGTGTTGGTTTTGTATTCTGCTATATTGCTGAATTTGGTTATTAATTCTAGGATATGGGGGATGGACAGTAATTGTTAAGACCTAATATAATTTTACACTCATGTTTCTGTGTGAATTGTAAATCTTATCTCATAGTTCACACTGTGTGGGGTTGGAGAATGGTATGAGCCCAAAGTTTATAGACACTCTGGCCTCTCGCACTTTCCATGTGCTCCTCAAATCACATCTTTCTTTGCCTAACTTTGTGGTCTGTGGATTTGTAAGGTGCATCCTCATGCTTCAGAGGTACCTCTGTCCATCCATTCCAGGCTATGGCAGCCATCTAGGCCCAGGTATGTTCTTGTAACATTAGTGGAGAGAAAAGGCAAAAAGACCACTGAGTTCTGTGCTATATTTAGGCAGTGGGGCAGGGATTGTAGTAGACTGCTACACATGACTTTCCTGGCTTCTTACCACAGACGGAAGGGCTCTGTGTCCTTTCTGGCATGTGCTTATATTTTTTAAGCACTCTATGTCAAGCTTACACCCTCTCTGTATCTTCTTGTGGCCATACTATGCCCATAGTGGTAAGGTGACACCAAAAACCCTAAAGTATAATTGTTCTGTAGTTTTTCTTTGATTCAATCTTAAAAAGTTTAACCCTTCTGTCATGGTTTATGTCTGTGGCCCCCAGGCCTCATACATTTGCATTATGCATTTGTGATTGGTTCATTGTCTAGAACTTGGATTGATGGTGTCAGTGCTGCACCCACATAGATAGGAGTGGAGCCAGGATGTGATGTAATGGCAGGAAGAAGGTGTGTCTTGCTCTCTTGCTGGTTTCTTTTGCAGCCACCATGAACTGCGGCCCCGCCATGCCTGGCTGCCTTGGAGTCAACTGAGTATGGACTGAAACCTCCAAAAACTGTAAGAAATAAATCTTTCCTTTCCCAACTTTTGGCATCAGATATTTTGTCTCAGTGACCAGTAAAAAGTAACTAAGACAGATGGCTTTTACTAGATTGAGGTAAAGCCCATCTATTCCAATTTTCCATAGGGTTCTTATCATGAATGAGTGTTGGACTTTATCAAAAGCTTTTTCTGCTTCTACTGAGATGTTCATGTGATTCTTATCTTTGGCTGTATTGATATTATATATGTGCTTATTGAGTGTGTATATTGAACCATCCCTGCACTCCTGGGATGAATCCCATTTATTCATGGTGTATAATCTTTTTGATGATTTGCTGATTTCTGTTTGCCATTATTTTATTGAAGATTTTTCATCTATGTTCATTAGGAAGATTGGCCTGCAATTCCTTTTTTTGTTTGGTTCTTTCTTTGGTTTTGGTACTAGGGTAATACTTGCTTCCAGGAATGAGTTAGGGAGAATTTCTTTCCTTTTAATTTCATTGACGAGTTTGAGGAGTGCTGGATTGTCTTCCTTGAATTTCTTGTAGAATTTCAGCCATGAATTCATCAGGACCAGGGCTTTTTTTTTTTGTTGGGAAGGTTCTAATTCCATTTTCAATTTCATTCACTCAACATTTTTACATCTTCTTGATTCAGCTTTGGTAATTCATATGTTTCTAGGAATCTTGTCCATTTCTTCTGTGTTATCAAACCTATGAGAGTAAAGTTGTTTAAAGTAGATATTGATGACCTATATTTCCACAGGGTCTATAGTGATTTCACCCTTTTTGTTGTCCTTATTGTATCAATTTGAGTTTTTTCTTTCCTTTTTAAAAATAAGGTGGTGAGGGGATTATCAATTTTATTTATTCTTTCAAAGAACCATTTCTTTGATTCATTATTTGTTAGTATTTTTTCTTAGTCTCCATTGTATTGATTTCCACTCTGATCTTTATAATTTCCTCTCTTCTTTTGACTTTGGGCTTGGCTTCCTCTTGTTTTATAGATATCTGAAGTGTAGCATCAGGTAATTTATTTGTGTTCATTCTGTTTTTCTGATGTGGGTGTTCATTGCAGTAAATTTCCCTCTGAGGACTGCTTTCATTGCATCCCACAGGTTCCCGTAAGATATATTTATATTTGTATTTTCATTTGTCTGTAGATATTGTTTAATGTCTTCTTTAATTTGCTATGTGACTTATTGATTGCTCGGGAGTGTATTATTTATTTTCCATGTGTTTATGTAATTTTTGTAGTTTCTTGTCATTTGGCAGTTTTATAGCACTATGATCAAATAATATGCATGGAATTATTTCACTTCTTCTGCATTGACTGAAGCATGTTGTATGGCATACGGTCTATTTTAGTATAGTATATGGTCCATTTTAGGGAATGTCCCATGTGCAGCTGAAAAGGATGTATATTCTGATGTTGCTGTTTGACTCTGTACATGTCTACTAACTCCATTTGTTCACAAGCTTGAGTCCATTCTAGTCTTTCTTTGCTGAGTTTCTGTCTAGTTGACCTATCTCTTTGTGTCAAAGGGGTGTTAAAAGTCTTCTGTTATAATTGTGTTATTGCTTATTTGGTTTTGCATTTCTATTAATATTTGTTTTACATAGCTGGGAGCTCCCATAGTTGGTGCATATATATTTAAATTCACTGTCTTTTCCTCTTGGAGTTTTCCCCTTGCTAGTATGTAGTAAACCTTTTTATCTCTTTTGATCATTCTTGGTTTGAAATTCATGTTGTCTGAAAATAGAATAGCTACCCCTGCTTTTCTGCAGGCGGGGGATCCTTGTTGCATGAAGTATTGTTTTCCATCCTTTGACTTTCAGTCTATGAATTTCATTTTCGTTTAAATGCATTTTTGTATGCAGCATATGGTTGGATGTTGTTTTTTGTTCTATTCTGCTAGCCTGTTTCTTTGAATGGGTTAATTGAGGCCATTCACATTAATGACTATAATTGATATATACTGGTTTATTTTTGTTGTGTTATCTTTCTGCTGTTGGTTCTTTACCTTTCCCCTATCTTTAATATTCTGCCTTCTTAGTGGCTTTTTTGTTGGTGTTCTCAGAGTTTTTGTTGTTTTTATGTCTATCTAGAAAATCTTTCAGTATTCTTTGCGGGTTGGTTTGGTGGTCATGAAGTTCTTCAGCTGTTCTTTGTCGTGGAAGTATCTTATTTCTCCATCAATTTTGAAGGACCGTTTTGCAGGGTACATTAAGGGTTGGAAGTTCTTTTTCTTTAGGGTTTGTAAAACTTCACTCCATATACTTCTTGACTTGATTGTTTGTGTTGAAAAGTCTCCTGTGATTCTGATGAATTTTCCTTTATAGATGATGTGTTTCTTTTCTCTATCAGCTTTTAGTATTCTATTCTTATATTGCATTTCTGGGATGTTGATTATTACATGTCTGGCTGTAGATTTATTTTGTTTATGGCTAACTGGAGTTATATATGGCTCATTTATCTGTATATCAGCTTCTTTTCTCATGGAAAATTTCCTGTTCTTACTTTTGTAAATAGTCTTTTGACACCATTTGTGTTGTCACCTTCTTTTTCTTTTTTTTTTATTTTAAAGGGGTAAAATTAAACACAACAAAACAGAACAAAATAGGACATAAGAAAACAATGTAAGAGATATAAATTTCAAAGCTAGATGACCTGAGATCTTCACTCTCTATCATATTGTCTCCTGTTTTCTTCCAAACAATTGTCCATGTCTTCGCCTACAGAGAATTCATATAAAACCACAGTACAAAACTGATTTAAACAGAATGAGGAAGGCATTTTAGGTCTTGAAAACCAGACAATAGGGAAGTCACTAATGGCTGTCATAGAGTCTCTCGTTCTTTTCAAAAGAGCTGTCCATACTTTCATATATATTGAAGTTCAGCAAAACAAAACAAACAGGTTTTGTTGCTTGGTTTCCTGGCCCTCCAGGTCCCAGCATGGTGTGGGTCCCAGTAAATGCCAGTGGCTCCCATCTTAGGCCGCTGCAGTCTACCATGCTCATAACTGCTCACGGCGGGGGGATGGGGGGAGAGGGTTGCTTCACACTGTTTCTTTCTAGTGAATTGACCATTTCACTGCCCAAGTTTGGAAATGGCCAACAGACCATAGAAAGACATACCTTTAGGCTCCTGCTTGAATCCAACAGTATCAGGAAGTTGCTGGCCTTGATTCAGGGCCAGTCACCTTCTTTTTCATTTACACCTCTCAATCTTATATTACTTCTGTTGCATCATCTTGCAACTGTTGAATTGTTATTTCCTGATTCCTTGTTATTTTTAAAAGATCTTTCCTTTCCTGTTCACTAGCTGCAATCTTGCCTTCTAGGTCTGAAAGTCCATTTTCACATTCATTCAGGTGATTTTCCAGCCTTCAATGGAATTTTTGATTTCTTGGATGTCTCCTTGAATCTGTCTCATGCATTGTATTGTTTTCTAATATTGTTCGTGAAAAGTTTCCATCTTTTTGCGGTGCACCTGAATTTTTGAACTACATCTTCTTTAGACATGTTCAGCAATTCTTTTATTATGTTTACCACTTCTTCTTTTACCTGAGGGATTATTTCTGATCTGAGTTCCTTTATAGCTTCACAGAGTCACTTCTTTTCTTCAGTTGCTATCATTTCACAAGTTTCAGGTGTATGGCTTACACTTTCTTCTATGTCCATGTCTCCTAGGCTTTTGTGGAAATGGGCTGGATGCTTGAGATTGCATTTTACTCTTTCATTTTATCATTTTCCTTTATTTTTCTAGTCCCTAGTGACAGTGAAAGGTTCACCAGATGGAGAGTATGCACTGAGTGGACCTTCAGAACTCCCCATGTGGCTCACCAAAGTTCCTAGGCTGGTTGAGGTCAATGGGCAGGGCCCTACCGGGTTCTGAGTGGAGTAGTAAGGCTGAATGTTACGTTGAGAATACTGGTTAGGCTTTTAGCTCATGCCACATGGCACATTAAATCGTCCCAGCTTTTTGGGGTCTCTGGGTGTTGCTCTACCAGGTTCTAAGCAAAGACCCACTGCTGAACTGCTAGGTAGGGATTGCTTTAGCAGGTCATACTGGCAGCTCTCAGCTATCTGGAGGTCGCTGGGTGGGGCCCAACCAGGACTTGAGTGAGGACCTAAAGGTCCTAAAGTTTTTGGGGACACTGAGTGGGGGCCTACCAGGTTCCAAGCAGAGTTCTGCAGCTGCACAGCTAGGTAGGGATCATTGTGATGGGCTTCAGCTCATATGTGGTGGCTAGGTAGAGATCACTGTGATGGGCTTCAACTCACATGCAGTGACTGAACACACCAGTGAACTGCTAGGTAGAGATCATTTTGGCAGGCTTCAGGTCACAGTGGCAGGTCCAGTTATTTGGAAGTCATTGGGTGGGGCCTGGGCAGGACTCAATTGGTGACCTAGATGTCTCACAGTGTTTGAGCATGCTGAGTGGGGGCCTACTAGATTACTGGAAGAGTCCTGCACCGGTGCAGCTAGGTAGGGATTGCTGTGGTGGGCTTCAGCTCACACACTGCAGCTCCTGGCTACCTGGAAATCACTGGGCAAAGCCCAGCTAAGACATGTCAGTGATGATCTAGAGGTCCTGCAGTGTTTGGGGATGCTGGGGGGTGGCCCACCATAGCTAGATAAGGATTGCTGTGGTAGACTTGTGTTCCACAGCTTTGTATAGTCTGGTTGTTTTTCAATCTTTTTATTTTTTTCCACTTCTCTGGGAAGTTTAAAGTGACATGTCTTTAAGCACATTAATTTCTTTCTTTAGCCATGGCCAGTCTATGATGAACTTATCAAAGGCATTGTCATTTCTCTTGCTGTGTTTTGATTTCTAGCATTCTGGTTTTTGATTCTTTTTTGGAGATCCTATCTCTTTACTTTTTTCACTAGACCCCTTAATAGATTAATCACAGTTATTTAAAATTCCTTACCTAATAATTACAAAATTTATGTTATATCCGAGCCTGCTTATGAAATTTTCTTTGTCTCTTCAGACTTCTCTGTTTTTCATTTTTGCCTTTTAGCGTATCTTGTACTTTTTGTTGAAATTTGGTCATGTGCATTGGATAGTAGAAATCAAGATAATTAGTTACACTTTCAATGATGTTTTATGTGATTCTGGCTTGTGGAGTGCTATGTTCTGTATTTGCTGTATCATAGTTTCCAAAGTTTCAGTTTATTCTAGTTTTTTTGTCCCTTGTTGTCTTTGGGGGTTTCTAAGAAATTTTAAAATAGAGTCTGTTTTTTGACTATCTGAATCATACGTGACTATTGACTACATTTCTGTTTATGTGCTCAGATATGGAAATATTCTAAAATCTTCCAATTAACTCTGAGGTTCTCTTTTGTGGGTCTCATTCCCTAATGTGACATTTGGAAGCACTTCTGAACCATTTTTCTTCCCTTTATGGATGACAGAATATCTCCATGTAGCTAGAACTGGAAAATTACTCCAAAACAGTTAGAGCCCTGAAAAAATTGTTTCCTTTTCAGGACAAATTCTTGTGTAGAGAATACTCTGGGCATATTTCATAATGATTAATTTCCTCTCTCCTTGACAAAAGCATGACTGGATACTTTTTACTCTGCCAAGTTCAGTGCAGCTCTTGAAATTCTTGGTTGAATGATGGTAGAGGATGAAGAAATAAAAGAGTCAGAATATGGAAACTTGAGGTCAGGTGGAGTCTCCTACTGATGGGAGAAAAAGGATTGCTCAACGACTGCAACACATTTATTTATACAGTTGGCAGGCTGATGTCACATGACACCCCTCTGTCTAGCAACCTGTTGGCTTGGGTGTTTTGAAGCAGCTTGTTCACATGGCTCACCTTGGGTGCTCTTTGTTCTCTGAACCAGCCTTGCTCCAACCAAGTACATGAGATCAATCTCCAGTTTTAGTCTTTTATGTTACTCTTTTCTTCCTCAGTGTGAGAATCTGTTGGTTTTCTTCAGATAAAACCAATAAAATTATGATATTATAACTAAGAATTGTTTTCTAGGATTTTTTTTAATTCTTAAACTAGTTCACACTCAGGACTAGCAATTTATAAAAATTATCATTTAAGTATTCTTGCAAGTTATTAGCTCCAGAGGCTTGTGTTTTAGGTTTTAACTGGTCTTGAGTATGATTCTACTTGTATTCCCGGATTTGGAGGTGTTGGTTTATACTGTGTCTTCGGTTCTCTGTTGAATCTTAGAAAACTCTGTTGTTCATTTGCTCAATTTTTCTCTTGTTGTGTGGTTAGTGATGACATCTAAGTTCTTTATGTGTTGGGGTTGTAGGTAAGAGTTACTATCATATCTTTTTCATTTCAGAATTTTCACCTTCACTATTTTAGTTGTTAGGTGAAAATGTTATCTTGTCATCTGTTTTCTTGGACATTATTCACAACTATTTAAAAATCTACACCCAATACTTACAACATTTTAATCTGTTATGTCTCTTTCTACTGCTTATTTTTTGGGGGTTGACTTTTTTCCTATCTTGCTCCTTTAAAATTTATATTTATTTTTTGTCATGGTATGCTTGTAACATTTTTCAGTCATTACTAAGTTCCACTTTAATTTTTTAACTTTTAGTTTTCAGTAGGACATGATTGCAGTTGCATAATGATTTCATTCTTTGTGGGAAGTTGGTACATATATATATATATAATACATTTAAATTCTTTTTTATCCCATTTCTTCTCCTCATCCCTTATCTCCCTCCCTCCATCTCTTGTTGCCTTTCCGTTTTGCAAAATATGTATCTTATTTCTTATTATTTGTTTTATTTTCTTCTTAATTTATATCTTGAGTTTCTCATATAAGAGAAATCATGTTGTATTTAAGTTTATGTTCCTGATTCTCTCACATAACATTATAATAGTCTCAAGGTGCATTCATTTTCCTACAAATGACTCAAGTTTATCCTTTATGGGAGAATAGTTCTTCATTGTGTATAAATACCACATTTTCTTTGACCATCATCTGTTGATAGATATATAGGTTGCCTTCAAGATTTAGCTGTTAATTGAGTTGCTATGAACATGAGTACACATGTGTCACTGTAATATGATGTCCTTAATTCTTTTGGGAAGGTAGAAGGGCAACAGCTGGGTCAAATGGAACTTCTATTTTTAGTTTTTTAAAGAATCTCAATACTCATTTTCATAATGACTGTACTAGTTTACTACCAATGTACATGAGTTCCTTTTTCACACAGATTCATCAGGATTTGTATTTTTTAAAATTAAGTTTACTAGTACAGCTTAGAAATACAAAATGATTGTATTCATCATAGGGAATTTGTACTTGTATATGATATAACTTGATTCCTCTTTTTTTCTGAGTCCCTTCTCTCCCTTCAACCTCTCTTTTACTCCTTAATTACAAAGCTTTTTTCTTATTTTATCCCTCTTTTATTGTGTTTTTTCTTTTCCCTATGTTCTTTCCCCATTCCCTGTTTAGTTTCCATTTCTTTAGAGTAGTTTCTGCCTGGGTCAGGGATTTAGCTCAGTGGCATAAGTGCCTGCCTGGCAAGTGCAAGGTCATGAGTTCAATCTCTGGTACCAGAAAAAAAAAAGAATAGTTTCTCCTATTTCACAATACTTATCATATACTTCTGTCTTTATTTGCACTTTCAGTTCCTCACATCAGAGAAACAATGTGATATTTACACATGTGTGATCAATTTCTTTCACTTAAGAGTATGATTTCAAGGTGCATCTATTTACCTAGAAATAGTTCAAGTTTATCCTTCTTTATAGCTGAATAGTACTCCATTGTATAAAAAAACCCTGAATGAATGTGTGCTTTGCACCCCTCCATTACATCCCAAAGGGTGGGCCATCTGGAAGACATTGAGTTCATGCTATGCACCGCTGCATTATATCTCTGATGGTGGGACCAACTGGAAGACAGTGAGTTGATGCTCTGCACCCCTCCAATACATCCCAGAAGTGGGTTGGCTGGAAGACAGTGAATTCTTGCTCCAGGCTTCCTCCATTACCACCCCAGAGTTTGGGGCCAACTGGAAGAGTATAAGATGAATAGAAACACCAAGACCCAGGACAACAGCCTGGTGTGCAGATGCCCACATATCTTTAGAGTGTGAAATAATTAGCCAGGCCAATAATGGAAGTGTCTGAAGCAGCAATGATGAGACAGAATTTGGACTATGGCAAACACTGACAGAAGACCAGTCCCATCCCCCATATCCAGAGTCCAAGATTGACTCCATACCCAAAACACCTCTGGGATGTAACATGGAGAATATCACAGAACTGTATACACTAGAAGATGGCAGTTTCTTTGCATAGATATAAAGAACTGATAACATTTGAGGATATCCTTGAGAAGTAGACATTTTCTTTCTCCCTTGAGAGAGGCCACAATGCTAGAGGTAGAGTTATAGATCATGGGAGGATGGTGGACATCAACACAGATGATGAAATAAAAGAAAAAAGACAATTTTGAAAATTATAAAACATAGAGGTGGGTTGCAGTCCCAAACTCCCAGCCCACCGAGAATAGGTCTGGAACTCAATAAGATGCATGAAGTTGGAAGTCAAATACTAGAACTTTCTGAAATGAAAATAACAGAAGTGAAAAAAATAAGTGGTAAAGGCTATAGAGAAAATGATCTCTCAAGTACAAAAATAAATGATGCTAAAAATCAAAGGTATTAGATGTGTTAGTTACTTTTTACTCTCATTGCTGAGACAAAATACCCGATGCCTAACATGAAAGAAGGAAAGCCTTATTTCTTACAGTTCTTGGAGGTTTCAGTCTGTACTTAGCTGGCTCGAAGCAGCAGGGTGACATGGTGGATGCTATTCATGGCTGGCTGCAAACAGCAAAGCACGAACTGGCAAGAGAGAGAGAGACACACAACTTCTTCCTGCCAATATATCATATCCTGGCTCTACCCATAGGCGGGTGTAGCAATCACAATCCAAGTGCTAGACAACAAACTGATCACAAACGTTAGATTTGTTCACATGCATAATTTCATGAGGCTTGGGGGCCACTGACATGAAATAAGACATTAGAGAAGATACAAATAAAATAATAGATGACCTTAGAAAAATATGGAAACAAAAAGTGCCCAAAATCGGAGAGAAATGAAACCCACTAAACAAAGCCAAACAGATATCCAGGAGACTAAGATCTTCATTAAAAGGATAGGCAAACATTTGAATTATTGGAAAGGAGAGAGTTTCAGATCTTGAAGGCAGAATTGCAACTAATGATCATGAAAAGAAAGATAACTCAAAAAGGGCAAGAGAGCATGAGAAATCAATCCAACAGCTACAAGATGAGGCAAGGAAGAATAATGTGGAATTTACTGGCATCAATGAGAAGACTGAAGACAGCATAAATGCCATAACAATCGTAATTATATATGCACCTAATGCAGAAACACCCAACTATACAAGACAGTTATTGGTAGACTTGGAAAATCAAATGAGCAATAACACAATTGTAAGGGGAGATCTCAAAACTCCATTGTCACAGAAAGAGAGAGACAGCGAGAGAGAGAGAGAGAGAGAGAGAGAGAGAGAGAGAGAGAGAGAGAGAAAGAGAAATGTCAACTAGATAGAAAGTGATCAAAGAAATATTGGAGCTTAACCAAACCCATGAACAAATGGAGATAATAGGAAAAACACATCCCCCAAAGCCCTGTGCCAGCAGCCTGAAGAGATCCTACCAGCCCAGCACCATCCTGGAGAAGAAGCTATGCCTTGAGTCTCTGCCACCACTGGGAGAGCATTGCTGAACCACTGCTCCATAGCTCTCCATTGCTCCAGGAACCCTAGATTGAAGGAACTCAGGTGCCTAGTCCAATTCACTACACTGAGGAACTAATGGCCAATAAAGCATGCATGCAGGATGCAACATTGTGCTGATTCTGAGGAACACAGGAAAATGTCAAGACACAGGAGCAAAACACAATCTCAGCCCTCTAGCCCACAAAGAACAAGTTCAGGGGACACAGACATAGCATAAATTAGAGATTACACACCTGAAATTTCTGAAAAGATAACAACAGAAATAAAGAAGCAACTTAGTTCTTGTATTGTTTGGTTAATTTTGCATGCCTATGGCTGATGGTCTGGACAGCTATTTTGAAGATAGCAAGATGCGTTATGTTAGTCATTGTTAATTTCTTTTTATCTTGCTTTGAAGTCATTATTATTTTTTTGTTTTGTTTTGTTTGATTTTATTATGCCTGATGATATGGGCAGCTATTGTGAAGATAACAAGATATATTATGGTAACAATTGTTGGTTTCCTATTATCTTGTTTTGGAGTCCTGTATCACTTTTGTTGTTTTGTTTTGATTGGATTTATTGTTTTATTTTTATTTGTTCTTATTCTTTTCATAATAAAGATACATCTTTTTATACATTCTTTGGTTGATGAGCATTTGGCTAATTTCCAAGAATTAGCTATTACAAAATGTGCTCTATAAATGTGTGAGTACATATATTGCTGTGGTATGATGGTTTTTTGTAATTTTTATATTAAAGAAAGTAAAGCCAAGCAAATAAGACAGAGTAAAGCCAATCAAAACAAAACAATGTGAGTGATTCAGGACTCCAAAGCAAAGTAACAGGAAATCAAACATAGTCATCATGATGCCACTTGTCTTAAAAATAGCTGCCCATAACTTCAGATATAGTAAAAATAAAAGAAAACAGAACAGAATAGAGCTAATAAAAACAAAACAATGGATGCAAAACATGACCTCAAAACAAGATAATAGTAAATCCAAAATTGCTACAATAATACATCTTGTTATCTTTGAAATAGTTGCCCATGCCTTTGGATATAATAAAATCAAACAAGACAAAACAGAATAAAACCCAATAAAACAAAAGGATGAAAATGATACAGAACTTCAAAACAAGATAATAGGCAATTTACGATGACCACCACCCTCAGAAGGAGATCCCCCATAGATGCTATGCTGTGCACTGTTTTTCCCTGAACAGATGATCAGACCACTGGCTTTATGCCTGCAAAGTCAGTGAAACACTAAACACTACAAGCATTAAGTTGTATTTTACCTCAATGGTAAAATACCTTACAGCCCATGTTTCTCCAGATCAGCTGGTTGTTTATGGTGGGGTGATAGAGGCTGACTCTTCTTGGGTCCCAGCCCACGTGCCTGAAGAGGCTGGCATCTGGATCTCCCCACAGTGGCTTACACATGGTGCTGACTCACATGGGGTCAGCAAGCCTCTTTTTGGCTTCTTGTTTTCCTACCCCACAGTTCACAAATGGCACTGACACAAAGGAAGGCTGACATCTGGATTTCCCTCCAGCAGCTCACTCAAGGTGCTGATTCCAAGAGGGAATTTGGTGTCTTGTTGGCTTCTTGTTCTCGTCCAGTGCAGTCCATGAATGACATGAACTCATGGGAAAAGGCTGGCCTCTGCATCTCCCCATAGTGGCCTGTGCATGCTACTGATTTACAGGGAAGGCTTGGCTTCTTGTTCTTTTCCCCCGGAATCTGTGAATGGCACCAACTCATGTTAAAAGGCTGCCCTCTGGATCTCTCCCCAGTGGCTTACTCATGGTGCCAACTTCCAGAGAGAATTTGCCTTCTTGTTCTCCTCCCTTGCACTCCACAGATAGTGCTGACTCATTGGAAAGGCTGACCTCTGGGTCTCCATGCAGTGGCTGATGAATGTCACCATCTTGCAGTGGCCAATGCATGGCACCAACATGTGGGATAAAGCTGGTGCCTGGATTTCCCCACAGTGTCTCACGCAAGGCACTGATACCCGTGGATGGCTTGGCTTCTTGTTAGCTTCTTATTTATATATTTTTATCTTAAAGAGGATAAAACCAAGGAAGATAAAATCAATCAAAATAAACCAGTATAAGTGATATGGGACTTCAAAACCTTATAAAATCAACAATAGCTACCATAATGCCTTTTGTTGTCTTCAAAATGGCTGCAGATATCTTCGGACATAGTAAAAATTGAACAGAAAAGAATAGAATATAAACAATAAAGACAAAACAGTGAATACAATAAAGGACTTCAAAACAAGCCAATAGTAAATCCAAAATGTCTACCATAATATGTCTTGCTATCTTTTAAATAACTCCTCATGCCATCAGATTTAACATAATCAAACAAAACAAAAGAGAATAAAACCCAACCCAACAAAACAATGAAAATGATATGGATTGCTTTCTGGTGAGGCCTTGTTCTCCTCCCCACCCCCACAGACTGTGAATGGCCCTGACTCATGGAGAGAGGCTTGGATGTGGCTGTCCCTACTCTGGCAGCAGCTCACACATGTTTTCTTGTTGGTTTCTTTTACTCCTCTGATGCAGTCCATGAATGGTACCAAATTATGGGAAAAGACTGGTGTCTGATTCTCTCCCCATTGGCTTGTGCATGGCACCAACTTGCAGGGAGGGAGGACTTGGCTTTTTGTTCTTCTCCCCACAGTTTGTGAATGTTGCCAAGTCTTGGGAAAAGATTTGTTTCTGGAGCTCCCCCAGTGGCTTGTGCATGGTATGGTATGATGTTTTTAATTCTTCAAGGAAGATATATAGAAGGGAAATAGCTGGATTAAATGAAACCTCTAATACTATTTTTTGAGAAATCTGTGCACTGATTTCTGCAGAGGTTACAGCAGGCTACACTCTTAGCAACAGTGGAGAAGTGTTCCTTTCTCCTAGCAGCCAGGTCAGCATTTGTTATTAGCTGATATCTTGATGATAGCCATTCATTCTGGAGTGAGATGGAATCTTAGTGTCGTTTTAATTTGCATCTCTTGAACGACCAGTAATATTGAACATTTTTTCATATATTTATTTTCTGTTTGTATTTCTTCCTCTGAGAAGTGTGTATTCACCTCAGATGCCCATTTTTGGATTAGGTCTTTAAATTTTGGAGCTGTAATGTTTTTCAGTTCTTTATATGTTCTATATAGTCCTTTGAGTGATAACCAGCTAAAATTTTTTCCACTCTGAGGGTTGTCTTTTTACTCTATTGGTAATTTCTTTTGCTGTGTGAAAGCTTTAAACTATTTATTCTTTTGGGGAGGTTCAGCGTTTATTTGAGAAAGTAAAAGTGAAGAATAGAGGAGAAGAGCTGGGGATTTAGCTCAGTGGCATAAGCGCCTGCCTTGCAAGCAGGCAGTTGTGAGTTCAATCCCCGGTACCAATAAAAAGGAAACAGACCAAAAAAAAAAAAAAATAGAGGAGAAATTGCAGAATGGCTTTTGACCAAGTTAAAGAGGGAAGAGCAAGATTAAAGGAGGCCCTGGAGAATGCAGGGTGGGCTGTCATGAGGAAAGGCAATGATAGTAAGTTCTTTATGGCTGCTATCTTCTTTTATGCTGTTCAGATCTGGAGGAAACATTTATGAACTTCCATGTATGTGTCCTGAGAGGTGGTACTGGGATCCCTTCAGGTTGATATCAGGTCCAGGCCATCCTACTGAGAACCTACTTGAGTTCTCCTAAGAGGTCCACATGCAGGGTTTTAGGAATTGTTCTGTATGTGTTCTGTATTTATTATCTTGTAATTAACAGGTTACAGCTACCTCTCCAATCATTTTTGCCACTCCTTAATCTACTGTTTCAGTACTTGGGTTAATATTTACTTTAAAAACCATTACTTTATTCTGTAACATTATGCATCCTTCTATACTGAGTTATGATTTGGGTTTAACATGCTGAAACTGTCTCCAAAGAGGTCTTTCAGCAGGACACAGTAACTACCCAGGAGCCTGAAAGAAGATTGCAAATTTGAGGTCAGCTTAGGAAATGTAGCAAGAGCCCACAATGAGAGAGAGACAGAGACAGAGACAGAGACAGAGACAGAGACAGAGACAGAAGGAGAAGAAGAAGAAAAAGGAGAAGGAGGCAAAAAAGGAAAAGTAGGGGAGAAAGAAGGGTGGGGAGAGAGAAACAGAATTGCTTCCTAAGAAACAGATTTCGAAAGACAAGAAACCAGGGTAAAAAGTGTTACAGTTTTGGTTTTACTTTTGCTGTGGGGAAGAACTCCTGGTTCTCATCATCAGGCTTCACCAATTACCAATTTATGACCAGTCTGGCAACCTGTATCCCACCCCATTGTTCCTTATAATGTATCATTTTGTTTATGTCACGGAGTGTGGTGGCACATGCCTATAGTCTGATCTAGTAAGGAGGTTGAGGTAGGAGGAATGCAGGTTCAAAGCCAGCCTGCGAAATTCGGGGAGACAGTGTCTCAAAAAAAAATAATAATAAGCAGGGCTAGATATGTAGCTCAGTGGTAGAGAACTCCTGAATTTGATTCCCAGTGCTGCCAAGAACAAAACTTCAAATGTCATATGCTTTAGTATGGATCTGTGAAAAATTATTCATTTTTTAAAAAGTGTAATAGCACTGTCACAAACATTATTAAAAATAATTCCTTCATTAAATCATGATTAGTTTAAGTGTCCACTCCTATTACATTGCTCCTTGTACATGAAAATGATAGATCACTGTGTCTTAAACTGCTTTCATAATATGTCCTCATAATACATTATTAATATCTCCAATGTGGATGCAAATATATATCAGAATTATTCCTTGAATTAGATTTGTACCCAAACTTCTTTCTTTCTTTCTTTCTTTCTTTCTTTCTTTCTTTCTTTCTTTCTTTCTTTCTTTCTTTCCTTCCTTCCTTCCTTCCTTCCTTCCTTCCTTTTTCTTTTGGGCACAGGGTATTGAACTCATGACCTCACACTTGACATGCAGGCACTTGTGCCACTGAGCTAAACTCCCAGCCCCAAAATTTAGACATTTCTATAGTTCAATAATTGCTTTTTTTTTTACAACAATAGCCTCAACTCTCAGAGATACTGGTGATATGAAGTATCTTATAAGTATTTGAGGAAAAGAAGAAAGGGGGGAATAACACACAGAATAAATTGCATCTTGACAACACATTCTGTAATAGGAAGCCTAAGGGCATCAACTTATGGCCACTACATACGCCCACTCTACTCTTATGTTGAATTTCTATGGAGAGTAAATTTTTTTACTCTTTGTTTTTATTTCTAGCTCCTAGAGGAATGCCTAGTACATAGAATGTTAAAAATAATTACAGAATGAATGAAGGTATGAAGAAAATGCCTTGGCCCTATCCCAAAACTGATGAATTGAATTTGCATTCATAAATTAAAATATTGGTATATCATTATTCTTTATGTTTACCTGTTTTCACAAATTTTTTCTGATAAATTAAGCATTTACATATGCAGTTATCATTTGTGTTCAAATGAAGATGTTTTCCTGGGAGAAGCTTTTACAATTTTGATCTAAAATGTCCCCATCAAAGGACTCATGTGTGCAGAGATGAGATCTGGCTGGAGGAGGTGGGTCACTGGGGAATGACCTGAAATGATGTGTTTTTGCCCTAAGCTCCTCCTCTCTCTGAGCAGCTTTTCTCAGCCATGTTCTTTGGTCATGCTGTTTACATGTTGGAGCTATCTGACTATGGACTGAATTCACTGAAATCATAAGCTAAATAACCCTCTACTTCTTTAAAATTGCAAGTGTTGGGTATTGTGTTCCAGCAATAGGAAATTGACTAGTACAGAAGTTGATAATGTTTACTGTCATAAAGAAAATCCTAATAACCAGTGACTTGCTGGAAACTTTATTTCAGTGTGGGAGTCTCCAGTGTACTTGAAGTCTTTGGCCATCCCAGAAGCACAGAGTATAACTTGATGTACTCATCTTGCTGAAAGTGGTGACTCTGCAACCAGAATTCTTGCTCCATGCTGCAAGATAATAATTTATTTGCCATCATATCTGCCCAAGGGAGCATGTGGCTGGTGTGCAGATCTGGGTAATTCAGTTTTTCAAGATGACAACTGCATTCTCCTCTACAGCCTTGTTTCAAGAGATGAGATGAATTGACTCTGATCTGGATATGTGAATGGTGGACTGTTTCTGGTGTTAGTGAGCTTTTGAAGTAGTGTAGAAATCTTCAATGAATCTCATTCATCATTTTAATTCAGCCTAATAGTCATCATCTCAAATAGCTGCTCAGAGGCAGATCATTAGATACGCCTTTGTAAAAGTCAAATATCCATATCTTCCATGATAAAACCACTATTCTTTCATGACACCCAGCTATTTATGCCTGAGATGCCAACTCCTAGGTGTTTGCTGGTCTTAGAAAACTGGCCCATGATGTTCTTCCATAGCGCTTGTAATTCTCCAACAGATGTAACTAATAAAAAGGCTCATACTGGCTTTTCTTGGAGTGGCAGCAGACATTCATGGCATAAACACTAGATAATATCTTCTCTGATCAACACCAGAGGATCAACCACCAGTCTGATCAGCACCAGAAGAAACTGCTCTTCTAGGTTGGCCTTTGTTGGAAAAAATGATGTATCCAATACTGTCCAGGAGTGTATCTTTAGAAACTCTACACTGGCCAAAGACATTAACTGAAAAGATTATTGAAGTTTAGTCCTCAGAGTGGAGAGACAGGGTCCTGGTTGATATAGATCTGAGGAGTAGAAAAAAAGGCAGCTGGGTCAAAGGCATTTTTTTCTGGTACTGGGAATCAAACTCCCAACCTTGTACTTGACAAGCAAGTGCTTATGCCACTGTGCTAAATCCCTGGCCTGAAGGCATTATCTTAAGACTCAGTCAACATTGTATATGACCTGTCAGATGACCAAAATGCCAACTTTGTGTTCACTAAAATCAAAGAATAAATTTTAAGAACAATGGGTGTTAAGAGTAGAAACAATTTATTGAAAGAAAGCAAGCTTCTGTCTAAGAGACAGAAGGGGACTGGAAAGTGGATTGCCCCCACAAAAGCTTTTTAATAGGATGAGATCCCAGTTGTTGATTCTCTGTAGTACTTCCTGAGTAATTGGGGTTTTGTTCATGAAATATTTGCCTGTACCTGTGTATTTAAGAGTTTTACCTATTTTCTCTTCCAGCAGATTAAGTGTTTCTGTTTTAATATTTAGATCTTTGATTCATTTTGATTTTAGTTTAGTATATGGTGAGAGACATTGTGCTAGTTTTAGATTTTGGCATGTGGAAAGCCAAGCTTTCTAATACCACTGATTAAAGAGGCTATCTTTCTTGCACTGAGAATGTCTGGCTGCTTTGTGAAGGATAAGGTGGTTAGGTGTGTTTGGAGTAGCTTCTTTTTTTATTTAAAGAGAAAAAAGAAAGGACATAAAAAAAAACAAAGCAGTAAAAGGGTACAAGTAATACAGAATTTCAAGAAAAAAATGTACAGTAATAAATCACTAGTTAATAGGTTACATATTGTCTTCCTAGAAACAGTTGTCCAAATTATAAAATTAAAGCATATAAAGTGGACATTCATACAGTGAGATTGTAGACAGTTCCGTTCAATGATCCAACAAAAGCTCAGTAATATGGTTTTCTATCCTACACACTCAAACATACATGCAGTTATATCCCTTAGACCACTTTCCTTTCCTCTCTTTTTTACAATAACAATTACACTTTTTGGGTTTTATTACTCCCACAGTTCTTTTTTTTATCTTTTTATTTTTTTATTTTTATTGGTACTGAGGATCAAACTCACGACCACCTGATTGCAAGGCAGGTTCGTATGCCACTGAGCTAAATCCCCAGCCCCACTCCCACAGTTCTTATCCTCTGATCTGTTCCACTGATCATCAGGTCTGTGTCTTTGCCAGTACCATGCTGTTTTTACCAAAATAGCTTTGCAGTATAATTTCAAGTCAAGAATTTGATGCCCCCTGCCTTGTCTTTGCTACCAGGATTTTTTTTTCTTTTCATCTGTTTTGTTTCTCTCTCTCTCTCTCTCTCTCTCTCTCTCTCTCTCTCTCTTTCTCTCTCACTCTCTTTCTTCTTCTTCTTCTTCTTCTTCTTCTTCTTCTTCTTCTTCTTCTTTGCTATTCTAGGGTTTTTCTGGTTAAAAATGAATTTTAGAAATATTTTTTCTAGTTCTGTGAGGTATGATAATGGTATATTGTTTGGAATTGCATTAAATTTGTACAACAATTTTGGGAGTATGGCATTTTAACTATGCTTTTTTTTCAGGTCTGTAAGCAAGGAATCTTTTTCCATTTTCTTATGTCTTCTTTGACTGCCTTTTAATGAGTACTATAATTTTCAAGGTATAAATCTTTTACTTCCTTTGTTAGACTGATTTCTAATTATTTCATTTTATTCATTGCTACTGTGGAAGGTGTAGTCTCCCTAATTACTCAGTGTATTTATTGTTTGTATAGTGGAATGCTATTGATTTTTGAGTGTTGACTTTGTACTCAGCTACACTACTGAATTTGGATATTAAATCTACAAGTCTTTCAAAGGAGTTTTTGAGGTCTTCTATGTACAGTATCATACCACCTTCCAATAATGATATTTTAAATTATTCCTTCCTATCATTATTTCTTTTGTTTCTTTTTCTTATCTAATTGCACTGGCTAATGTTTCCAGAGCTATATTAAATGGGAATGATGATACTGGGAATCCACGTCTTGTTCTTGATTTTAGACTTAAAGCTTTAAATTTTTGATATGAATATGGGCTTAATATGAATGTTGGCTGTTGGTTTTTTCATGGATGGTTTTTTTTATCAGATTGAGATAAAGACATTCTATTTTACTTTTGTATAGGGTTTTGATCATGGATAAATTTTGGACTTTATCAAATGTTTTTTCTGTGTGTATTGAGATGACCCTGTAATTTTTATCTTTGGCTCTGTTGATCTGGTTTATTATTTACTGATTTACATATAGTGAAACATCCCTGAATTCTTGGGTGAGTCCTATATGGCCATGGTGTATAACCTTGTTGATTATTTACCCCATTCTATTTGCCAGTATCTTATTGAGGATTTTTGCATCTATGTTCATTAAGAAGATTGACCTGCAGTTTTCTTTTTTGGTTGGGTCATTCTCTGGTTTTGGTATCAGAGTAACACTTGTTTTCAAGAATGAGTTTGGGTGTATTGCTTCCCTTCCAAGTTTATTAACAATTTTTTTTATTTTAAAAAGATTAAGACAAAAGAGGACAGAACAAAGCAGATCAGAACACAACAATGTAAGCAACACAGCATTTCCAACAAGACAAGTGGCTATTAACAGTAGCTACCATAATGTCTCTTTCTTGAAGTAGTTGAGCATAACTTTACATACAATAGAATCAAACAGAACAAAATAGTATAAAACCATTTAAGAGAATGTAAGTATTGCAGGGTATTGAAAATAACAGAAAATGAACAATGGCTACTATATTATCTCATTTTCTAAGAAAATTTGTTTATACTATCACACATATTCATGCCCAATAAGATACAACCTGATGGAGCCAATGGAAACAGAAGAACAAAATCATGGTAGGACTTCAAAGCAAGATGATATTAAATCAGCAATGGCTGCCATAATGTGTTGTTTATTTCAAAATAGCTGTTCATACCATCACACATAATAAAATCAAACAAAACAGAATAAAACCATTCCAACTAATGAATGAAAACAGTATAAGGCTTCAAAGCAATGTAATGAGGAATCATGCTTACCACAAAATCTTAGGTACTCTTACCATTTCTTACACTAGGGAGATTATACAGTATTTATACATGTGAGTTTGATTTATTTTTCTTATGAGTATGGTCTTAAGGTGCATCCATTTATTTATAAATATCTCAATGTGACATTCTTTATAGTTGAGTAGTACTCCATTGTATAAAAATAACACAACTTTTTTATCCCTTCCTCAGTTGTTGGACACTTAGGATGTTTACAAGATCTGGCTATTACAAATTGTGCTGATATAAACATGGGTGCACATATATCACTGTGGTATGTTGTTTTCAGTTTTTCTGAGAATATGCCTAGAAGTGGAATAGCTGGATCAAATGGGACTTCCAATCCCAGCTTTTTAAGGAATCCCAGACTGACTTCCACAATGGTGGCACCAGTCTACACTCCCACTAACAGTGCAAGAGAGTTTCTTTTTCCCCACAGACTCTTCAGCATTTGTTGTTGGTAGTTTTCTTGATCCTGGCCATTTTTACATTTCTCTAATGACTAATGATGGCAAACATTTTTGCATGTATTTATTTGCCATTTGTATTTCTTCATCTGAGAACTGTGTATTCATCTCGGACGCCCACCTTTGGATTGTGTTTTCGAATTTGGCAGTCTGATTTTTAAAATTCTTTATATGTTTTAGACAGAAGTCCTTTGTCTGAGGGATAGTTCACTAAAATTTTTTCCCAGTTTGTGGGTTTTTTTCCCACTATGTTAGAGGTTTATTTTGACATGCAAAAATTCAACCCTAAAAGTAGAGGCAACTACTCTGAAGATGACAAGATGTAAAAGATATCCATACTGGTATTGATTATCAACAGCTCTCAAGTCCTACAATATTTTCAAAGTTGTGTTTTTATAAAAATAGCTATGTAATAGTATCCTTAACTATATTAAGCCTGATGATGTGGACAAATCTATTGAAAATAACAAGAGAAAGCATAGTAAATACGGCAGATCACCTAATATTGTGGTCTTATGTGTCTTTTTCATTGCATGCTTTTCTAGGAATTTGTTTTGCTGACTTGTTATGATTTGTTTTTCCCTATAATACAGAGAGGATAGATATACATGTAGAAATTCACACATGAGGAGATTTTTAAAAAACTATTTACGGGAACAGATTATATAATGCAAGATGTAATGAATAGATACTCTGAAGAAGAAGAGACACTACTACGAAACCCAATGATAATTCTGTAGCATTATGATATAAAATCTAGCAATACTATTATTCACTGACCAGAGTGATATTAGTCTTGTCTCTTAAGTTCAATTTCAGCATATGTAAAGATAAGGACAGCTACTACGCAGAGAATGAGAGATGCAATGGTAGTTATTATTGTCTTCCCCAATGTCAGATCTTGAAGACCTAAAAAGCCTTCATCATCCTGTAATGATTTGATTAGTTCTATAATATGCAGTATGTATTTAATGTGTGTGAAGATGGGGACAACTATTTGGAAGAAACTAGAGACAATAAGATAAACAGTGAAGATCTCTAGTGGACTTGCTTTGAAATCTGTATTTCTTTAAATTGTTTTTTTGAACTGTTTTGTTCTGTTTTGATATGTTTAATATTACCTTAAGATAAAAAACAAGTGTGTAAGACTGACAACCATATTACTAAGTTTTTGTTAGATCATTGAGCAGAACTGTTGGCAGTGTCACTATTTGAATGTCGTTTTACATACATTAATTTTGTAACCTGAACAGCTATTTCTAAGATTACAATATGTAGCTTATCAACTAGTGATTTCTTACCATTTATTTTTATGTAATTCTGTATTATTTCTACCCTTTTTTATATCCATGTATTTTTTGTTTCTTTCTCTTTAAATAAAAAAAATTCTTTAATAAGATGTGATCTCAGTTATTGATTCTGGGAAGTATTTTCTGTGTGGTTTGATTCCTGTTCGTGAATCTCTACCTACACCTATGTCTTCAAGATTTTTACCTAATTTGTCTTCCAATAGATTTAGTGTTTCTGTTTTAATAATTAGATCCTTGACCCATTTAGATTTTAGTTTAGTACATGGTGATAGGCATGGGTCTAGTTTTAGTTTTTGGAAAATGGAGAGCCAGTTTTTCCAGAACCGTTTACTAAAGTGACTATCATTCTTCTAGTGAAAATGTTTGGCCCCTTTATCAAAGATAAGGTGGTTGAGTGTGTTTGTAGTTGTGGTTGTATCTTCTAATCTATTCCATTGATCTTCAGATGTGTTTTTGTTCCAGTACCATGTTGATTTTATTACAGTACCTTTATAGTATAACTTCAAGTCAGGAATTGTGATGCCTCCTCCCTTGCCTTGCTGCTTAGAATTCTTTGCTATTCTAGAGCGCTTCTGGTTCCAGATGAATTTTAGAAGTGATTTCTGTAGATCTATGAGTTATGTTAATGGTATTTTCATTGGGTTTGCATTGAATTTGTGTACCAGTTTTGGGACAATTGCCATTTTCACAATATTTATTCTTTCTGTACTTGAACAAGGGATGTCTCTATTTTCTGAGGTCTTTTTTTCAGGGTATTATACTTTTCGCTGTATAGATCTTTCACTTCCTTCATAAGATTAATTCCTAAGTATTTCATTTTTTTTGAATGCTAGTGTGAAGGGTGTGGCTTCTCTTATTTCTCAGTGATTTTGTTGTTAGTGTATAGGAATGCTATTTATTTTTGAGTACTGCGTTTTATCCAGCTACATTTCTAAATTTATTTATGGTATCTAGAAGTCTTGCAATGGAGTTTTGGGAGACTGCTATGTAGAGTATCATGTCATCTGCAAATAATGATAATTTAACTTCTTCTTTTCCTATCTTTACTCCCTTTATTTCTCTCTCTTGTCTAATTGCTCTGGCTAGCATTTGAGTACTATGTTGAATTGAAGCACTGATAAGGGACATCCTTGTCTTGCTCCTGATTTTAGGGTAAAGGCTTTCAGTTTGGGGTCGTTTAATATGATGCTGGCTGTTGGTTTGTCAAAGATGGCATTTATCATATTGAGATAAAGACCATCTATTCCAATTTTCTGTAAGGTTCTTATCATGAATGAGTGTTGGACCTTATCAAAAGCTTTTTCTGCATCTATAGAAATGACCATGGGATTCTTACTTTTGGCTCTGTTGATATGGTGGACTGCATTTATTGATTTACATATGTTCAAACATCCCTGCATGCCTGGGATGGATCCCACTTGGTCATGGTGTATAGTCATCTTGATGATTTGCTGCATCCTTGTGCCAATGTTTTATTGAGAATGTTTGCATCTATGTTTATTAGGCAGATTTGCCTTTAGTTCTCTTTTTTTAGTTGGGTCTTTCTCAGGTTTTAGTAGTAGAGTAATATTTGCTTCCAGAAATGACTTAGGAAGAATTGCTTCCCTTTAGATTTCATTGAAGAATTTGAGGAGTGTTGACATTAAGTCTTGTATGAATTTCTTGTAGAGTTCCACAGTCAATCCATTTGGGCCTGGGCTCTTCTTTGTAGGTAAGGACTTAATTACATTTTCAATTTCATTAATAGAAATTGGGTTATTCAGCAGTTTTATATATTCTTGACCCAGCTTTGGTACTTTATATGTTTCTAGGAATCTGTCTGTTTCTTCGGTGTTACCAAACCTATGAGAGGAGAGGTTTTTGAAATAGGTGTTGATAATCTTTTGCATTTCCACAGAGTCTGTAGTGATTTCACCTGTTTCATTCCTTATTGCATGAATTGGAGTTTTTTCTTTCCTTTTTTAAATAAGGTTGGCTAGGGGCTTATCAATTTTATTTATTCTTTCAAAGACCAACTCTTTGATTCATTGATTCTTTGGATTGTTTTCTTAGTCTCTATTGCATTAATTTCTGTTCTGATTTTTATAATTTCCTCACTTCTTTTGGATTTGGGCTTGACTTCCTCTTCTTTTTCTAGATGTTTGAGGTCTAGGATCAGGTTGTTCATTTGTGTTTCTTCTGTTTTCCTGATGTGGGAGCTCAGTGCAATAAATTTTCCTCTGAGGACCACTTTCATTGCATCCCACAGATTCTGGTAAGTTGCATTTGTATTTTTGTTTGCTTGTAGGTATTATTTAATTTCTTCTTTAATTTCCTCTGTGACTCACTGATTGCTTGAGTGTATTATTCAATTTCCATGTGTTTGTGGGGTTTTTGCAGTTTCTTTTATCATTAATTTCTAATTTCATGATGCTATGATCTGATAACATGCATGGGATAATTTCAATTCTTTTGCATTTACTTAAATATGTTATGTGGGCTAGTATATGGTCCATTTCAGAGAATGTTCCATGTACTGCTGAGAAGAATGTATATTCTGATGTTGTTGGGTGGAACACTCTGTATATGTCTATCAAGTCCATTTGTTCACAGGTGTGATTCGGTTCTGTTATTTCTTTGCTGATTTTCTGTCTGGTTGATCTATCCCTTGGTGTTAATGGTGTGTTAATGTCTCCTGTTATAATTGTGTTATTGCCTATTTGATTTTTCATTTCTGTTAATACTTGCTTTGTATAGCTGGGTGCTCTGGAATTTGGTGCATATGTATTTAAGATTGTTATGTCTTACTCTTGAAGTTTTCCCCTAACTAGTATGTAGTGATCTTCTTTATCTTTTTGGATCATTCTTGGTTTGAAGTTCACATTGTCTGCAAACAAAATAGCTACACCTGTGTTTTTTGGGGTTCCTATTGCATAAAGCATTATATTCCATCCCTTGACTTTCAGTTTATGAATTTCCTTTTGGGTTAGATGGGTTTCTTATAGACAGCATATGGTTGGATGTTGTTTCTTGATCGATTCTGTCAGTCTGTTTCTTTTAATTGTTGAATTTAGAGCATTTACATTAATGGTTATAACTGCTATATTGCTTTATTATTGACATGTTATCTTTCTGCTGTTGCATCTTTACCTTTCCATTCTGTTTGTCTGCCTTGCTTAGTGATTTTTTCCTATGTGTATCTAGAATGTCTTTCAGTATTCTTTGCAGGGTTGGTTTGGTGATCTTGAAGTGCTTCAGCTGTTCTTTGTCATGGAAGTATCTTATTTCTCCATCCATTTTGAAGGACAATTTTTCAGGGTACATCAGTCTAGGTTGGAAATCATTTTCCTTTAGGATCTGAAATACTTTATTCCATTCTCTTCTTGACTTCATTCTTTTTGTTAAGAAGTCTGCTGTGATTCTGATAGGTTTTCCTTTGTAGGTGATCTGTCTTTTCTAACAACTGTTAATACTGTATTCTTATGTTGGATTTCTGGGATGTGGATTATTATATATCTGGGTGTAATTTTATTTTGGTTATGGATATTTGGAGTTCTATATGCTTCACTAATCCTAATGTCAGTTTCCATTCTCATGTTTGGGAAATTTTCAGCTATTGCTTAGATACCTTCTTGATATCATTTGTGTTGTCCCCTTCTTTTTCCATTTATTCCTATCAATCTTATGTTGTTTTTCTTTGCATCATCTTGCAGCTATTGTTATTTCCTGATTCCTTGTTATTTTTAAAAGATCTTTATTTTCCTGTTCACTAGCTGCAGTCTTGTCTTTAAGATCTGAAATTCTATCTTCACTTTCTTTGAGGTGGTTTGACAACTTTCAATGGAATTTTTGATTTCCTGTATATCTCTTTGAATCTGCTTCATGTATTCTGTTTGTTTCTTATATTGTTCATCCAGGAATTATTTTCTTCATTGTTCCTCTAATTTTAAAACTGTGTCTTGTTTAGATGTGTTCAATGTTTCTTTAATTACTTTTTATCATTTCTTCTTTTACCTGGGAGATTATTTTTAGTTTAAATTAATTTATTGCTTCCCAGAGATGCTTCTTTATTTCAGGTTTTTCAGGTGGATGTCATATATTTTCTTCTATGTACATGGCTCCTATGCTTTCTTGCGATGGGCTGTAGGTTTGAGATTTCATTTTGGACTTTTGTCTTGTCATTTTCCTATATTTCTGTGTTTCAAGTGATGTTCCAAAGCTTCCCCTGGGCATGTTGTAAATCACCTCTTATACCCTTGGCTCTTGGGACTGAGTGGAGATGCTGAGGATGGTCCAGTTCTTGAGAACCTTCTGTGCCACCTCCAGTGTTCCAGGAAGCTGGGTGGGCTCTGCTCCTAAGCACTGTGGTTGATGGTCCAAAGCTCTCCCAGGGCTAGTGCCCACACTAGAACTCACCTTCTGTGCCCTCAGCTCCTCTGATTGAACAAGGTCACCAGGCGTGGTCTAGTTGGGTGGGCAAAACCTCCCAAGCCTAGTCCAGTGTGTCTGGAAGCTGGGTAGGATCTTATCCACTGGGAGCAATGATCTTATACTTTCCCTGGGACCACACTGGTGTGCTGGAACTCACCTCACACAGCCTCAGTTCCTTGGGTTGAAAGAAGGCCACTGGGAATGGTCCAGTTAGGCCCATGAAACCTGCAGAGCTTAGTCCAGTGTGTCTGGAAGCTGGGCAGGCACTTAACCACTGGGAGCAATGATCTTAAACTTTCCCTGGGCCTGTGCCGGTGTGCAGGAACTTACCCCACATAGCCTCAGCTCCCTGGGTTGAAAGAAGGCTACTGGGAATGGTCCAGTAGGCCTATGAAACCTGCTGACCCTAGTCTAGTGTGGCTGGAAGTTGGGAGGGCCTCTAACAATTTTTTTTTTTGCTTATGTATAGGGCTGTCATTGAAGGATCTGTTGTGATTTCTCCTTTTTCACTCTTAATTTCATCAATTTGAGTTTTCTTTCCTGTTTTGGATAAGGTTTGGGAAAAACCAGCTCTTTGGTTCATTGATTCTTTGTGATGTTTTCTTAGTCTCCATTGCATTCATTTCTGCTCTTATCTTCACATTTTTCTCCTTCGTATGAGCTTTGAGTTTGATTTGTTCTTCTATTTCTAAAAGTTTCAGGTCCAATTTTAGGTTGTTTATTTGAGTTTGTTCTCTTTTCATGATGTGAGAGTTCATTGCAATATATTTCCCTCTTAGGATTGCTTTCATTGTGTCACATAAGTTCCCAGGATGTTGTATCAGCAATTTCACTTGATCTTAGCTAAAAGCCTGAGAAGAAATGACATTTTCATTTAATTGTTTAATTTCTTTAATCTCTTCTGTGATTCATTGATGGTTCAGGAGAGTGTTATTTAATTTCCATGTGTTGATGGAGTTTTTGTGGTTTCTTTTGCTGTTGATTTCCATTTTCACTATGATCAAATAGTATGCATGGCATAATTCAATTCCTTTGCATTTACTTAAGTATGTTCTATGGACTAGTATGTGGCCTGTTTTAGAAATCATCTCATGTGCAGCTGAGAAGACTGTGTATTCTCGTATTGAGGGCAGAACACTGTAGACATTTACTAAGTCTATATGTTCACAGATTTTCTTCAGTTCTATTTATTTATTTATTTTTTGTCTAGTGGATCTATCTATTTGTGATAGTAGGATATTAAGGTCCTTCATTACAATTGTGTTAGTGCCTATTTGATTAATATTTGTTTTATGTAGTTGGGTCACTATATATATATATATATATATATATATATATATAGTGTCTGAGACAAAGTACATGACACCCAAATTTGAACGGTAAATCATTTATTTAGCTCACAGTTTGTAGAGATTTCAGTACCATAACTGCTAGTTCCAAGGCAGAGTGGTGTGGCAAAGGAGCAACTACTCATGGTGGCAGAAGACAGAAAAAGCAACAAGAGCAAAATGGGGTAACAAACATCCTTCTGTCCTTCTTATCTTATCTAGACTGCTAGAATTAGGGCAGTGCCAATTCATTCAGTGGACGGATCTAGCACTCACACCCTTAATCCTAGCACCATTAATCCTAACATTGCACTATAAATAAATCATAAACTCTAGATTCAAATGTCTCTGTACCATCCCATAATTGCTGGAGACTTTAAGAGGACATCCAGGCACAAACCATAGCATTCTGCCCCTGTCCCCTGCAAAGACTCATGCCCATCCCTTTATTCAGGAGGCACTTAGTACATCTCTAAGAGTTGCTGAAGTTCCAACAGTTTCATAATTGCTGAAAAGTTTAAATCTCAAACCTCCTCTGAGATTTAAGGTAAACTCTTAGCTATGAGGTCCTGTATAAATGAAAAGCAAGTTAAACACTTCCATCACTCAATGGCACAAGATAGACATTTGCGTTCCAAAACTTACAAATGGGAATATAAAGGCATGTGACCATAGCTAGCCCAAAATCAAGCTGGGCAAACATTAAGTCTGTAGTTCGATGTGCAGCATCTGAAGCAATCTGTGGTGTGATGTGAACTCCCAAGGGCTTGAGTAGCTCTGCGCTTAGGATACTGCTAATGGTTGTAGTACCTGTGGTTTCTGTCTTGGGCCTGGACTACTCTGACCTTCTAGATTTCCTCAGATGATTTACATTCCTGGCTTCTCCAAACTTCTGAGGTCCCCAATGTACCCTTGTCTTCACACACTGCCCTCTCAGTAGCACATTGCCTGACCACTCAGGCCTTATTTCTGAAATCTAGGAGGAAGTGTTCTTAATCCCACAATTCTTGCATTTTGCATGCACCTAAATCCAGCACCACATGGATTATGCCAAAATCTGTTGCCACCTGGAGCAGTACCCAGATTTCCCTCTCTCTTGGTTGCAGGAGTTGTGTACCCAGATCACTGAGCACTCTGAATCCAGTTCTGAAGAACAAATTCTCTAGGTTGCCACCATTCTGGAACATGATGCTTTGTGACTTTTTTTTCTCAAAGCAAAGTCTTTCCCTTTTGCAATTTTGAGGCCTTAAAGGGTGGAAGCTTTCTGCTTTTTGTGATGCCCTCAGGCCATAGTTTGTATTCTCTCATTCCTTCTCTTTGCAGTCCACAATTTACTGGAACTTCCTTTCTGGCCAAACTCACAGCATTCTAAATCATTCTGCGGGGCTCTTTGCTCTTGATTCTCAACATAAATTTGGCTAAAAGCCCATCAGTAACCATGCCACTGACTCAACATTTGACTGCCTTGAAATGTCTTCTACCAGTTTACTTAATCCACTTCCCTTATCTCAATCTCAGGCAAAGTCTATGAACATGAGGAAAATGCAGACAAACTTTTTGCCAAGTCATAACACACTTTGTCTGGAGCCCAACAACCAGTGCAGTCCTTCCCAGTAGAAACTTACAGAGCCTAGCCTTTCATGACAGGATTACTGTCAGCTTTCTGGTGTTGTGAAATCTGACCAGAATACTTCACACAGAATAGCCTGTGGTGTTCCAGCTCTACTCATTTCAGGTGGCATCTCTGAACCTTTCCAAAGTCTTCCCACGAGCCATTCCTAAAGGCTTATGAATCATATGTTCAGGTATAGCCATAGCAATGACCCCATTTATCTGGTACCAAATTTTGTTCTAGGTACTTTGCTCATTGCTGGGACAAAATACCTAATGTCCAAAGTTAAAGAAGGGAGGATTTATTTATCTCACAGTTTGTAGAGGTTTTAGTCCATAATTGGCTGGTTCCAAGGTAGGGTGACATGGCAGAGGGTCAACAATTCATGGTGGTAGAAGATAGCAAAAGCAAAAACAAAACACAGAGCAAACCTCTTCTTCCTTATATTTTATGTAGGCTACCCACGCTAGGGAAGGTATAGCACTCACACATTTAATTCCAGCACTAGACAAAGAACCAGTCACAAACTCAAGATTCATCTGCCCCCTAAAAGTCCACCTCCATGACAACATCAGGATTTGGGGACATTCAGATACAAATGATATGTATTTGCTACCTCTTTTTTGACTTTTTCATTACAGTGTGTAGTGAACTTCTTTGCCTCTTTTGATAAATGTTGGCTTCAAGTTCAAAATGTCTCCAAATAAAATAGCTAACTCTGCTTTTTTCTGGGTTCCTATTGCATGGATTATTGTTTTCCATCCTTTGACTTTCAGTGTATGAATTTCTTTTTAAGTTAAATGTGTTCTCATATGTGGCATACTATTGGAATGTACCTCTCAATTCATTCTGTCAGTCTGCTTCTTTTGATTGTCGAATTGAGTACATTTACACTGATGATTATCGGTTATTGATTGGTTTATCCTTCTCATATTATTTTCATATTGTTGGTGTTCTGTCTTTCCACTCTGTTTAATTGCTTGCTTGGTGGCTTCATTTTACTGGTGTTCTTGGAATTGTGATCCTCCTTCTCTCTTTCTAAAATATCCTTCAGTACATTTTGAAGACCTGGTTTTGTCATCATGAATTTTTCAGTTGTTCTTTGTCATGGATGTTATCTGGCTTATTCATTGATTCTGAAAGATAGTTTCTTAGTGTACCTTAATCTGGGTTGGAGCTTGTTTTCTTTCAGGGATTGAAATGTTTCACTGAAAGCTTTCTTTGACTTAAGGGTTTGTGTTGGGAAGTCTGATGTGATTGTATTGGGTTTTCTTTTATAGATGATTCATTTCTTTTCTCTAAGCAATTTTAATGCTCTGTTCTTCTGTACAATCTTGATTAGTATGTGCCTTGGTGTAGATTTATTTTGATCACAGCTATTCAGAGTTCTATATGACTCACTTACTTGTATGTCAAATTCTTTATCCATGTATGAGAAGCTTTTTGTAATTGCTTCTGTGAAGAGGTTTTTTTGTGGCATTTTTGCTATCTCCAGCTTTCTCTTTGACTCTGATCAGTCTTATGTTATTGTTTGCTTCATTTTGCAGCTGTTGTATTGATTTTTTTCATGGTCTCTTGTTATTTTTAAGATTTTTTTGTGGTTGTTAATTGTAATACTGTTTTCTAGATCTGATATTCTATCTTTGCCTTCATTCAATCTGTTGTGTATACTTCACTGCAACTTTAATCTCCTGAATATCTGTTTGGATTTGTCTCATGACTTCCTTTTCTTTCATATTTTGGGTTTCAATTGTTTTGCTAAATTATTCTGTATTTTTATCTGACTCTACTATAGATTCATTGGGCATGCCATTTCTTTTTTTTACCTGAGATATTACTTTTTCTGTAGCCACATCCATTTGTTTTTTCACTTTTGCTGCTATCATATCAGAAAGTTCGAATGTGTGGCTTCTGATTTCTTCTCTCTCACTGTGCTTTGTACTTGTCCTGGGTGGTTGAAGGTCTGGTGTTAATTTTGTACCTGCATCTTTTCATTTTCTATTTTCTATTTCTTATTTTGTTTTATTTTCTATGTTGATGCTTATACATTTTTTATAGTGTATAGCTTTATCACTAGTATCAAAAATTCCCTAGGAAATCTCTGTTTCTCAGAGATATCTTCCAAGTGTAAATGGCTCTTGGCCTTTGTATTTGTCAGTTTTGTTATATATTGCCCTTAAAGTTACCAAACTCTAACTTCCCATTTTATTAGATATGAAGTTGCTATATATTAGTCTCATGACACAGTGTTGTGGTACTGGACTATGGTGCTGACTATGACCCCAGATAATCATGGTGCTTTTATACAATGGAGAACACCTGATTACAACAGGTATGACATTCCTAAATAAGATAGTACAATTAACAACAATAATAACATCAAACGGGGCCTAGAAACTGACAAACTGTGATAACTCCTTGTTTAGTAACTTTAAGGGCAAGATCTGTAGTTATATAATACAATTCTTGACTTAAGTCAAGAATTTGTATGTAATGAGTTTACTCCTAGTAGAGGGGTTTTACTCTTTGACAGAGGAATTTAAGAGGTATAGGGGACAAAACAGAGAGATAAATGAGCAAAAATACCATTGAAACAAGCCTGGAGGTGAAGAATGATCATGTAGGCTTTGGAAAACTGGAGAAGAGGGCAAGACAGAAAGAATGAAGGAGAAAGCAAAAGACTATCAATGCAAACCAGAAATACTAGAGACAATGTCTACTCACATGAAAATATCAAAAGAGCAAGAGATATAGTTGAGGCGAAAGAATAGAATAGAACAAAAATATATGAATAAACCTAAATCACAAAAAAGAGAAAAAACTCAAGTAGACAAAAAAAAAAAAAAAGGAAATTGAAACTCCCAAAGAATAAAATATATAAACTTTCTTTAGTGTTTGCTATTGTGTGGTAATGTTCAAATCAGAGCCTCAAAGCTAGTGGATAACACCACAAAGTCTGCTGTAGGATTAGTGCTAGATTCAGGGCTGATCCTGGTCTTCAGATGTGGCCATCCTCAACAGCTTTCTGGATGGACTGTATGTGTTTCCTTATCCTATTTGTCACTGCATTGTTCTCTTAGCTGCTGTGGTGCCCTCACACAGACAGCTCAAGGCTCCTCCCAGCCTGGATATAGCTTGCTTCTCCTTTACTTTGCAAAGCCTGCTATTTCACACTGCATACTCCTCTCACATGTTGCCCTTATTGTCCCACACTGCTGGTCACAAGTCAGAGGGAATGCAGGCTTCATGGCACAAGGATGTTCACACCACTGATCACAGGGTGGGAATTACTATTTTTCCTCTTGTCCTCACAGCTCCATGTTGCTTGCACTGATGGTTGCAAGTCAGAGGGTGTGCTGACTTCCGAGGCCCAATGGTGCTTGTACCACTGGTCACAGGGCAGGCAAGTGCTAGTTTTCTACTCCTTGCCCCTACAGCTCCAAGCCCCTTGAACTACTAGTCACAAGAAAGAGTAAGTATTCTTTTTTTTTTTTTTTTTTTTTTTTTTATTTAAGAGGAAAAAGAGAAAAACACAAAACAGAACAAAGCAGTGTAAGGTTACACATAATACATAACTACAAAAAAAAACATAACAGTAAGAAATCACCTGTTAATAGATTACATAATATCATCTTGGAAATAGTTGCTCAAATCACAGTATCAAAGAATACAAAGTAGACATTCAAACGGAGAGACTGCAAACAGCTGTGTTCAATGATCCAAAAACATTAATATAGTCAGCTATTTAACATCCCTAAACACACTTGTTGTTATATCCGTTAGAGCTCTTTTTTTTTTCCCCTCCCTCTCTTTTTTATAACAAAATTTATACATTTTGGATTTTATTACTCCTCAGTTCTCATTACTCTCTTGGGGGGGAGAGAATAAAGTCAAATATGGCAAAACAAAGCTGTAAGTCCAAACCAAGGATAGACATAGCACATGATGTAGAACAGAGTACAAGGTCATCAACAATGGTTATCAACATTGTCTCTTGTTTCCTTAAAAGGAATTGTCCATCTCATTAGATATTATAAAGCCGGACAAAACAGTGGAGAACAAGACCAATAAAACTTAGGCATTGTGAACATTACAGGACTTCCAAAGGAGACAATAGTCAAACCAGAATGGGCATCTTTGTGAATCTTATTGCCTTCAAATTAGTTGCCTATACCTTCAAACTTGCTACTATCGCACAGAATGGAACAGAGTCTAATCAGTCAAAACAAGATCTTGGGAGTATTACAGGACTTCAAAACAAGTTAATAGGAGATCAAAAAGAGTTACTACTATATATCCTAATTTTTTAAGTTTTTCCCTTAATTAAAATAAACATAAGAAATAGCTAAATAATTTTTTTTAAAGAATAGTAGTTACCATAGTGTCTGTCTTTTTCCTTAAAATATTTGGATAAAACTTCATATACTATAGCTTCAAATATTTCCATATCAAAAAGCCCAGAGTAAAGCCTTTCTAATTAATAAGTGAAAATTTTATAAGGCTTCAAGGCCACATAATGGGGAATCATGATTATCACATATTTTTATATATTTGAATCATTACTTACATTAGGGAAACTATTCGGTATTCATACATGCGAGATTGATTTATTTCACTTATGAGTATGGTCTCAAGCTGCGCCCATTTATTGATAAATATCTCAATGCGATCCTTCTTTATAGCTGAATAATACTCCATTGTATAGAAATACCACAACTTTTTTATCCATTCCTCAGTTGATGGACACTTGGGTTGTTTCCAAGATCTGGCGATTACAAATTGTGCTGCTATAAACATAGGTGCACATATATCCCTGTGGTATGATGCTTTCAGTTCTTCTGGGAATATGCCTAGAAGTGGAATAGCTGGAATAAATGGGATTTCCAATCCCAACTTTTTGAGAAACCTCCAGACAGATCTCCACAAAGGCTGTACCAGTCTACACTCCCACCAACAGTGCAGGAGAGTTCCTTTTTCCCCACAGCCTCTCCAGCATTTGTTGTTGTTGGTTTTCTTGATCCTGGCCATTCTTTCAGGAGTGAGATGGTATCTCAGTGTGGTTTTAATTTGCATTTCTCTAATGACAAATGATGATGAGCATTTTTTCATGTATTTATTTGCCATTTGCATTTCTTCATCTGAGAATTGCGTATTCATCTCAGATGCCCATTTTTGGATTGGATCTTTGAATTTTGAAGGTCTGAGTTTTTTTAATTCTTTATATGTTTTAGACAAGAGTCCCTTGTCTGAGAGAGAGTTCACTAAAATCTTTTCCCAGTTTGTGGGTTTTCTTTTCACTATGCTGGAGATTTCTTTTGACATGCAAAAACTTTTTAATAAGAAGTGGTCCCAGTTATTGATTCTGGGAAGTATTTCCCGTGCAGTTTGAGTCCTATTCATGAATTCTCTACCTACTCCTATGTCTCCAAGGTTTCTACCCAATTTGTCTTCCAATAGATTTAGCGTTTCTGTTTTAATATTCAGATCTTTGACCCATTTAGATTTTAATTTAGTACATGGTGATAGACATGGGTCTAGCTTTAGTTTTTGGCAAATGGAGAGCCAGATTTTCCAGCACCATTTATTAAAGAGACTGTCGTTCTTCCAGTGAACCTGCTTGGCTCCTTTATCGAAGATAAGGTGGTTGAGTGTGTTTGTAGTTGTGGTTGTATCTTCTAATCTATTCCATTGATCTTCAGCTCTGTTTTGATTCCAATACCATGTTGATTTTACTACTGTTGCTTTGTAGTATAATTTCAAGTCAGGGATTGTGATGCCTCCTGCTTTGTCTTTGCTGCTTAGAATTGCTTTTGCGATTCTAGGTCTTTTCTGGTTCCAGATGAAATTTAGGAGTGATTTCTCTAGATCTATAAGGTATGTTGATGGTATTTCTATTGGGATTGCATTGAATCTGTATAAGAGTTTTGGGAGAATGGCCATCTTCACAATGTTTGTTCTTCCTATCCATGAGCAAGGGATGTCTTTCCATTTTCTGAGATCATCTTCAATTTCCTTTTTCAGTGTAATATAGTTTTCACTGTATAAGTCTTTCACTTCTTTCGTAAGAGTAATTCCTAAATATTTCATTTTTTTGCTTGCTAATGTGAATAGTCCAGTTTCCCTTATTTCCCTCTCTGTGGTTTTGTTGTTCGTGTATAGGAATGCTATTGATTTCTGAGTATTGATTTTGTATCCAGCCACATTACTGAATTTATTTATTGTATCTAAGAGTCTTTCAATGGAGCTTAGGGGGTCTTCTATGTAGAGTATCATGTCATCTGCAAACAATGACAACTTAACTTCTTCTTTTCCTATCTTTACCCCTTTTATTTCTCTTTCTTGCCTAATTGCTCTGGCTAGTACTTCCAGTACTATATTAAATAGGAGTGGTGATAAAGGACATCCTTGTCTTGTGCCTGATTTTAAAGTAAAGGCTTTCAATTTTTGGCCATTTAGTATGATGCTGGCTGTTGGTTTGTCATAGATGGCCTTTATTATATTGAGGTAAAGACCATCTATTCCAATTTTCTGTAGAGTTTTTATCATGAATAAATGTTGGACCTTATCGAAGGCTTTTTCTGCATCTATAGAAATGATCATGTGATTCTTATTTTTGGCTTTATTGATATGGTGAATTACATTTATTGATTTGCGTATATTGAACCATCCTTGCATTCCTGGGATGAATCCCACTTGGTCATGGTGTATAATCTTCTTGATGATTTGCTGGATCCTATTTGCCAATATTTTATTGAGGATTTTTGCATCTGTGTTCATTAGGGAGATCGGTCTATAGTTCTCTTTTTTAGTTGGGTCTTTCTCAGGTTTTGGTACTAGAGTGATATTTGCTTCCAGGAATGACTTAGGCAGGATTGCTTCCCTTTCAATTTCATTGAATAGTTTGAGGAGTGTCGGCATTAGGTCTTCTTTGTATTTCTTGTAGAATTCTGCAGTGAATCCATCTGGGCCTGGGCTCTTCTTGGTGGGTAAGGACTTAATTACATTTTCAATTTCAGTAACCGAGATTGGGTTATTCAACAGTTTTACATCCTCTTGATCTAGCTTTGGCACTTCATATGCTTCTAAGAAACTGTCTATTTCTTCTGTGTTATCAAACTTTTGAGAGTAGAGGTTTTCAAAATAGGTGTTGATGATCTTCTGTATTTCTATTGGGTCTGTAGTGACTTCTCCTTTTTCATTTCTTATTGCATGAATTTGAGCTTTTTCTTCCCTTTTTTTAATAAGGTTGGCTAGGGGCTTATCGGTTTTATTTATTCTTTCAAAGAACCAACTCTTTGATTTGTTGATCCTTTGGATTGTTTTCTTAGTCTCTATTGCATTGATTTCTGCTCTGATTTTTATAATTTCCTCTCTTCTTTTGGCTTTGGGCTTGACTTGCTCTTCCTTTTCTAGCTGTTTGAGGTGTAGCATCAAGTTATTTATTTGTATTCGTTCTGTTTTCCTGATGTGGGAACTCAGTGCAATAAATTTTCCTCTCAGAACGGCTTTCATTGTATCCCACAGATTCCGGTAAGTTGTATCTGCATTTTCATTTTCTTTTAGGTATTGTTTGATTTCTTCTTTAATTTCTTCTGTGACCCACTGATTACTCAAGAGTGTGTTATTCAGTTTCCATGTGTTTGTGGGATTTTTGCAGTATCTTTTATCATTAATTTCTAATTTCAGAGCGCTGTGATCCGATAACATGCAAGGGATGATTTCAGCTCTTTTGCACTTGTTTAAATATGTTCTATGAGCTAATATATGGTCTATTTTAGAAAATGATCCATGTACTGCTGAGAAGAATGTGTATTCTGATGTTGTTGGGTGGAACATTCTGTATATGTCTATCAAACCCATTTGTTCACAGGTATGATTCAGTTCTGTTATTTCTTTACTCATTTTCTGTCTGGTCGATCTGTCCCTTGGTGTCAATGGCGTATTAAGGTCTCCCGTTACAATTGTGTTACTGATAATTTGAGTTTTCATTTCTGTTAATAATTGTTTTATATAACTGGGCGCTCTGGAGTTTGGTGCGTATATATTTAAGATAGTTATCTCTTCCTCTTGGAGTTTTCCCCTTACGAGTATGTAGTGACCTTCTTTGTCCTTTATGGTCATTGTTGGTTTAAAGTTCACCTTGTCTGCAAACAGAATGGCTACTCCTGCCTTTTTTTGGATTCCTGCTGCATGAAGAATTGTTTTCCATCCTTTGACTTTCAGTCTGTGAGTATCCTTCTGGGTTAGATGGGTTTCCTGTAAACAGCATATGGTTGGATTTTGTTTCTTGATCCATTCTGCTAGTCTGTTTCTTTTGATTGGTGCATTGAGACCATTTACATTAATGGTTATTACTGTTAAATGTTGTTTAATTGTAGGATTCTTATCTCTCTGCTGTTGCATCTTTATCTTTCTGTTCTGTTTAATTATTTGCTTTGCTTAGTGGTTTTTTCCTTTGTGTATCTAAACTGTCTTTCAATATTTTTTGCAGGGTTGGTTTGGTGTTCATGAAGTTTTTCAGCTGTTCTTTGTCATGGAAGTATCGTATTTCACCATCTATTTTAAATGATAGTTTTGCAGGATATATCAGTCTAGGTTGGAAATCATTTTGCTTTAGGATCTGGAATACTTCACTCCATGCTCTTCTTGACTTTATTGTTTGTGATGAGAAGTCTGCTGTGATTCTGATAGGTTTTCCTTTATAAGTGATCTGTCTTTTCTCTCTGACAGCTTTTAATAATCTATTCTTGTGTTGGATTTCTGGGATGGTGATTATTATATGTCTGGGTGTAGTTTTATTTTGGTTATGACTATTTGGAGTTCTATATGCTTCACTGATCCTGATGTCAGTTTCTGATCTCATGCTTGGGAAATTTTCAGCTATTGCTTCTCTAAATATCCTCTTGATATCCTTTATGTTGTCTCCTTCTTTTTCATTAATCCCTATCATTCGTATGTTATTCTTCTTTGCATCATCTTGCAGTTGTTGAATTGTTGTTTCCTGATTCCTTGTTATTTTTAAAAGATCTTTCCTTTCCTGTTCACTTGCTGCAATCCTGTCTTCAAGGTCTGAAATTCTATCTTCACTTTCATTAAGGCGGTTTTTACAACTTTCAGTGGAGTTTTTTATTTCCTGTATATCTCTGTGCATCTGCATTATGTATTCTGTTTGTTTCTTATATTGCTCGTCTAGGGATTCTATCTTTTTGTTTAATTCCTCCAATTTTTTATCTGTGTTTTCTTTAGATATATTTAGAATCTCTTTCATTTCTTTTATCATTTCTTCTTTTATCTGGGAAATTATTTCGAGTTTGAATTTCTTTAAAGCTTCCTGGAGTTGCTTCTCAACTTCAGTAGCTATTGTGTCTAATATATGAGGAGGATGGGATATATTTTCTTCTAAATACACTTCTCCTAGGGTTTCCTGATATGGGCTGGAGGTTTGAGGTTGTAATTTGGTCTTTCGTTTTGTCATTTTCCTATATTTCTGTGTTTCAAGTGTTATTTGAAAGCCTCCTCAGGATCTGTTGAAAATCCCCTTCTATGTTTGCAGCTACTGAGACTCTGGCACCACTCTACCCCAGGCCATTGGGCCTGCAGAACCAATGGCCCTCCTCTGCTTGTTCAGAACTCCGCGGTTCCAGACAAGCTGGGCCTCAGGGACACTGTGCGCCCACCTGCCCCTTGGTAGATCCACAGCTCTTGGATCGCAGCCGGGTTAGGGTACTCACCACAGACCGCAGTGCCTCAGGAGCCTGTGATCCCTCCCTGCTTGCAGAGATATCCACAAACCTCCAGACAAAGGAAGGGCCTCCTGCGGGCACTCCGGATCTACCCCGCTCCTCCTCTGCACGCAGATGGCTATGCGTGGCTGGGCTCAGGCCGAGGTGCCTCAGGAACCCGGGACCCCTCCTCCTCCAGACAAAGGAAGGGGCCTCTGCAGGCGGCTCCGGATCCGCGCAGCTCCTCCTCCGCACACCGATGGCCAGGCGCGGCTGGGCACAGGCCGAGGTTCCTCAGGAACCCGGGACCCCTCCTCCTCCAGACAAAGGAAGGGGCCTCTGCAGGCTCTCGGGATCCGCGCAGCTCCTCCTCCACACACCGACGGCCAGGCGCGGCTGGGTACGGGCTGAGGTGCCCCAGGAACCCGGGACCCCTCCTTCCCCAGACAAAGGAAGGGGCCTCTGCAGGCGGCTCCGGATCCGCGCAGCTCCTCCTCCGCACACGGACGGCCAGGCGCGGCTGGGTACGGGCCGAGGTGCCCCAGGAACCCGGGACCCCTCCTTCTCCAGACAAAGGAAGGGGCCTCTGCAGGCGGCTCCGGATCCGCGCAGCTCCTCCTCCGCACACCGCCGGCCAGGCGCGGCTGGGTACGGGCCGAGGTACCCCAGGAACCCGGGACCCCTCCTTCTCCAGACAAAGGAAGGGGCCTCTGCAGGCGGCTCTGGATCCGCGCAGCTCCTCCTCCACACACCGACGGCCAGGCGCGGCTGGGTACGGGCCGAGGTGCCTCGGGAACCCGGGACCCCTCCTCCTCCAGACAAAGGAAGGGGCCTCTGCAGGCGGCTCGGGATCCGCGCAGCTCCTCCTCCGCACACAGACGGCCAGGCGCGGCTGGGTACGGGCCGAGGTCGAGTAAGTATTCTTTCACAAGAAAGAGTAAGAGTAACTTCGTGGCCCAAGTGTGCTTGTGCGGCTGGTCACTGATCACACGGTGGGTAAGTACTAATTTCCCACTCCTTGTCCCTGCTACCACTGGTCACAGCCCTGTCCACAATTTTAGTCCCTCTCTTGTGATGGTCATAGGGCAGGAGAAGTTCTGTTGTTTCACTAGCTATCCTAAGTGCTACTGACAGGCCCTAATCCTGTTGCCACTAGAAGTTTCATTTCGACATTATGATGCACAAGAGAGAAAGAAACCAAACAAACAAACAAACAAACAAAAACCAAACAAAATAAAATAACATGTGGCATATTGGAGAGGAAGCAGTCATTTACCCCTGTGTGTGCCAGGGAAATTTGTTACCAGGCTGCAGTATCTTCTGTTTGTAGGAAATCAAAAGAGGCAAGGGACCTTGTATTCCAGATCTATCCTGTGTGGACTGAGTTTGCCACACATTTGCAGTCTTTCCATTTTTGTTGAGAACTTTTGGGAATGGTAATTCCTGATTTGATCCTGAAGGCTGTAAACCCTTGGGCAACCCTGTGCACAGGATTAGTTTTATAAAGTCTTATGCTTATGTTATGTTTAATCTACAAATGTCTTATTTCACATTTATTTGGGCATCAGGATGTACATCACTCCTTTTCTCCTAATTACCTATGTTTTTAGTTGATTTTTTCTGAGGCGCTCCAATGTGACTCCCTTCTTTTCAGCCATATTGGATCCCCAGCATTTGTTATATGATTTCTTTTGGTAACTTTTCTTTGAATGAAGGACATTATGAATGAAAATTTCAGGAAATCTAGACAACATGTTCATGATTATGGAAGATTTTCTTTGGTTTTGAGAGAGAAGTGTAAGAGTAAGCTACAAGAATCTGATTGATAATTGAGCTAACTTAAGATACACTTCAGGAGCCTGAGAGGCAGGGCAATCTCTGACACTGAGTGGTGTGAACTGAAGGCCTGCACAATGAACTCTACCTAGTCATGCCGCCTGTGAAACTTGCTCAGAACACAGTAGGGCCTCACCCAGCATCCCCAAACAGCTGGGGATCTTTGGTACATTTCTCCGGCCCTGGTTGGGCCCCAAACAATGAGCCTGTGTAGCAGGGGAATGTCGTGCACTGAGTGGCATGAGCTGAAGACCTGCAGAGTGAATTCTGCCTAGCCATGCAGCCTGGACACCTTGCTAGGAATGTGGTAGATCCTACCCAGCATCTCCAAACAACTAGGGAATTTTAGTACATCACTCAGGTCCTGGTTGGGCCCTTCCCAACTACTCTGAGTAGCAGGGACATGTCCTGTGCTGAGTGGTGTGAGCGGAAGGACTTCACAGTGAATTCTACCTAGCTGTGAGGCCTGGGCACCACACTCAGAAAATGGTAGGTCCCTGACTAGCATCCTCAAACAGCTGGGAATCTTTGGTAGATTTCTTGGGTCGGAGTTGGGTGGCCCTGGGAAGCAGAGGAAACTTCTGTGCTGAGTGGCACGACCTGAAGGCATAAACATCAATATTTACCTAACCACGCAGGATCAGCACCTTGATCAGAACCTAGAAGAGCCACACTCAGTGAGCCCAAGAAGCTGGGGAGCTTTAGCGTGCCAGGTGGCACGAGCTGAAGGACTGCACAACATACTCCATCTAGCTGTTCAATGTTGGTACACTACTCGGAACCTGGCACTGTCTTCCCCAGCAACCTCAAGCAGCTAGGGAGCTTCAGAATTACCATGTGGGGCGTGATGAAGGTCTGCCCAGCATACATACCCCATTCAGGGAACCTTTGATTGACACTAGGGACCTGGTAAGTCCTGCCTATTGACTCACACTGAACTGGGAAAACTCATTGCAGTATGGACAGACATCCTCAAACCAGGAAATAACTGAGGCTTTGCATGCAGCTGCCTCAGAGGAATACAGGAAAATGACAAAATGAAAGAGTAAAATGGAATTTTAAACATCCAGCCCATCCCAAACAAGACTAGCAAATATAGATATAGAAGAAAGTGTAAGCCATATTCCTGAAACTTCTGAAATGATAATAACTGAAGTAAAGAAACAACTCTGTGAAGCTGTAAAGGAACTCAGGTCAGAAATAATCTCCCAGAGAAAAGAAGAAATGCTAAACATAATAAAAGAAATGCTGAACACATCTAAAGAATACATAGTTTAAAAAATCAAAGAACAGTGAAAAAAGATGGAAACTTTGCATGAACAACACTACAAAACACTACAACGCGTGAGACAGATTCAAGGAGATATCCTGGAAATCAAAAATTCCATCAAAAGCTGGCAAAACTGCCTGAATGAATATGAAGACAGACTTTCAGACCTCTAAGACAAGATTTCAGCTAGTGAATAGGAAAGGAAAGATCTTTTAAAAATAACAAGGAATCAGGAAATAACAATTCAACAGTTGCAAGGTGATGCAAGGAAAAACAATATAAGATAGATAGATGTCAATGAAAAAGATGATAACACAAAAGATATAAAAACTATTTAGAGAAGCAATAGCCAGAAAGTTCCCAAACTGACATGCAGATAAGTGAAGCATATCAAACTCCATTTAGCCATAAACAAAATAAATCTACAGCAACATATAGTCTTAAAGCTATTAAAAATGATGCTGTTTTTAGCATCTTAAGGGTGTCATTTGGAGAACACATGCATATATTTATGTTAGATTTAATGTTATAACTTTTGTATTTTTTAGTTTTAAAACAAAATTATGGGGCTAGGAATGTAGCTCAGTGGTATGTGTGAGGCATGTGTGAGGCTCTGGATTAAATTTTCAATATTCCAAACAACAATGACAAAAAAACCAAAATTAGGATTTGGAAACTGGAATATAGAGAACTCAGCAAAATAAATGCCATTTGTGGATGACTAATAGGCAAATTTTAACACCCAGACAAACTGTATCAGTGTGGTCCTGGGTATAGAAGACCCATCTTTGGATTGTTGCCACAGCATAAAAGGGAACTAGAGGAAAAGATACTGTGCTGTTGATTTTCCTGGAGAAGCTTGCCATGCTGGTTTTCCTGATATGAACTTGGCAATTCTCATTGGTGGAAGAACTCAGATCCTCGCTTTCACTGAGGATGGCTGTAGTTTTATTAGGGGAGCTCTGGTTCTTACCTTGAGTGTCACTTCCTGGCTCCAGTGCAGATTCCTCAGCCTGCTGGCACAGAGCTTTCATTCTGCTGGCACAGACTTTCTAGCTTCCACCACTGAACTTTGGGCTTTCCCAATGCAGATCCTTGATATGGACTTGCATGAGCCATTGTTGTGGGCTGTAGACCTCCAGCTGAACTCACAGAGGACATTGCCTTGGGCTGTCAGTATTTAGCTGCACTCCTGTAGGACATTGCCATAAAATTCATACCCTAGGGGCTGGGAATTTAGCTCAGCAGCATAAGCGCCTGCCTTGCAAGCAGGCAGTTGTGAGTTCGATCCCCGGTACCAATAAAAAGGAAAATGACCAAAAAAAAAAACCAAACCAAAACAAAACAAAACAAAAAAAATCCATGCCCTACATTCTTTGGGACTATAGTGTGTGGATAGATCATGTGCACTGTTCTGTATTTGACCTTTTGAGGGAATATTATAAAATAACCTTATAAATTATGTGTCCTGTATTAAATCTTCCCTTGTAAACCATGGCTACAACATCATTTATGGAGGTCTATGTGGAAAACAAGATGGTCTTGTTCAAAGGACAGCTCTCTTCACTATTATGTCCCATTAATATTAATATTTGCTATTGCAGCTAGACTGTATTTTCCCTTAAACTTTATTCTCTGAAATAATCAGCAGTGGAATTCTGTCAAACATCACTCCAGAAAACTCCTTTTATGTATAAATGCATAAACAAATATTTTTAAAAAGCTAATATTTTCAAGAAAAACAAATAGGCTAAAATAATTAAAAGTTCTATCTCTCAGTGCCTTTTTTCATGAAATCTGCTTTTTAAAAAAAATTTATTTCAACCTGACTGTAGTTATAGAAACAGACTAATATTGATTAATAGAAAGCAATTTATCTTATCCTACACAATTTCAACCAAAAAGTTGGTATATGATTTAAGATTTTAAAAAGGATTTATGATCTGTTTTATTTTTATTATAAATGTATAAAAAATGTTCCACCAAATGCCACAAAGAAGGCAACAAAAACCTTGAGAAACGCAATTTTGGTTTGCCTCAGAAAGACAAAAAGTATTACACTGTAAAGTTTATAAAATCGGTGTAACAGAATATTGTTGTGATGTTATAATGCCATTTTACAAAATTTAATGACTAATGGATGTGGAAGCGGAATGGAGTTAGCCTGTGTACACGCATGGAACTGTAAAGGCTATCTGTTTTGCTAATATTGCATGTAGATTATAAAACTACACAAGTGAAGATTCAGATCATTTCTTAAATTGAAATTAACACTATCAGTTCACACCATATGTGGAGGCTATTAAGAGACCTCAGCACACTTAGTGTTTTAAGTTTTTGTTATCTGTATAAGGAAGAAAATTAGATTTCTTTCCTAGCTTTTTTAGTGCAGAAGTGACAATAAGCATACTACAGACAAGATATTCCTTGCCTTGTCAACATTCATGGAGCGACATGTAATGAGGTCAAACTGGGTTTTAATTTGTATCAGCACTTATATGCAAGTAGTCCCCCAATTAATGAGCACATGACTTTATAAGTGACTAAAAAAAATAAAACGACACTTCTTTGAAAACTAGAGTACAACCTTTAGCAATAGTTGTAAGAAGTCAGAAGAATACAGCCCCTCCAGCAGCACAGTTTATAATAGCTAAATCTTGGAAACAGTCCATATTGTCATCAACAGATGAATGAATAAAGAAAATGTGGTATTTATATATAGTGGAGTACTACTCTGCCATAAGGAAAGACAAAGTTGAGACACTTTAGGTAAATGGATGCATCTCAAGACCACAATGCTAAGTGAAATAAATCAGACACAGAAGTGTAGGTATCACATTGCTTCTCTTGTGTGAGAAACCCAAAATGCAGATAAGGAACAAAATGGAGGCTAGATATTGGGAATTGTTCAAATGAGAAGGGGAACAAGGCAGAGGGGGAAGAGAAAGGAAAGGAACGGAAAGCAAAGCAAAGGGGATTTTAGAAAAAGAGAGAATGGAAGGAAAAATGGAAACAAAGTTTTTGAAAATGGAGAGGGGAAGAAGGGTTGAAAGGAGGGGAGAGAAATGGGGAAAATGAGCTAAGATATATTATGTACAGGTATAGATTCCCTGTGATGAATGTGATCATTATGCATGGCAAATATGTCATAATAGAAAAATAATGACTTAAAAGATTTAAAAATAAAGATTTAATAATTAATCCTCAACAACAACACTGAAAAAAGGTAGCTCCCAAATCAGAAGTAGCTCTACAAAAATGAAGAAAAAATATAATTTAAGGTATCTTGAAAACCAATACAAACACAGGTTCAAAAAATAATTAAGATACATCTACATAAAACTTTACAGGATTAGGCTTATAATATATTCTCTAGTGTTTCAAGTTTATCACAGTTAATAAACATCAATTTATAAGTAGCATGTTCATTTATCAAGAAGGGAATTCTAGCTTCAATTATAATGTAGGAAGATAGACTAGAAATTAAAAAGATTCAAGTAGCTCCATGCAAACATATTTTGCAAGTGGAAGAACTCTCAGCTGGACTAGAAGGTTTGATTACTAATATAAATATCATTGAAACAATTTTTAGTAAATATAAATACATGGCATTAAGATTCAGAACATAATTTAAACCTGTCAATCAAGTCCTTGTTTTTCTGGAAGAAAGGCCTTAAATCTCAATCAACTTCCAGTAACAACGTTTTTACAGATCAATTTAACAAGGAATTTTAACTTTTTCAGTTTTAACATTCTAGTCTTAAAAACTAGAATCCGAGCTAATTCATTTCACCAGAAAGCAAATTTCTTTCCTTTGCACTATGAAAATACCCAAACATCTCTTCCTCAGATTCCCAGTGTCCAATCTATGCTTAAGGTGACACTTTTTTGATATAATGTAAAAGGTAAGTTAGGTAAAATGTGCTCATAAACATAAAAATGAGTCATTAGAAAGACTTAACTAGCTTTATAATTTAAGTTTTGAAACATGTTTACAGCTTGAAGAACTTGGCATTGACTGGAAGGCCAAAGATTTAAAGAAGCAGAAGATTCTCTCAAGACATAAGTAAGTTGGGTGATGTTTGTATATGTTTTGTGTGCATGAATAAAATCTGTTTTTTAAAGGTTCAAGAAAGATGATAAATATTAGGGGCTGAATAGAGGAAAGTAAAGAGATGATGTTATTTTCCTTTATTCTAGAAGACAAGTAGAAAGAAACATAAATAGTTCCTCCAAGAAAAAGTATATTTTCTTCCCGGAAATCAGAGAAAGGTAGATTCCAGCAATATGTAAATGCACTTTCTTTTGACTTTTGGATTGCAAATAAAAAAAAATGAGTGACAGGTTTTGGGTAGTGGAAGAAAAGAGAGGTGGGCATATTTTTGCATCACTGGTGATGGGAGGGGAAATTGGGGACTATGACTTATTGGTGATGAGCATTTCAGGTGACTAACAACTGTGGAAAGGACAAGTATTTTTTCTCCAGTTATCAGCTCTCTGATGATCTCAGATAACTGTTTGTAGCCATGTGAAGCATAAGGAAGAAACTCTTCTGGTTATATGCTGGTTGGTATAAGAATGCAGGCTGTCTGGCAAGTGTTAGGATCATGGTTGGGTGGAGTTAGCTTCTCCTTCACCCCTTCCCAGGCCACTAGTTTACTTTAGTTCGTTAAATAATGCATGAATTCTGGAGGAGAGCTGGAATTCATCTGGGAGCGATAGGGGAAACATTCAAAGTCCTGAATCAGTAAAAAGGCATGATCTGTGGCTTACCACCTAGCACTATGCACTTTTTGATAAATGTTGACTTGTCTGTCTGTAGAGGGCAGCACAACTCAAGGGAAAAGAAGAGCAAAATAATGACAGGCTACATGCCAGTTTTCTTTAAGGAAATATGATACCTCAAACAGTCTCAAGGCAGTGGTAGAGGCTGGTTTTAATCCCAATTTAATGTTTCAAGGAAACTCTTAATCTCAAAATTTTGCGGTTGTGGGGAGACAGTGTTACTGTATCTAAGGGAGAAAAGAGAATACAGTAAGGTAGAGAATAGTGGGAATTTGTGGAGGAGGGGCAAGGCGGTAAGGGGTCTAGAAGACAAGGTCAATGGCATGCTGGAAACTTACATAGTACAGTTCTGAAAAACAGATTTCATACTCTGGAAAGGGTGCACCTGAGACATAAGTGCCAGTAAATCTATCAATTAATTCTCTCTTGTCTGTACTCCTGCAGATAAAAATATGTTAAAGAAAGATAGAAAATGGCATCATGCAGTGAGCTATCTTAAAAAGAATGAGTGGGGACTGGGGATTTAGCTCAGCGGCATAAGCGCCTGCCTTGCCAGCAGGCAGTCCTGAGTTCGATCCCTGGTACCGATAAAAACGAAAAAGACCAAAAAAAAAAAAAAAAAAAAAAAAAAAATCAAAAAAAGAATGAGTGGGAATGAAGTTTCAGAGTTGGAATGTGGGAGCCAGAGATAACTTAGCTTCTCCTTCGCCCAGCATTTTGTCACGCATTTCATATTGGTACTGGAAAATGGCAATGCCAGAGCAAATTGTATAAATGAGCTTGAAACATACAAACATCGGTGAAGATGTATTTGAAAATTAAGACGCTAAAAAGGAAAAGAGAGGGTTCTTGTATCCTATAAGTTGAAATGCCTCTCTGGGTACACTTGTAAAAAACCTCCTTGTATTTACATTGTTCCTAGGGCCAAGTTAGATGGCAAAAACATAGCTTGTGTCCAGGAATAAAAATAATATGAATAACAAATCTATCACTAGATGATTATTCAAGAGTAAGAGATATTTATGCCTTGTCATAGACAAGGGATATGCTCAACCAGATGAATGAATGAAAACAGATGATCAAGTCAGGTGTTCAATTTGATATAAGGCTTATACCCTAATAAGATAAGAAAAGAGCATATCTGTAGGGTGATTCAAAGAGGGGTGTGGACAGGTGAGGGATTTGTTATTCAGGCAAGGGTTCAAAAAATACTCTTAGGGTTGAGATTGACTAGAATCATTGGCAAAAAGCCCCAAGAGCCTCAAAAACAATACAAACACATTGATTACAATCACTAATACTCTAAAAAATTGATTTTGGGGGGAATGCTGAACACAATAAAAATATCAGTTGTGTTCGTGAGCTCTCCAAGAGTCCTTGCAATGCGAGAAAATTGTGCGCTGAGCCCAAGGATGCTGTTTCTTCACGTGGCTGCGATGTCAGTAGACATTTAGCCTGCCTATCAATCATCAGAAGCACAAGCCCCACTCCCCACCCCACTGTTCAGAAAAAGGCTTTGTGTGCCCCTGATAACCTGAATAGCAGTATTGAAAATCAGGGCCAGATTAAGATGTACACTGATGAAGTGTGTCAGGAGACTGTGTCACCTTGCAGAAACTCATTTCTGCAGCAGGACGGATTAAATTTGTTAATAAGCATGACAGTTATTAATAACATGCTTGCCAAGTCCTTTTCAGACTTGCAGTTTCCTTTGATATCCAAGGGAAGTGGATGTGCTAAGGTTCAGGTTTTGCAACTGCTGATGGGTTTGTCTGAAAAGCCAGCCTTGGCGGGGGAGCTGCTGGGTGCCCAAGTGCTGTTCCCATTCATGATAAACAGAAGCGGAAGTAGAGGAATTCTGCTGGAAACGCTGGCCCCTTAAGTGTCCATTTGGAGCAGAATGGGACTGAATGGCCCCCAAACCCCGTTTGGTTTGCAGATGTCAAAGAATCCACACTGGGTGCTACTGAAGAGTCAGCCTTGGCCAGTCACCAGGCACTGGGTGAATGTTCCAGTCTCTAAATCAAGGACTACACTCTCATTTGGCCAGGCAGGGGTTCCCACAGTGCTTTGGGTAACTTCTGGGTTTTGCAGTCTGCAGGCAAAGGGCACTGAAAATTACTTACTCCCTTGTAGTCTTCTTCAGGCTGTGAACGGGTTGGGTTGCTGTGGCCTGCCAGCTGTGGCTAAAGAACATCAAGTTACAGCATCAGGAGTGCAACTGTTGCCTCGGTGGTTTCCCTGTCTAAACAGGACCACTTCACAGAGACCAGATTCATACAGGGAGCTTGTGCTGTAAGTGCATTTGCTGCTGCTTAGATTGAAGCATTTTTCCTTTACTCTTTCTTCTGACACCAGCTGATGGATGACAATGAATCTGCTCATCCAAAAAGTGCACTCCCTTCTATCCATACTACTGACTTAACCTCCTCCCCCAAAGTCTGCATCGGTGTGTATTATCAATAAACTTGTGTGCTTTGACTGTCAAAACGAAGACATGGTCCTTGTCGTTGAGTTTACAGTCTGCACAAAGAAAAAGACAAAAATGCACAATAAACGCCAGCTGACTGGGGAGTCTGCTCCCTGTCAGATGCACCCTCATCAGTGATCACAGGAAACCAGGGCAGAAAGGGGCTTCAGTGTTTGAAAAAAACCTCAAGAGAGGCACTAGGGGTAGGGTTGACAGGCTAGGGGGTGGGGCGTGGGGGCTGGCAGAATTAAATTGCAATGCTGAGAGAACTGGAGGAGACAATACCCTTGAAGCAGGTACCTCCTGATAAAGGTATCTCCTTGACTGCCAGCTTGGGGAGGAAGGCCAGTGTCCTTGAGGTTTATCTTTGGCAGTCCTTGGTTGCAGGGTGAAGGTGCGGTGGGGGGGAGGGCGGTGCTGGGGGGCCTACAGGGTGGATCTCTGTCATGCTTCCCTGCGCATGTAGTATGTAATTAGCACAATAAAGATGACCTCTGGCCCAAGCTACCTGATCTAGTTCTACCTCTCCTGTGAAGCTGCTGTTAAACCCACTTCTAGTCCTCCTCCCTGCCTTGGGATACCAGGCACTACTTCCTGGCAGAGTGAAAGGGTTTGCAGCTGTTTCTTGTGGGGCAATTTACTTCTTTCCCAACTTACCCTGTACACTGGGTGGAACTCAGGAAGAGGATGGTGGAGTCCTGCGTGAACTCCCCAGGGAGGGGTAGCAGGGCAGATGCTCAGGGTGCCTAGCACAATCCACTGACCAGCCTGGCCCAGGGATCCATCCATCCAAAGATATCTCTGCACCCTCCCTCTGAGGTCCTGGCACCCTCGAGAGGAAAGGAAGCACCCTAGTGTGCCAAAGCGTGGATCCACCGGTCTGGCCTACTCATTCTTCCCCACCCTCCAGAACATTTCCCGACCCCTCCCAGAGTCTTAGCCTCTGCCTCACCAAGGCCAGGCTCCTTAGGTGTCTGCGATGTCTCAAGCAGTGGTCTGCTTTCTCAAAGCCATGACAGGGTCACTAACCATCTGCTTTCCTTGTGCGGTGCTGCTCCTGTGCCAGGTGCCCTCTCCTGGTCAGTCTCCCTGGGATACTGCAGTGCATCACCATGCCCTGGGGAGCAGTGGTCTGTCTGCACAATGCCCTGCCTTCAGCTTCTTCTCTTTTCCATGCTTTTCTTCCCAGTTCGCCTTCTCTCTTCCCCCAAGAGCTTTGGTTGCAAGTAAGTTTCTTGCTTGTACAGTGTGGCTCCTGCTGCATACTGTCCTACAGGCCTGGGAGACTTCCAGGCCCCCCAAAGAACTCTGGGAAGGCCTCTGACCAAGAATGGAGGCACTGCATTTGCCCAGGCCCTAAGGGCTCGGATGGCCAGTAAATGACCTGTGGTCACTGCCACAACACACCCCCATCGAGGCTCACCCTGCTGGGGTGCCCTTGACTGGCTCTGGGACCTGGTCTTGTTTTGCAACAGCTGCCAGAGGAACCACTCTTCTCTCTCAGGCGAACTGCAGTCTGGCTGGGCAATCTGTTTTTCAAAGATGTCTCTGCAGACAGCTCCAGCATCCTCCTTTGCCAGTCCAGCCTGCCTTGCCAGTGCTGTCTTCAGTGACACCTCATTGCTCAGCCTCTTTTAATCTTAGCACAGAGGCAGAGGCTGCTGTCCTTTTTCCTAGCTTGTGGCCCAAATTAGCATGCACCTCCATACTCCCCTGCACACTCCTGATCTCCAGTTTTCTGTTTGTGTACCGTTGTCCAGCTTCTCTTGGGTACTTGACACTTTAAGGCCGGCCACAGCTGACTCCTAACTCAGAGAGGGCTTTGGAGGCTTCCTGTCCATCTCCTGAGCAGCTCTGTCACAGGGAAGCCTGGCAGCATTGAGGTGCCTCCACTGCGGGGTCTTAGCTCATGTCAAAACCCTCTTGTCCATTTGCTAGCACTGCCCTTCCCAAAGCGCTACCCTCCCGAAAACACTGCCCCGTATCCCTTGACTGTCTGTGGTGGTACCATGTTGGAGCCCATTTCCCTGCAGGTTCTCCCCTGCAGCAGGTGTATGCAGTGGAGTGGGAAGCGTTCCTGCCACCCAGGCCCTGCTGAAGACCCCGAGAGGCCCTCAGCACTGGCAAGATCACTTGTTGCACAGATCCTACAGGCGATGCAACGTAAATTAAGAACAGATCTGAACTGCAAATCTCTAAACTCACCTGTCTGCTGCAACTATCAGGTAGCCTTTTCTGAGTTTCTCATGGCAAACACTGGACAAGATCATCCATGCTGGGCTTGTCCCATTCTGTGGAGGGATGCCCTGCCTTGAAGGTGCAGCCCCAGCCTGAGCTGTCTCTTCTGTAAGTCCAGGACTGATGCCACAGAGTGCTTTTGAGTTCCGCAGAGGGCCTTGGCTTTGCTTCTCGTTTATCTCATCAGCTCCTTTCCACTTGCTCCCTGAGAGTACTGGCTTCTGCACTAACTCTTGCACCATTCCCAGCCTGCCTTCCCCACCCCCACCGTCCGTGGTGGTGCCAGGGGATCCTGTAGTTGAAGAAACTCTTCCACCCTCTCTCTGTAAGTGATTCGGGGTTGCAGACATCTAGCTTCCCTGTGTGCCCATTCAGTCTTAAACCCTGCATCCTTGCTGGAGCCCTATATGTCACTCTCAAAGCAGTCTCCACCTCAACCAATTCCTCTCAAGTGCCACCCAAGGGTCAGCACAGCCCTCACCAAGTCAGTCTCTGTGCCTTGGCACTGTGAGCTGCAAGGTGAGTAGCAGTGGGCAAGATTTGCTCCTCCCTCCCTCCCAGAGGACACTAATAGGTCCAAAAAGCAGAAGGGTGTTGCACCAGAGCCCAACAGAAGTCTGCCAATGTTGCCTGTCTCAGTTACTTTTCTCTCTCCTTGCTGAGACAAAATATCTGACACCCAAATTTAGAGAAGGAAAGGTCTATTTTTCACAGGTTGAAAGTTCCAGTCTGTACTCAGTTGGCTCCAGGTGGCAGGGTAGCATGGCAGGCCACAGCAAACAGCAAGCTGGAAGCGGGCAAGAGAGAGACACACCTTCTCCCTACCTGTACATTGGTACATTGTATGCTGGCTGCACCCCTAGGTGGGTGTAGCCCTCACACCACCAACCCAAGCGCTAGACAATAGACCAATCACAAATGCTAGGTTGGGTCACTTCCATGATTGCATGAGGCTTGGGGTGGGGCCACAAGAACACAAACCATAACTTTGCCTCACTCCCTGCCTGCTTTGATTGCTGCATGTGTCTGCTCCAAGTCTGTTACATTCCTCCCCACCTTGCTCCTGGCCTCCTTTTCACCTGGAAGTTTAATTCTCCCTGACTGTCTGTTTTTCTGTGGGTGGTTTAGGATGGCCTCCCCCACTCTCTGATTACTAAAAGAGCCTCCTTTTCAGTTTCCCGGTTCTTTCATAACTTCCTGTGTCAGGCTTGGTCTCACAGACAGGCTGCTCGTTACTTTTAAGCAAGATGGGTGATCGTGATGTGATTTGCCTACTTTGCCCAAACAGGTAATCAGTGAGCCCAGCACCACTAGTTGTGTACTTGATTCTTGTGCTACTGTGGGACACATTGTGGCATGCACCTAGGCCCAGTGTCCCCTCTGTGGCCCCCTGACATTGAAGTCCCTCCAGAAGCGGACTCTTCCCTCCCAAGAAAATCTAGTAGAGTTGAGGAGCCTCAGCTCACTGGGTAAACTAAGGCAGGCGGTGTGTGTGTGTTTGGAGGGGAGGGCATCGCTGGTGCTTGTGAGCAGGTCTCTGCCCCAGGTACCTTCCCAGGACGTAATCCAACCCACAGGAAGCTTAGGAACCCTCATCCTGACAATTTGAGCACCATGAGGAATGACCTTGCTCTGTTTCCCCTTCCAAATTACTATATATGTGCAGGACAGAACCATATTCAGTTTATATTATAAGGTTTTTTACTGTCCTTTGTAGTAGCCATAGGCACAGCTGACAAATGGCCATGATCACATTTTAAAGTCGTATGTGTGTTTATGTATATACATATATATGTATATATATATATGTGTGTGTGTGTTTGTGTGTGTGTGTGTGTGTACATGTGGGTATTTTTGGCTTGGTGGGTTACCTGGAATCAAACTCAGGACCTTGTGCTTGTCAGGCAGATGCTATACTGCTGAGCTGTACTTCTAATACCAAATTGTTATATTCTTTTTTATCTTTTTTTTTTTTATCAGTCGTGAGGATCGAACTCATGACCGCCTACTTGCAAGGCAGGTGCGTATGCCACTGAGCTAAATCTCGAGCCCTAATTCTTATATTCTTAATAATTTACTTTTCTGATTCTTTTGATTCGTGTGTGTGCTACATTTGATTTCTTATGAAATTTGTTTTGCTTTTTTGTTGATTTTTTTTCTTAAAACCACACAAATGTATACAAATGTTATATGTGTGTGTGTGTGTAGTCTTTCTTTTTGTTATTACAGTCTTTATTATCCCCAGCTTATAAGAAACTGATTTACTTTTTTCCTGTAATTACATCATTCTCCTCAGGTTAGTCTTCTGTTAACCTACTTCAAGTATATCTGCGTTTATACATGTGACTTTTAAAATATAGTTTAAAATAATTTTTTAGCCTTATTTTCTCTAAACTTATAATTATTTATACTAATGTTACTTGTTGCAGGATCCACCCATTGCATTCTTGTTAAAATTCTCTTAAACTAATGAATTAAATTGTCAAGATTTGGCATCTTTAATACTTTCCCATAGCCACAATTTTTCAGACTTTTTCTGTCAATTGTGACACTTATAATGAATTCTCAAATTTTTTAAACTTAATTTATGTATAATTGTCTGTGTTTGTGTTTGGACATGGTCTTTTCTTTCTCCACTAATGCCTTGCTATTCTTACTCAGGTATCCTAATCCTGTGTGCCAACACACTGGATGTAGAGTATTTTTGGTTTTTGCTGTATTATTGCTGAAAACAGCAATTTTAAAAAGTGAATGGTTGACTAAGTGCCTCATCTTTGCTTCTACCAAAATGGTGGGAAAGAGAAAAGGACAAGACATTTCGACCGATTGTCCTGCTAAATGCTCCATTTCCATTTCGAGAACTTTTTTGAAAGACCCTTTCACTTCTTTTGTTTTGTTTTACTCATATTTTCTCTTATCTCCTCTGGCACTGCAGTGTTCTAAACTATTTCTTCTGGTTTATCTGGTCATGTTTTCTTTTCAACCCTGCCAAGATCTCCATTAGTTTAGTTTAGCCATCAGTATTTTATTGTGTTTCATTCTTGTGTATCTGAATATAGGATGATTTTCAAAGAAGTAAAGACAATTTGATGGTTCAAGTTATTTACCACAAACAAACACTACAAATAACCATTTCACACAGTCCTCCCTAATATACATTTACATTTCAAAAAGATTGATTGTCAAAATATAAATTTATACCTGGAGTTCTATATTTTTCCTTATCCAGGGCTCTAAATTGGATAGTAAATGAAGTTGGTGATTTCCTCAACCAGGAGTGGGAATAGAGGTGGGAAAATGGGAGATGTAATCACCAGCCTTCTTTCTCAGCCTGAGTTATATTGTGCTATGTTTGATACTTTACCAGTTTGTACCAATAAACATGGAAAAACTAAACCAGATGCTCTTAAATTTCTCAGGAATTTATTTGCTAATACCTATTATCCAGTTTCAATCTGGGAATTGATTTGGAGCAGGAAATATGAACTTAGTTGTTCTTACATTTTGTCTGTTGTCGTACTTTTCTCTCATCGCTGGGACAAAATACCTGACACCTGAAGTTAAAGGGGGAAAGATTTCTTTAACTCACAGTTCGTAGAGGTTTCAGTCTATAGTCAGCTGGCTCCAGGGCAGGATGGTAGAGTAGAAACTGTTCATGATGAGAATGTGGCAAAGTAAACAAAAGACAACATAGTTCTCTTTTTATCCCTTATATTGTATCCTGGCTTCCAGGATTAAGACAATGCTATTTGGTGATCAGTAGAGTGATTTAGTAATCACTCACCCTTAATCCTAGCACCATGAATCAATCTCATACTCTAGATTCGGCCACCTCTGAAAAAGCCCTATTTATGTCTGCATGAGGCTTTGAGGGACATTTAGACACAAGCTATAACATTACCTCTATCTCTCCATTAAACTCCTCTCAGATGAACACTTCCCTTAGGTCAGTGGTGGTGAAACTTGTAGAGATTGAGTGCCCAGACTGCTATCCAAAACCCAGTTATTTATTGCAGGGTGCTAATGCTGTAATTAAACCCAGATACTAAGATTTTAATTTAGAAAAAAAAGCCAAGTCATACATTAAAATCTTTTGCCTTAAAAGAAAAATACATCAGAGCTTTCAGTGATAAACTTTTTATTGAAAGGTTAAAGTTTGCATTTGGTGTGTTTGTACACATTTAATGCAATCTTTGGTATTGCATGCATGCTGATAACTTGTTAAATCTTGAGCTCCTACTCCTTAGTTTGAAACACAGATAGCACTTAGTCTGTAAGTCTGTTTCCTGTATCAGATTTGATACAATTAAAAGCTGAAAACAGCTGCTCACAAGCATAAGATGATCAAACAATGTAAGAAAAAACTATCCCAAGTGCTTTTAGTGACTTAAAATTATTTGGCAGAGAATTCAACATTTTAAGAATTTCATTTTTAGAACTTCCAACCACGCTGTCTCTTGTCACACCGTCATACTCCATCTTATTTTGTGTTGCATATAATTTATTTTTCCCAGATAGAGCTTCCTTGAAATCCCAATAGCTCCATTTCCAATTTCTAATATCAAACCATTGTAAGAAGGAAGGATTCAGTCCTTCAAATTTGACTTCATCTGAAGAAGAAAACACAAGTTTGTTTCTATCTTATAAAATTGTAAAAATTCTCTTACTGAAATTCTTCTTTGCAGCTGCTACAGTGCTAGATAATTGATTGTAGATTTCCTGATGGCTTATAGGATTATCTGCAAATGTAGAATTTTCTGAATGTATTTTTAGATTTAGAAAATAGTTCAAGATCTCTTTCAAAAACCTGCAGTTTTCTCTCAAATGTTTTGACATCACAAAAAATTCTCTTGTTTCTATTTTAATGAGGATAAAAACAAGGAAAATCAAAATTAAACCAATCAAAATAAACCAATATAAGTGATACAGGACTTCAAAACCTTATGAAATCAACAATAGTTAGCAAAATGCCTTTTGTTGTCTTCAAAATGGCTGCAAATACCTTCAGACACAGTAAAAATCGAATGAACAGAATAGAATGGAAACAATAAAAACAAAACAATGAATGCAATAAAGGATTTCAAAAGAAACCAATAGTAAATCCAAACAGCTACCGTAATATGTCTTACTGTCTTTTAAATAGCTGCTCATGCCATCAGACTTAATATAAATAAACAAAACAAAAGAGAATAAAACCCAACCCAACAAAATAATGGAAATGATATGGTTTCCAGATGGGAATCACTTCCTGGTGAGGCCTTGTTTTCTCCCTCTGCAGTTTGTGAATGGCTCTGACCCACAGAGAGAGGCTCAAGTCTGGTTGTTCTCACTCTGGCAGCACTGACACATGGCCCTGGCTTCCAGGCCTCATAAAACATTTTTCCTTCCATTTTCCCTGCACCTTGTAGTTTTTTATTCAGTATATTGAAGCATAGTATAGAATCTGATTTTAAAAATGAGATACTTAAGCCAAGCCGCATTAGTGAGTTGAGAATATTCCTGCTTTTTTTATTCATAAACACACTAACTTCTTTCAAGCAGGCTACAAATCTCTCCAGGACTCATCCTCTGAACAACCAGTAGACATTATTGTACAGAACTAAAGCACGGTACTCTGCTTGAAGCGCATCAAGAAGTGTTTGAAATTGTTGAAAATTAAGAGCATGAGCCATGATGTAATTCACCATTTTTGTGATATATTTGAGAATATCATCTAATTTTTGGCTGCTTTCCCTGGCACAAAGAGCTTCTTGATAGGTAGTACAATGAAACCGTATGAATGGGTGCTTTGCTTCTTTAACAAAGAACTGTATGAAATCAGAAGTTGACCCTAGCATGCAAGGTGCCCCATCATTAGTAATTAAAATCACTTTTTCTGGTCTTATATCTTCTGACAAAATGCTTCCATCACAGCATTGTAGATACCTAACCCATGTGTTCATCCAGGCAAAGACACCAGTATCACCAGCTCTTCTCTCATGATGTCACTAACAGAATACTGCAAAATTAGTGCTAACTTTGCATGATTATTTATATTTGTGCTTTCATTCAAGAACATGGAGTAACAGGCTGTCTTTTGTAAATCAGTGATGAGCTGCAGATTAACGTTACTTGTCTTATGAGGACTCAATCTTATACAGTATGCCTGCTAAGTGGAATCTCAGAGGTGCTTACATGATTTTATGTTTGCTTGGGAAACCATGAAAAAGAAATTACTTCCAGACAACATGGGTATCGTGATAAAATACTCATCAGAGAAGAGCTTAACATGTTTTGCTACACACCATGAAATTTGAAAACTGTCACATGTCTAATGATTTGTTTTGATTATTTATTTAATTTTAATTTTATTGGCCCAATTTAGATATATATATAATGATTAACATTCATAATAGGTAATTTGTATCTGTACATGATGTTTCGTTCTTCTCATTTTTCCATTCTCCTCCCCTCCCTTCAGCTTCTCTTCTCATTCTTAACAAAATTTTGTTTTTCCTTCTATTTTTTCCTTCTGTTCACTTTTTTTCCTCCATTGCTTTCCTTCTCCCTCCCCTCTCCCTTCTTCTCTTTCCCATTTGAAAATTTTCTTCCAGTTTCTCAATACCTATTAAACATCTTGGTCCTTATTTGTGCTTTTTCTTTCTCATACCACAGGAACATGCAGTATTTACACATGCATGACTGATTTATTTCACTTAGGAGTATGTTCTTGAGGTGCATCAACTTACCTAGAAATTTCTCAAGTTTCTCTTTCTTTTCCTTGTAACTGAATTCATACCTATTAAGAGAAAAATGGATGACAATAAAGGTGCTTAAATCACATTTCACTGCATCTTTAATTAAAATAGTTTTACAGTATTAATTTTTATAGCACTCGTCACATTCCATTGTATTTTCAATTTCTTTTGACTCTTGCGAATAGAGATAAGCTCTATGAGTATGGAGATAATTCATTTTGTTTACTTTAAATCTCCATCCGTTTGGCACAGAAATACCGTTCAATTGTCCTGCATTTCAAGCTGCAATTCTGGTTCTGGACAGGAGTTTATGTTTCTCCATGTATTTTTGAAATAAGTTCAATAAATGTGCATTATTTTTGCAAAGATAAATTTTGTTTTAAAAATATGCTAAGCAGTATTGACAGTATAGATCCAATTAATTCAAAATTCAGATGCGTTAAAAAAGACTGGAATATGACACACCCAGTATCACTGTTCCTTAGGGTTCTGTTCTTTTGTCTTTTCTTTTACTAAGAATTAGACATATTACCATGGTTTCAATTATGTCTTAATGTCTTAACGACACACAAGTCTATACAAAGATGTTATCCAAATGTTTAATTTTGGAAAATTTATTAAAGATGCATTGTCATTAATCCCTCCCAAAATACTTTGTCTCACTTCAAACATATTTATTCCATCATTTTCATCACTTTCTGCACAGTCATGACTGCCTCAATGTCCTTAATGGATTCAAAACATTTACCTTCCACTGTTGTTTTGACTTTGGGGAGCAGCTAGAAGATGCATAATGAAGATCTGATGTACAAGGTGTATGAAAACATAGTATAATATTTTTACCAGATTGCCTTTCCATTTTGTGACACTCAGCAGATTTTATCCCACCTCAGAAAGACATCTGTGAAGGATGACTTCCAGAACTGCTTCAGAAACTGCTTCAAAAACAATGAGATACATGTGTTGAAAATGAGAAGGAACATTTTGAGGTGGATTAGTTGCAATATTGGAAAGTGTATCCAGGAAAATAGGGAGGAGTAAGAAGGAAGTGAGGATAAAACAATCAAAATGTGATATGTATGTGTACAAATTCCCTAAGATGAATGTAATTATTATATGTTTCAAACATAAAATCACCAAAAAAGATTGCATTATACTTGAATTTTGTTTGGTTTGATTTGGTGTTTTGAGTCAGGTTCTCACTACATAGTTCAGGCTAGCTTTGGATCATAATGTAGCCCAGGATGGCCTCAAACTCACAGCAATGATCCTCTCTCCTCAGCCTCCCAAGCGTTGGGGTTACAGGCATGTGCCACCATGCCCAGGTTCATAAAAAAGATTTTAAAAGCATATACCTTATTCTTTGACCAGGCCTCATTTACTGCGTTCAGTATTAACTTATTTGATGCCCACAGATATTTCATAGTCAACATATTTGAAAGTAAAATCATTTCCTCATTCTACATCAAAACTGTTTCTCCTCCTGCATTTCCTGTCTCAGTAAACACAACTATCCTTCCAGTTACACATGCTAGAACGTGTCATTATTGACTCTTATTTCTTTCATTGATTGCACCTCATTAACTTTTTAAATGTTACTATCACAACAATACATACATAACAATAAAGCAATACGTATACCGTTTATGATGAAAAATTTTCCCTCTTTCTCTTCCCTGGACTCCATAACACTCTCTAAAGTAGTAATTTTTCTGAACTCTTTAGATTTTAGCTCTATCTGATGCTGTGGCTCTCAACTGGGAGAGATATTTTTTGCTACTGTTTTCTTGTGGCTTGACTGTCACAATGTGGGGAAGGGTGCCACTGACTTCTTGTGACTAGAGAACTTACAGTGCACAGAACATCTCTGATCGAAAATGTTAACAGTTTTGTTCTTCTGGTTATCTTTAAAAATACAAAAGTACACTTGTAATGACCTCGATTTATATTACTATTCTTCTTACCCCTTATTCTCAATGTTTATTGTGCTGCTATTATTATTTATCTTTAACCAAACAATCCACAAACATTTCTGAGTACCACTGTGTACCAGGGACTATCCAAAGGATTTGGATTCCAGTAATGAGCAGGAGAAAAATAACTTTATTAAGCTTTCTTTCTTGTGAAGGAAGCAGACAATTAAAAATAAGGGCTGGGGGTTTGGCTCAGTGATGTGAGTGCCTGCTTGGCAAACGCGAGGTCATGAAATTGATCTGCAGTACCAAAAAAGAAAAATCAGCTAAAATAAATAAGATATGGGTCGGGGATGCAGCTCAGTGGAATAGCCTGCCAAGTGCAAGGTTGATTCCTAGTACAAAAAAACCCCTAAAATAAATAAAGTAGCTTTAAATTATATCTATAACACTTTGTTATGTAATAAACTTCCACCAATATTTATTCACTTTTCACTTTGTAAAATGAGGACAAAAATTCTATTCTTTTTTCTGCCCTTTATCATCCTTTATGTCACACATTTTGTCAGCTACACTTTTAGGTCTTATGCCTAATTAAAATCTCATTCCTGTAGAAGATCTGTGAATCATTTTCCAAAGCTGTACAGGATAGGATGCTACATGGCTCATCAAGGAGCTATATTATTGTAGTCATAATCATCTAAATACAGTTCATGATTATCAATGTCTAGAGAGACTTTGTTGTATATCACAATGGAAAAGTAAACTAGAACTCAGTTGCATGCCAATGACTATGTAAAGCGGAAATCTCAGTGTATTACATTCATTCTACTGGAAAGACAAGATTCATACTTTAGGAACTTTCACAAGCTTAACCTAAACTTTAGTTGGGTTGTGTCTTTATATCCATTTGGTCCAGTCAAACTGTGCTGGGAGCCATGGAGCCATGGTATACTTACCTACACCATAAAGCATGATAGTGCTAGGTGCAAGATATAAATTAACCGTGTCACATTATGAATCCCCAACCAATCTTGGGAATATTTACATACAACCCTCTTAGTAGCTTAGGCATTAGCTCAATCCTGCCTTATCCTATATGAATAGTCAGATCCTAGAGACACCCAAAATTAGCTTCTGATTTAATTCAGCCTAGTATAATTGGTTAGGAATTGCCAAGAACCCAAGATCAAGGATCTTGTGTCACTTTTAGGGATAATTTTCTCACAATGATTCAATAGATTCTTTTACTCTTTTTTCATCAAGTGCTAAATTCATTCTGTACCTTAATTGGCTTTACTTGTGGAAAAAGTGTATAGGTTTTTTAGTATCTCTTGTGTATTGCTGCACAAAAAACCACTTTGAAACTTGGTGGTTTTAAGTATCCATGTTAGTAACTTTTTAATTTTGTGGGATCAGTTATTTATACTTAGTTCACCTGGTTGATTCTTGTGTTAGTCTTGCTTGAGGTCATTAAGTGGGTAGAGTTAGCTAACAGATTAGGTTGGCACTGGTTTTCTTATATCTAGGGTTGCCATAACTAGTTAGTCAGCTTCCGATTGCTGTGACAAAATACCTAAGAAAATCAAGTTAAAAGATAAAGGTTTACTTTGGCTTACAATTTCAGAGGTTTCATTTCATGGTTGGTTGGCTCCATTGCTTCTGAGCCTGTAGTGAGGCAGAATATTATGATGGAGTGCATGTGGTGGAGCAAAGCTGTTCATCTCGTGACTGGGAAGCAGAAAAAGAGAATATAGAGAAGAAATTCCCAATACTCTCTTCAAGAACATGCTTTCCAATGACCTCATTTCCTTCCACTAGGCCTCAACTTCTAATAGTTTCAATCAGGTGCCAATAATGCCATCAGCTATAGATCAAGCTCTTATCACGTGAGCCTTTGGGGAACATTTAATACACAAACAATATCTAGCAAAAAAAAAATACAAGATGCTCAGTTAAATTTGAATTCCAAGTGTACAATTAGTGTTTTTCAAGTAAGTATGTCTCACACAATATTTAGCAAATGCATACACTAAAAATTTATCTGATGTTCAACTGAAATTTAAATTTAACTGAGAAACCTGTATTTTATCTAGCAACTCTTCGTAAGGCATCTCATTTGAAACAGTTCATGTGTGTTTTACCTGGTCACTTTCTCCACAGATTAGAAGTTTTAGAGCAGGAAGAGTGCAAAGCTCATTGAAATGCACTGTTCAAGCCTCTTCTTGGGTCGTACTTGCTAACATGTAAGCCTGTCAAAGCAAATCATACAACTCTCTCTTCTCTCTCTCTCTCTCTCTCTCTCTCTCTCTCTCTCTCTCTGCTGGGGATTGAACCTAGAGTCTCATGAATAATAATCATGCACTCTACTGCTGAGCTATAGTCCTAGCCTCTTAAAAACATTTATTGTCACCATATACCTATCTGATAGTACATTTAGGGATTTAAAAAGTATAGAAAGTATATTCTTTAAGGTTTCAAAGGTATTTATACATTGACATTTAGCACCAAGTGTTACGAATAGTCTGATATCAAACTGATTTGTAAGTGACTTTCACTCTATCCAGGAAAGTTTTTAGGAACTCCTTTTGGTGCTTATTATTCTAAAATGTCTTAAGAATATGTTTAGGCTAGAGTAATTTTTATTGATTTTATTTGGCTTTAAAAAGACTTTTTTGTTTAATTAAAAAATAGTGAGGGTTTTTGTGTACATCATTCATAGCCAAGAACAAATGTTAACATTTTGTCATATTTATTTAAAATCTTTTTCTTAATAGATAAAATTAAACTACATATGTTTCTGAAGTCACATTTTCCTCCATCCTTTCATAAGACAATTGATACTTCAAAATTGATATACAACCTTCAGTGTACATATTTAATTTTTCTATAAATATGTGTATCCAAAACAATATATAATTTTTTTATATTTTATTTGTTCATTGGTACACTTTAGGCACATACAGTAACCACATTCATGTTGTATCCATACATATACATTACGATTCCTTTCTCCTCCAATCCCATTACCTCTTTTAAAACTCCCTACGACTCCCTATTCAAAGAGCTGAGTTTTCATTTTATACTTTTTTCAATTTTTCTTGCCTTTCTTTCCTTCTACTTCCCCCTCTTTATTTCTCTTTTCTTTTTGAATAGTTTCTTGCTATTTCACAGTATCTATTATACATTTATGTTTTTATTTATACTTTCATTTTCCCACACAAGAAATATAATTACAAATTTACACATGTGTGTCCCATTTATTTCACTCATGATTATGGTCTCATCCATTTAACCACACACATCTCAATTCTATCTTGAGTAACATTCCGTTATATATATATTAAAAAAAAAAAAAACCACATCTTCTTTCACTCATTCATTGGTTGATGGGCATTTGAGTTATTCTACTGGAACTTCTTTTCTGGCCAAACTCAAAATACTTTAAATCATTCTGTTGGACTCTATGCCCTTAATTCACAATATACATCTGACTAAAATGCCCCAACAAAAGCCATGCCACTGCCTGAACATTACATTGCTTTGAAATTTTTTCTGCAAGATTAATAGTGCACTGCCCTTAATCTAAGTTTCAGGCAAAGTCTCTCAACCTGAGCAAAATGCGGGCAAACTCTTTGTAATGACATAACACACATTGTCTGGAGTCCAATAGCCACTGGAGTTCTTCCCAACAGAAACCTGCTGAGCTGGGTCTTTATCAGTGGAATTTCTGTCAGTCTCTGGTCATCTTAGCTCTGACAAGAATCTCTCATTAAGCATAGCCGAAAGCATTCCAACTCTACTTTTTGACTCACCATCTCTGAATATTTCTCAATGCTTAACATAAGACATTCCCAAAGGCTGCTGAACTACATGGTAAGCTATAGTCACAGCAAATGACTCTACTTCTCTGATACTAAATTCTATCTTAGTTATATTCCTCTTGTTGCTGAGATAAAATATTCAACACACAAACTTAAAGGGAAAAAGAATTATTTAGCTCACAGTTTTCAGAGGTTTCAGTGCCCACTTCTCTGGCCACAAGGAACTGTGGAAGAGGAGAAAAACTTCATGGCCAATTCAAACAAGCAAGTGAAAAGAAAGCTTCATTCCGTCTCTTATACTCTATTGAGGATACCAGAATTAAGTCATGACAAATCAATTTGTGGACTGATTTCATATTCACCAACCCTTAATTAGAGCACCTATAATTTTGCATTGCACCATGAATCAATCACACCCTATAGATGCATCCAAATATAAAAACCCAAGGTATGCCGGTAGGAGGCTTTGGGGTGACATCTGAACAGAAGTCATAGAGGACACAAATCACAATATTGTAAATGTGGTTCTGTCCTGCACATATATGGAAAGGGAAAGAGAACAAAGGTCATTCCTCATGGTGCTCAAATTGTCAGGATGAGGGTTCCTAAGCTTCCTGTGGGTTGGATTACGTCCTGGGAAGGTACCTGGGGCAGAGACCTGCTCACAAGCACCAGCGATGCCCTCCCCTCCAAACACACACACACCGCCTGCCTTAGTTTACCCAGTGAGCTGAAGCTCCTCAACTCTACTAGATTTTCTTGGGAGGGAAGAGTCCGCTTCTGGAGGGACTTCAGTGCCAGGGGGCCACAGAGGGGACACTGGGCCTAGGTGCATGAGGATGCCACAATGTGTCCCACAGTAGCACAAGAATCAAGTACACAACTAGTGGTGCTGGGCTCACTGATTACCTGTTTGGGCAAAGTAGGCAAATCACATCACGATCACCCATCTTGCTTAAAAGTAACGAGCAGCCTGTCTGTGAGACCAAGCCTGACACAGGAAGTTATGAAAGAACCGGGAAACTGAAAAGGAGGCTCTTTTAGTAATCAGAGAGTGGGGGAGGCCATCCTAAACCACCCACAGAAAAACAGACAGTCAGGGAGAATTAAACTTCCAGGTGAAAAGGAGGCCAGGAGCAAGGTGGGGAGGAATGTAACAGACTTGGAGCAGACACATGCAGCAATCAAAGCAGGCAGGGAGTGAGGCAAAGTTATGGTTTGTGTTCTTGTGGCCCCACCCCAAGCCTCATGCAATCATGGAAGTGACCCAACCTAGCATTTGTGATTGGTCTATTGTCTAGCGCTTGGGTTGGTGGTGTGAGGGCTACACCCACCTAGGGGTGCAGCCAGCATACAATGTACCAATGTACAGGTAGGGAGAAGGTGTGTCTCTCTCTTGCCCGCTTCCAGCTTGCTGTTTGCTGTGGCCTGCCATGCTACCCTGCCACCTGGAGCCAACTGAGTACAGACTGGAACTTTCAACCTGTGAAAAATAGACCTTTCCTTCTCTAAATTTGGGTGTCAGATATTTTGTCTCAGCAAGGAGAGAGAAAAGTAACTGAGACAGGCAACATTGGCAGACGTCTGTTGGGCTCTGGTGCAACACCCTTCTGCATTTTGGACCTCTCAGTGTCCTTTGGGAGGGAGGGAGGAGCAAATCTTGCCCACTGCTACTCACCTTGCAGCTCACAGTGCCAAGGCACAGAGACTGACTTGGTGAGGGCTGTGCTGACCCTTGGGTGGCACTTGAGAGGAATTGGTTGAGGTGGAGACTGCTTTGAGAGTGACATATAGGGCTCCAGCAAGGATGCAGGGTTTAAGACTGAATGGGCACACAGGGAAGCTAGATGTCTGCAACCCCGAATCACTTACAGAGAGAGGGTGGAAGAGTTTCTTCAACTACAGGATCCCCTGGCACCACCACGGACGGTGGGGGTGGGGAAGGCAGGCTGGGAAGGGTGCAGGAGTTAGTGCGGAAGCCAGTACTCTCATGGAGCAAGTGGAAAGGAGCTGATGAGATAAACAAGAAGCAAAGCCAAGGCCCTCTGCGGAACTGAAAAGCACTCTGTGGCATGAGTCCTGGGCTTACAGAAGAGACAGCTCAGGCTGGGGCTGCACCTTCAAGGCAGGGCATCCCTCCACAGAATGGGACAAGCCCAGCATGGATGATCTTGTCCAGTGTTTGCCATGAGAAACTCAGAAAAGGCTACCTGATAGTTGCAGCAGACAGGTGAGTTTGGAGATTTGCGGTTCAGACCTGTTCTTAATTTACGTTGCATCGCCTGTAGGATCTGTGCAACAAGTGCTCTTGCCAGGGCTGAGGGCCTCTCGGGGTCTTCAGCAGGGCCTGGGTGGCATGAACGCTTCCCACTCCCCTGCATACACCTGCTGCAGGGGAGAACCTGCAGGGAAATGGGCTCCAACATGGTACCACCACAGACAGTCAAGGGATACGGGGCAGTGTTTTCGGGAGGGTAGCGCTTTGGGAAGGGCAGTGCTAGCAAATGGACAGGAGGGTTTTGACATGAGCTAAGACCCCGCAGTGGAGGCCCCTCAATGCTGCCAGGCTTCCCTGTGACAGAGCTGCTCCGGAGATGGGCAGGAAGCCTCCAAAGCCCTCTCTGAGTTAGGAGTCAGCTGTGGCCGGCCTTAAAGTGTCAAGTACCCAAGAGAAGCTGGACAACGGTACACAAACAGAAAACTGGAGATCAGGAGTGTGCAGGGGAGTATGGAGGTGCATGCTAATTTGGGCCACAAGCTAGGAAAAAGGACAGCAGCCTCTGCCTCTGTGCTAAGATTAAAAGAGGCTGAGCAATGAGGTGTCACTGAAGACAGCACTGGCAAGGCAGGCTGGACTGGCAAAGGAGGATGCTGGAGCTGTCTGCAGAGACATCTTTGAAAAACAGATTGCCCAGCCAGACTGCAGTTCGCCTGAGAGAGAAGAGTGGTTCCTCTGGCAGCTGTTGCAAAACAAGACCAGGTCCCAGAGCCAGTCAAGGGCACCCCAGCAGGGTGAGCCTCGATGGGGGTGTGTTGTGGCAGTGACCACAGGTCATTTACTGGCCATCCGAGCCCTTAGGGCCTGGGCAAATGCAGTGCCTCCATTCTTGGTCAGAGGCCTTCCCAGAGTTCTTTGGGGGGCCTGGAAGTCTCCCAGGCCTGTAGGACAGTATGCAGCAGGAGCCACACTGTACAAGCAAGAAACTTACTTGCAACCAAAGCTCTTGGGGGAAGAGAGAAGGCGAACTGGGAAGAAAATCATGTTTTATGTAGAAGAGAAGAAGCTGAAGGCCGGGCATTGTGCAGACAGACCACTGCTCCCCAGGGCATGGTGATGCACTGCAGTATCCCAGGGAGACTGACCAGGAGAGGGCACCTGGCACAGGAGCAGCACCGCACAAGGAAAGCAGATGGTTAGTGACCCTGTCATGGCTTTGAGAAAGGAGACCACTGCTTGAGACATCGCAGACACCTAAGGAGCCTGGCCTTGGTGAGGCAGAAGCTAAGACTCTGGGAGGGGTTGGGAAATGTTCTGGAGGGTGGGGAAGAATGAGTAGGCCAGACCGGTGGATCCACGCTTTGGCACACTAGGGTGCTTCCTTTCCTCTCGAGGGTGCCAGGACCTCAGAGGGAGGGTGCAGAGATATCTTTGGATGGATGGATCCCTGGGCCAGGCTGGTCAGTGGATTGTGCTAGGCACCCTGAGCATCTGTCCTGCTACCCCTCCCTGGGGAGTTCACGCAGGACTCCACCATCCTCTTCCTGAGTTCCACCCAGTGTACAGGGGAAGTTGGGAAAGAAGTAAATTGCCCCACAAGAAACAGCTGCAAACCCTTTCACTCTGCCAGGAAGTAGTGCCTGGTATCCCAAGGCAGGGAGGAGGACTAGAAGTGGGTTTAACAGCAGCTTCACAGGAGAGGTAGAACTAGATCAGGTAGCTTGGGCCAGAGGTCATCTTTATTGTGCTAATTACATACTACATGTGCAGGGAAGCATGACAGAGATCCACCCTGTAGGCCCCCCAGCACCGCCCTCCCCCCCACCGCACCTTCACCCTGCAACCAAGGACTGCCAAAGATAAACCTCAAGGACACTGGCCTTCCTCCCCAAGCTGGCAGTCAAGGAGATACCTTTATCAGGAGGTACCTGCTTCAAGGGTATTGTCTCCTCCAATTCTCTCAGCATTGCAACTTAATTCTGCCAGCCCCCACGCCCCACCCCCTAGCCTGTCACCCCTACCCCTAGTGCCTCTCTTGACGTTTATTTTAAACACTGAAGCCCCTTTCTGCCCTGGTTTCCTGTGATCACTGATGAGGGTGCATCTGACAGGAAGCAAACTCCCCAGTCAGCTGGCGTTTATTGTGCATTTTTGTCTTTGTCTTTGTGCAGACTGTAAACTCAACGACAAGGACCATGTCTTCGTTTTGCCAGTCAAACCACACAAGTTTATTGATAATACACACCGATGCAGACTTTGGGGGAGGAGGTTAAGTCAGTAGTATGGATAGAAGGGAGTGCACTTTTTGGATGAGCAGATTCATTGTCATCCATCAGCTGGTGTCAGAAAAAGAGTAAAGGAAAAACGCTTCAATCTAAGCAGCAGCAAACGCACTTACAGCACAAGCTCCCTGTATGAATCTGGTCTCTGTGAAGTGGTCCTGTTTAGACAGGGAAACCACCCGAGGCAATAGTTGCACTCCTGATGCTGTAACTTGATGTTCTTTAGCCACAGCTGGCAGGCTATAGCAACCCAACCTGTTTACAGCCTGAAGAAGGCTACAAGGGAGTAAGTAATTTTCAGTGCCCTTTGCCTGCAGACTGCAAAACCCAGAAGTTACCCAAAGCGCTGTGGGAACCCCTGTCTGGCCAATGAGAGTGTAGTCCTTGATTTAGAGACTGGAACATTCATCCAGTGCCTGGTGACTGGCCAAGGCTGACTCTTCAGTAACACCCAGTGTGGATTCTTTGACATCTGCAAACCAAAGGGTGTTTAGGGGCCATTCAGTCCCCTGCTCCAAATGGACACTTAAGGGGCCAGCGTTTCCAGCAGAATTCCTCTACTTCCGCTTCTGTTTATCATGAATGGGAACAGCACTTGGGCACCCAGCAGCTCCCCCGCCAAGGCTGGCTTTTCAGACAAACCCATCAGCAGTTGCAAAACCTGAACCTTAGCACATCCACTTCCCTTGGATATCAAAGGAAACTGCAAGTCTGAAAAGGACTTGGCAAGCATGTTATTAATAACTGTCATGCTTATTAACAAATTTAATCCGTCCTGCTGCAGTAATGAGTCTCTGCAAGGTGACACAGTCTCCTGACACACTTCATCAGTGTACATCTTAATCTGGCCCTGATTTTCAATACTGCCATTCAGGTTATCAGGGGCACACCAAGCCTTTTTCTGAACAGTGGGGTGGGGAGTGGGGCTTGTGCTTCTGGTGATTGATAGGCAGGCTAAATGTCTACTGACATCGTAGCCACGTGAAGAAACAGCATCCTTGGGCTCAGCGCACAATTTTCCCGCATTGCAAGGACACTTGGACAGCTCAAGAACACGACTGATTTTTTTAAATACTTGAGGACTCCACGTGTTTTTATGGTCATAGGGAAATGGCCGCTGTTTCATTGGGTGTGCTCTGTTTGCCTTTCCTCCCCCTGAGGGCCTGTCCTCAGTGCCATCTGGGGCCCCAGGTTTTGTCCAATCCCTGTTCTTATTCCAGGGTCGAGCCATAGTTGTGAAATCAAACCAAATCTTGGGCTCTTCCTCATCCAGTTCTTGGTCATCCCCCCATTCATCTTCTTCCTCCTCAGAGTTGTCATCATCATCCTTTCCTAGAGTCAGTTTATAAACACAGTAGCAGGCACCAGCCCCTATCATGAGTCCTGCTGCCATCCAACCCAATTCCCGGGCCCGGCCCATGATTAAGTTTGTGCCAGTCTTGGGACAAGATGGGCGAGTGCCTTGCTCCACCTGATTGAAGAAGTCTCTTAGTGACAGAATGAGTTGTGCAGGGTAGTAGTCTTCTGCCTTTGCTAGGTTTCTGTAATTCTATGTATGAATCTGTGGGTGAGAAAGAGTGTTAGGGACATTGGATTATGCCAAGGGTTTTTGCTTGGGCAGACAAATTCAAGTTTGTGTGCTGGTTATATAATTTGGATTATTAGGAAAGTGTTTGCTTGTTCTTTTGTGCCTCTGCCATCTACTCTAAGGATCCATGATTTTTCTTCAGTGACCCTCAGGGAAGGGCAAGAAATAGAATTGTGCTCTCTGTGATAATGAGGCTGTGAGAAATCTACACCTTAAGTTGATTTTTCCTTCACTCCAGTATCTCTATCCTCCAATATTTACATACTGTTTCTCCAACCAACCTTTAACAAAGTCAGGTGGATTCTCTTTCTTCCCTTGTTTCTGCTCTCACTGTTCCCTCTTCATTGAAGATAGTCTGGCAAAGAAGAAACAGAGAATTAGGTGGCAAGGGAAAACTCAATGTGTAGCGGCTGAATTCTCACTGAGCACACGTGTTCCCAAGTAAGCTTTGCTGAATTTTAGGCCTTTGGGTTTAAAGTATTTCCCAGATCTTCTATACTTTTCTAACCAGGGCTTCTCCTACCCCCTTCGACCGCCATTTTCCAGCAAAGGCTGCCACACCCCTTTCCCTGCATTGAAATGGGAGGGGGTGTGGAGTAAGAAGGGGCCTGGAGAGGGCGACTCAGGCTTGGCCAGCACAACTCCCAGCTGCCTTCTCTGCCACCCATGCCCAAGCTTCCGGGCTAATCCCACCTTCACAGGGCCCTCCACAGTTCCAACCAAAGCAATTTGCTCTTTCTGTCGTCAAGATCTGCGCCGCGATCTACAGATCTGCAGCAGACCGGAGACTGAGGAAAGGGAGTGCTTGGTGGACTGACCAACACCCAGGACACGGTGCCTAGGTTGTGGAATCTTTCTTTCCTTGGATTCTCTGTAAGCACCATTCATTCTACTAACCGCTTCGCCCCCCGGAGCCCGCCAATACTTTCCAGTAAAATGAAGGAGTGGAGTGGGGATGGGGGTGGCAGTAGCTATGCGGGAAGGCATTTAAAAAGTCGAAGAGATAAGAATACAGCTCCCAGTCTGCCTAGACTTGAACCCGCAGCGCTCTTTCCCACCCTCACTTCTTTCAAAGCAGCGCCGACCCTCACTTGCACCGACCTGTGTGATCCGAGCTAGTTTTCTTCTTCTTCACATGCCTGCAGAGTAAAAGGGGGCTGGTACCCAGACAGTGGCGACTGGCGCGACTTCTACTCCAGGAGACTCGATCACGTGACACCCCGCGTCACGGGTCAGATCTGCCCTCCCTCCCAATTTCCACTCCCCGAAGCTGAGTGGCAGGCTCCGTCATGCCCTCTACCTCCCCCACTTTCACTGCGCCCAGTCAGTCTTTTCCTCTGTGAGAACACCAGAAACCAGAGGTGACCGTATCTCTCTGGTGTTGAATTTGACTTTCTGTAATTAGAGGAACGGCTAGCATCTTTTCCTTGGTTTACCGTGCAGTTACACTTCTTAGAGAATTGTCTTATCCTTTCCTTGGCTTTGAAACTCCTGCACCTTCTTCCTTAATTTCTACCCATGTTCCATTTTCAGTCTCTGCACCAAATTTGGGGAGAGGGAGCAGAAAAGGAAGACTGGGTAGTAGGGAGATTTTTACTAACATTTTTGATCCATTAAGGTTCTGTTTCTTCCCAACGTTTTTACAGATTCAAGTTACATGCACTATTTTGTAATCATAAAATACAAGATAAAAAAAAAACTATTTTCACTTGGAGAAAAAAGGAATTATCAGTCTTATTTTCTGATTAATAAGAATGCCTCACCGGCTTGGCAAACTTAATCTGTACCACACTGAAAATTCTTTTCTCTAAATAACAGGTTTAAAAGAGCATATTAAAGTTTAAAAACTATCTTTATAAACAAAACCAGTGAATTCTCAATGTGATTTACAAATTGACAGATAAATTAATTTTCATGAGGTCAGTATTCTAATGGAGACTATTTTAGATGAATAAAAGACCACTGTCCCTTTCTTCCTTCTGGCTGAACTCATAATATTAACTGTTACTCAACTGAGATTTTGTGGAAGGCTGCTGGATGGCTTTCATTCTGCCTTCAAAGGAAGGATTTCTTGTAGACCCTATCTTCAGATGAATCTTACAACTTCAGATGAACTTTACAAATTACTAGCTTCACATACTAGTCTGCCTTTCATTTAAGCACTTTATTTTAAAATCTGTTCTCAAGTTTCACGATGTAACCTGTAAATCATGTAGAAATTAGAGAATTCCCTGTTAATGGGGAGAATCTTTTATTCGTGGTATTGGTAAGATCTCCTCAGTATCTGCCATTCCTGTGTTATCTGTTACCATAGAAATGAACAGTGTTTACATTCTCCAGTGGTAGTGGCAATGAGGGTCTGTGGATGACTGTGAGTTGCTGCAATGTCCTTGGATGTCCTTACCACTTTCCCCTCACAAGAGGGAGGAGGAGGTATAGGATCTCAAGCAATCAAGTCCCTCAGAATCATTTTCCCAGAACTCAGGGATAAGCATGCAGAGGTTAGCCCCCGGACACCCACTTGTACTGGCTTGGGAGTCATACTCTAAATATAGACTGTTCAGGCAGCCTCTTTCTTAGAATGCTGAAATATGACACTTAGGCAGGCTGGAGGCTCTGCCAGGGGCCCAGTGGAGGAGGCCCTCACTGGAGGGGAGCCAGAGAGCCCTTAATGTCTTGCTAGTAAATATTAAAGTGAAGAAGTGTTGCAACTTTCAAGTTTTCCCAAAGTTTCTAGTCCAAACTCATCCAATAACATACTCCACCTCTCTAAATCTCTTCCTCATTGTTCTTCCTATTATTCCCTTTTACTGTTCTTTTCTTGATACTTTACATACTTCTCTCAGACAAATGCATTGCATGTCTGATGCCTTACTAATGGAATACTTAGGTTCAACTGTTAATCATTTAGTTTTGGCACCTGGTGTTTATGTAAGTGACTTTTTTGTATGAACATATATACTGAATCAAAGAATATGTAAAGCTTAACAAAGACAAATGCTTTGGTGTCCTACACAATATAGACTGATATTTGCAAAATTTAGCCAAACCTTAAAGACAACATATTCCTGCCTCTCCTTGCCAGAGAAAAGTATTCCCTCCTTTCATATATCCTGCAATCATCTGGTTTGTAATTCAGTATCTATGAGTCCTCCTGGTTTGAATCCAATTTTCCTAAATTTGTTAGTCATGATAACCTTTTTAGTTCTTTTACCTCTTTATCACTCTGATCGTCAATTCTTTTTTTTTTTTTTGTCTTTTTCATTTTTATTGGTACCAGGGATCAAACTCATGACCGCCTGCTTGCAAGGCAGGTGCTTATGCCGCTGAACTAAATCCCCAGCCCCCAATTTTTTTTTTCCTTTTCCCTTTTTTTTTTAATCGGTACCGGGGATCGAACTCACCACCGCCTGCTTGCAAGGCAGGAGCTTATGCCGCTGAGCTAAATCCCCAGTCCCTGATCCTCAATTCTTATGAAGGAACTTGGAATCTAACATTTAAAAACTACTTTGCTCCACTTTTACATTCACCAACAACTATGTATTTAAAGACATGTCATATGCTTGACATACCATCTGAAAGGAAAATGCTTAAATAAATCCTCAGACAAGCCTGTTAAAAGTTCTTGAGGCTGGGGGCTGGGGATTTAGCTCAGTGGCATAAGCGCCTGCCTTGCAAGCAGGCAGTCCTGAGTTTAATCCCTGGTGCCGATAAAAGACAAAAAAAAAAAAAAAAAAAGTTCTTGAGGCTGCTAAATACTGCAAAGCCACTGCTAAATGAAACCTTTGGCTTAAATCGATTTGTGGGGACATTGGATTTGTGACTTACAAAGTACCTGAAAATAGTGAATAGTAACACTAATAGAATTGTGAAGAGCGACAAAAATAAATTACAGAAGGTTTTTTTATCTTGAAAAGTTAAGTTACTTATTGTATTGCATTATTTGTTTTTGTAAGGTTTTCAGATTGCAAGCAACAGAACCAAACCTGGTTAAGAAGAGGGTATGCTGAAGATCAGGGTCAGCTGTCTAGGAGAAACTGAAAGAATCTCTTTCAGGATGCCATAAGTCTACTGATTGTCAATATTTTAACTCTCTGATCAAGATGCATATTTTAGTAAGAGAAGCTTTGGTATGGTTTGGGCAGTATCCACCCTTTGCCTAAAGAAACACAGATACAGAAATTATAAAATGCACTACCTTTCTTTTCCCAGAGAGATGTAAATAGTTTCAGATATTGTTGATCTGTAGAGGCCCTTTAAGTTATTAACTCTGTCTAGCTGTGACTGACATGCTGGGGACATATGTGCTACAGCACACGTTAGCTCCGTTTTCCTTATTAACTGAACGTTAGAAAAAGATGTGAAAAAGCAATGCATAAGGTTGCCCTTTGAATCAAAAACCATCCGGCTTCCCCAGTAGAACACCACAAGGTTGCATCTACTGTTCAGAGTTTCTTTTCCAGCATTGAATGGTCCAGCCCTGACTTTAAAAAGTGCTTTTTATTCAGTCATGTTTGTAATATGTAATGATTACATTCATTGTGGAGATTTGATTTATGCACATGGCAGATTTTTAATTTTTTTTACCTACTTTTCCTTTCCACTTCCCTTCTAGCCCTGATTTTTTTGTATACAACAAGAGCAGATGTTATTATTATTATAGGGACATGTAAATCTAGAACAGAATGCTTAAACCCATGTGTGTGTGTATATTGTTTCTCTGTTAGATGACAAGAAAAGTTAAGTTTTAACAAATTTTTATTTCAATATCAGAATAATTTACCCTGAGAAATACAACTGTTAGGTGTATTAGAGGTTTTGGTCATTCTTTCCTGCTCATTTTCTTCCTATAGGCAAGATACTATTTAGCAAACTGTAACCTCAGAAAGCTGCTTGGTGAACCTACAATCAGGGCAATAGCATTCATGCCCCTTGAAAAGTGGCCTTTAGCTGTGGAAGCTTGAATAACTCTCACACATGATGGCAGTGATTCTGCACAGGAAAGCTAAAATACTGGATTCATCTTAGGCAGTATCTTCCTTTCCTTCACATAGAGATTGAATGGCAACTACCAATACTTTCTCAACTCTTCGAAACACAGAATCAAAAGTTGATTGGTTTCTGTTTGCTAAATTTCAATTATGTTTCAGTACTGCCTCCCAGAAGTTAAATCCGTATGAATTTTTTTGCGACTTGTCTCTTCTCAAACTCCCAGGTCTCTGAATTTACTTATGTATTATCTGTGGATTTAAAAATTTGTATTCAGATAACAGCCTTACATCCAAACGATTAGGAAATAACTAATACAAAGATCCCATGTTCTGGAAAGCTATAGGACTTTTTTGTGTTTTGTTATTTGTTTTTGTACTGTATATTAGTTAATGCTCTTTGATTTTAAATAACTGAAACCAGAATTGGCTAACTGAAATAATTATTCCTTTCCTATATTAAAAGATGTTTCAAGTGAATTACTGAGCTCATAAATCAGTGGAATGGTTTCACACTAATTGCTAGATACTAAGTTCAGGCAACTTTGTGTTGTTCTCTGTGTTTCTTTAATACATATTTCATTTACAGTTATTCAGTATTTGTACTCATGTCTTTCATAATTTTTTGGTGTATCACTCACTTGGTCAGTGTACGTGCATTTTTATTTTGCAGATAACAACTATACACATGTGATTTCTATTCAATCTTTTGTTACTGGCTCCTGAAGGTTGATTTCCTGCTCCTTGTTAAGAATCTGTCCCTCTCTCATATTCAGAAGACCAACGTAGCCTGAAGATTTACCTATTCTCAGACACACTGATGAGCTCTTTCAGGGTTTGTTATGTGCTAGGCCCCGAAAGACATTAAGATTGGTTTTAGTGAAGTAGCCAGTACTCTCCTCTAAGTGAGAAAAGTGGGACTTTTAGAAGCTATCATCCAACATACTCTCCCACCTCCACTCTTTTGTGTTTCCAGAAACGAAAATGGCTTTATACAATGGCTAAATACAATAAATTTTTCCTCATTAAAAAAAATGCAGGCTAGGTGTGGAAGAAGGTAGTGCAAAAAGACAAAGTATTAAAGTGAAAACACATTCACTTTAGGTTTTCCTTTCCGACTTCTTGTTCATTTCAGATCTAGGACTGGATTTCAGGGGAAACACAGACATTAATAACTGAGGAGGAGTGGTGTAGGGAGAGGCTGATATCCCAGGAGTCTAGGAAAGGAAAAGTCAGTTTTTCACAAAAGTGCAAGTGGCCAGTGGCCCCTGGGGAAGATACTATCCCTTTCTGGTAATCAGAGGAAGGGAAACACAACTACAAGGAGACGGGATTAACCACGAAGAATGAATAACAAGGCCCAGCTTGGGGAAGGGAAGGGAGCGGGGCGGGCCCTCTTCTGCCGCACTGCTAGTGGGAGGGGAAATTGGGGACCCGAGTTGGTGGATGACGTAGATCTCACGTGACAAAGAGCTGACGTGTGCAGAAGTCCTTCTTGTCCTGATCGTTTTTCCCATTTGAGTACCAGCTCCCAATTGCCCAGAGGGTAGGTGGGCTTGTCGCAGAAGGAAGAAGGAGGAGGAGAAGGAAATTGGCCCGGATCCCTGCAGGTCAGTGCCTGGGAGATTCCACAAAGTGGGGGTGGCGGAGGGTGTTGGGCGGAGACCGTCGCGGGTCCTGAGGCGCCTCTGTCGACTCTTCCACTCGCTGCCCTCTTTCCAAGACGTTTGTCCCTCCTGCAGCCCCTTTCAAAGCTGTGGAACGGTGAGCAGGGAGATGTGTGGGGAGGAGTCCAGAAATACAGAGTTGGAAATCTTCTGGAAACCAAGGCCCTGAATCTGGAAAAGGGAAATGTGGCCTGGCTGTTGTCTCCCAGTCTGCTAGTGCACTCCCGGAGGAGAAAGGCTGGACAAGGGGGCGGGGATGGTGGGGTGCAATGCGATGTGTCTACAGAACTCCAGAGGGTAACAGAGTAACGGAGGTGGGAAACCTTTGACAACAAGGCCTCTAAATTAGGAAAGAGTTTTGATCTCCCGGGACTGGTCACCAAACACTCAGTAGTGTATCGCCTGTTTTTTGTCTTTTCAACCATGGCTCCGTGGCTGGCGGGGCGGGGTGGGGGGTGGTCCAACCCTCTCCCGGGTGGCCAGTCTTTCTGTAGGTTGCAGCACAACTCCAGGCAAGAGAAGAGGAAGGAAATTGACTCTTATCGGTGAAGGTTGATTTGAGGGTAAGATCATGTGTGGACACTAGCAGAGGGGAGTGTGGAGACAGGAGAAAACTAGAGAAGGTAATCTAGTTCAGGTCTGAGTTTGTGTTTCTTACACTCCTCGGACTGTGGCGAAATGGCGTGTAGTGTGTGTTTACGTGTGTGTGTGTGTGTGTGTGTGTGTGCGTGCGCGTGTATGTGTGTGTCTCACGCTCAGGAGGGAAGAGGGGGAAATGACAGCAGGGAAGCCTATCAGATAGTTTGTTCGTTATCCGTTCCTCAGCAGCACTTAGTCCCCCATGTTTTCTATCTGTCATCCTGCAGGTCTTCTGTGGCAGGTGGCACTGTCTGAAGCGAGGGAGCAAGTTTCCCAGGATCTTTGGAGGTCAGTGTGGGCATGAGGGCTGTCTGGAATGGGGGAGGGGCTGGAAATCAGCCACGGTTTGGATAGATTCAGGGGTTCCTATTTTATTTTCCTTGCATCCTCCATTTCAGACTAGGACATGTACACATTTTAGATGGCATAGTGTTGCTAAAAAAGAAAAATCTAACAGCTTGAATTCAGGAATGCAGCAAATGCGCAATCCATCAAGACCTTGGTTCTCACTGACTCTGGTCTTTCTGCAGATCCGAAAGATTGTTGGGCGTGGCACATCTCGGAGAAGAGAAGAGGCAAAGTGCCTGTCTTAAGGAGGTTAGTGCAAAGGTGCTACTCCCTAGAGACATCAGAGATTGTGATGACTGAGGCTACTGCAGAATCTGTAGACTCCATTATCATTATAATTAGGGTAGAGGTGGGATGGGAGGTAGGGAGAGAGTGAAATGAGGGGGACTTTTTGTCAACAATCTGCATCTTACCCGAATTCAATTACTATTTTCCTGTCCCTCTGTGCAACTCTGCATAGGGCAACACAAAGAGAAGAGAAATTCAAACCATATTTCCTTCCTCCACTTCTAGATCCACCTCCAGATTCAGCTGTTGTGACCAGGAAGTGACTAAAGATCAACTTCTACAGTCCTGCACCCAGGCCCACTGCGCTCTTCCCGCATCCTGAGTGACTACTGTCTTCCTTGGTCCCTGCTCTTGTCAGGGACGATTGCATGGGCTACGTTAGGAAAGTAGGCTGGGTGACTGCAGGCCTAGTGATTGGGGCTGGTGCCTGCTACTGCATTTATAGACTGACTAGAGGAAGAAAACAGAACAAGGAGAAAATGGCTGAGGGTGGAACCGGGGATGTGGATGATGCTGGGGACTGTACTGGAGCCAGGTATGACTGGTCTGATGATGATGATGACAGTAATGATAGCAAGAGTATAGTATGGTATCCACCTTGGGCCCGGATTGGAACGGAGGCAGGAACCAGAGCTAGAGCCAGGGCAAGGGCCAGGGCTACCAGGGCACGCCGGGCTGTCCAGAAACGGGCTTCTCCTAATTCAGATGATACTATTTTGTCCCCTCAAGAACTACAGAAAGTTCTTTGTTTGGTTGAGATGTCTGAAAAGCCTTATATTCTTGAAGCAGCTTTAATTGCTCTGGGCAACAATGCTGCTTATGCATTTAACCGAGATATTATTCGTGATCTGGGTGGTCTCCCAATTGTTGCAAAGATTCTCAATACCCGGGATCCCATTGTTAAGGAAAAGGCTTTAATTGTCCTAAATAACCTGAGTGTGAATGCTGAAAATCAGCGCAGGCTTAAGATATACATGAATCAAGTGTGTGATGACACAATCACTTCTCGCTTGAACTCATCTGTGCAGCTGGCTGGACTAAGATTGCTTACAAATATGACTGTTACTAATGAGTATCAGCACATGCTTGCTAATTCCATTTCAGACTTTTTCCGCTTATTTTCAGCTGGAAATGAAGAAACTAAACTTCAGGTTTTGAAACTCCTTTTGAATTTGGCCGAAAATCCAGCTATGACTAGAGAGCTGCTCAGGGCCCAAGTACCATCTTCACTAGGTTCCCTCTTTAATAAGAAGGAGAACAAAGAGGTTATTCTTAAACTTTTGATTGTTTTTGAAAATCTAAATGACAATTTTAAATGGGAAGAAAATGAACCTACTCTGAATCAATTTGGTGAAGGCTCGCTCTTTTTCTTTTTAAAAGAATTTCAAGTGTATGCTGATAAGGTTCTGGGAATAGAAAGTCACCATGATTTTTTGGTAAAAGTAAAAGTTGGAAAATTCATGTCCAAACTGTCTGAGCATATGTTCCCAAAGATCCAGGAATAATTTCTTGACTTCGTAGTTTAGAAGCAATATGTACTATAAAGTATTCTTTTTCCCAACCTTGTTTATATGGTGGAGGAATCCTTTTAGCTGCCAGTTTTGAGTAATAAATGTCATATTGTATTATCAATGCTGATATTTAACCAGGTTGATTTTCGGGTTTAAGCTGGATGAATATCATTACTTGTTTTGAAAACATGTTTTTTGCTTTTTATCTTGCTGCCTAGATTAAAATATTCTTACTATTTCCTCTGCATAGGTGACAGTGAACCAATTAGTCCTAAGTAAACTTTGTTATTTGCATTGATTTTATTTGTGTATCATCAATAAACTTGTGTGTTGATGTTGGAAAGAAAAAAAAAGAGGGGAGAAAGAAATCATCCTTGTCCTTTGGTTTATAATCTAGTTGGAAAGATAAGGAACATACAAACCAAAAGATAATCAACAATATCTGGAGCATACACTCATTTTCAGATGTGTGCTCTCAGACCACAGAAGAGGCAAAGGTCTCTGCAGAATAGGAAAGTTAGCTAAAGCTTCACAGAACAAACAGCCATTGAAAGTGAGCCCAGAGTAGAGTGAGAAGGTTAAGGCAGTCTCTGAGAGGGGGAAATGGTGAGAGAAACCTATTGATGTATGAACCTTTTTCCTATGACAGCAGAACAGTCTGCATAGAGTGGAGAGCGAGTAGAATAGGAACAAATAAATTTGGGAAGCTGAATCAAGCCAGTTGTGGAAAGATACTTGAATACTATCTCATTGAACACTCAGATACATTAAATATTTTTGACTAGAAAATAGGCTTCTTAGAAAAGTCCTGCTTGCTCTTCTGCTGCATAGTATCAATTAGACTGTGGAGAAATGTACTCTCTGAAACCCTGATGGTAGCCATTTGGTCATATATATCATAAGACCTAAAATATGTAAATCTTGTGTCTTAAGAGAGTAATTAAGTAATTGGTCAAAGTTTGTATGTACAAAGCTATTTGCCTCAGCATGATGGTGCCAAAAATTAGAAACAACTAAAGTGTCTATCATACTGGATTATTTAAATAATTTAAGGGATGTTCACACATATATATGCTAATAGAAATCTATTTTGCTAGGAAAGTGTATTCATCATACATTAAGGGAAAAAGGTAAGTTTGATATAGCAGTATTTGTAATATGCTTCCATTTTGGGGGATAGGAAATCTTATTTATAATGACATTAAAAGCTCTGGAGTTACATACATAGTAACAATAGCTATCTTTGAGTAGAAGGACAATTTGTGAACTCTACCTACTTTTTATTCATCTGGGTACTTAATTATCTGTAGTGAATGTTGATTTTTAGGAAATTTTTGAAAATGAAGTATTGGAAATGAAGCAGGTAACTGATTCAAAGTGGCACTATGTGAAAAAGATAGATCAAAATGAGATGGATTGAAGTGGTGAAGGTGCAGCTTATCATGAGGATTAAGTGAGATAACATATGCGAAGTACATACAACATTTTAGCAATTATTAGCTAAGAAAAGTGAGAGCATGTAAGTATTCAGAATTCAGAGTTAATAGATTTTGGTTGACCTTTGCTGGTTGGAGCATTCTGCCGTGTTTCAGTGTCATTTAATAAATGACACTATAATAACAATAAAATTAACATTTATTGAGTGATTACTGTGTAGACTTCTGTCATTCCTGTAATGTAACTGCTAAAATAATTTATTAATGTAACAAAGTTTTCTCTCATCTAATAACAGACGCAAGGAAACAAGTTGCTTTGGGGAGCTAATTATATATATATATATATATATATATATATATATATATATATGTCTTGCTTTATATATGAGACCAGGAAAGGGTAAAATTTTCCATTTGGTTATGATCTAGTTTTATCCCCAGGATTTCATACGTCTCCATATACGTACTGCAGTGTCTACAGAACATAAAAGGACCGGAGGTTGACTGGCTTACAGTTGTTGGATATGGTCATTCTACTAAGTTATATATTTATGGACACTCATTAGATACCACTTTTAAGAGTAGGATAAAGGAAAGCAGAATGAAGATAACTCTTGAACTTAAGGTACAGAATGAGTTTTATACTTGTCCTAAAAAGGAATTTTCTTCTAGTAATAGTCACAGTGTGGTAAGCTCAGCCCTGGCTGGCATCCATCCATTCCTTTTTTCCTCTCCATTTTTCTTCTCTTTCACTCACACTTCTGTCTCTATTTCTTCTCTCTGGAAGACAGTTGGTGATAGTTGCTCTGTACTTCCATCTCTTTTGGGATGGCATGACCATTTAATTTCCAGGACACTATGTCATGTGCCAGTGAGCATTTGATACAGAATAATAATTGTCAGTACTGTGGTTATCAAGTGAACCTGGGTGTTATTAGGATGCCAAGAATGATTTGGAACCCCTTGGTCCCCTTGGAATCCCCTGACTTGAGCAGAGACTGAGGACTTAGTGTTAGCATGTGCTACTCTATGTGCCCTGCATGTACTTTTCACATCTAACATCTTTTAGTATCCAGACTAACTTGCTGGACTTTCCTTGGGACAGTCCTGGGTCATACCCAAATGTCCCAATATTTCCGTATAGGAGGTTGTTACTCTCAGTTATTTTGGAAGTACAAAATTCTAGGATTGTGTTCTGATTGTCACAGTTCAAGGGAACTGGGAGGAGGTAGTATCCTCCTATTAGAGAAGATACTAAAAACTCAGGATATCCTGCTATTTTGATTTTATTGTCATCTAACAGTTTTAGGGTCTATTTCAGTCCAAATGTGTTTTGTTTTAGGACAGGGTCTCCCTATGTAGTTCAGGCTGACCTTGAACTTACTGTGTAGCACAGGCTGGCCTCGAACTCATGGTGATCCTCCTGCCCCAGCCTCTTGAGTGCTGGGCTTACAGGTATGTGCCACCACTCTTGGCTAAAGGTAATTTTACACTGATGGATTTCAGTTTGTTAAAAATTGTCACCCAAAGCAGAATACTTCAAGTCTCCGGAAGCATTTTTTTCCCAATTCATATTTTACTTTCTTTGTTTGAAAACAGATTCCAAGTGGGTTTGGTAAATTGATGTGATTTGGGCTAATTTTATGTTTATGGCTCTCTGGTTTTGCTGAGTTTTCTTGAGTATGACTTTTAAAGTAGTGATTATAACTACTACTAATGTGATCTAGTAGAGATATAATTTGTTTTTGTTTTGTTTTGTTTTGAGCCAGGGTCTCCTGTGTTGTCTAGGCTGACCTTGAGCTCATTATGTAGCTTGAGCTGGCCTCAAACTCTCGATCCTCTTGCCTGAGCCTCATGAGTGCTGGAATTGTAAATGTGTGTCACCACACCTGGCCCTGATTCATTCATTTTACATTAATTTTGCTTCACATCCTTGTCTTTAACACAGAGCTGTCTCTGCATTACCATTGTGGGACTGTGTCCTGAGGGTGTGGTATAAGGAGGAAACAGGAGATTTACTTTTCATAATAGAATATGTCCATGCTTCACCTTCTCCACTGGAACTCCCTCATGTCTTATGTTAGGGCTTGCACAATGTGTATGTTTGAAGAGGAATGTGACAAGAGAAGGAGGTGAGAAAGGGGAAGGAAGCCCTATGGTGAGTAATTTTATCCTCACAGGTTCATGCAAATATAACTCGATCCTCCACTGGAAATGGGCTAATTGTCACTCGCTGGCCCTGTCGACCACTAACATCTTAGAAAGTGAAAAAGCTGATGTAATACAAGTGACTTTATTGGGCCTAGAGGTTCTTCATTTATGTAGCTTTTCTAAACTTGCAGAGAATATGCTATATTATCAAATGGAATATTTTCTTTTGCAATGAAAACTGGAATGACAATTTGTTACTGTAACATTACAATCATGAAGCAGGCCATAAATTGAGTATTTGCAGCTCAGAACATTTTTTCTGTGGTCAGTCTAGACCAGAAACCAAATTATCATCATTAACTTAGTGTTCAGGGAACTTAAGCTAGCATAGACAGAGGTTGGTGTCTCTAGGAGGAGAACCTGATGGGTGTTTAATTCCTTTAGCTTTGTTCATGTTTTTTTCTTTATAAATGATTGGCGAAGGTGATCAAATCTTACTTGTTTTCTCTCTTTGGTTTCTAGAGTTTTGGTTTTGCTAAGTAACCTCTGTATAGTCATATTCTTTTTAAATTTTTTAATGAACATTGTAATATTTTCATTTTAAAAATTTCTGGGGAAGAGATATAGATCAGCTGTTTAGGACCTGCCTGGCAAGTGCAAGGTCCTTAGTTTGATTCATGGTATCCCCCCAATAAAAAAATTCTGTTATATATAGTCATATGTATTACAAAGTAGACACCTACTCTATCTTCCAAGAAAGACAGTGTACTTTGAGGAAGTACTGCTTATATTCTGTTAATCGTCCATTTTTTGTGAAATCGTCTCCATAAAGAGAAATCATATTTATGCTTGCTATTTTTAAAGTGTGATACACTAAACCATCATACTACAGGTCTTATTTTATTAAAAAATAGAATTAACAATTTAGGTGGCTTCTTAGCTCCGGACTAGAAAACTTAACCTGGGGCAGAGGCTCATCAGGTGAGACTGTTGGGCTATGTATTACACAGAAATTAGTGACAAGAAAAGGGGATAGGCAGGGAAACACAGAAGGCAAACACAAGGGAGTAAGTTATCCATTTGGACATAACTTTTCAACAAAATATAACTGATTACTTTAGGTGGTATCTTCAGTAAGGACAAAAATATAATTGTATTTCTCTCTCTTCCCCCATTCTTCTCTTCCTCTTTATTTTCTGTTTGTGCTGAGGATAAAACCCAGGGCTTGCCAGATGCTAGGCAAGCACTTGGCACATCTTAGCCTTTGTCATGAGAAGGGTCTGGGCCAATGGCAGCTGTTCATCCCATGGCAGCCAGGAAGCAGTGAGACATGTGAGGTACCAGGGAGGGTGATATGTCCTCCATGTTAGCCCCCTGGTGACCCACCTCCAATCTGGCCCCACAGCAATTCAACTGCAGTGCTCCCATGATCCAGTCATTTTTTGGAAAGCTCTACCTCTGGATACATGGGGTATTTGGGGGATATTTCTAAACCATTACAAAACTCTGGAATAGCACATGCTTATTAAAAGTCAAGACAGATAAAATTCTAAACTATAAAAGTTGACCTCTTCCTACCATCTTTAAAATGTTGCCTATTACCAATCTGTTGTCATCTATTTTTACACTAAGACAAATAGATACTATGACAAACAATATGTGTTTGTCATATATATTGATCACATTAATCATAGGGAATTTGTACCAGTACATAATATATCTTAATTTTTCTTTTTTCCCATTCCCTTCCCCTTCTTTCAACCCTTTTTTCCTTCCCCTTTTAAAAAATGTTTATTTCCATTTTTCCTTCCATTCTCTATTTTAAAAACCTGTTTACTTGCTTTCTTCTCTCCTCCCTCATCCCTCGTTCTTCTTCCCATTTGAAGAAGTTTTCTGTAATTCCCAATATTTATCTTCTATTTATTATGCATACATTTTAACAGGAAATGAACTCTGTGTTCTGTTCTACAGTCTTTTGCACTTAGAGTACATCATCTGTATCTTGCTATGCATATGTTATCAAATTTGTTCATGATGTCGTATTCTGTAGATTATCCACCTTGTAAGTTAGTCATATCATTTTGCCACCTTTTTATTATTTTATTAAGTTTTTCAAGCATAGGTAAGCACTTAAAATTAACGTTTGTAAAGAATTGAAATTTTTTCTTCAAGCTTCTCAAAAATAGGTGCATGTGTGTGTGTTTCTTTTTTAATCTTCCTGATCTCTACTTTTGTGTATAATATGAAGTAAAGCTGTATTTTATTTCTTTTTGCTTCTCCCAACCTTTGAATATGTGTGTCATCTTATTCACGTTTTGGCAGGACTTTTAGTACACTATTCGTTTTAGGTTACTTACTAAATGTTATTCTTTATAAATAGAAATATTATTGCTCTGTTTGTTATCTTTGATGTTATCTTTGAGGTATAATGCATTGAGCACTGCTGGTGAAGTTTCGTTTCACAGAGTTTGTTTTATAAAACATGGAATTAATACCTATTGGGTTGTGACTTTTATTTAATCGTGCTGTGCATCTATTATGTATACATTTAAAACACCAAAAAGATAAATAAAATGCACTTCAGCCTATGAATTGCTATAATTTGTGAAACGTAGTCAACAGGAGACCAAAGTGAGTGTGATACTTCATTAAAAACAAACTTAATGTTGTCCTGTGACATACGACAATAAATGATCTAATCAATGTGTTTAAGGATTTAACATTTTGTTGGCAGCTGGGGATTTAGCTCAGTGGCTTAAGCGCCTGCCTGGCAATCGCGAGGTTGTGAGGTCGTGAGTTTGATCCCCAGTACAAAAAAAAAAAAAAAAAAAGAAAAGAAAAAGAAAAAGAAAAATTCTGTTGTCTGATCTAGTCTTTCAATTGGGATAGTTAGTTTATATTGTCAAGTGTTCCTTATTCAAAGATAAGAAACTTGTTTTATGAGACATAGAATGAGCTGTCACATCTGGAAGACTTATGAATTTAGACATTTTGGTGGACGTTTACAAGGTAAAGTAGTACTTTCAAAAAGTACTACAATGAGAGCACAGATAAATTTAAAAGTAAGATACAGATTAAATTTATAAAAAATACTTGAGTACGTATGGAGAAATTAGTATAACAAATAAAATCAAGGGGGCATTAATACTGATTTTATTGAGCTATGGTTGCAATGGATTAAATTATTGTACTGATTAATTTGATATCTCATTCAGTAATTTATGTCCCTTGAAGTAAACGAAAGAGAATAATATTAACGCACGAGCACTACCTTGTGATAATTTCTGAAATCTTGCTAGGGAGAGCTATTTTTTTCGTATTTATCTTAAGTTCTACCATTTCTTTTAATTTGTTTATTGACTTTCTACTTTTAAATAGTCCCTTGTATTTTAGAAATTACTCTCATCTTTCTAAGTTTTATATTAACTATTTTTTAATCTTATTGCAGTAGCTCCCATCTCCAAAAATACTGTGATTGTTTTCATAACTACTACTATATGATTAGGTAGTTACATTTTATAGTCATCTTTTATTACTTATTTCTAATTTTATTTTGTTAATGCAAGAGGATATGGTTATAAATGTACTCCCTTTTAGAATGCATTAAGTTTTTATACTGTCAAGGACATGATCATTTTTTGAGTTCCATAGACAGCAGGCATGTTGTTCCAGTAGACAGGCATATAATTACAACACTCAGAATGCTGAGGCAGGAAGATCTGTGTAAATCTGAGGCCAACCTGGGATAGATAGTGAATTTAAGGTCAGTGTGAACTACATACTGACACCCTGACTCACAAACAAACAAAAACATTCCATAGGCAAGAAGAATGATACACAATCTTTGTGTGTTTGTTTGGTCTTTTTGAGACAGAATTTGGCTATGTAGTTCAGGCTGGATTTGAACTCGTAGCAATCCTCCTGCCTCAGTCTCAGCTTCTCGAGTGCTGGGATTATAGTCGTGTGCCACCAAGTCCAGTGATGTACAGTTTTTTTTTTTAATAATAAAAACTTCTACATTTGGAGTTAAAAGTTTTGTTTGATTATTTAAATGTGATTATTTTTTCATCAATAGGATTAGTCAATTTTTAAACCTTGTGTAAAATTGTAATTATTTAATTATAGCAATTGTGAAAATCAGTGTTTTTTCCTGTGGCATTATACATGCATACATACATACATATATAGGTGCATATATGGCATTCTTTAATCATAATCACCCTCCCTGTTACCTTCTCTTATCTCCCATTTGTCACCTCCTGCCTTCTTCCTTTATGTGTTTAGGTTTTTTTATTTTGTAGTTCTCATGAAAAAATGCACTATATTTCTGTATCTAATTCTGTTTACTATGATAACCTCCAGTTAGAATTGGCCCAATTCTGATACAGTCATATTAAAGTTTTATAATTTTGATTTTTTTAGCTTTTGTTTTTTTTTGCTTATTTGAAATATTGTTTGGGACACACAAGATTAGAACAATTATAGATTCTTTTAAAATTGTGCCTCTTATAATTTATACATATGATTTAAACTACATTTTTAAAGCAGTTCTCTATAGCTTATGTTTAAATGCCACTTGGATTTATATGAATATTTTCAGTAATGTTTTCTTTTTTGCGTACCTATGCTTGATAGTACTTTGTCAAATGATTTGTTTTAACTTTTGTTTGTTATATTATAGGTAGATTTGTTATAAACAAAATAAAGTTTTTTTTTTTGTTTTTTTTTTTTTTTTTTTTTTTGTCTTTTTCATTTTTATCAGTACCGGGGACCGAACTCACGACCGCGCCTGCAAGGCAGGTGCTTATGCCGCTGAGCTAAATCCCCAGCCCCAGTTTTTTTTAACTCAATATCATGGTCTGTACCTTCACACTGAATGTAATAGTTAATATATTGATTTTATTCTTCCTGTTTTTATTTGCTGTTTTATTTACTACTTAGCTTCTTTTGTTGAAAATTACCTCCACTTAGTTAATTTTTAGTTTATTTAAATTTCTATTCTTTTCTTTTGATGCAGGGTCTCACTATGTTGTTCAGGTTGTCCTTGGACTCGCTTATGTATCCCAATCTGACCTTGAACTCACAGCAGTCCTCCTGCCTCAGCCTTCCAAATACTGGGATTACCAGCAAGTGGTCATAATGCCCAGGTTTTCAAATTTCTATTCTTATGCAGTTATCATACACTTTAAATAAATAAATATTTTAAAACCCATTGTGTTTTTCTTTCCATTAATATTGAATCTACAAACTAAACATTATTTCTCTGCTAGTAAATCCAATTGAGATGATCATACATCTGGTTTTTCCACTGTTCCCAGACTCTGAAAATAGGAAACTTTTAGAAGCATTTACACAAGGCTAAGTACCATTTAGTATATAGTGGTTAAATTTGTGATCTTGGAGTGATAGTGGCTGAGTTAAAAGCTGTTTACTTAAAAGATGTATATTTTGGTGTGAATTATTAACCACTGTGTAACATGAGACTAAGAATCGCATCAATCTCATAAAGTTGTTGAGTTATGTAATATATGTAAGTGCTTAGAGGAATAATTCAAAAGTAGTAAGTGCTCAATAAATGTTACCTATAACTTAGACATAGATTGTAGTCTGTCTGAATCCTTGTGCATTTGAAACTATCTGAATTGCACCTTGTCTTGTGAAGAGCAACACAATTTGTTGCTTACTATTTTTTCTCTAGGTATTATGTAGATGTTTGTCTATTATTTCTTTGCTTCAAACATGGAAAATAATTTTATTTCCCTTCTTATCTGCCCTTTTGTAATATCTCTAGTGTTGAACATATTAATTTTATAAAAATAGCAGTAGGTATTTGAACTTTTTCCACTAATCTTGTCTGGAATTTGGGATACGCTTTCACTATTCAGCCACATCATTCATTTAGAGTAAAGAAAGTCTTGTTTCTCTTTCTTATTGTAGAAATTCATCAGTTTCTTGGCCCTTATGGGTTAGCTGTTCAATTTTAAATTTTTTTCTTTATAATTGCCATTTATTATTTAAAATTTTACTTGTTCCTTCTTGTTGTTTATTCACTTCTCAACAATGACTGTCCTCTTTCATTTAAAAATTTAAAATTGAAAATCATATTTTCCAACTGAGAATTTTTTCATTAATTGCTTCTTTTCAGTACTGTCATTAATGCTTTGTTAAAGATAGTGTTTGGCATAGACATCCACCACCTGAGAGAGACCTATACATGAACCTGGAGGAGTCAGGAATTGAATGTGCTGCCCCCGTCCCTGGGTTCTCCGTAGCACAGAACAATAGTATTGACAACCAATAGATCAACCTGATTAAAGAAGAGTCCAATACCCAGAGTTTTGCTAAAGGATTGAAGTAATACTCTTTCACAGAAACTGGGTGACAGACAGACAACCTTGAGAGGCAGTCTTGGAGAGGATGAGAACTAAATAGAGATCCCTGGGAACCTTTGTGAGTTCTGGACTCAGATCAGGAAGATCATAGGGCCTATATTTTATTATGGGAAGGCAGAGTCAGTGGGAGTAATTGTCAGAGGGAGCAGTATTGAAAAAGAAACACTTGACTTCGTATTATATTTGAGCTCTGGCAGTGCTGCCTACATGTAGTAGAAATCACTGGTTTGAATTACTAGAGGTAAATATAAGAGGGGCTTAATTGTCTTCAACAAACCAGAGTCTCCATTGATTTTGGTTAAGGGTTGTTCATGAATGGATCTTAGGATTCCTCAATATCTAACAGACATTTGATTTCACTGTTGTCACTGAATTTATTACCATAAAGAAGGTACCATAGTAGTGGCTGGCAATTGGTTTTGTCTCTATGCCAATACCTGGGTTGCCTGGGTTGTCATAATACTGTGGTTCCCTGCTAAAGAACAGGGAATTGGGCCAAAAAATTTGCAAACTGCGGCACAGAGAAACACACCCTCCCTAGAAACATGAAAAGGCAAGACAACGCAGTGCCTTCAGAAATTGCCAGCTCTGCCAAAATAAGTAAAGTGGGGCATGGTAGGGAGGAAATAAAAACCTACACAGCAGATTGATCTAAAAGCATACCAATGGAGGTAAAAAAAGCTCTGCAAGCTCTGGTTCTGTAAAGTATGGTGTTGATATTTTGACTGGGACTGCACTGGATCTGTATAAAAGTTTTGGGACTATGACTATTTTGACAATATTGTTTCTGCCTATCTGGTACAGGGGACATCTTTCCATTTCCTAATGTCCTCTTAACTCTCTTTTTATCAGATTATTGTAGTCTCCATTTTAGAGATTTTCTGTTTTCTTGATTAGGTTACTTCCTAGATATTTCATTTTTCTTGAACTTACGTGAATGGTATTATTTTCATAATTTCCTTCACATCAAGTTCACTATTGATGTACAGAAAAGCTAATATATTTGTGTGTTGATCTTATATCCTTTGAGCTCACTGAAATTGGTTATTAACTCTGAGAGGTTTTGGGTTGAATTCTTTGGGTCTTCTATGTAGCGTATCATGGCATCTGCAAATAACGATAATACAAGCTCTTCCTTTCCTATTTGTATCCCTTTTATTCCTTTCCCTTGCACAGCTATTGTTTTCAAGTATAATGTTGAATAGAACATGTGATAGTGGACATCCTTGTCTTGTTCCTGATTTTAGAGAGAATGCTTTCAGTTTTTCTTCATTTAGTATGATGCTTGCTATTGGTGTGTCATAAATAATTTTTATGATATCCTGGTATGTTCCTTCTATACCTGTTTCCCTTAGGGTTTTTTTTTTTTTATCATTAAGGACTGTTGGATTTTGTCAAAGCATTTAATGCATTGTTTATATGATCATATTGCTTTTGATCTTGCTCCTGTTTATGTGAAGTATTAAATTTATAGATATATATGTTAAACCATCCTTACATTTTTGGAATGAAACTTGTTTGATCATGATATATGATCTTTTGGCAATATGTTGCATTCTATATCCTAGTATCTTGTTGAAGATTTGTTCAATTATTTTCATTAAGGACATTGCCCTATAGTTTTCATTTTTAGTTGAGTGTTTATCCAGTTTTAGAATCAGGATGGTACTGGTTTCCATAAATATATTTGGGAGCAATCCATCCCTTTCAATTTCTATGCAGAGCTCGAGGAGAATTGATGATGTAACATTCATCAAAGTTTTGTAAAATTCAGCTGTGATTCCATGAGGTCCTGCGATGTTTCGAGTTGTGGATCCTTTATTACTGTAACAAATTCATTGCTTGTTATTGGGTTGTTAAGCATATTTGTGTCTTCTTGGGCTAACTTTGGTAGTTTGTATATGTCTAGAAATCTGTCTCTTTCTTCGAAATTTGCTAATTTTTTTGGAAAATAGTTTTTCAAAGTAGTTATTATCCTCTGGATTTCAACAGTGTCAATTTTGATTTTTCTTTTTTCATTTCTAATTGCATTGATGTAAGTTTTCTTTTTAAGTTTGAATAGGGCCTTATCTATTTTATTTATTCGCTGAAAGAACAAGTTCTTTGATTCATTGAATTTTTATTAATATTTTAAAATCTTAATTGAATTGGTTTTCATTCTCATATTTATAATTGCCCTCCTGAGATTTGTTTTGGGGCAGACTTCTTATTGTTTTTCAAGTATTTTAAGATTTCTTTTCAAGATATTTATTTTGGTTTGCTTTGTTTTCCTAATGTGAGAATTGTTTGTGATGAATTTTCCTCTTATGACTGCTTTCATAGTGTTTCAAAGGTTTTGTTGAGTTGTACAGTCATTATTATGAAGTTCCAGAAATTTTTAAATTTTTTCTTTGATTTTTTTGTGTGATCTATTGGTTTTTTAGAAGTATGTTGTTAATTTTCCAGGACATTTTTCCTTTTCTGAAATTGCTTCTGACATTGATTTCTGTTTTCACTACACAGTGGTCTGATATTATGCATGGGTTTATTTCGATTCTTTTATTTTCACCTGTGGTAGTTATGTCAACTATTATATGATGTATTTTGGAAAACATGCCATGTGCTGCTTAGAAGAGCTTATAGTCTGTTGTAGAGTGGTAGAATACCCTTTATATATCTATTTAGTCCATATACTCTAGATTGTGGTTCAATGCTGATATTTCCTTATTGTTTCTTCCTTTAGTTGGTGTATCTTTTTGCAAAAATAGTGTGTTAAAGTTCCCTACTACGATTATGTTAGCATTTATTTGATCTTTTCATTTCAGTAATTTTCATTTTATGAAGGTAGGTACTCCAGTATTCAGTGCATATATGTTTATCAATGCTATCTCCTCTTGTTGGATTGTTCCTTTAACTAGTGTATAGTGACCTTCTTTATCACTTCTACTTCTGTTTTAACTTGAAGTTTACCATGTCTGATATAATTGCTACCTCTGCTTCTTTTGGGGGCCTTTGTACATGAATTCTTGTTTTCTCTCCTTTAATATTTAGTCTGTGAATTCTTTTCAATAGATAAGTTTCTTGAATGCTAAATACTGTAGATTCTGTTTTTTGATCCATTCTGCCAGTATGTGTCTTTTGATTAGGGAGTTGAGGCAATTAACACTGAGAGATATTTCTGAGATGTGTTGGTTATTTAATTTCATTTCTTCTTTATCATTTGGTGTATTTTCATTTTAATTTTCCTTATGTTTTTTGTTATTTGCTCACCTCCCTCATTAGTTTCCTCTGTTTTTGGTGTGTTCAAGCCTATGTTTGTATCTAGAATATTCTGGAGTATTTTCTCTAGAGGCAGTTTAGCACTCATGTATCTTCTGAGTTGGTCTTTTTCATTGAGATAACTTATTTTTCCATCTATTTTAAGGGACAGCTTTGCTGGTTAAGTTAGTCTAGGTTAGAAGTTATTTTCTTTTAGTTATAGCAATACTTCAAACTCTTCTGGCCTTTTAGAGCTTGTTTTGAGAAGTCTGCTGTGATTCTAGTTGGTTTACATTTATATATAATTTTTTTCCTCTGGCTGCTTTTAAAATTCTGTGGTTTTTGCTGGATAATTGGTAATTTAGTAAGGATATGAGTTGATGAGCTTCTTTTTTCATAGTAATTTGGTGTTTTGTAAATATCACTTTAAATTCTTATATTTGGATACATTTCTTCTATGATTTCTGTAAACATGCTAGTAAATCCAACTGTGCTGTCTTCTAAATTTTATCTAACTCCAATTATCTTGAGATTGGTCTTCTTATTGTCATCTAGTGAATGTCAGATAATCCTTTTTTCCCCCTTATTTTCCTTTTGGCTATTTTTATCTCTTTATCATAATTCACTTTTTTACTGTCTTCATATTGGTCATTTCAATTTATAAATTCTGCATAGCTTTTTTAAAATTTCAGGCATTTCTATCTGACATCTTTTTAATGGCTCTGTATCCTTGTTGAATCTGTCATTCAAATTTTGAACTGCTTTGGACAGTTCATCCATTTTTTAAATCTCTTTCCTTGAAAATCATCCTGGGCATATTGTGTGAAATCATGGTGAAATTTTAGTTTAACTCTTCACTGAATTCAATTTTCTTTATCCCTTCTATAAGCTTTTCATAGATTTCTTCTACTTGTGTTTGTTTTCTTTTCCTTTCGTGGACCCTTGCTCTGCCTTGAGGGAGTTCGGAGAATTCAGGAATCTTCAAATTACTTGATTCGCAAGGTTCCTATGTGTATCTGTGGGCTCTCTCTCTCTCTCTCTCTCTCTCTCTCTCTCTCTCTCTCTCTCCTTCCTTTGTTTTGAGGTGTGGTACTGCAAGTTGAGAACTACAGAAGTGAGGTGATTTTGTGGCCTATGTGGAGATTGTAGTATGCTGTTGTCCACCTGTTATAATTTTCAACTTTATATGTCCAATGCTACGTTTTACTCCTTCTGTTACTTACTTTATGTAATTTTCAGTCTGTCCCTATGCTTTGTGAAAATAATTACTTCTGGTTACAGTGGCATCCACGGATTCAATCTTACAATACTTCTGTATTGTAGACTTTGCAGATACACTTCCTCCTTTTGCCTATCTTCTATGCACCCTATGATGGTTTATTATTTGTGGTTGCTCTGCAGTGAAGTGAGGAATGAGGAGAATTGGAGGTGTTTGGATGAGGAATTTTAGACACTAACAGAGATAGTGGTAGATGTGAATAGAAGGTTGATGTGAGATCTGATTCTATTGGTGTACATTTAGGTGAGTTAAAGGGTTAGTACTGACAGTTTCCAGAGGGTATTTGTGAGTAAAGGTTGAAACATGGGAGAAAGGAGGTTTGTTTTGTGCTTGAGGAAACTTATATCATTGCCAGAATTTACTGAAAGAGAGCACACTAAGCTTCATAAAATATGAATACCAAAGACTTGAGAAGTGACTGTGGAGGACCTAAATATGGGGAATTTTAAAACTTGGAAGAGTTTGTGTGCTCAACATAAGAATAAAGAAATATATTAATAATTCTCTTTTGGGAATTTGAGGTGAAGAAATTAGATGAGGACCAGAAGCAAGGGAGAGTACCTGATTTTTTATCAGGTAACTGTCTTTTTATCAGATTATTGTAGTCTCCATTTTAGAGGTTTTCTGTTTTCTTGATTAGGTTACTTCCTAGATATTTCATTTTTCTTGAACTTACGTGAATGGTATTATTTTCATAATTTCCTAATCATCAAGTTCACTATTGATGTACAGAAAAGCTAATATATTTGTGTGTTGATCTTATACCTGTTAAATTATAGCCAGTGAAAGAACAAATACACAAAATTAACAATTGAATACACATAGTAAACTATAAAAAAGCATAACATTCCCCACATTACTAAATGAATCAAGAAAAATGCAAGAACATAAGGCTATAAAATGTCTGATGGATACACAGGTTAAGTATTTCAATGGTAAAATCCATCTGTGATTTCCAAGTAGCTTTGTTGTCAGAGAGACTGAGTGCTCACATTCCAATAAGTTATCTGATCTTCCATTGCAATACTAATGCTAACTGAGTCTCAGGACTTCTTTCTACCAGGTTTCAGGTAGACTCTGGTCCAGTCAGAGTTCTTAGGCTAGGGATTCTTGCTGTCCTTCTCCCTGGGTGTGATGATGGAATTGGCAGACAGCTTCACTGATATCAAATTTTCCATGGAGTTAGCATTATTCGTATGCTACCAAATCAGCTAGAGTAGTAACAGGTTAATCTGTTACTGTGGTGTAATCAGGGATTGTTGAAAACAGCATACCATGAGACCCTGTTTTGGGTTTCACTTTGGCTTGCAGAAGAAATCCACAGCCATAGTGAAAGCATCATAATAACCAAGTGTTGACTCACAGTTAATATGCACTAAATGTGATGGCTTTCTCCTCTAATGGTGAAGAGCAACACTCAACAGTGATTTCATAGAATCAATTATTTAAAGCTCAGGTGGTTGCAGACCAGGTAATGTCTAAGGTGGGAGGAGAAGAAAGAGGAAAACAAAAGTTTTTAAATGTCCTCTGCTATGTGATATGGGAATGAGGAAATAAGAAAGAGTGGAAAAGGATCTGAATTCGAAAGCAGTCCTTAAAGGAAAATTTATAGTGGTGAATGCCCACATCAGAAAAACAGAACAAACCCAAAAGAATAACCTAGTGATTCATCTCAAGGTGTTAGAAAATCAAGAACAATCGAGAACCAGAGGTTTTGCTAGTAAAGTATAACAATCAAAGCAGAACTTACTGAAATCAAGACAAAAATACAAAGAATCAATAAATTAAAGAGATGATTCTTTGAAAGAGTAAACAAAATGGGCAAAGTGTTAGGCAATCATACCAAAAAATTTAAATAAAAGACACAAATACTGCAATTAGAAAAGAAAATTGTGACATCACAAGGGACACTGCCAAAATCTAAGTATCAGTAACTATTCCACAAACATGTATGCCAAACTACTGGGCCACTCATAGTTAATGGACAGAGTTCTAGATATATGTGAATTATCAAAACTCAAGGAATAACACATCACCTGCTTGGCAAGCATGAGGTCCTGAGTTTAAACCCCAGTTCAGAAAAGAAGTTCTCAATGAATAAGATCTAAAAGTCTCGAGTAATCCAATAATAGAGTGAACCAGTAATAAAAACATTACCAATTATATTCACAGTCAAATTCTACAAAACCTTAGAAAAGATCTAACATCAATACTTTTCAATTAAATTGAGATGGAAGGAATACTTCTGAAAACATTCTTAGAAGCTAACTTTATTTTGGTCCATAAGCCAGACAAAGATGCAAGCAAATAGAAGACTAAGACCAATTTCTTTAGTGGACAGAGAATCAAAAATTCTTAACAAGATACTGGCAAACAGAATTTTAAAAATCGTCAAAAAAGTCATACACCATGGCCAAGTAGGGTTCATCTCAGGGTTGCAAGGATGGTTCAACACATGCAAATCAATAAATGTAATTCATTGCATAAAGAGAATCAAGGACAAAAACCACACCATCACTTCAATAGATGCAGAAAAAGCCTTTGACAAAATTTGATATCATTCATGATTAAGAAAATCCCTGAAGAAAATAGATATAGAAGGACCTTAATTCAACATGAAAAATCTAATTATGACCAATCTAGTATCAATGTCATATTAAATAAGGAAAAGCTGAAAGCCTTCCCGCTATAATCAGGAGCAAGACAAGATGTTGGTAATGTTAATTACAACCACTCACATTCAACATAGTCCTCAAGAATATTATCTAAAGGAGTCAGTCTAGAGGAAGAAATAAAATAAGTATGTATTGGAAAGAATGTAGTCAAAATATTATTTGCAGATGACATGATCTTTAACCTATAAGATTCAAACTCCACCTAAAAGTTTCCTAGAATTGATAAATAAATTCAGCTCTGTAGCAGGATCCAAAGTAAATAAAAAATCAATAGCATTGCTTTACAGTAATAACTCACTGAAAAAGAAAATAGGAAAACATTATCACTTACAGTAGCACCAAAAAATTACATGGATATTATCCTAAGTTAATGAAAGACATTGCTCAAAAGGAAAGAACAACTGGGATAGGGAAAAGGAGTAAAGAAAGAAGGAAAAGGATTATATGTGTGTGTTTGTTGATATATACAAGACATAACTATACTACTAATCTTTGTTATATCATCAAAAAGAATAGTTTGTGTTTTCATTGTCTGATTTTTGATCATTTTTTCATGCCTAAATCTTGTAATCTGAGCAACCACTTTCAAAATAACAATATGCAACATATGAACTAGAGTTTAATTTTTTATTTTTTGGAAATTTTGTATCATTTTTATCCTTTTTGATTTGTCTTTAAAATATAAAAACTGACATGATCCAAAAAAAGAAAGACTTCTACAATGAAAATTATATCAGATTGACAAAGCAAATAAAAGACAATGTCAGAAAGTGGAAAAGTATTTCCTGGTCTTGGTTACATAGGACAAATGTAATCAAAATTGTTATACTTCCAATAGTGATAAAAAGATTTAATACATCACAACGAAAACACCAATATCATTTCTCACATAGCTACAAAAAACAATCCTAAACTTTATGCAGAGCCAGAAGAGAGCTGGCATACAAATCTCAGACTAAAAGTTATATTATAAAGTTACAGTGATTAAAATATCGTGGTACTGGCACAAACGCAGGCATATGGATCAATGGAACAGCATACAACAAGTAGAAACAAGCCCCAGTCACATACAGCTATTTGTTCTTTGAGAAAGGAGTCAAAAACATACACTAGAGAAAATATAACCTCTTTAATAAATTTTGCTGGAACACTGGATATCCACATGCAGAAGACTGAGTCTAGATTCACATGTCTCACCATGTACTAAAGTAAAATAAAAATAGATAAAAGATCTAAATGTTAAAACAAAAACAGTTAAATGCTCTGGGGCTTTAGCTCAGCAGCACAAGTGCTTGGCAAGCTCAAGGTCATGGATTTGATCCTTGGTTCCAAAAGCCAAACCAAACCAAACCAATCAATAAACTGGATGATAAAATAGATACAATTCTTGAAACATAGGTGTAGGCAAGGACTATTTGAGCAAAACTCCTATGGAGCAAAATAATACTAAGAATTAACAAATGGAATTATATCAAGTTAAAAAGCTTCTGCACAAAAAGGAAACAACCAATAGAGGGAAGGGACAACCTACATAATAGGAAAACAATTGCTAACAATCTCATAAACAGAGGACTAACATCAAGATTACATAAAGAACTCAAAAAAAATTTATCGCCCAAAATAAAAGAATCAACAAAAGATGAACAACTAAAATGAATACACATTTCTCAGTGGAGGCAGTACAAATGGCCAATAAATAACATTTAAAAGTTTCTTATCATTGGTGACTATCAAAGAAAGGAAAACAAACCACACAGAAATATTATCCTATGCAAGAAAGAATATAAAAAAATCCAATAAGAACTGCTAACAAGGGAAAACAAACTCTACTACATTGTGAGTGGGAGTATAAAGTAGTACAACCACTCTGGAAATCAGTATGGAGATTCCATATAAAACTAAAAATAGAAATTTCATTTGACTCAGCTATCTTTCAAGATATCTTTAAAAAGAGTTAAAATTACCACATTACAGGGATACATGTATAGACATGTTTATAGCAGCATAATTTACAATATCTAAATCTTAGGAATAATATATGCATCCTTCAGCAGATAAATGGATAAGGCAAATGTATGTATTCACTGGACTACTATGCTGCCACCAAAAATAAGCTTGTAGCATTTGTAAGTAAAAGGGTGCAACCTGAGAATATAATGTTAAATGAAACAAGTCAGACACACAAGCTCAAATATTACATTGTTTCTCTTTTTTAAAAAATTTATTTTAAAGAGATTAAGACAAAAAAGGAGAGAACAAAGATCAGAACAGAACAATGTAAGCAACACAGCACTTCACCACAAGACAACCAGATATTTACACTAGCTACCATAATGTCTCTTTCTTTGAAATGCTTGAGCATACCTTCACATACAATAGTATCAAACATAACAAAATAGTATAAAATCATTCAGGAGAATGAAAGTATTACAGGGCATTCAGAACCAAATAACAGAAAATGAACAATGGTTACTATATTATCTCATTTTCCATAAAAAATTTTGTTTAAACTACCACACATATTAAAATCCAATAAGACCCAACATAATATAACCAATGGAAACAGAAGAACAAAAGCATGGTAGGACTTAAAAGCAAGATGATATTAAATCAGCAATGGCTGCCATAATGTCTTGTTTTCTTCAAAATAGCTGATCATACCCACATGGTTTCTCTTATGTGAGCAACATAGAGATATAGCTCAGTGGCACAGTGCCTACCTGGAAAGTGCAATGCCCTGAGTTGCATTCCGAGAGAGAGAGAGAGAGAGAGAGAGAGAGAGAGAGAGAGAGAGAGAGAGAGAAACATAAAGAAGAAAATAGGAGAGAGAGATAAATAGGAAACAGGCAGAAGTTAAAATATTTCCCCACAGGGGGTGGGGATTTAGCTCAGTGGCATAAGCACCTGCCTTGCAAGCAAGTGGTTGTGAGTTTGATCCTGGGTACCAATAAAAAAAATACTTCCCCACATTATAAATTTCATTGTTTTAAAAATTTTCACTTTATATGCTAATAGGTTTCAATGATACTACTAATTAATCTTAGTTCTTTTATATTTAAGTGAAAAAAGAAAAGAAAAACATAAAGCAAAAGAGACGAACAACAATAAACCCAAAACAACAGTGCAGATTTACAAAATAAGATGATAGGAATTTAACAACGATTATAATATTGCATATTGTTACCTTCAAAAGAGTTGCTTATATTCTTAGTTATTTGGAAACAACATTCATGTTATTATCTGTTTCTTCTTTTATTTTCCTTTTGGTACCAGGTATCAAACTCACACCCTTACACTTGCCAGGAAAGGGGCCACTGAGTTAAATCCTCGGCCCTCTGTTTCTTGTTTGCAAGAAACTTTTGTTTTGTGAGTTATACTCTGAGTAGTTAGAAGAAAATAATATATAGTGTAATAATTATTGTTATTCTCTTATTTATGAAATTTTGTTTTATATTTTCATGAACTAAAAAATTAGATATACTATCTTGCTCCATCAATAGTTCTATCTCAGTGGAAGATAATATAAATTTTGAAATGCATTGACACTCCATATGAATAGTTACCTATGGAAGTAATACAAAGGCCTAGAGAAATTTCGAGAGTTGAAAACTAAGCCTTCACAGAGATAGGTCGAACTGAGGTTTGATTGAAATCAATTTTTGCTTCTATTCATATTCTTCACTGTATCAATATTTTGCTTCTCATACTACTTTCTTAGATATATATAGACAGAAATTGGCCTCTTAAATGGTAAAGATTTTCAGAAATTATCTTTAGACTATTACTTGTAATTTATGTTTTCCTGATTTGTCTTCCCTATCTCTTCTAGTTTTCTTTATTTCATGTTAGCACAGTGTTTTGGTTACCATTATTGTTTGTTGACTACTTTAATTATAGTTTAAAAACACTGTACACATAGTTTAGTGTATTGAAGAAAGTGTGGTAAGATGTATAAGCTGGGTAGAGATTATAGCATAACCAACAGCTGATGCCATTTCCTTACGCATATATCCTGTTTATGTTCCCAAGACAAATGTTTGGACAGTAAAAGATAATAGAATATACAATGATGTTTTAGGGATGGGGAAACAGATACAGAAAAGTAATAAACATTGTCCTTTAGTTTCTGACATAAATCCTGATGAATGTACCTTCATTTCTCAAAGATTTTTTTTGCTGATTCTTAAAACAGAGATTTAATATTGCACTAGGTATTATAAAAATATACAGTTTTACATGTGTGCACATGTGACAGGGTATTACATTTTAGGTGTAAAGAACTGTTCTTGCTTTCCCCTTCCAAAATATATTTTACTATTCTGTTTCCCCATTCTTTGTATTAGGAAAAGTTTATAAAGGGACTCCGGTTTCTTAATACCTAAAAATATGAAAACATCATGCCAGATATAGTTAACACATAAAATACATAGCTGTTAACTTTGTTTTTATTTATCCTCTCCAAATTCAGTGTGCTTAATACGGAGATGCATGTGTTGCTTCCAGTGTTGAATATTTTATGCCACTATCACTCAAAATGTTGCCTTATCTGAAGGAGACCAGAAAATTACAGTTTTCTCCACCAAGTTTTATGGACTGTGAGTTTGTGTGCCCCATACCTCCAGAGGCTTCCCTGTCCCTACATCGCAGACTGTAGTAACTGTCCAAGCTGAGGTGTGTCCTTATATTGGTAAATGGAGAAAGCAATCTGATCCTTTGTGTCTGCTGGATGTAGGCAGTAGGGTGGGAGTTCAAACAGACTACTGGACTACTGGACCAACATTTTCAGATCCAGTCACCTCTAATAGCCACAGTTGCTAGGCCTGGTTTCTCACCACAAAGGGTATGGACCCACTGTCCCCCTTTCAAGAGTGAACTTGAACTTATCAGGGGATTTATTTCAAGCCCAAAGCCAGTCTGTGAATATCTCTTATCCCTGTCTCTTCACCTAGTAATTGTGGTAGTGTAAAACTTGAAATTCTGAAGTGAAGTTGTTCTGTGGCTTAGTCTTCAACACTGAATGCCTTCTCAAAATGACTCCTGATTACATGCTCTCCAGCATTGCAAATTCTCTTTTGGATTTCTTCTCCAATTCTAGCTGCTGTGAGGGAGTAATTTTGGAGTAAAATCCAACATTAATTCTTTCTGTAGTTTACAGTAGCTGTTGACTTTTCTTGGGGCTAATGTTGCTGGTTCATTATTTCTGCCTTGGGCTTCCAGGTTTCTGGGGCTTTATCCCTCCCTGTTCGTGACCAGGTTAGTCAGTGGGTTGACACCTCTGTGATGTCCCATGCCAAGGAAAACAACACACAGAGCAGACTTGGAGTTGGTGGATGGTCTCATCAAGGGTGCAGAATTCATGAGTGTGGCGTTAACTGGGAACGAATGCAAAGGGAGCAGATTCCATCTACAGTTCATGGGGAATAGTTTTGTCCATGCCCTGCAAGGGTGGCTTTTGTCCATAGTTCATGGGATGTCCTTATTTTTTTCTGTTACTTTCATCTAATTTTATTAGTAGAATTCCTATTCAAGTAGCATAATTCTCTTTGTTTTTGATTTTGTCTCTGCTAGGGCCTTATGTTTCACTAGTTTCAGATTAAATTTTTATCTTAGTATCCATGGGATTCCCTTACATGTACATACAGTAAAATCTTGCCCACACCTGTTTATAGAGCTGACCTAGGTTCTAATTGTTCCTATAGGTATTTATATCTGTTCTTTACCTCACATGAAAAGACAAGTGTTCTTCTCCTGTATGTTTGCTACAGGAAAAGTGTCATTGCTATCATTTCATATATTGATTATGCTTCTATGGAATATATATTTATAATATATATATATATATATATATATATATATATATTCAAATAAAGCTTCCTATGTTTTTATGCTTAGAAACTTTACCTCCCTTACCCATGTGGGATTAAGCTAGCTCCTAGCTCTTAAATCCAATATTAATCTGTCCATCTTAATATGTGACTTGTTGTTGGTTCATTATTTTTTCAGAGGGGGGTTTCCATAGCATGCTTATGAAGTTGATCATATTATTGTTCTAAAGGTATGGATAGTATATCACTCCTGTAAATTTCAAGTGGAATGTGGAAGGTTTACCAAGTTAGGTCAGTCTTCATTTGACTGGAATTTCCTGTTAAATTTATTAGGTGCATTGTATATGTGATATATCATGTGTCTTTAGAAGTACCTTGGAGGAGCCTGGGGGGTGTAGAACAGTGACAGAACATGTGCTTAGCATGCATGAAGCTGTAGATTAATTCCCAACACCAGAGAAAATGATACTTGGGAGATAATTATATTATATTGCTTCCATATGAATATTATAGGTTTTTACCAATTTAATTATCTCAGTATGACAATGAATGAGAAGCAGCAGAGAATGTCTTGTTCATTTAAAGATGTTTTAAATAAAATAGAGAACTATAATATTTGAAGGGGGCATAATGAAAGAGTAAGAGTAATGAATTATGTAGGACAATGATACTAGAACTACATGAACCTATTCCAAGAATTCTGCAGCACTTTGTAAACGTCCTTGAATGTAGATATATCTTGGGCAAAGCAGTAAATATTAAATTGATTCCATTAAGCCAACGTCATGGAATAGAAAGCACAATAATGTATTAGGTATTCTGCAGAACATATGATTACTAGATAGTTATATTTTCCTTTTTACTTAATTAACTCTGTTTTTTAACATATCAGCTCAAATTTTATTTTCCTATAGAAGTTCTACCTAATTTTGCTCTGGGCACTGAATAGTATTGACTTTCTGCCATATATTCTTGCATATTTGTGGTTCCTTCTTTCTTATTACTCATACAGGCCTATAATTACATATATATCTGTGTTACTATTTGGATATTGCGTGTAATCCATTAAACTGAATTTCAAGGCCCCACATATCATGGTGGAAGCAGGCCCCACGTGCCCTTGAGGAAGCAGGCCCTGCATGCCCCAGTGGAAACAGGTCTTGCACAGTGAGACACTATTTCTTGAGAGGCCCTGTAGAACAAGCAGTTGGAGATAGAGACTTGTCCTGGACTGGGAGAGTCTTGTGTGTGGGCAGCAGGGAGCACACAAGAGCCTTTGTTAAGTAGCCCACCCCACAGTCATTGGATTGTGAGTGAACCAGAGTTGGCCATGCCCTGTACCTAGTCCCACAGAATAGCACCTGGAGGACAGGACTGCCATTTTATCTCAGTTTGCTCTGGGGCTCCAATTCCACCAGCAAAACGGTCTCAGGGTTGCTTCAATGCCAATGTCCAGAAGTGAAAGGAGAGAAGAGCTATCCAGTCACAGTAGACAGCTGGAAGTTGTACAACAAAATGGGGGAACCTGGCAGATAAGTAGAAATTGGAACTCAGACTCCAATCCACTGAATGCTAAAAGCTAGCACTTAGCCCTAGCTGCAAAGGACTAGAAGCAGACTCCTAGCCGGTGAGGAGACAAGGGCATTGTACCCCATCTTAGTTACTTATCTTTCACTACTGAGACAAAATGACTGACATCCAAAATTAGAGAGGAAAAAGTTTATTTAGCTCACAGATTGTAGGGGATTCAGTCCATATGAGCTGGCTCCAAGGCAGGATGGCATGGCAGAGGAGCAACAGTTCACTGCAGTGGAAGACAGCAAAAGCAACAAGACCAAAATGTCGGTAGAGCAAGCCTCTTTTTCTTCCTTATATTGTATGTATGCTACCCATCCCAGGTGGGCATAACATGAACATCACTAAATCAAGCAATAAACAAGCAATCACAAACTATAGATCCAGTGGCTTTTAAAAAGCCTGGCCCAACCCCTATGATCACAAGAGGCTTTGGAGGGACATTAAGACACAAGCCATAACAGCCTTGATCTGGCAAGAAGCCTTGGCTGCTGATGGGACAAGGGCACTTCCTATTCTCTGCCCTTTGGCTTGCAGTATAAGGACATCACCGACTGTCCAGTGACCAACAGGCAAATGAGCTAGTTGTGGACAAGAGCACTCCTTTTGCCCTACCACCAATTTGTGTAAGAGTCAGTGTGGAGCCAAGATCAGCTCCACACTCAGCAGTGATCCTACTGAAGACTTGGCAGAATCACTCAATAGATTCTGGCTGTGATGAGGGAACTAGCAGAAAAGTGGGGGCACAGGAGGAATGTTTAAAATATACTTGTTTCTATTTTTACTTTTCTACTTTTAATTTTTTATATTTTTGGAGAACAGTTGTATAGGTGTTGATGTTTATTGTTTGGTTTGTTTTCAATGTCCTGCCTCTTTCTTTCCTCACTGGTCTGTTGGTATTCTCTGAGATTTACAGGTTAATAAACAAAGTCCCTAGTTGTCTTGGTTTGCCTCAAAATTTGTTTTGCTTTCTTTTCTATTCTTCCCTGTTCTCTTCTCCTGCTTCCCAAAAGTTGAGTGATCGTCCTTAGTCCTTCAAACTTACTTCTACAATATTTCTATTCAGCTATTGCTCCTTTTTGTCCCCTATTACTCTTAAATTCCTTTTCCACACAGGATAAGTCACCCTATGAAACTGAAACCCACTGGATTCAAATATCTGGTCTATGTTGTAAATTAATATATAACTATAGATCTTGCTCCTGTGGTTAGAGATATCAAATTAGCCACCATGGATTATTAGTTCTTAGGGCATGCTTGATGATGATACTGTTATTACTAATTGTATTACTATAGCTAAGATACCATACTTGTTGAAATTAGTTGTTCACCTTTCTATGATAACACTGTGATTATCTGGGATCACGTCATTCCCTTTGCATAGTACCAAGGGACTGTGCATGGAGAAAAATAGCCACACATCATCTCTAATAAATTATGAAGGTAGGATCATGGGCAGATGCAAAGATCAACAGCCAGCTACACGTAGATGACATCTTGGAGGAATAGATATTTCCTAGGGAAGTTTCAGTGCCAGTGATAAAACTACCTAAGAAAAATAAAAACAACACAGAAAACAAATTAAAATAAAAATAGAAAATGACAAGATGTAGAAGCAAAATGCAATGCCAGATGTCCAGCCCACCAAGGAAAAATCTAAGAGACAATGAGATAGAGGAAAACAGAAGCTATCCATCTGAATTCACTAGAATAACAGAATAAAAATTTTAAAAAATATGAGGCTATAGAGGATATTAAAACAGAAATAATCTCACAGGTAAAAAAAGACAAATGATGACCATAATGAAAGATTGCTTAAGGCCAGGAATTTAGATCAGTAGTGTAAGTGCCTGCCTGGCAAGCGCAAAGTCATGAGTTTGATCTCCAATACAAAATAAAAGAGTGCTTAGCATATCTACAGGAAACTTAGATTTAAAAAAGAGGAGCATAGAAACCGTGAATGCCCAACATAGGAAAGAAATGGAATTCAGGAAACAGATTCAAATAGCTATCCAAGAAACTTAAAATTTCATTGAAGGTTTGCAAAATCATATGAAAGAAAGTGAAGACAGAATACCAGATATGGAAGATAGATCATGGTTAGTGATCATGAAAACAAAGATAATCTTAAAATTAGCAAGGGACTATGAGAAAAGATTCCAACAACTGCAAGATGATACAAAGAAGAAAAACATATGACTTATTGAAGTCAATGAAAATGCAGGAGTTAATGCAAATGACATGGAGAAAAAAGCTGTTCCATGAAGTAATGGCAGAAAAGTTCTCAAGTATGGAAAAGGAATTTGGCATTTAGGTAAGTGAGGCATACAGAACTCCAATTAATCATGACATGAAGTCCATTTATGACAAACTAACAGCCAACATTATACTAAATGGACAAAAACTGAAAGCCTTCACTCTAAAATCAGGAACAAGGCAAGGATGTCCACTATCACCCCTCCTATTCAATATAGTTCTAGAAATATTAGCCAGAGCAATCAGACAAGAGGGAGAAATAAAAGGAATAAAAATAGGAAAAGAAGAAGTTAAATTATCACTATTTGAAGTTGGCATTATAGTCTACATAGAAGACCCCCAAAACTTATTTAAAAGACTACTACAGTTAATAAATTCAGCTGTGTAGCTGGATTTAAACTCAACACTCAAAAATCAATAGCATATTTGTACACAAACAAAACACTGGGATCGGAAGTTCCATTCAATCCAACTATTCCTCTCCTGTGTATTTTCCCAGAAAATTTGAAAAGGTCATGTCACATAGATATATGTGTACCCATGTTCATAGCAGCACAACTTGTGATAGCTAAATCTTGGACACAACCAAAATGCCCATCAACTGCAGAGTGGATGAAAAAGATGTGGTATATTTATACAATGGAAAATTACTCAGCTATAAAAAAGGATGATCTTGCGGCCTTTATAAGTAAATGAAGGCAACTTGAGAATATCCTCATTAGTGAAATAAACAAGACTCATATTAGTAAATATCACATTGTCTCTCTAATGTAAACAATAATAAAAACTGACAGAATAATGTGATCCGAACAGTATAATAGATATTGTGTAAATGAAAGTAACAGAAAGTGCTCTAAAAGATATGATGGTAGGTATAGTGTGTAAGATATATGACCATATTACTGAATTTCTGTTGGAATATTAAACAGAAGGATTTTCACTGTCAATGTTTGAGTGTCTAGCCACTATTCTTTGATTTTGTTACTTTGGTAACTTTTTTTTTTTTTTTGGTCTTTTTCCTTTTTACTGGTACCAGGGATCAAACTCACGACTGCCTGCTCACAAGGCAGGCGCTTATGCTGCTGAGCTAAATCCACAGGCCCTGGTAACTATTTTTTAAGGCGACAATGGGTAATGTATCAACTAGTGATTTTACGATGTTAATTTTTAAAAATTCGCTATTGTTCTACCCTTTTTTTCTAATTTTCTATTTTCTTTAATATTCTTTTCTTTCTTTGAAAAAAAGAACAGGGGCTGGGGATTTAGCTCAGTGGCATAAATGCCTACCTTGCAACAGGCAGTCGTGTGTTCGATCACTGATACCGAAAAAAAAAAAAAAAAGAAAAAGACAAAAAAAAAAAATGAAGAAGAAGAAAAAGAAAAGGAAAAAAAGAACAATATGCAGTATAACAACCGTTGTTAAATTTATTTCTGTTTTGAAAATCTATATTGTTATTGTTTTGGATTTGATGTTTTTATCTCTTTTGCTTTTTGTTTTTTATTTTCTGAATTTTTTCTTTCTAAAATAAAAAAAAGATGTTAGAGAAAACAAACAAACCACCTACAAAGGAAACCCCATGAAATCTATACACTTTTAAACAAAAAGTTTAAAATCTAAGCGAGTGTGGAGTGAAGTATTTCAAGCCCTGAAAGAAAACAGCTTAACCCAGATTCATGTAACCTAAAAAATTATATTTCTGAATTATTTGAAAAATAAACTACTTTCATGAAAAAGAACAACTGAACAAAATCATGAAAACAAAAGCAGCCCTACAAAGAACTCTGAAACATATTCTAGAAAGACAAAACAAAACCCACAATTCCAAGAGTACCAATAGAAAGAAGCCACCAGACAGGAGGAGCAATTAAACAGGGCAAAAACATAGGGAACTATTAACAGGAATATTATATGACAAAGAAAAGTCAATATATACCAGTTTTAACCATTAATATAAATGGTTTCAGTTCACAAAGTAAAAGAAATAGACTACCAGAATGGATCAAGAAAGAACACCAACAATATAGTGTATGCAAGAAATACATTTAACTAAAACTAAATTCATAGATTGAAATTTAAAGAATGGAAAACAATACTCCATGCAACAGGAATCTAGGACAAGGCAGCGTTTGCTATCCTATTTGTAGATAAGGTGAACTTTAAGTCAAAACTAATCAAAAGAGATGAGTAATGACACTACAGCCTTGTTAAGGGAAAACTCTAAGAAAAAGAGATAATCATAAATATATATGCATCAAAATACAGGGCATCCATCTATGTCACACAAATAGTAACAGTTATTAAAATTCACATAAACATTAAAAAAATTCTAAAGGGGGACTTTAATAACCCATTGTCACAGTAGATAAATAAAGTAGACAAAAAATCAACAAAGGTGATAAAAAATGTGTACCATTGTGCCTCTTGCTATTTTTAAAAAGAGTTGCCTATATTATCAGGTATAATAGAATTGATCAAAACAGTACAGAGCAAGACCAATAAAACCTACACTGGAGACCTCACAGGATTTCAAAGGAAGATAATAGTTAAACCATAAATCAAATAATACCTTCCTGAATACCCAATGGATTCACTTATTAAATTGAAGAAGAAATTAAACAGTATCCAGAAATAAATAATAATTCTGATACAACATACTGAATCTTGTGGGATGCAGTTAAAGTTGTCCTAAGAGGAAAATTAATAGTGGTGAAAGGTCCCACCAGGAAAAGTGAATGAGCTCAAATAAACGACCTAATGTTGAACCTCAAACGTCTGGAAATAGAACAGTAAATTAAGCTGGCTTCAAGACACAGTGGCAGAGCACTGGGGTAACACTTTTTTAGGCAGCTGCCAGGGCAAAAGGAGGCAAGAGCTAGCAAGCCTCTTTTCTCCCTTATACTGGGCCACCTACCCACTCCAGGGCAGATACAGCAGTCACAAAATCTCTGTGCCCTCCTCTTGCATAGGATGAGGATATTTACAAAGTAAGGATTCTGGGTGCCTGCTGAATCTTTCAGTAAGACTTCTAAACTTCTCAAGTTGACATAACATATCAACCATAACAAACCACCCCTTGTAAACTCGGCAACCAGACATATTTCTTTAAACCAGCCTCCAGATACAAAGGCATGCTTATTCTTACTATTTTGCAACTTGAACGTTATAAGACAGCTTAAAAATCCTCATGAACCAGCATTAAGTCTATCAACATATTAAATTAGAATTAATATTCTGTCCTTGGCCCCTCAAAGACTCATGTATGTCCCTTTATGAAAAAGACATTTAGTCTATCTGCAAGAGTTGCCAAAGTCCTAACATTTTCAGAATTGCTGAAAATTTTAAGTGCCAACTGTCCTCCAAGGTGGAAGGTAAACTCTTAGCTGCAAGCCCCTGTACAAGTGAAAACAAAGTTAAACACTTCCAACATGCAATGACACAAAATAAATAATGTCATTCCAAAAGTTACAAACAGGAGGGTACAAAGGATTGGGGCAAAAGCAAATCCAAAATACAGCAGGGCAAATATTAAATTATGTAGTTCAATGTGCATCATCTGAGGCAATCTGTGAAAAATTGTGAGCTTCAAAGGGCTTGTGTGACTCCACCCCAATGGCACTTCTGGTGGTTATCTATCCTTTGGCTTCTGCCTTGGGTTGGCTTTGCTCTCTCCTTGCAGGTTTCCTTAGACAATTCATGCTCCTGGATTTTGCAATCTTCCAGGTTCTCCATTGCACTTTTGGCTTCACACTCACAGCTTCACACACTGCTCTCTCAGGGACATGCTGCCTTGGCTCCCAGGCCTTCTGAAATCAGGGTGGAAGCCTTTTAACCTCAGAACTAGTGCATTCTCCATGCACCTAAAACCAGTACCACATGGATGATGCTGAGGTCTGCCAGCTGGAGCAGTATCCAGGTTTTCCTTTTTCTTGACTGTAGGGAAATGTGTACCTCGATTGTTGAGCACTCTGAACTTGATTTTGAGGAACACGTTTTATATGAGGATATTTACAAAGTCTGGGTCCCTGCTGAATCTTTAAGTTAAACTTCTAGACTTCTCATGTTGACACACTGTATCAACCATAACAATGTATATATCTGTATCATTTGAAATTCAATAATGATTAATTTCATTATTACAGGTAGGTAAGCATTGTATTATTTAGAGTAAATATAAATATATAACTTATGACCAGTGATTATTAATATATTTAAAATCAAACTTTCCATTAAGAACTGGAAATACAAATGCATTCCGCTTCACTTTGAACAGTCAATTTTGTATACAGTTTCAGGAATTTATAGCCCTGTACAATCAAAAACACCTGGTCTATTTTGCTCAACATGGTGAGCAGGTAAGATTTTCTGGCATACTGTAGCCTACTCCTAGCTTAGGGAAAGTAGGAAGGAAGGCCACTGATAGGCAACAATCTTACAGCAAGGGAAGGCTCGTACTGGAATCCGTGAAGATAGCCGAGACACCTAGAAGCCTGCACACCTCAGACTATTTCAGAAGAAGTCATAGTCTAGGGAGACTTCTACCTAATCACCGTGACAGGCAAGTTTGTGGGGCTCCATCATCAGCAATCTTTTCTCTAGACTTATGTAAAATTCTAGAAGGGATTTACTGTGTTTTCCTTAACAGGAGCAGTGCTCCCCTCTGCTGGTATTGGGTTACCTCTGTGGGAAACTGGGGAAGAGGAGAAAGCGAATGAACAAGTTATGCAACTTACTACCTTGGTCACTAGTTTATGTATGTTTTTAGAATGAAAATAGACAGGTGCCTGAATGCAGGAGACAACAAGCTCTGGTACATGGACAAGAGTTAGGGAAGTAGTGCCTTCCCTTTCTGATTGCACAGGGAGAAAGAGACGATCTCTGTGCATTCCTCACACTTTTGGCTTCATTTTTTTTCAAAGTTCTTATCTTTGCCCCGAGTTGAATCTCATCATTTAGGATTCAGTATTAGACCTTATCAAATAACTAAGGATACTTATAAACTTTTTTGTTCAGGAAGACAATACATACACAAACCCTAACTGAACTAATATACTTGCATGAAGTAAGGTCAACTTCTTACATTGGAAATATTTATACGATAGATTTATTTTCCAAATACATTTCTTTTTAATTTTTAAAAATTGCTTCATTGCTTTTTATCCTATTGTAAAAATGATTGTGTGATGATGCTTAGTTTTAAGCTTGCAATATTACCTGAAGATACAAGGGACTAAGTACAAATTTCATGTTTATTCCCAGCTTCTATGACTAACATAACATTCTGGTCATTTTGTAATCCCATTTATTGTCTGCTTCTTTTATCATATATTTTGGTGGATTACCATTACTGTTGAGGAAATGGAAAACAGAACTGATCATAGCCATTGAGAGTGAACTGAAGAATCTGGGGATCAGGATTGCCCTCAAAAAGGTGCTAACAAGGTTGAAAACACGATTCCTTTAGAAAAATTATCCAATGAGACTAGCAATTTAGATGTTGTCTTTTCCTAGAATTATATAATTTCCTTTATAAACTGCTTATACATCATGGCACAGGCTCTCCAATGTCCAAATTTTCTGATTTCTCCTGGGAACCCAGCTAGACTGCATGCACATTAATTTCCTTCAATTATTGATTGTGATCATGTGACTTGGTTTTAGGCAATGAAATATGATTGAAATGCTACATCCCAGAGTTTTACTCCTAAAACTTCCTGTGCAAAATCTGTGGTCTATTTCAATCCACAAGTTGGAACGAACTTTGAGTAACTAAAGGAGAATGGAGAATGGCTTATTTTCTCATTGCTGGAAAAAACTGTCTGACACCCACAAGTTAAAGAAGGAAATGTTTATTTTAGTTCAATTTGTAGAAATTTCAGCCCATAGTTTCTGGCTCCAAGGCATGATGTCATAGCAGAGAGACATGATGGAAGAGAACGTGTATGTCATGGCAGGAAGGAAGCAACGAGAATTTTTCTTCTTTTCCTTCTTATTCTGTCCAGGCTACAAGGCTACTAGTTGATTCACCTCCACCTAGAGTGGGTCTTCCTTCTTCAGTAAATCCATCACCCACACCATGAACTGTGCTAAATCAATAAGGGGGCTAATTCAGTACCACCCACTCATGATTAAGTCACTTCCCAAAAGACATGCCTATGAACATATGAGATTTTGAAAGGACACCGAGATATAAAGTACTGTATTTTATCCCTGGCCCTAAAAATACTTGTGTGCATCTCTTTATGAAAATGCATTTAGTCTATCTCTAGGAGTTGCCAAAGTCCTAACAGTTTCAGTATTAAGGCTGCACAATGTGGGACAGCTGGAATAGTAGTCAGGTTACCTTCTATCCTGGCACTAGAGGTATGGATTGTCTGGATTTATAAGCATTATGAACACAATCCTCAGGGGCCACTGCCAGGCAGGAACATTAGGTAGCCTACGGCTTTCTTCTCAAAGCAAAGTGTTTCATTTTTGCAATTTTGATGCTTTAAAAGATAAGAGTCCTACTTTTTAATGATACCTTCAGGCCATCTTTTCTGTTGTCCTGTTTCAAAGTAGTTGGCTTTTTAATGCTTATCATTTTCAACAACAAAGTTCTTCTCTGCTCCAATTTTCAGGCTGAGACTTTACCAGAACTTCTGTTTTGGCCAAGCACAAAATTTTTCAAGTCATTCTGCTGTGTCCGTTTCTCTTGATTCACAAGGTACAGCTGGGTGAAAGCCCCCAACATTAGTCATGCCACTGTCTCACTGTCAGTCTCCCACAACATGAATCCACATTAGCAGAATGCAGACAAGTTTTTTGCCAAACCATAACACATATGCCCTGGAGGTCAACTGCCAGTTCGTGTCTTTATTTCCAACTGAAACTTCCTGAGCCTGGTCTTGACCAATTGCACTTCTATAAGTATTATAGTCTGGGCTCTGACCAGAATCACCTACCAAGTTTAGTTCTCAGTATTCTAGAGGTGTTTTTCCAGTCAACATCTTCAAATCTTTTAAAACTACTCCTGAAAATTATTCCCAGAGGCTTCTGAACCACAGGGTCAGTTAGGGTCACAGCAACACTCTTCTCCAGAACCAAAATCTACCTTAGTTACTTTCTTATTGCTGGAACAAAATATCTGACACAACTTACAAGAGGAAAGATTTATTTTATCTTATAGTGTGTAGAGGTTTCAGTCTATAGTCACTGGCTTTAAGGCAGGGTGGAATGGTAGAAGGGCATGACAGTGGAGAAACAGTTCATAGCATGGCATGTGTGAAGCAGTGAGACTTCTTTATTTTTTCTCTTTTTATTCCAACCAGGCTGCATAAAATAATGAACAAACTTTCTAACTCCAGGAAAACAAAGATAGGGGAAAAATTCTCTCTAGAACTTTGCCCAAAATAAATGCCAGTTCCTGAATTTACAAAAGCCTGTTGTTACAAATCTTAGCTGACTAATGAACTTACTTTTAGATTTGAATTTGAGTTGTTATTTTTGTTTAATTGATATGCTTAAAACATTTCTTGTGCTTTGTAAATTCTTGGACTGCAGTTACAGAGTCAAAATGTTCTGTTGCTTCAGTGCAAACAAAGTCATTTGATTTGTTGACAGTCAAATTTACAAAGTAACATTTCAAAAAACACAGAGGCACTATGGAATCCAAGCATCTGCAACTGAGTTTGTTATAGACAAAAACAAGCAAGTGAGAGAGAGAAGAGCATATGGAAAAAAACGTTATGTATAAGAGATGTATTTTGTTGTGAAAAGACTTTGTATGATGAGGGGTTCTAATAGTGAGGAGACTAGAAGGCTCAAATATGTTGAAAGCAGGTTCATGGAGGGCATAGTATATAGAAAAAAACGTTTTCTTGGTTTGGTTGAGCCCAGGCTGTTCCTTCCAAAAGCTCCTTGTTATTCAAAGAAGGCTAGGAGGCAGTAGTTCTGTGTCTCATTATTGTTTTTTTCCTCTAGGCCTCAACCGTCTTCTTGAATTTTATTGATATTGTCAGAAAGGATATTACTCTTATTTCTGAGACTCATATTAAACATGAACTTTTCTACATGACTAACAGAGACACGTATATTGGCCAATAACAAAAAAAAAAACAAAAAACACAAGACAGATCTGCCTCCTTGGACAATTCCAACCTGGTATATAAAATCCATCACTTCTAGCTTTATGGTATATTATATATATATATATATATATATATATATATCTCCCAAATATACAGATTCTCAAAAATACAACCAAAAAAGTCTTACCATATTAGTGACTTCCAGACTAAACTTATCTATGATGTAGAACTTTACATTCAAATATCTGACGTCCTTTTTTTTACTTGTGTTCCAGCTATTGGTGATAAAGTATACATGCAAATCCTACATAGACAGCCAGCCAAAATCTACACATACTTTTTCAAGGTTAAAGTGCTTAAGGATGCTCAAATATTGCACAGTCCAAACAGTGACATGTAAAATATATCTATAGATGGATACATTCTTCTCAGATAACACCAATACCACCAATAGTAGTTATTGTGTTCCCTTTCATCTCCAATGGTATATGACCTATATGAGATGACCAAAATTTGTGGTGATCTTCATGTTGGTCCATCAATCTCTGTTGTTCATCTTGCTTATCACCTAATCCTAGAATGTTGGAGGCCCATAATTTGGTGGTATTAGTATCTAATTCTACCTAAAACTATGTTTTGCCTTTTCATTACTATTGCAACCCACCTTCATGAAATCCTGGGCTTGATGAACCTTTGATATACCTCAATTAAGGCATATACTTTCCCCTATTAAAAATCCTTCTAGTTCCTATCTATTTCATTTTCCCTTAGAATTATCAGTAGTTATCAACATATAGATTAAACTCAGATCGATTTATCACGAGACTTCTTGCCGTGTTATGATCTGCATTTCCTTTCTATATATTGTAGCCCTCATTAATCACGAACCCAAGAGAACTGAATACAATTGCTCTAATCATTGTTACACACATTTTAGAGCCTTTAATTTTCCCACTGATGCTACCTGGTTAACTTCTTATGTTAGAAGAATGATATTTCTAGACAGAATATTACATATGTTACATAATCAGAAAATTAGTCAAAAACTTATTCTCCACCAATTTCCCTTCAGAATGTCTGAGAAATTCTACTCTTGAACAAAGTACCTCGGCACTTGAACATATTAGACAAAAACACTTTCTAGGCATTCTAATTGCAACTATTATTGTAGTTGCTACCTTGACTGTGACAGTTGTATCTACAGTGGTCAGCTTGACTCGCTCAATCCAAACTAATCAAATCACGAATGGCTATTACCAATACATTTCCTCAGAATTATTAACACAAATTAATACTCATAAAGAAATTCTATAAAGATTTTGATGCCCTTGAGGTAGCTGTCAACTGGTTTGGTGAACACCAACAAGCACTATGGACACACATTTGACTTAATTGTGACGATGAGTATCACTCAGTTGACATTATCTCTATTCCTTTTAATAATTTTGAACCTTGGAAAAAGGTTAAACACTTTTTAAATGGTGCCTTTCATACAAATATGGATGGAGATATTACTATTCTCCAAGGCTGGGTTCAGGCCCAACTTCAAAATCTTCAAATGGTGGTTCACATCACTTTGGATCATGTCAATGATACTGTATGCTGGATAAATCCTAAACATTGGTTCTCTGGTCTCAACCTTCACATTTAGATTCTTACAGCTATTGAAATAAACTTTTTTGTTCTTTCTTGAAGTCCTAAGAATATTCTGTATGCTGTTCCAATAGTTACTCCATAAAGAAGTCATGATGACCTTCCTACATGAAACTCAATACCCCTCTATCCTGTACTTTCCCCCCTTTCCTCAAACTAAATTATAGAACAGAAAAGGGAAGTTTTGGGGAGACGCTGGACAAAGGAGTGATTCAACTTGAGTACACCAAGGAAGGATCAATGGGAAACAACAGTTCCTATGCTCCTGGAATGCATACTTAGAGTTTAGAGACGAAATTGCAGGACAACAATCAGCAGAAGTAAGAGCAAGTTACTTCAAAGATGTTTGCTTTAGCCAATGTATTTCCTCTGCCCCAAGAAGATTGCCTAATCTAGGTCAGCATGTGTCAAGTAACCAGCCATCCCATTCTGGCCCTGTTCCCAAAACTCTTATACAATATGTTGCTAAATGATTTTATTCTACATTTTTTCTGTTAATGTCCTTGAATCACAGATAAATAACTAGGAAATTTTAGCTGGCTGCTCTTTCCCTAAGGCTTTTTAACACCCAAGAGTCAGCCCTTCTGAGTTCTTGGTGATTGAATTAAATCTCACCTCTGAGTAATCTTTCATTCTCTCCACAGCCATGGTCACACAGAGTGACATATTTGTTTACTAGTTTACTTATCCCTTTCATATATGTTAACTTCCATCTTCCTACTCAGAGGCAATTGTTCTAATATATTTGATGTGTATACATTTGAGTTCTTTTTAAAATGTTTATGTTCAGGAAGGTAGATAATAATATCGATCTCACCACTTTTTCCTCACTATGTAGTATTTTTTAAAAAGATTCACTTATGGTGTTCTTTGTAGGTATAGTCAACTTTCTACTTTTGCGTAATGTACAATAGTGTTCATCCATTTAAATTTACTTCTTGATTTTCACAGAAATCAAATTGAGACTGCTTCTTACTGTCTTACCTCATACACTATGATGAACATCTTCATGTACATTCCCTCATGAATTTATGTGTGAAGTATTGTGGAATACATATGCAAAAGAAATATCATCAAAATGCCATACTACAGAGTATATGTATAGTTAGTTTAAGTATTGAAAGACTGTATTTGGAATAGTGCTTCCTGTCTAAACTTTAATTACTTAAGATCTTCTATCTCTGCATATTAAATGATTGCCGTGTCTCAGTTTGCTTATTTTGCTACCATAAATGAATTTCATTGTAATTAGCAATTATTTGATTAATAATGAATTTGAACATCTCTATATATTTACAAGAATCTTGTTTTCTTTTTCCCCAAGTGTATTCTTCATTATTTTATCAACTTAAGAGTACGTTTCTGTATTCTTTTCCATTTGTAGAAGTACCTTGCATATATTAGTTATTGATGCTTGTTAAAGATATTGACAATACTTTATCTCTGTCTTCTAGTCATTTTATTCATAGTGCCCTTTATTAGGTAGAAATTTTTATGCAATCAAGTTTAATAATCTGTTCCTTTGTGGTGTCTGTTTCTGATGTGTGTGTGTGTGTGTGTGTGTGTGTGTGTGTGTGTGTGTGGTGGTTGCAGAGATCAAACCTGGGGTATTGCACATGCTAAGCAGGTACCTTATGACCAAGCTGTATCTCCAGCATGACTTCTACTATTTTTGGGATATTTTTAAAGGAATTGCTGTATAATTTTAGGTCAAAAAAATATAGTCCCATTTATTTGCGACTAACTTCATAATTTTAGCTTTCCTATTTAGATATTACATCCACTGGAGCCAATATTTATATTTGGTGCTCCGTAAGGCTCCAGTTTTTATTTTTCTGAAGTGGTGAGCCAGCCTTTGTAATATTATATACTGAACAGCCCATACTTTCTCCATTGATTCGTGTTGCCAATTTTATAGTATATTAACTTTCTGATTCACTTAATCTTATAGTATATTAACTTTCTGATTCATTTAATCTTGTCTATAAGTATTTATGCTTATTTATCTTCTGCATATTTTCTTAATATGATATGTCAGCAATAGAACTCAACAAATTATTCTTTTTTTGGTCTTTTTCATTTTTACCGGTACCAGGGATCTAACTCACTGTTTCAGCCTACCTTGTACTTAGATTGGGATCATATGAATATATCTGGACAAAGTAAAATAAGCAAAAGTGATATGAATGACCTCTGAGATGAGGAGTTATAAACCTTTCCAAACACATTTTAAAAATATATCCTGTTATTTATCTCATTTGAATTAAATTTTCATTAAATGAGATAGTATTTAAAAATGTTTTTTAAATTTTGGATAGTAACAGCACATCTAACTCCACTTGGAGGGATTGGAGGCCCTCCACTTGGAGGGCCCTGATCATGGCCACTGACCAACTCCAAGCCTGCTTTATATTTTGTTTCCCCTTGGAATGGGACAGGAGAGAACCTAACTAACCAACTTGGTCATGCATGATGTCAGTGCCTGGGGAGAGAAAGAAAGCCTAGACAAGGTTGGCAGCCCCAGGGAGAAACAACAAACCAGGCCAGCAGCATTAGTCTTAAGAAAAGCTGATGAGTCAGGTGTGGAGGTAAATGCCTCAATCCCAGCACTGGGAAGCTGAGGAGGAGGATTGCTGCAAGTTCAAGGCCAGCCTAAGGTACATAGTGAGTTCAAGTCCAGTCCGCACTACATAGCAATAAATAACCTGTGTCAAAAAAATGTAAAGAAAAAGAAAACCTAATGGTTATTGTAAAATTTAAAAAGATGTGAAGTTTTATTCTGAAAATAACTCCTTCCACATAGCAGGCTATAGATAGTGAAGAACTCCAGTGCAATGTCCACTGTATTTCAGAGGGTTTAACCAGGAACCATTTTGGAAAAGAGTTAACTGATTACAACTCAGCCAAAGAGCAATCACAAAACTTCAGGGTTTGCTTCAGAGTTTCTGTGTTACTCTACCATAAAGCGTTAGTGTTATATGGCTATAAGAGACAGTTGTAGAGAAGGTATGTGCACTAGACATGATTCACTGAGAAGTTTCGTCCCAGGCTTTTAAGGACATAGAACCCTGTTCTTCATGATGAGAAGTAAGGCTCAGTGTGTGCGTTCCAAAGGTGGCTGATTTTGAAAGTGCTAACATTAAATTCAGCATTCTGCTTGTATCGCTGCCCTGTTATTACACCTCGCACAGAAAGCAGGGGTCTGACTGATTTCCTTATCTAGAAATGTGAGCAAGGACATGCATTAACTTGTATGTTAACCACAGTGTGGGGTTTGTGGACAGATGGGCCCCTTAAACTCACAGACCATTAAAGTAGGCAAAGTCATGACTTGCTAGATTCTAAAACTGCAAATCCTGGAAATAAGCCATTGTATCCTGACTTAGTACAATTGTCTTACATGTTTTGTATGATTTTTGGATTGTGAGTATGGGTTTTAGTCTGCATAAATAATTAACTTTATAAGGTCTTCTAAAATATACAAATGAATGTGATGCTGGCGAAAAAAAGGGGAATGGAGGGAAGGGGAAAACGAAAAATAAAATGTGCTATTTACATGTACCATTTCCCTCCAGTGAATGTAATCATTATGTACTGCAAATATGTGCTATAAACATAAAAAAGACAGAAAAAACAAAAATACAGAGGAGCATTTGGGCCTCTTTTTTCATTGAATTTTTTTGGATTTAGTTATTTTCTTTTTCTTTTAAAATTTTTCTAGTTATTTTGTTCTATTTTTATTTTTTCTTGTTCTTTGTTCTTTTCTGTTATATTTATTTACTTTTATTAACTTTCTTTAACTCCTTAGTGAGATGCTTTATCTCATTTTCTGTTCTTATCTTTGTTTCATTGTTTTTCAAATTTTATTTCTCTCATTCTCCCATTCCCCATTCTCTCTATCTTTACTACTGTATCCATTAAGTTTATCAGTCTTTAGATATTTAGCTATTATTTAAGCTATTATTGTTGAATTATTTTAATAAAATATTGAAAACTGATTACTAGTACATATTTGCTGTACACAATGATTATGTTCATTAAAAGCCTCAAATTTATTTTTCTCTATTGTGTATAAATACCATGTTTTCTTTATTTATCAGTTGACAGACATATTTTGAAAGTATTATCATTTTAACTATATTGTTTATGCCTACCAGGAACAGTAAATATGTTTCCATTTTTGTTTTCTTTTTTCATCTTTTTTTTTAACAGAGTACTGTATTTTTTGTTCTAGAGATCTTGGTAAGGTTAATCCTTAGGTATTTAATTTTTCTTTGTAGTATTGTGAATGGTACTGTTGTCCTAAATTTTTTGATGAGTTCATTATTGGTGTACATGAATGGTATCGACTTTTTATGCTGAATTTGTATCCTGCTACATTGCTGAATTAGTTTTTTTTTTTTTGAGACAGGCTATTTATATATAATTCAGATTGAACTTGAACTCATTATGTGGCCCAGGATGGCCTCAAGCTCACAGTGATACTACTGCCTAATATTCCTGAGTACTGGAATTACAGGAATGTACCACTACTTTGAACCTATATTGCTGAATTAGGTTATTAATTATTGGAACCCTTGGGTAGACTTTTGGAGCCTTATTACTTGGATAATCATATTATCTAATCCTCTCCTATACATATTCATTTTATTGTTTTCTTTTTCTTTGTTTTGCCTGTGTTTAGTACTATTTTGAACAGTAGTGGTGACAGTGGATATTTTCGTCTCGCTCCTAATTTTAGAGAAAAAACTTTTATCTTTTCCTCATTTGGTATGATGTTGGTTGTAGGTTTTCTATAAATGACTTTTACCATATTAAGGTAAGGTTCTCTTATGCCTATTATCCTCAGGATTTTTTAAAAAACATGAATGGATGTTGGATTTTATGAAATCCTTTTCTGTCTCTATTGAGAAGATAATGTGATTTTTGCCCTTGCTTCTGTTTATGTACTGTGTTATATTTGGTTTTTTTGAATATGCTGAACTAGTCTTGTATCTTTGGGAAGCCTTCTATGATGTGTTTTTTTGGTGATTTGTTGCTGCATTGTGTTTGCCAGTTTCTTGTTGGAGAGTTTTACATATGTATTTCATTAAAGATGTTGGCCTATAATTCTCTCTTTTGTTTGGATCCTTGTCTGGCTTTTTGATCAGGGCAGTACTAGCTTCCAAGAATGTATTTGGAAGTACTCTTTCCTTTTTAATTTTATTACAGACTTTGGGGAGTATCAGCATTACGTCTTTCCTGAAATTCTTGTAGAATTCACTAATGAAGCCTTCAGAGGCCAGACTTTTTATTAATTGGTAGATTTTTAAATTACTGCTTCAATTTTATTGCAGTTATTGGATTTTTAATTACTGCTTCAATTTTATTACAGATATTGGACTATTCCATAATTTATGTATTTTTGGTCCAGTCTTGATAATTCATATGTATCTTGTAGTCTATCCACAATTTGAATCCTCAGTTTACTGGAGTACAGGTTTTCAAAATAATTGCTAGTAAACTTTTGGCTTTATATGATTTCTTTGTCATTTCAATTTTTTATTTTCTGATGCCTTTACTTTGGGTCTTTTCCTTCCTTTTATCTGGAAAAATTGGTGAAGTTTTTGTGTATTTTGTTTATTTTTTCAAAGCACTGGCTCTTTGACTTACTGATTTTTTGATTGTTTTCAATTCTCAAATTTATTAGTTTCTTCTCTAACCTTTATAATTTGTTCCCTTGTGCTGTCTTTTGCTTTGAATGTTCTTGTTTCTGTAGGCTTTCAGGTGACTCAGTAGGTTATTTATTTTGTCTCATTCTGTTTTTCTGGTATAAGCATTCACAGCTATAAGCTATTATGATTGTTTTCATTGTGTCACAGGAGTTCTGGTATGTCATTCTGGCATTATTATTTGATTCTAGATCTAATTTTCTACATAATTTCTCGCATTGTTTATTCAAAAATGAATTTTAATAACTTCCATGCATTTACATGTTTCTTGTGCTTTGTTTTGCATTTGATTTTTATTTTCATTCTTATATGATCTTATAATATGAATGAGATAATTTCAGTTCTTTTGCCCTTATTTAAGCACGCTTCACTGGCTAGTATGTGGTATAATTTGAAGACATTTTCATTGTTCTGAGAAGGATTTGTTTTCTGTTGTTGGGTATAATACTCTGTAGATAGGTACTAGGTTTGAGATTTTTGTTTGACTGTGATATTTCTTTGGAAAATTTTGTTTAGTTCATATGTTTATTTGTATGGTCATGTATTGAAGTCTCTCACTATAATTGTGTTGATGGATGTGTGATATTTGGTGTCCAGTGGTATTTATGCAGCTGAACACATCTGTGTTTGGCACATATTTGTTTATAATTGTTATCTCTTCTTGTTGGGTGGTTTTATTAAGCAATGCATTGTCACTTTCTTTGCCTCTCCTGATCAATTTTGGCTTGATGTTTGCTTTATCTGAAAACAGGATAGCTACTTGTTCCTGTTTTTGGGTTCCAACTGCATGAAACATAATTTTTCATCCTTTGATTTTTTTAGGCCATTAACTTCTCTTTAGGTAAAATGTGTTTCTTGTGTATAGCATATGATTGGATTTTGATATTTGACCCATGCTGCCAATCCTTATCTTTTAACTGGGGAATGGTGATCATTAACATTGAAAATTACTACTGAAATGTATTGCGTTAGTCTTGTCATTGCATTATTTTCTTGTTGCTGATTCCCCTTTCCCATTTCCAATCAACTGCTTGTTGTGCCTGTTGTATTCGCTCTGTTAGGCTTTTTGGTTTTGTTTGCTTCAGTGTGTCTTTCTAGCATATCTTTGTGAGTATTTGGAGTTCTGGTTTGGTGGCTATGTATATATTAAATTCTTTTCCTATATTTGCAAAGTTTTATGCTGTTGTTTTTGTAAATATTGTTTTATGCTATTTCTGCTGTCATTTTTTTTTACTAATTCCAATTTATCTTGGATTATTTTTCTTTGCATTCTATTGGAGATGTTGGATTATTTTTCTTTGCATTCTATTGGAGATGTTGGATCCATTTTTCATGTTTCTTGTTTTTAAAGTATCTCTGAATAACTGATCATTAACCTTTTCCCTATCTCTTAGTTTACATTCTTTTCTCACATTGGTCACTACTGTTACCCATACAATCTTTAGAATTTTTAATCTTCTAAATTTCTATGTGGTATATTTTCATTTTTTGCTAAGATGGTCACTCATATTTGGTATCATTTTGCTTCACTCCACCAGCTTTCTAGCAAACTTTCTGACTATTTGTTCATTAGGTTTATTATAAGTTTAGTTATATCTTTTTTGAGCTTGATGGCTACTTTAATGTTCTGTTTTACTTTTCATTTCCTGTGTTAACTTTTCAAATAACTTGACTGTGTGGCTTTTGACTTTCTCCCATTTGATGTCCCATGGATCAGATGTGGGGGAGTTGGTAGTTTTTGTAGACATATTCTCCTTATTGCCTCATTTCCACTGTTTTTGGTGATTATTTTTTTCTTTATGTGTTGAGTTTTGTTGCTAGCATGGAAACTTCTGTAGTTTATATCTGCTTTGAAGTGGTGTATTCTGAGTTGGGCCTACTCTAGGCATTTGCCTTTATCCCAAGATTCAACCATATCTCTTTATTGGAGATAGGAAGCTCTAATGTATTTGGTCCAGCCTCAATTCTTTAGAATGGGCCACAGTATTGTTAATAACGCCAGAGTAATCTGGATATTGGCTTACAGATAAATCAATTAATATCAATAACTATACCCCATTAGAAACAGCAATAAAATCTGCCAGAATGATACTATCAAAAGCAAACAATATTGATCTATTGTAATGGTCAATTATGTAGCACACTTAACCATACAAAGAGATCTGTAGTTATAGTATAACCACTAAAACAATCTGTTATGATTTGTGTCTAGATGTCTCCCCAAAATTTCATAGGTGGGGCTTTAGGGAGATTGCTGGATTCAGGGTGTGTGACACTAGGATTTATGGTGTGTGGTACTAAATTAGTCCACTGATTAGAGTTGATATAGTTATGGGTGGTGCTGTATGGATTGGTTGAAGACAGAAGCCTCACACTGGATATGGATGGCAACACCCAAAAATCTTGTAATTTCGATGGGTAAAAAGACGGAAGGCAAGCTGTTGCTGCTGCTGCTTGCTGCTTTCTGCCTCCCACACCATGAACTGTTTCTCCTCTGTGATGCTCCTCTGTTATGTCAACCTGCCTTCAATCCAGCTAACTATGGTCGAATGAAAACTCTACTAACTGTGACCTGAACTAAACCTTTCCTCCTTTAACATGTGGCTATCAGGTACTTTGTCCCAGAAATGCGAAAAGTATCTTAATAAACCAACTATTTATGTAGAGTTAATATCTATCAAATGCACAATTATACCTGTACTAAGGATAGAACAATATTCAACAGTAATAAGATAGTTACCTGACTATGTAAGGAATCATAAAGCTTAATTATTATACTAGTAAAAGTAGAGTGAGTAGAGAACCAAAGTATTACTAAAGTAAATTTTGTACAGCTAACCATGGAAAATGAGAAAAAGGAGACAAAAGTGAGATAAAGGGTCATCGTGAATTAAAATAAAATTGACTGTATTAGATAACAAGATATAAATAAAATATAAATGTAAAGCTAACAAGATATAAACAAGAAAAAGCAGAAAGAAGCACAGAGAGGAAAATAAAGAAAAAATAGGAAAAGAAATATTTGAAAGGAGAAAATAAAGAAACAAACAAAAATCTACCCCAAAAAGAGAAAAGAGAAGAGAAAAGTCAACACCCCCCTCCACACACAAAAACTCAATTTATCTCTATTTTTGAATGTATGGCTCATTTCCAAGATCTGGTGATTTTGAATACATCAGGTCCCAATGTTTCCACATAGCTGTTTGGGTGGTTTTATCCAGAAATTCTTCTTTCAATATGCCCCAGACTGTGGTGACTGTCCAAGCCAGGGTATGACATTGCCCATGTTGAAAGATGGGAAAAGCAGTAAGAACCTTCATGTCTACTGGATGTAGGCAGTGGGGTGGGGGTTAAAGCACACTGTTAGATGAATTCCAAAACTGTCTGACACAGCTGCCTATGAAAGCAGCATATAGTTGACCTGGTTTCTCACCAAGGAAGTTGGGGCCTATTTCTTTCTGGCTTGAGCTTAAACTTCTCATGGGGCCTGTATCTAAATTGCATCTTATCTACAGCTGTGTCCCACGACTGTCTCTCATCCATTCGATAGGGGTAAGTAACACTGGAAACACTGAAGAACAATTGTTCTGTGGTTCAGTATTTTTTTTTTCAGACCATAACTGACAACTATTTAATTATGTATGACATTTAATAATGTGATGTATGCTAAACACAATGATTATATCATATAACTGGATAAAATGCTGAAATGTATGTACAACTTCTGAGTTTTCTGCCATACATTTCCACAAACTTGGTAACACATAATTTCACTTATAATGATAATCAATGTCACTTGATATTCCAGTAATATACACTCCTTTTATCAAAGTGGGAATAAAAAGACAAGACAGAAACAGATACACTCTAAGAGAACAATGAAGAGAAAATTTTGGCCTTTGTCCTTTTTTTCTTTTAAAGAGGCAATCTGTTCTTTTCATGAATCATATTTTTTCCTGCACATTTGAGAGAAACCAACTATGGCTTGCAGCGCTGGACAAACCGAGGGTACAAGCACACATCTCAGATGTGATATCTGTTCAGGAGCCACGTCAGGAATCGTTCCAAGCCCAGGCCATATCCTCCGTGAGGGCATGTACCGTATTTTCTCTGATCTGTGTACCAGTAGTAGGGAGTGGGATCAATGCCTTCCCTTTTATAACCTGCCAGGATTTCTTCACTGTCCCAGATACGCATGGAGCCTCCCACGATCTCACCAACATTGGGCATCAACACGTCCACTGATTCAGTAAGACGGGGGTCCTCAGGACATCGCTGCATATAGAAGGACTTGATCTCCACAGGAAATCGACACAGCAAGATTGGTTCATTAATGGTTTCGGTCATCAGTCTCTCAGGAGCTTCCGGGATATCCTCTCCAAACTCATAAAAAGTCCCATCTTCTTTCTTTACATCGTGTTCTTTCAGCCACGCGATAGCATCTGTGTAGTTCACCCTTTTGAAAGGCCGTTTGGGGGGCTTGAAGTTCGGATTGAGGTCAGACACTATGCTTCCTGCTGGCGACTTTAAGACTCTATCTACGACGTCACAAACCAAGTCTTCCAATCGGTTCAGGAGGTCCTCAAAGGTCAGGAAAGGGCACTCTGCTTCCACGTGAGTGTACTCAGCCAGGTGCCTTCGTGTTCTGGACTGTTCTGCCCTGTATGACTGTGCAATACAAAACACGTCTCCTAGCGAGGGAAGGCAGGTCTCCAGGTACAACTGAGAGGACTGAGTCAGAAATGCCTCTTCCCCAAAGTAGTCCAGCTTGAAGAGTGTGGAGCCACCTTCCACCTGCGTCTGCACCAGTGTTGGAGGGGTCATTTCGTAGTAGCCCCTGTCAAAGAAGTGCTCTCGGAAGCAGGCGGTGATCACAGAACGTGCTCTCAGGATTTTGGACATGTTTTCTCCCCGGATCATCATGTGCCTGTTGTTGAGCTGGACGTCAACGTCAGACTCCTCGTTGATCAGGTTATCAGCTCCTCCAGCAGGGGCCAAGCCTATGAGCTCCCAGAAGTCACAGCTCAGCTCATGGCCCCCTGGAGCCTGCTTGCCCTTTGGGGTAAGATTCAGTGTTCCATAAACTGCAACACTACTCTCGGTGGACAAGACTACTCCATTGTAACACAGACACAAATCATCTGACAAGACACAATGAAGATTACCCGTACCATCTCGCAACACCAGGAACATTAAATTCTTTCCTTGTCTACGAAGCCTATGGACCCAGCCAAAACACCTTTACTCTTTGGCCTCTATAGCCTTCTAATGCACCAATTTTCACACACTTTGGCTATGGCAGACTTGGATCCTTTTTGATGGATATCTTCTTGGCTTCTTCCAGGTTCTTTTCTCTTCGCAAACTATCTTCTGCCTCTCTCTTCTCCTGGGATTCAGTCTTCATTTGTTCCCTATGCCACAGTTTTTTAATGTTCTTCATTTGTGATTTAGAAATAACGTCCCACCTCTCATTTTCTTTTTGTGAATCTACGTAAATGGTAGGAAATGGTTCTTTTCCTACTGTCATCAAAGCCTTTAGAGCTGTTTTAAATGGTTTCTCCTTGGTTCCATCTCCTGTGGCATCATCTCCCTCTCGATCCGACACATATAGCTCTGCTAGTACCATGCCTGCTGCCGCCCTGGTCACTTTCAAGGATATCGTCTCCAACACCGCCGCCGCAGCCCGGTCTCCCCAATGTGTTCCAGCCACTTCCTCGACTCCTGTGGTTCAGTATTAAACAACTTATTCCTTCCCCAAATGCCAACCGATTAAACATTCTCCTACTACATGATGGGAACTGCACTGGTTTTGTTCTTCAAGTCTAGTGTGACATGAAGGAGCCAAATGGAGAAATAACCATGGGCTTTTCTTGGGTCTAGTGCTGTGGTCAGGTCTGAATGTCTGGATCTGCAAACCCTCCAGGTTTACATGCTTTTTCTAGGCACTGGTCCCGTTTATAATCAGGTTGGTCATGTGGTTGGCATATCTGCTGCCCTGGAGTGAAGAAAACAAAATGCAGGACTGACTTGCAGTTGGTGGATAGCTGTGGCTAAGATGTGAAATCTATGGATGCAGAGTTGGTTTCAGGCCATCACATGGATACGTATACTGAGTTTTGGATTTCATTAAAGAGTTTTCCTGCATCTATGTAGATGGTCATATGATTTTTCCTTGTTTGTGTTTGTGTGCTATATTTCATTTATTGATTTATGTATGTTGATACATCCTTGCATGCTTGGAATCACTCTCACTTGGTCATGATGTATGATCTTTTTGATGATTTGCTGCATTCTCTTCACCGGTTTTCCATTGAAAATGTCTGTGTTTATGTTCATTAAAGCAATTGATTTATAGTTCTGTTTTTTGGTTTCATCTTCATCTGATTTTGGATTCAGAGTAATGCTAGTTTCCAGGAATGACATTAAAAGTATTGCTTACCTTTCAATCTCTCTAACAGTTTGAGGAGTTTTAGCATTGTATTTTCCCAGAAGTTCTTGTGGAATTTAGCAGCAAATCTCTCTAGTCTTGAATGTTTTTTCATTGGTAGGTTTCTTATTATTGTTTTAATTTCATTGCCTGTTAATGTATTATTTAGGCATTTTTATTAATCTTCTTTGCTCAGGTTTATTAGCTCATATTAATTAAGGAATCTATACATGTCTTTGGGATTCTCCAACTTATTGGGATATGAGTTTAAAAAGTTGTTATTAATAAGTTGGATTTCAGCATTGCCCACTGTAATTTAACCATTTTCATCTTTAATTTCTTATATATTTTGTAATTTTCTACCTTTTTTATAAGGTTGGCTGTGAGTTTGTCTATTTTGCTCACTATTTTGGGCCTTCAATTCATTGATTCAAATAGTGATTATAACAATTGTTCTTTATTCTCATTTTAATTAACTAATTTATTTTTTATTTTAAAGAGAAAAACAGAAAAATTAAGAAGCAAACAAACAAAAACAAAGCAAAATGACAACAACAACAACAACAACAAACAATAGCAATGTAGGATTTCAAACCAAGATGATAGGAGTTTAACAATGCATATTGTTATCTTCAAAATAGATACTCATGTTACCAGATACAAGCATGCACAATTCGTCTAACAATAGCTTCCCTCTTAGGAATTTCTGTGCCTTTTACTATATCTACTGTAACATTTGCATCTTACTCTTTCAAATTCTTACACTAGTGAGACAATATGGTGTTTACACATGCAAGTCTGATTTATTTCACTTGTAAGTATGGTTTCTAGTTGCATTTATTTACCTGTAAAAACCTCAAGTTTATCATTCTTTATGGGTGAGTAGTATTCATTGTATAAAAATACTACATCTTTTTTTAAAAAAAATCTGTTTCTTAGTTGGTGTATTAACTAGCATTGTTTCCAATATCTGGTGATTATAAATTGTGCAGCTACAAGCTTGGATGCATATATGTCGTTAATTACTGCTCTGATCTTCATAATTTCCTTCTTATACCAACTTTGAAAATACATTTTTCTTGTTTGTCTAGGACCTTGAGGTGTATCACTAGACTTTTATTTAGATTCACTGTTTTTCTGATGTGAGCATTCACAGCTACAAATTTCTCTCTCAAGACTTCTTTCATTGTGTCCCACATATTTTGGTTTGTTGTATGGAGATTGCTTCATTACTGGAATTCATTTCTTCCTTAATTTATTCTGTGACCCACTGATTATTAAGTTTGTATAGTTTAATTTTCATGTGTTTGTAAAATATCCATCATTTCTTTTGCCATTGATTTCTAATTTCATTGTTCTATGATCTGGTAATATGCTTGGGATAATTTTGATTTTTTTTACATTTACGTAAACATAGTTTATTGGTCGTTATGTCATCTTTTGTGTGATAGCTCCATGTACTGCTAAGGACAATATGTATTCTGTTGTTCTTGGGTGGCACATTCTGCAGTTATTTATTAAGTCCATTTGTTTGGAGGTTTGGCTCAACTTTGGTATTTTGTGGTTTTTTTTTGTCTAGTCAATATGTCCATTTGTGAAAATGGGGTATTGGGCCTCTACATAAACTTTTGTTCATGTATGACTTATCTCACATATAGCAGTATTTGTTTCATGAAGTTTGGTGTGCAGCACATATATGTTTATTATTGTTACCTTTTATTGAGTTTTGTCTTTAAGCAGTATGTATTGACCTTTTTTATCTAATCTGATCTGTTTTTGATGTAAGTCTTCTTTGTCTGAAAATAAGATACTTGTGATTGATTTTGCGTTCCCAATGCAAGGAATACTTATTCCATCCTTTGAAATTTATAAATTCATTTTGGATTAATTTTTTGTATGCATCATACTTTTGTGTTTTCTTTTCTGATCCATTCTAGAAAGTTGTTCCTTTGATTGGGAAATTGAGGTAGTTTATTGTAAATGTTATTACTGAAATGTATCGACTTATTACTGTAATAGTATTATTCTTTGCTACTTATTTACTTTTTAATGATGACGTCATTTTATTAAAAGTAGGAAAAGAAATAGTCTCTGTAGAGCAAGTTTGGGCCAACTGAAAGTAGCAAAAGAAGTAAACCCTATACCATAAAAGTATTTACAATGCAAGAGAGAATACAGTGACAAAAACTTAATATGGACTGCCCCTTTTGTAGCACTCAGACCTTAGACTGATGCAAAGTCTAGTCCATCTCATGGAAAACTTGCTTAAGTTTTCATGAGAAGTTCATGTGCACAGTTTTGAGAACTCCTCTGTGTATGTGTCCTGGCATCTTTTTATGCCTCCTTTCTTGCTCAGTTTTAGCCATGCCCTACCTTCCTCTCATTTTCACCTGAAAGTCACATATCGGCATAATTCTTTATGGGTTGCTGAGGGACTGAAAGACACTGACCTTTTTAAAAAAATTTTATTTAAAGAGGAAAAAAAAAGAAAAATAGAAAAAGGGTAGAAATAATACAGAGTTTAAAAAAATAAACAGTAGGTAATCACTAGTTAATAGATTACATATTGCCATCTTAGAAATAGTTGTTCAAGTTACAAAAGTAAAGCATACATAGTGGACATTCAAACAGTGAGACTGCAAACAGTTCTGTTCAATGATCCAACAAAAACTTAGTAATATGGTTATCAACCCTACACACTTAAACATACATGCAGTTATATCCTTTAGAGAACTTTCCTCTCTTTTTTACAATAGCAATTGCACATTTTGGGTTTTATTACTCCTACTTTTCTTATTACTTTTTACACTAGAGACACAATGTGATATTTATAAATAGGTTTCTTATTTATTTCACTTATTAGGATAGTCTCAAGTTGTCTCTATTTACCTATGAAAGCCTCAAAATCATCCTTTTTTATAACTGAGAAATATTCCATTGTATAAAAATACCACATCTTTTTCATCCATTCTCCAGTTAATGGGAATTTTGGTTGTTTCCAAGATTTAGCTATTACAAATTGTGCTGCTATGAATATGAGTGTACATATATCACTGTGACATGATCTTTTCAGTTTTTCTGGGAAAACATGCAGGAGGGGAATAGCTGGATTGAACATAACTTCCAATCTTAGTCTTCTGAGAATTCTCCATACTGATTTCCATAGTGGCTGCACCAGTCTACATTCCCATCAAAAGTGGAGCAGTGTTCCTTTTTCCCTGCAGCCTCACCAACATTTGTTATCAGTTGATTTCTTGATGGCAGCTATTCTTTCCAGAGTGAGATGAAATCTCAATGCTGTTTTAATTTGCATTTCTCGAATGACCAGTGATGGCAAACATTTGTTCATGTATTTATTTGCCATTTGTATATCTTCATCTGAGAACTGTGTGTTCATCTCAGATGCCCATTTTTGGAGAGCATCTTTGAATTTGGGGGGTTTGATGTTTTTCAATTCTTTATATGTTCTGGATATAAGAAGGACTCTGTTTTCTATGTCTTCATTAACCTGGAAGCAGCAGTAGACTCTATCTACTGAGAATTAGATGCTCTCTAACTACCTTGGAGTCTAGTGGCTTACTGATTAGATTGAAGAGAACTATTATAAGATACTGAGAAAAGAAGTATTGACTATTAATCTATCGGTTTAATAGAAGAAATAAAGTAACTTTTTTATTGTGCTAAGGATGTAGAATCTAAATATGAGAAATAGCTCAGGTATCCAAGCTTCTTTTGGAGGACAAGATATAGCAAAGAAAATATTTAGATAAATTATTAAGACCTTGAGAGCCAATGCTTTAGGAAGGTCACCCACATAATAATAAAATAATAAAATATAATAAAATATTGGACCCAAATACAGATCCTTATTGAAGCTGTAGTGTATTACATTCATTAGTGATTTTACTGCTCTGCATGCAGAGAATTACTAGAATCTTGTTTTCTAAAGAAGCAGAGATTCTCAGAAATATCTTTATTCTTAGTTCTGTGAAAATTCTAATGAACATTTCCTGTGTAGGATTTTTATAACATGCACTTTATAAGTGATCGTTTATTAGTTAAAAAGACTCTGTCCAGATTGCTGAATGGACATGTAGCAACAAAAGGCATATTTGGAGTTTATATATTTAGCTTGGAGCATATATATTTAGCTTTTTGTGTTTTCTTAGTATCAATGCCCAAGTAAGAGTATTAGCTTTGCTTTTTGAGCAAAGATCTCTGGAAGAATGATTTTGCTCTAAGGACCACTTAAGAATTGACAACTGTGTAACTTGCCTTTTGGTGCCTTTTTTGGTCAAAACTACTTTCATCAGTAACTTCCTCAGGATGTTAAAGGGGGCAGGTCACTGATGTCTTGCCTGCTTGCATAAGTATGGGAAATCACTTGTCCACAAGTGTGAATAACTTCTGGGCCTGTAAGCATACAAAAGGCAGAATTAATAATAGTGAAAGATTTTATAACAACCTAAAGTACGTCTAAGGGCATTCCTTGATATTTGGAAAGCTGTTTCCCTGTAAACCACAAGTAAACTTTTGTCTCCAGAATATCCCTGACATGATTGAGTGTTAGGACTTCTAATCTGTGTCCTAAAGTTAATTTTACAGCTTCCTCTGTTAGCATAGCTATAACTTATTTTGCTCACAGGCATTGTGGCCATCCAGTAGTCACCCATCTAACATTTTTGAAAAGTATGCCAATGTGCAGTTAATTTCCCAGACTTTGTGTCAAGACACACCAAATGACTTCACTATTTTATGATACATAAAGAAGTGTTTTTGCAAATAAGTTATTCTATTATATCATACATCAGAAATTACCTGTTGACTAATGTGATCCAGAAGACCTAGTGTTCGAACAGATAAAATGCATTTTAGCCTTTGTCAGACTTTGAGAATTCTCCTCAATTTTTCTAGAAAATGCCTTCCTAGCAAAGGATTAAGAAACTCTGTGACAATTAGAAACTCATGGTTAAACATTTGGCCTTCAAAGTGGCATGTCAGAGCAGGAGTAAAGAATCTCTGACTTGAGGTTTCCTCAGCTCCAACTATGACTATAGATCTAGAGGCAAGTGTTCCAGAGAAGGAAGTCAAAGCAGAATGCATTGAATTGGCTCATTCATATCATCCAGCATTACCCAGAGTTTTTCAAAGGTAATGGTGATTTTCATGGACAGGGACACTGTGGGTTTCCTTGGGACTCTTCAATTGTCAGAGGAGAAAATGAATATTTTAGTTGGTTTAGCTCTTCACTGGAGCAGGGACAATTAACTCTCTAACACCATGAGTCAGGTACATTGGCTGCTTCATACTCAGAGCAAGGCCCAGGCAGAGGCTTGGCAGAGGTATGTCCCATGTCAGACTTTTGCCTTAAACTAGGAACTTCAATTGTCCTTGGGTTTTCCCTTAGATGACCTTGCTGAGTTTAAAGTATTGCCAATTGTGACAGCTATAATTTTATTATTTTTCTTTTGATGCTCATCAAGATCTGGATTGTTGAATACAGAAAATGTCATGGCCTGCAATTGGGTCCCGTCTGAAGTTTCTTTATTAAACAAGAGAGACCCATATCCTCCGGAGAGACAGGTGGGGATCCAAGGACAGGATCATCAAAAACATCGATCTCTCTTTTCCTCAGGGGCCACTACAAATACCATAGTTTCTGACCTTTTCTTGAGATAAAGTGCCATAAAATCCTGACCATAAGGAATTTCATTTCACTTTCTATGATTTAAGGAGAAATAGTTTAACTGAAAAATGGTCTCATAATTTAAACTGCCATCCCATACCCATATCTTGCCAATTCCTAGTTTGTATTGAAACCAAAACATATTATGAGAGTAGATAAAATGTTAATTTTTTAAATTGGCAGAATCAAAACTTTTCCACTGATTAAGGATAGACACCAGTGGTGAAATTTGTGTAATCTGCAGGGCATGGTTTCTGTGGTTTCCCATGTGTTGTTTTGGGGTCTATATACAGAGAGACAACCATAGATTTTAAGTCCTTAAGATGGGGTCCCAGGCAGACAGAAGAGACCTGATTGGAGTCCACAAAGTGTCCTTTGTGAAACTCCTTTATTCACTAGGTATGTCTTTGTCCAAATCTAGGATGATGATGATGTCTTTCAAAGAAGCATGGAAGAAAGCACTACTGAGGTTTTTTGTCTCCATACAGAGGCTCATTAACTCCTTAGGGAGAAGGGTACTGAGGAACTTGATGATTTTATTTGGCCCTTCAAAAGTCCCATGAGGACAGGATGGAATCTTCTCCCACCAAGATTTCCTTAGCCATGTTGTGACACTTGTCTTCTTAAGAATGGTGTGGAGTCACTTCAGAAACAATACTGTTTACATTTACTACAGAGCAAAAGTTATAGCACTCTGTTTAAGTCAGTAGAAACAGAAACTTGTTTCTAAAAAAAAAAAGCCAAAGATTGAGAATGATTCTACCTTTGTTTCACAGTGACTTGAGTTACGCTTTACTGACTATTGTTTTGTTATTCAGAGTGTGAGAAATATTTTTCAAATTACCTGTATTTTGTTAGAAGAGAGGAGAGGATTAGAAAGCCTACATGATCCTTGTAATCTGAGGCTTAGATTCTATTTATAAAGGTAAGACTTTCCAGTGACTATAAGGCCAGTTGAAGAAAAAGATGGTCAATCCCACATGGTTGATCCACAATGGGAAACCAGTCATGTGACAAGATGGTGGCCAGTCATATGACAAGATGGTAAACCTGAGATAGCACCCTGAGAAAGAAATGGTCATCTAGGGAAAAAACGTGGATGGGAATTTGATCTTGAAAGGATTAAACTGGTGTAAGCAGAGAACAAGCCAATTTCCCAAAAGACTAGCAAAGTATCATGGAGAACAGAAACATGAAAACAAAAAGGCGTAATAACAGGCTGTCTGGCTACTTGACTCATGAATAGATGTAATGATTGCAAATGGAGGAAATAAAGGGGAAAAAAAGAGACAAACGTGGGACAGGCCTGTTGTTTCCTATGGCTGGAAGAAAAACACAGAGGCCATGCACGTCCTTCTCCACTGCTCCATGGTGGAAAGGCAGGAAGCAATTCCCAGCCTAGAGAAAAGAGAGAAAAAGAAAGAAAGAAAGAAAGAAAGAAAGAAAGAAAGAAAGAAAGAAAGAAAGAAAGAAAGGAAGGAAGAAAAAAGGTACCCCAAAATTTTAATTCCTCTTCTGGCTGGCTAAACCAAATTATGTTACCGGGTTATAGGGTGATGGAGTATCTTTCTAGAGATAATTTATAGGTTCTTTCTTTCCTCAGTAAAGAATTGGTCAAGACAATCACTAATGGTAGCTCAATTTTATTAAACTAAGGAAAAGAAACAGGCTCTGCAGAGTGAGTGTGGCAACTAAAAGTAGGGAAAGAAGTACACTCTATAGTATGAGGGTGGAGCACCATGCAAAAGAGAACACAATGACCTGTTTGTTGCTCACTTACTTTTCTTTTTTTTTAAACTGGAAATTGAATTCAAGACCTTATACTTGCCAGGCAGGTGCTGTGCCTCTGAGCTGTATCCCAGCCCACTCATTTACTTTTATCCCTTTATGCCTAATTGCTTGCCTTGCCTTGTGTCTTCATTCTATTAGGCTTTTTGGCATCGTTTCTTCACTCTCTTTATCTGATATTCCTGGAAAATTTTTGGAGTGCTGCTTTGGTGGTCATGAATTTTTAGGTGGTCTATGTCATGGAAATGTATTATTTGTCTATCAATTTTGAAAGATAGCTTTGGGGGAGATGTTGGTCTGTGTTGGTTTTCTTTTAGGTCTTGAAACTTTGCTGCAAATTCTTTAAATTTTGTGTTGAGAGGCGTGCTGTTGTAGTTAGTATTTGCAATGAAAATGATTACACACAGGACACATAATTTATAGTATTATTTATAATGGCCACCCAATGAGTCACAAAGGAAGTGCAGGAAATCTGTCCACACACTAAAAACCTAGAGAATACTGCTGAGGGCCTGGATCCCATAACATTAACTTGGAGTTAAGCTGAAGACCTACAGCCCATGAAAGTGTCTCCCATGAGTCCAATTGAAGGCCTATATCCCACAATAATGACTTATGCAAATCTGTTTCACAGATCTGTGCTGGGAAGACCTCAAGGTCAGTGGAGGAAGCTAGAAAGCTTGTGCCGGCAGAATGAAGGATCTGTGTCAGTAGACTGAGGGTTCTGCACCGGAGCCAAGAAATGATGCTCAAAATAAGGACCGGGCTACCCTGAAAAGTGCCACAGCCATCCCCAGCAACAATGAAGTCCCAAGCTCAATGCGAACAGCTGAGTTCTTATCAGGAAGCGAGATGAGAAGCTTCTTCTGGAGACTGAACAATAGCACACCATCTTCCCCTCTGGAGCCAAGAAGCAGTAAAGACCAAAGCTCCCCCAAAGCGAACCACCACCATTCTCAGCAACAACAAGGTCCCAAGCTCCTCTGATGTTGAGAACAATAAAGTTCAAATCAGAGAAGAAGTTTGACAGACTTCTGCAGGAGAATCCATGGTAATAGGAGGACCAAAAGCATCAAACAACACCACGCAGAACCAACAACATTCAACTCTTCCTCTGTAGTTCTCCTATCTTGGTAGCAATTCTCAGGTGGGCCATCCACACTCAGCACTATGCTGATTCAGTTCATCTGGTATTACAAGTTGACCACCAGTTATCAATTCATTCACCACATGTGCTATAATTCTAATAGGTTTACCTTCATAAGTGATTTGTTGGTCTTCTTTAACTGCTTTTAGATTTGTATCATTGTGTTGGAAATTCAGGACTTTGACTATGATCTATTATGGAAAAGTCCTTTTCTGATTGTTGATATTGGTGTTCTATGTGCCTCATTTATCTGTAGGTTATCTTTTCCCCCATATTTGGAAGGTTTTCTGCTGTTATTTCTATAAACTTGTTTTTATGTCGTTTGTTCTGTCTTCTGACTTTTCACTAATTCTAATTAATCTTAGCATTGTCTTTTTGTGTATCTAGCTGTTACATCATTTTTTGTGTTATCTTGTTTTGTCTTAAGGTGTATCTGAGTATATAGTCACATGTATCAACCCTATCTCCCAGTTTTGCCAGTCTCTGCTTACATTGTTATTCATATTCTGTTATTCAAGAGCAAAATGAAGGAAAAAAAAGAAAAAAATTAAAGGAAAAGCGAACCAGCCAACCAGCCAAACAAACAAACAAAAATCCTCCAAAACTCTAAGGAAGTAATGAGGAAAAAGAATTCAAAATTTTTCTCTTTGTTTTTGAACAAGTAGTTTCTTTCTAGGGTCTGCATTCTTAAAATCCAGCACATATAAGACAAAGTATAGTAAGTCAATGCTAAGTCATATTTTGTTTCTACAATCATGTTTTTACCTGTGAATGCCGGATGCTGACCCACATTTCCTGCTGGGAATGATTGGTCAATGATGTCTGTCCTATGGCTGTAGTCATTGGCAACTATTTTCCCTGTCCTGTGTACTCTATTAGTGATTTTTTTCTGTCTAGTTTTATAGACTGTGGGAGCATGAATTATTCCTCTGCTCCAGAGACACCTCTGTCTGTACAACCAAAGGTGAGGAACTCTTCCCAGTCAAGCTGATCTCCTTGCTCACTTTTGTAGAGGGGGAAAGCAAGTAGACAACTGATTTCTGTGCTAATGTAGGCAATGGCACAGGGTGAGAGTGGGGAAGGTCAAGTTGCCAGCTATATTTAATGCCAACACCTTCAGATCTAGCCCCCTCTGGAAGCCACATACACCTATTTTGGCTTCTCATCATGGAGTGCAGAGTTCTTTCTCAGTTTGTCTGTATCCAGCTTGTGATCTTTCTGTGACCATCTCCCATGGCTATATTTGACTTAGTTGCTATCACAGAGCAACACCAAAATCTTTGGTGGATAGCTGCTCAGTTGCTCTGCAGCTGAATTTAAACATTTTGTTTTGAAATGCTTACATATTTACAGGTAATTGGAAGAATAATGCAGAAAGATCTGTTCTCCTCCCACAGTTTTCTTCAATGTTTGTATGTCTCATACCTGTAGTACAATATCAAAAGAAAATTGACATTTGTACAAAATGTGTGTATGGTTCTATAAAAATTTTAACCACTGCAAGAAAGATGCAGATCTAGTCCATTACTCTAAAGATGTCCTTTCTAGTCATATACATGCCACACTTCCCACTCACCATCCCTAATCTCTACATTCTTTAAAGAATTATAACAAAGAATTCCACTGAGATCCATTGAAGTTATTTGTATCAATAGTTCCTCCTTTTAATTGCTGACTAGTGGTATGTAATGGTATGTAAGATGTAATACAATTTGTTAAACCATGTACTTATTCTTTTTTTTTTAATGATGCTGTCTTAAAGTGTATTTGGTCTATAATCAGTTGGCTATGCTAGCTTCCTGTTAGCTAGTGCCTGAGTGGTATAAGTTTTTATTTCCAAAGTTTCTGCATGCTTATTCTTTACTATATAGCTGGATTTTAAAAAATGAATGGTATCAGCCAGTCTTGGTGGTGTACTCTGGGAGGTCAAGGCAGGAAGACTGCAAATTTGAGCACAGCCTGGATATTTTAGTGACAGTGAGACTCTCTTAAAATAAATATAGAAAATAAAATTTCTGGAGATATATCTCAGTGTGAAACTGAGTTTAATCTCTAATGCCAGAAAAAAAGAGAATGGTGTGTTTTAACAAGTTAGTTTATCCCATTTCCATTTCTTGTGATTACTAATGCATTGGAATTTTCTTTTTCAAAATCATTTCACTTTTCTCATTTTTTACCTTCTTTTGGATTAAGTATAGTTTTTATTAGTACATTTTACTTAATGTTTTAGATATCATATTATATTGATTATCCCCAGTCTGAAGTTTGATATGAATGGTTAGATTTCAAGAGTGAGGGGTGGGGATTTAGCTCAGTGGCATAAGCACCTGCCTTGCAAGTGTGTGGTCGTGAGTTCGATCCCCGATACTGAAAAAAAAAAAAATAAGAAAAAGACAAAAAAAAAAAAAAAAAAGATTTCAAGAATGATCAATAAATTAATAAAATAGGGAATATAGTTAAATTTCAGGAATGATCACTAAATTAATAAAATAGAGAATATAATATCTAACCATTCATATCAAACTTCAGTCTAGGGCTAATCAATATAATATAATATCTAAAACATTAAATAAAATGTACTAATGAAAACCATATTTAATCCAAAAGAAGATAAAAATGAGAAAAGTGAAATGTTTTTAAAAAAGAAAAAAGTACACAGTTCCAATGCATTAGTAATCACAAAAAATGAGTTAAACCAAGTGTGATTAATTTGGACTGAACTGTACTTATGTTTTTAAGTCAAGTACTTTCAAAGTCTGTAATGATCCTCTTTTTTGTTCTGTTATTGCAATATCATACCAGATTAAGAAATTTTACTTCTTCAAAATATATGCCTCATGTGAGATAACTTGCTACTTTTCTTGCTACCAGAGCACAGTGGGAACTAGTTTTAAAAGCCCAAAGAAGCTAAGGAATTCCCATATAACATGTTTGATTCCATTATTCCCAGTTTCAATAAGGAAATCAGTAAGGGGTGAATCCATAGACAAAGCTAATTTCTAAAGTCATATTTCAAGATGTCTAACAGCTTTAAGTGGAAAAACATTCGTGTAGTAGGATTCCTTAAATTCTCTTTTTTATCTTTTATGTTTAGTTACATATTTTTCCTGTTTTTACAGGAAACCCTTAGAAATAAACATCCCATTCCATTGAATTCCTTTTCCTCATAAAATCATTCTATAGGACCAATCACCTTGTCACTGACAATCTATTGTCAAGAGGGAAAGCACTCTCAGTTAATTGTAGGCTATTAACTGTTGACCACAAATTATAGAAGGAAATTCCATTTGGACATTGACGTCTTAAACGCAAGTATTCTATTTTTTTTTTCAGTGCTGGGTATTGAATCTGAGACCTTACACATGCTAGGCAAATGTTCTAAATTTAACTGCATCCTCAAACCCATGACTATTTGAAAATCTATTCGCTACTACTCCACTTGATATATTATTCTTAGTCTATAGCCTTTTGATTAAACATACAAATGGAATTGAAGGAAGGATGTTATGATGTATCTTACAAATAAGGGAAAAGTTGAATAACCTACACTGATCAAATATAGAAACAAAAGCAGCTTCAGCGACAACAAGAGAAGTTTGTATCCCTTTTTCCCTGTGTTTTCAGTCTTTGAATCTATCAAGTCACATTATTTTAAAACCTAATGTTCTTCCTGATCTAGTTGTTTATGTAGCATCATAAATTGAAACAGGGAAAGAAATATAACTCAGTGTAAGCATAGTTGTGAGAACAGCTCTGTTGTACCCAAGACCTGGGTACACAATGTAAAAAGTAAACACTATTGTAGAGATTGTCTAAAGAATATTTTAAAAGCCGTGTTTCAAGAATAATACAATAATATATAACTGGAGTTCACTTTCTTGTACTTATTATTTTACTAATTTACAATTTCCACAGAAATAGTATTTTATGTCTCAGTTGCACTTGGACTTCTAATTGTTTTTATATGTGGTGTGATTTAAGACACAGAAACTCAAACTTTAAGGGGTGAAATATTTGTCTATTATATGATTCTTTGCTCATTCTTAAGGCCAGATTACATATCTCTCTACAGGAATAGGCACCATCTGAATAGTATAGAAGTTTACACTGTTAAAGCAAATGAAGATGATTGGATTACTTTAATAACTTGAATCAAACTAAGAGATGCTGATAGGTCCATTGCAATATATGACCTCAAATGATATTTTTATGTTAACCAGAAGGAGACATTAATGTTCTATGACTGACATCTTTCTAGGGCCTCCTTGTTAAATATTTAAAAAATCTTGTGTCTGTGGTCATTTAGAGTCATCTTTTTACCCCAGCAATGGTATTCCTTATCAAATGGGTTACAATGGTTACAGTAAAACTGAACATTTCAACATTAGACCATAAAGTTCTCCATTAATTTTCTCCTAGAAGAAGGAAAAAGGCTATTCTGTTATTATTCTTACCTTAACTTCTTCAGAAAAACATTCAAGTGTTGCAAAATCCCAATTTTATAGTTATAGATGCAAGTTTTCCAAAAATTTAATTTTACCTAAAAGTTCAAATATTGCTGTTGATGACTAATAATGTCAGTTGTTTCCTTGAGGCCTCACTTAATTTATTTTCAAGAAAATGTCAATTATACATGTGTGCAAAATCATAATTTGCCTGCCAGTGATTCTGTAAGCAAAAATAGTATTCCAAGAAAAGAATAGCTAATTCAGTGCACAACTCAAATAGATATGCAAATATTTTCCTTTGAGACAATCATTGTCCTGTGATATGTGCACAAGTTCTTTGTGCATACTTTCTATTTTATCACACAGAATATTAAAAAGATGTGAACTCATGCATCAAGATATAATACAATTTATAATTATATTATGAATAAAGTGCTTATTAAACATTTAAGAATGAAACTGGATTTTTAAAAATTGAGTAATTGTAAAGAATACAATCACTGCTATTGTAGTTTGTGAGTACTACCTTGATCTATGCTAACACATCAACAATTTTACTCACCATTGTGTTTGCACCATCATTGTAAATGTCAACCTTGTAAAAATAGCAAGTGATATAGTAATGTTGTTTTAGAAGTAGGTTTGACCTTAAATTTTAGGAACTTGCAGTACTCCATGGGTACACATTGAGAAACAATGATGTACATTATGACTCCAATTTCATGTAAAAAGTTATGAAGAGATGTACATAATAACCATCTGAAAGAATTTTCAACCAGTGTACTATTGTGTGAATGTTTGACTGATGCCATAGGAACTTATATCCAGTGAATATCTTTTCTTGACATTACAGAAGTATATAAACCTTTTCAAAAACTTATTTTTAATTGAAAAATAAACGCTGTATATATTTTGGGGGCACACGATGTTTTAATATATGTAGATGTCATTTAGTGGTTAAATTGAACTGTTTAAATATGAAATAGCTTACATAGTTATCTTTTTTGGTGGAACACTTAAAATCTAAGTTTTAAAAAGTGAATATTACACAATTGCTCTGCAGATAAGTTATATTATTGTGTAATGCTAATCTATTCCTTTTCTATATGCCCCCATTGCAAAAGTCCCTATTTATACCCTGATATAGTATACCATAAACTTGCACAAAAACGATTTTGTGAAGGTTGTCAGAAAAGCAGGCTGAGTTTGGTACAATCTCTGGGAGCCTTCCCACTTTTTTCACTGCCTTAGCGTACCAAGGAGGTGAAGAAGGCAGGTATACTATGCTTGCTCTTAGGTGAAATCAGAAGTGGGAGTGAGGGCCCCAATGAAATCCTCACCATTGCTCCTTTTCCAGAGGAAGTCTGACCTACACCTTAATCCTAGGAATCCAACCATCGGTCTGGGCTGAGTCATTTTTTCAGCCACACTGATTTTTTTTTCTCAGTCCAAATGGGAACTTCTTTATGACTATGCAGTCCTCAGAGTTGCTAAAGAGGGCTCTTGCCTGTCAGGATCTGTACAAGATCATATAATCCTCTCTTTGTGGACCCATAACCAAGTGTAAGGTGGCAAATCTTGATTCGTTTTTGCTTTTGTAGGCCTGTAATAATTAATATACCGTAACAGTGCCATTAACCACTACCCCATCTCACTCATCATCTCATGCTTTATTTATTATAACTTTCTAAGAAATATTTTAGTTCCATTTTTTACCATTAACTTTATGCTGACCACAAACTACCTTGCACATTGCTTCCAGATTATTTTTCCTTTTGTCAAAAATATACAGAATATGACAGGAGAGCTTTCCAATAGCTGAGCCTAGAATTTAAAATCTTCCTTAAAATTCTTTATCTTGAATTATCACCTTTAGCTTTCCTCACATCTCTTCCTCTGGCTTCCATTCTAGGTAAGCTGATATATCAAGGGCACACACTGCCCACCTTCATAACTTTCTTTCAATTATTTCCCCTTCCGGAATGCTCTTCTGGCCTATCTTAAGTATGCCCCTCTTCACTGAAGATCTCTTAGCAAGCTCTGCTTCATTTGGGCAGATGGCAAGTACTTGACAAAAGAGCATATATGAGCACTGTTAGTAATATTTTTGTATTTATGTTCCTTACGTCTCCAGCTAGATTCTAAGCCCAAGAATAAGAACAAATTTTAAAAATTTGAAACACTCAACTTTATTGATAGTATATGAATGAAGTCTTTGGATAAATTCAAGTCAAAACAATTATTAGCAGAGTAGGCAGGTATGCTGTCAATTCACAGAAGAACCAGTAAAAATATTCCACCCAAGTAGCATGATTAAAGTCACAATGTTTTCATTACAAGAAGACTGGTATTCATAAGATGGTTTATCTTAAAGCTGGTGACTGTCACAGATAACTTCACTGTGGAAGATACATTTTTCAAAACTGGCAGCTGAAGAGAACTCTTTACCAAATAAGCAAATGAAAATGCAGAAACTTTAAATCTGCAGTGCTTTTAGGGCACGAAACCAAGAAATTTCATCTTTTGAGAGCATGTAACAATCAGAATTTATTCACTAATTTTATAACTTTCACTTTCACCAAGAGATCATGATGATTTGCCAAGGCTCTAATTTTCTTAACACACACTCCAGAAGTAGTACATAAGTAAAACAGGGAGCCTTTGTTGAATTCTCTGTAGTTGTATACTTCTGCTCTTAGATTGTCATAGATAATCTCAAATAGAGTAAGGGCATTAATAAGAATTTCTGATTCCACATAAGAATTATACAAGGAACTAAATGATGATGGCACTTGGGTACTAAGGAGTGTTTTTAGCATATCTGGATTTTCAGCAAAATTCGAAAGTATTTTCAAAATCTCAACCTTGATTTTTCCACCTCCCTGAGATAACAAACGGAAAAAGTTTGCAATGGAATTGACCAGCAGGTGTTGGTAGTCATTAGTAATAGTCATGTTTGTTAAAAATTTTAGTCCAACTACCTGTACTGCAGAGTTCAGGTTAGAGGCCATTATATCGTCCATCACTTTATTCATGTATATCTGAAGCCGGCCCTGGTTTTCATAATTTTCACTCAGATTATTCATGGCCATCAAGGCTTTTTCCTTAATGTGAGGATCAGTTTTGTTGATCATGTTTGCAATAATTGGGAGGCCTCCCAATTTACGAATTGTCTCTTGATTGCATGAATAATTGGCATTGTTGCTCAGAGTGAGCAAAGCTACCTGTTGGATGAAAGGATCATCTGATTTTTGAAGCAAAGCAAGAACTTTCCTGAGATCTCGCACACCCAGAATTTCATCAATTTCATAAGGAAAGGGGCGCTTTTGCATGGCAACTGTTTTTTTTCCTCTCCCTCTGCGTTGGGTCTCAGGTTCAGAGTCTGAATCTGACTCTGTGTCTGTCCACCCAGACTCTCCGTCCTCAGAATCAGGGACTTCTGCTAGGAAAGCATGTCCCCCATTAGCAGAGGCTGCAGCAGCAGCAGCAGCTCCATCACCAGGGCGAAAGCCCATCCCCAATTCATCTACTTCAGCCTTGCTTTTCTTGTTCTTGCCCTTGCCTCCAGTCTGGGACCTGGTTCCACCCTTGGCCCCACCTTTAGGCATGGCTCTAGTGACTGATCCGACCTTAGGTATAGCCCCAGTGTGAGCTCCAGGGGCTGCCTTCTTGGCAACTGCTGCTGTCCTAGTAGACCCTGAAGTCCCAGGAAACTCTGAAGCCCTGGCAGTTATTGCTACCCCAGCAGGTGTTGTGGACACAGGAGCCTCTGTTGCCTCTGCAAGTTTTGTCATTCTAGAACCCTCTGCCATCTCAGTAGGTGCTGCCATTCCAGGAACCTCCACAGTCTCTGTGGCTGCTGTTGAACTGGTAGACACTGCTGTACCTGGAGGCAACACTACTTCCCTGGAAGGCACTACTGTTCTGGGATACACTGATATCCCTAAAGGCACTGTTGCCCTGGGAGCCTCTGCCATGTTAGGAGCTACTGCCGCTTTGGGAACCCCTGCCATCGTGGAATCTTCTAGAGTTTTGGAAGCTCCTGCCACCCCTAAAGGCTGTGCTACTGCAGAGGTCACTGTAACCTCTAATATTAATTCAGTCTTAGTCCCAGTCCCTGCCCTTTCTGTCTCCTGAGCCAGACTTTCTGTCTCATTCTTAGCTTCAGTGCTGGATGAAGCTGGGACGAATGCCTTAGCCCCAGCCATGTCAAAAGCAGAGGTTTCATCCTGGACCTTGTCCTCTGCCCCAGCACAGACTGTGGTTGGTGGACTGAATCCTGGACCCAGGTCAATTGTGAATCCAGCCCTTAGTCCTGCTCTATCCCTGGCTGCAGTGCCAGCCACCGCCCGGTTCTTGGGCTTGGTTGGTCTCCTCTTCTTCTGGTCTCTTCCCCTCGTGTATTTGTAGACACAGTACCAGGCACCGGCTCCGATCACTATCCCTGCAGCTACACAGCCTGCATCCCGAACACGGCTCATGGTGCAGCCGGGATGATTCTCTGATCCAGAGTGCACTACTGGTTTGCCGGAGGAGAATGAGTACAGGTCAGGGTGAGGTTTCAGGCTTGTAAATTCTGCCAAACTGTGAACAGTGCAGAACCTAGGAATAAATGTTAGAAATAAGGCTTAGGGTTCTGGCTCATTTTGTGTCTAACCAAACTTACTTAGAGGAGAGTTCGGCAACCCAGTGTCTAGCTGGAGGGCTTGCACCCAGAAACAGGTGCATAGAATTACATTTGCTGATTTAGAGCCATAGTAGACCAGGTTATGTCTGTAACCTCAGTTTGGAGTAAAACCTCTAATTTTGTCTCCTAAGTGACATGAGAGGCAATATAGAAAGCAGGTGGTGATGGGAAATCTCATATGCAGTTTTCATGTCCTTCCACCATATCTACCTACCCAAAGGTCCCTAGATGGTGCTTATGCACATACCAACTTCTGGGATTAGAAGCAGTGTGATCTTTTCCACAGTACCTGAAGTTGTACAGAGCCCAGAAGTCAGACCTGTGGACAGATGACAGAAAGTGTGTTTTTGAGCTAATGGCAAATGGATTCTGGTTTATTTCCTCATTTCTACCCCTGTAGGGGTGGGAGTAAAACGTTTGTCCTTCTTAAGGTTCCTTTTTTCCTTCCTATTCTTAGCTTCTCTTACTATTAACTGTTAAGGTATATGCCATATCCCTTTCCCTGCAAGAAAGAACAGGGCATAGCAAGACAGGGAAGACGTTGGAGGAGCAACCTCTGGTCCTAGACTCTGCTCTGATTTTTGCTACAACACCACCAGGAGTCCCAAGACAGCAAGATAGTTTACAACTTCAACACTGACCTCCAAGGATTTAGAGCCGTTTTTCTTCCCTTTTGTTCAAGTAAAGCTTCATGCTAAGGACAGACTGAAGGGCAGAAAAACAGACTGCAGATATTGAAGCCTGAGAGCTTATTAGATATACTAGCATATAGGACAAGCATCCCAGTACTTGCCTTTTAGCGCTCGCATACTGATGTCAAATAGAGGTCTGCCTCTAATTTATTCTGTCCTCACTCCTGCCGTGGCACCTTAGTCCACTGTCTAGTGCAGGTCCCCTATCAGTCTTTCCACTTTGCCCTGCCCCCGGCAGCCATGTCTCCCAGCTACACTGCCCCGCCCCTTCTCCTGCACAGAAGCGAGGGCGGGGGTGTGAGGCGAGGGTGTCCGAAAAGCAGGCTGGGACACAGCGGGGGGTATTGGTGACCTATAATCTAGGATCCCCTTCCACGGTAACCGTTTTCCACTCTCTGTCCCCCACGCTTCGCATTGACCTGCATATCAAGGGCCCCAATATCTTGTTTTGTCAGTTTCAGGGTCGTGATTTTCCATGGTTTCTTTACTCAGAGTTCCGCCTCCCACTCCCACCCAAATCCTCTGATAACCGCCATTTCTCCCTCTTGCATACCCGAATTCCTTTTCCAGGACAGAAAAGACGAGGATGAAGGACTGAGTGGATCGGAGGTGTCTGGCAACCAGTCTGGGAATTAACACGGTGGTTTAGTACAAGATTATGTCAGTGTCACTCTCTTGTGAAGCTCGGACAGCGCCAAACCAGCCATTTCTCCTATAAAGGCTGGCACACCCATTTCCCAGCCCCTCGAATGGCATAGGGTGTGTGTGTGTGTGTGTGTGTGTGTGTGTGTGCGCGCGTGCAGGACCAGTGATAAGAAGCTGTATGTAAAGTGAGTGTGAGAGCGAATGGTCTGGATTGTTGCCAAATTCCATGCCCCTCCGATCAAAGGTTCCCAACCTCCCAGGTGGCCTTATATGCACTGCCACGTTTATTTCTCTTCCCTTCTCTCAAAGCACGACGGGATGTGGAGTGCGGGCCTGAGTGTCACTCCCCCCCCCCCCAAAAAAAAATAGCGGCTAGGAAGGCAGTAAGCAGATTCCTCTCAGTCTATGGGTGTTTTCATTCCCCCTCCCCCTTTCCCCGCCGCCCACCTAGAGGAACTGCGTCTGAGTGCCTGAGGGTCTGGAGAGGCGGCCCCAGGAGGGAAAGGCAGAAGAGCCCGCAGCCTGTGACTCCAGCATCCTTAAGCAACTCCTCCTAACGGAATCCCAGGCCACTGCCACCCTCACACCAACCTGCCTGCAAATTTTCTCCTTGTCCTCCTCTTCGCCTGGGTTAAATGTGCGGCTCTGCGCCGCACTGGAGTTGGTACCCAGAGGAGGACGGGGACTGCTTTCAGGGCTTTAAATACTTTTGCCCACGTCAGCTCCTGGTCACGTGAGCGCCGCCTTGCCAGTAAGACTAGATTCCCTGTTTTCACTCCTACGACAGCCCCTTTCTTTATCTTCACTCCTACCTCACTCCATGACATCAGGTCCTGTCACTCATTTTGCTTTTGTAGTTTAAGAGGTCAAAAGTAATTCCTTTACCCTATAAGAATCTGCCTTTTTCTGGTTACTGAGGATGCCCTGTATCTTCCAGGAGAGCTGAAAATTTATTATTTTTTAATTGGGGAATCGTCTCATCTTTTCCTGGGCTACTGGGCACATTTCCGTGGCTCTACTTCCAATCCCTAGGTAGTTCATACCTTTACCCTTAAAGTTGAATCCCTGCTCTAACACAGATAAAGGGCAGGGGTGTCAGAAAGGAAATGGAATAGGGGTGAGGTCTGTATTGCAATGCTCCTGATCTTTTTAAAAATCCATCACCATGATTGAGTTTTATAGTAAAAATACAATAGAACAAGAATTCAGTGTACGAAACAGCAACAAAAAAGGATGGGCATGCTTTGTAAATTTTTTCCATTTCCATTGTAAGATATTATTTAAAGTTTACCACATTAAAAATGAATTCTATTTGATACATAAGAAATAGTTAACATAGTAAGGTACTTGAACCTCTTAAAATATTTTCTTGTAACAAGATAGGCATATTTTCATATGATCTGTAAATTGATTTATGGTGAAATGTTTAGCTATCCAATCTTATTTATTTTGGACAAATGATAGTGCTACTTTTTCTCCTTCTGAAACAGCTTTTCAGTTGAACAAATAAATGATCTTGTTCTGCTAAAGAAATGTATTTATTTAGTCAGCGTTTATAAAACAAGGCTGACTTCTGTGTGAACCTCCTGTAATACTATGGCTGCTATCATGATGGTTTTGAACACCTACTCCTGGATAAGATTTTGGTTGAGTGATTCAGCTCGGAGTAAAAATAAGAGCTGCAAGGCTGAGACAACTAAGGGCCTGAAGGGTACAAAGTGAACAGATTTTCACTGCTCTATTTAGAGAGGTGGAAGGTACTGCCTTTCCCTTGCCTCCAGTGTTTCAGGGTCTTTCATTCTCTGCAGTCAGATGCCTGAATCTGTTGCTTACTCTAAATATATACATGGACAGGTAGCCAAGGTGCCGACCTGAATAAATGCCATTAGCTCCTATTCTCCCTCAAATTTCTGTAAGTACAACTGAGGAACATATAGAAAAGTGCTGCTTCCACAGCCCTTGCAGCTGAGAATTTTCATGACGTCCGAAGAAGCGATGGCTGAAGGAAGTTCCTAGGCTTGGCTGTTGTCTGTCCTTCTTCATAGTGCCCTGATGAAAATGACTTTTAACACCCCGTGCGCTACTATCACCTGGCCTGAGAGGTGTAGCCTGCTGGGCCTCTAACTTCTGGCCTTTAACTAGAGGTCAACAAGGAAGAGCCTAATCTTGTTGCAAGGTCACTGCTTTTCAGTCTCTATGCACTTCAGTGCCTCCTCAGACAAATATATGCCCAAGCCCAAGGAATAATCCCCGCTGACCACACTAACTGAAAGTAGTTGTTCTCACTGGCCCAACTCTGTGGACCACCTGAATTTCTATTAACTGACAGAGTTTTGTTTGTGATTCTATGTATAGCTAAGTGCATGTGCAAGGTTCTGAGTTCCATCCCTAGGACCGTGAAAGAATTTAAAACAGTAAGGAATTATATAAGATATACAGAGAAAGAACCTGTTCCCATCTTTTCAATCCTAGACACTCTAATGATTTCCAGCTTTCTTTCTATGTGTATTTTAGTGAGTGAACACAAGCTATCCTATAACTTGTCTCATTGCTGAGACAAAAATACTCAAAATCCAAGATTAAAGGAGGAAAAGCTTATTGAACTCACAGTTTATAAAGGTTTCAGTCCATTGTTAGCTGGTTCTAAAGCAAGGTGGCAGGGCTAATTGGCTTTATAGAGAAAAAGCATTTCATGGTGAGGCAGGCAAGAAGGCAACAAATACCCAAAGCAGCGAGTAGCCTCAGCAGGTCTGCCTTCCTTTTGTCCCTTTATAGTCCATCCAGGCTACAAGCATATTGATTGGGTCCACTGATGCCCAGGGTAGTGCTTCCATTATCCACACCTTTAATCCCAGGATTACGTCCTTAATCCACATTCACACATCCTAGTCCAGCCACCTTTGAAACTCCCCATCTATGACAGTATGAGGGTTGGAGATGACATCTAGATATAACTCTTAACCCATGCTTATTATTCAAGTCCCAAATTGGTCAACAATAACAAAAATAAATATTGAGATTTATATTGTAATTACAGTAAATGCAGATTAATTTGAAGAACATTAACATCTTAAAATTGATATTTTTCTTCAAGAATATAATATACAAACTTTGCTCTGCAGCATTATATTTTTATATTTGCTAATAAAATTTAATTTCTTCAGCTAAGTAATTCATATTATTTGCTAGGTTTTTCTTAGGTTTTAAAGTAGTCTGTGTGTCTGAAATGCTATTTCTTTTTAAATACTTAATTATATCTTCTTATTTAAATAAATGGGCACAGCTTGAGACCATACTCATAAGCGAAATAAATCAAACTCACATGTGTAAATACCGAAAAGTTTCCCTAGTGTAAGAAATGCTAAGAATACATAAAAGTATGTGGTAATCATGATTCCCCATTATATTGCTTTGAAGCCTTATAATGTTTTAATTCATTAATTGGAATGGTTTTATTCTGGGTTGTTTGATTTTATTGTCTGTGATGGTATGAACAGTTATTTTGAAGAAAACATAATATTACAATTATAATTTAATATATATAATTTATAATATAAACAATATAATAGTGCTGATTTAATATCATCTTGTTTTGAAGTCCCATGAAGCTTTTGTTCTTTTGTCTTCATCGGTTTATCATGTTGTATCTTATTGGATTTTATTATATGTGATAGTATAAATGAAATTTTTTATAGACAAGGAGATAATATAGAAACCATTGTTTGTTCTCTGTTAGTTGGTTCTAAATACCCTGTAATACTTTCATCCTCTTGAATGGTTTTACACTGTCGTGTTGTGTTTGATTTTATAATATATGAAGTTATACTCAAATATTTCAAGGAAAGAGACACTATGGTATCTACTGTTAGGTCGGGTTATCTTGTGGTGAAACACTATGTTGCTTAAATTGTTCTGTTCTGACCTGTGTTATTATGTTATGTCCTCTTTTATCTTAATTTTCTTTCTTTTAATTTTTTTAATAAAAAATAAAAAAACCAATTATGTCTTCTAAAAGCAATTTCTGATAGGAAGTTTTCTGTTTAAAAGCAAATGTTCTATTATTGTATATTATTTTATATGTGCCAATGTTTGTGCTCTTATTCATTCCAGTAGTTTTCAGATGATGGTTTTGATTTTTCTAGGTATATACTGTATATAATTTTCTAGAAAGTGTATTTTTATTTCTTTTCAATATTTGTAGTTCTTTCTCTTTACATTTTTGCATTTGTCCAGAACTTCACTGCAAGTTTGTTCTTGAAATCAGCAAGCGTGCCTATTTTTGTGTGAACATTTAGTATAGTTTTTTCTGTTTCTGATAAGTTTATTTTCTCAAGGTTATTTTTCATTTATTCTTGACAATATCAGAAATAGTGACTATGAGGAAACATTATCAGAGAGTAAAGGCCAATCATAAATTATGTGGTCTTGATAGCCAATAAGAAGTGATGAGTTTTCCAGATCAGAAAGAGCTGATGTATTTTTTGTTAGACAATGTTTCACTCTATAATTCAGGCTGACCTCAAATTCAGTGATTTTCCTGCCTCAGCCTCCTGAGTGCTAGAATTGCTGATGTATTCTTAATAAGATGAAGGATAATTTTTTATATTTAATTTAATTCATTTAAGAATGACTTGTCAAATTATGTATAATTCTTTACTATATAAATGAAGTTTAACTTATCTCTATTTTTCTTAAAGATGAAGGGAGGGGGGATTGAGGGGGCAGGGAAAAAGGACAAAAATAATTTAATGTGTTACATGTATGTACCAACTCCCCACAGTGAATGTAATCATCATATACTGCAAACCTACTAATAAAAAGTAAACAAAATTATAAATGACTGACTTATTTTACCAGATGCTTCAATTATAAGGTTTTAATGATAAGTTTACTATTATAATAAATGATGTACATAGAACAGTTGTCCTGTCACTCTCGTCTCTCTATAGCTTATTCTAAACACATATAAACATATTTTTCCTTGTGCAAACATTCTACTCCCTTCCTTTATCATTTAGAGCAAATGCAAATGTTCTTATTATAACTGGCAAGCCCCTACCCCATTCAACCTTATTATATTTATGCCTCTTCTATTGCTATCTTTCTAGTTGCCTTGGTTTCCTTAATGTTTTTGGAACATAATGGGGACTTTTCCCTCACAAAGCCTTTGCATTTGTTTGTCCTCTTGCCTGAGATGTTCTTTCTCCAGATACCATCAAATATCTCTCATCAATTTTAGGTCTTCATCAAGGTTGATATTTGTTGTGAGTCCTTCCCTGATCACTGATTCTAAAAGTTTAACCTATCTTGACTTGATATTTTCTTTTCTTGTTGTGATTTTTAATACTGATTTGTCAACTTCCTTGAATTAAAAAATGTGCTGTGGATTAGTAATGAACATTCCTTGTTGTCTGGATGGGTCCAAGAAGCATAACCTTGGTTATTATGTATGTTCCCTAGTTTATTCTTCTTTGGCATTGTTCCCCTGCTCTGTTTACAGCTATGAGGAACTGTGATAAACAGCTTTTGCATGTCTTTCCACCATAAGATTTCTGTTTTGGAGACTAATTACCGTGTACCAAATTTCCCGAGACCATGCGCTAAATTATATCTTTCCTTCTTATAATTGAGGGTGTTGAGTATTACGTCTTACTAACAATAAAGTGGACTAACACATGTGCCTTGTTTTAATCATTCTCTCTTTTTGAAAAACTTATCACAAACACTGTACCATCTATTCTGTTAATTGGTTACTTCTTTCATTAGAAATATAGACTAACAGTTAGAGATTTAGTTCCACCTTATTCACTGCTATAGCCATGGCATACAGTATGATGCAGGGAATGTAGTAGGTACTCAATATATGTGTTGAATACTTTACTAAATGGCTTCTCAACATGGAACCACATTTGTATTCCAGAAATAAAGCCAGGTTAGTTATCCCATAATAAGGGATTAGCTGTGTCAGAATGTTGTCTTTTAACAAGATGTAGAAGTCATTAAGATAGTTTTGAGTGACATGTATAAAACTTTATTATGCTTTGATAATTATTGTTCATGACATGAGCTTTTAAAATAATGAATTTTCTTTCTTTCTTTTTTTTTTTTTTGTCTTTTTCCTTTTTATCGGTACCAGGGATCGAACTCATGACTGCCTGCTTGCAAGGCAGGCACTTATGCCGCTGAGCTAAATCCCCAGCCCCATGAATCTTATTTCTTAACTGAGAATAATTGTACCATATTTCCCAGTAATAAAAAATGCACAACAATGAAATGATAAAGGAACAGAGCAGTGTTAGCAAGTAACAGAATCCATTTTTACTCTCTACTTCCTTTTTCATACCCACCCCCTCTAGGAAAGGACTTCATGGGTGAATATCAGTGATCCAAAGAAAAGAGTAGAGGGAGCAGAGAAAAGTATAAGGTCATTTTCTGGAGAAATAGAAATGGTCAGTAGCCTTAGAAAAGATGCTGCCTCTTCCTCTAATCAGAGAAAGACAACACTTTTGTGTGCAAAAACTAAAAAGAACAATAGGGACAGTACCTTGTATGATGGTGGAGGGAAGAAAGAAAGGAAAGGAGGGATTGATTGTTCTCTGGTTTGCTAATAATGGGAGGAGATATTTGGGATTCCAACTCCCTAATGACATTGCTTCTCATGATCATGAATATAAGCACCGCACTCTTGGTCCAGATTAGTGGTTCTTGCTCAGGTACCAGCTCCATATTTCCTTGGCGGCTGAGTTACTGTGGGAAAGAAGGAGCAATACCTCAGCCCGCCATAGAAAGACCTAATTCCAGAATTACTAGCTTAGAAGTCTTATCATTTGTGGAGTCTGACGGGAAATGATTAGGTCTTTTGTAAACAAAAGGGAAAGAGGACAATGCTTGAACTTCACTGATGTAGTAGTTGTGTCATAAATACTTTCGTTCAGAGGCTAGTATTTTTTCTCTTTAGCTAGAATCAAATCTCTTTCCATGTATGAATTTCAGAGGAGGGCTGCATAATCAGTTTAGTACTTAGTGATGGGATGCTCTGCATGCAATGAGACTGGAGCTAGTACACAGGGTGAGGGAAGTTTAGATGTAGGATGTGCGGCTCAGACCCATTTAGAACAGATTTTAGTAGATATTGAAAATCAGTACAGAACAAATCTCTCAATTTCTTGAAACTAGTGGAGAAGTTGCTAAAAGAAAGGCAAGGATTTTCACCTATATAATCCAAGGTAAAACAAGCAGAGATGACAAGTTGTCAAGGCAAAGGGTCTCTGCTATGTTGTCAAATACGCTACTCATTAATTTAATGTTCATGTGGTAATCCTGGTCTCTTGGGCATAGATGATGACTTGGAAGAATTTAAGCTTTCAGCACCAGTATTCCTAATATGGAAGACAAACTTTGTTTTTTTTTTTTTTTTTTTTTTTCAGAGGTCCCCACACTTATTGGATATTGTCAACATTGAGTAACCAGGATATAAAGAAGGCAGGTGTCTCTACATGGGCTATTGCTGAGACACATATTGTCCCAGAGTGCAAACTCATTTCAAACTTAACAGTGCTGATGTTTCTGCTTTGTAGGGAAATAAACATCTTGTTAAAAGTTGCAGTTTCTGGGCTTAGGATCCAGTCCCCCTGGTGTATATCATGACTGTTTGATCTGGGATTTGCCACATGTTTAAGACACTGTTGAAGTAGGGCTCAAGTATCTCTCTGTTCAGCAACTCTTATTATTTCATCTTTCATTGGTCTTTTTCAGAACAGGAAACTTATTTTTTATTGAGAAGAAATTTTTGTTTAAGGGCATGCTATCTTCTTCCACTTCACAGATGAGATCAAAAGATGATAATTTTTTTTTACCAAAACCCTACAGAGAGTTTTAGGTCATTAGAGTAGTGTTCTCAATTAAAAAGCATATCCAGCTAAAATAATTACATATTGAGAAATTGTGCTATAATTCAGGTTGATCCTCTCTCTTGTCCCCAGTTTCATTAATAATCAAAAGTTATGCTTTCTAATACTTAGACCATTAAGTAGTTACAGCAAATTATAAGATACAAGCTGAGAATCTATAAAATATATCTACTTAACAAGTATTCCCACATCTCGTCTTATGGCCTATTATTATTCAATACTAGAATTCTCTCACAAATATGTTTTCATAATCCAAGCTAGATATAGCATGGCTGATCCATTAGGAAACATAACTTGCTTTATGCAGAGTGGTTAGCAATAATGCTTTCACATTTGGGAGAGACTATAAAATAAACCCTTAAGTAAATACCACATAGTTGTGATGCCTTTAAACTTCATTTAACAGTGGGCTATCAAGGTGATAAAAATAAAAATAAATAAGGATACGTAATAAGCTTTGTGCTAACGATAGAACGATAAGGAAAAGAAAAACTATTACTCTTGGGAAATTGTTCTATGTAATCAAACTGGATTTGTTAACTGAAGTCTCTTTTATAGCTGTGCACTTATAGTGCTAATTAAACCTTTATTATTGAAAAATTCCTGCAGAGTATGTAACTTTGTTATTATAAATCTCAACATTTTTAGAACTTACTTCCATTTCCTCCCTTGTTTTCAGGAGGAAAATTTCAAACATGTGGGTTTCTTTGAAATGCAAATACTACTTTATAGGAGAACAAGGTGTGCTAATGATTGACCTGAAACATTAGGTAACCATGACAATCCTGACTAATAAATGGAGAAGTAGACTTCTGTTATCTAGATCTATGACTCCCCCAAAGATCTGAAAATCCATAAAAATGTCTTTAATCTATTTTTGTTTTATTGTAAAAGATGCATCTAGAACTAGTTCATTGGATGATCATATAATCAAAGTCTTAAGATTTTTATGATTTTAAATCAATCTGCTTTGATTTGTGAACTCTATGTTATATATGTGAACTCTTACATTGTGTTACCAGAATCAACACCTAGAGTTTCTCTACCATTTTCAGATCAGTGCTATGGCTTCCTCTTCACTTAGAAAGCATCAAGTTGATTACTGTTCATGGAGATAATACACTTGTTAGGTACTCTTCCCTTTTCCTTATACTTGGCATAAAAGATGAAGGGTTGCAGCTTCCAGATTACCCTGGAGAAGGAAAAATGAAAATAATAAAAATGTGATGAAAATATATGTATTATTTCAATGTTTTATAAAGTATTATTGAGAATAGTAGTCCGGAGATGAGGAAAAAGAGATTCAGAAAAGTTAAGCAATTTTGATCATGTGCATATAGCTAGAAATTTGTAGAGTTAGAGATGTAACTGGCTGTAAAACTCATGTTCTTCAACACTAGATTTTACTATTCCTCAGGCTCTGGCAGGAGCAGAAAAGAATTCATACTTTTGCATAACAATTTTTGTGCTAGGAATTGAACATTGGACTTGGCATACACTAAGCAAGAAGCACATGGTGTACAAGTGAGTCACACTTCCAGCCCCTGAATGACAGCTTTGACCAAACATATCATAAACACCTTCAGAGAAATGGATTGAGATATGTGATTTTTTTGTTTTACATTCACTGGAATGTTCTTGAAAGAATGCCTTTGTCGTCATATAAACTCTTTCTAAGAAACAAAATATTTATCATTTAATAAGTAGTAATTGGATGATTTGAACTACCATATTTATGCTCTTCCAATGGGGAAAAAACTAATGCATGGAGTTGAGGCATAGTCCAATTTAATAAAATTATTAAGTGTGGTATTGTCATTTCAATTTACATAAGAAGTGATTACATATGGTCCAATATAATGGTTTTCAGATGTCAGAGTAATTGGAAATATATCATTCAAATTAGGAGGTAGAAAATTAGAACTTAAATTTAGAGAAATTTGTTCTTGGATTCATAATTACCAACTGTTGTACCTTGTATCTAGATGTCCTCCCAAAGCCTCGTGCAGTTGTTGGTGGGGCTTTTTCAGATGTGGCTGGATCTACACTGTATGATGTTGAGATTAAGAGTGTATGATTACTAAAATAGCTCACTGATTGGTTTGGCATAGTTCAGGGTGCCCCCTGCCGAGGTGAGCGCTACCAGCCCTCAGAGCAGGCAGACTGGATAACATATAAAGATACAGAAAGAACTTGTTCTTGTTGCTTGCTGTGTTCTGCCTGTCCTGTTATGACATGAACAGTTTCTCCTCTCTGATGCCCATCTTCCATGCCATCCTGCCTTGGAGCCAGTCATCTATGAACTGAAACCTCTATACACTGTGAGCTAAACAGACCTTCCCTCCTTAAAATTTGAGTGTTGAGTGTTTTGTCAGCAATGAGAAAAGTAGCTAAGATACCAATAGTACCAGTATTGGCTAGATTTGTCCAGTTGAGAGTGATTAAAATCTGATAGGATTAAGCTATCTGAATGTGTATGCCTAATAATAATTATCTTGAGTATACCTAGGCTCTGTTAATTCAATTTTAATAATTAACTTACTATTAATAACTTTTTTGATATACTGAGGGTGTTATTATCTTATAAGGTAGAGTACTTATTTGTTATAGGCAATGAAAAATTATGGGTTGCATATTTTAATATTAGGCATATACAGTCAATGTTAATGAAAGTTTATTATGAATTTAATTGATAATGTAGATGTGATACTAATTATGTACCCACTGAATTAATTACATATGTAACAAAACATGTAAAATTTGATATTATATGCTTTGGTCTATGACTCTAGAATTTACAAAAGATGGATTGGAACATTAAGGACATTGTCCTTCTAGGACATCGTACCTGAGAATTTTCTAAATTGAAAGACTGATGGTTAATGCTCTGGATCAGTGGTTACAAAATGTTTTTTAATACTAGTATGTATTATAAATTTACAAATATTTACCTCCCTATAAATAATGAACATATAATTTGTGCTAACTTGCACATAATAAGACAGAAAGATCTATCATTTAAAAGGGTGAGAGAAAAATAGCAAGCATCTTATATACCTATGTAGGTTTATGTACCCCACTTAGAAGATCACTGATTTTAAATAAGAGCGGTACATAAAGTTAACCTTGTTTGGGAGTAAGGGATAGGTATAAAAGATGAGGGAAATAAAGCATAGATATTCAAATCAAATTTAGAAAATGTGAAAATAAAGATTAGAAATAAGTAATCACTAAATAACATACTGTAATCAGAAATAAACCAAAATATTCTGTTTAGCACAATCTAAGGAAAATGAGAATATAATCTGAGAAAGCAGTAAGTTAAATAGAATTTGACCTTAAAAGAAATTACTAGTAGTATAATTTAACTGGTAGCCAGTGTATGATAACATCAACCTTGATTTATGAGTATTAAGAACTAAAGTATTACAAAGATTAATTTGTGCTTAGTAGCATTTCCAATACTTAGATAATCAAACTTGAGGCTAGGAGTGCAGCAAAGTGTAGAGCATTTGAGTAGCATGTGGAGGGCCCTGGGTTCAAACTCTAAACACCAGGAAAAAAATCAGATTCATAAACAATGCCATCTACCAAATAACCAAAGGTAGTTATGACAGGAGGACACTCCTATTTGAATGCTTACTGTAAAGAAAAGGAAGAGTCTTGGGTTTAGACATCAAACAAAAAGTTGCTCAGAATTATGTTGTCAAAGTTTCTAAAAGTAAAAATTGCAGAAATAGTTGCCAGTAAAAATATTTAAAAAGTCATATGAGCTGTAAAAAGTACTATCCATGCTGACAATGTTGATATAATATATGCCTGATTTGATAGATCTTAGTGCATTACTGATTATTACTAATAACCAGTAATAAGAAACTGTGTTTGATATTTAAAGAAATGCTAGCACTAAGGCAAAGACTTAGAAATCTATTTCTAACAATAAATTGTAAAATCATTATGTCTGCTAATTTGATGGTATGCCAATAGCTGAATATTTTAAAAGAACTGATTGGAAAGGTATAACTTTGGCAGTTAGGACCTTTGGTGAGGCACTTACACATGTGTGTGCACGTGCGCACGCATGCACAGGCACACACACAAACACACAAACTGGGATTTGGAAGTAAAGTTTCCTTCTGAAAATCAAAGAGGTAAAGCCAGTTACAATGGATATGAAGAACACACTAGGACATAATCAAAAGATATCTGTCTAGGTATGACAGCTACTATATACACATGAACATGTCAGTCAAAGTTGCATGGATCTTGCGGATGAAAATGTTGAAAGGACATTTTTCTAGGCCAAAGCCCCACATGCAGCAGAAGGGTGAGAGAGAGAGAGAGAGAGAGAGAGAGAGAGAGAGAGAGAGAGAGAGCGCAGTACTTAGAATTGGAGAGCTTAGAAAACCTCAGTATACTCAAAGTAGTGAAGGAAGGCAGGAAGGCAGAAAGGCAGGGGCAAAGTTGCAGAAATGCTTGTCTGACACATAAAAGTGTTTTGACAAAATTCTCCATTCAGTAGGAAGCCACCAGCTGTTTTAAGTCAGATATGTAAGAATTAAGAGTTTAGGAGGCTCTCTTCAGCTGTAGAGTGATGGAGTCATCCTCATTCCCATCATCACCTTGCAACATATGAAGTGGCAGCTACTGTCATCCAGCAGAGAGATGGCTTGGGCAAGGGAGGCAAGAGTGGCATCCAAGAAAAGTGGTCTGAGGAGAAATGCTTTAGAGGTAGATGGATGGTGTCTTAGTGCATTTCAGTTGTGTGACAGAATGCTTTAGACTGAGTAAGGCAATCACAACCAAAATAACATTAACATACCTCACAGATCTAGAGAAAACACTCTTAAAATTCATTCGGAAACAGAAGAAACCTAGAATAGCAAAGGCAATTCTGGGCAACAAAGGCAAGGCAGGAGGTATCTCATTCCTGACTTGAAACTATACTACAAAGACACAGTGATAAAATCAGCATGGTACTGGCAAAGAAACAGACCTGAGGATCAATGGAACAGATTAGAAGATACAAACAGAACTACAAAGACACTCAGCCACCTGATATTTGACAACGGGACTAAACATGTTCACTGGAAGGATAGCCTCTTTAATATATGGCTTTGGGAAAATTGGCTTTAAACATGCTGAAGATTGAAACTAGACCCATGCCTATCATCATGCACTAAACTAAATCCTAAATGTATCAAAGATCTAAATATTAAAGCAGAAACACTAAATCTACTGGAAGACAAGGTAGGTAGAAGTCTTCGAGACATAGGTATAGTCAGAGAATTCATGAACAAAACGCAAACTGCATGGGAAACACTTTAAGGAATCAAAACTGAAACCTCATATTATAAAACAGTTTCTGTGATTCAAAAAAAAACCACCAACAGAGTGAAAAGAAAGCCCACAGAATGGGAAAGAATTTTAGCCAGCAATCCCTCAGACAAAGAACTTATATCCAGAACATATAAAGAACTGAAAAACATTAAGCTTCCCAAATTCAAAGACCCTCTCCAAAAATGAGCGTCTGAGATGAACACACAGTTCTCAGATGAAGATATGCAAATGGCAAATAAATACATGAAGAAAAGTTCACCATCACTGGTCATTTGAGAAATGCAAATTAAAACAGCGCTGAAATTTTATTTCACCCAGGAAAGAACAGCTGCATCAAAAAATCAACTGATAACAAATGTTGGCGAGATTGCGGGGGAAAAAGGAACACTGCTCCACTGTTGGTGGGAGTGTAGACTGGTGCAGCCACTATGGAAATCAGTATGGAGATTTGTCAAAAAATAGGATTGGAAGTTGTATTCAATCCAGCTATTCCCCTCCTGCATATTTTCCCAGAAAAACTGAAAATGTCATATCACAGTGATGTATGTGTACCCATTTCCATAGCAGCACAATTTGTAATAGCTAAATCTTGGAAACAATCAAAATTCCCATTAACTGCAGAATGGATGAAAAAGATGTAGTATTTGTATATAATGGAATATCACTCAGCTATAAAAAGGATGATCTTGAGGCCTTCATAGGTAAATGGAGGCAACTTGAGACTATCCTCATAAGTGAAATAAATAAGAATCATATTTATAAATGTCACATTGTGTCTAGTGTAAAAAGTAATAGGAACTGTAGGAGTAATAAAACCCAAAATGTGTAATTGCTATTGTAAAAAAGAGAGGAAAATAAAGTGCTCTAAAGGATATAACTGCATGTATGTTTAACTGTGTAAGATAGATAACCATATTATTAAGTTTTTGTTGGATAGTTGAACAAAACTGTTTGCAGTCTCACTGTTTTAATGTCCACTTTGTATGCTTTACTTTTGTAACTTGAACAACTATTCTAAGAAGACAATATGTAATTTATCCACTAGTGATTTCTTACTGTTTGTTTTTTTTTTTGAAATTCTGTTTTATTTCTATCCTTTTCTCTCTTTAAACAAAATTTAAAAATCCCCAAAGTTATTGTTCACTGTTGGGAAGGAACTGAAGTGTAAGACTAAGATCATCCTCATAGATAGTGCCTTTTTTGTGTCCTTACATGGCTGATAGCCAAACAAGTTCCCTTGGGCTGATTTTCTTTTATAAATGAACAAATCTCATCCTTAGAGTGGAATCCTCATTACTTAATCACTTTCTAAATTATCTCCTTAGGTATTAGTTGTCAGCCTGTTAATTTTGGAGACATTAACATTCAGACCCTATCAGTTGGGATGAAGTGAGGCAGAGAAGGAAGTCTGGTTTATTGTTGTTATACTAATAGTATTATTTCTTTTCTTTATTACTGTTGCTTTATAGTATAACTTGAAGTCAAGTATTTGATTCCTCCCACTTGCCCATTGTTGCACATAATTGCTTTTGCTATTCTAAGTCTTTTCTTCCATATGAATTTTAGGATAGTCTTCTCTAGTTCTGTGAGGAAATCTCTTGGTAGTTTGATTGAGATCAATACATCGGTTTTGGAAGTATGGCAATTTCAATGATATTGGTTCTGACTGTTGAGAAATAGGGGATAACTTTCTATTTTCTGCTTCGCTCTTCAATCTCCTTTTCAGAGTCCATTAGTTTTAGTTGAAGAAGTCTTTCATTTCCTTAGGTTAATTCCTTGGTATTTATTTTTACTTGATACTATTGTGAATGGTACTATTGTTAATTTCTTTCTAATGAGTTAGTTATGGGACATACAAAAATTTTATTAATTTTTGTGTATAGATTTTATGTGTTGTTATATAACTGAAATTGTTTATTAATTTTTGGTTGAATTCTTTGTATTCTATGGAGTGCTTCATCCCATCTGCTGGTAATGACAACTTGACTTTACACTTTCATATGTATATATATGCGCCTTTTATGCATTTTCCTTGCTTGTTTGCTCTGTCTAGTGTTTTGAATACTATGTTGAATAAAAGTGGTGTTAGTTGAAATCCTTGTCTCATTTCTGATTTTAGAGAGAAAGCTTTCAGTTATTCTGCATTCAACATGATATTGGCTGTTGGTTTGTCATAAATGACTCTTATCAGATATAGGTAAGGTCCTTTTATACTTAGGTTCTAAGAATTTTTATCATGAAGAGAAGTTGGATTTTGCCAAACTTTTTATGCATCAGTTGAAACGCTCATGTGTTTTTTGTTCTTACTTCTGTTTATGTGATATACTGTGTTTATTGATTGGCATATGTCAAAATATTCTGCCAATCTGGGACAAAACCTACTTACCTACTTGGTAATGATATATAGATCTTTTGATTATGTGTGGCATTTTATTTGCCTATATCTTGTTAAGGATTTTTTTTTTTTGTTTTTCTGCTCATTAAGGAAATGACCTTTAGTTTTCTTTCTTTATTTAGGTCTTTGTCTTATTTTGGAAATAGAGTGATCCTGGTTTTCAAAATGAGTTTGGAGGCACCCTTTCCCTGCCAATTACTTTAACAGTTTGAGGAGTATGTGTGATATAGCCCATAAAACTTTTGTAGAATTCAGCAGTTAACTCATCTGGTCCTGGGCTATTTAGTTGCTATGTGTTTATGATCGCCTCAATTTCATTGATTGTTACTGGATTGTTCAAAAATTTTTTAAATCTTCTTAGTTTAGTTCTGGTATTTTGTATGACACTTATAATATTTCCATTTCATCAAGACTTTCTAAGTTCTTGCAATACAACTTTTTATAGCAGTTACTATAATCTGGATTTTGATGGTGTCCATTGTGATTGCACATTTTTTGTTGCAAATTGTATTAATATATACAAGACAAGAATCTTTGGTCTCTTTTTAAAATTTTTATGTTAAAGATAATAAAACCACACAAAATAAAACAGAATAAAGTCAATCAAAACAAAAAGTATAAGTGACACAGGACTTCAAAACAATATGAAATCAACAATAGTTACCATAATGCCTCTTGTTGCCTTCAAAATAGCTGGAGATATCTTCAGACATGGTAAAAATCAAACAAAATAGAACAAAATATAAGCAATAAAAACAAAACAATGAATGCAATAAAAGAGCTTCAAAACAAGACAATAGTAAATCCAAGACAGATACCATAATGTATTTTGCTGCCTTTAAAATAGCTGCCCATGCCATCAGATATAACAAAATCAAACAAAACAAGACAGAATAAAACCCAGCTCAGCAAAAAATGAAAATGATGCAGGACTTCAAAATAAGACAATAGGGAATTAACAATGGCTACCACCCACAGAAGGAGATCCTCCATAGATGTCACACTGTGTACTGTTATCCGCTGAATAGATGATCAGACCACTAGCCCTAGACCTGAAAGTCAGTGAAACACCAAACTCCACAAGCATCAAATTGCATTTAACCTAAGTAGCTATCATTGCAGCCTGTGTTTCTCTGCATCAGCTGGTCATTTATGGAGGGCAGTGTTTTGCTCTTCTTGTTTCCCAGAAGAGGCTAGGTTCTGATTATCCCCCTGCCAGTGGTGACCTGCGCATGGTGCTGTTTATTGGTGACTTCTTACTGTCTTCCCCAGCAGTCTGCGAATGGCACTGGCTTTGAGCACTTCCTTCTTGGAGACTTCTTGTTCTCTTCCCCCACAGTTCACAGTGGTGCTGATTCATGGGAGAAAGCTGGTGTCTGATTGTCTTTTGTCTCTTTATTTTGGTAAGATTGGCCAAGGGCTTATTTATTTTGTTTACTCTTCCAAAACACCAACTCTTTGATTTGTTGATTCTTCGTATTTTTAAAAATCTTTGTTTTCATTATATTCCTGATCTTTATGATGTCTCCCCTTAATTTAAGTTTGGGCTGGAGTTGTTGTTTGTCAAATATCTTAAAATTTCCCATTATGTTATTTATTTGAGCTTGCTCTGTTTTGTGAGCATTGTTAGCAAAAAGATTCCCACTTAGAACTGCTATCATTTTGCCCCATACGTTATGGTGTGTTGTACTATCATGATCATTTGCTTCCAGAAATTATTTAATTTCTTCTAGATTTCTTCTGAGACCCATTGGGTGTTCAAGAGTTATTTTTTTTACATGTTTCTAAATTGACTGTGGTTTCTTTTATGGTGGACTTCTAGTTTCTTTGCACACTGATATAATAATAAACATAGGATGATTTCAATTCATTCATTGCTTACGTGGACTTTGTGGACTAGGATGTGGTCTATTTTGGAGTAAGTTCTGTGTTCTGCTAGAAAGAATATGTATACTGTTGTAAGATTAAACACTTTAGATATCATGTAAGTGCTTATGTTCAAGGTCATAGTTCAGCTCTGATGTTTATTGATTTTTAGTTTCATTGATCTATTTCTTTGCAAATGTAGGGTACTGGGGTCACCTACTATGACTGCATTAGTGCTTATTTGATCTTCTTCTTTTTTTTTTGGACCTGCATCATTTGTTTCATGAAGATAAATGCTTCAGTATTTAGTACTTATGTATTTACAAGTGTGATCTCTTCTTGTTGGATTATTCTCTTATCTAGTATGAAGCGACCCTCTTTGTCTCTTTTCAGTTTTAGCTTGAAGTTTACTTTGAAAGTAAAATTTCTACTCCTGCTTGTTTTCAGAGTCTTGGTGCATGCAATATTATTTTCAATCCTTTGATTTTTAGTTGATGAATATCTTTCTGAATTATATGAGATTCTTGAAAACAGAGGACTATTAGATTCATTTTTGGGGGTCCCATTCTGCCTATCTATGTCTTTTAATTGACAAGTTGAGGCTCCTGACATTGAGAACTATTACTGAGAGGTGTTCCTACTCTTGCACTTTTCTTTTTTTAATTACTCCCTAGTTTCTCTTTCCCCTTTCTTGGTTTATCTATTCACTTTGCTTGATGTATTCATGCCATCAGGATATTTCTCTTTATTGGCTTCATTGTCTTTGTCTAGGGTATTCTTGAATATTCTCTGGAATGCTGGTTTATTATTCAAAAATCTCTTGAGTTTTTCTTTTTTCATGGAATGGTTTTATTTTTCCATCTATTTATAAAGAAAATATTGCCAGATATGTTAATCTGGGTTGGAATTTGGTTTTAGAGCTTGAAATACTTCACTCCAGGCTTCTGGCCTCTAGCATTTGTGTTGAGAATTTTGCAGTGATTCTAATGGATTTACCACTACATGTGATGTTTTGTTTTTCATTGACCAATTTTAAAAAGTCATTTTGTTGGACATTTGACAACATTTTAATTGTTTGATCATGTGGAGTTACTTTTTTTTTCATCATGCTTAGTTTTTTGTAAGCCTCACTCAGTTTTATGTTGAAATCTTTCCTCATACTTTAGAAGTTTTCTATTATAGTTTCTGTAAATAAATTTTATTTGTTTCTAACTCTGATTAGTCTTTGGTTGATCTTCTTAGTGTTGTATAGTAATAGCTGGATAGCTTTTTCTCATTCGTTTATTATTTTTAAGGCTTCTCTTAATAATATATCATATTTTGACTTTAACTTCAGAAATCTTGTCTTCAGGGCCAGGGATTTAGCTCAGCAGCATAAGTGTTTGCTTGGCAAGCATAAGGTTGTGAGTGTGATCTCCTGTACCAAAAAAAAAAAAAAAAAAAAAAAAAAAAAAGAAAGAAAAAAAGAAATCCTGTTTTCATGTTGGTCCTTTATGATATTTATGAACTCTGTACAAGTTTTTATAAATGGCATTTGCAACTAATATTTCTTCATGGATTCTTATCTTTGGTAAATTTGTCATTCATGTTTTTTAGTTTTTATTTTTAATTTTTAATGTATTTTTATTTTATGAAAAAAGTAAAACAATTTCATAACAAAATAATAGTAGAATAACAATAGCTAATACATTGCATATTGTTATCTTTAAAGTAGTTACTCTGTAAAAAATATAGATATAAAAATTCTCCAGTCAACATTAGCACAATCTATCCTTTTTAATAAACTAAGAGATACTAGTAGTATAACTAGCTTGTATTTTTCCTTTATCCTTCTTTCCTTCCCCTCTTCCCCCAATCTATAATCCATCATCTTACAGTTCCTTAAGGAAAATAGTAAAATGCTGTAAAAATTGTAATAGAACTAATTTGTGGTGTAATGTACATTATATATATACCAGCAATGAGTTTCTGTAAGATTTCCATGTTAAAATTTAGATAATTAATTACTGGTAAGCTATTAACCCATGAAAAGTGCTTTGGGCACAAATTACTTGAAAAAGCATTCATTTTATAGAAACTTACTTAAGATCAGCAAAAAAAGCAAAGATATGCAGAGTAGGAAATTGAAAATTATCTGAAAAATGGTTGCTGCTGTATCTGCAAAAAAGAAGCAAAAACTATTACAATGTTTTGCTCTGCTTTGATGGCTCACTGCTTACTGTTTCCATGCCATAAGCAAGCCTCTTCTGCCATGTCCCATACCAACCTGCCCAGGAGCCAGCCAACCTTGGACTGAAACTAATAGGAGATAAGGTGTGGCTTAGGCCGAGAAGAGGAGCATGCTTGGATCCTAGAATCTGTGTAGCACTGTCTCTCAGCATCCCATATGTAAAAGTTTTCATGGTTTCCTGCAAGGTGTGGAAGGCATAAAGGGACGTAGATGCTATGAATAGCTTGCTACGTTGGTTTTCCTCCTGGTAGACTTCTGTGTGCTCCTCATTGTGTACTTTTTCCTTTTTATTCAGCCCAAGTTCACTCTGCAGAGTCAGTTTCTCCTTTACACTTCAATTTTACTTTTTCAAATAAATTTTGTTGCCATTTTGCTTGTCTTGTTTGATTCATTGTTTGAGATGAGAAGAACTTGAAGACCAAGAAACGAGAATCCCAAAACCTGATAACATTATTTGGCATAGGCAGCCAGGAGGAAACCACATAAGCCTGATGGACACACATTTTTGTTTCTCTCTGAAACGTCGCAAAGGCTTTTGTTTTTCTCTCCTTCTTTCCCTCAGTCTCTTTCCTGCTGAAAACTCATTGGGCTCTTTGCTTGGCACAGAGAGAACTATATGTTGATTTTACAGCCATGGACTATAGGGTAAGGGAATGTATGGCTTTTTTTTCTTTCAGCTGCAACACATTTTTTTAATGTGCTTGAGCTCTTTCTGCAGGTATGCCTTATTGTCCATGCATTTGACGCTACCCCTTTAAAAAATTAGCCTGGTCTCTGCTTACTCCAGTTTTTAATGCTTTCTCATTCTCAGTTTGTGTTGGTCTGGGGTGCCACCATATATTCTGGTCACATGACTAGCCACCAAGCTATCTTTTACACAAAGCTAGATGTCAACAAAATTTACATCAACTGCCACCATCTTTCTTTTCCTTTTCCATTTTTTTTTTAAACTAACTGGTCTTACAACCTAGGCCTCTGATTTGGGCAAACAAGTGGCTTTTGAAAAACAAGAAAGAGGAACCTTTTTTCTTTTAAATTATTTTAATTAGCACAGTGGCTCTTCCTGTACAGAAGAGAAAAAAAATTCATTCATCAAAAATGCCTGAGGCTTTTGCTGCAGTAGAGCAACGCTGGGAAGGCTTGTTCTTATGCAGTGTCAAAGGCCTCTTCTGGGATGATGGTCAGAACTACTCCAAGCACAGCACCAGCAGGTAGTGCCAGGGATGAAACACCCAAGTTCCCCTGGCAGTGTGCTGAGCGTGGGCAGGCTGAAGCCACCTACACCTGCCTGTGTCCTGTGAAGCTTTGGCTGATTTGGCTTCCTCCTTGTCTTAAAGCTCACATGGAGCTATCATTTCCTGGATGAATTTTTTCCTTAAGTGCAAATAATTTAAAAACCTATGCCTGACAGTCAGAGCAGGATAAATGAACTGTATTTAAATTTAACTAAAATAAGTATATAGAAGCAGACCCATCTTTATTCCTAGAAAAAAGAATAGATTCCCATATCTACTGTCTTTAACAAAGTACTAAAGTCTTTTTATTATCAGAGTAAGCTCAAGAAATAATTTTCACAGTTGGATCTATTCTGCTTAAGTAGACATAAAGAAGGTCAAAATGCAAAATAAGCCATCAATGGGCTCACCTGGGTGGCTGAGTGAACTTTCCTTAGGGTAAAGTTCCACCTTTATCCCATGGGAGTGAAAGGACTAGGTAAAGCCAGCACATAGCTTTAGCCTGTCCTCCCCAATGAGTGAATGAGCCCCAAATAGAGACATAAGCCATCAAGGGTTTTTTTTTAAAGTGGTTTTGTGTATGATGTCAGCATCACTCTAAAGGGTTCAGGTAGAGATGTTTGTCTAGTAATTGTTAGGATCTCACAAGGGATACTTTGTGAAGTGCTCAGGTCACCTTCTTCTGCATAGGAAGTCAAGATCTAGTTGTCTCCTTCTCTCTATAGGCCTCAAGATAAACTGATGAGGAATCCTTTTAGACCTCTCTACCTTGTGGATTTCAACATCTTGACCATTAGCCCATATCCTTGATGAGTGGGAAAGGTTTGATCCCAACAATCTGAAACAGAAACGGTTACTTACTATTGCAATACGGACTTAATATAAGCTGGATGGTGGTGAGTGATGGATCAGGGTGATACTTTATGAGACTATTCTCCAGTTACAGCATTTTTGCTTAAAACATAAATGGTGCGATTAAATCCCTTATGTGCATGCTTTTGTATTTCTATCAAAGAGAATGCTCAGGGGGCTGGAGATTTTGCTCAGTGGCATAAACTCCTACCTGGTAAGCATGAAGTTATGTATTTGATCCCCAGTACCAAAACACACACACACAAAACCCAAACCAAACCAAGAAATAAAAAAAACAAACAAAGAGAATATTCAGTACCTATGACATTTAGAGCAGCCCTTGACAAGGAAAAACATATTTTGGATGACTCTGTCCTGAGTCCCCTACTTGTCTTTCAAGAGGATGTGTGTCTCTGTGACCTGTTGGATGAGACTGGGAGGTGTCCTAGAGCTTATCTTTATAGTTCCTTGGCCAATAAACAAGTCTATCCCCTCCAAGTGACTCAGGATGTTTATTAGATCCTAGCTATTCAGAGGAACCCAGTGTTTCTCAGTCCCCTTATCATGTTTCTCAAATAGCCTTATGTCCCACTAGGTGCACACAGACAGCTTTAACCCTTTAGGTCAAACCTAAAGTGATATTTATTACTACTGTAATTCACAATTTATGCTACCCTTCAGAAAGGTCCCGGAGGTAGAAGGTATTACTTGAGTGGACTTTCCCTTTTCAGTAGTAGATTTCTAGCAGCATAAGGAATGACTAAGCCAAAATGTTAGAAGACACAAGTTAGCTTGCAGATGGGTTTCAGTCCTCAATGCTTGCATTTGATTTATCATGGCAAGAGGTCCAATTCATCTTGGCTACTTGCTGTATCATAAAAAGGGCTAGGAGCTATGTAGATAGACAATATGCATTCAAAAGGGGAGAAAACCACCCTGGAGAGGCTATTCTCCCTCCAACAGGACCAAACAGGGACTATAATACTATTTGTGGGTAAAAATGATGCCAAATATGCTAGCCCTTTTTATCATGAGGATAAAAATGTACATTAAAAAGTCTGTTAACTATGATAAATTGAATGGTGTCATACAAGGCACAGAGGGACATCCTACTGTCTTCTATAACCAATTAGTAGAAGTTTTTCATAAATAAACTTACACTTAGTATAAGTTTTTCATAATGGAGATCCATCTTCTAGGGAGGGAGAAGCACTACTGGGACACCATTTAATCTGTTAATAAGCCCCAGACACTTAGCATATGCTACAAAAATTCAAATGGGGCCAAAGACATCTATGGCCCAATTGCCGGATGCAGCCTTTTCTGTGTTCAACAACTGGGACTTTTTATGCTTTAGTGTTGTGACTTGAGCAACTATTTATAAGATGACAATATGAAATTTATCAACTACTGATTTCTTAGCATTAATTTTTTTTTGAAATTCTGTGCTATTTCTACCCTTTTTTCTGTTTTGCTTTTTTTCTTTAAATAAGAGAACCACAATTGGTACTCAGAGGAGAGACAGAAGAGAAAGGCTAAGATTATAGCTGTTGCAATTGGCAATGCTTTAAACCCTTTAGATCACCTAAAAAAAATCCAAGGGACAACCAGAGAAGGAGTTAATCATCTCCTATGATGAACCTGGAGTAATCTTAGATGTCATGGTGAGCTGATTCAACAGCTTATTGATACAGGGGGGGCTCATTCTGTTTTGATTTCTTTCTCTGGAAAACTCTTCTCTAGGTCTATGGCCATAGCCAGGGTTTTGGGTACCCATAGTCAAAGATTCTTTACTCCTTCTCTGATGTATTACTTTGAAGGCCAAATGTTGAACCATGAATTTCTAATTGCTCCACAGTATTCTAACTCCCTTGGTAGGAAGGGATTTACTAGCTAAATTGGAGGAAATCCTAAATCTCTAGCTAAGACCAAGGTGAATTTTACTTGTTGAAACTATACCAGCTCTCCCTGCTCAAATTAGCCAACAAGTAGTATTCATATGTAGAAGTTCTTGCAGTTTCCTGAGAGGTTTGGACAGAATAACATGACATAGATTCCATGGAGGTCACTACCATTTTTCCTCACAGTAGCCCACCCTGTGTTTCTCAGGATATACTTTTTTAAAAACTTCTTTTATTTGACCCGAGTTTGCTTTGCAAAGCCAGCTTCGCCCTTACTCATCAATTTTCGTTTTTCAAATAAACTTTGTCATGTTCAATTTATTGTTTGAGATGAGAAGAACCTAGACAGCTAGAAGTAAGCACCCCAAAATCAGGTAACAAAACTTCTAAAAACTGTGAGTTAAAATAAACCTTTCCTCCTTTAACTTGTAGATGTTTGATACTTCATTCTAACAAGAAGAAAGTAACTAAGGCATTCAGGAATAGTAATAGTATTTAAATTTTTCCTTAATATAATATCACTGTCTATCATTCTTAGTTTTGTAACTTGTTGTTTCTCACAAAATGTAATATTGTGGATACATATCATATGTATGTACACATATTATTGTTTTATGTAGATTTATTGTATTCTATTGTATGCATAATACCATATGGTAAGTATACCAGCACTTACAATAAGTTATAATTGCCCCACTTTTCTCTACTACAAACAAATCTTCAGTTAACATGGAGTGGACTCAGTGGGGTGTACTATTGATTGTTTTCTAGCAATAGAATCATTGGCTCAGAGTATAAATACATCTACAATTTTGGTACATAATGTCAAAACACCTTCCAAAATGTTTTGTGTTTTGAAACTTAAAATGAGAGAACTTATTTTTCCCACTTTCATCAATAAGGAATAATATTATTTTTCATTGTAGCTAATGTATAGTAAAAGATTACTTTGTTGATTACTAGTGAAATTGAGAATCTTTTCCTACTTTTATTGGATATCTATATTTCCACTTTCATGAATTGCTTGTCCAGTGGGAAGTTTTCTTTTTCTTTTGTAATCATTCTTTTTTATATTAAAGATATAATTCTTTCTGATTGTGTCTTAGTAATTTTCTCATCACTTAGACACAATACGTGACACCTACAATTCTAAAAAGGAAAGCTTTAATTTGTCTTAGAGTTTGTAGCAGTTTCAGACCATAGACCAGGCAGAGCAACATGGCAGAGGAAAAAGTATTCATGGCATGGTCTGCAGAAAGCAGAGAAGGGATCAAGGGAGGAGGATAGGCCATGCCACCAGTTATTTATCCCCTGTAGACCTTACCTCCCAATATCATGTTTAGCTACAAACTCATCAGTGGGCTAATCCCCTGATGAGTATCATACATTCATGTCTAATCACCTCCCCAAATTTCTAATTATGAACACATGAGTCTTTGGTGGAACATGTAAGTATAAATGATAACAGATTTCTTGTTTTTTGTCTATCAGGTAGACTAGTATCCATTGTTTTAACTTAAATTTCTGATTATTGGTGAATCTGAGCATATTTTTATATTGAGCATATTTCATGTTTAGTATAAAGACTTTTAAAAATACTTCAAGTGGATTTTCCTTAAAATGTGTGCCATCAAAAGTACTTCAAATGTGTGAAAGGAAACTTTCAAGCAGGCATGATTTACTAATGAAATCCTAAGTTGGATACAATTATACAACATAGAAGATGGATATAATTATACAACATAAAAGATGAAATTTTAAAATTTTCATGTGTTTAATTGACAAGATATATCTGCAATTTTCTAATTTTAGATCTTATTTTTCTTTGTGGAATAAATACATTTTCATGGCAGATTTACAAATGACATACAGTGTAGAAATGTTATTAATATATGTACACTTTCTGCTATTATGACCAATATTTGGGACACTTTTACAACAGAAATCAAATCTCACTATCACCTTCTAATATTACACTTCAAAGACAATAAATTCGTGTTTTACTTTTATATTAACTCTAAGTACTTAGACTTTTTAGTTGGATCACATTATATACATTGTTTCAATGACATGAAGGAAACAATGGAAATTCTGAAACCAAGCACACTGGAAGAGATTTGCTCACAGCCTGTTCTATTTGGAAGATGCTAGAGAGCTTCATTGATGTAGAAGAAGTTCTCCTTGTGGAATTTACATTGCTGGAGTTGATTTTATGCACTATATCTGCTACCTACTCTTATAGTTGGGATTTATTGCCTGCAAAAATCAGTGTCTATTTTGTAATGTGGGCTTTGATCTCATCCTTCAAGAGTGCAAAGGAAAAGTGATTCTCTTATATAAAACTGGATGTGGGATAATATAAGGGTCAGACAACATAGGGAACTTGAAGAAATGGGGTGAGTGGTGACTTCAGTCAGATGGCAGTAAAGTAGTTATGGTGAATCTCATTTCACAAGTGACCATACTCAGCCTCACAGAGACTGAGATCTTCTTCAGATAAATAGTGGACTGGAGTAAGATTCTAATTCTTGCTTTCTCCACAGTATGGTCAATGTTACGGATTAAAAACTAGGGTCAACTTAACACCAGCTGAATTAACATAGATGGTCCACCTGAGGAAAGTTGCCAGCATAAATAAAGATGTGGAGAAGAAGAGCAGAGCATTGTGGGTTCTCCTAAATGTTACGGTTTTGAGCCATTGGTTCTCTTGGAGGAGCTTGTGATGACTAGCTTCCCCATTGTGAATTCTACCATTGTCATCAGAGGAGCAAGGGACCTTGTTGGTGAGAGTGGCTGTGGTTCACTTTGGGGCAGCTCTGGTCCTTACTTTGAGCATTGTTTCCTGGCTCTGGAGGGGAAGATATATGCCACTTAATCTCAAGGAGAAACTTGTCATGCTGTCTTTCTGGCATGTACTCGGCTGTCCTTACTGTTCGAGGATCTCGGGACCTCCGTGTTGCTGAGTATGGCTGTGATACTTTTCAGGGCAGCCTTGGTTCTTATTTTGGGCATGACTTTTCAGCACCAGTGTAGAAGCCTCAACCTGCCAGCACAACTCCTTAGCCCTGCTGGCATAGACTTTCTAGCTTCCACCACTGACCATGGTGCCTTCCCAGCACAGACACAAAAAAGAGACTGGCATGAGTCCTTCTTGTGGGCACTAGACCTCCAGCTGGACTCATGGGAGACATTGTCATGGGCTCTAAAAATTCTTCTGGACTGATGCAGGACATTGCTGTGGGATCCAGTTTCTTGGCTAAATATTCTGGGTCTTTAGTGTTGTGGCCAAATTTCCTGCACCTTGTGTTAAACTCTGGGTGACCATCATAAAACAATATTATAAATTCTGCATCCTGATTCTAATTGTTCTCACAACCCCTGAATACAACAATCAGCATCTTTCCACTTGGAAGATAATTCTTTTCAACATCCCCAGTATTGTGCCTTTGGGTACTCACTCAACAGTTCTTCATAATGAAGCAGATGATTGTGGAGAATAAATCCTTAGGAACTGGAGACCTAGCCTTGAGTGTACATGGATTGGTTAATTCTAGAGACCTTTTTCAGGCTAAATAACCCTGCTATTTACCACAGATTTGATGTATGTCTAGAAATGGTCCAGGAACTATGAACGAAAAATAGTGTGTCATTTCCAGGCAGAAAGGGCAAGAATTATTGTGGGATTCCACCAGTAAGTATGCTTTATCCCCTTGCTCAGCAATGTACCAGATTTTGTGTAAACTAATTTAATTTATTAATCTTTAGTAACACTAGAATAAGACAATTTGAATGTTGACAGGAGTGCTTGGTAAGATGAAAGTTAAATGACTCACCCAAATTTGACCTGCCAGCAGAACATCTCAACTCATATGCCCTCAATCTGAGTCAGTATTCAAAGTACATATTTTGCTTATGGGATTCAGATAGGAATTAGAACCAATATTTGTTCATATAATTCTCTCTAGTAGACTAATCTTCATGCTTTTTTATCTTTAATTAAATTGATTTTTATGTAGGCACAATTTGGAGATCCTAGAAACACAGTTAATGGGCACTCTTGATGTTACCACACTGAGAGGGCTCTCAGGACTTCAGTAAGGTTTATTAAATTCCTTCCATTATTTTCCTTTGTGCTGTTATATTTCCAGAAACTCTTTTGGACACTCTGATGGATTTTAGTGCATTTATATTTTGATTAAAGTCATCTCAGAAGGAAGAAAGTGGTATTCAGGGTAACTGTGTTAGGCACTGTACATAAGGCTTCTTTAACTCTTTATTTCCAGTCTCTAAGTTAGGTATCAGTATTCACTGCTCTAACTCAAGCTTCCCTTAGGCATGTTCTCCTAAAGTTCATAGATGATATGCACATTTTCCATGGGCACATGCTCAGTAAGAGACAGCATGATTATTCTAATCCAGGGATGCCAGTCTCAAAAGTTCTCTGAGTTCTACCTTATATCTAAACATAAAGATGTGAGTAGTATTATTCATTTTGCTCTAGAGCCTGTTCGTCACTGTTAGCACCATCAACATTCTGGACCAGAGAGGTCTTTGTTGTAAGGGCTGTTCTAAGCACTAGGTCATGTTTCTCTGGATCCCTGGCCTTTACCTAAAGATTCCACAGCCCCCTCAGTTGTGACCACCAAAAATATCTTTTGACATGTCTTTATGTCCCTGGAGATGGAATATAAAATTTTCCCATTCATGAACCACTGGTCTACATGTACATTTCTGTGTTGTTGAGTACATGGGTTTTGTCTTGGTTGGTTTTCTCTCATTGTTGAGACAAAATATCTGATGCCCAAAATGAATAAAGGAAAGGTTTATTTAGCTGACAGTTTTTGGAGGTTTCAGTCTGTACTCAGCTGGCTCCAAGGCAGGGTGGCATGGCTAAGAGGCAACCATTCATGCTGGCCACAAGCAACAAGAGCAAACGGGGCAAAAAAGAGGAAGGCACACCTCCTTCCCTTCCTTATATTGTATGTGGGGTACCCACCCCTGGGTGAGTGCAGCATTCACACGATCAATCCCAGTGCTAGACAACAAACCAATCACAAAGGTTAGATTCAGCCTCCTCCATGACTGCATCAGGCTTTGGGCGACATTTAAACAAACCACAACTGGTTTCAATTGTAGAGGAAGGTTCACAGTTGGAGATACAGTTTGTTTGTTTTTAAGGATCTTGCATATCATAGTATACTATAAATATCAATTCAATGAGTGTATATGGCATATATAATTCTGAGTTGTCTTTTTTCATTCTTACATGAACTCTTCAAAGTCTGCATTCCCAATTCAAAATTTATTGCTTAGTTTTTCTTTACTGTTGCAAAAAGCATGTGCTTTGAACAGTTGAGTATGTGGAAATCAGTTACATGAACACTAGGTAAAGCCATATACAGCATAGTTTCAACACTGAAATAGCTGAGCACAAAGACTGAAGACTCATCACAGCCTACATTTTTGTGCCAGCTACCATAGTAAGATTCTAACAACAAAAAATATATAATCTTCATAATTCAAGGCACAAATACATTAAGAAAGTTTCTGAGGGCATCATGGTTACAGAAGGCATGGACAGAGAGCTACACAGGACTGATACTGAAGCCTATTAGTTCTACCTATGAAGATATCTTACCATGTGACAACATAGACCTATAAAGCCCTGAGTAAGGTCCGGCATTCTGTGAATTTTTTGTTTCACCGAGGTGAAATGAATGTAGTGACTTAATTTAGAAGCCTGGTGTGCCTAAAGCATGAACGTTGTAAAATATCTCTGGGTAATTACCTGGAAAGTACTAATCCTACAGAAATTCAAAGGACTTTTCTGGATGCAAATTATATTATTCTGTAGCAGAGACCCTCATGGCTGGAAGAAGGGGTTGGTGAAGAGTCTTTTGAAATGAGAGGCCAAGTTAGGTGAGGTGATTTACTTAAGGTCATGACAGAGTTACGAGGTGAGCTCTCCAGTTGGACCTATGATCTCTTGTCAGGTATTGCTGGCTCCATTCTAAGAGACACAAAAATTGTCTTTGATTCTATATAGTAAGGCACTTTTCAAAGACTAAATGGAGCCATAGTTTCTGAGTTGATCTGTGGGGAGAAAAATGGAACATGGCAGCGCATGGATTATGAGAATATGGGACAATTTTTTCTTTCTTTTCAACCCTTCAAATGGTAAAGATCAGAGAATACCAGGTCAATTAGGGGCTACACTTGACTCTCATAGTGTCTTTGCCCCATTCCCTACTCCATTGCAGCCTTTTTTGACAGTTGGGGACATAATGACAAGGCAGGGATCTAGGATGCCTTGAGATGAGCCAGAATGATGAAAAGTGAGAACACGATCAGGAAATACAGGAACAAGAATCTACACCTGGGTGTTGGTTCATCTACCAAGCAGTCAGTTTTCAGTTTCATCTGTTTACCTTACCATCAGTCCATCACACACAAAAAAGACCCTCATACATAGCAGGTCTCCAGATGAGGTTTATTTATTTCCATATGAGGTCGAGAGAGCAAATAGACTTATCCAGAGGTTGAGAATGCTTCATGGGTTTTGATTTTGGACTGATGCCTGTATAGGAAAATATATGACATCTTTGGCTCCAGAATCCTATCCAGCAGACATAGTATGAAGATTCTATGTCACCATTCAGGAGTTCAAATGAAACACACTTTTCTCATATAAAATAAGGAGATAAGTTAAGGAGATGAAGAAACCCAGGGAACACTAAGCAATGAGGGAAACTGTTACTTCAGTTGAACAAAAATGATATAATTAACTTCTTGCCTTCGCCCAACCCTGGCTGGGCATTTGTTCCATCCCAAAGAAGTGACATGAATTCATAGTGGATTTCCAGTGGAAATTCCAGTGGAATTCCAGTATTTCCTCTCTTTTCTCCACATACTCTCTGTAAGGCATTCATGTTTGAGTTGACATTCCAATGGCCCCCTTCACTACTGAGTAAAATTATATTAGATATTTGATTTTAGCGGGTCCATTTTAAGACCATGTATTTCCTTTCTTCCCTTTTACAATGTGTTGCTGAGGCTCGGTCATCATACAAAAGGCCTGCACTGAGACAGTGAATATAGGGTTCTCACATTCCCAGGGCATGGGCTAGCTCCTGAGGAGTGCTTTCCTCAAACCAGTGGATCAATTCAGTGAAGCAGGAGGTAGGAGGATTCTCTTGAAGAAAGGGCTTTTTCTGGTTAGAAACTCAGAGGTTTTCTTCAGGTCCAGAAAATAAAGACAAGAAGACATTCAGCCATAGAATATAGTGGTTATGAAGTAGAGTATTTTAAAGGAATAAATATAATCCTTTCATCAAAATGAGATCTGTCCCTATTTAGAGCCAGGCATAGGACTCTGGGTGTAATTGGAAAGGAGACTAGAAAGGCACCTCTTAGATGAAGATTCTCCTCAACAGCCCCAGGATAAAATGAACTAAGTGTTCAGCAAAATCTGTGAATATCAACAAAAGGATTTGAGACAGGTCCTTAAGGAGACAATCACATGCAGCACAAAGAAGACTGGACACTTTTGATGAATGATGCACAGTATTTCATCCCTCCCAATGTGTAAGCAGAAATAATTCACAATTCACAGTACAAAATACGGTGGGCTAAATAAGTCTTCTGGTGAATAAGAATTCTAGGAAAACCTGCAGTGGCTCCTCCACCAAAGGTGAAATGGAAGACAAAAGTCTTTTGGGAAGTTCTGAATACCAGGGTAATGATGTAGGTTTTAGAAACACCAGGGACAGATAATAATGATGTCACTCCATTACTGGGTCAATAGATGGTAAGGGTCTCTGCTTCGACTTTCTTTAAACTTCTGGCCCAAATTGCCCATCACTTGTAGAGTGAATGATAAAGGAAATAACAACCTAGAGAATTTGTGACTGTTGAGGGGCACCTCAATACATGCTTTAAAATGATGAACTCCTTGTTTTTAGCCAAATTAAGAGACATGCATATGCATGTAAAATCTGTCCATCTCAATAGACAATTGGTCAGAAATTGTTTCATGTTGCAGTTAATCTTCACTTTTTTTTGTCTTTTTCAGTTTTTATCGGTACCAGGGTTCGAACTCACGACCGCCTGCTTGCAAGGCAGGGACTTATAATCTTCACTTTTATTCCTCATCATACTAGTTTCATGTATGCCCTCTCAAACTTGGAAATAACTTCAGACAAATCTCTTAGAGATGTAGCCTTTCTAATATGAAAGATTTTCAAACTTACCAGGCATCTGCAACTTTCCAAAGAAAACAAGGGGTATCCTAAGAGGCAGAAGATTGCAAATTCTCTTACCATCACTTTTTGTTAATTAACTGCTGATTTTTGCCTTCTTATCAGAACCGTGGATCTCAAAGCTATTTGGCATAAGAGCCGAAAACAAAGGCAGCAAATTTCTATATCCCTGTCTCTACACATTTTTTGCCATTACTGAAAGGTTTCTTACTTTGTATAGGCTTTGTAAAAAATTACTCTCAACAACATTTAATATACGACAGGTATTGTTTTAAATACTGTGCTTGCAACATTAATCCTCATCACAAGACTTTAAGGTAGGTACCACTATTGATGCTGCTTTTACCAATAAGGAAGTAGGGGTTGAAAGAGTTGGTAGCACCAACTGGTCACAAATGGCAAGACTGGGACTGTGAGTCATATCATATGATCTGCACATGTGTTTTCAAACTGAAGAGATTTGTTGGTGGCAGAAATTCCCACAGACTTCTATGGTTCTGATTCACATCTTGGTGAGACAAAATGATTTCTCCTTGTTGCCACAGTTTCCCCATAACTTGACATGAACTCCTTTAAAGCTGTAACCTGATGCCAGAATCCAGATTACTGAGCCTTTTAACAGTTCTTCAGTAGCCTGATGATGATACAAATTTTCTCTTTTAGATTCCAGATATGATTGATCATATTGTTGATTTTTAAATGTTAAACAAACTTGCATTACTTGTACAAGGCACACATAGTTTTAGTATGTGCTATTTTTATATATTACTTAATTTTAATCTATAATCTATTAAGGATTTTTGTTCTTATATTCATATAGGATAGTGGACTATAGTTTCTTTGTTTCTTGCATTGATTTTAGTATTATAGCAATACTAACTTCACAAAACCAAAAATTTCTCCTTTTTACATTTTTCTAGAATTGGGTATAGTTCTTTTTGAAAATTTGACATTTTATTTTTTCCATTTTTATTTTGCACTAGTATGTGTTTGCAGGATCTAATGATTGCATTACTCATGGAGAGTTGGTACATGTGCATATCTAAAAATTTTAAAAGCAGTTTTCTCTCCCTTATACTCACTTTTTCCATCTCCTGGTCCATGTCCCACTTGCAAAAGTTGTAGTTCCCTATTTCCTATTATCTACACTTTATTTTGCTCTTTGTTTATATTTTGGGTTTCTGATATAAGAGAGCCATCTGATATTTAAGCTTGTATGTAGGATTTGTTTCAATTAACATTAAGGACTTAAGGTGTGCCCATTTACCCTACAAACACATTCAGCTTATGTTTCATGGAAGAATAATACTTCTTTGTGTATAAATACCACATTTTATTTATCCAATCAACTATTGACAAACAGGCTGATTCTAAGATTCAGCTAATATGAATCTTATGTGCTGCTATAAATATGAATATGTATGTATGACTACAATATATTATTAACTCGGGAAGGTATTTAGAAGGGGAATAACCGGGTCAAGTGTAATTTCTATTTTTAGTTTTCTGAAGGAATCTTCATACTAATTTAAATAGTGGTACTAGATTACATTTCTACCAACAATGTAGAAGAGAACATTTCCTCCTGTAGCTTCAACAGCATTTGTTGGATTTCTTGATGATAGTAATTTTTTTCTGGAGAAAGATGAAAGGCATCTCAGTGTTGTTTAATTTGCATTTCTCCGTCAAAGATGCTATGTGAATTATGTATTTATTGTCCATTTGTACTTTTCTGAGAAGTATGTATTGATTTCAGTTCCTTATATTTTGACTGATTATTTTATTGGGGGTAATTTTTTACTTTCTTATTTACAGATATTAGTTTTCTGCCTGAGAAACAACTGGAAAATTATTTTTTCTCATTCTGTGGATGGTCTGTTTATACTGTTGGTTGCTTCCTTTGGTGTACAGAAGATTTTTAATTTGATAAAAACCCATTTGTTGGCTCCTGTTGTTGTTTCTCTTGCAATTAAGGTTCTGTTCAGAAGCCCTTGCCTGTATCTGTATCTTCAAGAATTTTGCCCATTTTATCTTACATCAGATTGTTTATGTTCAATAGTTAAATCTTTGATCCATGTTGATTTTTGTTTAGTACATGGTGAGATATGTGAGGCTGGATTCAATCTTCTACATGTGGGTAGCCAGTTTTACCAGCATCATTTATGCAAGAGGTTATCTTTCCTTTGTCTTTGTCAAAGATAAGATAGCTGAATTTTCCTGAGATTGTTTCTTCATACTCTATTTGGGCCAACTGATTCATGTCTGTTTTCATGCTAGTACCATGCTGTTTTTATCACTGTAACATTGTAACATAACTTGAAATCTGAGATTGTGATATTTCAGGTCTGCTCATGTTTCTCAGGATTGCTTTTGCTATCCTGGTTCTTTGTATATTCTAGATATTTGTCCCTTCTCTGATTAGTATCTGACAAAGTTTTTTCCCATTCTGTAAGTTATTTCTTCATAGTACTGATTCTTTTTCTGCAAGAAGCTTTTTAGTCTGACAAAATGCTCTTTGTTGATTCTTGCTATTATTTCTTGTGATTAAGGCCCTTATGTTTTCTAATGTTTTACATATTTTATTTTCCAGAAGGTTTAATGTTTCTGTTTCAAATGTTCAGATTGTTGATCAATTTTTATTTTAATTTAGTATATGGTGAGAGATATGGGCCCAGTTTCACTCTTCTACAAACAGCCAGTTTCCTAACACTACTTGTTGAATGGGCTTTTTTTTCCCTCCAAAGAATGATTTTGACTTGTTTGTCAAATATCTGGGGAGGTTTCTGTATTCCATTGAAGAATTCTGTTCCATTAATCCACGTGTCTGTTTTTGTTTCGGTACTATGACATTTTTATAATTACTGGTTTGCAGGAGAGTTTGAAGTTTAGTATTTCTGTGTTACCTGCTTTGCTCTTATTGCCCTAAATTACTTTTGCTACTCGGAGTGTCTTCTGGCTCTGCATGAATTTTAAGACTTTTTTCTCTAGATTTGTGAAGTATGCTATTGATATTTTGATTCAGACTCCATTTAATCTGCAGAACAATTTTGCAAGCATGTCCATTTTGACAAATTTGTTCTGCATATAAAGAACAAGGGACATCTTTTCATTTTCTGATGTGTCCAGAGTGTTATAGTTTTCTTTGTAGAGGTTTTTCACTTACTTAGGTTGATTCCTAAGTATTTCGTGTTTCTTGAAGTGACTTGGATGGTATTATTTTCAAAAGATCCTGCTCATCCAGTTCATCATTGGTATACACAAATACTAATGATTTTTGTGTATTGACCTTGTATCTTGCTACTTTGCTGAAATTAGTTATTAATTATAGAAGTGTTTTGGTTGACTTCTTTGGGTCTTCTATTTAGAGCATCATGTCATCTGCAAATAATAATAATAATAATAATAATAGTGGTAATAATAATAATTTGAGTTTTTCTTTTCCTATACATATCCCTTTTCTTTCTTTCTCTTCCCTCATTGCTGTGGCTAATATTTCATGTACTATGTTAAGTAGTAGAGGTGATAGTGGAAGTTGTTGTCTTGTTCCTGATTTTAGGGGAATGCTTTTGGTTTTCCCCATTCAGTATGCTGCTGCATATTGGTTTGTTATAGATAGCATTTATGTATTTATGAAGAAGTTATTGATATTTTGATGTGGATTCTGTTGAATTCATCAGCCAATTTGAAAGATGCTTCTGTTAACAAGATTAACTCTTCCAATCCATAATGCTTCTCATTTGTTTACATTTTTACATACTTTTCACAACAATGTGGTGTATTTTTCAGTTTTCACTTCTTGTACTTCTTTTGTCAAATTTATTCCTAAGTGTTCATTTCAGAGCCATTGTAAATTAAGTTATTCACTGAATTTCATTTTTGGAAGATTACTGTTATCATATTAAAATATAAACAAATGCTTCTATATTTGTCCTTTATCCTAAAGGCTTACTAAATTTGCCATTAACTGTCATATTTTATTGTTTCAATTCCTTGAGATTTCTTATATATAAGATCATGCCATTTAGAAATAGAGATAACTTTAATCTTTCAAATTTCTACACCTTTTGTACTTTTTGTTTCTAGCTGTATTCCTTTATTTAAGTTCCTTTGTTAGACCATAATACAATATTGGATAAAAATGATAAAAGCAGGTATTTTTAGCTTGCTACAGGTCTTAATGTCGTCATTTAATCTTCTCTTGATTCATTCTTTATCCAAAGAAATCATTTAAAATGTTAAATTATACCACATCACTACACTTCTGAAGCATTCTGATGGATTTCTAGCATACTTAGAGTATAATGCAAATTCTTTTTCTTGGCTTGCAATATCTGTTATATTCTTTTTTCTCCAGTCTTATTATTACCTTTATTTTTTAAAAATAAATCAATTTAAACAGAAGTCATATACATTTATCAGGAACAACGTGTAATGACTCAACTGGAGTATTTACCATATACATCATTTCATAAACTTTTTTTCTTTGGTGATGACACTTAAAACTCTTATTAACTTTCAAGAATAACATGCATTTTTATTATCTATAGTCACAATAGATTTCTTGAAATTATTCATCCTAGTTTATTACTGATTTTACTCTCTGTTTGCCGGTTATATGGACTGTTTTTAAAGATCTAAATTTACCCTCTTCTATACAAATGCCATCCTTCTTCTTGAACAAACCAATTCCTTTAACTCTTTTGGCCCATTGCCCTCATTCAAAACCATCTGTAAAAACTCTTTTCATTAAGGAACCAATTCAGTTTCCTGCCTTTTGTTCCCAAGTGCTCCTGGAAAAAACAGCCTCAAGATTTAATCTCAAAGTCCAACTGCACCCAGTGTTTCCTTAGTGTTTCACTGTTATCTTCACAGAGACCATTTTCGTTTGACTAATTCAGACTTTTTTCACTCTTCCCATACCTGTGACCTCCAATATATCAACCTTCTTGTGTAGTGCTAAGCCCTTCATCTTTGTTTTGAATCCCTTCTTCCTGCTTCCTCTGTGAACTTATTCAATTAATTATTCTCAGTTTCTTTGCTTTTCCTTCCAGGTTATGTTTCCCACATCTTCTTACTATTAATAACTTTCTGAAGTTTTGCCATTATGAAAGCAGTTTACTTTTATTTATGAAACTATCTTATAGACATGTTCGAGTTCAGACAAAAAAATGTGAGTAACAAATAGTTCCATTTCCCTCTAGTAATAAGCACTTTTTTTGGTGTATTTCTTTCCATTATTTTCTGTTTATACAGGTTTTCAAGCCTTCCTTTCTTTCTTGCCTTATGTTCCTTTTAGATACTCAGTTGGCAGGTTTACTGACATTCAGGACATAGTTTAAATCTTGCCCTCTTAGAGAGTGCTTCCCTGATCATGTAACTAAAGTAAACTCATAGTTCATAGTTACTTCCAATCCTTATCTTATTTCATCTGCTTCATGGTATATACTGTGTTTTATTTTACTTTTTCAATTTAAAATTGTGTTTTGCTTCATGTCCTCACCCCAGAAGCTAGAAATGTATGTTTCAAAATTTCTAAATATTGTCAGTGCCTGGTACAGAGTAGACCCTAAGTAAACATTTCAGAGTGCATCAATGGCAGAATACTCTTAAAAGTACAACGTAAAAGACATTTACAGATATTTTTTATTGAGCTCAGCAGTCCAGACATTATCATACAATTGTTTCTGTTTAAAATCATGACTTTTTAGATTATTATGCTAATCCTCTGAAAAGTTTGAACCCTCAAACCATAATTTACCCTGTTAACTACATAAAATTGTCCCTCTTTTTAATACATTATTAAATAAACATTTTTTACTTTATACAGTGTTTTTTCCAATTAGAATTTGAGATCCAAAATAGCAGATAGCCTTTGATTGTTTTTCCACTGATGTATCCCTAGCATCTAAAATGAGGCCAGGCACATAAAGGGTACCCAATAGATATCTGTTGAATGCGTGAATACAAATATTTTAATATCAGTAGTGAATTTGCAGTTTTGCTTTTTGGGCTAAGAAACTTAGATCTATAGTCTAAGTGCAATGAATGATCTACAACCACTCTTCAGATATGTAAATCTCTTAGGAAAGAAAGAAAAAAGTGGCATGGAAAAGAGGAAGCTAGCATTTGGCAAACTTCAAACATGTAGGAAGCACTATATTTTGTTTCTTGTACTTACACATTCATATTCGCTTATATATGGTCTCTGACTGCTTTTACACAGTAACAAATATGTATAGTTGAAGCAAAGACTGCATAGTCCCAAAGACTGAAATGTTTACTGTGTGGTCTTTCACCAAAAAAAGTTTTTCACCTCCTGGGTTAGATGGTCAAATCTGACACGAAACACAAGTTAGTTCTTTCAGATCTACTTCCTGGTCAATCTGTCAAATTTATGCTGTCTTCTATTTTTTTCTGACTATCTTTTGTTTTTCTAATGTTATGTACACAAAGTTGGGAACTGAATGTTTCATTCTCATTGATACACAGTTTTGCTAGGCACAATAGGTATAAGGAATTCATAGGACCCCTATTTTTAAAAGAATATTTTAAAAAATAAGGAAACAAAAATAAACATTATCAAACTTGGATGAAATTGTACTGTATCTGAACATTTTGTCATTGTGTGTTAATTCAAAGATATGGACAACTGGAAGCTATGGACTCTTCAACACAATACAGATGTCTAAAATGGGGGAAAACCTGACTATGTCTGTGTGAGGGTGAGGGTGAGGAGAAGAGATAGGATCTTTGTGGCTGAGACATGAAGTGGATGATGAGATCAGGAAATGTGTAGGTCTCAGGGAGAGACAGTGTTTCATACTGTACTATACATTTGAAGGAAACATAAGTTTTATGGGCTCTCAAGATAAAAAAAAAACATGCAAAACTTCTGGACACTAGAATCTCTGGTCCACCTTACAAAAGGGGCAGCTATACAGAGGGGTGTCTTAGAAGACACCGGCTGTGATCATATTTTGAAGTTCTAAAAAATAAGTTATATAGAGCGTCTATATTTATATTATAAGTCATAGCATGGACAGGAGGTGTGTTTGCATCTTAATATCTGCAGATGATGTTTCTGAATGTCAAGCTAGTTCTGAGGTATTTGTAAGAGTTTGTAAAAGAAATGAGGGAATGAAAGGACCTCTTTCAATGATTGGATTATTTTCTTCTACTTGTTAAAGACAAATGATATCAATATACAAGGGAAGATGCAGCAACTTAAAGTCATCATCAAAATGTCAGCAGTACTTAGCAAAATTTACTGAACATAGATACTATCAGGGATGTGAGTGAAATAAGAATAACAAGATAAGTGAATGGTGGGGAATACTCTGGATAATAAAAATCAAAACAAAATAAGAGCACCTCATTCTTCTTGAGTCAGCATTTAAATATGCACTGTCTAGAAACTCTGTTATCTTGATCCCAGAGCTCTTCCTTTTATGTTATGAACTTATAACTTTGGAATTTTATGTGTCATCTGTCAGATGTTCTAATTTGTCATCATAATGTCTATCAATATTCTATGGGTCTATTCTACAGTAAGGAAAGACTAATATCAAGGCCATATTACACATAATTGCCAAGGACACTAGGACAAGTGTGATTTCCTATATCCACTTATTATCATAACTTCTTTGACTTGTCTTTTACATGAGAAAATGTCAGCAAAAAAGAAACATAAGCAAATAAAATTGCTTTAGGAAGATATAGAGAGATGAGAAGAGGAGGAGGGAGGAAGAAGGAAGGAAAGGAGAAGGGAAAAGTGAGAGGAAAAGATATGGTGAGGTTTGCTCTGGACAACTGAAGAAATGAGCAATATTCACATTAAGGACAAGCAAAAATGTTTTTGTATTCTGTAGACTGTCTCTTTACTCTGCTGAAAGTTTATTTTGGAGTGCAGAAACTTTTTAATTTGATATGATCCCAATTTTGGATTCTGAGTACTTTATTCCATTTGTTGACTCTTGATAGTATTCCCTTGGCACAACAGAGTTCTTTTCAGAAAGTCTTTGCCTGTACCTATGCCTTCAAGAGTTTGACCAGAAATGCAAGTTAAAACAATACTGAAGTTTCATCTTAATCTAGAAAGAATGGCTAACAAAAACCAAAAAGCAGATTTTTCTCTTTTAACAACCAACCTGCTTAATGATTGTTCAAATTTATGATCCAGTGCTTGAACTTATGATTTGTCTTTTTGTTGTACAGTTTTGTATATCTGGTTTATAAAGCTTCAATGTCTGTTTCATTTATATGATACCATAATTTATAATAAAATTCATTTATATGATACTGAATATAAAACTATAATAGTTTTATATTCTGTCACACATTGCTGAACTGCATGTAAAAGTTATGCTAATAAAAGCAAAGTCAACAAACTGGAAATTTCTTTAGCTATGTTTTTCTGAATATTATAATGTATGTATTGTATAAAATTCTTCATTTAGCGAACAGTTCACTTAATGACCAGTCACAGGTTAGAAATTCATTAGTTAAACAAGCAATGTCTATAATAGCAAATGTTGGTGGGGCTGCAGGAGAGAATTAAACTCTTCCACACCATTGGCAGAAATGTAAACTAGTACTACCATTATAAAAATCAGTAGGGTGATTCCTCAAACTATTAAAACTAGAATTTTGTTCTAGGTATTTTCTGCAAAAAGTCAAAGACGTGATGTTACCACGATATATGCATATCTATGTTTATAGCAGCATACTTAATAATAACTCAATCTTGGAAGCAGCCTATACATATATCAACAGATGAAAACATAAAGAAAATAAGGTATTTATACACACCAGAGTACTGATCTACCATAAAGAAGAATAAACATGAGTCACTTGGAGAAAAACAGATGCACCTTGACACCTTAATGTCAATGGAATAAATCAGTTGCATGCTTGGATATCACGGGGTTTCTTTATATGAGAAACCTAAGATATAAATGAAGAACAAAATAAAAGATAGATGCAATAATTGGATAAGGAGTTAGATCCTTTGAAATGAGAAGGAAGGTCAAGAGATGGAAGGAGGGGAAATGGAGGTGAAGTGAAGAGAATAAAAAAAATTAATATGTGTTTTGGATTTGTATCAACTCCACATGAGGAATGTAATCAATATGTACTGAAAACATGTACTAATAAAAAATAAAAATTGAGAGAAAAGAAAAAAAGCCCAAAACTGTAATAAAACAATAAAAATGAGAACAAAAGAATGTACACCTTAGAGGAATTCAACATGACTGAATACAAGAGGAGCCTCATTCAGAACTACTTAGATAAGTTCAACTAAAGCACTGGTAATTGGAAGAAAGAGGAGGAATATATACTCGAAAATTAAAATCAATTTGACATAAGAGACTAGTAGATCAAGCCAAACATAGATAAAGAACTTAATAAAATGACCAGTCAGCCCACCTGGCTGCTGATTGGTCAACAGGGGGCTGGAGATTTAGCTCAGTGGCCTAAGTGACTGCCGGGCAAGTGTGAGATTATGATGGGTCAAGTATGTCATACTTGGCATCTTAAAAGGAGACAGAGAGAGAGAGAGAGAGAGAGAGAGAGAGAGAGAGAGAGAGAGAGGATATACTAAAACATTGTGGCTAAATCAAGTCACATGAGATATACTTGGAATGTAAGGTCCTCTGCCTCTTTTGCATTCCTCCAAACAGAAGACACTATAGTTCAGCAGTAAATTCTGCCACAATGAATTGCTCCTTCACTTACAGTCAGTTTTCCTCTTTTTTTATTTTTCTTTTCTTTTTTTCCTTTCCTTTCCTTTCCTTTCCTTTCCTTTCCTTTCCTTTCCTTTCCTTCCCTTCCCTTTCCTTTCCTTCCCTTTCCTTCCCTTTCCTTTCCTTTCCCCTTTCATTCATGTTACTTTTCTGAAATGGAACCCTAATGGAACCTCCAGGAATAAGATTAATGACTACAGGGGTGCATAGTAAATGGAACAGCTAACCCTTCCTTTGTGATTTTTGATTAGAGAGGCACAGGGAATTAAACAGACATACACATGAGGACTGTGCAGCCCTGGGTTGTTTGCATGCTGCTGTAGGTGAGTGCATAAAGGCAACCTGCAAAATCCCATCACTTCATCTGAGGAAGTTGCAGACTATAGCAAAGTGTAGTGATGGTGACAGCAGAACTTGTGAAGCAACGAGTGGAAAGTTAGCTTCCTACCTCAGAAGAGCAGTGAGAATTGGGACTGAGCAGCTTTGGAATGCACCTACAGAAGGAGAAGGTCAGATCAAATCACAGCATCGCACCTCACTCTGAGCAGACAGAGACTTGCCAGTGGAAGAGGAGCACAAAAGGCTGAGTAAGGACCAGGAAGAAGCAAAAGCACATGGGAAACGGTCCACTGTCTCTATCTGAAGACAGCACAGCAATTGGAAGAGCTATACTGCCAAGAGAAACAGAGTAAGGATCGGGAGGCCACTAAGGGACATACAAAAAGTACTAGTTAAATATTCTGGCCCCAGGCCCCCACATATGGAGGCCAAGATCATCCTGAAATCCAGCACAAACTCTGTTGGAGACTTGGCAGTGTTATTCAGTAGTTTTGAACTCTCAGTGGACAACAGAGGAATTTTGTTTATTTTATTTTATCATTTTTCTTCTTTTTTTTCTGTTTTTTTTCTGGTTGTTTCCTATTCCTTTTCTGTTTTTCTTTTTTTGGTCTTTTACCTATATCTTTGTTTGAATCTATTCACCATTTTTCCTCTTTCCTCAATTAACCTCTCTAGACTTAATCACATTTTCATATTAGCAAATAGTCTCTCTATTTTTTCTAGTCAACTTCAATAATCCCTTGCTTACTCCTCCATTCTTGCTTTTCTGCCCTATTGTCTAGCTTCCCAAAGCTTGCATCATCATCCTTTATCCTCCAGCATGGCTTCTACTTAATTCTTTTCAATTATCTCTGTTTTATCCACTATTCTTAAATTTCCCCAAAACACGGTAGAATCACTCTACTAAGGGGAGATACTTTGCATATTAACTCCCAATTTATGATCAGTTTTGTTATATAACTATAGATTTTGTTTCTATGATTAAAAGTACAAAATTAATAATTACCACAGTTTTTCAGTTTTTAAACTGTGCTTAATTTCATTGTTATTGCTAATTATACTACTTTGGTGAGGACATCATGTCCGCTTTAATATGTGTAACAATACTGGAAAGTTCTGGGGAAAAAACCTTACCACACAAACCTTACCACACCTGACTACTAAAGGCCTAGGGACTGAATCAAACAGACATCAACATCGCACTCTTTTAAAGGCAGGATTTTGAGACAGACACAAACCAGAGCCTCCTACAGAAAGAAGATACCCTATAGAAAAACCTTTGCCTAGAGAGGACTTGATACTAGTGGTAAACCTACCTGCTACAAAACCTTACAAAGATAAATACAGAAAACAAAATAAAAATATTTTAAATAGAAAATGACAAGACACAGAAGAAAAATACAATGTCAGAACTTTAGCCCACCCTGAACAAGTCCAGGAGTCAACAAGATAGAAGAAAATGGAAGACACACACTTGACATTTATGAAATGATGGAAACAAAAGTAAGAAACAAATCCATGAGGCTATATAGGAAATTAGCTCAGAAAAAAATTCCATTGAAAGTTGGCAAAGCTCCTTGAATGAAAGTGAAGACAGACTTTCAGACCTTGAAGACAAGGTCTCAGCTAGCAAGCATGAAAGTAAAAGTCTCTTGAAAACAACAAAAAAATCTGGAAATAACAATTCAATAGCTGCAAGACAATGAAAAGAAAAATAATAAAAGAATAATTGGTGTCAATGAAAAAGGAGGAGCCAACACAAGTGACATAAAAAAACTATTTACAGAAGTAAAAACAGAGAATTTCCCAAGCATGGGAAAACAATATGACATACAGATAAGTGAAGCATATAGAAATCCAAAATCAATTAACCACCAGACATATAATAATCAAGATCCCAGAAATTCAGCACAAGATCAAAACATTAAAAACTTTTGGATAAAAGGAACAGATCATCCATAAAGGAAAACCCATCAGAATCACAGCAGACTCCACAGCACAAACCCTCAAATCAAGAAGAGCTTGAAGTGAAGTATTTTAATTCTTAATTCTTAACAACTTCCAGCCAAGGTGGATGTACCCTGCAAAACTATCTTTCAAAGTTAATGGAGAAATAAGATATTTCCATGACAAAGAACAATTGAAGTTTATGACTACAAAACAAAACCTGCAAATAATTCTAAAAGATGTTCTAGATAGAGATAAAAATGGCTGTAATTCCAAGAACAAAATCAGAAAGAAACCACCAGGAAAATCAAGCAATAAAGCAAAGTGAAAAAGAGGTAAACAAGACCAGGAAAATAACATGACCAAGATAAGCCACTACATATCAGTTATGACTGACAGTGTAAATGGCCTCAATTTGCCAATCAAAAGAAACACATTGAGAGAATGGAACAAGAAACAAGATCCTATAATATTCTTTATAAAAAAATATGTAACTCAAAAAGAAACTCATAGACTAAATGTCAAAGGAAAACAGTAATTCATGCAACAGGAACCCAGAAAAACTAGGCATAGCTATTCTGTTTGAAGTAAATGTGAACTTCAAACCAAGAATGATCAAAAGTGATAAAGAAAGTCACTATACACTTCTTAGGGGAAAACTTCAAGAGGAAGAGATAATAATTATAAACATCAATTATGGAACCACTCAACTATATAATACAAATATTAATAAGATGAAAAATAAACAATAGCACATTTGTAACAGGGGACCATAATACCCCTTTGTCACAGAGTGATAGATAAACTAGACAAAGAAATCATCAAAGAAACAACAAAATTGAATCAAATCTGTGAACAAATGGACTTAGTAGATGTTTACAGAGTGTTCCACCCTACAACATCAGAATACACATCCTTCTCAGCTACACACAAGATGTTCTCTAAAGCAGACTATACATCAGCCCATGCAACATGCTTAAGTAAATGTAAAGGAACTGAAATTATCCCATGCATATTATATAACCAGAGTGCAAAGGAATTGGAAATTGATGTCAAAAATGAGAAAAATCCATAAACACATAGAAAATAACACCATACTGAACAACCAATGGATCACAGATGAAATTTAAAAAGAAATTCAACAGATACAATCAAGCAAAAATGCAAATACAACACACTAGAACCTGTGGGGCATAAAGAAAGCTGTCCTAAGAGAGGAATTTTTAGTGGTTAATTCTCACATCATGAAAACAGAATGAACACAAATAAACAACCCAGTGCTGTACCTCAAGCTTCTACAAAAAAAGAATAAGATAAGTTCAAAGCCCATACATGGAAGAAAGTTATAAAGATCAGAGCAGAAATTAACACAATTCAGACTAAGAAAACAATACAACGAAAGAATTGAAGAGTTGATCCTTTAAAAGAGTAAATAAAATTGATTACTCCCTAGCCAATTTTATCAAAAAGGGAAAAAAATAACTCAAATTCATGCAATTAGGAATGAAAAGAGTGAGATCACTACAGATTCAGAAGATCATCAATATCTACGTCAAAAATCTTTACTCACATAGAATGAAACTACAGAAGAAATGTACAAGTTCTTAGAAATGCACAAATTAACAAAGCTGAGTCAATAAAATTCTATTCAACTCAATATCAGTTAATGAAATGGAAAAATGTAATTAAAAACTTACCAAAAGAGAAAAATCCAGGAACTGATGGGTTAATGGCTGAATTCTACAGGAAATTTTGAAAAGATTCAATGGCAAAACTCCGCAAACTAATGAAATTGAATGGGATGTAATTCTCCCTAACTCATTCCTGGAGGTGAGTATCACATTGATACCAAAACTGGAGAAAGACCCAAACAAAAAAGAACTACAGGAAAACCTCCTTGATGAACACACATGCAATAATTCTCAATGAAATGATAAATGCTAGGAGACAGAATGTAGCAAATTATCAAGAATATTATACACCATGAACAAGTAGAATTCATCCCACGAATGCAGAGAGGATTCAGCATACACAAATCATTAAACAATACACCATATCAACAGAGCCAATGACAAAAATCACAAGATCATCTCAATAGATGCAGAAAAAGGTTTTTTTTCACAAAGTCCAACATTCATTAATGATAAAAATCCTGCACAAAATTGGAATAGATGGTCTTTACAAAAATGCACATCTGAGATAGTATGCACTTCTCAGATGAAGAAATACAAATGACAAATAAATATACGAAGAAATACTCAACATAATTGCTCTTTCAAGAAATGCAAATGAAAACAACACTGAAATTACATCTCACTTCAGAAAGAATGGTTATCTTCAAGAAATCAACCCTTACCTCAATCTCATAAAAGCCATCTATGACAAACCAACAGTCAGCATCATACTAAATGGATAGAAGTCAAAAGTTTTCACTCTAAAATCAGGAACAAGACAAGGATAGTTCTATAAACATCAGCCAAGGGAATTAAGCAAGAGAGAGAAATAAAAGGAATAGTGATAGGAAATGAAAAAGTTAAATTACAATTACTTACAAGTGTTATAAAACTCTATATAGAAGATTCAAAAACTCCAAAAAAACCCTATAGATTTAATAAAAAAAATTCAGTTGCATAGCTGGATACAAATTCAACCCTCAAAAATCAATGGCCTTCCTGTACAAAATCAACAAATTCACTGAGAGAGAAATAAAAGAAACAACACCCTTCACAATAGCATCCAAAAAATAAAAAATAAAAATAAAGAAAGAAACATAGATGTAGGAATCACTGATTAAAGAAGTAAAAGATCTATACATTGAAAATTATAGTACTCTAAAAAAGGAGATCAAAGAGGATATCAGAAAATGGAAAGATATCCCTTGCTCATGCAATGGAAGAATCAGTATTGTGAAAATGGCCATACTCCCAAAACTATTGCACAGATTTAATGCAATCCCGATCAAAATACCATTAGCATACCTCATAGACCTAGAGAAATCATCCTTAAAATTCATCTGGAACCAGCAGAGACCTAGAATATCAAAGGCAGTTCTGGTACAAAGGCAAGACAGGAGGCATTATAATCCCAGACTTGAAGTTATACTACAAAGCTACCATGCTAAAATCATTATGGTACCAGCAAAAACAAACAAACAAAAATCCAAAACAAAACAACCCAGACCTGAGGATTCGCAGAAGAGACTGGAAAATGCAGAGACAACCTCAAAAACCCTAAATAACTTTATCTTTGACAAAGGGATCAAGCATGTTCACTGAAAAAAAAAGATAACCTCTTTAATAAATAGTGCTGGATAGACTGGTTTCCCACATGCCAAAGACTAAAACTAGACCTATGTCTATCAACATGCACTAAACCAAAATGAAAATGGATCAAAGATCTAAATATAAAAAAACAGGAATACTAAACCTATTGGGAGACAAGTCAGATAGAAATCTTGAAGACATTTGTGTAGGTAGAGTGTTCATAAACAAAAACCAAACTGCATGGGAAGTACATCAATCAACCAATAATATCTCATTTTACTGAAAAGATTTTGCACATCAAAAGAAATCACCAACAGAGTGAAAAGAAAACCCACAGACTGGGAAAATATTTTTGCAAACTGTCCCTCAGACAAAGGATTTGTATCTAGGATGTATAAACAATTGAAAAAAAAAATAACTCCCCCAAATTCAAAGACCCAATTGAAAAATGCGCATCTGAGATGAGTATACACTTCTTGGGTAAAAAAAATAGAATTGCAAATAAATATATGAAAAATGTTCAACATCATTTATCATCTAAGAAATAAAAATTAAAAAAACATTGAGATTCCATTCATTCCAGAAAGAATGGCTATCATCGAGAAATCAACCAATAATGAATGCTGGCAGGAGCCCTTTTCCACTGTTGGTGGGAGTCCAGACCAGTACAACCACGTCGAAATCAGCATGGAGATTCCTCTAAAACCTAGGACTAGAGGTCCTATTTGATCTACCTATTTGCCTTCTGGGTATTTTCCCAGAATAATTAAAAACATCATACTACAGTGATATATATGTACTCATGTTTATAGCAGCATAATTTATAGTAGCTAAATCTTGAAAATAATCCAAATGTCCTTCAACTGAGGAATGGATAAAAAATTTATAGTATTTTTATGCAATTGACTACTACTCATCTATAAAGAAGGATAAATTTGAGACTTTTATAGGTAAATGGATGCAACTTGAGACTATACTCATAAGTGAAATAAATCAGATTCACATGTGTAAACGTTGTACTGTCTCCCCAGTTTAAGAAACTGAAAGAGTAAATAAGATCCAAAATGTACAATGGAAATTGTGCAAGGGGAAAATACTGTTCAAAAGGAAAGAACAACTGGGATGGGGTAACAGAGAAATGAAGAAAAGGAAAAGAAAAAAAATTATATGCACACAAGGCAGGTAATATAATTATACTACTAATTTCTATTAGTGCCTTGAAAAGAATGGTTTGTGCTTGTATTATTTGATGACTTTTTCATGCCTACACCTGGTAATCCGAGCAACTACTCTGAAGATAATGATATGCAATGTTAATTACTGTTAATCTCCTAGTAGCTTGTTTTCACATTCTGTATCATTGCTTATATTGTTTTTCTCTTTAAAATAAAAAATTAAATACTATTAAATTTAAAAAGTATAATGTTATATATCTGTAATCACAGGTCTTGGGAGGCTGAGGTAAGGGGATTGCATGAATTCAAGGCCTGCCAGAACTATGTATTAAGACTTTGTCTCAAAGAAAGCAAATCAATAAAAGTACAGTGTGTAGGGAGGCTTAATCCTGTAATCCCAGTACTCAGGAGGTTGAGGTTGGGGGATTGCTGAAAGTTCAAGGCCATGCTACCCTACATAGTTAAAGGCCAGTTTAAACTACATAGAGAGACCCAGCCCCCACAAAATAATAAACAATAAAAAATAAAAAGACACAAAATGCTTAAGAATAAACCAAATACATAGACTAGCTGCATAACAATGTTCACCTTTCTTGCCTGGATGCTGTCTGTGGTGTCAGTAGTCTCTTGGTATTAATCTTTGCCATTTGATGGGTCTACTCTAACTAACCAGATTAAACTGGCAGTTATTTCTCTATAAGATCCAATAGCAGCGTTGGTTTTCTCCTAGCAAACTCGAGAACTGGTAGGTTAAGATCCATTGTATCATACCCCTCTGTATCATTCAGTTTTTTGTCACTGTAGCAAAGCACTTGAGACAATCAATTTAGAAAGAGTACAGATTCATGTTGGCTCATAGCATTGGAACATCCAATCCCTGACTAACTGATGGCTCAGTTACTTTTGGCTCAGACCAGCCAGGTGCTTGAGTAACCTTTTCCATTACGACCATGCTCCCCATCCTGTAGTTAGTTATGACCTGACTTAAGTCAATCTTTCAACATCATTTGTTGGTGTTGCCTGATATCATAAATTATCTCCCAGGTGAGAAGAGAAATCCTAAACATAATAAAAGAAATGCTAAACACATCTAAAGAAGATGTTGTTAAAAAAGGAGCACTGAAAAATACGAAAATCCTGAGTGAACAACATAAGAAAACAACAGAATACATGAAACAAATTTAAGGAGATATCCAGGAAATCAAAAATTCCATTGAAACCTTCAAAACTGCCTCAATGAATGTGAAGAAGTTACTTTTGAGTCTGCTGTGAGGCAGCTCATCATTGTGAAGTTAAAAGCACTGACATCACATTGAAGATCAAAGAAGAAACAAAGTTAATGTCCATCTCCTAGCAGGGCACCCAAGGTGCTAAGAACTGCCACAAGACCACTTCTCCAAAATTCCACCGACTCCCAACACCACCACCCTGTCCACCAAATTGTGAGGATGCTAGCCTTTGTGGGAATTCAGGGCACAAACTATAGCACCTAGCCATAGTAGCAACTGAGAGAAAGGGAAGCCAATCCTAAGGGAAGCAAGTATGTGAGGAACAAATTGGCCAGACTAGAATTGGTGGCCAGGACAAAGCACCAGCTATCAGCAGGTGAATCTGGACACTGCAGTTCAGACCAGTGAAGGCCGATCATGCTGACTTCCAGATGTCCCCTGCAACACTGCCTCCTCTGCAGACTGGTCGGGCAATCTCCTCAGCTTTGGGAGGCTAGAAGGCCAGCAGACCAGCCAGGTGCTTGAGTAACCTTTTCCATTACGACCATGCTCCCCATCCTGTAGTTAGTTATGACCTGACTTAAGTCAACCTTTCAACATCATTTGTTGGTGTTGCCTGCAGTTGCTAACTATCTTTCTTTATCTTTACCCTTCTCTTTCATTCTCTGGTCCTTGTAATTAAATTTAGGACATCTCAGAATGTTTCTTTTATTGGTGTTCACTTTTTTGGATATTATCCAAATTATAAACACTTCTAGGGTAGGCACAGTGACTTTGTTATTTATTTATGGCCAATAATTGTGTTCCTGTACTAGGTATGTAGCAAACAAGAAATTGATGTTTGCTGATTAATGAATAGAGAACACATTGATGGAAAATGGATGCAGACACAATACAGAACAAAATAAGGTTCGTGCAATGAACCCGCTGAAGTGAAGCAACACATAGATGTGGGGGTACCATGTCTCTTCTGAATTGTCTTGCCTCTGGGTAACCACAGATTGGAAGACATCACTTTCCTTGTAATTATACATTATTGTTCTTCTTTTTTACCCCAAATAAGATCTTATTACTGAAGTAGTAGATTCCTCTGCCATGTCTCCATTAACTAGACTATCTCTCCTCTCCTTACACCCTGTGACCACATAATTTATCAGTATATGGATGAAGCCTATTTATGCTTAGCTAAGATTTACAGCAAGATGTGTTATTCCATCTCATCCATTATGAGACTGTCACTTAATGTTCATGTGACCTTGGGAAATTATGGCCTATGCCCATGGCCTGTGATTCTTGATCTATAAAGTCAGAATAATAATAAACTCACATGTCAGGGTTGTCGAAAGCTAATATCAGATAATCAATGTAAAACTCTTATCAGGGACTGTCTTGTAATGTGCATTCAATAAATATTAGCAATTAAACTCATCCACTGGGAAATTGTGGGGTAAAAAAGAATATGCATATTAAACATCAGCTGAGGAGTTGTTTTCTATTATACTCATTTTGCAGAGGTAGAAACTGAACTGCTAAGGGTATTTTGCTTGATCCGAATAAAACAATAATAAACCAACAGGTTTAAACATTAGGAAAGAAAGAAAAAAGGGAGAACAGTCAACTGGAGGCTCAAAATGAAAATTATTTTCAGTTCTGACATAGAAAGTTATACAAAATACTACCTCTTGATTTATTCTTGAGTGCTTAACTGTGGCTTGAAAATTCATGCTTCTGGTGTTTTTTCTTTTTGTAAATATTATATTTATTCACTGGGGAAAATATTGATCAGAGCCAGAAATGAAACTTTAACATCTCAAACAAAAGATGAAAAGAGGAAGAGAGGAAAGAATTACTGCCTTAACGTATTAGAGAGTGCTGTATAGAAGTTCAGTTAGTAAAGAAAATAATCTCAGAATCTTCAGTCACTTTCAGAACTCTAAAACATGTAGCAGAGACACAAGCTTGTTGTAAAAATCAATATATGCATTACTTGGATGGTTTTCTTTCCTCCAAAAATCATTGAATTTTAACATCCTAACTTAAAAATAAAAATAAAATCCTTTAATAATATCTTTGTTTTTATTATATAAAGTTATATAGACATAAACATACACATGAAATGCTCATTTCTTTAACTGTTGATTTGTAAAGGATATTTATATATTAAGAATATTACTTTTATAATATATTTTGCAAGTATTTTCTCCTAGATTTTTATTAGTTTCAGTCTTATTAATGGTGATTTTGTTTTCTTTTAGAATGTTAAAATTTTACATATATTCAAAACTCAACTAAATAATTTTAAAGCAAATACCAGGTGCATTCACTTCGCTATTGATGGTAGAAAACTGAATGTGAGCTGAGAAGGTGATTAGAGATTTACACAGTTAAAAAATGAAAATGTGAGATTCTGTCAGGAGTAGGGCCTTTAGTGCCAATGCAATTTCAAATCTTTGCCCCATATTTACATGTTTGATGACCTAAGATAAGTATTTAATTTACTTAAGCCAGTAAAAGTTTTTCTAGTATTAAATTTGCTTCTGCATGGATCTCCCAAAAAATTTAATTTCCCATCTTCTGTTGACATTGCCATCGTCATTGTCATTGCCACTGTCATAATTGTAATCATCTTCATCTTCATTATGCAGCATGAAAACATGGCTAACAACTTTAAAACAACCAGTACTTCAGTTCCAAAAACCCATCTAACAGAAATGGAGGAAAAGAGATATGATGTCCTTTTGCTGCCATTTATTAAATACTTATTCCTGGAAAATTTACTCACTCTCTCTAAATCTGAGATTAATCACTGAAAAGTGTGAATTATTCTGCCTTTTTCAAAAGATTTTTTTCAAATAGAAAATATATGATAAGTGTTTGGGTGGACTAAGGCTTCTAAGAGTGTTACTGTTATCTAATCTAACATGGCTTCTTTTCTTCCATTATAAAGATAATTTTTGTATAAACTAAATAAGATAATGAGCAAGCAATCTAAAGTTTAGATGAATACCAAACTCCAGTGAAGTTAATCTGAACATTCTGTCATTGGGTCAGGCAGTACTTAATTCATACTTGAGGACTCAGTAGAATACAGAAGTCTAGGAGCTGGGAAAGCTTGACTGTGTCTGGATGAGGATGAAAAAGAACATAAGGATGAGGCTGAGGTGGAGATTGGACCTTGGTGGCATAGGCTTGAAGTAGACAATAGAGTCAGGGACTTAACAGACCTTTGGGCAATACAGTGATTGAGGTTGGTAACTGTGATAAATTGTATTTCCAAGATGATCACAACGATATCGTCCATTCCACATGATGTTTTGAAGTGATGTTGCATCCATCTCAACAAGAAATGAACTATATTTCTCTTTTTCTGGAGCCTGGATTAATCTTCTGCTTGTTTTTGATAAAAATGAAGTAGAAGTAACATTGTGGCATTTTCATTGCTGTGGATTAAGAAGACTTCAGTTTTCGCTTTTGTTTCTTGGAATGCTCTTTTTAAAATCCTAACTACCATGCTGTGAGGAGCCGAAGCATTTGTAGGAAAGGGCCTATGTGGAGAATTGAGTCTTCCTGCCGTCCCGTAGCTAAGCTCCTAGTTGTAGCCTGCATCTACCTCTAGGCATGTTAGTGAATCTGTGCACCCCAACTGACACTAAAGTAAAAGAGGCACTGAGTGAACCTATAGGATCATGACAAATAATAATAATGATAATAATAAACTGTTGCTGTTTTCAGTCTGAATTTTTGAGGTGGTTTGTTGTGCAGCAGAAAATAACCAAAACGTTATCTATGTTGGAATTGATAGGATATAGAAAAGACAATTCATCAAGGCTCCCAAAACTTGACAGAAAGTGACTGTCTGGCCCATCTCATTGAAAGCACCTCTCTCATACAGAAGTCTCAGAAAAGGGAGATGCCACCTGCAATTACATTTCAAAATAAAAAGTAAAGAGGATATTGTCTTAGAATGCTGCTACTTGCTAAAATTAATTTGGGGTCCAAAGTCTACATAAAAGATCTCTGAGTTTATTTGTTTTGAGGGAGTATAAGAGTGGCCTCTTGGTTCTGAAAAAGAAATGAAAGAGTAAAATGACCTCTTTATCTCTATTTCATAGCCTGGGCTGATTACTTTCATTTTGGAAGAGATAATTTGCTCAACATCCAACAAATTTGTGATTGCCCGATACACACCCAAAGACCTTTACTGCCAAATCCAATGGAAAAACTATAGCTACCCTATTTCCACAATTCATTTTATTACAGGACAGGTGGAAAAGAAGGGAGGTGAAGGGAAGGTTGTAAGAGAAAGAGAAGGAGAAAGGAAAGAAATAGACCTTAGAATAAGAAAAATATTCTACATCTCTTAAACAGGAAATAAGGATTTTGAATATCAGTTGTTTGGACACCTTGTGGTCATGATTACATCTTTGGGATGGAATGTACAGTTGTTCTAGTTATAGTAACATTCTTTAACATTCAACAATGCACTACGGTGTTAGCAAAAGTCTTGGCATTAGGATTGGCACAATGAGAACTAACAGACATCTCAGGTCAATAGCAACTTCATGTATTCGCCTAAAATCCAAGCTTTAATGCTTTGATAGACAGCCAATTCAGAGATTAAAAAAGAATATTCGAAAAGAAAGGCAGCAGTGAAATAACAGAAAGACGTGAAGAAAACTTCTTGTAAATAAAAAGAGATACAAATGACACATATATGTTTATGCACATTATTTGTATTTGTAGAACATTGCTGTCTTGAAAAAAATCCCTCTTTCAGAACAACCTCTGTCACAAAAGTTTGCTGACATAATTAAATGAAAACTATGTAAAGAAGTTATCACAATGGAAGTTCTCCTAGTTTGTTATCAAGTAGGTAGGCACAGTGTGTTTTGGCTGGCCTCTGTGTTCTACCAGATAACTTGCCAAACACAAAGGGGAGTTAAATAATAAAATTAATACAGGACATCTATTGAGAATCTACCTTCTAGAAACCTAATTTTCTTACAGGCAATTCTTGATAAATTGATTCCTTGTGTACAACAAAGCCTTTTCCTTTCCTTTTGAGAACTCAGAATGTATACAGAAACAGGGGCCTCATTTCCTCAACATTTCTGAATGCTTAGGAGTGCTCTTTCTGCATCAGCGATTTCTTAGGAAAGAGATACGACCCACACAAATTTTCTGAAGCTTTTGGTCCTGAGTTAGGAAAAGTATTGTGCTAAAACAGCCAACTTCCACTACACAGAAATTGCAGTAGATTACATATACAATGTAAATATGGTGCTTGCTTAGGCAACACATATACAACCTAAATAAATATGTGTTTAATTATTTTGTTCTTAAATTTCTGAATTTTCTCTAGGATATATTTAGGCTACTGAGTTCATAACTGCCATTTATGCTAAGGAAGACAAGAGACAAAATGGGAAAATGAACATGTGTTGCATTTACAGATAGAATGTCTTGGTATATTTCATTGCTTTTCTTTGAAACCCAGATAACAATCTCCTTGTACAGATTAGGAAATTAGACTTTAGACACTCTAAGTAAATTTCTCAAGTTTATACATCTGAAGTAAGTGGTAGAGCAAGAATCTTGACTCACATTTACCTGTTTCAAACTATGTTTTAATCTTACTTAGATTGCAAACTTCCAAAATATAGTTTAGGGACTATTCTTTGAACTGGCTTGATAAAGAGTCTATGCTTTATAAATATCAAAACGTATTCATCATTCACCATGATGTAGTTGTATAACACACTCTGGAGTCAGAAACTAAAAGGTCTGTGGTGTTGACATGATGTGACTTGGAAGCTCATTGCACTTACTTGTTTTGTAGGAAATATTTGTTATGAGAGAGAGAGTGAGAGCGAGCGAGCGAGCGAGAGAGAGACAGAGAGAGAGAGAGAGAGAGAGAGAGAGAGAGAGAGAGAGAGAGAGAGACAGAGACAGAGAGGAATATTTCAGTCATCAAATCAGTCATTGGCAAGCTATCTGGTAGAACACAGAGGCCAGCCAAAACACACTGTGCCTACCTACTTGAATGAATGAATATTTTCCTTTTTATTGATATGATTTAAAACAGGATTGGGATGATTCTGGATATGCTATTTTATAAACTGATTTTGTAAGTAAATCAAAGTATATGTCTTTTATCTTGTGAATAAATATATTTTTAGTAATTGTGATGCACTCATAGGGCTATTACTAGTGCAAATTGCAACACAGCACATAGCAGACTTTAAAGTAGTGTTTCTGTCTCCCTGCTCTATCTTACTAATAATATGATTTTGATATAAATTACATGGCAAAACCATTATACTAAATATTTTAAAGAGGCAGCAGCAAGTAAAATGTGAATACATTTACATCAGTCTGTGAAATTCAATGCAATTTCTATTTTGTTGGATAGATCACCTAGTGAATGTGGAAAAGGGAAAATAATCATATGTTATTTCTTTTATGTTCTTATACATTCCTCTGACATTACCTTCTAATGACTCATAAAAGAAATCATTTTTATTGTGTAGAAGACAAATTGCTCTGCTGTTTAGAAGACTGATACCGGTTATTAGACCAATTACCTGTTTTTTGACAATGTTTACTTATCCTCTCCCCAGGATGGCCTCATTTCTAAAATACAGTATAAAATAGTGTACATTAGATTTAATTGAAGCACTTGCACATGAAAATGCTCCAAATTTTACTATTTAATGTGTTCATTTTAATATAAAATGGTTAGGAATATGGATTTTCTACTATAGGACCTGAGTTTACGATTAGATGCCACATTAAAATAGGTGAATCTTCTGTGCCTAAAGTTTTCATGTTTTCAATGATAACAAATGTAGTATGCACACTACTATGTGTAACTGAGGGTTAAAAGTCATAATGCAAGGGTTAGATACATAGCTAAGGCTTAATAAATGTTAGCTACATTCATTGTTGTTATTAATATCTTTGACTTTCTAAGCAAATTATGGGAAAAGTTATATTATCAGTTATGAAAATGTTTTATGAAGCAACACTATTAAAACAAGATAAGGCTCACAGAAAACTGAGATATGGTTTAATGGAATAGAATAAAAGCTTAGTTTCAAGGTTTTGAAATACGATAAACTTAATATTTCTTATCAGTGAATAACATGAATTTCTCAGGAAATGATGTTGGAGAAGTTGATACATTTTATCAGGAAAAAGCAACAAATTTTATCCTTTCCTCACACCATAAAATATGAAGTAAAAAAAATCCACCACAGTCCTGATTTGAAAACTAATGCACAGCTTAGTGGTAAATAATAATAATTTGTAAATCTAGAAATATTGCTAAATTACACAGTATGCATTTTAATTACACAATATGTATCATTCAGGTTTGTCAGTAGTTTTGGCTCCCAAATTTAAACGACAAAATATCACTTATTTTATGGACTGTAAACTTAGAATGCTGGATAATGCTAAATATTATTAGGAGTGATATAGACCTGCATGCGCAGTGGAGAAAAGTATGCTCTGAAGAACAATATGGAAGTGATTGTCCATATAAAGAGTACACATGCTTAATGAGCTAAGACAGAGATAATTTTTAATATAACTAAATAAGAGGATAGTACAATGATATAGTATTTGTGGTGGTGAGATGTTAAAGACAACTTGAATGTCTATTACAGGAATGGTGAAAAATACTTACCTGTTGTTGAGAGTCAGTAGAAGTTCTGTTTTCCATTTCTAAGACCTATAGGAATATAGGTCAATATGGAATCTTTTGCCTGAGTGTAGCCAGTTTTCCAAGCACCAGTTGTTAAAAAGGCTATCTTTCCTCCAGAGTATGTTTTTATCACTTGTGGCCAACTCTTGCCCTCTCAGTGTGATAGGGCGAGCTGAGACTGAAACAATTACCCTCTCCCAGCTCCTGAATAATTTCTCTCAATACGACAGGAACTACAGTGAATTTCCTCTCCAACTCTAGCCTGTCACACTCAAGCAGTCACTTTCAGCGTGAAATCTTGTGTTTTTGCAATTTACAATAACCATGGGCTTTTCTTGGGGTTAGTACTGATGGCCTGGTCTGTTTTCTCCCCAAAGCTGCTGATACTCTCTGCACTGACGCTAGTCTAGTGAAACAGGTGCCCTACCCCACCTCAGGTGCTGGATTAGCTTTCCGGTCTGCCTCAATCTTTTCTCTGCATTGCACTCCTCCCTAGTTTTTCTGTAGTTTCTAGTTTTCTGGTGAGTTCCATCCAGATTCCTGGAGATCAACTTCTTTTATTTTTCATCAATCTGTTGTTTTCCAGGTATCTTGATTCCAGATCCCAGAGAGGCTACATTTTGCTGATGATCTTTAAACTTTTATGTTTTATTTTTAAATAGGGTCCCTCTAAGTTGCTTAATTGCCCAGGCGAGGCTTGATCTTGCAATCCTCTTGCTTCAGCTTCCCAAAGTGTGGGATTACATATATATGCTGCCATACACAATTGCTTTTTCTCATTTTTTATTTTATTTTATTTTATTTATTTATTCATTTTGTTTTACCTTTTTACAAACCTTATTTTAAATTATAAATTAAAAGGTAATATATAGTAAAATGTGAAAAATGTTGATTGCAATTGTAAAAAAATGAATTACTTTAAGGATCTGATGTAAAATGTAGCTACTTATTCTGTTCAGCAAAACAGCATTATGTACTCCTTATATCTACTCACTGAAAATTCTCATGTAATGTAATGGAACAAATTGGGCTTTTCCAGAGTCCTTTTTACATGATTTGGCTGAGTCATACTGTTTTCGGAGAGACTCTGCTGTGCAGAACAATGTCTGTGGAAAAAGAGAAAGGAAAGCTTGTACTTATGAGAGAAAATAAATGGTTCCTTCTTTCCAGGATTTAATGCAGATGTTTAGAATTGCTTAATTGCTTTGTGTCTCAGACATTCAATCTTATATAAACCTTTTATTTTCCAGTGTTTTCTTTGAGGACCAAGCTAGGCCAAGTCTAGCATTAAAATCACAAATTTTTATGTAACCATTTGTTTAAACTTTTTTTCTCTTGGACACCAAAGAGAAGGAGTGACACATTTAATTTCAAAGATAGGAGCAAAATTCAATAGACATTTGCAACACTCTTTAAAATATAAGCAACTTTCTTTTTGTCATAGAATCTGGCAATGAATGTTCATGAAATGAAGAGAATGAAGATTTACCTTTCAGAAAGCTCTTCTGAATAATGGAAAAACAGTCATCTTTTTTGATGAGATGTGAAGGAAAGAAATTGGAATATCTCAGAATAACTTTGCATTATCTCAGAATAACATTGGAGTATCTCTGAATAATAGAGGTTCAGGGAGAATTTAGATGAACTTTGGGTAAATATAGTGTCAATCTGCAAGAACATTTTATCTCAATAATTCAGTGATTTAAAATCAGTTTTATATATTGATTATCAAGCTGTAACAGTAATTCAGGGTGACTATGTCCTGTGGTTTTACTGTTAATTACTTCCTGCACTACTTCAAAACATGCTGAAATTTACCATTATCTACTTGGAGGTGTATTTACTGTTATTGTGGTCTCAGATCTTCTGTTCAATGGGATATTATGATTTAACTTTCTATCAGAACACAGTACAACCATGCTTTTCACTTCCCTGAGGTTTTTCATCACTTAATTCCAGTATATGGACTTTAAATTGGTACAGCATTTCTGGGTGGCAGGTGTGGAATTGAATTAAGCATGTGTATACCACTTGAGACAGCAATTCTATGTCTTTAAATGTACCCCAAGAAAATAGTTAAGGTTGTGCACAAAAGCATGGAAACAGTAAAATCCATCAATTTAAATGCCTAATTTTGGTTCTTACCTCTGATTTACTGACAGATAAGGAAAACACCAGAAATGCCTACCAGTGTATAGGGTATTCAGAGACGTAGATTAGTGTTATAGGGAGATACAAAAACACACATGCACATACACACATGTACAAGCACTCGTGAATATGCATCAAACTAATCATTGATCTCTGTTAATAAAAGCCTCACTAGTAACATGAATTTCAGAAGCACAAAGAGGTAAAACTCAAAATGAGCTAGGTCTATTCTAAGTGCAAGTATAAAGCATACCCTTTAGCAACAGAAATTAGAAAATTATTATACAACATTCATCTAATTGTTTGTTATAAGAAAATGTATTAGTTGTAATATAGAATTATGAAGGACGTATAGATTTTTTTTGGGAGATAGGATCTCATTATGTAGTTCGAGCTAGCTTTGACTCACTATGCAGTCCAGGCTGTCCGTGAACTCAAGGCAGTCCTCTTGCCCCAGCACCATTAGTGCTAAGATTACAGAAGTGCACCATCATGCCCAGCTTAGATTTTTGTCTTTTGTATTTTTTCTTCATGGATAGATGTTATTTACAAGGTATAATAAAATTGAAGACGAAAAGTTAATCAAAAACTTTAAGATTCTATTTAACATTAGTGCATAGAGAGAGAGAGACGCTTCCTTCTGTCCCACGTATTGTATTCCATCTACCAGAATTAGGGCAGTGGCAGTTCAGTCAGTGGTTTGATCCAGCAATCATCCACCCTTTATCCCAGCATTGCAGTACTAACCAATTTAACACTCTAGATTCAGCCACCTCTGAAAAAGCTCTATGACCACATAGAGTTTGGGGGGGGAGCATCTAGGCACAAACCATAACACTAGGTTAATTCTAGAGAACTTTCTCTTCAGATACTGAAAATATAAGATATTGCAAAATAATGATGCAAAACAATATATTTGCTTGAGGAATGTTAGCAAGTAGAATCATATGATCTGAAATATGGCAACTGACTCATTGTTGAGCATCTGGGGTGGGTTATTTCTTTCAACATAATTTCAGTAACCAAATAGCACAGTCCATAAGTGATTAATAGCATTCATTTTGGAAACAGTCTATCACCACAACTTTGCTAATAACCATTAAATCTTGTGTAAATTAACATTCTAATCCTGTTTCCTTACTTCTGAACAGGGGATAGCAATACTACCTATGCTAATAGGTGGAAGGGAAGTCCTAAAGAGATGAAGCCTTCTTGACATGGTGTCTAACAAAGTGAGTGATCAGTAAATTTTAACCATTATTGTTATTATAGGCCTCTCAATGAAATCCAAAAATAGAATAAGGTGAGTAAAGAAAGTACAGCATAAAATTTAAGAAGACACTCACCCATAAAATTATACAAAAGTAGACATTATACCTATAAAATGTACAAAGCATATAGAGGCAATGCTTTTTCTAAGTATGTCTTACTCTGGTCCCTGGCAGGATTTCAACTGGAGATTTTTGTATTGCCCAAAAAGGAACAGAAGCCACTCTGAATATCTGCAATGTTCTTGGCACTGTGATACCTCCTTTATATACTTTACCGAGTCTGTATATCATTCATTTTTCTAAAGTGGGAAATTGTCACCTCCTTTCCATATATTAGACTATTGTTCATAGAAATGGAGCATCTTGACCTGGGACATACATTAAGAAGAGAAATAGAAACACACGTCCTTCTGGTTGCCAGCTCCATGAATCTTCCAGGATATTGCACGGTCTCCAAAAAATGATGTATTTTTAAACTAGTTGATGTTTTCTTACTATGTCAGTCTGTAACAAAACGGAAATACATGTGTTTATTTCTGACATAGTAGAAAGATCATAGTTCTTTTTCTCTCATTTATTAACTCTCTTTGGCCAAGTCACTGAACCTCTGAGCTCCATTTCATTATTTGTGAAAATGAGTGGAATGTCACTATCAAGAACTCTCAAAATTTTATATGCTATGATTTATTATATCATACTGTTCAGCTTTTCATTTCTTTCGGCTCTTCTCTAAAGAATTGCACAAAGATGCATTTAAATAGTTTGCATGTGAGACCCTTTGAAAGGAGCATTTAAAATAAGAAAACTGTTTTATATAATAATGTCATGTACAAAGATAAGGCAATATGGGATATATTTATATAGAAGTGTTTAGAAAATAGAAATATGGTTTGCTTTGAGTTGGGATTATGCCTGACAAAAGTTAAAGAATGAATCAAGTTAAACCTAAAGTTTTGGATATGACCATAAAATAAGGACCTTGGTGTTCTTGTGAAGACTGGAAGTTCATTGAGAATCCGCTTGTCAGTATTGTATCACAATCAATGATAATTTCATTGCATAGGTGTATGGGTTCATCACAGTGTAGGTATTATATGAAGACCAATTATGTGTTTTGCTTTAAATTTTGGTGTTGGTGAAAAAGCACAGAAACATAATACACTAATATATTGTTGCTTGAGTGTAGAGAAAAGGCATCTGACTGAGAAAAGTGGGACACTCTAGATAAGATGGGAGGGCAGCTTGATGGTATCTCTTTTTTTTTATTTTTTTATTTATTTTTTTATTTTTTTTTAATCGGTACCGGGGATCGAACTCACGACTGCCTGCTTGCAAGGCAGGTGCTTATGCCGCTGAGCTAAATCCCCAGCTTGATGGTATCTCTTAAGGGAATAGTCATACTTGAGTTTGATGGGGACTTCTGAGTGAAGTCTGTTTGAATACCGTGTTTGTGTGTGTTTAATTTTTTAGTAAAATGACAACCAAAAGTAATTTTAAAATAACTTTTACATCCTTCTCATAAACCTGAGCTACTGAGGACAAGGCCTAGGCCATCAGCAGCAGTTAGTTCCAATCCAGTTCTTGATATCATCATCTATTGATTTTCTACAGTTACTGACATTTGATTATGATATAGATCTCACTTTTATCCTGCATAATCGTGGATGGTAGAATGGCAGCATAGATGAAGTTCAGAAGGTAAGATCAGAAAAAGGTGAAGGGATATACTGAAAGTTGTCACAGAGTTAATATGGTAGGCATGCCACAGGTTCTAGATTGTTCTGACTGAAATAGTCTCTCCAGAAACGAACATACTGCTCTTGTTCCTGTGAGTATACTGTGTTTGAGGGAACAAGGGAAAACTGTTTTCATGTTAACATACAGAAAGTAAAATAAGAATACAGGGCCTGAGGGTGTGGCTTAGTGGCAAGCTCTGGGTTCTATTCTCTTTGTTTCTATCTTGCTCCAACTTTCGAGAAGTTTCTGAGCACTTGAAAAGTATGCTCCAACTTGAACCAATAAATGTATAAAATGATTATAAAGTTCTGTTTTTCAAAAAAGATATTGAAAAAATATATATTGAACATAAATAACAATAGTGACTCTAAGTTGTACAGATCAAGAATGAGGTAGTTCCCCAAACAATTCAGAAACATACTACTCTGTTCTGGAATAAAGGGCTCAATGGAAACTACCTTTTCTGAGAATTCATCATGTCTGAATCATATTTATATCTCAATAAAGATTTGTTCAATTTATTTGCATCTGACTTACTCTTCAGTAATGTTTTGTGAGTCATGTTGGCTATATCTGAGGACAACATATTAATAAAGGTGATCATGAAGTATAGCAAAATCATGGTTCAGCAATAACCAGCTTGGCAAAATGAAAAACGTAGAGAGGCAAAATGCAGATGGAAGAGCTAACCATAAAATTTAGCTGACTGATCCATCAAATCATGACTTCATCCCTGAAGAAATCTTGTATAGAAATGCAACACAGCTGAGAGGAAAATACACAATGAAGTACTACAAAGCCATAAAGAAGGATTAATTTGAGTAATTTGTAGGAAAATTGATAGATTGTGAGACCATAATACTAAATGAAATAAGTCAGAGACAAGTTACATACTGTATAATTTCTCTAATATGAAAGAAATATAAATAATTTCAACACAAAATAAAAGAAACGTTAAGAAACAGAGAAGCAGACTCTGTAGGGATGGGAAGGGATTTGGGAAGGAGGGAGAGTTAAAACAATCAAAACGTGATACATTTACATATCAATCCTCCAAGCTGAATGCAATCATGACGTATTGCAAACATGTACTAATAAAATAAGAAGTATTTCTTAAATGAATGAATTTAGCGAGATGCAGATTTGGGAGCTATCAGCAGATAAAATAGAATGCACTTTTTGACAGTTTTCTAGGCATATACATTTTTCGAATGTACTTTGGACCTTCCATTTCTTGGTGGAGATGAGGTGCGCAGTTCTGCTCCCCTGTTAGGTATGGAGGCAAAAGGGTTTCTGGCCCTCTCAAGGTCCTGTCAGCCAATTCTGTCCTCTAGTATTGCAACAGACTCTGGGGGAAAAAAGAATGTACCTTGTGAAAGGTTCTTGCCCTAGAATAAATTACTGTATGGTTATGGCCGTGGTCTAACACTGCAGAAGGCCAAAGCAGAGAGGCCTAGCACTTTCTGCTTCTTCCTTAGCCTTAATTGCAACTCCTCTTCCTTTTTGCGCAGGAAGAAAACTCCACCCAGCTCCTTGGGCCTCATCAATGCCCCCCCACCCCTAGTCAGAGGTTAAAAATACATCCCGTGCCCCACATTCCAGCCAGAGAAAGCCAGGCCACAGGTGATCATGGAATTCTTTCCACTTCCTTGGAATAAAGGCTATTTTTATTTTATATTTTCTTTTATCTCTCCAAAAACTCTTTTACCTTGAATGATAATACACATTTCATTTCATAGTCTGTCACCATCAGTAGTATTTTTCATTGTAGAAATCCATGCTTTTCAATTACAGCAAAGATGGTCTAGTGAGGTAATTGCCACTTGTTGGTCAAAGCCAGAATTAAGTCTCTGAATATCTCTGGGGAAAGGCCTGGGAAGGATTTGGGGAGGAGGAGCCTCACACTTTAGTCACCAAACAGGACTTGCTGGGGACTTGAGTGGCACAGACAGCTCATTCTAAAAAATCACTTGCTGCCTGGTGTTTGATCTCCTGGCAGGAAGTTGTATCTCTGACTCCGTGAAGAGAGTGGGACCAATGTGAGTGTCTCTTGTACATTGGTTGTGTGGGGTTATTTTTTAATCTTGAGTCATATCCTACTAGAAACATTTGCTTTATAACATGCACTTATACACAGGCATATTAATAGTAAATGAGACTGATCATATTATACATTGTATATAATCTATCTTTACTAGTGAATATATTTTAAGTGAATAGTTCTATAACGTCAGCTGTATGCATAAGATTGTTATCAACTTTTCAACTAATTTTTCTTGTGTTTTGATAATTACATTTTGATGACATTTTTGAATTACAAAATTGATATATTTGTTTGCTAAGGACATTATGCTGTATAGAAACATTGATTGGAAATAAAGCTATGCTTTATTTACCTTCCCCAAACAGACATTTTTAATGGAGAGCTTATAGCTTTTTAAATATGTTTCTATCTTTATATGATATGCCAGAATGTATAAATACCCTTATGCAAAAGGTCTAAATACATACACACACACATATATATATATATACATATACATATAGATGTACATTTATTCATACTTATTCATCAACAAAAGAGATGTGTTAATAGGTTCCTCTCCTTTTTTTCACTTATGAAACCTTAAATTTTTTTCTTTTGTTATCGTATTTGGGTTATCATTTCATGGGTTTCTTGGAAACAAAAATATGTTAGTTCTTAGGATTTTTTTGCAAGGTCTTGCTGTATAGCTCAGGATGGACTCAAACTCAGCTGCATAGCCTGAACTAACTTTGAACTCATGGCAATCCTCCTGCCTCAGCCTCTTCAGTGATGGAATTACAGGCATGCATCACCATACCCAGGGCCAAAAAACATATTTCTTTTTATGAAAATACAAAGTCATTCTCTGTCCATTTTTACTAGCCAAAAAGAATTCTTTGCATTGAAAGTGACCATTTAATTTATTGTTTGAATTGACTCTTTTTGAGTAAAACCACATTAACAGACACAAATTGGGAGCCTATGTTCACCTTCATTTATATCATGAACATTAACTTGGTATCTACACAATACTATATGTGAACAATTTCTCTCAATTTATATTTCTTTTTATCATTTTTGCAAAGCAAATGTTTTGAAATCTTACTAATGTTAATCACTAAAAGAGCATGTCATTAATTATAATTCTTTGAAGAATACACTAGAGTGCAGTAATTGCTAGTCTACTGGGAGATTAGCTGTAGAGCACTGAGAGCCCATGAGGTGTCAGGACGCAGTGGGACAAACTTGAGTTTTAGAACAATTTCAGGTTTAATATCCTTGGTCAGTAATTTAAAATATTGGTGACCTGGTTCTACTGGCTTAAACTGTTGGTTAGGAAGCATATAGTAATCTGTACTTTGCATATTTATTTTAAATATTAAAAGGATAAGACATAAAGCTGCTATGATATAGAATGATTTTGATGTTCATTTCCATCCTCCAGATCACTTTGCCAAACTTTAAAATCCTGATAATCTGCCCAAGCCCACTCTGTACTTCAAGAATCAGCCTTTTTCAGTCCTATATTAGGTCTCTTGGCACATGAGGTAGGATTTCATCTCATCTTCATCACTGGGAGAGTTTGCTGAGTGGAGCCCCTTGGGGCCACCATAGAAGGGAAGTGTAAACTCACCAGGTCTCAACGCCTGGAAGCCTATGTCCAATAAACTTAATCTAAAAAATATAATAAATTTTTAAAAGAATGGCTGCTCCAGGATGGCTAGAAAGAGTGAGGGAGAGAACTCCATTCCTTCCTCCTACTATATGTGTGATTCTGGAAAGCTCTCTGTCATTTACTCCTTGTCATTTTGAAATTGGTTACCACAAAATAAGACACAGGTTGATACCTTTTGCATAGAGTTGTTTTGTGATAGTGACTAAAGAGTGTAGTATAACTTTAGCAAATATATTTCTTTTTTTTTTTTTTTTTTTGTCTTTTTCATTTTTTCTCAGTACTAGGGATCGAACTCACGACTGCTTGCTTGCAAGGCAGGCACTTATGCAAATATATTTCTGCTAACTGTGACTTTCCTCTGCCATAAGAGAGACTTTGATGTAAAACAAACATACAATTGTTACAATTTTTAATTGTAGTAACAAGAAATGAAATGTATCAGGTAATACTTTTGAGTTGTAGTATGAGCTATAAGAAGAATTTGCAGGCGAGAACATTGCACTATTTCCTTTTATCCCATCAGATTTATTGCCCCTTTTTATTGTGCTTCACTTTCTAATTGAAAATACATAGAAACAGTTTTCCAGGAAGCCCTGGAAAGAGGCAGCAGTACAGAGGAATGACTCATTTCCCACTTCCCTGTGCTGACCTCCCTCTGTCACTAAATCACATGCATTGTAACTTCATAGGAAAATTGAGTATTGGGTGCTACTCATTTCTGGTTGATTGACTTTGACAAATATTTTAACTTCCCTGAGCATCATTAAAATTTCAGAAATGTAGAAGTTACTATTACTTGAGAATTCATAGACAATAAAAACTGGTGCTTGTTCACTGTAAACGTTCAGTAAAAAAGAATGGGATGTCTTATCCTCATTCCACAGATACAATGTGAAAGTCAAATATTACTACATAAAAACATAAATATCCAGCATAGTTCTACTTACATAAAATGCATTTGCTGCTGTGTATATATGTAGATATTTCTGGTTTCAGTGAAATAAAACTAATTAGGTATGAACAGTTTTTCATTAAGGATGTCATTGGAGGTCATTTTTGCCTTTTTATACTTATCTGTTATTTTGATAAGATGAAAAATGACATAAATTAATTTTTAAAACTTTTAAATGGTTTATTATCCTTCACCTAACCCTGCAAAGGCATAAAGTTTAATTAATGTTGTTTGTTTTAATTATTATAGTTTGAACTTTTCTGTTGCAGTGTCACAGAATTTTTTAATGTGTCATTTAATGTGTCATGAAAAATAATTCTTACATATCTTTTTATCTTATTTGTAACTGTATAACATTTAATATAACAAAGAAATTGCACTAATAAATGCAATAAAAAATTCAAAAATGCAAAAAATTTCCACCACAAGAAGTATTAGGCTCTGATACTATAATTTAGCTTAACCAAAAGGCCAAGAAATGATAGGCTCTGACCAATTAGGAACAAAGCAACGTCAACAATTTATCAGATAGTTATAAAATATCATTTTATATGTTGATATTATTCTGGCTGTATTACTTCTTGATTTAATTAGAAAATTTTGTATATAACTATTTCTAGTCAGTGTACATTCTTGAAATTGCACCCATATCTTTTTTTAGCCATTTCAAATGTGGAAATAAATATAATCTAAAACATTTAAATGTTTTATTTTTTTCTATTCTAAATTAGCACATAGTACAAATTTATGAGGCACAGTGTGGTATTTCAGTATACTGTAGAATGATCAAATTAGGGTAAATTAGCATATCCATCAGCTCAAATATTTATTGTTTCTTTGTGATAAAGCATGAATTAATTTTATAATCAGAAACAAATTCATAAAAGCTTTTATGATTAAGAAGCACAAGACAACTGTGATGGGATAGAAAGGAAAAAGACTTTGGGACCATACACATTTATACTTTGTGTTCTTGGTACTAAAGAATTACACCAAAATAAGGTACTTAACAGCCTCTCAGTTTTTGTTTCCTTGCTCTGAAAATGAGGAAAGTAATAAAATTTTTAGAGTTCTTGAAGCTATTGAATAAAATTATAAAAATACAGGCTAATGTGCTGTGCTTTATTATTATTGTTGTTGCTGTACTAGAGGTTGAATCCAGGGCCTTTAAACTGAACTATATTCCTAGCCCTTTTTAAATTTTTTATTTTCAGGCAAAGTCTTGCTAAATTTCTAAGTTTCCCGAGTGAAGTTTGAATTTATGATCTTCGTGTTTTAGCTCTTAGGTGTGCAAAGTATGCCTCAATCCCATGACAACTTTACTGCTCATTCCAACAAGTTTCTTTACCCTCTGAACTTCAGTTTCTTCATCTTTATGTGTGGTTTTAATATTGATTATGAAATGTCATATATATTAGCTGTCAGGCACAGTGCCATAATAGGCATACACCCCTTTAGCTTACTATTCCCGTAGACATTATACAACCTCAGAAGAGAAGGAAGAGGTTATTTTTGAACTGTGGCCAACTAATTAGTGTCATGATTATTTTACATTTAATTAAACATTTGTATTCCAAGAAGCCTGGATCCAATCATTCTAGCCTGAGGAATTTATCTTGCTACAAAATATGTTCCACTAATTTCTTATTTGAAATAATGGTGCAATCATGGTGATTTCTATATATTTTTGAAACTCATGTTCACATTTTTCATAGGGTAAGTTTTTCAAAGTGAAAAACTTCAACCAAATTATGTAGCACTTCCAAATGTAGATCTAAAATGTTTGTTACCAATTTCTATTCATACTCACAATAGAGAAGAATACTTTCCCCAGTTATCTCACCAGTTAAAAGGATGCTTACATATTTTGACCCAGCAATTTCCCTTGAAGGAATTTGTTTGCCAAAAAATTCTGTAGATAATTATATATTTCAACCAGGGGTTTACTCTGTGGTTTAAGCAGGAAAAAACAGGGAATAAGAGAATTGAGGAGCACTGAAGCAAAACAGATTAAGTGATAAATAATATACTCTAAGCTAGATGGGAAATAAAAGTGATTTAAGTGCCTGGCACACAGGGGAGAATAGAAGCTCAGGGGTGGGTTTTGTGCTCTCCCACCTTCCACAGAATTCTGGACTCTCCTCTATCTCAAGCATTGTTATGGTTGACATACTGTTTTTACTTCTTTTAAATTTAACGCCTGAGCATCATAGTGGGTAAAATATATCCCTTCCATATTTTTCTAATGAAATTAAATATTTTAGCATAATGGTAGCCAGCTGTGCACTTCAGTTACTGCACGTAGGACACAATTTTTCTGTTTATCACTCGGTACAATGAATATGAAGGTGTGTGCACATGTGTAAAAGCATCAAATCAAGATTTTTACCCACATAACGCTCAATTTAACATTTTTTTTGTGTATGAGTTCCTGGGCATCACAGAAGGTAAAATACACCCATATCATACTTTTCAAATACTTGTAAATATGTATCTTAGCATGGTGGAAGCCAGATGTGGCTCATGGTAGCTGCACCTGTGGAAAACAGGAGCCTAACCTATGTATTCACCCATATAGCACACAAAGGGCAAGGTATATGCAGGAGCTCTGAAGTAGCAACAGGTGAATTTTACCCATGAAATGCTCATTGCTAAATTTATGTGCATTTATAATTTGTTTTTAAAAATGTTTTCTTTTGATATTTTTTTTGTAGAATTAGCCCAGCTCAGTACAATGGCACATGATAAACCAGATTTGCAAGTTTGAGAGGAGCTCAAAAGTGAGTCATCAGGTGATTTATGCACTAATGATGCATAAGTGATGATAATTTGGACATTACTCATGTAAAGCAAAGTTCCTGTGACAGTAAAATGGTGCAAGAATTGACTGATACACAGAGAATGAAGACCTCCTTGATTCAGTTGAGGAAGAACAGAGCAGGGTGGAGTATATATTTGGCTAGTCAAAATGCATCAAGATAGTCACACATGCTTGAATAATTCAGTGTTACAACTAGGCCTGAAAATATAGTTAGGCTCTTGTCAAGGGTGAAACCTATTGGACAGGCTGCCAACAATGGATTCAGTGTTGGTTATTGTGGCAGATGATATGCTACAAGATGTTATAAAAGACACAAATGATAAAATACAAGTGAAATGTCCTGTGTGAACTAATAGTCATAATAAAAATGTTTATTGTGACACCTCACTATCTGAAGTGAAAGCATTAATAAGTCTGCTGTTCTTAGCAAGGCTTTCTCATTGTAACTGGAGAAATGTAAAAATCATAGAGAAGTTACGGGTGTGTGCTTGAAGTTTGTAGAATAACAATGACACTGAGGAGATTTGATTTTTTTTTTCAAAATTGCCTAAAACTTAACCACAAAACCACCTGCCAAGAAAGTCAACTAATAATCTGGCTACTGTCCATTTATTGTTTTGAGAACTTTGATTCAAATTGCCAAGGAATTTACACACCATCAGGATACATGACTATTGATTAACAGCATTCAGGATTTTGTGGTCACTGAAGCTTCAGGCAGTATTTGCCAAATACGTCTTCAAAATACAGTGTAAAAATATATGCCCTGGTAGATGTGAAGACATACTATACTTTCAATTTAGAAATCTATCCTGCAACTCAGCCACCAGATCTTTATTTGTACAGTAATAAACCAAGTGATGTTGTAAACAGACTTCATGTTCCTGTCTCCCAAACTAATGTAATGTGACATTCGACAATTGGTTTACCAGTTACCCATTGATGTTATATTTGCTAACAGAGTAAAAGTTTATCAGCATAGGAACTATGTGCAAGAACAATGGAGAAATTTCCAATGAAATCCTGCAAGTCCAGAATAGAGAATTGTATAGTACAATCCCTGGATTGTAAAAGACATAACATTGGCCTTGTATATGGCAAACTAAAGCAGAGTAGTACTGCTGATGTCAACATTGCACCATGATGGCAAGACTGACAGAGAAAACTCAACGAAAATAAAACCAAAGATTGTAATTTTTACCACAAAACCAAAGGTGTAGTAGATGTTCATCAGTTATGCGGCAACTGTGATGTCACTTGAAGCACAAATGATTGCGCTATACTAGATCCTAAACATGGGTGGCATACATAGTTTGATAGTTTACAAAAACAATAAGCTCAAAACATCATGGAGAAGTTTTTTTCCAGCATTGGGACTGGAACTGATAAAAAATCACTTACAATATAGGAAGAACAAATGCTTTTGTGGAAGAAATGATATAAAAAATTCTGGGGCAAATTGGCAAGCTGATAGGTGAACAGGCAAGGGCAACATCATAAAATCCTACCATGACAACAGGAAAACCAAAAAGACACCAACTGTGGCCTAAAATCACACAGGAAAATGAAACATATATGATATCTGTGTGACATTTGTGCATGTAACACGTCATGCATGAACCCTGCCTTGGCTGCGAAAATTGAAGCAAAGATTATTTGTTTATATTTTCATTGTAGCTCACATAGATATTTATTTCTGATGTTATCTTTTAACTTTTACAAACAAACAGCTGATATGAAAATGTTTTATATTATAAGCACTCATATTTTTGATATTTTATTTTATTCATTTCTTCAATCTTTGATATTTTATTTTATTGATTTCAATTACATTTTATGATATAGCAGGAAGCTCCTGACAAAAGAGGAAGATGAGAGGAGACAAGAAAGGCCTGACCCACAGGAAAGGAAAGCTAAGCACATGTGCTGTCCTTGTAAGTAAGACTTGTGTATGTGACATGCAGTTGTCATGTGTGAAGACTGCCTGGAGTGTGATAATTGAAGCAAAAATTATTTTTGTTGTAGAGATTCTATTGATATTTTCATTATATTTCATATGTAAATTTATTTGTTGTTTTTTTTTAGATTTTGTAAACAAACACTTGTTGAAAATATTTTTTTCTAAATGTACAATACATATTAAGAATTTAACACTCTTTTATTGATACTTTACGTGCCTATTAACTACACATTGTGTAATACAGTAAGAACCTTGTGACAAAACAGCAAGAGTGTTGAGATGTCAAATATGCCTACAAAAAGACAGGAAAGCAAGACACACATGCTATCAGTATAAGTGATACATCTGTATGGAATGTGCTGTTTCCATGGATAAAGGCTATCTTGCGTGTGATAACTGAAATAAAAACTATTTTTGTTGTAGAGGTCTATTGACATTCTCTGTCTGTCTGTCTGTCTGTCTGTCTGTCTGTCTCTCTCTCTCTCTCTCTTTAGAACCAGGAATCAAACTCAGGACCTTGTACTTGCCAGGCAGGCACTGTGCCATTAAGCCATATCCTCAGCCCTGGTATTTTCATTATAGTTCACATAGGAATGTATTTCTGACTTTTTTAAACTTTGTAGGCAAAAAACCCTGTTGATACTGAAAACGTTGGTGTCTATTTATAAGCATTCCATAAATATCAAAAGTTCAATGCTTTTTTGGTATTTGTCTCTGTAACATACACATTATTTAATGCAATAAGACTCATAACATTAAAATTAATAATGAATCAATAGAAATATTTCTAAAAAAAGAAAACATTCCCTCTCTTCACCCATCCTCCTACTGTATCATAGAGTAAAAATATTTATATTTTTTCTAGTAATGAAGTGTTTCTTCTCCTGTATAATGGCTGTGTGATCTTGGGCATGTCACTGAATTTCTATGTGTCATGAGCTCTAAGTATTAAGGAGATAGACTCTGACTCCAGGATCTCTTGATGTTATTCACATTTTGTCATCAGCTTTGTCCTACTCCATCTTCCTCCTGTCTGTTCTTTATAAAACAATTAAAAAGAATTCACTTAAGATGTTTGATTCGAGGCCAGAGTTGGTTGAGTTGAGCTGCAGTCATAAAAGATGTTCTCCTTGAAAGACATTTGCAGGAACATGGTTAAGCATCAGATTCACTCTTTAATTCTTCTGTTTAACATAATTTATATTACCACTTACAGCATTATCTTAATGCAGAATATATACATACAAAAATGGAAAGTTCCGAGATGTTGGAACTAAAGTCAAGCAAAGCCTATAAAGTGCATACCTATAAAAGACAAGATAAGAGAGGGTATAAACAAGGCCAAATTCAAAAAGATAAAACTTTAATTTTAGAATTTTTATTATTTATTTTATGCCATTATTTTGATAACAAAATATTTATTCTGTTAAATCCCAACCAGAAAGACATGTGTAAATTAAAATGTAAAAATCTCCCTATCTCTGTTTTCAATAATTCTGGACTGCTTTAGAACTGACTTCATCTACAATTAGTTTTTTTTTTCTTTTTGAGACAGGGTTTCACTATGCAATTCAGACTGGACTCATTTTGTAGCCGAGGCTGGCCTCAAACTGGCAACAATCCTTTTGTCTCAGCTTTCCGAGTGCTGGGATTACAGGCATGCACCACCTCAACCAGCCTTGATAACTTTTTTTTAAGTTTAATTTAATTCTTATTATTGCATCTTTGCAGAAAGTAGTGTTTGCACTCACTGTGTGGAATTCATACTTCACACCTGTTGCATTCTATCCCTATTCAGTTTAGAAGACTTCTAGAAATTGATTCCTTACCAGGATAACATGATGAAGACCAGAGCCCAACCTAAAATCAGAAACAGTAAAAATATTTGAGATTTTTTAGATGTTTCCATACACTGCGTGGTATCCTTTTCTTAATGATTCATATAATGCATTACACATTCTTTATAAATTCTGGATACCATTCGTTTGTTCATTTTATTTATTGAAAATATATTCTTCTGTATTTTAGGTTTATATTTCACGTGTTTTAAATAATATTTTGATGCACCAAAGTTTTACATTTTATTTTAGTTTAATTATTCAATTTGTTTATGGTTTATACTTCTCATGTCTTGCTTGAGAAAATATTTCCTACTCCAAATTCAGAAAGTCAGTTCTTATATTAACTTTTAAATGTTTCAAGTTTGTTGTTTACATTTAAATCTGTACCTATCTGGGACTAAATTTTGATTGTTGTGAGATACGGATACAATTTCATTTTATTTTTATGTATAAATCAGCAATTAAGCATCTCAATACCACATATTGAATAAGCCATCTTTTTCTACTGATTTGTCACCTCTGTCATATCTTTTATGTTGATCCCTTCCCACCAGGCCTTGGAAATCCCTGCTCTGATGTTTGTCCTCATGTTTTTGTAAGCCTATAATGTCATATTTAGCACATAAAAAATGTGCCCATTACTTATCTGAAATTCCAATTCAATCGGCTTCCTGAATTCTATCTGGTAATTATATTTGTGCCTGTACCTATATCACACTTTCTTAGTTACACTGTTACAGCTTTTAATAGGTCTTGGTGTCCTGTAGAGTTAGTTCCTACCTTGTTTTGAGATTCAGAATTACCTCAGTTGTTTCTAGAACTTTTATTCTTACAAATGCAATCATTTCTTGATATTCACGTGAGTTTGCTTCCAGTCTCTCCTGGAACACCATAGTCTGCGAATGCTCAATTCTCTAATATAAAATGATGTAATAGTTACATTGAATCTACAGACATCTTCCTATATGCTTTTAATTAATTGTCACTAGGTTATTTATAATACTTAGTGCAATGTAAATATCAGGTACATACTTGTCAGATTGTGTTGTCTAGGGAATAACTTTAAATCATCACTAGAGTCTTCTTTATCTTCACTGATTTTTTGGCCTGCTTGTTCCACTAGTTACTGGGAGAAATCTGTTATGAACACTTACTATAATGTTGATTTATCAATTTGTCTTTGTAATTCATCTGTTTTTCTCTGTACAGTTTGAAGTTATGTTGTTAGATGGCATAAGAGCACATAAATGATAAATTTTTCTGGAGAATTATATTTTTCATTAATCTGTGTTGTCCTTTATTATCCTTAGTAATGCTTTTTGCCTAGAGATTTTTTCCTAATAATAAAATAGCTAGATCAGGTTTCTTTTGCCCTGTTCTTATTCTCTCCCTTTACTGCCAACATTTCTATGCTGCTGCATTTCAATTGTAAATCTTATTAACTTCATATATCTGGAATTATTTTTTTCCTTTCTGTACCATTATGGGTGTCTCTTATAAATTACATCAATCAGATATTATCTTTTTGAAAACTCATTAGATTAGTTTATACTTAGTATGGTTTCATATATAACTGGATTTCTTTCTGGTATTTTATCTTGTAACCAATTTATTTTCTGCTTTCCTATCACCTTTTAGGTTTTTTAGACTTTTTCCCTCTTATATCTTTAGTTTAATCGTTCTCTGGAAACTGTAATTCACTTAGTGTAATTTTAGTCACTATCACCAAGATTTTATTTAAAATATTCTTTTTATTTTTTTCAGATAGAGTTTCTTTATGTAGTGCAGACTGACTTTGAACTCACAGCAATCCTCGTGCCTCAGCCTCCTGAGTACTGGGATTACTCCACACCTGGCTACAATAGTCTTACTTTATTTTTAAAATCAGACAGTTTGCACAGAGAGAAAGGGAAATAACCAGTCATAAACTATGGAGGGCCCCTGACATGAGTATCCAATCTCCTGCCATGTGTTACAGTGCACGGAGGTGAAGAAAGACAATAGACAAAGTAGCCGTACAGCATTGATCTGGTATAACTACTTGTTCAAGGGGAACAAAAGGCCATCAAGCAGCCAGAACCTCGTTATTTACTGATTGAGGAGGGTATTATCAAATGGCTCAGAGGATGTTGCTGATCTTAAATTAATGCGGATCTTGCCCTGGAACATCTTTAGTTTTAGCAATGTTAGTCTTAATCTTAGTCGTCTCAATCTTAGTATATGGGAGAGGATGGTCCACCTCAAATGAGAACATCGGAAACCTCAACAGGATGATACCAGTCACCCCAAACCTCCATTCATCTCTTAAGTAAGTATGCAAAAATAGCCACTGTGAATGTTTGCTCCCCAACAATGAACAGTTGCTCTTTTTAAATGCTGCTTGTGGCTTCTGAAAAGTCTTCTCTCAGTTTCTTCAACTCTGAACAGGTCATAAATGTGGTCCACATTGTCCCAACTCAGGTTATTGTGATATAATTCACCCATAATTAATGTGACTTTGCAGGTGTTCTGCTGTATACATGCAAAAATGTATATGGTTGTCAATCACTACCACAACCAACTTACAAACATTTTGGCATTGGTAAAGTGTAATTTAGTTACATTCTTTTTTAGTCAATTTCTTTCCCCTCCCACCAATTCCTGACAAAATCTGATCTGATATTTTTGTTAGTACATGTTTGTAGTACATACTGTACACATCCCTTGTGTAAAGTTGGTACACGTACATAATACATTTTAATTTCTTTTTTCACCCCCTTTCCCTTCCCACCGTCTACTCTCTACCCATCTCTATATCCCCTGCATTTTTGGGGTACGTATCTGCAGTACATAATATTTACATTCCTTGTGTGGCATTGATACATGTACATAACATGTATTAATTCTTTTTTCATCCCTTTTCCTTCCCTTTCCTCCTCCCTGTATCTCTTTTTTTTCTTTTTTCTTTTTTTTTTTTTTTTTTTTGTCTTTTTCGTTTTTATCGGTACCAGGGATCGAACTCACGACGGCCTGCTTGCAAGGCAGGCGCTTATGCCGCTGAGCTAAATCCCCAGCCCCTCCTCCTCCCTGTATCTCTTGATTCCCTTCCCTCTTGAGAAAGATGTCTTCATACTTCCTATTTTATGTCTATAATTTTAAATATTCCCAGCATCATACAAATGGAGTCATTCAATGAATATTCTTTACCTGTTTTTTCACTAAACAAAATGTTTTTTGTGTTCACCCACATTACAGCATATATAAATACTTCATTGCTTTCTAAGGTTGAATACTATTCCATTATTGTTATACTATATTTTATTTACCTGTTTATCAATTGATGTTTTCCACATCTTGTCTATTATGAATTATGATAATATGAACAATTACAGGCTGTAGGTTTTTGAGTGCACTTATGCTTTCATGTATCTTAAGTAAATAACTAACAGTGGGATTGTAAGTTGTACGTTGTTTGTTTATGAAAACTGCCAAATTGTTTTTCAAAGTAATTATACTATCTTTAATTTCCACCAGGAATATATGAGAGTTCAGTTGAGTTGTGTCTTTGGCATCTTTTGTGTTATAGCATCCTTTTCCTAAAAATAAGTTAGTCTATTTCCAAATATTTCTCTCATCAAAATAAAACAGAACAATAATTTGCTTTCTATCACAGAGCTTATTCTTCTCTTAATTTATTTTATCCTTGATTACATTATGTAAAAATTTGTATTTGTGTCTTTAGTCATTACGGATGAGCAGATTTTTTTTTACTAATTCCTACTTTTCATTTTAATTGAAATGTTATCTATATTTTATAGGATACCATGTGATATTTTGATATGTACATACATTGTTTCATGTTCAAATCAGGATAAACAGATCTAACTTCTGAAACATTTGCTGTTTCCTTAAGATGAAAACATTCAAATTCTGTTCTTCCAGCTTTTTAAAATATACAGTACATTATTATAATTTATGCACCATACCACGGCTAAGCAAATTTCCATGATCTTATTTGGCGTTTCTGCTGATTTTAATGAGAACCTAAGTAGGTTTCATAGTTACATCTCTCGTGTGGAAATATTTATGTTTGAAGGATATAGTACTATATTTCTAAAATAAATGTGCTTATCCTTATGTGTTTCATCTACCATTTTTAGGTGAAATTAAATAATGTAAAATTAACTTTTAAAATTTATATTCAGCGATATATAGTATATTCACAATTTGTTCAACCAACACTTCTATGCAATTCTAAAAATTTTCATCCCTCAATTGAAAGCTCTGAAATTACTGGGTACTAACATTTTATCTCTTTTCTTTCTAGCCTCTACCAACCATCAGTCTGCCTTCTGTCTCTATGGATTTACTTATTCTAGATTTTCAGATAAATGAAATCTTACAGTAAGTAACCTTTTGTGTCTGGCTTTTGTCATTTGGCATGGTACTTTTTAAAAAATTAGATTCATATAACTGTGAATATTTATGATGAACAATGTGACGTTTTGATATACTTATACATTGCATAATGTTCAAATGAGGAAATTGGCATATACATCACCTTAAACATTTATCACATGTCATTTCTTTGTGGAGAAAATATTGAAAACCTTATCTTCTACCTAATTTGAAATATACAATACATTAATAAGGACTAAAGTCATTCTAACAGACGATGAAACATCAGAACTAATTTCTATCATTCAGCAGTGACACTGTATGCATTGATCAAACATTTCTTCATCACTACCCCTACCTCTGTTAGCTACCATTCTTCTTTCAACTTTTATGATGTCTAGCACTTTTCCAACTCCTGGGACAAAACACCTGACATTCCACAATTTAAAGGATGTGAGATTTTTTTCTTACACTTTTAGTAAATTTAGTCCATGGTCAGCTGGCTCCAAGGCCAGAACAGCGTGGAAGAATCGGGTGATGGGGTGTTCCTTGCATAGTGACCAGGAAACACAGAGACAAAAGAGAAGCCAGGGAGGACAATATCCCCTTACAGGCCATGACTTGAGTGATCCGTCCATTCTGAGCAGGCCCCAACTCCAAATGTGAGGTTTTTGTAGAGGAGGAGATGTCTCAGTCACTTCTTTGCCACTGACATACAGTACATAATATCTATAATTTTAAGGTGAAGAAATGTATTTTGGCTCATGTTTCAAAGTCTCAGTCCTACATGACTGGCTGGCTTAAAGACAGGATGACATGATACAGGGCATGAAAGAGGAACAGCTTCTCAGGTTCTGGCAACTAGGAATCAGAGAGTACAGGGAGAAGCTGAGTAGGAAGATATGACATCTGGGGGACGCCCACAGTGACCTGTCTCTTCCAGTCTTATCTCACCTCATAGTAGCCAGTCAGCTATGATGCTCTGTATTCCTGCCACCTTCTGTGGGTCCCATCTGTGACTGAATGAGGGGACGCCTAGATATAAACAATTACAGGAGATATTTTAGATCTAAACCATAATATACAACATTCTTTAAGATTGCAAATGTGAATCAGATCAGTGACATAGTATTGTTGAGGTTCACACATATACACATTGTATCCTGGTCTGTACTTCATTTTATTTTATGAATTATATCCAAGCAGACCACATTTTACCCATTTATCATGAATGGGCGTTTGGGCTAGCTTTCACCCTTTAGGTTCTGTGAACATTAATAAGTAAGTATTTTTTGAGTATCTGTTTTCAGTTTTGGAGAGATATACATCTTGGAGTAGACTACATGGGTCATATGATAAAGAGTTAACTCTTTGAAGAACCACCAAACCAATTTTGTACAACAGCTGTACAATTTTACATTTCTACCAGCAATATATGAGAATTCCAAATTGTCTATATTCTTGCCAGTACTTGTTATTTTCTATCATCTTTTCATAAACTTAATTTTCAAAAAGCTATTTTAGTTAAATGAATTTGATTTGCGTATCCCCAATGAGTAATGAGGTTGAATATTTTAAAGTGCTTTTGATGCCCTCCATGGAGAAAATATTTCAAGGACTTTGTCTACTCTATTTATTTATTTATTTATTTTTTGTTGATTTTAAGGAATATGTTATGTATTCTGTGCACTGACCCCTTATCAAATGTATGATTTACAAATACCTTCTTGCTTTTGGAGGTTGTCTTTTTTATTTTCTTGTTAGTGTCCTTTGTACACAAAACCTTTACATTTTGTTGAGGTTCAATCTGAGGTTCAATTTTATATTGTTAGTGTTTTCTGCATCACAGCTAAGAATCCATTGCCATATCCACGGCCATTAGGATTTACTTCTATGTTTTCTTTTTAGAATTTCATAATTTTAGCTCTTCTATTCAATCTTTCATCTCTTTTGAGCTCATTTTTGTTTAGAGTGTGGTATATGGCATCTAACTTCATTCTTTTGCATGATGATATCCTGTTGTTAAAGCAACTTGTGGGTGAGACTGCTTTTTCCTTATTGGAAGTCTTGACATCCCTGATGAAAATCCGTCAACTAGAGATGTATGAGTTCATTTCTGGAATTTCATTTTTAGTACATTTGTCAATATGTCTATTCCTATATACTACCTTATTTTCATTTAAAAAAAAAACTTTGTTATAAGTTTTGAAACTGTTAAGTGTAAGTCTTTACACATTGTTCTTTATAATAAATCACTGTTTTGGTAGTTTTGGTTCTCTTGTGATGCCACATGAATTTATGAATCAGCCTTGATTGCCTTATGAATCATTCCAATGGCAAAAGAGCCATTGGAATTACATTGTAATTGTCTGTAGTTTGCTTTGGATAAAATTGGCATTTTAACACTTTTAGTTGTCAGTCCATAAGCAAGGAAAGCATGCTTTTTCATTTATTTAGATCTTTCTTTTAGCACTATTTTATAGATATTTTTACACAATTCTTTTACTTCCTTGGTTAAATTTACTTCCAGTTATTTTACTCTCTTGACACGGTCATAAATGGAATTGTTTTCTTGTTTTAATTTTCAAATTGTTCATTGCTGATAAATGGAAGTATAACTGATTTTTTTGTTATTATTACATTCTGAAAATTATTGAGCCAGTTTATTGGTTATAGAAGTGCTTTTGTGGATACCTTGAGATTTTCTAAATGTGTGCATGATCATATCTCTGCAGAGAGACATTTTAATTTCTTGTTTGCAACATGGCTAACTTTATTTTTTACTGCGTGATTGCTCTATCTAGAACTTCCTGTACAATGCTGAATAACAGTGGTGAAAGTGGCCACCCTTCTCTTGTTACTGATCTTAGGGGAAATATTTCTATCCTTTTATCTTTGGGCAGGATTTGCTTTGCAGATTTTTTGGAAGTGTCCTTTATCATGTCAGGAATTTGTTTTCTACTCGTAATTTTCTGAGCACTGTTATTATAAAAGATGTTTAATTTTGTCAAACGCTTTTCTACATCAACTGAAACAACTGTGAATTTTTCTTTTTCTATCAATTCAGTAATTATACTGTTCGATCTTTTTATTGAACCACTTTATATCATTTGTATGACAGATCCCATTTGTTCATAGTGAATAAGTCTTTTAACATTCTGTCAGATTTGGTTTGCTATTTTTTAAAAAAAGATTTCTTTCTCTAAATTCGTAAGGGAAACTGGTCTATAGTATTGCTGTGGCTTGTGTTTAACTTTGGTCTTGCAGAATGAATTAGGAAGTGTTTCTTTTCTTCTATCTTTTGGAAAAGTTAAGAATTGGCATATATTCTTTAAGTGTTTGGTTGACTTCACTAGTAAAGTCATCTGGTTCTGGAGTTTTCTTATTGGGAGGTTTCTGATTATAGATTCAATATTTTTATTTTTTATAGGCTTATTAAGATTCTTTCTTTTTTAGTCAGTTTTGATATTTGTGTTTTTTCCTAGGAATTTGGTCAATTCACACAAGTTATATGTAATTGGTGGGCGTACCATGGTATTCTTTTGTAATTTTTAAACTTTCTGTAAAGTGGTAGTAGTGTCTCAGTTTGTATTATTGATTTTCATTATCCAAGGCTTCTCTGTTGTCTTTAATATTCTAACTAAAGGTTTTTCAATTTAGTTGAACTTTTCAAAGAAAAACCTTTGGTTTTATTGATTCTAACTATTGTTTTTCTATTCCCTATCCATTTATTTCTGTTGTAGCATTTCTAACTCCCTTGTTTTATGTTAGGCTTAAGATAGCTTGATCTACTTTTTTCTAATTCATTCATGGTGTAAAAGTACTTTACTCGCGTGAGATATTTTTTCTTTTATAGTATACTCAATTTAAGCTATAAATTTCCTTGTGAACATCATTTTTACTCCATTCCATAAACTGCTGCAAGTTGTAGGTTTGTTTTCATTTATTTCAAAGTATATTCTATTTTAATTGTGATTTTTTTCTTTGACCTCTTGGCGACTTTATGAATATATTGTTTAATTTATATATATTTTTAAAATTTCTAGTTTTGTTCATGTTACTGATTTCTAGATTTATTCTAGTGTGCTGGAAAAGATACTTTGTATGTTTGTAAGACATGCAGTTTACAATCATTTTGGGGAGTGGGAACATGTATATCATATAGTATGATTTTTTTAATATACTTTCTATTCATTCCACCTTCCCTCCTCCTGCAAATCCCCTTCCCCCATTTTCATTCTTGTTCTTAGTAATCTTATCACATGTTTATGACATGTTTATATTTATGATGTTTATTAGGTTCCTGTAGATGGCTTATCTCTATTCTATGGATTACCTCTTCTCCTTTCCCTCTCCTTTTGCCCATATTCTCTTGGACCCCTTCCCACTTGGCTCCTCCTACTCATCTTTTATTGTGCTCTTTGTACTTATTCTTACTCGAATGAGAGGCACTATACAGTATTTAAGTATGTGTGTCTGATTTATTTCAGTCAGCCTTATATTTTACAGGTAAATCCATTTTCCTACAGATATCTCAAGTGTATCTTTGTTTATAACTAGGTAGTATTCCATCATGTATATGTACATTTTCTTTATCCACTCTTTCGTTGATGGATACACATGCTGTTTCCAGAATTTAACTATTATTGTGTTTTTATAAACATTGATGTGAATGTATTGCTACAATATGATGTCTTTAGCTTTTTGGAAAAGATACCTAGAAGGGAGAAACCTGGGTCACATGGAATTTCTAATTTCTTTTCCTTGAGAAATTCTACACTAATTTCCAAAACAATGTACTAGTTTACATTTTCACTACTGATGTATGAGGTTTCCTTTTTCACCACAACCATAGCAGTATTTTTTACTTTTAGATTTCTTGATAACTGTTATTCTTTCTGATATAATATGGGATTTCAGCATTGTTTTAATTTACATTTGTCTAATGGTCAGGGATGTTTGAACAGTGTTTTCCCATACTTGTTGGCCATTTGTACTTCCTACTTTGAGAGGTGTCTGTCCATTTCACTAGCCCACTTCTTCATTGGATCTTTTATTTTAGGTTTTATAATTTTTTTGAGTTCTTTATATATTTTAGGTATTAATATTCTGTCAGAGGAGTACCTGCAAATTTTTTTCCCATTCTGTAGTTTGTCTCTTCACTCTACTAATTGATTCCTTGCTAAGCAGAAGGCTTCACATTTGATGTAAACACATTTGTTGATTTTTTATGAAAGAAAAAAAGACACAGAAAAGAAAATCAAAATGCACCTGGTACCGATAAAAAAATAAAAAAAAGAAAATCAAAATGGAAAAGAGACAGACAAACAACAACAAACCCAGAACAATAACAGTATAGGTTTTCAAAACAAGATTATAAGAATTAACAATGGTTGTGATATTGCATTTTGTTATCTTCAAAGGGGTTGCTTAGCCGATTGTTTACCAGATTACCAGATATAGACATGCAAAATTGATCGGATCATATGACTATTAACTGTTCTTTTCCAATAACTAATACAATTAGTAGTATAGTCCTCTTACCTATCATATATATATATATATATATATATATATATATACATAAATTTATGTCTTTTTCCTTTTCCCTTCCTTCTTTCCTCCTTTTTCCCATCCTAGTTACTTTTCCCATTTGAGCAGTTTCTTAACCTCACACAATATTTATTATAGATTTTGGATCTTATTTGCTCTTTCACTTTCTTGTACTTGGGAGACAATATGGTATTTACATGTGATTTTGATTTATTTCACTTGAGTATATCTCAAATCGCATGCATTTATCTATTAAAGCCTTGATCCAATCTTTCTTTATAGCTGAGTAGTACAAGAAACACATTTAACTAAAAAGGAAATTCATGGACCAAATGTTAAAGGATGAAAAATAGTACTCCATGTGACAGGAGCCCAGCTACAGGGTTAGCTATTCTGTTTGCAGACAATGTGAACTTCAAACTGGGAATGATCAAAAGAGGTAAAGAAGGTCACTACATACTTGTTAGGAAAAAATTGAAAAGGAATAGATTACAATCATAAATATACATGCACCAAATATGGGGGTAACCAACTATGTAAGACAAATCTTAATAAACATGAAGAATCAAATAAGCAATAATACAGTTATAATGGGGGACCTTAACACCCAACTATCACAAAGAGAAAGATCAACCAAACAAAAACTCAGCAAAGAAATAACAGAACTGAATCAAGCTTGTGAACAAATGGACCTAGTAGATGTGTACAGTGTTCCACCCAACAACATCAGAATAAATGTCCTTCTCAGCTGAACATGGGTTATTCTCTGAAATAAACCATCGTCTATCCCGCAGAACATACTTAAGTAAATGCAAAGGAATTGAAATAATCCCATGCATATTACCTGACCATAACACAAAAAATTGGAAATTAATGACACCCCCCACAAGAACCCCATAAACACACGGAAATTAAATAATACTCTCCTAAACAACCACATTATCATTAGAACCACATTATCATAGAAGAGAAGGAAGTCGCACTCAAAAAAGAGCAGGATCTGGTACTTTGGGCAGGTCTTATTGTAGAGAGGGGACAGGGAGCCCAGCCTGCATGGAGTAAAAATTGTAGGCCTCCCCAGGAAGCATATAATGCTCTGAGATGTATAATTGAACACTCCAGGGTCTGAAATTATCCGGACCTGGATCTCCTTGCAAGATTATTTGTTTGTCTCCTTGTAATGTGGTAGAAGCTTTCAGCAAGTCTGTGTGAGATCAAAGCCTTGCATGATCTGGGACACCTGGCCAAAAATGTGCCATGTTAGCATCTTATTATTTTTTTTGATGCAGGTTAAAGTGATAAATATCTAGATACCACTTCTCTCAACCTTTATGTTACTTTGTGGGAGTGCCAGATATGTCAAACGTTTCCTGATCCAAGTTTGAGGTTGATATCTTTGGATATGGTCATTGAGGGAATGAAGGGTTCACGTCCAGTCATTAGTTTCTCTAGCTCAGATGTTGCAGGTAGGTGGAATCACAAAGGGCAATATATGAAGGGGGCATTGTGAATTCATTAAGAAAATTTAGCCAATTAAGCCATATGATCAAAAAAAGGATCAGTGGTATATTTGTTTCCAATAATAAACATCAGTTAAGCATGGGTCTTAACTGGGTAAGAGGGTAGCTTGGACTGTGGAACTCATTTAAGCTTAACTCTAAGAATAGGTATTTTTACCTATTCTTATTTTAAGAATAGGTATTCTTACCTATTGTGGATGTTCATCTTTGCATTTTAAATTAATAAAATTATATGTATTTAGATTGTAGAACGTTATGGGTTTTTCTGTTTTTGTTTGTTTTTGAGACAAGGTCCTGCTCTGTAGTCCAATTGGCCTTGAACTCACTATGTAAGCCCAGGTTGGCCTCAAAATCATGATGATCCTCCTACCTCAACCACCCAAAGTCTAGGATTATAGGTGTGTAACACCACACCCTGATAGAACATTATTTTGAAATATGTATACATTGTGGGATGCCTAAATCAATCTAATTAGCATATGCGTTACTTCACATACTTATCAGGACTTGTGCACTTTAAAGTAACACCTTATACTCATCAAAAGATTGCCTTCTATGCAGTCACCTTTGTTTTAAGAATGTAAGGGATGATATTTAAATGGAGTCCTCAAGCATTCACTATATTAGCCAGATTCCATATTATTCAGATTCAAAGGTTTTTCTCACATTAGTCATGAATATGTGTGAAAATACTCTAATTTTGACTTCAATTTTTCAGTCTAAAATCTTCATTATCTATAACTATGTATGTTGCTATACATACCCTAACTGCAATATGCTTTAAAATGAAAATAAGATGTTTTTATTAAAAGAAATCACCATGTTTCTTTAATATGTTTATCATGTTTTGCTACTAACATTCTGTTAGTAGTTCACTTTCAAAGACAAATGATTTATATAATATACACCTTTCTGTTTGAAAAGTAAAATGTATCAAGTCTTCCGTGGCTCCCTCTGCAGGATGGTGCTGGAAGCGCTGGCGGTTCTGTTGGCGATTCGGGGCTATGGCAAGGTGTGGTAATTGGGGGCAACATCCCTTGCAGGGCAATAAAATAGAGGACTTTGAAGAACTCAAGAACATGGTTTCTAGTTTTAGAGTTTCTAAACTACAAATATTACTAGGTTTTGCTGGATGGAAAAGAAGTGGATGCAGTCACGACCTCTTTTTAAGGGCCCTGCATTTATTGAAGAGCGGCTGCACCCTTGTGGTTCAGATTAAAATCGAAGAACTATATAGACGCCAATATCCAGAGACTCTTGAAGGGCTGTCTGGAACATGACTTGTCTGTGCTGGAATCCATTGTTTGCCTTCCACTTCCGTTACAGCCTACATTTCCTGTTCTGTACCATTTGAAAATATTAAGCCCTTTTTCGAGATGCAGCAACCTTCTCCTCCAATTCCTCCTGTCTATTCCAATGTGAAGTCAAAAATCCTACCCTTTTATTATGTGTTTGATGTTTTCATCAAACCCACACGTTTAGTTCAAAGCAGTATTTAATGGTTTCAAGAGATTTTTTTTTTGTTTTGACACCTCATCAAGTTAGAGAGCTGCATATCAAGGCACTTTTTGCCAGATGGTCAGAGATATTACGCAGTTCATGTTTAGCTCAGACTTTGCCTGGGAAAGACATATTGTCTTCAAGAAGATAACAGTCCCAGTATTCTGTGTATGAAAGTAAAAGGAAGCTGTTTCCTTTGCCTGGCTGTGCTCCATCACCTAAAAATGAGTTTGAGTAGGAGTGTCCTGAGGGCTTCTTGAATATTACATCTTTAGTTAGGTTTTTCTCAACTGTGCCAAGCCAGATTTCTATATGTTGGGCATCCAAAATTGTAAAGAATTGCTGACAGTGTATTTTGTTTGCCAGTTGACACCAGTTGTGTTATTACAGATTTAAAATGAAAGGTGTTAGAAATCATACCAGAGCACCAATTAAAGAAAAACTTACTGCTGATAGTGATAGTGCAATTGCTACAATGATGTAACCTTTAGGAAAAAATGAGACTAAACAGTGAGACTAAACAGCTGAGCAGTGACTTGTAGGCATATGCAGTGTTTTAATGCTACCCTTTATCTACAAATGAATGAGAAGAATCCTGCCTGGTTTTGTCCCATGTATGACAAATACGTTGTCTATGAAAGTCTAATATTAAATAGATTTTTCGTGGAAAGTTTCAACTACTGCTCTGATGTGAATGAGATCAGATTGTAAGAAGATAATTCTTGGTGTCCAATGAGACTGAAAAAAGAAGCTATCAAAGTACCCTACCAATCATGTACAAAAATAGAAAGCTCAAGTATCCTCAGTAAGTCTTGTTCAGTTACTGTTTTCCATGAGGCAAACGGAGAAAGTGTATGTTATAGATCTAACAATAGAAAAAAAGCTCCTCTGATAAAGAGGAAGACCTTGCCAAAATAAAAACTTTTTTTTGTCAGAAACACAAAGCAGACCAACCACAAAAAGCAAAAAACCCACATAATCATCTCAATAGACAGAAAAAGCGTTTAACAGCTCCAACATCCCTTCATGGTATTAAAAAAAACTGAAGAATATAGGACTAAGAGGTCTTTATTTCTTTATTGGTAAAGGCTTCTGTAAGAAATCAGCAGACAACATTCTATAAAATGGAGACAAGCTGAAAACTTTCCTTGTAAATTTGGGAACAAGACAAAGATCTCCACTATCACTAGTCTTGTTTAGTATAGTTCTCAAAATATTAGTCAAACCAATTAGACACAGAAAACAAAGAAAAGGGATAGTAATAGGGCAGGAAAAATTTAAATAATAATTACTTACAGGTGGCATAATCTTCTACATAGAGGACCCCAAAACTCCACAAAAAATTTAGAATTAATAACCACATACAGTAGCATAACAGGATACAAAATCAACACTGAAAACATAATAGTATTCCTGTGCACCAACAGATTCACCAAGAGAAAAATTACAGAAGCAATACCTTTCACAACAGCATTGAAAAAAGAAATATTTATGAACTAATCTAAGTAAGAAACTGAAAGATCTTTTTTTTTTTGGATTTTTACCGGTACCAGGGATCGAACTCATGACTGCCTGCTTACAAGGCAGGTGCTTATGCCGCTGAGCTAAATCCCCAGCCCCTGAAACTGAAAGAACTTAAACAATGAAAACTATGGTACTTTGTGAATCCAGTCAGAAGAAGATATCAGAAAATGGAAAAATATTCCTTGGTACTGAATAAAAGGAACCAATATTCAAGGTGATCATAGTACCAAAACTGTTATACAGGTTTAATGCAATTCCAATTAAAATATCAGTAGCATTCCTCAGAGAACAAGAGAAGGAAATCCTAAAATTCACATGGAATCAAAAGAGACCTAAATTAGCAAAAGCAGTTCTGTGCAACAAGGACAAGTGTGGGTGGGGACATCACAATCCTGGACTTCAAGTTTTCCTACAAAGCTACAGTGATAAGAACAGCATGGTATTGATAACATAAAATTGGAAAAGTCAGACTTGTGGATAAATACAACAAAAGAGAAGATACAGAAACAATTTCAGGCACCATCAGCTACCTTATCTTTGACAAACTAGCCAAATGCTGTGCTGGAGGAAAGATGTCTTCTTTAATAAATGGCACTAGGAAAACTGGCTATCCACATGCTGAAGATTGAACCTAGACACATTTTCCTCACCATGCACTAAAGGAAGATCAAAATGGTTCAGAAATCTAAGTATTAAAACAGAACCAATCTGCTTGAAGACAAAATAAGGGCAAATCATAAATACATAGGTACAGGTAAAACTTTTCAGAAAAGAAAGTGGTTGCACAAGAAATAATACCAACAATCAACAAATGAGATCACATCAAGTTACAAGACATGCAAGACTTCTGTATTGCAGAAAAAACTACCAACAGAGTGAAGAAACAACCTACAGAATGGGAAAAATTTTGCCAGGTACTCCTCAAAGGACCAATATCTACAATATATAAAGAACTAAAAAAGACACAAATTTAAAGTCTCAATCCAAAAACTGGGCATCTGAAATGAGCAAACACTTCTTAGATGAAGTACAAAAGGCTAATAAATATATGAAAAAATGTTCAGCAGCACTGGCCATTTGTTAAATTCAAATTAAAGCAACAATGAGATTTTATCTTATTTTAGAAAAATGAATGTCAGAGAGAGAAACAAAAGGAATAGGGATAGGAAAAGAAGAAGTTAAACTATCACTATTTGCAGATGACATGATACTGTACATAGAAGATCCGCAAAACTCCATCAAAAGACTATTAGAGTTAATAAACAAATTCAGGAGTGTAGCTGGATACAACGTCAACACAAACTTACTGAGAGAAATTATGGAAATAATGCTTTAACAATAGCATCCAAAAAAATGAAATACTCAGGAATCAACCTAAAAGACCTATATGCTGAAAATGATACTATTTAAAAAAGGATATTAGAAAATGGAAAGACATTCCCTTTTCATAGATAGGAAGAACAAGTATTGTGAAAATGATCACACTCTCAAAACTTTTATACAGATTTAATACAATCCCAATCAAAATACCGTTGACATACCTAACAAGTCTAGAGAAAACTTTCTTCACAGAAGAAACCTGGACTAGCAAAGGCAATTCTGGGCAACAAAGGCAAGGCAGGAAGCATCTCAGTTCCTGATTGGAAATTATGCTACAAAGCTACAGTGATAAAATCAGCATGGTACTGGCAAAGAAATAGACCTGAATATCAGTGCAACACATTAGAAGATGCAAAACCAACTACAAAGGCACTCAGCCACCTTATATTTGACAAAAGGGATAAATATGTTCACTGGAAGAAAGATAGCCTCTTTAATAAATGGTGTTGGAAAAATTTTCTCTCCACATGCTGAAGACTGAAACTAATCCCATGTCTATTGTTCACTAAACTAAAGTCTAAATGTATCAAAGATCTAAATATTAAAACAGAAACACTGAATCTACTGGGAGACAAGGTAGGTAGAAATCTTGGAGACATAGGAGTAGGCAGAAAATTCATGAACAAAATGTGAACTGCACAGGAAATACTTCATAGAATCAACAACCAGAATCTCATCTTATTAAAAAGTTTTTGCACTTCAAAAGAAATCACCAACAAAGTGAGAAGAAAACCAACAGAATGGGGATGAATTTTAGCCAGCAGTCCCTCAGACAAAGGGCTTATATTCAGAACATACAAAGAATTGGAAATCATCAAGCCCCACCAAATTCAAAGATCCTCTCCAAAAATGGGCATCTGCAATGAATATGCAATTCTCAGATGAAGATATACAAATGGCAAATAAATACATGGAGAAATGTTCACAGTTACTAGTCATTTGAGAAATGCAAATTAAAACAGCATTGAGATTTCATCTACTCCAGAAAGAAAGGCTGCCATCAAAAAATCAAATGATAACAATGCTGGCGAGACTGTGGGGAAAAAGGAACTCTTCTCCACTGTTGGTGGGATTGTAGAATGGGGTGGTCCTTGTGAAAATCAGTGTGGAGATTCCTAAAAAAAGTAGAATTGGAAGTTCTATTCAATCCTGCTATTCCCCTCTTGGGTATTTTCCCAGAAAAAATAAAAAGTCATGTCACAGTGATATATGTGCACCCATGTTTATAGAAGCACAATTTGTAATAGCTAAATCTTGGAAACAACCAAAATTCCCACGTACTGCAGAGCAGATTTAAAAAAGTGGCATTGTTATACAACGGAATATTACTCAGGTATAAAAAAGGATGATCTTGAGGCCTTTATAAGTCAAGAGGCAACTTGAGACTATCCTAAGTGAAATAAGACTCACATTTGTAAATATCACATTGTCTCTCTAGTGTAAAAAGTAATAAAAACTGAAAGAGTGATAAGATCCAAAATACATAATCGTTATTATGAAGATGAAAGGGAAGGAAAGTGCTCTAAAGGCTATAACTATATGGATGTTTAAAATAGATGACCATATTACTAAGTTTCCACTAGATCACTGAACAGAATTATCTGTATTGTCAATGTTTGAGTGTCCACTTTTTATGTTTTGAATTTTTAAGTTGAACAACTATTTCTAAGAGGACAATATGTAACTTACCAACAAGTAATTTCTTAGTGTTAATATTTTTCTTTGAAATTCTGTATTACTTCTACCCTTTTTCTGTTTTGTCTTGTTTTTCTTTAAATAAAAAAAATCAGATAAATTATCTAGTGCCTGGAACATACTAGGCTTTTAGGAAACATTAGAATTGCTAGTTCCAAAATTCTTCCTTGGAAAAATAAGGAAAATTTTTATGTAAAATAAATAGCATAGCTGTATTAAAGCACATTTAAAATATAACAGAGATATGCAATATATACACATGTATACAGTTTATGAGCTTTGGTGCTATTTTGTAGCATATATATATTGTTGTATTTTTATAACAATGGGATACGTAATTTGGGGAAGTATTTGGGTTGCTCCTTACTTCCTATTTATCTCTCTTCTCTTTTACCCTTTATTTGTGTATGAAATTGGTTTTTGGTATCAGAGCATAACATTTTCTCCTCTTTCCAAAATGTATCTGTTACATTTCTAAATCACAAAACTAATATAAATTTGCAATTGAAAGAAATAAACAGTAAAACATATGCATATGTGGAAAATGAAAAGATATTTTATCTACTTTCTTTGACTCTGACAATGTATTCTTTGTTAATGGTCTGATACATATTTGGTAGATAAATTTTTTTCTCCATAGAGAGAACGTGCATATGACAATGTTTATATGGAAATCAGTATGTAATTTTTTGCAAAGCACAAATGGCTGTAAATGTTATTTTCTTTGTGTGTGTGTGTGTGTGTGTGTGTGTGTGTGTGTAACTAGGAATCGAACTCATGACCTAGCACTTGGCAGGCAGGCACCTGTGCCGCTGAGGTAAAGCTCCAGCCCTGTAAATGTTATTTTCAATTTACTATTTTTGCCTGGGACTAAAGTTACCTGTGCTTTCATTTTTGTGTTGAATTTTATTGAACATGTTCTCATAACATTACTTTTATTGTTTTTTTTTCTTTTCTTTTTGCTTTTTGGAGGCCAGGTATCAAACTCATAACCCTGCATTTCTAGGCAGGTGCTCATGACACTGAGCTAAATCCTCAGGCCCTTCATACTGTTTTCTATGAGATTTTAAAATTTCCATTTGTGTCTTTCCTGGTTAAAGAGAGTTCCCAGTATTTAAAGTGTTTTCTGAGGTACATGTGGATAATTTCTCTCCTGATTTTCTTTTGACTTTTAAAAATTATTGGTTTTGATAATGAAGAAATCAATTCAGTTCATTATAAAAGTTTTGAATAATCCCAAGTGTGCAAAAATTGCCTTTGGGAAGATCTAAGGTATAGAACATGCAAAGACTAAAAAAACAACTCAATGGGAATAGGTTGAATTGCACCATTTCTGGCCTGTGTTTTACATGCCTATCACTGAGAGTAACTTACTTAGGCTATAGAACATATGGGTCAAAACATTTGGCTTATGTGGTTTTATTAAATGAGGGCAAATTGCCTTGGGCTGCATATCAAATATATAAAATAGTTAATGCATGTATGTAACAAAAGAAAACTACATTTACTTTTATATATCATAAAAATAAGAGCACAGCAAACCAAAGTTTAATGATTAAACAAGAAAACTTGAATGCTTACTTAATAATACTAAATTCTTATAGTTATAGGTACATATAGGTGCGAGTAGATTAAAATACTGCACTATTATCAGTAATTGTTGCATTTTGCCTGCCATGCACACCAGCCCATGTAACATCTGATACACTTTGTTTCAGGAGGATTTCCATTAGCTTGTGTGGCTAGTTCCAGAGAAGCATTATACAGCACATCCTCAACACAGTGTTACATTTTTCACTAAGAAATCAACCCTCAAGCATGGCCAATAAACTCAAAAAATATTACTAAAAATCATGTAGTAATGTTAAAAGTTTACAATACTACAGGTCAGAGTTATCAGTTGTAGAAGGCCACTAAAGGTGGGATGCACTTGATCTAGAGTCTTAGATTTCCTTATTTCTAAAGAGGGATCCTTGTTTTAATGCTAATCTCAGCAACAAAGCTCACCTCTGCTCCGTCTTTGCATATTCCACTTTATTAGAGATTCCTTTCTGGTCAAACTCAAAACTTTTAAAATCAGTCTGCTGGGCTGTTTTCTCTTGATTTTCAATATAGGTCAGGCTAAGGAATCCTTTTTACCTACCTTGAATATTTCTTATTATCATCACTAGAGGAGTTGCAATAAAAAGTTCTGAAGGTATAATCCAAGCTTTGATAATTAAGAATTCCCTTCTTTCTTGTTATGTTCCTGGTGTCTGAAACTTGCACTTTCAAGAATTACTGCTAGTCCTCATGCATTGTGGACTCAGAAATAGATTCTTCTCCACCATCATTTTCATCATTAAGTGGAATTGCCTAGTATGCATCCTGTGGGCATGGCATAGTTCAGAGAATGACTCTTGCCAGTTCATAATTTCTAAGACCTTTAACCCATAATGGATGCTTCTGAGTGTATTATTGGAGGTCTACAGTTTGAATCTCATTATTGTCACTTACTTGGTAATGTGATTTATTATTGGCAGAACTCAGGCTCAATATCAGTAAAATGAAAATAATGGTGTTTTCTTTACTTCTGGTGTTTTAGAGAAATAAGAAATCCACGGGAGTCTTCAATGGTTACAGTCTGTATTACACCTTGCCTTCTATCTCACCCAGGAGAAATATCTGCAATAGAATCTAAATGGACTAACTCTCAGAGAAAGCAGAGGGGCTTTAGTGATAGGCAGTGAAATGTATGCATTAGCCATTGATATATTAGCCATGGTGACTATCCAGTGTTGTGGGATAAATTTTCTGAAGTTCTTGGGAAGACAACAGAACATCCACACACCATTTCTTAACATCACATGTTTTTTGTCCTTGATGTTTTATCTTTCAGGTATTATGAGAAGAAAGACTGTAATAAGTATAAGATTTCCCTTAAATGAAGAGACAGCACAGGAGAACCAGTTCTAAAAGATCTGTAGCACCAGAAGGCTTCTGTCAGGTGACTTGTCTGATAGCAATTCCATCACTTCCTTGGAAGTAGAAGTCACCTCTGAAATGGAATTATCTTTGTGGGTATGAATGAAAATATAGGAAAAATGTTATAACCAAGTGTGTCAAAATATTATGCATGAGGTGACAGGAGGAATAGTTATTATATTTTCTTCTATTTGACAATATTTTTCCCACATCTCAAAATGAATATGAATAACTTATAATTTAAAAAAAACTAGAAAATATGTTTTAAATGATAAAGAATACCAGGTCAGGAGACAGTTTACAAAGAATAGCCATGTTAGATACCAGCCTAGGCTGGGCCAGGATATTGAATGTAGTTTGGACACTTACCGTTGATCCTTATCTTTATGATGTTCACCATGAGAGGTTGGTGCTTAATCCCTCACTTACAGTGGGATTCATAATGAAATTACTGTCTGTGTGGGGGATGTGTGCTTTTCTATTGATTGCTAACTTACCCTTCGCACTTTAGAGAGCATTGCATCGTGGCATTCAGTGTTTGAGTCTGTTCTTCCATTGCACTCTAATCCCTTACCTTGACACTAAGACAAATACCTCCCCTAGCACTTTCAGCAAAATATGATTCTCCAGGTAGTCTCAAAAATTTTTGATCTGCTTTAGTGATTTTCAAAGTGTGGCCCCAGGTCAGCAGCATCAGCCTGGCCCCATCACAGACCTACTAAATTGCAAACTCTGGTGGGCTAAAGAGAGTCTTTTAAAAGCCTCTCAGGTGATTCAGATGCATGTTGATTTCTACAAAATTTAAAAATATTTAATGTAAAGTATTAATTAGTGAGTTGAGGAACTAGTCATTTAAATAGCTTTCATTTAACAGTTTGTCCATTTTGACTCTTGAGTATTTTGTGTATGAAAGCAGGATTAATGAGCCAGGGATTTAGCTCAGCGGCATAAGCACCTGCCTTGCAAGCCCTTTCCTGAGTTCCATACCTCATATTAAAAAAAAAAAAAAAAAAAAAAAAAAAAAAAAAAAAAAAAGGATTAAAATTGGCTGTCAGTGCCATCTGGTGACTAGATCCAGAATTGCAAATTGGCTGTCACTTTTTGGCAAGAAACCCTAGGAAGGCAGGAAGGAAGGAAAGAAAAAAGGAAAGAAGGAGAGCAGAGAACTCGCTTTGTAAAGCCCACGACAAAGGAAAGATTAAGCAGTTGATGCAGACAGGGTCCAAAGACTTTAAATCATGCGACAGAATGTTTTCTTAGTCTTCTAAGATTATACACATTTAAGTGCATACATATGTGTGATTATAAAACTGGACAGTAAACTTGTTTTACTGTTATAAAGCATTTAACATCTTTTAATACCCAAAATATGTTTTGCAGCGTTTTGAATCAAATTTTTTAATCAACCATCAATAGCATTTATCCTATGCTGTCAAAATTTTATTTTGTTAAGTCAATATGAATATTCCCCTACCTTTGAAATCATTGAAGAAATATAAATGTAAAAGAGAGATTATTTTAGGTCTCTATGTTTACTATGTATACTGCAAGATAACCAGTCAATTTATTTGTAAATATTCTCTAGATTTGAGTGGATTTGTTTATATTTTAAAACATGACACATGCATATTCTTAGGAAAATTTATGCATATTCTTCAGAATCAAATTATGTTGTACATTATGTTCTGTATCTTGAGGGTATACTTCTATGTTTTTCTTTTTTTTCTTACATTAAAAAAATTTCTGGTGTAGTTGAGCTGTTTTACATATGTTGATTGCCATTAATTTTTTTTCTTTTAATTATGTGTTTTGGAATTGACTCTTTTGGCTAGTCAAATTTAATTGTAAATCAAGCAGGTTAATTATGCCAATAAATTATGTTGTAAATGTATTGTCTCCAATGTAGGACTCTCCATCTTGTGTCGTAATGTGTACAGACAGTGAAAGGGTACTCTCTAGGGAAGGAATAGATTGTCATCCATGCTGGATTTATCACTACTGACCTGTGACTGCTCCCTTCTGCCTTCAGGAAGATGATATATACTGGAACCCAAGCTTATTTCTGAGATTCTGGTCACTACTCTAGCAGCATTACATTTGTGCACAGTATAGCCTCTTTGTTACAACACTTGGCAGTTTCTCTCCCAACTCTGTGAGAGATCTGAACAGATTTACAGCAATTTAGGTATGGTATCTGTGAATACAAATTTGTATTTTAAAATAAGAAAGAAAAAGGACAATAGGAAAATCAACAATGGCTATCATAATGTCTCTTGTTCTCTTCAAAATAGTTGTCCATGCCTTCACACAAATTGAAATCAAATGATAGAAAACAGACTAAAACCAGTAAGAAACAATAAAAGCATTATTGGACTTCAAAACAAGATGATAGAAAATCAGTAATGGCTACCAAAATTTCTAGTTTTCCAACGTACCAGTTCATATCATCATATGTAATAAAATCAATTCTTGTAAATTCTTTAGGAGAAATTCTAGGCATGTATAAGCCTATACATGTACATCTAATATTTATGTATTAGAGGGAAAAACAAAGCAAAACACAAGAAAAACAAGAAACAAATGAGACAAATGAATGATAATAACAAATAGCCCAAAATAATAATATAAGCTTTCAAACAAGGTAGTAAGAACACAACTAAGGTTGTTATTTTGCACAGTTATTTTTAAAAGATTTACTCAGATTCTCCCTGTTTGAATGTCCACTTTGTATTCTTTGATACTGTGATTTGAGCAACTATTTTCAAGATGATAATATGTAATCTATTAACAGGTGATTTCTTACTGTTTTTTTTTGTAGTTCTGTATTACGTGTACCCTTACACTGCTTTGTTTTGTTTTGTGTTTTTCTCTTTTTCCTCTTAAATAAAATTAAAAAAAATTTACTCAGATTATCAGATATAAACAGGCAAAATTGATCTAATTCTATGAATGTTTTCTTCCAAGAACTACCAGAATTAGCTGTAAAATCATCTTAGCTACCTTAAGTGTACATATATAAATTTATATTTTTGCTTTTTCCTCTCTTATTTTCTCCTTTTCTCTTTCTGAGATATTTTATTCCCTTTGAACAGTTTCTCTTACCCTTTCACAATATTTATTGAATATTTTTTATTTTATTTACTCGATCAGCTTCTTATACTACTCTAGCAATATGGTATTCATACATGTGAATTGGATTTATTTCCCTATGACTATGGTGTCAAGTAACATCTATTTACTTATAAAAACCTCAATGTGATCATTCTTTATAGATGAGTTGTACTCCAATGTATAAAAATACCACATCTTTTTTATCCATCCTCAGTTGATGGGATGTAGCTTATTTCCAAGATCTGGTTATTACATACTGTGCTGATATAAACATGAGTGCATATACATCACTGTAGTATAGCATTTTCAACTCCTCTGGGAATATGCCCAGATGGAATAGCTAGGTCAAATGGGATTTCAAATCCCAGGTTTTTGAGGAACCTTCACAACGATTTCCACAGTGGTTGTACCAGTCCACACTCCTACCAACAGTGCAGAAGAGTTCCTTTTACCCACAGCCTTTCCAGCCTTTCTTATTGGTGATTTTCTTGATCCTGGCCATTCTTTTTGGAGTGAGATGGAATCTCAGTGTTGTTTTAATTTGCATTTTTTTTAAATCAGTACCAAGGATCGAACCCAGGACCGCCTGCTTGCAAGGCAGGTGCTTATGCCGCTGAGCTAAATCCCCAGCCCCTAATTTGCATTTTTTGAATGACCAATGATGCTGAATATTTTTTCATGTATTTATTTGCCATTTTTATTTTTTCAGTTGCGAAGTATGTATTCATCACAGTATGTATTCATCATCTTTGGATTGGTTCTTTGAATTTCAGGGACCTGTTTTATTAATAATTCTTTATATGTTCTAGGTAGAAGACCTTTGTCTGAGGCACTAAGATTTTTTTCCCCAATTTGGGATTTTCTTTTACTCTCCTGGAGATTTCTTTTGACTTGCCGAAACTTTTTAATATAACAAGATCCCAGTTATAGGTTCTGGGAAGTATTTCTCATGCAGTTTGATTTTTGCTCATGAATTCTCTATCTACTCTTATGTCTTAAGATTTCTACCTACTTTGTGTTCCAGCAGATTTAGTGCTTCTGTTTTACTATTCAGATCTTCGATCTATTTAAACGTGAGCTTAGGGCATAGTGATAGGCATGGTTCTGGTTTTAGTTTTCGACATATGGAAAGCCAGTTTTTCTAGCACCATTTATGTAAGATTCTATCTTTCTTCCACTGAGCATGTATGGCCCCTAAGGAGGCTGAGTGTGTTTATAGTTGTATCTTCTAATCTATTCCAATGATCTTGAGGCTTGTTTTTATTCCAGTGAAATGCTGATTTTTATTACAGTAGCTTTTAGTATAATTTCAAATTGGAGATTGTCATGCCTCCTACCTTGCCTTTGTGGCCGAGAATTGCTTAGGCTACTCTAGACTTCTGGTTCCAGATGAATTTTAGGAATGATGTCTCTAGATCTGTGAGGTATGCTAATGGTATTTTGTTTGTAATGCATTAAATCAGAATAACAATTTTGGGAGAATGGCCATGGTCATAATGTTGTTCTTCTATCCTTAAACAAGGAATATCTTTTCATTTTCTGAGATCTTCTTCGATTTCTCTTTTCAGAGTTTTGTACTTTTCACTGAGTAGATCTTTTACTTCCTATGTTAGATTGATTCCTAAGTATTTTATTTTTCTTGATGTTATTTTGAAGGATGTGGTTTCCCTTATTTCTTTCTCAGTGAGTTTGTTGTTTGTGTACAGGAATGCTATTAATTTTTGAATATTGACTTTGTACCAGATACATTACTGAATTTGGATATCATATCTAGAAGTCTTTCAATGTAGTTTTGGGAGGTCTTCTATGCAGAGTATCATGTCATCTGAAAATAATGATATTTTGACTTTTTCCTTTCCTATCCTTATTCCTTTTAATTCTCTCTCTTGCATAATTGCGCTGGCCAATTTTTCCAGCACTATATGAAATAGGAGTGGTGATAATGGATAGCCTTGTGTTGTTTGTGATTTTAGAGTGAAAGCTTTCATTTTTGACCAATTAATATGATGCTGTCTATTGGTTTGTCATAGCTGGTTCTTAGCAGTTTGAGGTAAAGACCATGTATCCTAATTTTCCATAGCAGTCTTATCATGAATGAGTGTTGCACTTTATCAAAAGCTTTTTTTGCATCTATTGAGATGGTCATGTGATTCCTATCTTTTGCTCTGTTGATATGGTGTATTACATTTTTTGATTTGCTTATATTGAACCATCCCTATATTTCTTGGATGAATCCCACTTGGTCACAGTATACAACCTTTTTGATTTGCTTCATTATTTTTGCCAGTATTTTCTTGAGGGATTTTGCGTTTATGTTCATTAGGGAGGTTAGCCTGTAGTTCTCTTTTTTTGGTTTAGTCTTTCTCTGGTTTTGGTAGTAGGGAACACTTGCTTCCAGGAATGAGTTAGGGAGAATGGATACCCTTTCAATTTCACTGAAGAGTCTGAGGAGTGTTGGCATTAAGTTTTCCTTGAATTTATTGTAGAATTCAGCTGTGAGTCTGTCAGGACCTGATCTTTTCTTGGTTGGTAACATTCTAATTACATTTTCAATTTCATTAATTGAAATTGGATTATCCAGCCCTTTACATCTTCTTGATGCAGCTTTGGCAATTCATGTGTTTCTATGAATCTGTCAATTTCTTCTGTGTTATCAAACCTATGAGAGTAAAGGTTTTCCAAGTAGGTATTGATGATCATCTGTATTTCCACAGATTCTATAGTAATTTCATCTGTGCATTCCTTATTGCACAAATTTTAGTTTTTTCTTTCCTTTTTTTAAAAATAAGGTTGGCTAGAGGATTATCAATTTTATTTATTCTTTTAAAGAACCATCTTTTTGATTTGGTAATTCTTTGTTTTATTTTCTTAGTCTCTATTGCGTTGATTTTCGCTCCTATTTTTATAATTTTCTCCCTTCTTTGGACTTTGGGCTTGACTTGCTGTTGTTTTTCTAGATGTTTCAGGTGTTGCATCATTTTTTATTTGTATTTATTCTGTTTTCCTGATGTAGGAATTCGTTGTAATAAATTTTCCTCTGAGGACTGCTTTCATCGCATCTCTCAGGTTTCATTGTTATATTTGTATTTTGTTTATTGTAGACACTGTTTACTTTCTTCTGTAATTTCCTCCATGATCCATTGATTTTTTCAGGACTGTATTACTTAATTTCTATGTGATTATGTAGTTTTTTTCAGATTCTTTTGTCATTAAATTCTAGCTTCGTCGTACTATGAGCAGATAATATGCATGGAACATTTTTATTCTTTGGCATTTATTTACACGTAATTATATTGACTAATATATAGTCTATTTTAGAGAACATCTCATGTGAAGCTGAGAAGGATGTATATTCTGATGCTGAGTGGAACATCTTACACACATCTACTAACTCCATCTATTCACAATTTTGATTCATTTCTGTTATTTCTTTGATGATTTATGTCTAGTTGATCTGTCTGTTTGTGTCAATGAAGTGCTAAGTTCTCCTGTTATAATTGTGTTATTGCTTATTTGATTTTTCATTTCTATTAATATTTCTTTTATATATCTGGGTACTCCCATATTTGGTGCATATAAATTTAAAATTGTTATCTCATCCTCTTGAAGTTTTCCCCTAAGAAGCATGTAATAACCTTTTTTTATCTCTTCTGATCATTCTTGGTTTGAAATTCACATTGTCTGAAAGGAATATGTCCCCTGGTTTTTTGGGAAGTTCCTGTTTCATGAAGTATTGTTTTACATTCTTTGACTTTCAGTCTATGAATTTCCTTTTGGGTTAGATGAGTTTCTTGTATGCAGCATATGGCTGAATGTTTTTTCTTGATCCACTCTGCAAGTATATTTCTTTTAATTGGTGAATTGAGGCCATTTATATTAATGGCTATAACTAATATATATTGACTTATTTTTGTATGTTATCCTTCTGTTGTTGGTTCTTTACCTTTCTCCTTATGTTTGCATTAATTGGTAGTTTATTTTCTGTTGGTGTTCTTGAAGCTGTAGTTATTTTTATGGCTAGAGTATCTTTCAATATTCTTTGTAGGATTGGTTTGCTGGTCATGCAGTTCTTCAGCTGTTCTTTGCCATGGAAGTATCTTGTCCATCGATTTTGAAGGACAGTTTTGCAAGATACATCAGTCTGGATTGGAAGTTGTTTTCATTTTGGATTTGAAATATTCCATTCCATGTTCTTGACTTCAGCGTTTGTGTTGAAAATTCTGCTGTGATTCTGATGGGCTTTCTTTTATAGGTGGTCTTTTTTTCTATCAGCTTTAAATATTCAGTTCTTAGATTGCATTTCTGTAATGTTGATTATTATATGTCTGGGTGTAGGTTTATTTTGTTTATGGCTAATTGGAGTTCAATATGTTTCACTTATCTGTATGTCAGTTTCCTTTCCCACATTTGGGAAATGTTTGGCTATTACTTCTGTAAATAGTCCTTTTATATTATTTGTGTTGTCACTTTTTTTTCTTTTTAACCTATCAATCTTACATTGTTTTACCTTGCATCATCTTTCAACTGTTAAATTATTTCCTGTTTCCTTGTTGTATTTAAAAGATCTTTCCTTTCTTGCTCACTAGCTGCAATCTTTTCTTCAAGGTCTTAAAGTTTGTCTTCATATTGATTCAGGTGGTTTTGCCAGCTTTCAGTGCAATTTTTGATTTCTTGGATATCTCTTTGAATCTGTTGCATGAATTCTATTTTTTAGTTATATTGCTCATTAAAGGTTTACATATTTTTTCTGTGCTCCTTGATTTTTAAACTATGTCTGCTTTAGATATGTTCAGCATTTCTTTTGTTAGGTTTATCATTTCTTCTTTTTCCTGAGAGATTATTTTTGATTTGTGTTCCCTTTCAGCTTCATGGAATTGTTTCCTTACTTCAGTTGCTATCATTTCAGAAGTTTCAGGTGTATGGGTTACTCTTTCTTCTATGTTCATGTCTCCTCTACTTATATGGATTGGGCTGGAGGTTTGAGATTGCATTTTGCTTTTTTGTTTTATTATTTTCCTATATTCCCCTGGGAAAGCCAAATGCAAAGTCTCAGTTGCTTCCTGGGTTGAGGATGTCTTTCCATGCTGCAGAGAGTTTCCGCAGTTGAAAGTAGGCCTTATCAGGTCCTTAGTGGCACTTTCAGGCCCTTCAGATGGGGGTATATGCTGGGCAGACCTTCAGCACACCTTATGTGACACTCCAAACCTACCTGGCTACTTGAGTTTGCTCAGCAGGACTGTACCAGGTTCTTAGTGGCTTACCATGACTAAACAGCTAGGTGGAGTATGCTATGCAGGCCTTCAGCTCATGATACATGGCACAGTAAAGCTCCCCAGCTTTGGAAGCCTATCATCTAAAAAGGTGGACTGATATACAGTAGAGAAAGACAGAAAGAGAAAGAGAAACCCACTCCCGCTCCTGCTTGAGATAATGACCTTGAAAATTATAGTACTGCTCAGGCTTGTTTTTGAGTAATCTGAAAAAAGGAAGAAACCTATAAAAAATGACTGACACAATTTGTAATCGCCAGATCTTGGAAACAACCCAAGTGTCCATCAACTGAGGAATGGATAAAAAAGTTGTGGTATTTCTATACAATGGAGTATTATTCAGCTATAAAGAAGGATCACATTGAGATATTTATCAATAAATGGGCGCAGCTTGAGACCATACTCATAAGTGAAATAAATCAATCTCGCATGTGTGAATACCGAATAGTTTCCCTAATGTAAGTAATGATTCAAATATATAAAAATATGTGGTAATCATGATTCCCCATTAGGTGGCCTTGAAGCCTTATAAAGGTTTCACTCATTAATTAGAAAGGCTTTATTCTGGGCTTCTTGATATGGAAATATTTGAAGCTAGAGTATATGAAGTTTTATCCAAATATTTCAAGGAAAAAGACAGACACTATGGTAATTACTATTAAGTCGGGTTATATGGTGGTGAAGTACTAGGTTGCTGAAACTGTCATGCTTTGACCTCTATTGTTATGTTGTTATGTCCTGTTTTATCTCAATCTCCACCTTATTCTTTTAAAAAATTATTTAGTCATTTCTTATGTTTGTCTTAATTAAAGAAAAAATTTTAAAAAATTAGGATATATAAATAGTAACTCTTTTTGATTTCCTATTAACTTGTTTTGAGGTCCTGTAATACTCCCACGATCTTGTTTTGACTGATTAGACTCTGTTCCATTCTATATGATAGTATCAGGTTTGAAGACATAGGCAACTACTTTGAAGGCAGTGGGATTCACTAAGATACCCATTCTGGTTTGACTATTGTCTTCTTTGGAAGTCCTGTAATGTTTACAATGCCTACGTTTTATTGGTCTTGTTTTCTACTGTTTTGTCCAACTTTATAATATCTAATGAGATAGACAATTCTTTTTAAGGAAACAAGAGACAGCGTTGATAACCATTGTTGATAACCTTGTACTCTGTTCTACACCATGTGCTATGTCTATCCTTGGTTTTGACTGACAGCTTTGTTTTGCCATATTTGACTGTATTCTCTCCCCCCCAAAAAAGTAATAAGCACTAAGGAGTAATAAAATCCAAAATGCATAAATTTTGTTGTAAAAAAGAGAGGGAAAAAAAAAGAAAAAAGAAAAAGAGCTCTAACGGATATACAGCAAGTGTGTTTAGGGGTGTTAAATAGCTGACTATATCAATGTTTTTGGATCACTGAACACAGCTGTTTGCAGTCTCCCTGTTTGAATATCCACCTTGTATTCTTTGATACTGTGATTTGAGCAACTATTTTCAAGATGATAATATGTAATCTACTAACAGGTGATTTCTTACTGTTATGTTTTTTTTTTTTTTGTAGTTCTGTATTACGTGTACCCTTACACCGCTTTGTTTTGTTTTGTGTTTTTCTCTTTTTCCTCTTAAATAAAAAAAATGGAAAAAAATGACTGACATAAGTGCTTCCTAGATTTCCTTGTCCTTCCCATGAAAGAAATGACTTTAGAACAAGCCAGATCCTATTTATCAAAGGAAAGCTTGGAGTTGTGACCCATGAAAGAGAAATGTGCATCTATTTATGGAATGCATGAGCTTTACTGAAATTTTTATGCTGTGGGATGAATTAAGTGGGATATTTTGATAAAGAGAAGAAATTAATTTGATTTTATTTTAGATGATTTCCTGTCCCCTTATTTCCCTTCTAATTTGAGGAGCAATTTGCAAGTAAGCCTTTGATAAAAAGAACATACATATGAACAAAATAGTATCTGTGCCCATACTGAGCCATAGGACCCTGGATGAGTCCCTTCTCCAGGACTTGCCTTAGACATAAAACAGAGTGCACAAATGAAAAACAACAGTTAAGATACAAGCTTTGAAATTTGGTATATACATGTATATATATATAGTCTTTAGTTATGGGTTTCATGACCTTTACTAGGACATTTCCATTAAATTCATTAAACTGAGTAAAATGTATATATATTATATTTATAATTTTAAAGAAACCAAACAAAATTTCTCTGAAATTATAATGGTACCTGTCTCAAGTCTGAATATTAAATGAAAGACTACACTGAAGGCACACAAAGCAATGGCTAGCACCTTCTAGTACTAAATATACATTCTCATCATTTATTTGTGATTATCATTACTTTTGCTAACCATTCAAAAAGATGAGTTGTATGAGTGTGGTTTGCATTACCAGGCAATGTAATTGTACAATATATTGCAGTTTTATTATTGTAGAGAAGTAACTGTTTGACATAAAGATTAAAGGAAGACTGTACAAATCTGATGAGCATATCCTGATATAAAACATTCCAATATAAAACATGTGTGACATGGCTAAGTGGTGTGTTCAGATGAGTGATGTAAGAAACAAGACAGATGCAACTGTAAAAGGTTCAATGAAAACAAAATTTAACATTGTCCCCATGCCTTATGATTTAATATTAAGGAGTAAGCAAGACAATAATGACATAAAAACTGCATACATATTACAGTTCTATAAAATGTTGATGTAACATATACACACATGTAATCTTATATTCAAGCAAGAAAAAATAAGGGAACGAAACACAGCAAAATGTTAATAATTTTCCCCCATTCTTGTGGGACTACTGGTAATTGATATTTTCATCTCTGTAATTAACTGTACTTTAATTCTTTGGTAGAAATGATTTTATAACAAAATCTTTATTATTTATCAAACATACCAGATATACAAATTTTATAGAGAACTATAAAAGAGATTTATTATCTAATACTCTGATTAAGCAATTAACTTCACAAATGCTTTAGGCCCATCCTCTGAATTCCACTTCGTCTTTTCTTTACCCTATGAATACAACTGATAACCAGAATCAGATGTTATATCATTTAGACAGTTTTTAATTGCTGGGGCAAAATACACCCACAATTTAAGGAAGAGGAAGAGAGATTTATTTAGTTTCTGGTTTAAGATGTTCTGTCCGTGGTTGGCTGCCTCCAAGACAAAAATAGCATGGTAGAAAGAAATTGCAGAGGAAATCTGTTAAACCCTTGAAGTCCAAGAAATAGAGACAGCAAAAGTAAGAATGAGAGATGCATCTCTAAAAGCATGCCTTCAGTGACCCACCTCCTCCAATCATGCTCTATCTCCTACCAACTCTTTTAACTATAACCATTGATGAATATAGCACCACTATAACCAATCACCTTCAAAAAGCCCCACTACTAAATTCATAATATTTTGGGGGTACATTTTTGATCTAAACAATCATACATACTATCCATAAGTTTTTTTGTGTTTTCTTTGAATGAAATCATTCTTAAAATATTATATATACATAGTACACTTGTAGGTGTTCTTCCTTTTAAGAATTTTATTTAGCATTATATATTTTGCTGTGTTCTATTTGCACAACAGATTGAAATGCTCTCTTAGAATTGATTTTGACTGCTACAATATACGGTATGTTTTTATTGGTGCATATTAGTAGCACAGAATAACAAAATTTGTGATGGTTTATTAATACGTACATATAACATATTGTGATTCCTAGTATCCTGTTACACCCTTCCCATTCCCTTTTCCCTACACCTAATCCCTTTCTTGTCAGTAGATGACTCCCTTCTAGTATCCTGTCCTCTCACCTTTGTTTTCAGATTTAGTTTTATTTCTTACTTTTATACTTCTTATAGGAGAAAGAACATGTGATTTTTAACTGTATGAGACTGGCTTATTTCACTTACTGTAATGCTCCTGTGTTCCATCCATTTTCCTGCACACGACATGATTTTGTTCTTTTTGACTGAGTAATACTTGATTATGAATGTGTACCACAGTTTTGTTGTCTATCTGTTAATGGACATGTAGGCTGTTACCACAGCTTAACTATTGTGAATTGTGCTACCATAAATATGAATATACTAGCACTATAGTATACTATTTTTGTGATGTATATATGACCTGGTTCTTACAGATCTAAGACATTCATTTTCTCAGCAATACAGAGTTCCATTTTAAGAATGATCCATGATATGTTTTTGGACAATTTTTGATGGGATGGTAGATATTGTGGTTTTACCTACCATTTTTATCTCACGAATAAGCAATGGTATAATGAGCACTAATGTAGATATGGTCATGTAACTACATGCCAGATATTTAAGTTTCTTAATGCTCAAAGTGTGATCCTTAAATACAGTTTCAACTTCTAGGGTATATATGAGGTTTTCCATAGAAATATAACCAGTAAGATGTGGGTTTGTATGTGTTTATGTAAAGAATTTATTTATGCAAACATAGAGCCTGGAAAGTCCAAAATCTTCAGAGAAGGCCTGCAGGTTGGAGATTACATAAAGAGCTGCAGTTGGAGCCTACAGTCATTGTGTGGGCAGAATTCTCTCTTCCTTTTTTTATCTAATAGCCTTCTGCTGATCAGATATATCAGCAGGGTATTCTGATTTACTCAAGGCCTATGAGTTTGTGTTAATCTCATCTAAAGTCCTTTGACAGAAACATTTAGAATGTTTGACCAAATATCTGGGTATGTGGTTACCCAAATTGACATATGAAATTAACCGTCACACCTGGATACTGTTATAAATGCATATTTAGATCTACTCACCTTCCCAAATTCTCAGAAAGTGTACCTTTCTACCATTGCATCACCACCTTTCTTTATTGCAGGTTAAAGTGATTAGAATAACCAGACACTGTGTCCCTGTATTATTTTATGCTGGTGGGGATGGGAAACAGTGTCTGAGTTTGCGTTCACTGGGTCTCAGGTTTCTATCTTTTAATTATGGCCACTTAAGAGATGGAAGGATTACATTCAATGGCTTTCTGTAGCACAAGGATGACAGGCAGCTACTATCACAAAGGACAGTGCATGGAGGCAAATTTTTTAGTCTTCAGGGATTGATGCCATTGAAGCCTTCTAAGCAGTTAAATAGGATGAATGGAACTCATACTGACAAAGACAAGCAGCAGTTATGAAACAAAGGGTGGGGGTAGGATTTGAAAACTAAGGGTAAGTATTTGAGTGTCAGCTGAGAAACAAATTCCAGGACAAAAGTGTTACGTATGGAGATGAACACATAGGAACCAGATGTATTCTGAGGAAATCCACACAAGTTAATTGGAGACAAGGGCTGGAAGACCATTGTCAAAACCACTCACTTCCCCTGTAGTCTTTGCAGCCACTTTTGGGATTTCTTATGCATAGAGGCTCTTTGGCTCTAATGGGCTTGAGGAAGAATCATCGAACCAGTCTCATCTATAAGCCTTATAAGACATGTACCTTTCTGAAATGTTCATGAATTTGATGCCTTTGTATGTGATGGAAAGGAATAGAAGTAAAATATAGGAAATAATGCCTTCTCATAGAGAAAAGCCCAAGGAAGTCCTACATCCAAGTATTACTCTCTCTTTATCCCAAAGATGAGTGTACCATGACTCAGGAAAATGAACAGGTGTCACATACTTCTGGCCAGGGCTGCCATTTTCTACCTTCTATTCTAATCAAGTCTCCTACTTCACATTCCACACAATTAACACATAAATTAACAACATCAAGGACAAAAGAAAAATTATCATTGTAAATTCAATAAAAACTTATAGCGTGTCATTATAAGCAATTTTATGTCAATAATTTGATGAAATGGGAACAAAAGGATACCTTTTATACAATTTTATTTATACATACATGCTGCACTGATTTTTCATGCACAGAAATAATGTGAAAATGTATTTGTTTTATCCCCTTACTCCACCAACTTCAGAAGCAGGCATGCATTTTGCCTCACCATTTAAAATTCTAAGAACTCATCTGAAAGGAAATTTGCAGAGAAGTGTATGTGTCCATGATTGTGAGTTCAGGCATACGTGTATGTGTGTGTGTGTGTGTGTGTGTGTGTGTGTGTGTACAGCGCAGGGGGACTTCCTGGTTAGCAACTGTTTATCTGGGAGTATAGGCTCAGATAGGGACTGTGGGAATTGATGATGATGAACAAAAGGAAGACCATCATGTCTGCGCTTGCTAGGGAAGCAGGTTGAGGATGTGAGCACCTGATGATGTAGAGAGAGAAAACGGAGGGGCCCAGTATGATTCCCCTGGTGCCAATCCCCAGGGGAACCTAGACAGGTCATAGAGCCTAAGTGCAGCCAGATACTGAAGCTGTGAAATACACTATGTATACTCTGTTCTCTATGTATGAAGACTGAGGTTTAGAGAGTTATAGGCAATTGTCTCATTGACCATTAAAGATATAATAGAAGTAGTGTTGGTATTATTCTTTATGCAATTGCAACTATTCTTTTAGTACCTGTTTTTGGAAAATTGACTCTGCAACATATGGATCCCTAATATAAATGCATATCAAGAATTGAAAAGTGAAAAGTGCTAGATCATTTCTTTCAAACACAAATGAGTACTGGCACAATTTGCCAAGTGGTGGTACCTGTCTATGTCATTTATAGTATTGTAATTTGCATACATTATATTTTTATCATTTTAATTTCAAAATTCATACCTGTTTGTTGTCTTAAGTGCAAACATTATCAAAGTGTTGGAAATAAACTGTACAATCATCCTTTCAACACTTGCCAAAAATTCAGAACTGCTAGTAGTTATGGAAGTTCTACAGAACTGACCACAAAGTGAGATTTTGTGCTATTGCTACCTTTTGGGAGTGAAAATATGTGACTCAACCCCTGAAAGAATATGGACATGGAATATCTGACATTACTCTGTGAGGGATGCACTGAGCAAACAGGCTGACCCTCCCACATGTTGCTAATGAGAGAGTCCTCTCAGAGCACCCTCAGGAAGGGGCATGGGTGGGAACACAGATGGAAGCTTGGGGAGAGCTGCAAAAAGATTTTCATTTAACTATCTGTAAGTCATAAAACTAATGATGGTGTGTTCTGTGGAAATACTCAAATGATTAGGAATGAGAATTCATATATGTCCTTCCTTCTCACGGCCCCCTCTATCCAAGGAGTCACCTGTTTCAAAGGTGCTGCAGTGCCAGGTCGTGCCCATGTCCTTTCTCAAGGATTTTTTCATAAACCACCCATGGAGGTAACCCTTGTGGATCTGCTTAAGGAAAGTAGAATGTGAATTGGTGTGTGCAGGGTGTTATACTCCTGGCTCCACTGTTGGGGGAGGGAAAGAAGAATCTGGGAATCAACATGAAACCTCTAATATCACTTATTATTACAAAAAAAATGTTGTATTGTCATGGATTGGTGATAGACCAAGATCTCCTGTTTGGGCATTTTTGAAGACTTTCACTGGGACCATGCCATAGGTCAGGAGGGAAGGAGATGGGGTGTAGGAAGAGCCAGGTGTCCTGGGTTCTGTCCTTTGGTCATTCTAGCTTCCACCTTTCTGATGGATCAGAAACATCCACTACATTATCAGACCTCCAGTTAACCAATTCTGGTGTAACTCCAACCATGCTCCCCAAGGCACTGGGGACAGGAGAATGGATAACTCAAATCTCTACCACAGGAAAGATACACTGACCACAAAATGTCAGTGCTTCACCTAGGTTAATCTTTTGCTGGGTCACATGTGCATAATGAATATCAATGTGATGATGAAGAAAGATGTGATAATTAAAACATCTTATATATTCATCCTTGCTATAATGCAAAGCAGGAAAGTAGTGTTTGAAAAAGTTGACCTTAATATATAACAATAAAAAGATGCACAAGAAAATAGCAAAATTAAAATACTTCCAATAATTTTAAGATTGAGATGCACAACATATACTGTAGAGTTTATCATTTTAGGTGTAAAATTCAGTGCTTATGTGGCATATTCAAAAGATTTTGCAACCGTTCCGTCTATCTAATTCCAAAATATTTTTAACACATCAAAAAGAAACTCCTAAACTGTTAGAGAACACACTTCCCTCAATCTCTGGCAACCACTACTCTTCAGTCTCAATGAATTTCCCTATTCTGGGCATTACATATAAATGCAATCACACAATATATGGATTTTTTTTGAGATTGATTTTTTTCACAGACAATATTGTTTCAAGGTTTACCAGTGTAATAGCATGTGTCAGGACTATATTATTTTTATAGCTGAATAATAACACAGTGTATATGTACATTTACTTTATTCATTAATCAGACAAAAGAAATTTGTGTCATTTCCACTTTTTGCCCATTCTAGTAGAGTGAGGTGCAAAAGAAGGAATGGAAAAAGGCAAAAACAAAAACATAAGCTGTACTACTAGTTTCTCTTAGTTCATTGAAAATTAAGCGTTGTGCTAATATTGGAGAGACAATTGGCTAAAACTTTTCTCACTTTGTGTTATCTTTTAACTTTGTTAGTAATTTCTTTTGCTACGCTATGAGATCCAAGCTATTGATTTTTTTATGTGTTTCTCATGAGATCAAAGTTTTCTTCATAAAGTCTTTTTTGCTTTTTATACTGGGAATGAACTCACAACCTCATACTTACCAGGCAAGGGCTAGAACCACTGAGCTAAATCCCCTGCTTTTTTTCATGAAGTCTTTGACTACAACTATGTCTTCCAGGGTTTTGCCTAGTCTCTCTTCTAACTGATTTAGTGTTATTATTTTAATATTTAGATTTATGATTCATTCCCATTTTAGTTTAGTTGCATGATGATACACATGATGTAGTTTTACTCCTTGGGATATGAAAATCCAGGTTTTCTAGCACCATTTATTAAAGAGGCTAACTTTCTTTCAGTGAGCAAGCTCAGCGCCTTTGTCAAAGATAAAATGGCTGAGTATGTTTTTAGTTGTTTCTGCACCTTCTAATCTGTTTCACTGATCCTCAGGTCTGTTTTTGTCCAGTACTGTGCTGTTTTGTCACAGTAGATTTGTAGTATAATTTCAAGTCAATGAGGGTGATACCTCCTACCTTGCCTTTGTGGCTCAGAATTTCCTTTACTATTCTAGGTCTTTTCTGGTTTCGAATGAATTTTAGGAGTGTTTTCTCTAATTACATGTGGTATGTTAGTGGTATTCTGATTGAGACTGCATTAAATCTGAGTAAGAATTTTGGAAGTTTAGTCATATTGACTGTGTTGGTTCTTCCTACCCAGGATGTCCTTTTGCAGAGTACTGTAATTTTCAATGTATCTTGGAGGATTTTTAAATTCCTGTGCAGATACTGCACCATTTTATGGTAAAGATTTTGTTTTCTTTTTGGTACCAGTGGTAGAACTCACAACCTGTGTTTACCACGCAGGCGCTTGTGCCACTGAGCTATATGCCTGGCCTCCTTTTACTTCCTTTGTTATATCGGTTCCTAAGTATTTTATTTCTCTGGATGCTATTGTGAAGGGTGTGGTCTCCCTAATTTCTCTCTCAGTGAGTTTGTTGTTGTGTACAGAAATGTTATTGATTTTTGAGTGCTGACTGCATCCAGCTACACTACTGAATTTGAGTATTACATCTGCAAGTCTTTTGCTGGAGCTTTTTGGGTCTTCTATGTAGAAAATCATGTCACCTACAAATAGTGATAATTTAACTAATTCCTTTATTACTGTTTTTTCTTTTATTTCTTTCTGCTGTCTAGTTGCTCTGGTTAATGTTTGGAAAACTATTGAATAGGGGCGGTGATAGTAGACATTCTTGTGTTGTTCCTGATTTTACAGTAAAAGCTTTCAGTTTTCAACCATTTAGTATGATACTGGCTATTGTTTTGTCATTGATGGTTTCTATCAGATTGAGATAATGACCATCTATTTCAATTTTCTGTAGGATTTTTATCAAGAATGGGCTTTGGACTTTTTCAAATGCTTTTTCTGCTTCTGTTGAATTGATTATATTATTTTTGTCTTTGCCTCAGTTAATATGGTTTATTACATTTATTGATTTCCTTCCTTTGAACCATCCCTGTATCCCTGGAATGAATCCCACTTGGTTGTGTTGTACAATATTCTTGATGATTTGCTGCATACTGTTTGCCAATATGTTACTGAGGATTTTTGCATCTATGTTCATTAGGGAGACTGGCTTTAGTTTTCTTCTTTAGTTAGATACTTCTCTGCTTCCAGAAATGAGTTTGAGAGATATTGCTTTCCTTTCAGTTTCATTAAAGAGTTTCAGGATTAGTAATGATAGTTTAGTAATGATAGTTCTCTAAATTTCTTATAGAATTCAACAGTGAATGAATCATTACCTGTGCTTGTTGGTAAGTTTTTAATTATATTTTTAATTTCACTGGCTGATATAGGATTATTTGGAAGTTTTATATCTTCTTGATTCGGTTTTGAGAATTTATATGTGTCTAGGAATCTATCCATTCCTTTTGTGTTTTCCATATTATTAGAGTATAATTTCTCCAAGTAAGCATTGATGTTCTTCTGCATGTCCTCAATATTCATTGTGATTTAACCATTTCCATTCCTAATTGCTTGAATTTGTTCTTTTCTCTTGATGATGTTAGCTAAAGGTTTATCGATTTTACTTTTTCTTTCAAAGAACCATTTGTTTCATTAATTCATTTTTTTAGTCTCAATTGCATTAATATCTTCTATTATCTGTATACTTTCCTCTCTTGTATGAACTATGGGTTTGATCTGTTCTCCTTGTTCTAGAAGTTTGTGGTTCAACACTAGTTTGTTTATTTGAGCTCCTTCTGTTTTCCTGATTTGCGAATTCATTGCTATAAATTTGTCTGGAAGGACTGCTTTCATTGTGTCCCATAAGTTCCAGTAGATTGTGTTGGCATTACTGTTTCATTGTAGGTACTGTTTAGAGTCTTTAATTTCCTCTACAAATCATTGTTTGTTCAGAAATATATTGATTAATTACCATTTGTTTACGTAGTTTTTGTAGTGTCTTTTGCTCTTTATTTCCCAATTTCTTTGTACTATAGTCAGAGAACATGCTTGGAGTGATTTCAATTCCTCTGCATTTACTTAAGCATGTTTTATGGGCTAATATGTGGTTTATTTTGCAGTGCATCCCATCTGTAGCTAAGAAGAATGTGTATTCTGATGCTGTGATGTGAACACTGTGTTGATAGCTACTAAGTCCATTTGTTCACAGGTTTGATTTAATTCTAATGCCTCTTGGTTGATTTTTTGTCTAGTTGATCTATCTGTGAGTCTGGGGTACTAAGTTCTCCCATTACAATTGTGTTAGTGTATATTTGATTTTGCATGTCTTTATATATATATATATATATATATATATATATATATATATATTGTATATATGTGTGATAATCAAAGTTCATTATTTTACATGTCTATATCCAGTTGTACAATTGTATCATTTACTGAAAAGTTAGCCTTACACTGTTAAATTTTTTGATATCTGGTTGAAAAATCAACTGAAGATAAATGTCAGGGTTTATTTTTGGACTCTCAATTTTATTGCATTGATCTGTATATGTATTCAAGTCTTATTTAATCTACAGTTCTGGGCATGAATCCCAAGACCTCTCACATGCTAGGCACAGACACCACCACTAGGTCATTTCTTCATCCCATGATGAAGTCTTGACCACAGTAGTTTTGTAATAGGTTTTGCTTCAGGAAAGTGTGAGACTACCAACTTTGTCTCCTCTTTCAAGATTTCTTTTAATTTTTTTTGTATTTTAAAGGGATTAAAACAAAAGAGGACATAACGAAGCAGATCAGAACAGAACAATTTAAGCAACACAGTATTTCACCACAAGACAACCTGATATAACATTAGCTACTATAATGTCTCTTTTTCTGAAACAGTTGAACATACCTTTTGGCTATTCTGAGGTCGCTGCTTTTTCATGTGAACTTTAGATGCAAATAGTCAATTACTAGAAAGGATCAAGTGGGTATTTTGTTAAGGCTTATGTTGCGTCTGTTGATTATTTTGAGTATTACTATCGTATTAATGGTATTAAAATCTTGCAATTCATGAATATGGGATGTTGGTCTATTTTTGAAGTCTTAATTTATTTAAAAATGTATTAAAAATTTCAAAATATAATTTTGTTCTTTTTTATTTTATGGAAAATAGTAACACAAATTTCATAAAATAATAGGAGACTAACAATAATTCATGCACTAAGTATTGTTATTTTAAAGTAGTTACTCAGAGTACAAAATACGGGAATCAAAATTCTCCAAACAATATTAGCACAGACCTTTCTTTTCAATGAACTAAGAGAAACCACTAGTATTAGTATTTTATATTGTTTTCTTTCCTTTTCTCTTCCTTCCTTTCCCTTTCTCCCTATTCTAGTTCCTTTTTCCTATTGAATGATTGCTTACCATTTCATAATATCTATTGTGCATTATGGTAGTTACTTACCCTTTCAGTTTTTCATGCCAACTTGACAATATGATTTTTATACTTGTGAGTCTGAATTATTTTCACTTAGGAATATGGTCTCTAGTTCATTTACATATAAAAGTCTCAAATTTATCCTTCTTTATGGCTGACTAGTATTATATTGTGTAAAAAGACCACATCTTTTTTATCCATCCCTTGGCTGATTAGCATTTGCTTTGTTTTCCAGATTTACCTATTACAAATTGTGCTGCTATAAACATGAATTCACATATTTACAATACTGTGGTACAATATTTTTAATTCTTCTGGGAAAATGCCCAGAAGGGGAGTGGCTGGGCGGAATGGACTCCTATTCCTGCTTTTTTTGAGTGATCTCCATACTGATTTCTACAGTCTCACCAGCAGTAGAGAAAGATTCTTTTTTACCTTCAGCCCATCCAACATTTGTTATTGTCTGATTACTTGATGAGAGCCATTCTTTCTGGGGTGATATGAAATCTCAGTGTTGTTTTAATTTGCATCTCTTGAATGACTATGATGTTGAAGATATTTTCATATATTTATTTTCCATTTGCATTTCTTTCATTTGAGAAGCAAGCATTCATCTCAGATGCTCATTTTTAGATTGAGTCTGAAATTTGGGGGCCTGAATTTTTCAATTCATTATATGGCCTGTCCATGTTTATCACCATGCACTAATCTAAAATAAAAATGGACCAATGATCTAAATATTAAAACAGAAATACTAAATCTACTGGGAGAGAAAGTAAGTAGAAATCTTGATTACATAGGTGTAGGCAGAGAGTTCATGAATAAAATGTAGACTTCTTGGGAAATACTTCAAAGATTTAACAGAGATCTTACCTTATTAAAAAGTTTTTGCACATGAAAAGGAATCATTAACAGAGTGAACAACCACTCCCAAAAGTGGGAAAAAATTATCCACTTGTCCCTTAGACAAAATGTAATTTTATCCCTCATCAGTTGGGTTTAGCCCTAAGTAGTCTCTCTTAAGATTTTTAAATTTTAAGTGATATACAAAAATATAGAAAAGTTGTACATATTAATGGGGTCACCATGTAATGTATGTGTATGTATATGTATAACATGTAATGTTAAAATTAGGTTAAATGTATTTATCTTCTGAAATATTTATTATTTATGTTCAAAATTTTAAAACTCTCCTCCGTGCTTTGGGAAGTGTACAGTATGTAATTATTATCTGTAGTCATCATACTGTGCAATAATACTCCAGAGCTTCTTGCTTCTGTCTAATTGAGTACACATTGATCAACTTTTCTTCATCTCTCACCAGTCATACTGCTTCCATTGTCTTGTAAACAACTTTCTACTCTCAACTTCTATGAGATCATGTTTTGTAGATTCCACATGAGTGAGATCATGTCTTTCTGTGCCTGATTTATTTCAATTAGTATGACTTTCAGTTCTATGCATATTGTTGCAAGTAACAGAATTTCATTCTTTTTATGACTGGATAATATTCTATTTTCTTTATCTATTCATAAATTTATAGACACTTTGGTCATTTTTGTTTCCTGGTTTTTGTGAATAATGCTATAATGAACATGAGCGCACATATGTCTCTTTGACATAGTGATTACATTTCCTTGGGGGATATATATATATATATATATATATATATATATAGTAATGGTATTCCTAGATCTTACTGTAGTTCTACTTTTAATTTTGTGAGAACCCTTTATACTAATTTTCACATGGCTAATCTAAAATTCTTCAAAATTTTTTGAGCATTTCTTTTTCTCCATATCCTCACTAGTCCTTTTTGTCTTTTCTGTTTTTGCTAATAACTATTTTACTAGCGTGAGGTAATATTTTATTGGTTTGATTTGGATTTTCCTGATTATTAGTGAAGTGGAAATTTTTTTCATGCATCATCTATATGTCTGCTCTTGACAAATATCTATTTAAATGTATAGCTTGTTATAAGTAAGGATTTTTTACTATAAAGATTTTATTGTTTCTTATATCTTCTAAATATTAAGCCTTTTTGAGATGTATACAGTGCAAATATTTTCTTCAATTCTGTAGATCGTCTCTGTAGTCTGTTGAGTGTTTCCTTTTTTTCATGGAATTTTATTTTGGTGTAAACTTACTTATGCTTTAATTTCCTAAGTTTTGAGAAGTCTTATTTTTTTAATCCTTGCCCATTTCAATGGCCTAAATTACTTCCCCTCTGTTTTTATCTAAGAGTTTCATAGTTTCAGGTCTTCCATTTAAGTCTTTTATCCATTTTTAGCTGATCTTTGTAACTGATGAGGGATAGAGGTCTAGCTTCATCTTTCTGCATGTGTATATCTAATTTTCTCAACCTCACATATTGGTAAGACTATCCTTTTTCAAGTGTATGTTCTTAGTATCATCCTTGAAAATTAGATGGCTGCTAATGTATGGGTTTGCTTTTAGGCCTTGTATTCATTTCCATTGGTTTGTGTCTACTCTTATAACAATCCCATGTTTCAACTATTATAGCTTTGTGTATGTTTTGAATTCAAGTAAAATAATACCTCCCATTTTGTCATTTTGCTTAAAATCACTTTGACTCTTTGCAACTGTTGTTGTTGCTGTTATTCCATATAAATTTTACTTTGATGGAAATTACACTAAATCTGTAAATTGCCATAGGTAATATGAACATTTTAATACCACTGATTTTTAAAATCCATGAATATGGGATATCTTTTCACTTTTTCCATGTTACCTTCCATTTCTTTCATCAATGTTTTATAGTATTCTTTGCAGAGGCTTTTCACTTTTTTAGTTCATTGCTACATATTTTACATTTCATAATTATTGTAAATAAGATGTCTTTCTGGATTTTCATTTCAAGCACTTTGGATTTATTAACATTTGGTTTTTATATTTGGGTGCTCTGATATTGGGTGTGTATATAGTTAGAATTACTCCATTTTGCTGGATTGATTCCTTTATTATAGAAGGACTTTCTGTTTTTTAATGCTTTTGATGCAAACTCTATTTTATCTGATATTAGTGTGGCTAAATTATTTTTTCCTTGCTTTCATTTGTATTTGATATCTTATTATATCACTTTATTTTTAGTCTTTTTGGGCCTTTATAGAAGAACGAATTTCTTATGAGTAACATGTAATTTGATCTTTTTCCAAAGATCAGTTCAGTCGTTATGTGTTTTAATTAAAGTACTTAATCCATTTTCCATTAAGGTAATTATTGATAACTAAGGTCTTACACAGTCTTGTATAGCTTATTTTCTAGTTTGGTTTTAGTCCCCCCCCCCATAGTCTTAATTGGTTTAATAATTGAATTATCTTAGCAGTGTTTTTTGATTTTTTCTTATTAATTTTCATTTAACAATTGAATATTTTGTTTCATGATTATCATGAAGTTTGAAAACATCTTTTAATCATAGAAGATTAGTTTGAAAAGGTAGCAATTTAGCATGACCACAAAAGTGAAAAAAAAGATGAGCAAATATACTAATAAGAAAATTCTCCAGTTGTGTTACATTCTTCCCCACAATTACAGTTTTGATATTTAATTTTAAATCTTCGTATATTGCTTATCACTTAACATTGTCATTGTTATCATTTTGTTTTATTTTTAATCTTCACATCAAAGTTATGAGCGGTTTGCATTCCATGCTTTCCTGTTCTTAGTTTGAGTAATTACTTTTACTACTAAGTTTTATACCTTCCTATGTTTTTTTGTTACTCATGAATGTCTCTTTTAGTTTAAACAGTTTCCTTTATCATTTTTGGTAGAACAACTTTTTTGGAGATATACTCTTTCAGTTTTTTATTTATCCTGGAAAATATTTATATTTCCTTCATTTCTAAAGGATACTTTTGCGGGGCTGGGGATTTAGCTCAGCGGCATAAGCGCCTGCCTTGCAAGCAGGCAGTCGTGAGTTCGATCCCTGGTACCGATAAAAACAAAAAAGACCAAAAAAAATGTGGAAAAAAAAAAAGGATACTTTTGCAGGGTACAGTATTATTGGATGACAGTTAAAAGTTTATGCCACTCTCTTCTGGCCTAAAAGATTTCTGCTGAGAAATCAGCTGTTAGGTGAACTGCAGAAGCCCTATATAATTCTTTTCTCTTGCAGTCATGAGAATCTTCCCTATCTTTAATCAGTGAGGGTTTAATCATAAGGTATCTTGAGGAAGAATTGGTTAAATTAAATTTGTTCGAGGATTTTCACCACCCTATAAAGATATTTGTATTCTTAGCTAGGTTTGGGGCTTTTGTTTATTTTGTTGAAAATCTTCCTACTTCTTTTGCATCCTCAAATACTTCTTAAACCCTAATAACTCAAATATTTGTTGTCATAATACTGTTCCAAGATTCCTTTAAGCATTCTTCATTGTTCTTCTGTTTTCCCCTTCTCTAACTGTATATATTCAAATAGCCTGTGTTGGGCTTACTGATTTTTTCTGCTCTTTGATCTATCATGCTTTCATGTTTTTAATTTCACTGTTTATTTTTTAAGTTTAAGAATTGTCCTGATTAAAATTGCTTCTGTCTTGGGGCTGGGGATTTAGCTCAGTGGCATAAGCACCTGCCTTGTAAGCAGGCAGTTGTGAGTTCAATCCCTGATACCGATAAAAAAGAAAAAGACAAAAAAAATTGCTTCCGTCTCATTATAAAGTCTCTCTTATAGTGTTGAAATGTTTTTTTGCAAGCTCGTTAATTTTTCTTAAAACAATTGTTTTAAATGAGAAGTGTTATATACTGATTAGTCCTTGGTCAGTTTTTGGCACCTTATTTTGAGGGCTAGGTAAAGCAATGACTTCTTGATAGCTTTTGATGCTTACTGACATATAGTGGATATGGCAACAAACACTGCACAAAATCAAGGCATTAAATGAAACTGAAGTTTACATCATGTGTTACAGCCCAAGAGATTCCTTCCCTCACTGTTTCACTTTTTTATTGCTAGACAATTATCAATTTATGTAATACAATTCTATAAGTGACTGTATCCAGCTGAATAAACTACATCATAGGATGCTGGCCAAGGTGTTATCTGAGGGTTCAACTGGGTTGGAGCATCCAATATGACCACTCAGATGTCTGACGTCTCATGAGTCCCACTGGGAAGCTAGGCTCAACTGAGGTACTGAAATGACTGAATCTCTCTCTCTCTCTCCCCCACCCATCTCCATGTCTGTCTGTCTCTCTGTCTGTCTGTCTGTCATCTCAGGCCACCTCCTCTGTGATGGACCTTTCCTCTTTGTCTTTCTATGACTTCTGTACATGGCCTCTTCTAGATTTCTTACATGACATGATGCTATGTCAGGCTACCAAAAGTGAAAAAGAAGAACCGTCTAGGTATTCTTAACTACCAGAGAAATAAAGTATTAAATTATTATTTATTTAGTTTTTATAATGAACATCAACATTTTCAATATAACTTTTGTTTAAAAATCTAAAAGATAGCAGCATAAATTAAATCCTACATGAACGGAGAAATATAAAAATAAAACTATACAACAAAAATAACCTTTATTTCAATTGTCTCCCACTCCATCTTCTTGACTAAAGCACCTTTGGTATGAGACACCATGTGCTATTCTGGAAAGAAGACAGTATTTAGATATAGACCCAGATAGAGTACTTATTTTTTATATAGCTATGGGCAATTCATATGCTCTCAATGAGGTCCACTTTACTCATCTACAAAACAGGAATGATACTCAAATTTCAGTGTAATAACAGGCCCTTAAGCACTTAGTAATGGCAGTGATTATTATAAATGAGTGCTGTTTCCAGCCAAGGGCTGTCAGCAAGATTCTCTTCTATGGAGCAGCCTGGAGCTATATATGCAAAAGGAGTAAAGAAATAGACCTAAGAATGTGGAAATGGAATCATACAGTATGTACTATTTTTCATAAGGCTTCTTCCACTCTGCACATTATGTTGAAAGTCATCTATGTCTCAGGTGTATTAAAAGTGGTTGAATTCAATTATATAAATACATCACAACATACTCAGTCCTTCTGTCAGTAAACGTCAATGCTATTTTCAGTTTTTGTCCATCATAAATACAGCTGCCGTGAATATTGTAGAGCAAGTATCTGCCAGGTCTGCAGTCCTTTGCTCTACCATCTGAGATGTCTTTGTAGGGCTCTTGCTTTCATTTCTCTCAAATTGCCAGGTCATAAAACAGCACATCATCATCACCAGTAGCCACGTTACTCGATGGATCACTTTCAATCTCTTCCCAAAGTTATGAGTGAATTTTTCTGTGACACTGTACTGAATTGGGCTAATTCTACAGGAAAAATCAAAACAAGAATTAAATAAAATAAGTTATAAATGCATAAAATATAACACAGAGTAAGGTGGATAAAACTCACCTGCTGCTAATTTATCACATATACATACAGCTTGCTGTTCACCACACCAGTGGGTGAACACAAAGATTGCTTCCTATATTTCCAGCTTGGTAACATAATAAAATGGGCTAGAAAGTTTACTGTAGGATCTGCAAATATGCCTTCAAAATCCTGTTGCAAGGATATGCTCTCTCTTGAGGCCCACTTTTCTCATCCACAAAACAGGAATGGTACTCAACTTTCAGAGTAATGCCAGGCCCTTAAGCATGATAGGAGACCCTATAACTTTGGGCAACACTATCAATGGGAGATATACAGTGGGGTTACATAACAAAAAAGTAATTTTTTTATTATAAAATTATGTTTCGGCATTTCACCCAATCTCATACATTTAAGCAGTTTCTTTTGCATATGTGTAGAGAAGAGGAGAGGTAAGGATCATGGTTTGTGACACCCTGACCCTTGACTCCTATGGTTGCCCCTTTCACACACTCAGTTGGCCAAGTTGTCTGCATTTCACACTCACAGGTATCCTTCAGCATCTTCATATTCTTTCTATATTTGAAGTCCTCACACAAGCTACTAGGAGAAAAAGAGGAACAAGAGATGGTGGATCAAATAGTGTGGATGTTTCCAGGAGCTTCCCTGTGTTTGATGGGGAACCACACAGTACCAGACCAAAGCCTGATCTTTAACACTCATGAGTCTGAGTCCTCAAGGTTAAACGGAATGGTCAAGGAGAAACAGGTCTCATGTGGGATAAGCATTGAGGAGACCTGTGTATGCCCATAGTCATAGATCAAGTAATACATGCAGGAAAGCAAAAGAGGCAGGTTGTCTCTGTGATCTGTACCCCAAATAAAACTTGGAGAGTCCTAGAATCACACCTGTGCTAAGGTGTGCCATTCCTTTCTCCCAACTCCTTTCTCATCATCCCAGAGAAACTTACTCTTTAGGAATTGTGGAACCGTGTGAATGTGTGTGTGCTTATACACATGTTTTCCAAGAAAATTATTTATCCTTTCCTCAGGAAAAAAGCTTACTATATCCTGAAGCAGGGAACAGTGACACATCAAAGCCACCTCAAAGACACATCAGTGGTTCTCTTAATATAGCCTGCATTGTCTTAGTTTTTGTTCTTTTTGCTGAGATAAAATAGCTGATATCTAAATTTAAAGGAGGAAAGGTTTAATTTAGCTCACAGTTTGTAGAGGTTTCAGTCCATATCCAACTGGTCCTAAAGCATGATGGTGTAGTAGAGGGGCACTGTAGAAGGGAAACAGTCCTTGGTTTAGCAAGAAGAAGAAGGCAGTGAGCAGCAAGCAGCCAGCAGCAAGCCTCTCTTTCCAGGTTACAACTGTTTTGGGTAGTGCCACCCACACCCAGGATTGGGCTTCTTGTTATACACACCCAGAACTATGCTAATCCAATTTAATTATCACATATCCTTAATCCAACTATCACACAACCTAGATTCAGTCACCTCTAAAAAGCCCCACCTATGAGTGCATGAGTCTTTGGGAAGACATCTAGATACAAGTCATTATACACAGCGTGAGCTAACACTGTGGTAGGAAAATTGAAGGGCCAACTTGTTCCACGAAACCAATTGCATAATCCCCCAAGAGTAATTTTTTCTGCTGGATCAGGCATAAGAACTTTATATCACAATATGCACAATCAGGAGTGATATCTTTGGAAGAGGACAGAACTGTGTTGAACTTTCTAAAAAGTGGGACAACACTGATTAAGAACAGAGGCATGTGGACTCACCTAGATACCAGACTTATGCCAGAAATGTACCCTAATCTTGCTTTCGCTCAGGCTTCCCTGCTCTTAACAACTATCTAATACCAATATCTGGGAGACAACTTCTCTCACACCTACCGAATCCTTTCAGTCATTGAACTGATTCTGTAAACAATCAGCAAGCTATACTTCTTTTGCTGGTGTAGCTGTATTTCCTTTAATGACAGTTGGGACAGATGAAACAGTCTCCTAAACTCCCCTGCGCTTCCACCCTTGACCTTAGCAAAACTTAGTTTGAAATATCCAGAATGAACTTTGCCTTTTACCAGTCAAATATTTTGAGGACAGTAGAAGACCTACCTAAACTTGATCCTTCTATAACAAGGATTGTAGTGATAAATTGGAATAATAAACCAATACTTAAAATTTCCAAACATTTGCAGATTTTCCTGTTTTCTTCATGCTGATGATTTTGGGTTTGATGCTATTATGGTAAAGGAATTTACTCTGTATGATTCCAGTTGTTGTAAATTTGTCACATTTTGTTTGATGGCCTAGAAGATGCTCTATCTTTGTGATTTCTACAAAGCACTTAAAGAAAAACTGTTGAGTGCCATTTATGTATTGTTATGGCTTGTGCCTAGATGTTCCTCCAAAGGCTCATGCAGACATAGGTAGTGGTTGTAAAATGTGTCTGACTCTAGAGTATGTGATGCTGGAATTAAGCGTACATGATTACTAAATCAGTCTACTGATTGGTTAGGCATAGTTTTCATTGTGGAAGGCCCACCCTAAGTTTGCATGCTACCTGCCCTAAAGGCATGTAACCTGGGTAGCATATAACTGACATAAAAGGGCTGCTATCAACCCTTGACACTCACAGATGCTTTACTACTTTGCTGCTTTTCTGCCTTCTGTCTGTCATGAACTGTTTCTCTTCTTTGATGCCCCTCTGACATGCTATCCTGCCTTGGAGACAGTCAACTATGAACTGAAATATTTACAAACTGTTAATCAAAATAAATCTTTTCTCCTTTAACTACAGGTGGTGGAAAGTAACTATGATAAATATCATCATTGTATCATATTATTCAGATTTTCTATATACTGGCTGATGTTCAGTCTGGTAATTCTAGATAATTGGGTATTCAAGGTTTTAAGTTTCTCTTGGCTTCACCTTTATCAGCATTTGCTTTATATATTTTGAGACTTTTATTCTTTATTATGTACACACTTGGGATCCTTATTTCTTCCTGGTGAATTGATCCTTTTACCAGTATGTAGTTCTTCTCTTAATCTACCATTAATTTTCATCGTTTTGACATCTATCTTATTGAATACTATAGTCTCAAGTATGTTTTGGTTATTTCTCATCAATCTCACCCTGAATTCACACATAGTAGTTTTTCTTTTAACCCATATCCTCTCTATCATCATAGCTAATTCACTAGGTTACAATATTTGTAAGTTTGTTGTTTTGATTTTGTAACATGCACAAAATTCTGTCTCCCATAGGAATAAACAATAAAGGTGTTTTTTAAACAAAAGTTGACTGAAACTCTGTACCAACAGAAGTTAATAATAGTATTTTAGGACACACAGGGGTTAAGGTTAAATTATATCATCAGAAACCTACTTCCTCTTGGGATGTAACATTTAATATTCTCTGTGTTATGAATTATCCATTGCATGCATTAGTTACTCCACATTGCCTGAGGACACACTTAAAAATAAAAATAGATTCACTCCAGATCCCTTTACAGTGCATTCATGATGACCCTGCTATCTGGAAATGTTTGTTACAACTTAAGATTTCTCCTATGTGGGATAAGGAGTTGAAAACAAAATCAAAAGTGGAGCATTTGTCCTACACATTCTACTTGCTTGGTCTCAAAAATCTGGATGTGGCCTGGAGTACATTCTTTTTCCTCACACTTCACGTTCAATTAATGCAGAAAACCTCTTGGCTGTCCTTCAAAGTATATCAGAGTCCAGCCGCTTCTCACCTCCATGGCTACCACCTTGCTGTCACCATCATCTAGCTCTTGGATTATACTGCCTTCCAACTGATAGCTAGTTTTACACTTTCTTCCTTACTGTCTATTTTCAACATAAGAGACAGTCATTTTTTAAAAGGCACAAGTCAAATCTGGTCACTCTTCTACTCAAAATCCTGTATCGTGTTTGAGGTCCAACCACAAGTTTAAAAAAAAATATGAGTTCATAGTAATACTCTAAATCAACAACAGAAAAGAACTCTGTTTGCGACATTTGAAGAATACCAGGAAACTAACTTGTTTTCATGAAAATTCATAAATTAAAGGAAAACTATCAGTTATTATAGTGCAGACTCACAAAGCACATGGTCGATGTTTGGAGTACAGAAAGATCCAAACATTTCTGAGAACAGACATTATTTCAGGAATACATTCACTGAAGGGAAAATATAAAAATGAGCTAGCTACTGTGAAAAGCTACAGATACAATCTCAAGCAAAGCCCTGTGCTGGTAATTACACAGGGCAGAGTATGTATAATAAAAATCCACAAAGGGATTCTATGAATGGAAACAATGCTGAAGACAAAACACATAGTCATTGCTTGCCTCCTTACTGAACTTCTGCATGTCAGTCTAATTACTGACTTGTGACTGTGTGGCCAGAATCAAAGGCAACAATAGGAATAATATAAAGCAGCTAGTGCCTCTTACCCACTTGGGCTGGGCTCTTCCTCAGGCTCCATCACCTATTAGCTGATCTTCTACACAGGTATGTACTACTCCATATCGCTTATGATATCATATGTGTTCCTATCGTCCCTCCTATGTCAATTAGCAATTGTGCCTACCTCATTTCCATGCTGCTGAGTACAGGGCATCAACATTCCTGCTGAATGGGGTAAAAAGGAAACCATTACTTTTCTGGTGGCAGCCCACTGTTGCTCAGTGTTGGGCAGACTCACTGTTTCCTTTGACCTGTTCACAGAAATTCCATAAGAATTGTATCCTTAGTCTCCTTTCAGAGCCTTCATATTTAGCTTGTACTTCTTATGTACATTTCCCAGAATTTCTCAGCCCGTCAAGAAATAGAATTGGAATTCTTTCCTCATCTATAGTTTTGCCTTCATACCCTGAGTGCTCTTTCAGCTACTATGCCCTTCCTACCTTAACAGTGAACTTTCAGGACTCCTGGAAATATTTCTGGGAGCAGGGCATGGTTGATATTTTCTGCTATTTATTCCTGTTGATCTCTCAGATTAGGTAGAGACAGCTGACTTGGACCAGAAAAAGAGAAATCTATTAGAGTCACAGAGTTTCCAGATTAGTATTCAACTTTATGCTGGTAATGACAGGCACACAGCAATTATCTAATGTTTGTGAAATAATTGCACCTGATGTAGAGTTGGGATCACCAACAAAACCACTTTTGATAATGCATCCGTCTTAATTATTTCTACTTACATCTATTTATTTAGAAATGAATGAATTCAAGCTACAGAATTGTTGCATAACCTGCTTGGAAAACTACCATGAATTGAAGTTCTATCTTGAAAAATTAACCATTTTCCTTTAGTGTACCTTTAGAAATAAAATGAAGTATTTTATTGTAGACTAATGCTAAAACTGTAGATTTGACGAGTGAGAAAACGAAGCTGTTACAAATGGTAGTGACAGAGATGGGAGGCTTTCTCTGAATCCAGACAACTTTCCAGACACATGGTATATGTAGGAAGATTGTTCTAGGCCTGCCAGTATGTATGTTTCATTCAGCTTCATGCAGAACCACAGGACTACTCATGTCTAAAGACAGAAAATGTACGTGTGTGAGTGTGTGTGTGTGTGTGTGTGTGTGTGTGTGTGTGTGTGTGTGTTTTACATGGTCACATATTTGTGTTTTATATTATGTGCTTTTAAAATTAGGTTACAGATACATGTATTTTAAAATGTTGGTAATTCACTGTCACACAAAACTTGGTTTTACTGCACATTTCTTTTCTTGATCAATGATGCTCCTTGTTCTGAATGTGCTTTTTCATTTTTATTACATCCTGTTTTTTATTTGATTATTTCTAATAGAGTTCTTTGTACAAAAAGTTTGCTGACTCTATACTCAGTACTTTCCTGGATAACTAATGAATCTAATAGCTTTGAGCAGGGAACTGTAAAGTGTTCCCCATGGACAAAATCTGACTCATAGCTTCTTAATGTGTGTCTTGAAAGCTAAGAATGTTTGTTTTATATTTGAATGGTTGAAAAAGTGAAAAGAAAACTATAATTCCTGCATATATGAAAATTCTTTGAAATTCATGTCAATGTTCAAAAGTTTTCATTGGAACCCAGCTATATGTATGCTATATCTATGGAGTTTTTGGCTCTGTAATGACAGAGTTGAAGAATTCCAACAGGGACCAACAGGCAAAGTCATAAATATTCATAATTTGGTCCTTTCAGGGAAACCGAGTTAAGTTCTGGATTAGAGCCAACATCTTTAGAGTAAGCTCAGGACAAACATGGGAAATGACTGTAGGGAAAGGATCCAGTAGTTGCCAAATACGACAATTAATCATATATTTCACAAACCACTTTAAATTTGCTATTGCATAAGATTTATTCATAATTAAAATAGTATTTTGTATTTGTTACCATGGTTTTGTATATACTATTCTTACACCGAACAAACTTATCTATTTTTAATGATTGTAGTGTCTCTTGAAATTTATTTGAAGTTAATCTCATGGACTGCATTGCTTATTTCCAGGTTTACATATGTATTGATTTATGTCTATATGTATACAGACTCCTCTTATGTCTTACTGCACTGCTTGCTACAATGTGTAGTTTGCTATACTAGATTCAGGATGATGTTTAACAGAGATATCCATAGGAGTCAGCTTTGGCTCTTTTACAATTATAAAGAGAGTGCCTCTAATCTTTTGCTATTAGGGATGTGAATTTCTGCTTTAATACTGGTGATTTATGCATGTTTACAGAAATACTGTTCTGTTCGTGGCTTACCAGGAGTTACTGTCATTGTGGTTTAATTCCAGCTGACTAATTCACTGCATATCTATTTTATTGACCTGCGTGATAATTGTTCTTTCCTCCTCCCTTTGTTGAGATAATGTGTTAAAGTACGTACTGTGGGAGTTCGTGGCCACCAATCCAACCCTACAGAGAGTGCTAAAGGACATTCCAGAGAAAGAGAGGAAGGGATACCAAGATTCCAGCAACAGTGGCAGAGAGGCCTCAATGAATGGGGAAGACAGTGGAATGAGGGAATAAGGTGGACAAATCATAGCAAAAAGGTGGAGTAGCAGACATGAGGCAGAGACGGTAAGCTATAGTCTTTAGTATAGATAGCTTTGATACACTATAAAAAAGGCAGAGATCATTGTTAATAGTGTATCAGGATTTAAAAGACACAGTAGTCTTATTGCCATATTTAGTTTGAATTTAATTTGTTCTGGTCTGTCCACTCATGTCAGAATTGAGGGCACAGACATCTGACCCAAAAATAGCAGGTTATACCATGGTAACTATCCTTACTTTCCTATTAACTTGAACTGAAATCCTGTGTTACTTACATTGTCTTACTATGACTGATCTTAATTGAATCCAATTCATAAGACCATGGATTGGCCTTGGCTGATTTTATTTGAATTTGGTATGCTTGTTAGTATCAACCCTAAAAGTAGAGGCAACTACTCTGAAGATGACAAGATGTAAAGGATATCCATACTGGTATTAACTATTAACAGCTCTCAAATCCTACAATGCTTTCAAAGTTGTGTTTTTATAAAAATAGGTAATACTATGTTTAACTATATTAAGCCAATGTTGTGGATAAATCTATTGAAAATAACAAGAGAAAACATAGTAACTATGGAAGATCACCTATATTGTGGTCTTACATGTCTTATCTATTGCATGTTCTTTAGGAATTTGTTTTGCTGTCTTGTTACGACTTGTTTTTCCCTATAATATAGAGAGGATAGATACATATGTAGAAATTCACACATGAGTTTTTTTTTTAATTATTTACGGTAACAGATTATATAATGCAAGATGTAATGAACAGATACTCTTAAGAAGAGACGCTAAGAAACCCAATGCTAATTTTGTAGCATTATGATATAAATTCTAGCAATACCATTGTTTGCTGATTAGAATGACATTGGTCTGGTCTCTTGAGTTCAATTTCAGCATACGTAGAGATGGGGATGGCTACCATGAAGAGAATGAGAGATGCGATGGTAGTTATTATTGTCTTCCCTAATGTTGGATCTTGAAGACCTAAAAAGCCTTCATCATCCTGTAATGATTTGATTAGTTCTATAATATGCAATAAGTATATAATGTGGGTGAAGATGGGGACAACTATTTGTAAGAAACTAGAGACAGTTAGATAGACAGTGAAGATCTCCAGTGGACTTGCTTTGAAATCTGTATTGCTTTAAATTGTTTTTTTAACTCTTTTGTTCTGTTTTGATATTTTTAATCTTACCCTCTTTGAGATGTAAAACAAGTGTGTAGGACTGATAACCATATTACTGAGTTTTTGTTGGATCGTTGAGCAGAACTCTTTGCAGTGTCACTTTCTGAATGTCATTTTAAGTACTTTAATTTTGTAACCTGAACAGCTGTTTCTAAGATGACAATATGTAGCTTATCAACCAGTGATTTCTTACCATTTGTTTTTCTTTAATTTTGTATTATTTCTACCCTTTTTTATCTCCATGTATTTTTTGTTTCCTTTTCTTTAAATAAAAAAAAAAGAAATTTAAAATGCTAAACCAACCTAGTGTGATTAGAATTAAACATAATTTAGTTATGTTGCAACATGTGGTTTATCCATGGTTGGATTTGTTTTGCTATTTATTTATACACATTTTCCATGTACATAACAAATTGATATTGACTAGTAATTTTACCATCACCATGTATTCTTTCTGGAATGCTTTTAGTAAAATTAAGACTTTTCCATTTCTTCAGTTTTGAAAGTTATATTTTCTCCTGGGTTTTATCTATGTAATCTAAAATTGCAAATTATCAATACTTTTCATCTTATTCAGTCTTTTGTGTAACTGCAAGCAAATCATCTTCTTCATAATCTAACAGTGGCTTTTGTGTGCCTTCTCGAATTTTTTCCACCTACATTGACAATGCTTTTATCATTATCTTGTTTCTAAAACAGATATAACATTTTTGTTGAAATGTATCTCATCTTTTATAAATTGCAATTAATGTTTGCCCTTATTTTGTTAGTTTTCCTTAACAGTGTAGTTTACACTTCTGTTTTTGTGCTAGTATGATCCCCTTATTATTACTATGACTTCATAGCACATTTTTATATTGAAATATTTTTACTTTTTAATTTTTAAATTAGTTTAGTTGGTACATTTTACATATACATAATTATTAGATTTATCATAGGAAATTTGTAGCTGTACAGAATATATCTTGAATCTTTTTCCCTCAATTCCTTCCCTCACTTCAACCCCTCTTCCCTCCTTATTTACAAAAGATTTGTTTGCATTTTTCTTCTACTCTCAATTTTTTTCATTTTCCTTGATTCTTTTCCCTTCTCCCTCCTTTGTTCCCCTTCCCATTTGAACATTTTTCCCATTTGCCAACATCTGTTATATACTTTGATCCTTACTTGACATTTCGATTTTTCACACCAGAAAACAATGCAATATTTGAATATGTGAGTCTGATTTATCTCACTTATATCTTCTTTATGACAGAGCATACTCTATTGCATTAAAAACATCATCTACTTTACTTACTCATCCACTGATGGGTATTTGGGCTGTTCCTAAGAGTTAGCTAATATCTCTTTTGTGCTGTGCCACTTTAAACATGGGTATGCATGTATCGCTGTAGTATGCTTATTTTAATTATTTTGGGTAGATATCAAGAAGGGGAATAGCTGGATCAAATGGAACTTCCAGTTTTAGATTTTTTGAGGAATATCCACACTGATTTCCAGAGTAGTTGCAACAATCTACACTTCCACCAACAGTGGAGAAGGGTTTCTTTTTCCCTATAACCCACCAGCATTTGTTACTGAATGGTGTCTTGATGACAGTTATTTATTCTGGAATGGGATGGAATCTAAGTGTTGTTATAATTTTGAATGACCAGTGATGTTGAATGTTTTTTCATATACTTATTTGCCGTTTATACTTTTCCATCTGAGAAGTGTCTATTCATTTCCTATGCCCACTTTTGGATTGAGTCTTTATACTTGAGGGCCTGAGTTTTTTGAGTTCTTTATATATTCTAGGTGTTAGCTCTTTCTCTAAATAAGAGCTGGAAATTTTTTTTCTTGTATTGAGTGTTGCATTTTTATTTATTTTATGTGGTTTATTTCATGGCGCAAAAGCTTTTAAATATAATGAGGTCTTAGTTGCTGATTATTTGTAATATTTCCCATATGATTATGGTTTTGTTCATAAAGTCATTGCCTACACCTATGTCTTCAAAAGGTCTACTTTTTCTCTCTTCCAGCAGAGTCAGTGATTCTGTTTTAATGGTTATTTAGTTTTAATATTTAGATCTTTGACCCATTTCAATTTTAGTTTAGTGCATGGTGAAAGATAAGGGTCCAATTTTAAAAATAGGCATATGTAGAACCAGTTTTCCAAGCACCATTTATTAAGGAGACTGTCTTCCTGTTAATGTTTGTCCCCTTTGTTAAAGGGAAGTATCTATTTTGTTATTGTTTCTACATCTCTAATCTGTTCATTTGATCCTAGGTTATGTTTTATTTTCTCCAATTACTATACTGTTTTTTAATATAGTGGCAGGGAAGTATAATTTCAAGTCAGAAATGTAATGCACCCTGCCTTGCATTTCTTGCCCAGAATTGCCTTTGTGATTCTTGGTCTCTTCTGGTTACAAATGAATTTTAGGATTGTTTTTCCTAATTATGTGAGCTATAGTACTTGTATTTTGATAAGGATTGAATTACATTTGTACAAAAGAGTTGGAAATATGGCCATTTTTACTATATTCACTCTTCCTACTCAAGAACGAATGATATCAAACTATTTCCTGATATCTTCTTTGATGGTCATTTTCAATGTAAACTGTTTTACTTTCTTCATTGACTCTAATTTATTTCATTTTTTGGATGCTATTGTGAAAGGTGGTGTTCTCTAATTTGTTAGTCAATGCTTTTGTGTACAGGAATTGTACACTACTGATATTTGATTGTTCATTTTGTATCTAGCTAGGCTACAGAATTTGGTTACTAGATATAGATTTGGTACAGTTTTTGGGGTCTACTATGTAGAGTATATTGTCATCTACAAATACTAATTTAACTTTTTCCTTACCTATTCACATTCCTTTTATTTACTTCTTTTATCACATTACTTTGGTTACTGTTTGTAGAACTATTTTGCATAAGATTGATGAGAGTGTGCTCTTTGTCTTGTTCCTAATTTTAGTGTAAAAGTTTTCAATTTTTGATCATTTAGTATGATGTTGGCTGTAAGTTTGTCATAAATGAATTTCATCAGATGGAGATAAAAGAGTCCTAATTTTCTTCATGGGTTTTATCATGAATGGGTGTTGGAACTTGTCAAATGATTTTTCTGCAACTATTGAGATGATTATGTGGTTTTTGTCCTTGAATCTTTCAATATGATATATTATTATTTTTTTACTTGTGCATGTTGAACCATCCCTGCATTTCTGGTATGAAAGCTGCTTGTTAAAGGTGTAAAATCTTCCTGATGATTTGCTACATTCTGTTTGCCAGTCTCTTGTTGAGGTGTTTTGGATCTATGTTCATTGAGGAGGTTGGCTTGTAGTTCTCTTTTTGGTTGGATCCTTCTTTGGTTTTGGTATCAGGGCAATATTTGCTTTCTGGAATCACATTATCACTTATAATGGCAATATTTGCTTCCTTTTCAATTTCATTAAAGGGTTTGTAAAGTGATTTTAGGTCTTTCTAAAATTTATTTTAAAATTCAGAAGTGAATCCATCAATATCTGGACTTTTCTTTGTTCGCTGAATTTTAATCACATCTTTAATTTCATTGTTAGATATTGTGTAATTTAGAAAACTTATATCTTCTTGATTCATCTTTGGCTATTCATATGTACCTAGTAATCTATCTATTTCTTCTGTGTTTTCCATCTTATTAGGACAGAGTTGCTCAAAGTAGGAATTAATGATCTTCTAAATTTCTGAGAGATTAGTTATGATTACACCCATCTCATTCTTAATTGCATGGATTTAAGTCTTTTCTTTCCTTTTTCTTTGATAAGGTTGACTAAAGATTTTTCAATTTTGGTTAGTCTTTCAAATATCCAACTCTTTGATGCATCATTGTTTTGTATTATTTTCTTAGTCTCAGTTGCATTCATTTCTGCTCTGATCTTTGTAATTTTCACCCTTGTATGAACTTTGAGTTTGAGTTGGTCTTCTTTTACTGGAGGTTGAAGTTCAAAATTAGGTCATTTATTTGAGCATGGTCTTGTTTCTGATATGGTAATTCATCACTATAAATTTCCATCAGGACTAGCTTCATTGTATCTCATAAATTCTGGTATGTTTTATTGGCATCATTGTTTAATGGTGAAAATTGCCTGATTTTTTCTTCAATTTAATTTGTGATGCATTGGTTGTTCAGGATGGTGTTATTTAATTTCCATGCATTTATGAAGTTTTTGTGGTTTCGTTTCCCACTGATTTCTAATTTCATTGCACTATGATCTGACAATATGCTCCAAATAATCTCAACCTTTGCATTTACTTAAGCATGTTCTATGAGCTAGTATATGTTTTCTTTTGGAGGATATCCCGTGTGTTGCTGAGAAAAATGTGTATTTTGATGATGTGGGGTGAAATACTTAAGAATTTTGCTAAGTCCATTTGTTCAAATGTCAGTTTTCATTATGATACTTCTTTATTGATTATTTCACATAGTTGATCTGTCTGTGACATTGGGGTATTAAGGTCCCATTAATATTATATTAGTGCTTATTTGATTTTTTGTATCTGTTAATTAATATTTGTTATATGTAATTATGTGTGCTGGTATTTGCTGCAAATATATTTATGACTATTATCTCTGTCCCTTGGATTATTTCCTTTACAAGAATGTAGTGATCTTCTTTGTCTCTCTTAATAATTTTGGTTTGAAGTACACTTTGTTCGCAATATGGTTGCTTTTTTGTGGGATTCTGTCATATGGAATACTGTATCCATCCTTTGACCCTCAGTATATGAATTTCTTTTTGAATTATATGGTTCTTGTTTGCAGTGTATTGTTGGATCTTGTTTTTGATTCATTCTGCCAGTCTGTTTCTTCCAGAGCCTTTACATTGATGATTATCACTTATAAGTATTGACTTAAATAAAAAAAAATTTAAAAAATAATATTGACTTACACTTTCTATATTGTTTTTCTGTTCTCTTGTGTTTCTATCTGTTTACTTACTTGCCTTGCCAGGTGTATTCATTCTTTTGGGGTTCATGGAGTTGTAGTTCCTATTTTCTTTTTCTACAGTGTCCTGCAGAACATTTTGGAGTGCTAGTTTTGTGTCATAAATTTCTTCATGTGTTCTTTGTCATTCAAGTGTCTTAATTTTTCATCATTTTTTGTGCCAGGAGTCAAACTCAAGACCTTGCACTTTCCAGGCATGAACTTATTCCACTTAGCTATATCTCCATACCCTTACATCAATTTTGAAATACAGTTTTTCTTGGTACATCAACGTAGGCTGGAGATATTTTCTTTAAGGGCTTTATATACTACAAATTCTTCTTGACTTTAACTTTTGTATTCAGAAGTGTGCTGGATTTCTGAAGTGTTTTATAGGTGTTTTGTTTCTCTTTTCTAACATCTTTTAATATTTTGTTCTTACGTTGAATTTCTGGAATCTTGACTTTGCTTGGTGTAGTTTTTTTTTTCCTGATGATGTCTTGGTGTAGATTTTTTTCCTGATGTTGGTTAATTGGAGTTCTAATGCCTTAGTCATCTGTAGTCAAATTCTTTTGTCATACTTGGGAAGTTTTTTGCCATTACGTCAGTAAATTTTTGTGTAATTTTTGCTTTTTTCTGCTTTTTCATTCACTGTTCACTTTGTATTGTTCTTGTTTTCATCATCTATCAGGTTTTAGATTTATTTTCCATTTTTCCTTGCTATTTTTAAGAAATCATTCTTTTCATGATCACTAACTGCAATCTTTCTACTATATCACATATTTTCTCCTCACATTGATTCATTTTTCTGTGTTTGCTTTCAATGGAATTTTTAATCCATCTCCTAGATATATGTTTTAATCTACTCCATGTAATCCATTACTTTTCTATGTTGGATGTTTATAGTTTCCATCATTTTCCTACATGTCTCCATTTTTAAAAATCCTCACCTGCACTTGAGTTACTAACCATATCCTACTTTATGGTAATCATCTCTGCAGTCATCTGAGAATTTTTTATTTTGATTTTTATGTAGAGTCTCATTTATCTGCTTTTTTCACATCAACTGTTGCCACTTCAGGCAATCCAGGTGGGTAGTTTTTGAATTTTTGCACCTCACTGCCCCCTGCATTTGCCTTTTAGAAGCTGAAAGTCTGGGGTTACATCATGCATACATGACCTCTCATTTTGCATATTATTTTTAAATTTACTTCCTGACTCGATGTTTGTAAATTGCTTATCCAGGTAGCTTTATTGCTAGCACTGGGATATCTTAGTAAATGAGTACTTCGAGCTGTCTCCAAGTGTAGCTGGCTTTTGGGTTTGAGTCTGTTGCAAGATCCTACATCTTCAATTTATTGAGGATTAGAAGTTGCTTCATATTTGGTCTAAACCATGGTCCTCTGGCCCTTGCTTACAGTACTGTTTAAGAACCACAGGCGATCTGTCTTGGTGCCATGAAGAACAATTGATTAGAACACTCTGCCACCTTGGCTAAAGTAGTACAATCAATAATAACACTATCGGTGCCTTGAAGAACAACTGATTAGAACACTATGTCACCTTGGCTAAAGTAGTACAATCAGTCATAACAGTATCATCAAGCATGGACTAGAAAATAACAACCTGTGGTAACTATTAAGTTGCCACTTTGAACCATATGATCTAGACTTGTGACTACAGAACAAATATAAAGCAAACCAGAAAATTGTATACAATAAATATACCCTCAATATGGTAATTTTTACTTTCAGGGGAGAAAATTTGAAGGGACTGCAGCAAAAATAGAGAAATACAAGAAGAGGAAGAGATTAAAAGCAAGGCCAGAAGACAAAGGAAGATTATGCAAACGTTTACACTGTCTAGATATGCTTGATATTATAACATCCGAAGTTACACTCAAATAATTTAAGGAAAGAGGCACTATGGCGACTACTATTATGTTAATTATCTGGTGGTGAAACACAATGATGCTTGAATTGCTCAGTTCTGCCCTGCGTTGTTCTATTACAATGTCCTCTCTTATCTCAATCTCCCCTCTTTTTTAAATTAATCTATTTTCTCAATTAAGGGAAAATTAAAAATAACGGGACATATTATAGTAACTTTTTTGTTGTCCTATTAACCTGATTTGAACCCCAGTATTGCTCTCCCCATCTTGTTCTGTCTGGTTATTATATATTCTCTTTTGTTTGATAGTATCAAGTTTGAGGGTATAGGCAATCACTTTGAAGGCAATAAGATATATTATGATGCGCAATACGGATTGACTATTATCCTTTTTTTGAAGTCCTGTAAGGTCCGCAGTGTGGGTTTTACTGGTTTTGTTCTGTACTGATTTGATCAATTCTATTATACCTGATGATAGAGACAACTCAATTTAAAAATAGCCAGAGGCACAATGGTAACCACTTTTGATCACCTGGTATTCTATTTTTGTATCACGTGCTATGCCCACCCTTCTGTTCTAACTGATTCTGCTTTGCTTAGTCACATTTGGTGGTATTCTCTTCAAAAAAAAGTAATAAGAACCGTGAGAGTAATAAACCCTAAAAGTCTAATTGTTACTGTAAAAAAGAGAGGAAAGTAAGGTGGACTAAGGGATATAACTGCAGGTATGTTCGAGTGTGTAGGATGGAAAATCATATAATTGAGCTTTTGTTGGATCATTGAATGGAACTGTCTCCAATCTCACTGTATGAATGTCCACTTTATATGCTTTATTTTAGTGATATGGACAACTGTTTCTGGGAAGATAATATGTAACCTATTAACTGGTGATTTCGTACTGTATATATTTTTTTTCTTGAAATACTGTATTATTTGTACCCTTTTACTGCTTTGTTTTTTTTATGTCCTTTCTTTTTTTTCTTCTCTCTTTAAATAAAAAAAGGTTATGCAAACTTTGTGAAACTGGAGAAACAGGAAGGAAAGAGACATAGAAGAAATAAAGGCAAGAACAGAAGACAACAACAATAACAACAAAATTATAAATATTGTTCACACTCTCACAAAAACAAGGGCTATCAATCAAGAGAAAAACAAAATAAAACAATAAAAAGTGAAGAAAATGTCCACTTCAGAGTGTGTCTCTGCTGTCACTGGTAGACAGAGTGGGCAGATGGAGCCTACATTTGTGTTGAATAATCCCAGTTGTAGATTAACAGTGGGGTACTAGACAATCTCAGAAAGCCTGCTACTTTAATTCCACTGAAGTTCAAACTGGCTTCTGACTATGAGCCTGGGACCAAATTAGATCAACCTGCAACACTCTGTGTGTCTCCTAACAGCTTTTACTTGGTTCCTTAGTATCTTCCTGATTTGGACTCAGTTCTACCACCTTGACACTGGCAGTCACTAGATGAAGCCAACCTGCAGGTGTTTTGAGTTCTGAGCTCAGTTTGCCCCTCTCCAAGATAGTGGCCACCCTGTTCCTTTCTCCTGGGAGATGTCTGAATCTGAACAAATCAGCAGCTGCTGTAGCCTGCTGCACCCAGTGCTCTGTTCTGTTGATGAGTTTCTCAGTGCATGACTCTGAGTCACCAGTAGTCACCAGTAGTCACTGTGTATCTGCAGATTTGATCCCCCTTTCTCACACACAAATAGTGAGTCAGAGCTCAGTAAAATCTTTAAAATCGCTTAAAATCTTTTCTTTACACATCTTTCTTTTGTCTCTCCCTGTGGGCTTCAATTCCTTTTACAGTCTCACGTATATGCACCAGACATACAATGCTTGGTGACAAGAATTGGAAGTGTAATTCTGTCCAATTATGCAATCTTATCTCTTGGAAGTTGTTCAGCTTCTACTTTTTCTCTCCCAGTCTATAAAGTGACACGTGGTAAAGACCAGTGTCCTGTAGTACATGTACAGAAGTCTTGACATTCCTCATATCTCTGCAATACACAAGAAGAAACCAACTAACCAAATGCACCAAATAAAGATGAACAAAATGCCTCATGTATATTTTCACCAGAAAATTTTTTAAATGGAAAAGGAACACAGAAAGAACAGTGAATTCTTGTTTACCAAAATATCATGTCCAGTATATCTATTTTTAGAGATATCACCTTCCCAATGACGTGTTTAATTTTCAGAGTATCCAAACCACACCAAAGTAGTATACAATCTTGTTTCATACACTGGGACTCATAAATGGCTGCAAGATTGGCCAGGAGCTGTTTTGCTTCTTTCGTCACTAATGTTTATATAATACCAATGGATACCAATGATGTCTCAGTGTGTTCCACTAAGTTGGATTTTTTATGTTAGGAGTTATGATGTTTCCTTAGCTGATTTTTATTTGCGCATAAGATCAAAATCAGTTCCTCAAACACCCCTTCTGCCCCTTGATTGAAGTTATTTTCTGTTACATTTTCCCATTTTATTTTTTTAGTGGTACTTAATTTTTGAGTGTATCAATTTCTCAGAAATTTTTCTTTTCATGATTGCTAACTGCAAGCTTATCATCTATATCTGAGATCTTGTCCTCACATTCACTTAATCTGCTTGGGATGCATTCAATGGAATTTTTATTCTCCTGGATATCTGCTTAAATCTCCCTTATAGATTCCATTTCTTTCCTGTGTTGAGCATGCATGGTTTCCTCAATTTCCACAAACTCAACTAAATTTTGTCTGTATCTGCTGTAGCATCGCTAACCATGGGATTTATTTTGGACACTATCTCTTCAGATATCTGAGATATTATTTCTGATTTGATTTTTTTCCACAGACTCATTCAAGTGCTTTTTTGTTCCTGATTCAGAGAGGCCGATTGGGAATCTTTTGTATTGTCCCATCACATGGCTCCCTGCTTTGCCTTTGGTGAACTAGACCTCTGGGGTTGCATCTTATTTAAGTGTCTTCTTTTCTTTTTTAAGTTTAATTTCATGAATGATACTTATAAATTACCTATGGTGGATTGTTTTCTTGCTAGTATTTAGGACCCCTTAGGTAATGATTACTTCTCTGAGACATTTTCCAGGTGTATTTGGTTTCTGTATTTTGACTCTATTGAAAGAGCCAGTCTCTTTAAGTTTGTTGGAGACGAGAAGTTGCTGTTTGTTTGATCCAGTTCCTGGATCTTTGTCACTGTGCCATGGTATTTTCTGTGACTCCTATTCACTATCAGTCATGGAATACCAGTATGGAAAGCTGTTTAGATCAATTATGTCAGTTTTTGCCATAGTGGTGCCAATAACTTCAAACACAGCCTAGAAAATGGCAAATTCAGCTAACTATTCATTTGCCACTTTTAACTGTATGTACTAAATTTGTGGTTATATTACAAAATCTAAAAAGCAGGAAATTATATGCAGTTTACAAGTTCTTAATATTTCAATTTTGCCTGCATGAATTAAAATTTAAAATGGCTTATAGAGAAAATAGAGAAGTGGAAGAAGAGGAAGAGATTTAGAAGTAAGGTTGGAGGACAAAGAGGGATCACACTAACTTTGGGAAACTGATGTAGAAGATTTGAGGGAAAAGAAGGAAGGGATAAAATGAAGAAAAAGCAGAACCAAAACCACCAAGAGACTAGAAACCACATTTACACTCAAATAGAAACAAGATCAAACAATGATGGAGAAGAAAAATATGAAAAAACAAATGAAAAAGATGGAAAGAAGATCCACGTCCAAGTTTGTCTCTGTTTTAACTTGTAGACAACAAGTGGAGACAGAGTCTTGATCCATGTTGATCTATTCCAGGAAGCCGGCCTGTGTTCAGGCATCATAGGATTCTGCCTACCTCCAGAGATAATCACAATTTAAGGGCCTGCTCTGTGATTCTGTGGTGTGGCACCCAGCTTTCTTCTCTTTCCAGTGGGCAGTTACTGTTTATATGTTGTGGTCTCCAGTTATGGAAAGAATGTGGTTGGTAGTCACATGGCAACCAATGACAAAATTCTTGGTCACACCTGGATCCTACAGCCAAGTGAGACCACCACAGCACGGTAGTAGGGCTAAGGTCCCTTCTTCTATGAGTTTCCTCACTGCTGAGGTGAACTGCAGTCTAAGAACACTACAACCAGCTACAGACGATGCTTGCATAAAGTTCACTTGGATGAGACAACACCTCCAAATGACAACATGACAGGTCCAGGGGCTCCATCTGGGGACACTAGCCTTTCGACATGGGCTGTCAAGATCTTCCAATTAGGTTTTACCAGCCTGAGACTGAGTTCCAAAAAATCATGTGCCCAATTTCTTGGTCTTCCCTCCTTCCTGTGCTATCTACTCAAGGCTGGAGAAATGGTGGCAGATAAAGTTCCTTGGCTTCTTGGGCTATACCTGAGTCTCATATCAACAGAGCCAACCAATATGAGGATAGGCCATGAGACCTACAAAATAGGGCTGTTATTGGTGATCATCAAATTAAGATTTCTTAAAAATAGCCAGGCACCATAAAAATCAATGCAACAGAACTAGGGGATGCAAAAAAAAATACTAATGCAAGATTAATTAAAATCATTAAAAATCAGAAGACAGAACAAAGTGCATAGAAAACCTGTTTATAAATAGAATAGCAGAAAAATTTTTAAGTGTGAAAAAAGAAATAGACACAGATAAATGAGGCACATAGAACTCCAAATAGGCACAATAAAAAAAAAAACCCTACAAGTCATACAGTACTCAAGATTTCAGATATTCAACACAAGAACAAAATCTTAAACTTGTTAAAGAAAAGAAACAAATAACTTATACAGGCAAGTCCACCAGAATTACAGCAGTTCTCTGAACAAAACCCCAAATCAAAGAGAGTTTTGACTGAAGTATTTCAAGTCCTAAAAGAAAACAAACTTCAAACCCATATTGATGTAACCTGAAAAACTGATGTATAAGTAAGCCACTTCCATGAGAAAGAACACATAAAATATTAATTACTGTCAAATCAACACACTTAATATTCTGAAAGATATCCTAGAAAAAGACAACTAGGACAACATTTCCAAGATTCTCAAAAGAATAATTCCACCAGGCAAGATGACCAATTAAACAGAAGATGAGTAAAAGAAGTCACTAACAGGAAAGTAATGCAATGTCAATGATAAGTAATATATATCAGTGACAGACATCAATATAGTCCCAATTTACCAATCAAAAAAATAAAACAGATTTGGAAACCATATTAAGAGACAAGATTCAACAAATGTGTTGCATACAAGAAACATATTTAGCTCAAAAATAAATTCATAGATTTAGTCTAAAGATGTAAAATAATACTCCATGCACCTGAAAAAAACAGAGTAGATATTCTAGCTATTCTAGTTTCAGACAAAATAGATCTCAGGCCAAAATTAATCAGAAGGCACAAAGATGACTACATACTTGTGAAGGAAACAATCTAAGAGACAGAAATAAAAATCATAATATGTATGTGCCAAATATTTTATGTAATTAGCCAGGCCTAACTGCATAAAAACACTAACTGATATGAAAATTCAGATAATCTTTAAGACAACTGTAGTGGGGAATCTCAACATCCAAATGTCACAAATAGATCATCTAGAAAAAATCAACAAAGAAATATCAGAAGTGAACCAGATTTTAAACAATGCATTTAATAGATATACACAGAATGTTCCACCCCACAGTAACAGAATACATTTTTCTGAGCAGCACTTGGGACTTTCTCCAAAATATAACATATACTAGCTCACAGAACGTGCATAAGTAAATGCAAAGAAATTGAAACTGTCCCATTCATGTTTTTAGACCATAATGCAATTGGATCATTATCAGATCATAGTATAATTGAAAATCAATGGCAAAAGAAACCAAAGAAAATATATAAACACATGGAAATTGAAAAATATCAACTTGAACATCCAATGGGTTACATATAAAATTAAAGAAGAAAATAGACAGGTTGTAAAACTAAAGGATAATGTGAATATTATGGGACACAATGGAAGCAGTAATATAAGGGAAGTATACACTGGTGAGTTTCCACTTTAGAAAACCTAAGCAAGCTCAAGTAAATACACTAACAGTGAACCCTAAATTTATATGAAGAAAAGATCAAGTTAAACCCAAAGTTCACAAAAGAAAGTAACTTATAAACATCAGAGCAAAATTAATATAATTGACACTAAAAATGTAAAGATTCAATGAATTGAAGAGACAATCTTTTGGAAGATTAAGTAAAATAGAAAAATTCCTAGCTAACCTTATCAAAACATGGAAAGAAAAGACTTAAATCCATACAATTAGAAATGAAAAGGGCAAAAATCACAATGGACCCTGCAGTAATTTAGATCATCAGTACCTACTTTGAAAACCTGTCGTCTAAAAATATGGAAAATTCAGAAGGAATTGATAGATTCCTGGTTACATATGAATTGTCAAAGCTGAATCAATAAGATGTAAATTTCTAAATAATACAATATTACTCAATAAATTGAAATTGTAAACAAAACATTATAAGCAAACAAGCCAGGGTCCTGATTGAATTTTTGCTGAATTCTACAAGAAATTTAAAGATCTAAAGCCACCACTCTTCAAACTCTAAAAAAAAAAAAAAAAAATGAAAGGGAAGCAATACTCCCAAAGTCATTTCTAGAAGCAAACATAACCTTGACAGTGAAGTCAGAGAAAGACCCAATCACAAAATAAAAATATAAGTTAACCTTTTTAATGAACATAGATACATAAATCTTCAATAAGATACTGGCAAACAAAATGCCACAAGTCATCAATAAGATTATAAACCATAATCAAGTATGACTCAGTCCAGGGATGCAGCCATGGTTCCACATACAAAAATAAAAACTATAATATTCCATGTTAACAACCAGTAATACAACACACATGATAATCTCAATATATGCCGGAACATTTGAAAATATCTAACATCCATTCATGATAAAAATCTTGAAGAAAACTAAAATAAATTCTTTATCTCAATCTGACAGAAATGATCTATGACAAACAAAAAATGAACATCATACCAAATGGATGTTACCTGAAAGCTTTTACTCTAAAATAAATAGCAAGACAAGGATGTCCACTAACACTACTGTCTATATAGTTCTAGAAATATTAGCAAGAACAAGTTAGACAAGAGAAAGAAGTAAAAGGAATATGGATAGGAAAGAATTTAGTTTGTCATTATTACAAGATAATATATACAGCAGATCCCCAAAACTCCACCAAATGACTCCTAGAATTAATAACCAAACAGGACACACCATCAACACTCTGAAGTCTATAGTGTTGCAAGGGACTTCCATGAGAACCCAAAAGCCTGTTCACAGAGGTAATGGCAGAAACTTTCCCATGATTTGAAAAATAATTTGACTTACAGATAAATGAGGCATATAGAAATCCAATTATATGTGATCAGAAAAAAAGCAACATCAAGGCATACAAAAGATTATAAAATTATATAAAAGAAAGAATTCCAGATATTAAACACAAGAACAAAATGCTAAAAGATGTTAGAGAAAAGAGATGAATCACCCATAAATAAAAACGCACTAGAAACACAGCAATCTTCTCAACATACAACCTTAATTCAAGGAGTTCTTGGAATGAAATACTTCAAGCCCTAAAAGAAAACAAAGTCGATCTTCCTTCAATCTTACATCAGAGGGATGTGTCCTGAAAAATTACTTTTCAAAACAGAAATAAGATACTTACATGACAAAGAAGACCTGATTCACCAAATCAGCTCTCCAAAAAGTTCTGAAGGATAGTCTAGAAAAGACAACCATAAATCACAATAGAATGAATCTCTCCGGCAAGATGAATAATTAAACAGATAGAAAAAAGGTGGGCCAAAACCAGAAAAGTAATATGAAAGGATGTAAATATATATCAGTGACAACCATCAATGAAAATGATCTCAATTCAAAAATCAAAAGAAAAAGATTGACTAAATTAATCAAGAAACAATACACAACAAAGGTACAATAAAAAAAATTGCAGCTGGTGGGAGCATTGGCCACCCCTCCCCACACCCAGAGGACCTCAGCAGCTGGGGGGAGTTTCAGTCATACTTTCTCCCACCTGAAGTACCTCAGTGTGCTCCTGGGAGCCTCAGTCACCTCTTGTACCACCCAGGAAGAGCTCAGTAGTCAAAGACAGTATCAGCAACTCCTCTCCCCATCAGCAGACTTCAAAGACCCATCAGGAGATTCAGTGACTCATCCCCCCACCCAGAGAGCCTTAGCGCGCAAAAAAGAGTGTGGGTAAGACACCCCCAAAACCAGAGAACCTCAGTGGAGTGGCAGCAGTCTCCGCTATGCCTCCCTGCTCTTGGAGGATATCAGCAGGCAGGTAAGGGCATAGGTGAGACCTTCCCTTGCCTGGAGGAACTTGGTTGGTCCGAGAGAGCTCCAGAGAAGCCTTTCCCTACCCAGAGGACTCCAGCTTGTTCTGTGAGGCCTCCAGTAACACAGTAGGGCCCCAGATGGAGCACACATCGTAGACAGGTGGGGCTGGTAGCCTGGAACGCTGTGAAGCCACAGTAAAAATATGAGCTAAGGTTTGCTAACATCAGTACTCTTAGGCTAGTCAGCCCAGACATAATCTAGGACTCATCCAACTGGCCCTTCATGAGGGAATTAAGGTGACTGGTCCTCCTCTACACTGTTGGGCTCAGCAGCTATGTGAATATCAGCTACACAAAATAAGCCCAAGAAAACATGATGGATAGTCAAGACTAGAGGGACTGAAAGATTGAAATATTAAGTAAGTGGTGAAAATGATAAAGTAAAAGTAAAATACAGGGCTGAGGGTTTAGCTCAGTGGCATAAGCACCTGCCTTGCAAGCAAACAGTCATGAGTTCGATCTCCAGGACTGATAAAAATGAAAAAGACAAAAAAAAAAAAAAAAAAAAAAAAAGCAAAATACAATCTTAAATCCCATCCCATCTGGAACAAGTACAGGAGACATAGTGTAGAAGATATTGGAAATTACACATTTGAAATTTGTGAAAAGATAGGGAGTGAAGAAAAGAAACAAATCTATGATGTTATAGAGGGAATCAGACCAGAAATAATCTATCAGGTAAAATAAAGAAATTATTACCTTAATGAAGGAATTGCTCAGCATAGCTAGAAAAGACAGATTTTTAAAAAGTATAGGAGTATAGGAAAATGATGAAAATTGTGAACTAACAACACAAAAAAGAAATAGAATACATGAAATAGACTCAAAGAGATATCCAGAAAGCTGGCAAAACCACTTGAATAAAACTGGAAATAGGCTTTCAGATCTTGAAGACAGGACCACTGCTAGTGATCACACACACAAAAATTAAAAATAAGGGACCATGAAATAACAATTCAATGCCTTGTAATACTTTCATTCTCTTTAATGGTTTTATACTGTCTTGTTATGTCTGATACTATTATATATGAAGTCACGCTCAACTATTTCAAAGAAAGAGACGTTATGGTAGTCACTGTTAATTGCGGGTGTCTTCTGATCTGCTTTGTTATGTCTTGTTTTGTCTTAAACTTAAACTTTTTAAAAAAAGAAATAACAATTCAGTAGGTCCATGACTGTGCAGAGAAAAACAATATAATAATGATAGATGTCAATGATAATGTAGGAGTCAAAGCAAATAACATTTAATAAAGTTTTTATCTGAAGTAATAGCAGAGAATTTCCCATGTATGGAAACAGAATCTGATATAAAAAGATAAGTCAGTCATAAAGAACTCTAAATAGCCATAACCAAAATAAATCTACACGCAGACATATATAAGCAAGATCCCAGAAGTCAGCACAAAAGCAGAATACTAGAAGCTCTTAGAGAAAAGATTAGCTATCAAGCAAAGCCCATTAGAGTCATGGATCACTTCTCAACAGAAACCCTCAAGTGAAGGAGAGCTTGAGGTGAAGTCTTTCAAACCCTAAAAAAAAAGTAACTTCTAACCCACATTGATTTACCCTGCAAAATTATCTTTCAAAATTAATGGAGAAATAAGATTCTTCCATGACAAAGAACAACCAAAAAATTTGTATCCACAAAATGAACCATAGAAAGACCACTGAAAGATAATCTAGATAGAGATAAAATTATCACATTCCCAGAACAACAACAGAAAGAACCCAGTGGGCAGGGCAAACAGTTAAACAAAGGGAAAAAGCAGGGAACCAGCAACAGAAACATAGCATAGCAAAGATAAACCAGTGCATATCAGTTACAACCATCAATGTAAATGGTCTCAATGCACCAATGAAAAGAAACTGATTGATAGAATGGATCAAGAGATGGTATCCAATATTATGCCTGACTGAGCATATATGAAGCATATTTAACTCAGAAAGGAACTCATAGACTGAAAGTCAAAGGTTAAAAAACAGCATTCCATGCAAAATGAACCCAGAAAAAAGCAGAGGGAGCTATTCTATTTGCATATAATGTGAACTGGAAACCACAAATGATCAAAACAGATAAGATCACTAAATACACGTTATGAAAAAGTTCAAGAGAAAGAGATAATTTTCATAAATATTTGTGCACCAAATATGTCAGCATCCAACTACATCAGAAAAATATTAATAGATGTAAAAATTCATATGCACAATAACATAAAAGGGCACCTTAATAGCTCAGTGTCACAAAGAGATAGATCAACAGAAAAAGACTCAGCAAAGAAGTAACAGAACTGAATAAAAAATGTGAACTTAGGGAGTAAATAGATGTTGACAAAGTGTTCCAATGAGCAACATCAAAAACCACGTTTTTCTCAGCTGCTCATGGGAGGTTTACTAAAATAGACCATATATTATCCCATAGAAAGTGCTTAAGTAAATGCAAAGGAATTGAAATTATCCCATGCAAATTATCTGGCTATGGTGCACTGAAACTAGAAATTAATGACATAAAAATGCAAAAACTACACAAACACATGGAAATTCAATAATACCTCCCTGAACAACCAGTGAGTCACACATGAAATTTAACAAGAAATTAAACAGTATCTACAATTAAATGAAAATGCAGCTAAATGTACTGAAACCTGTGGGATGCAATGAATGTGGTCCTAAGAGAGAAAGATTTAACAGTGAATGCTCACATCAGGAAAACGGAATGAACACAAATAAACAACAGAATGCTTCACCTTAAGCATCTAGAAAAAGAAAAGCAAATCAAAACCAAAGGGAAGGGAAGAAATTATAAAAATCACAGCAATAATTAACACAATTGAGACTAAGAAAACAATACAAAGAATTAATGAATCAGGGAGTTGGTTCTTTGAAAGAATAAACAAAATTGGTAAACACCTAGACAACCTTATCAAGAAAAGGAAAGATCTCAAATCAATGCATGAGGAATAAAAAGAGTGAAATAAACACAGAGCCTGTGGAAATTCAGAAAGTCCTCAAAACCTAATTTGAGAATTTTTACTCACATAGCCTGGGAAACATAAGAAATGGACTGTTTCCTAGAAATGTATAAATTACCAAAGCTGAATGAAGAAGACATTAAAATTTTAAATAACCGATATCAATTGAAAATGTAATGAAAAATTAGCCAACAAAGAAAAGTGAAAGTCCTAATGGATTCACATTTGAATTCTATAAGAAATTTAGAATTTTAAGAACAATACTCCTCAAACTCTTTAATGAAATTAAAAGGGAAACAATTTTCCCTAAATCGTTCCTTGAAGGAAATATTACTTTGATATCAATACCAGAGAAAGACCCAACCATAAAGGAGAACTGAAGGCCAATCTCCCTAATGAACAAATTTGCAAAAATTCTAAATAAAATACTAGCAAACAAAATCCTGTAAATTATCAAGAAAATTATATGCCATGACCAAGTGGGATTCATCTCAGGAGTGCAAAGATGGTTCAACATACACAAATCATTAAACACAATATACCACATCAACCAAACCAAAGACAAAAATCACAGGATCATCTCAATAAATGCAGAAAAATATTTTGATAAATCCCAATACTCATTAATGATAAAAAACATATAGGAGATTGGAATAGATGGACTCTAACTCAGTATCATAACAGCCACCTATGACAAACCAACAGCCAGTATCATACTAAATGGAAAGAAACAGAAAGCTTTCACTCTAAAATATAGAACAAGACAAGGATGTCCACTGTGACTTCTGATACTTAATATAGTTCTGGAAATATTAGCCAGAGCAATAAGAGAAGAGAGAGAAATAAAAAGAATGAGGATAAGAAACAAAGAATTTAAATTATCATTATTTGCTGATGACATGATACTCTACATAGAAGGGCACAAAAATTCCACTAAAAGACTGTTAGAGTTAATAAGTAAATTCAGCAGCATACCTGGACACAAAGTCAACACTCAAAAATCAATAGCATTCTTATAAATCAACAACAAACTCACCAAGAAAGAAATCATGTAAATAACACCTTTCACAGTAACTTCCAAAAACTGAAATACTTAGGAATGATTCTAACAAAGTATGTAGAAAAAAATCTACAGTATAACACCTTTCACAATAACTTCCAAAAAAAATGGAATAGTTAGGAATCATTCTAACAAAGTATGTTAAAGAAATCTACAGTAATCTGAAAAAGGAGACTGAAGAGGATATCAGAAAATGGAAATGTATCTGTTGTTCTTGGATAGGAATAACCAATATTCTGAAAATGACCACACTCTCAAAACTGTTATACAGATTTAATGCAATCTCAATCATAATACCATTGGCATCCCTCTAAAAATTCATTTGGAAACAGAACAGACCTATAATATCAAAGATGATCCTTGCAACAAAGGCAAAGCAGGAGGTATCATAATTTCAAACTTGAAATTATACTAAAAGCTTCTGTGATAAAATCAGCACAGTAATAGCAAACAACAACAACAATAACAGATCCGAGGATCAGTGGAAGAGATTAGAAGATGCTGACACAACTACAAAGATACTCAGTCACCTTATCTTTGACAAAGGGATCAAATATATTCAGTGTAAGAAAGATAGTCTTTTTAGTTAATGGTGCTAGAAAATTAGACCTTCACGTGCCAAAGACTAAAAATAGATCCATGTCTATCATCATGCACTAAAGTCAAAATAGATCAAGTCTCTAAATATTAAAGCAGAAACACTAAATCTATTGGAAGACAAAGTAGATAGAAATCTTGAAGACATAGTGGTAAGCAAAGAGTTTGTGAACAGAATGCAGATTACAATGGAATTACCTCAAAGAATCAACAACTGGTATGTCATCATACTTTAATAATTTTGCACATCAAAGGAAACCACCAATCAAGTGAAAAGAGAATCCATTGAATGGAACAAAATTATAGTCAACTATTTTCCTCAGACAAAGGAGTTATATATAGAATGTATGAAAAATTTAAAAAAAAATCAGGCCTCCCAATTTGAAGCACCCAAATGAAAATGGCCATATGAGATGAACAAAGATTTCTCAGATGAAAAATTACAAATGGAAAATAAATATATGAAGAAATGTTCAACATCACTTGTCATTTGAGAACTGCAAATTAAAACAATATTGAAATTCCATCTTACTCCAGAAAGAATGGATGTCATCAATAAATCAACCAATAACAAAGGCTAGTGGAGCTCTAGGGAAAAAGGAACCATTCTCCACTGTTAGTGGGAATGTAGACTGATAAAACTATTGTGGGAATCAGTGTAGAGTTTCCTCAAAAGCTAAGACTGTAGTCCCCATTCCATTCAGCTCTTTCTCTTCTGGATATTTTTCCAGAAGAAATAAAAACATCATGCCAAGGTGATGCATGTGCACCCATGTTTAAACCAGCAGAATTTGTAATAACAAAACTTGGGAAACAATGCAAATGCCCATCATCATCGAAACAACAATGAAATATAAAAATATGTGCTATTTTTGTACAATGAAGTACTACTCAGCTATAAAGAAAGATAAACTAGATTATCTTATAGGTAAATGGATGCAACTTGAAACCATATACATAAGTGAAGTAAATCAAACTTACAGTCATAAATATTGTATTGTCTTTCTAGTGTAAAATCTGAAATAGTAAATAAGATCCAAAATGTACAATACATATTGTGAAATTGAAACAGAAAGAAATAAGTCAAAAGGAAAGAACAATTGGGATAGTGGAAAGGAGAAAAGATAAAAGGCAAAAGATTATGTGTCTGTATATATCTCTCTATATATATGATAGTAACTCTACTGTTAGTCTGTTATTTCATCAAAAAGAAGAGTCTGTACTTTTGTTGTTGGTTGTTTAATCATTTTTTTCATGCCTAGGATTGTGGTTTATGTCTTTTATGTTTCATGTTTTTCTAGGAATTTGTTTTGTTGTCTTGTTTTGATGTTTTCCCTATAATGCAGAAAGGATAGGTGTACATGAAGAGATTCATGCATGTGTAGAACTTCTAAACAGTTTACAAGAATAGATTATACAATGCATGATGCAATGAACAGATACTCTGAAGAAGGAGGAACACTAAGATACTGAGTGCTAATTCTGTAGTTTTATGATATAAAATCTAGCAATAGTACTATTCTATGTTCAGAGTGATATTAATTTACTTTCTTTTGTTTAATTTCAACATATGTAAAGATATGGACAGCTATTTCAAAGAGAATGAGAGACATTATGGCAGCCATAGTTGACTTCCCAATTGTTTGTTCTTGAAGACCTAAAATGCCTTCATCATCCTGTTCTAATCAGTTTAGTACTATATTTTTTGGTATGTATTCACTGTCTGTGAAGATATGAACAACTATTTGGAAGAAAACAAGAGACAGTATGATAGTGAAGATCTCTGGTGGTCTTGCTTTGAAATCTGTGTTTCTTAAATTGTTTTCTTATGATCTGTTTTTTTGTGTTTAATTTTACCCTCTTTAAAAAAATGTAAAGAAACACAAACCATGAAAAAAAGAAAAAGATATTTGACAAAATGCAGCAGCCATTTATGATAAAACTTACAAATAATTGGAATTGAAATTTTTTACCTCAATCTGATAAAAGCCAGCTATTACGTACAAGCAGTTAACATTATCATAAATGGTCAAAACTGAAAACTTTCACCACAAATCAGGAACCAGGTAAGGATGTCCACTAGCACCAATCCTATTCAATATAGTTTGAAATCATTAGGCACAATAATTACATGAGAGAAAGAAATGTAACATGGATAGGAAAGGATAAAGTTAAATTATCATTATTGTCTGAGATCATTATTTTCTATATATAAGACCTCAAAAATTCTGTCCAAGTCTAGAATTTGTAGTCAATTTCAGGAGTGTAGCAGGATAAGAAGTCAACACTGAAAATTCAGTAACCTTCTTATATAGCAGTTAAAAAAAACTCACATAAAGAGAAATTAGAAAAATAACAGCTTTCAATTGGTATGAAGAAAAAATGAATATGCTTAGTAATCAATACAATGAAGGAAGTGAAAGATCTGGACACGGAAATCTACAGTACTTTTAAAAAGGAGATTAAAGAGAATATTGGAAAAAGGAAAAATATCCCCTGTTCTTTGATAAGCACAGCCAATATAATGAAAATGACCATACTTCCAAAATTGTTATACATATTTAATGCAATTCCAATGAAAACAGCAACAGCATACCTCACAGAGGTATAAAAAACAACCCCCAAATTCTTATGGAACTAGCAGAGAGCTAGAATAGAAAAAATAATTCTGGTCAACAAAAGTAAAGTAGGGGCTCAAAATCTCCAGTTTGAAATTATATTACAAAGCTACCAGGATAAAACAGCATGGTACTGGCAAAAAGACAAAAAAAAAAAAAAAAAAAAAAACCCAACCAATCCAACAAACAAACAAACAAAAAACCAGAACCAAGGACCAATGTAACACATTAGAAGATGCAAAAAAGGCTCCAAAAACACTCACTTACCTTACTATTGTCAAGACAGTCAAGCACTTTCACTGGAAACATAATAGACTCTTTAACAAATGGTGCTTGGAAAACTATCTTTCTATAAGCTGACACTTGAACATAGGCCCATATCCCTCACTGAGCTCTAAACTAACACTGAAGTAGATCAAAATCTAAATATTGAATCAAAAGCACTTAATATGCTGGAAGATAGAATAGGTAAACTTTTGGAAGATATAGAAATACACAAAGATTGTATGAGCAAAATCATGATTGCACAAGAAATATTACAAAGAATCAACAACTAGGAATTCATCATATTTAAAAGCTTTTGCATCAAGAAATGTGATATATTTAGAAACCAATCTAATAAAGGAAATGATTGATTTTTAAACTGAAAATTGTACTAAGCTGAAGAAAGAGATCAAAGAGGATATCAGAAAATAGATATCCCCTGTTCTTGGATAGGCAGAACCAATATAGTGAAATGGCTATACTTCTAAAACTGTTATACAGAGAAATGCAAATTAAAACAACATAAAGATTCCATTTTTCTCCAGAATGAATGTAAATCATCAAGAAATCAAATAGTAATGACTTCTTCCATGGATGCAATGAAAAAGGCACCTTTGTGCATTTTTGGTGGGAATATAAACTAGGATAGCCAGTGAGGAAATCATTATGGAGGTTTTTCCAAAAAACTGAAAAGGCAACTTACATTTGACTCAGTTATTCCCCTTCTAATTATAGTCCCCAAAGAGCTAAATACATCATATTACATGATACATGCACACCGATGTTTATCACATCACTATTCATAAGTTAAATCCTGGAAGAACCTTCTATCGCCATTGACAGATGAATGGATAAAAAAATGTATCTCTACATAGTGAAATACTATTTGGCCACACAGGAGGATAAATTTGAGTCACTTTTAGGAAAATCAATATATCTGGAAAATATAAAGTTAAGTGAAACAAATCAGACACAGAAAATTAAATAGGATATGTTTTAACTCAGTTGAGTAATGAAAAATACAAATAAAGAGAAAAAATAACAGATTGATAAAAGTAATCCGGGAGACAGATCTTTTGCAAATGGAAATGGATTTAAGAAACCAAGGATGAAGGGTGGGGAAGGGGCAAAATAGAGAAAAAGATTTAAAATGTGACATGTACATGTACCAAATATCCACAATGAATGTAAATTTTATATATAATAAACATGAATAAATAATAATAATGATATAATAATAATATAATATAATGATATTAGGGAAAGAGGATTTAGAGACAGGAACTATTTGAGGAGAATAAAAATAAACATTGGAGAAGCTCCAATCCGTGCTGTCACTGAGGATGGCTGCGGTTCTTTTGTGGGAAGCTTTAGTCCTTATATTGTGTGTCACTTCTTGGCTCCAGTGCAGATTCCTCAGCCTGGTGGCATAGATCCTTCTGAAAGAGTTATGGCCCAGACAGGACACTATAGCCAGTAAAGCCTCAGGTGGAACAAGGAGCTCCATCTCCCCCACCCCTAGGAATTTACCTGTGGCACCAAAAGAATACCAATGGGCTACCTGTGTATCCCTAATGTCCCTCAAGCACCACTCCCAACCTAAGCTACATATATGCCCCCGTGCCACGTGATTGCCAGAGAGAAAGCCAGACTCCAGAGGTCGGGGGGTTTTTTTGTTTTCTCTCTCCATGTTCTCAGAATAAAGGCCTCTTTTGTCTTATACTTCTCATCTTTTGGATGCACTATAATCTTATCATTTGGTGCCGTGACTCGATCGGCAGGTGACTGATGCCTGGCCTCCCCACCAGTTTGAGTCCCATGCTGATTCACAAACCAGATTATATCCTGGATTAATTCTTCATGTTTCAACTCACGGGAACTAGTTAATTTGTTGCCAACCACTCACAAACAACACCGGCCCAATTTATCACAGGTGAGCAAACTCCGGAGAATTCTTTGGTGCTGGGCTATGCCCCAGGTGGGTTTTCTCCCCCTTTCCATGGGTTCGCTCTCATGTCCTTAGACAGCCCAAGGCAGAGTGTTTCTGGACCATGCTGGGTTCACACTGAAAGGCTCTCATATCCTTCAGAGCTTTAAGCTGTCACGGGCAGAGCTGTTACTAAAACCCACGTGAAATCCACTCGTGGATCTCTCAGTGACAACTGAGAAATATGAGATTTGGAAACCTAACCACTGTTTGTCCCAAAGGATGGCTGATGGCCCAACCTCTGGACCACGGCCCATTTCTTGCCTGAGATTTAGCCATGGGAAACATTTTCTCTACTTCCCAAAAGACACCTTTGCAATGCTTGATTTCCAATGTGAGTACTCTTAAAATTAAAAGAACCATAAAAACTAAACAATTAATCTTTTACTGCCAGGAGGCTTGGCTGACCTACTCACTTAATGGCAGCCCATGGCCCAAAGGGGGGACATTTGACCCCTGTATTCTCAAAAATTTATATGATTTTTGTTAAACTGGTGACAAGTTCCATATATACAGGCTTTCCTCACTCTGAGAACACACCCCTCTCTCATTAAATCATGTATGCCTGCTCAGATATTTTAGTTAACTCTGCTGTACTGCAAACTCTCCCCTCCTGCCCTCATGATCCACTGGGAGAAGTACCCCTGGTCTTTTATCCGTCCCCTCCTCCCTATCCCCAAAATCTATCCTTGCAGTTATCAACTGCTGTGCGATTGATCATCTTCCCCTCTGTCTCCCGGGACCCCTAATTCTTCCAGTGGCTCTAATCCCTCTGTTAGCACTTCTTCACAGTCTCCGAACTCTCACTCTCCTGAGAATTATTTGTCCCCTCTGGCATTCTCACTGCCCGCCCACCATACTAGGTCTCGGTTGCTATACCCTTTCGACAGGCCCCAAGACTGCTGCAGCTTGCGTGGGGGACGGTTGCCGTGTTGCGGCTCTCTGCCACGTGTTGCGGCTCTCTGCCACGTGAAAGGGCATCGCCACCTTGGGATGGATCTCATGGTCAATGGCTGCCCCCTTGTGGCTCCTCTTGTGATCAGCAATAGCCACCCTGTTGCGTACCACATGATAATTTACTGTGCTGCCAACAGCAACTAAATCACTGCATGGCACACAGTGAGACGCCAACAGCCTGTGTTTCCTCATCCCATGTTAACCGGTAGCTGCTTTATAGCTGATCTACAGATAATTGCTCACACGCACCTACTGGATGGTTGGCTGCCCAATGGCCATCTACTCCACAATCTTCTCCTCAATCTCTGCTACCACTTTGGGAGCAAGCTGACCCTGAGGGACTTATTAATATACATGTGCCTTTCTCCCTTTCTGACTTATCTCAGATTACCCATAAATTAGGTAGCTTCTCTGTTGACCCACAGAATTATATCAGGCAATTTGAATTTATAACTAATTGTTATGATTTACATTTTAAGGATGTTTATGTGATTCTAAATACCACCCTCAGCTCACAAGAGTGAACTCAGCTGTGGCAGGCAGCTCGAGAAGAAGCTATCACAGACATAAAGCAAACACCGCTGATAATGACCCTGGGCCTCCAGCTGTGCCAGAACAGGATCCTAACTGGAACTATCAAAATGGAGAAGGTCAAAATGGAGAAGGTTCAACAAAATTACATAAGATGATTGAATGTCTAATTGTGGGCCTTAATAAGAGTGCTCACAAATATACTAACTATAACAAACTTTTAGAACAGGTCCAGGAGGCTAATGAAAACCCAGCTGTGTTCCTAAATCAGCTTTGGGAAACCTTAATTAAGTTTACTAATGTAAACCCAGACTCTCATGAAGGGATAATTGTTGTTAACTCTTATTTTATTTCCCATTTTGCTCCTGATATTCATGCAAAATTACAAAAGGTTGAACATGGCCCTCAAACTCCACAGGGAGATCTTCTTAAATTAGCTTTCCATGTTTTCAACAACAGAGATAAAATTCAAAAAGAGGAAAAGCAAGCTCAAAAAATAAAGTTTGCTAAATATCAGTCCGATCTCTTAGCAGTGTTACTTGGGGCTCCCAAGACAAGAAATCTGAAACAAGGTGTGGCTGCCCGAGCCCCACCTGTACCGTGCTTTAAATGCAGCAAACAAGAACACTGGGCAAAAGTCTGCCCCAACCCTGGCATTCCTTAAGGGCCGTGTCCCTACTGCAATGTTAAGGGCCACTGGAAGAGTTACTGTCCTAGCTGCCAGCGAGTGGGTAAGCCACCCTCTAACTCCTTGCCCTCACAGGAGACTCCATCAATGCCAGATTCATTGTGACTGATCTGCTCAGTTTTGCTGCTGAAGATTGACAGGGCTCGGAGCTCACAGCCCCCACTCTGGTAACCTTGTCAGAGCCCTGAGTCTCACTGGAGGTCTCAGCTAAGACACTATCTGTACTTGTGGACATGGGGTGACTTATAGTGTACTTCCTGAGTTTTCAGGACCTTGTAGTAAGTTCTCAATTTCTTTTGTGGTCATTGACTGCTAGCCTCCCCAGCCTTTGCAAATTGGGCCTGTCCCATATAGATTCCATACTCTTTTCTTTACCCATAGCTTCCTAGTAATCCCAACATGTCCCACACCCCTTTTAGGTAGAGACCTCCTTCAAAAGCTTAACTTCTCCTTTACTTTCTCCCTCCCCACAGCCCTAAGCCTCCAAACAGCCTCACAATGCATCCCCTTCCTCCTTCTCTGGTTGACCCTATAGTTTGGGACACCTCCAATCCCACTCTTGCTACTCATGCCATGCCTGTTTTAATCTGTCTCAGAGATCCTTCAAATTTTCCCTGCATTTCCTAATACCCCATAGCTCCTCAACATTTACAGGGACTTAAACCAATAATTAAGCACCTCTTGGTAAATGGTTTTCTTAAACCTATCCACTCACCCCACAATACTCCCGTTCTCCCAGTACTCAAGCCTGATGGGTCCTATCGCCTGGTACAAGACCTAAGGGTAATCAACAGTGCTGTTACCCCAACCCCCCCAGTGGTGCCAAATCCCTATACCATGCTCTCTCATATCCCTCCCTCCACTACTCACTTTACAGTTATAGATCTTAAAGATGTCTTCTTTACTATCTCCCTATACCCTGATTGTCAGGACCTCTTTGCATTTACATAGACTGACCCAGACACTCTCAGGTCTCAACAACTTACTTGGACAGTGCTCCCTCAAGGGTTCAGAGATAATCTCTACTTCTTTAGTCAAGCTCTCACTACTGATCTCACATAACTTGATCTCAAACCTAGTGTCCTTCTTCAATACATAGATGACCTTCTGTTATGTTCCCCATCCCACATGTTAGCCATACACCATTCGGCCAGTCTTCTTAATTTCCTTGCTAGTCGTGGATACAGGGTCTCTCCTGCTAAAGCCCAGACAGCCTCCCCAAAAGTTACCTAGGTCTTGCTCTCCCCCCCCACTCATTCCATCACCCCAGATTGTAAGGCAATTCTTTGAGATCTCCAGGTGCTCACAACTAAACAACAGGTTATATCTTTCCTAGGTTTAGCTAATTTCTTTCATCTCTGGATTCCTAACGTTACAGCCCTAGCTCAATCCCTCTACAAGGCCGCTAAGGGTCCCTTATCAGAACCCCTGGACCATACTAGGCCCATACATGTCTCCTTTCAAAACTTAAAAGAGGCTCTCCTAAAAGCTCCAGCTCTTACCCTTCCTGATCCCACCCAAACTTTCACCCTATACACTACTTCTCAGGGCCACAACACTATAGGTGTACTAGGACACAAAAAGGGACCTTCTTTTCAAGCAGTAGCCTACTTGTCAAAACAGTTAGATCACCCAGTAAAAGGATGGGCTCCTTGTCTCTGAGCTCTTGCAGCTGCAGCCCTCCTGACACAGGAAGCTAAAAAGTTAACATTAGGGCAATCTATTACGGTACACTCACCTCATCACCTATGTGAGCTTATCTCACATAAGGTGCTCCTTGCCCTAATGACCTCTTCTCGTCTTCAACAGGTACATTTAGCTCTCTCTCAAGACCCTTGCATCTCTATTGCAAGTAGTGGTCCTCTTAATGTGGCAATCTTACTTCCCACCTCAGAGGGCCATTCTCACAATGACTGTATTGAATTCTTACGTTTTGTTACCCACTTTGGTTCCTACAACTGTCTTAGCTCTTTCTACCCTCAGATCTTTGGTTAAACGTGACATCCCTGAAAGCCTAGGCCCTTACCTTCCCTGTACTGGTACAGCCACAGCCTTCCCTGCTCCCCCTATTTTTTCCAGTTCAATTCCTGGACCAGAGACAAGTTTCACCCACCTACCCTCTTAACTTTTACTCTTTCAGAAGGGGGGAGTAATCACCTCTCATAACTTCACTCCTCCTAACCCCATGTTTACTTTTCAGAATTCTGCCTTACCATTGAAATGTTTCTACCTCAACATGGTCCTGATAAAATGACATATCTAAATCAAAAGCACCTTTCCTTCTACCTCACCTGGGTCCTTAAATATGATAGTGTCATGCCTCCTCATAACATCTTGTCTCTTTGTTTTTCCAGTCTAACATACATGCATTCACCAGTGAAGTTGTCCTAGCTAAAACACCTGGCACCAGATTCTACCTGGGCATCAACCATCATCCCATTGACTCCTCTAGACCCCAATACAGTGCCCTCTTCCAGCAGGAAGCAGTAAAGAAAGAAATCTTTGCCCCTTTTCCTAATAATAATAATCATAAGACGGGATATGAAAGAGTTTTGGCCCAGATAGGACACTGTAGCTGGTAAAGCCTCAGGCGGAACCAAGGAGCTTCATCTCCCCCACCCCTAGGAATTTACCTATGGAGCCAAAAAAAATACCAATGGGCTACCTGTGCATCCCTAATGCCCCTCAGGCACCACCCCCAACCTAAGCTACATATATGCCCCCACACCACATGTCCACCAGAGAGAAAGCAAGACTCCAGTGGTCAGGGTTTTTTTTTTTTTTTTTTTGTTTTGTTTTGTTTTCTCTCTCCATGTTCTCAGAATAAAGGCCTCTTTTGTTTTATAGTTTTCATCTTTTGGATGCACTATAATCTTATCACTTTCATCCCGCTGGCACAGACTTCCCAGCTTCTGCCACTTATCTTTGGGCCTTCCCAGTGCAGATCCATGATATTGACTTGCATGAGACACTGTTGTGGGATCCAAGCCTACAGCTGGACTCATGGGGGATATTGCCATAATCTCTTGGTCTCCATCTGGACTTGTGCAGGGCATTACCATGGGATCCAGGTCCTCAGGTGGATTCTTTAAGTCTGTGGCGCGTGGACAGATTTCCTACACTCTTCTGCATTTGACTTTTTGGGTGAATATTATAAAATAATCTTATAAATTATGTCCTGCATTAAATATATTCCCTTGTTAACCAGGACTACAACATGGGGCACACTGAATTTCTTACTGATTATACACAAAACATCTAAATGATACAGCAGATAGTATTTCATTACTAAATTTAAAAAACTGATGAGAAAAGCCATTCTATATTCTGATTCCCCACTCAGATATGCATCCTCATTCCCTGGGAACAGTTTTAACCTAAAGTCCTCCCTTGGCAGCCTGAGCTATAATGTTTTAATTCAGTTATTTATTTATTTATTTATTTATTTATTTATTTATTGAAAGAAACAGGAAAAGTGATCAGAGATCCTCTGTGTTCAAGCTTTTATGGTACTATAGCAGAGCCCTGATGTTTGCCCTGAAACTAATCTTCTTTCAGGGACTGATACCAATGAGGACTTCATTTTAGCAGCTCCTCTACTACATAGTTTATCTTTTCACCAGCATTCACAATTAATATGGTTTTTTTTACTACATTTGCTTTGTTCTTTTTTTAGAATGTCTCAAATTCTTTTTATGCTTGAAAATAGGAGGATTCAAGAAAAACAAATCTGTGAAAGGGTCTCTTCTTAGTTTCAAAGGTAGTGTTGGCTCTTTATAATTCACACTGCTTGTGCACCTACCTTTGGGGAGACACACGGGTGTGCTTTCCAAATTCATTTTTGAAGAAAGAGAAAGTTTCCTGATTTACATTTCAGGAAGCAAGAGAACATTGGTGATACCCTTCAGGCTAAAGTGAGGTGATGGAGATGATGGGAGAGTCTTAGGTGTTGCAACAGTAGGAGTTTCTGTTAACTTTGAATCCTCCATCTCTTTTTTATCTGTGTATTTTAGAACTTCTTTAGATTGAGTCCTGGTGACTGGTCTATTTGAAGTGTTTGGATACAGGTCCCATTTTGCAGTTGTGGTTATTCAGTTATTCAGGAAAAAAAAAACTGGGTAGATTCTTTGAGATCTCCAAAAGGTTTATTAATGGCTTCTATACACTAACAATGGCTTTTGATCTCACCTGTAGACATGTCCATTTCATCCTGTTTTCTTGGTTTGTAGCTGTAAAAGTCAAAGGACTATAGGAGCTTCTAAGCAGGCAAATCATAAGCCCTTTGAAGCCTCAATTTCTGGTTACCAGGCAACTGTTCTGTTAATTGAGTCCCAAGCAGGGCCCAAGTGGGATTACAACACAGAGGTTGGAGATGCCAAAAAGAAGTTATACATCAAGATTATTTTAGTGGATATGTGAAAAGGGATGACCAAACTTGTGAACTACAAAAATTTTAGGTCTGTCACTCAAAGTTCTTATCAATGTTCTGTTGCTTTTCAGTTCCAACTTGAAGAGGCATTCTGCAAATACAGTAATTTAGACCTGAGTCTAAGGAAAATCAAATTATTCTTGGATAGCTATTAGTCAGTTAGTTTTAGAAACTATAACAGGGTCTTCAAATAGGGATAAGGCAACTGGTAAATACAGCATATTGTTTTTTTTAATTTTACAAACAAAAAGAATAAAAATGATGATAAAGAATTTCAAAACTAAATAATAAGAGATTAATACTGGTTAATATATTGCATATTGTTATCTTCAAAGTATTTGTTCAGATTACATAACTATGTTAAAGTTGAAGACAAATGAGACTTGAATAAGGAAAAAAGACAGTCAAAATCCATGATCATTTAGGCTTGCACTGTTTTAAACTCAACCATCCTCGTCCCTCAAGAAATCCAACAGATAGATCATGAGTGTGAATAGATCATTGCCCAAAATTATACCAGCAGTGCTGATCTGAGAGACTAACCATTAACAAGGTTTGGTAATACATGACTCACTGATAGAAGTAGGTTCATAAAGAATGGTATTAGATGGGGATATAATGCCATAGTCAGTCCCACTCAAGTCACTGGAGCAAAAGGACTCCCCTCGGGGGCTTTGCCCAGAGGCACAATTTATTGCCTTCACCCAGTCTGTCCAATATGTCCAGGGAAAAAAGGTAAATATATGTATCCTCCTGCTTCAGCCTCCTGAGTGTTGGCATTACAGGCATGTACCACCATACCTGGCACTCTTTATAGGGCTTAAAATCCACAATGTTGTAGGCCAGATCTGTAATATATGTCCCATTATGTGTTCTTCATAACCCACAGACTTTTTTCTCCATTGCTTGAATCAGTACAAAGGAGTGGACTCTCCCCTTGAGAAGACTGGTAGAGAGACCTCGCCCATATACCTATGTGAAAAGAATAAACACATCCCCTGGGTGTGTTCTGATATCTTTGCTGAGTGGATAGAGGCCTTCACTACCAGGTCAGAATGGGCCTTGGAGGTAGTAGGAGTCCTCCTTTAAGAAGGAATCACTAAATTGGGCTGCCTAAATTCTTGTTTGTTCAGAGTGATAACAGATGTTGTTTTACTGACCAAATCATCCAGGAAGTCGCCAAAGCTCGAAGAATTAAGCACCATTTCCGCACTCTGTGAATGCTCCAGTCAAAATATCAACCATTTAAACTCACAAGCGAACCCTAGCCAAACCATTTCAAGAAACTCACCATTAAGTGGCTAGATCTTTTTGTCTTAATGAAGCTTCAGGCAGCCCCTAAATCTAAACTTAATCTCAGTGTATTGGAGATGCTTTATAGGAGACTCTTTTTGACATCTGACATCCCTACTGAAGTTTCATTAAACTTCCCAATTCCTTCAATATGTGACCCATCTGGGAACTTTCCAACAGCTTCTCCAGAAGTATGCAAGAAAGATTCTTCCAGTGCCAGGGCCTAACAATATTCAATCCAACTTTCATCCTGGTGACCAGGTCAAGACCTGGAAATAAGGTGGATCCCAGGGCCAAATCACCCTCAAAGGGCCTTAAATAACCCTACTAACCACTCTTTCCACTATTAAGGTACAGGGAATAAATTGTTGAATTCATCTTTCTACTGCAAAACTCAGCCACTTAAAACATCAGAAAATGAAAAGGGCCATGAACTTCATACACCTGCAAAACAGTGGGTAACCTCAAGTTTCTTTTCAGAAAAGGAAACACCAACCAACTTGTTATATCATATAAGTAGACCCATGTTCTTTTTTGCCACAAGGTCCTTGTCACAAGATATATTGTGACCTCCTTTTTTCCTGTTTCTTCCTGAATCATTCTGTATGATTCAAAAAGGGCCTGTAGTATAGGTATGGTGGCCCAAGCCTGAGATAAAAGCCTGTCTCCACATTCATGGCTTATGAAGAAACCCTGAGGGGAAATCTTACCTTCCCTGAACTCATAGATCAGAGAAGATGAAAGTTACTTGGTTCCCACTAAGATAGGGCCAGCACCACTCCTCCACAGGAAGTAGCCATGAAAGATGAAACTTTTTCCTTCAGTATCCCTGAAAGAATTTTGGGGAACATGTTTCTCAGGAGATAATAATACAGATAGGATATTGGAGCCTGAGGAATTCACTCCCTTTCACCCATTTGAGCTCAATATCCACCCTAAAGCCATCCCTCCCTAATCACTCCCCCTTACAATTTTGAGTTCAGACATCACCTTAGGAGCATTCCACATAACTTCAGACCAAATTACATGTCTGTCTGTCTGTCTGTGTGTCTTCTCTCTCTCTCTCTCTCTCTCTCTCTCTCTCTCTCTCTCTCTCTCTCTCTTTTCCCCTCTCTCCCATACCTCATTTATCTGTGTAATGTTCAGTGTGACTTTTTTCATTCTGGAACCGTTGTTTTGTTTTTAACCTTTAGTAAACATAGCTGCTTTTCCTTCACCATTCAGTGTACATTTTGCAGTACTTTGCTTGCTGTACACAAGAACGTAGGCTCTGTCTGTTGAATCAGTCACACAGCAACAAAAGTGGTTGATAAATAGAAATTAAGTGATCTGAGGTAGTGTAATTATTAATTTACAAATTCACTATTGAATAAATTCAGCTGTTGTTAAAAATAAATACCTCCCCCCAAAATAGCCTGAAATCTGTATCAACTCAAGAAATTTATCTTACATGTTTCACTGAACTGCTTCAGGGAAAATTTAACCTACCAAATCTCTTGTAATAATTCATAATGAAGACCCAAATTACATAATGAAGATATAAAGATACATAATGAAGAAACAAAATTTAAATTCAAAGGTCCAGTATCACATATCATTTTTATGAAATTAATTTGTATATTTGTTTTTACTAGGCTTCATTAAAGAAAACCTCCAAGACAGCTTACAAAAGATAATGGCTTGATGAATAATTGCTGTAAAATACTTAAGTAATGTGCATGATTTTATATGGTGTTTATAGTTAAAATGATTTATTAAGTCATTTCCTTAATAATCCTCAAAATACTTCATCTTTGGATTTATTCATCATTCTTGACCCTTTCTGAAGCCATTCTGGAAGTCCTCTTTCCTGAGTTTCTTTAATTGTTTCATTACGTCTGTTTTAATGCCTGAATTGATTAAAACCTTTATCTTACATAGTCATTTTGAGTTTGGGGAAGAGCCAGAAGTCAGTGTCAGATCTAAGGACTATGGTGGATGATTACACACTATAGTAATGAGTTTGGATTTCTACTGGATAACACTAAGCTGCAGAATTCATCATATTATTGACCATGCCTTCTTATATATACATGAAACAGGACACCCACACTTTCTTGAGAAAGTGGAAAGAATGATGGGATAAGCATGTTTGAAGCAAAGAGAAATAGGTTGAGGATGATGATAAGCAATGTGTCCTACAGTAATAATTTTTTAAAAAATTTGCTCACCATATTTTCCAATTATATTTTATATATACATATTTAAAGTGATGAAATTGTATGTAAAGGGAAATAGTGTGGAAAGAAATGTAAGTGAAGCTTTGAGATTTGAGAGTAAGTTTGGTATTAAACCTCCTAAAGCTTTAGACCCCACCCATACAGTTTAGCTGAGTAATCAACCTTTAACTACTTCAGTATTCAGTACCTCTTGAGATACAAATCATGATTTTACCTTTGGACCACTATGACCACTAGAAAAGGATTTTTCTCAAGGTTATTATCATGTAATTTAACATCTATTCATGGTGTCTCTACTTGATATTTTAATTTAACATTTTTGTTAAATTAAAATTTAACATATTTTAATTTAACATTTGAATACATGTAAAAAAACTGTAAACACACTATTTTATTTAATCTTAAAACACCTCTGTGAATTTTTAAGTCAGTCTTCATGTTACAAACAAGAAAAAGTAAAATTGACCTAGCCTCAGCATTTCTAAAATAAGTGTGAGAGTGGCTATTTAAATTCAGCATTTTAAAATTTGTCCCAATGTCACTACCACTTCATGTTATCATCTCATAATATGCACAGTTTTCTCTCCCTCTCTTGTACCATTACTTACCTTGTCACTTGTTTGGCTGATCTTGGTTACTGAGCAAGAGATAATACAGTGAACTGAATTCAGGAAAAGCTTCAAGGGTTACTTCTTGAATTCACTGGATATGAGATGCACACACAGATAAGGTCAGGATTTTGCCCTCTGGAATAAAAATAAACTCTGCCCCACTGAATTTAAAGTCTCTATCATCTCTATAGAAGAAAAATATGTGAACTATATGCAAGGCAAATAAATTATCACTTTCTGAGTCATTTATATAGTGATTTGGGATATGTGAGAACTTGATAAATTATAAATCTCATTTTTGGCTATACCTCTTTTTGTATTTCTGGATTCACTGACTTCACAATGATTGAAAATTGAAGAAACTAATAAAGTTATTGGTTGCACAGACCATTCCATAAATGAAGGAGAAGGATTACATCAAATTTCTTGTTCCTACATTTTTTAGGGAATTACATTGTACGTGCACTTCATTTTCTCTAACAAATACACTTCATTTACATATCAAGTAGGCGAGGTAAGATTGATACACAAATAATCTTTTGGAAGGAAGTGGACAGGTAGAGATCTCAGACAAACTATTAGTAACAACACAAGAGTAACGACCTAGAGACAGACCCATATGAGCAAAAGATTGAATTTAATTGTTTGGGTTCAGAGAGGTTGAGATCATGAATGTATCAGTGGTTGGCCAGAGAAGTTGAGATTATATACAATTTGGGGACAGTCGCAATCCTAAGGAATCTGGATAGAATGTTTGGGGTCAAAGTTCCAAGGATGGTCAGTGCAGTTGCACTAATAGTGCTGGGCTTTCCTATACCAGGAAGATAGTATGTTCAGTCTTACATTTTCTTTGTGGCCATCTTTTCTATTTGCTGAGCGAAGCATGACCAGTATAGTGGCTCCTGTTTTTGTTTATAATGGCCTGTTTGCTGAGAAGATCTTGCCCATGTGTTTTGGTTACTTTTTTCTCATTGCTGAGACAGAATACCTGGCACTCAAAATGAAGGAAGAAAAGGTTTATTTAGCTTACAGTTTGTGGTGGTTTCAGTCCATAATCAGCGGGCTGCAAGGCAAGATGGCATGGTACTGGGGCAACACTTCGGGGCAGCAGCCAGAGCAAAAAGAAGGGAAGAGAAAGCCTCTTTTCTTCCTTTTAGTGTACGTAGGTTACTCCCTCCCAGGGTGGGTGTAGAACTCCCAAAAATCTCTTCGCCCTCTGCCTGCACATGATGAGGATATTTACAAAGTAAGAACCGTGGCTGGTTTCTGAGTCTCTCAGTTATATTTCCAAGCTTCTCAAGGTGACACAATTTATCAACCATAACACCAGGTCAGGCATGACATTCCCATCTTGTTGTTTTTATACACAGAGAGAGGCAAGAAAGTGGTTGTTGTGTGACAAATAGGGTGGTATGGGCAACAAAATGTGGGAGAAATTTTGGAGAACAGAGCCATTTAGAGGAGTGGCCAGAGTCAGCATCTGTCTGTTGGTAATTGCCTGAGCACAGTCCTATAAGAACTGTGAGGAAAAATTTGAAGAGGTATAGCTCAAAGAGAAGGAGGAGGATAATACAGACAAGATGCACATTCAGTGCAAGAAGCCACAAGGCCCACTCCAAAACATTAGCTCAAGGGTTAAACAGGCACTATGTAATTTTTGAAGATTTTTTTGTTAGTATTTTGGCTGCATTATGTACAATGCCTGACTGGTTGGTGTAAAAGCAACATTCTCCCCCAAGAAAGATGAATAACACATCTATCTTTGCATTTAGAAGGTCAAAACCTCTACAGTTTTGGAATGCCAGGGAGACCATTTGGTTCCGTATGATGAGATTGGAGTCAGCTATTTCCTTGAGGCTGTCAGAAAGATCTTGGGAGAGGTAGCAATAGTACGTCACGGAGGTAGATAAATGTGCTATATCTGTCTCTGTAGTAAGAAGTGGTATTAGCTGTATGGCTAGTATGTCACAGAGGTAGATAAACGTGCTATATCTGTCTCTATAGTAACAAGTGGTATTAGTTGTATGGCTTGGTGTTGTCAGATCTGGGCTTTACTGATGACTAGCAGGCTCTGGTTTCCCAGGGCAATGTTTATTTTTGGTGAAGGTATGTCAGTATTCAGGCACTGGTCTATTTAGTGGGAAATTACAAATAAGTGGAGGTCCCACAGAGGAAGAAAACACCTTGTCTGGGTAAACAGCGTTGGTGGTGGGTATTACAGAAGTATGTGACTCTTATTTTATTCTTTCCACACACTCAGGATGACTGCTAGAGCAACATCTGTTAGGGGATGGAAGAGTCCCTTGTGCAGTATTTGATGAGTGTTTATTGTTATGTTTATCCATTTTAGGAAGGATTTTTGATGTCTATTAGGAGCCATTGTGAAGAATGTTGTAACAAGAGGTGATCCGAGCAAGTGGAAGATTGATGACAAAGACCTACATGGGCTATGATATCTGATGCGTACCCTATTATACTAAAGAAGGAGAGGATCTGCTGTTTGGTCGTGGGGACTGGATTCTGGGAATAATCTGGACACTGTCTGTAGGTATGGCTTGAGCATATTTGTGTAGAATGATGCCCAGATAGGTGACAGATGAGAAAGAGATTTAGGCCTTAGAAGGAGAGACTCTAGATGCTGCAGTAATAAGTGAGTGTCTGTTAGAGTTACTTTTCGTTTGTTGCTGAGACAAAATATACAACACTCAAAGGTAAAGGGAGAAAGATTTATTTAGATTACAGTTTGTAGACATTTTGGTCCATAACTGACTGGCTCTAAGATTGTGTGGAAAATGGCTGAAGGAGAACATTTCATGAGAGCAGGAGATAAAAAAAAAAAAAAAAAAAAAAAACAAAAAACAAAAAACAGGAGCAAAAAATGGGGAAATAAGCCTCTTTCTGTCCTTTTCATTTTATCCAAACTGGTAGGACTAAGGTAGTGCTGATCCAATTAGTACATTGATACAGGAATCACTCACCCTTAATCCCAGTATTGCACTATAAATCAATGACAAAGTCTAGATTCAACTGCTTCCAAAAAAGACTCATTTAAAAGTGCATGTGGCTGGGTGTAGCGGCACATGCTGTGCTGGCACAGCACTCAGAAGGCTGAAGCAGAGGCTCACTCCAAGTTTGAGGCTACCCTGGCCTACGAAGTGAGTTCAAGGCCAGTCTGAACTGCATGGTGAAACCCTGTCTCTAAAAAAAAGCTATATTTAAAATTACATGAGGCTTTGGGGTTCATCCACAAACAAATCACAATAATGTCTTTACGGGAAGACTCTTAAGAGGGGCCGCAGAGAAAGAAGTCATCTATATACTGTGTGATGTGAGAGGAGAGGGGTGAAAGCAATGTAAATTATGTCAAGTTCCTGACTGAAGTAGCGGAGGCTGTCCCAGAAGCCCTAAATCAAGACAGTCTAGATTAACCGCTGGGACTGACCAGTATCAGGATCTGTCCAGCTGACTATATTAATGTTTTTGGATCATTGAACACAGCTGTTTTCAGTCTCACTGTTTGAATGTCCACTTTGTATTCTTTGATACTGTGATTTGAGCAACTATTTCTAAGATGATAATATGTAATCTATTAACAGGTGATTTCTTACTGTTATTTTTTTTTGTAGTTCTGTATTATGTGTACCCTTACTCTGCTTTGTTTTGTTTTGTGTTTTTGTCTTTTTCCTTTTAAATAAAATTTAAAAAAAGAAAATTAAGAGGATGGGTGCAAGAGCATTGTGAAAAAGTCATCTTTTAAATCTAAGATAAAGTAATGAGTGGCAAATGGAAAGACAGGAGACCAAAGTGAGTATGGTTTAGGCACTATGGGATGTAGAGGAAGGACAATCTGACTGATAGTGCAGAGATCTTGTACCAGCTTGTAAGAGCCATCTATTTTTCGTAACAGGAGGGATAATGGGGATGTTACAAAGGGAGCTGACAGGAATTAAAAGACTGTATTGCAGTAGGTGAAAAATAATAGGCTGTAGTCCTCACAGCTGGATAAGGAAGAGTAGGGTCAGTTAGGGGTGGTTAGGCTTGAGAGGCTTGCTGGAATGAAACCAGTGGTGAGGTAGAAGTGTCCTAGATGCTGGGATTGAGATGAGGGGAAGTGATGGGAGCCTCGAGGTAGGGATAGGGAAAGAGTCATTAGGGTGGCTATAAGCATTGGTTGTATCTTGGGGATAAGAAGAGTAGCTGACAACTTGGCTAAGATGTATGGTCTTAAAAGGGGAGCAGGGTAGGTAAGGATGATTAAAAATAAATGTAGGAAAAGGTGTTAATGCAATTGGCACCACGTTGGGGAAGTTTATAAAAGTCTGGAGACTTTCCTGTCAATACTCACAACAGTATTCAGGTATATAAAATATAGAAATTCATACGTATTTATGAATTTGTTCATTTCTGCTACATTTTCAATCTTGTCAGAGTATAGGTTCTTGAGATAGAATTGTTGGTCTTTTGGATTTCTATAGGATCCACTGTGATTTCATCTTTTCTGTCCCTAATTGCATGAATTTGAGTTTTTACTTTTTGATAGAGATTAGATAATGATTTGTGCATTTCATTTAATTTTTTAAAGAACACATTTTTCTGATTCATTGAATGTTTGTATTGTTTTCTTAGTCTTAATTACATTAATTTTTGTCTGATCTTTGTAAGTTCTTCCCTTGTACATGCTTTGAATTTAACTTGCTGTTCATTTTCTAGAAGCTTGTAGCTTAACATTAGATTATTTATTTGACCTTACTTAGTGTTTCTGATGTGTGAATACATCACATATATTTCTCTTTATGACTGGTTTCATTGCATCCTGTAAGTCCTGGTATGACATGTCATCCATCTGTCTTAGATACTTTTTTCTCATGTTGAGTCAAAATAACTGACACTCGAAATTAATGGGGGGATGTTTTATTTAACTCAGAGTTTTTAAACATTTCTGTCTATAATCTGCTGGTTAAAAGACAGGGGGCAATACAGACAGACTTTGCAGAGAAGAAAATGTTCATTGTGGGCAGAATGTAGCAAATCTAAAAGAATGGTGACTACTGCTCTTTATAGCCCTTACATTTCATCCAGGGTACTTAGCATAGGTAGCACTCACACCCTTAATCTTAGCCCTTGAGCCTAGAACTTCATCATGGATCAATCCCACTGTCACATGATCTATATTCAGCCATGTATGAAAAAGCCCCACTTACAACTTCCTGAAGCTTTGGATGGATATCTAGACACAGCTACAGCATTAACATTACTGTTTAATTGTATAATTTATTCTTTTTCACCTAAGACACATCATTTGTTCAGGAAGGTGTTATTTAATTATATATATATATATATAGTTTTTGTGATTTATTTTAAAATTGATTTCCAATTTAATTCCACTGTATCTGGTAATACTTATGGGAGAATTTCAATTCTTTGCATTTACTTAATCATGTTCTGTCAGCTACTGTGTAGACTGTTTTAGAGAAAGTTCCATGTGATAGTAAGAAAATATTTATTTGATTGTTGTTGGGCAGAATACTCTGTAGATTTCTACTAAATCCTTTTGTTCAAATGCTTGGTTGAGCTCTGATATTTTCTTATTGATTTTCATCTAGTTGATCTGTGTAATTGTGACAGTGAGGTATTGTGGTTCCTCATTACATTTGTATTAGTGCTTATTTGATTTTTATGTCTATTACTATTAGTTTCATATAGATGAGTATACTGGTATTTTGTGAATATATATTTATGATTATTATGTCTTCCTCTTGTATTGTTTCCTTAACAAGTATGTAGTGATCTTTTTGGTCTCTTCTGGTCAATCGTGTCTTGAAATTCACTTTGTCTGCAAATAGAATACCTATTTAGCTTTTTTCTGGGTTCCTGTTGCATGGAATTTAGTTTTCCACCCTTTGACTTTCAATGTATGAATTTATTTTTTGGTTACATGCATTTATTCCATGCAGCATACTGTTGGATGTTGTTTCTTGATCCATTTTTCCAAACTATTTCTTTTGATGGGTAAATTGAGATCATTTTCCATTAATGTTTATTTTGGGGGGGGGTCTTTTTCCTTTTTATCGGTACCAGGGATCGATAATGTTTATTACTGATATATATTGATTTATCCTTGTAATGTTATTTTCTTCTGCTGATTCCCTTTCCATTCTGTTTAATTTTTGGCCTCACCTGGTGCATTCAACCTAATGAGAGTCATAGAAATTTCCTCATTGTCTCTTTCTAGAACATTCAGCTCTTTTTGGAGTGCTGGTTGAAAAGTCTTAAATTTATTTGAGTGTAATTTATCATGGTAATATCTTATTTCTCCATCAATTTTGAATGATAGTTTTATGGGGAACATCAATCTGAGTTGAAGGCTCTTTTCTTTTAGGGCTTGAAATATTTCAGTTCTAGCTTTCTTTGATTTAAGAGGCTGTGAGGAGAAGTCTGCTGGGTTTCTGATAGGTTTGCATTTATAGGTATTTTGTTTCTTTGCTGTAACATCTTTTAATATTCTGTTTTTGTATTGAATTTCTGCAATATTTAGCATTCATGCATTGGTATATTTTTTTCTGATCATGTCTATCTATAGTTCTGTATGCTTCACTTGTCTGTATGTGAAATTCTTTTTCCACACTTGGGAATTTTCTACCATTATTTCTGTGAACAAGTTTTTTTTTTTAATGTCTTTTGAGGTATCTTCTGGTTTTTCATTGATTCTGATCAATTTCCTGTTATGCTTATTTGCATTATCTCACAGTTGGTAGATTTAATTTTCATATTCCCTTGCTATTTTTTAGAAGTTTTTATGATCAGTAACCATAAACTTTTCTTCTAGGTCTGATATTTCACCCTCATATTGGTTGATTCTGCTGTGCATACTTCCAATGAACATTTTAATCTCTCAGCATCTATTTAAATCTATTTTATGCCATCCATTTATTTTCTGTGTTTGGAATTCATGGTTTCCATCATTTTCTGAAGCTCCTCAATTTTTAAAAAATGTGTATCTACTCTGGATTCACTAGCCATCTCCTTCACTATGGTCATTGTCTCTTTAGTTATTTGAAGAATTATTTCTGCTTTGTTCTCTTATTAGAGCCTCATAGATTTGCTTTATTACTTCTGCTGTTACAGTTTCACAATTTTTTCCTAGGTAGATTTTGAGTTTTTTCACTGCTGCCTGGATTTGCCTTTGGCAATTTGGAGGTCTGTAGTTTCATCTTGCTTCCACGTTTTTTCATCGTTTATTTTTGAAAGTATTTTTCTGAATTGATGCTTATAAAATGCATATGGTAAGGACATTTGTTATTAGTATTAGTTCCTAAGACATCCTTAGGAAACTGATACTTTTCAGAGATGCCTTCTAGTTTCAGTGCGGGCTTCTGACTTTGAGTCTATGCCAAGATTGTACCTCTTAAATTTGTTAGGGATGAGAACTTGCTGCATATTTGGCCTAGCAACTTGTTTGTTGGTGCTGGACTATGTTATTGTTCATGATCCTCAAACAATATCAGTATTGGCATATAAGAAAGAACAGTGATCACAATAACTGTGTCACCTTGGCTGAAGTAATAGTTTCAATAATAATAGCATCAATTGCATCATAGAAAATGGCAGAGGTAACTGTTAATTTGCTACCTGTAACCATAGTAACAAGATTTATACTTATATTACAAATTCAAAAAGAAATAAGAATATTATATACAATAAGTATCACCTCCATAGAGCACTGTCATCCTCTGGAGAGAACATTTAAATGGATAAGAGGAAAAAATAGAGAAATGAAAGAGAAAGAGATTAGAAGCACACCACCCTACAGTCTTCTAATTCTGGTACTTTCAACTCCACAGGAGTCCAGGCTGATTCTGGCCTCTGGCTGTGGGGTTGGGACATGAGTTGTTTATCCTTTTAATACTTTGGGTGTCTCTTGTCTGTCTAATTTTGCTTCCCTGGCCCTATATATCTCCTACAACTATGCCTTACCCAGTTACTGGGAGCCCTGAGAGAAAGCCAATCCAGGGCTGTTAAGTGCCCTAGGTTCAGTTGACTTCTCCCTAAAATTGAGCCTGATCAACACTCTCCATTGTGACACTTGAACAGGAGTCACTTACCAGCTGTTGTAGTTCACAGCATTTACTACTCTGTTCCACTGCTGCATTCTCTGGAGTCACTCACCTTCCTTATGTCTCTGTAGATATAAGCCACCTCTGTCACACCACAGCCTAGAAGTCAGGATAAAGTGAAGTTTGCTACCTCATTATTCTGCACTGAGGTCTGTCTCTTCACTTTTCTTATGTGTTCCAATTCTCCCTTCAGACCCTTCCTGAGTGTTAAGAATGCACATCCCTCCATCCTTTCTTTCCCAAATTGTTAAATGCCAGTGTCTGCATTCTGAATCTCAAAGAGACTGATTTGTTGCTAATTACTCAATTTGTTGTATTCTGTTGGCAATATTTTGTTGGGCATATTTGAATCTGTGATCATTAAAGTGATTGGCCTGTAGTTTTCTTTTAGTTAAGTCATTATATGGTTTTTGAAATCAGGGTAAATCTAGCTCCTAGGAATGACGTTGGCAGTACTTCCCTTTCTATTTCATTAAATAGTTTCAGTTGTATTGGCCTTAGCTCTTCCATGAAGTTCTTGTGAAATTCAGTGGTGATTTGATCAGATCCCAGACATTTGTTAAGACCATTATTTTAAAGATGTGTTTCAACTTTTATATTTCTTTTTGGATTTTTTTGTCTAGTTCATATGTGTTGTGATAGCGGGGAATTAAGATTATCCATTAAAATTCTGTTGAAGTTTATCCTGTCTCTATTCCCAGCAGTGTTTTCCTTATGAATTTATATGTTACCAGTGTTTAGTGCAAATGTATTTGTAATTGTTATCTCTTCTTGTTGAATTTTTCCCTTAACCAGTATGCAGTGACCTTCTTTGCTTCTGATCAGTTTTGACTTGAAGTTCACACTGCTGGGAATAAAATAGCTACTCCTGTTTGCTTTTGTGTTTCCATTACAAATAACAGTTTTTCCAAGTTTTAACTTTTTAGGACATGAATATCCTTTTGGTTTAAATGTGCTGCTTCTATACAGCATACTGTTAGATTTTGCTTCTTGACCCATTCTGCCAATCTATGTCTTGATTGTTTGATTAAGATCATTCATATTTAAAGTTATTACTGAAATATATTTGTTTATAATCATTATTGCACTGTTTTACTGTAACTTTTTTCTTTTTTGCTTAAGCAGTATTACTGTTTTCATACATAGGTTTTTGATCCATTTTTATTTATTTTTATTACCATGTGAAAAATAAGGGTCTAGATTCATTCTTCAGCATGTGAATTATCATTTTTACTTGCACTATTTGTGAAACAGACTATCTTTTCTCTAGCACATGCTTTTGGCCCCTTTGTCAAAAAATCAGATGAGTGAAGCAACATGCAACTTTTCTGCAACTTTAATTCTATTTCATTGTTTAACAAATCTGCTTTTGTGCCTTTACCATCTTGTTTTTATTACTGTAGCTTTGTAGTATAACTTGAAATCCAGGATTGTATTGCTTCCTGCTTCACTACTTTTGCTCAGGACTGCTTTGGCTATTCAGGGTCTTTTCTAACTCAATATAGGACATAGAATTTTTTTAAATTTTGTGAAGAATGCTGTTGGTGTTTTGATTGGAATTGCATTAAATCTATATATCTTTTTAAGAAATATATCTGTTCTAACAATATTATTTCTTTCTATCCTGGAACAGGGGTCGTCTTTTCATTGTCTAATATCCTTTTAAATCTCTTAAGAGTATTACAATTTTCATTGTACAGGCCTTTCATTTCTTTGGTTAGGTTAATTCTGAGGTATTTAATTTTTTTGAAGTTACCATGATTGGAATTTTTTTCCTGATTTCTGTCTTGATAGTTTTATTGTTGGTGTATAAGAAGGATACTGATTTTGTGTGTTGTATTTTTGTATTCTCTCACATTCTTAAATACTTCATTAGTTCTAAGGGTCCTTTGGAAGATTCTTTGGGTATTCTTTGCAAAGGATCATGTCTTCTGAAACAAGGTTAATTTTAATTATTTCTTCTTCATACTCATTTTACTTATTACTCTTTCTTGATTGTTTTGGCTAAATTTTTGAGTACAATGTGTGGGATGAGATGAATACTTTTTACTTGTTCCTGCTTTTAGAAGGAATGTTTTCAAAATTTCCTAATTTATTATGTTGATGTTTTCTGTGGGTTTGTCCTATATAAATTTTACAAATTTGAAGTAAATTCTTCCTATAATTTTGTTAACTCAGATTTTTAAAAAAAATCATGATTCTTGTTGGATTTTTTCTGACTTCTGAAGTGGTTGTGATTTTTCTCCTTATTTGTTTTATATGCTATATTATTTTTATTGATTTGTATGCATTAAACAATTCTTGCATCCCTGGAATTAAACTTACTTAATTATAGTGTATGATCTTTTCAGTGATCTTTTGCACTGTGTTTGTAAATATATTGTTGAAGATAAAGTTTATTAAGGATATTGTCTGTTGCTTTCTTTTTCTTTTAATTCCTTGTATGTTTCTTTCTCTTTCAATTTCATAGAAGAATTTATTGAGTATTGCCATTAGTTCTTTCATGATATTCTGATAAAATTCAGTGGTTAATCCACTGGGTCATGGGCTTTTCTTTATGTTATGCTATGGCTCATATCTAGGTATTTCCTCAAAGCCTCATGCACTCAGCGGTGGGGCTTATGTGGTTGGATCTGAGTGTTTGAATATGAATTAACGGTGTGTGATAATTAAATTAGTCCACTGATTGGTTTAGCAAAGTTTCCGTGTGGACAATGGAAGTGTTCACATTGGTTATGGTTGGCATCAACCAATAGGCTTGTAGTCTGGATAGGATAAGAGGAAATGTAGGCTCACTATTTCTCTTCTTCCTGCAGATCCTGTCATGAACTATTCCTACTCTGGCTTCACCCTCTTTCAAGCCACCCTGTCTTTGAGTCAACAAACTGTAATGAAACCTCTAAAAACTGTGAGCTAAAATAAACCTATCCTCTTTGTGAATATCAGTTATTTTGTCCCAGCAATGAGGAGTAACTAAGACAGATTTTTTTCTGTCTCTATTTTATTGTTTGTTATTTGTCTTTTCAGGATTCCTATATTTGTTGAATTTTGATAATGTGTTTAGGAATTTACCCCTTTTTTGCTAGATTCTCCAGGGTATTGCAATATAAAGTTTTAAAACCATCTGTAATCATCTGGATTTTAGTTGTATCCAGAATGTTTTTCTTTTTCTAAGTGTATTGATACGTGTTTTCTTTCTTTCTTTTTTATTACTTGACTAAAGGTTTTATCAATCTTGTTTATTTTTTCAATAGTCTCAATTTCATTAATTTCTGCTCTGATCTTTAAAATTTCTTTCTGTCTGCAGCATTCCTCTACTATTTCTAGGATTTTGAGGTGCACTGTTAGGTTATTTGAGGTTACTGTATTTTTAAAAATGATGATTACAAAATTCCTTGTTATAATTGCTTTCATTGGACTCCATATGTTTATACTGCCATTATCTTTTTGTTTATCTTTTTGAGACAGGGTCTTGCTCTGTAATTCAGGTTAGACTTACTCACTATATAGTCCAGGCTGGTCTCTAACTTACTGCGATCTTCCTACCTCTGCCTCCAAAGGGCTGGGATTACCGGCATACACCACCACACATGACTACAATTGCTATTTGATTTTAGGATGTTTAATTTCTCTCCTGATATGTGTGACTCATTGTTTATTTAAGGTTGTATTATTTAATGTCCATGTGTTTGTATAGTTTCTTTAGTTTGTTTTGTTATTGATTTCTAGTTTCATGCACTGTCATGGTTTATGTTTGTGTCCCCCAGGCCTCATGAGTTTGCATTGTTCATATGTGATGGTTCATTGTATAGTGCTTGGATTGATGGTGTCAGTGCTCCACCCACATAGGGGTGGAGCCAAGATGTGATGTAATGGCAGGAAGAAAGTGTGTCTTGCTCTTTGCTGGTTCAAGTTTGCTGTTGCCAGCCACCATGAACTGCAGCCCAGCCATGCCTGCCTGTCTTGGAGCCAACTGAGTGTGGACTGAAACCTCCAAAAACTGTAAGAAATAAACCTTTCCTTTCCCAACTTTGGGCTTCAGGTATTTTGTCTCAGCGACAAGTAAAAAGTAACTAAGACAAAAAATTGGTACCAAGGAGTGGGGTCTTTTGCTGGGACTATACCTGGCCATGTTTTTCAAGAGGCTTTGGAAATGGCTTGTGAGCAGAGTTTGGAAAGGTTTGGACATGTCGCCTGGATGCGTAGAGCTGGAGCAGCTTAGGCTGTTCTGTAGAGGAGATTCTGGTCAGAGCTCAGGAGACCAGAAGGCTGATGATAGAAAGCCTCTTGGTAAAGACCAGGCTTGGGAGGTTTCTGCTGGAAAGGACTGCATTGGTTGTTGGACTCCACATGATGTGTGTTATGGCTTGGCGGAAAGTTTGTCTGCATTTTGCTCCTGCCCAGAGACTTTGCCTGAGACTGAGACAAAGGGCAGTGGACTGATTAATCTTGAAAAAGAAATTAAAAAGCAATCGAACATTGAGGCCGTGGCATGGCTATTGCTGGGAGCTTTTAGCCAGCTTTATGTTTCAAATCAGGAGCAAAGAGCCCAGCAGGATAATGTACAATGCTGTGAGTTTGGCCCGAAAGAAGATTCCAGGAATGATGTGGATTGTAAAGACAGAGTTGAGATTTTGATTCCTGAGGAGAAACAGAGAGATAAGAAAGATGGCCCCGGGGCATCCCAGGAAGCAAGTCCCCACTATGTGCAGCCTCACAGAAAAGATGAAAAATTTTGCTCAGAGGAAAAAATCTATAGAGTGCCATGCTCCAGAATGGCGACAGAGGCCAAGTGAGGTTCCAGAATGGTGACAGAGGCCATGTGAGGTTCCAGAAAGGCGGCAACATAGAGAAGCTTTTCATCACAATCAGGTAAACAGAGCCCTGCGATCCAGGCAACTGACCCCTACAGCCAAGAGAGAGAAAAGCCTGGCTACTGCTTCAGCTAGCAGCAAACCTTGGCGGCATCCACAAGGTGCTGATTTTAGGTGCAAGGAAAATGCACAAATTCTGAGGGTAAGAAGGCTTCCACCTCGATTGCAAAGGGCCTGGCTGGCCAAGCAGTGTGCCCCTGAGAGGGCAATTTGTGAAGATGTAAGTGTGAAGCCAAAGGTACAGTGGAGACCCCAGAAGTTTGGAAAAGCCAGGAACGTGGATGATCCAAGGAAAGCTGCAAAAAGCGAGGAGAGAGGATTTAAGAGAAAAGCTGCGGGAGTTGAAATCACTGGAAGTGCCCTGGGGGTGGAATCACCCAAGGCTTTCAGAACTTGCAACCAGATTGCTTCAGATGCTGAGTGTAGAACTCTAGGACTTAATGTTTGCCCTGCTGGATGTTGGAATTGCTTTGTTCGAATGCTTTCTATTCTCCTGTTTTAAACTTTTGGAATGGTAATGTTTATCTTGTGCCTTTGCATTTCAGAAATGTTTAACCTTGTTTCTTTTGTACAGGGGCTTACAGTTAAGAGTTTACCATAGATCTTGGAGGAGACTTGGGACTTGGACTTTTCAGCAATGTTGAAGCTGTTAGGACTTTGGCAACTCTTAGGGGTGGACTAAATGTCTTTTGTATAAAGGATGTACATGAGTCCTGGGGGCCAGGGGTGGAATGTCATGGTTTATGTTTGTGTCCCCCAGGCCTCATGAGTTTGCATTGTTCATATGTGATGGTTCATTGTATAATGCTTGGATTGATGGTGTCAGTGCTCCACCCACATAGGGGTGGAGCCAAGATGTGATGTAATGGCAGGAAGAAGGTGTGTCTTGCTCTTTGCTGGTTCAAGTTTGCTGTTGCCGGCCGCCATGAACTGCAGCCCAGCCATGCCTGCCTGTCTTGGAGCCAACTGAGTGTGGACTGAAACCTCCAAAAACTGTAAGAAATAAACCTTTCCTTTCCCAACTTTGGGCTTCAGGTATTTTGTCTCAGCGATGAGCATAAAGTAACTAAGACATGCATTATGGTCTGATAGTATGCAAGAAGTTATTTCAACTATTATGATAAAAGACACATTGCCATTAATACTCTTGCACTTAATAAAAAATACCTGCCTTCCAAACAAATTTATTCCATTATTTTTGGCAATGTTTATTTTACTGTAATGTTTTTAAATTTGAATATTCACTGAATTTTTTCATTACCCTTTATATGTCTCTCTGTGTCTTTGGCTTTTGTAACATTTTGCTGTTTATGCACATGTTCAACTTAATCAACATAATGGGCTGAGTCCCAGTCATTGTTTTACAAGGAAAGAGCAACTGACAGTTCTCTGTGCATCTTAAGAGCCAACCATATATCAATCATGTAATTTAAAACTTGTACAAATTTCATATTGCTTTTGTATTGATGACAAGTAGGCTAAGGTGTAGAGAATAAGGTAAGTAAAGAGGACAAAACAATGAAACAGTTTAGTGAGAAGAAAAGAAGAAAAAGATAACAGCAAATAAAACAGATGGGATTTTGGTGATAAGAGTTTTATATCTGGCTCCCAGCTTTATATCTTGGCAGAATCTGAAGTCCCAGCCATTCTTGGCAGACTCTGGAGTTCTGGGCAGGTGGGCTCATCAGTTCCAGGGGCTGGGTGGCCTGGGGTGAGTGTCCCCCACATCATCCTGTAGGCCCAGCTGGTTTGGGGATGCTGGCTCAGCCCCAGGTAGGGAACTTCGCAGCTTCCTGTTGCGCTGAACCAGCTCGGTGGTCTTGAGCTGGCATGCCCCACCTCCAATGACCCTTTCTGAATCTGGAAAACTGGGTGGCCAGAGTCCCAGGAGCTGAGGGAATAGAAGAGGATTTCCAACAGACCCTGGGGAAGCCTTGGAATAACACTTGAAACACAGAAATACAGGAAAATGACAAAACTAAAGACCAAATTACAATCACAAACCTCCAGCCCACCCCAAGAAACCTTAGGAGCTATGTACATAGAAGAAAGTATATGCCATACACCTGAAATATCGGGCATACTAGCAACTAAAATAAAGAAGCAACTCCATGAAGCTTTAAAGAAATTCAAACTAGAAGTAATCTCCCTGGTAAAAGAAGAAATGATAAAAGAAATGAAGGAGATGCTGAACATATCTAAAGAAGACACAGTTAAAAAATTGGAGGAACTAAACAAAAAGATGGAATCCCTGGATGAACAATGTAAGAAACAAACAGAATACATAAACCAAATGCAAAGAGATATATAGGAAATAAAAAATTTCATTGAAAGTTGTGAAAACCACCTCAATGAAAGTAAAGATAGAATTTCATACTTTGAAGACAAGATTGCAGCTAATGAACAGGAAACAAAAGAGCTTTTAAAAATAACAAGGAATCAGGAAATAACAATTCAACAACTGCAAGATGATGCAAAAAAAAAACCAACAAGATTGATAAGGATAAATGAAAAAGAAGGGGACATCATAAAGGATGGCAAGAGGATATTTGGAGAAGTAATAGCTGAAAATTTCCCAAACATGAGATTGGAACCTGACATCAGGATAATTGAAGCATACAGAACTCCAAATAGTTATAACCAAAATAAAACTACACCCAGACATATAATAATCACCATCCCCAAAAATCCAACATAAGAATAAAATATTAAAAGCTGTCAGAGAGAAAAGACAGATCACCTATAAAGGAAAACCTACCAGAATCACAGCAGAGTTCTCAGCATAAACAATAACGTCAAGAAGAGCATGGAGTGAAGTATTTCAGATCCTAAAGGAAAATGATTTCCAACCTAGACTGATGTATCCTGAAAAACTGTCCTTCAAAATCAATGGAGAAATAAGATACTTCCAGGACAAAGAACAGCTGAAGAACTTCATGGTCACCAAGGCAACCCTGCAAAGAATACTGAAAGACAGTTTAGATACACTTAGGAAAAAACAACGAAGCAAAGCAGACAATTAAACAGAACAGAAAGATAAAGATGCAACAGCAGAAAGATAATATGTCAACAGTAAACCAACATATAACAGTTATAACCATTAATGCAAATGGTCTCAATGCACCAATTAAAAGAAATAGACTGGCATTGGCAGAATGGATCAAGTAACAAAATCCAACCATATGCTGTCTACAAGAAACCCATCTAACCCAAAAGGATACTCACAGACTGAAAGTCAAAGGATGGAAAACAATACTTCATGCAACAGGAATTCCCCCAAAAAGCGGGGGTAGCTACTTTGTTTGGAGACAATGTGAACTTTAAACCAATAATGATCAGAAGAGATGAAGAAGGTCACTACATACTGGTTAGGGGAAAATTTCAAGAGGAAGAGATAACTATCTTAAATATATATGCACCAAATTACAGAGAACCTAGTTATACAAAACAAGTATTAACAGAAATGAAAAACCAAATTATCAGTAATACAATTATAACAGGAGACCTTAACACACCATTGACACCAAGGGACAGATCAACCAGACAGAAAATCAGCAAAGAAATAACAGAACTGAATCACACCTGTGAACAAATGGACATGATAGACATATACAGAGTGTTCCATCCAACAACATCAGAATACACATTCTTCTCAGCAGTACATGGGTCTTGCTCTAAAATAGACGATATATTAGCTCACAGAACATATTTAAATAAATGCAAAAGGGTTGAAATTATCCCTTGCATGTTATCGGTCCATTGTGCCATGAAATTAGAAATTAATGATAAAAGATACTGCAAAAATCCCACAAACACCTGGAAACTGAATAGCATAGTCTTGAGTAATCAGTGGGTCACAGCGGAAATTAAACAATACCTACAAGCAAACAGGAATACAAATACAACTTACCAGAATCTGTGGGATGCAACAAAAGGTGTCCTCAGAGGAAAATTTATTGCACTGAGTTCCCACATCAGAACGAATACAAATAAATAACCTGATGCTACACTTCGAACAGCTAGAAAAAGAAGAGCAAGTCAAGCTCAAAGCCAAAAGAAGTGAGCAAATTATAAAAATCAGAGCAGAAATCAATGCAATAGAGACTAAGAAAATAATCCAAAGAATCAATGAATCAAAGAGTCAGTTCTTTGAAAGAATAAATAAAATTGAAAAGCCCCTAGCCAACCTTATTTTAAAAAGGAAAAAAAAGCTCAAATTCATGCAATAAGGAATGAAAAAGGCAAAGTCATTACAGACTCTGTAGAAATACAGAAGATCTTCAACACCTATTTCGAAAACCTCTACTTGCAAAGGTTTGATAACACAGAAGAAATACACAGATTCCTAGAAACATATGAAGTACCAAAGCTAGATCAAGAAGATGTAAAACTGCTGAATAACCCAGTTTGTACTAGTGAAATTGAAAATGTAATTAAGTCCTTACCTACAAAGAAGAGCCCAGGCCCAAATGGATTCACAGCAGAATTCTACAAGAAATGAAACAGTAGACCTAATGCCGACACTCCTCAAACTCTTCAATGAAATTGAAAGGGAAGCAAATATTACTCTAGTACCAAAACCTGAGAAAGACCCAACTAAAAAAGAAAACTACAGACCAATCTCCCTCATGAATACAGATACAAAAATCCTCAAAAAATATTGGCAAACAGGATGCATCAAATCATCAAGAAGATTATACACCACAACCAAGTGGGATTCATCCTAGGCATGCAGGGATGGTTCAACATATGTAAATCAATAAATGTAATCCACCATATCAATAAAGCCAAAAGTAAGAATCACCTGATCATTTCTATAGATGCAAAAAAGCCTTTGATAAGACTCAGCATTCATTTATGATAAGAACCTTACAGAAAATTGGCATAGATGATCTTTACCTCAATATTATAAAGGCAATCTATGACAAACCAACAGCCAGTATCATACTATATAGCCAAAAATTGAAGACATTTACCTTAAAATCTAACACAAGACAAGGATGTCCCTTATCAGCACTCTTATTTAATATAGTACTGGAAATACTAGCCAGAGCAATTAGACAAGAGAGAGAAATAAAAGGGGTAAAGATAGGAAAAAAGTTAAATTATCATTGTTTTCAGACAACATGATACTCTACATAGAAGACACCCAAAGATCCATTGAAAGGCTCTTAGATATAATAAATTCAGCAATGTAGCTGGACAGATAATACTCAAAAATCAATAGCATTCCTATACAATAACAACAAAATCACTGACAGAAAAAAGAGAACCCACATCCTTCACACTAGCAACCAAAAAAATGAAATATTTAGGAATTACTTGCACGAAAGAAGTGAAAGACCTAAACAGGGAAAATTATATTACACTGAATAAAGAAATTGAAGATGATCTCAGAAAATGGAAAGACATCCCTTGCTTATGGCTAGCAAGAATAAATATTGTGAAAATGGCCATGCTCCCAAAACTGTTATACAGATTCAATGCAATCCCAATAAAAATACCATCAACATACCTCATAGATCTCGAGAAATTACTCCTAAAATTCATCTGGAGTGAGAAGAGACCTAGAATAGCAAAGACAGTTCTAAGCAGCAAAGGAAAGGCAGGAGGCATCACAATCCCTGACTTGAAGTTATACTACAAAGCAACTGTAGTAAAATCAACATGGTACTGGAATCAAAACAGAGCCAAAGATCAATGGAATAGATTAGAAGGTACAACCACAACTACAAATACACTAAAACAGCTTATCTTTGATAAAGGGGCCAAACAAGTTCACTGGAAGAATGACAGTCTCTTTAATAAATGGTGTTGGAAAAACTGGCTCTCCATATGCCAAAAAGTAAAACTAGACCCATGCCTATCACCATGTACTAAAGTAAAATCTAAATGGATCAAAGATCTAAATATTAAAACAGGAACACTAAATCTATAGGAAGACAAATTGGGTAAAAACCTTGAAAACATAGGAGTACATAGAGAATTCCTGAAGAGAAATCAAACTGCGTGTGAAATACTTCCCAGAATCAATAACTGGGATCATGTCTTATTAAAAAGTTTCTGTATGTCAAAAGAAATCTCCAGCACAGTGCAAAGAAAACCCAAAAACTTGTAAAAAATCATAGTGAACTGTCCCTCAGACAAAGGACTTCTAAGACATATAATGAATTTTTAAAAATGAGACCCTCAAAATTCAATGATCCAATCCAAAATGGGGATCTGAGATGAATACATAATTCTCAGATGAAGAAATACAAATGACAAACGATTACATGAAAAAATGTTCAGTGTCATCACTCATTAGAGAAATGCAGATTAAAACCACACTGAGATTTCATCTCACTCCTGAAAGAATGGCCAGGATCAAGAAAACCACCAACAACAAATGCTGGAGAGGCTGTGGGGAAAAAGGAACTCTCCTACACTGTTGGTGGGAGTGTAGAGTGTTGCAACCAGTGTGGAGGTCAGTCTGGAGATTTCTCAAAAAGCTGGGATTGGAAGTCCCATTTGTTTCAGCTATTCCACTTCTAGGCATATTCCCAGAAGAACTGAAAGCATCATACCACAGTGATATATGAGCACCCATGTTTATAGCAGCACAATTTTTAATAGCCAGATCTTGGAAACAACTTAAGTGTCCATCAACTTAGGAATGGATAAAAAAGCGGTACTATTTTTATACAATGGAGTACTACTCAGCTATAAAGAACGATCACATTGAGATATTTATAAATAAATGGGTGCAGTTTGAGACCATACTCATAAGTGAAATAAATTAAACCCACATGTATGAATACCGAATAGTTACCCTAGTGTAAGAGATGATATGAATACATAAATGTATGTGGTAATCATGATTCCCCATTGTATTGCTCCGAAGCCTTATAATGTTTTCACTCATTAATTGGAATGGTTTTATTGTCTGTGATGTTATGAACAGCTATTTTGAAGAAAACAAGACATCATAATAGCTAGTGCTGATTTAATATCATCTTGTTTTGAAGTCCCATCAAACTGTTGTTCTTCTGTCACCACTGGTTTTATTATGTTGTATCTTATTGGATTTTATTATATGTGATAGTACACACAAAATTTTTTATAGGCAAAGAGATAATGTAGAAACCATTGTTCATTTTCTGTTAGCTGGTTCTAAATACCCCGTACTACTTTCATCTTCTTGAATGGTTTTACACTGTCTTGATATGTTTGATGCTAGTATACTAAGTTATACTCAAATATTTCAAGGAAAGAACTACTATGGTAACTACTATTATGTCGGGTTATCTTGTGATGAAACACTATGTTGCTTAAATTGTTCTGTTCTGACCTGTGTTGTTATGTTGTTATGTCCTCTTTTATCTCAGTCTCTCTCTTTTTAAAAATTTATTTTTTAATTATTTTTAATTAAGGGAAAATAAATTTAAAAAAATAAGCAGGATATATTATAGTAACTTTTTGATTTCCTATTAACTTGATTTGAAGCCCTGTATTGCTCTCACCATCTTGTTTTGACTGATTTTACTCTATTCTGTTTGATAGTATCAAGTTTGAGGGTATAGACAACTACTTTGAAGGCAATAAGATTCACTATGATGCCCATTCTGGTTTGACTATTATCTTTTTTTGAAGTCCTGTAATATCTCCAAAGTTTCGGTTTTATTGGTTTTGTTTTGTACTGTTTTGTTCAATTTTATTATACCTGATGATATAAGCAATTTTTTTATTTAAAGAGAAAAAGAAAAAACAGAAAAAGGGTAAAAGTAATACAAAATTTAAAAAATAAACAGTACGAAATCACTAGTTAATAGATAACATATTCTTGTCTTAGAAATAGTTGTTCAAGTTACAAAATCAAAGCATATAAAGTGGGCTTTCAAACAGTGAGAGTGCAAACAGTTTTGTTCAACGATCCAAAAAACACTCAGTAATATGATTATCTATCTTATACACTTAAACATATACGCAGTTATAACCTTTAGAGCACTTTCTTTTGTTTTGTACAATGACAATTACACATTTTGGGTTTTATTACTCCCACAGTTCTTATTACTTTTTTTGAAGAGAGTAAAACCAAATGCTACATATCAGAACAGAGTCAGTCAAATCAAAAGGATGGACATAATAGATAATGTAAAACAAAATATAAGGTGATCAACAATGGTTACCATACTGCCTCTTGCTATTTTAAGAAGAATTGGCAGTTAAAATAAAATTGAACTAAACAGTAAAGAATAAAACCAAAGCATTGGAGACATTACAGGATTTTAAAAGAAAATAATAATCAACCGGAATGGGCATCAATTCTTTTTAAGGTAGCAAGGGGCATTACGGTAATCATTGTTGATCACCTTTTATTCTATTTTTACATCATGTACTATGTCCATCCTTTGTTTTGACGGACTCTGCTTTGTTTTGTCACATTTGCTTTTATTCTCTCCCCCCCCAAAAAAGGTAATAAGAACTGTGAGAGTGATAAAACCCAAAATGTGTAATTGTTATTGTAAAAAAGAGAGGAAAAGAAAGTGCTCCAAAGGATGCAACTGCATGTGTGTTTAGGTGTGTAAGACAGATGATCATATTACTAAGCTTTTGTTGGATCACTGAACACAACTGTTTGCAATCTCACTGTTTGAATGTCCACTTTGTATACTTTAATTTTGTAACTCGAACAACTGTTTCTAAGATGACAATATGTAATCTGTTAACTTGATTTCTTAATGTTTATTTTCTTGAAATTCTGTATCACTTGTACTCTTCTACTATTTTTTTCTCTTTAAATACAATTTTTAAAAAAGAGTTTTATATCTGCAATGGAGGGAGGGAGTAGATGAGAATTGGTGGTTATCCTAGAGGTGGGACAAAGGAAAAAGGGGAATGCAAGTGCAATTAGAGACTGAGGAAACCTGTAAGAAGGCTGGAACCAATTAATATGCTCATAGAAAGTTGGTGTTTGAATCCCCATACACAATTTTTATTGAAGGCTAACCAGATATGACCATGAAAGATACTACAGTGGTACCTTGGTTCATGAACTTGATTCTTTCCATGCTTCTGGTTACAGTCCGAGTTGGATGAGAATCAAATTAAATTCAGTGGTTGGATTCAATGTTGTCCATATGGAGAAATTTGATTTCGTTCTCATTCAGTTTGGTTTGCAATCAGACTCATTGAGAGAACTGAGTTTGTGAACTGAGGTACAACTGTATATAATCTAAATAAAAAATGATTTCTAATCTCATATATGTACATGTATAATATTAAATATATATTATATATACATATATACATGTATATATAATATCATGCATAATATTTATATAAAATTATATATTAAATATATTAAATATTTATATTATATATAAATATTTATAAGAATATAATAAATATATTTATACATGCATAATATATAATACATGTATAATATTAAATGAAAGGAGAAATGGAAAAATCACTGATATACAATTATACAAAATAGACCTTTCAGTTCTGTGTTACACTGCAGTCAGAATTTAATGAATGAACTCTTTTCCCATAGTTAAAAAATGGACAGAACTTGCCGTGCAGCATTTGTGAGGTGCGGAGCTTCAATCCACTATGGTTGTAACTAGGAGCTTAGATATGCCAACTTGTGTTTGGGCTCATTCACCAATTATTTTTACTCTTGCCTACTGATGAATGAAGAGGCCAAAGTGTTCAAATGGATCACTGAGATAGAAGTCTGCAAAGTTTGATTTGTGCTCTTGTCAGTGTAACTGGCCCTGAGTTTTAGACTTCTTCTCTTATACTTTGACTCCTTCAATTGTATTGGAGGTGAAAACTGCTGAGAAGAAATGGTCAGACACCTTGTATTCTGTTGATCTCTGGAGGGGATTCCTCAGTCTTTGTCCCTGTCCCTACACGATAATCCTGGGAACTGCTTATGTCTCCTTTTTACTCTTTCTATCCCTCTTGTACATCTCTCTGGGTGAGCACACCATGCAACACTTTCCAACCATGCTCCTTTTCTCAATTTGTACAAAACTCTCACAAGTATTCTCTTATCGAGACTATGAATTCAGTGGTGTTTAGGGCTCAGTGGAGGATAGCCCTGCTGCTTGGAATTCAGTAGCATTTGTGGGCTAATGGGAGGTAGTTCACATAGCCAAATAGTTCTGCAGCTTTTATTGGGCAGTATAAGGAATCCAGCTAGGATGCCATTCTCCACATTGTTTGGAGGATGGGTGGTAAGTGAGATCCCACAAGGACACAGAGCTTAGTGGCATTTAACGGGAGGTAGTGGCAGATTGGCTACACTGACAGTGCTCCAGTGTCTTTTTCTCCAGTGCTGTATCACACCAAAGCTGCTGCATGCTCCTATGTCTCACTGTCCCACAGGTCCCTTAATGCCTAGTTCAATATCCTTAACCAGAATAGTGCCTTTTTGGGGGAAGGGATTGTTCTAGGGCTAGTTGTTCCCAACTTAGTCACTACTGTATGACTGTTTCTCTGGCTAGCCCTATCTAGCTTTCTCATCTAAAGAGACTCTATCTTACAAATATCTCCATTACTGACCTCCATGTCCTGGTAGAAAGATGAGCACTGGGCAGTGCTGGCATGAGCACTGACTGAAAATGTCCACCAGTCACTTCTGCATTCATTCTTCTCTTGGGGGCTAAATCTTTTCCCAACATGAGATGCTCACGAGTCATGGGTTATAGGTAGTACTAAAATCAAGAAGTGGTCATTCTTCTTTATCTAAACACCACTAATACTGAAATTCATATGGTGATTTTCACTGTTAAGTTGTCTTCACGTGTTTGGGTTATTGTTCACTCCCTCCTACATTTGAGAACCTATAGATCTTGGTATCTTCTGAACACTGTTGCCTCTAGTCTTTCAACAAGGCATCTTGCCATATTATGAATCTGCCTTTCCATTGGATGTTATGCTGCCTGTATTCACTATACTTTTAATCACACCTCATAAAGACACTCATGAAAGCGAACTTTCAGAACTGCTTCAGAAAGTAACGAGAATGTTACAGGAAGTGTGTTCCAGATAAGGGGAAGTATCTTGAGGGAGTTAATGGCAATGTGTCTTTCATCATAATAATTTTTTAAGCATTCACCTTATATTTTGATGGCCACAACTCTCATTTATTTATAATTATTTTGTAATCATTTCCTTAGTTCTATGAGTTTTTATTTTTCTTATCTATTTCTTGGTTCTTTTAATTTATTCTGTTTCAAAATTTTTTTTTGTCTTTTTTTTCCATTTTTATCAGTACCAGGGATCGAACTAACGACTGCCTGCTTGCAAGGCAGGTGCTTATGCCGCTGAGCTAAATCTCCAGCCCCTGTTTCAAAAATTTAAAGGTTGTCTTTTTCAGCTAATTTAGAAATACTAGGCTATTGTTTTCATCAGTATTATGCCTTCATTTTTCTGGTTCATTTTTCTATGGAGGTTATTCTTGGTTTCACTTTGGAGGGGATTGAGACAGTGTTTTGCCAGGTAGGCTAGAATGGAACTCACTATGTGTGTAGTCCAAGCTGACCTCACACTTGTGGCAATCCTCCTGGCTCAGCCTCCTAGGTGCTAAGATTACCAGTGTGCACGACCATGCCTGACCTAGTCCTTGTTAACAAAAGGTTTAAAACCCTCAACAGCAAAATTTTCTTGTTAGACAGTTTGGCCCAATACATATAAAGCAGTTACAAGACACTGCACTAACATTGATCCAAAAAGAGTCAAAAAGGACCTTCTGTGAGACCTAATAAATGGCCTTGACAATATGCAATTTTAAAGACAGAACTTTGTGCACAATGCAGGCATCCTTGAAGATTTAACTAGGAATAAGATGCCCCACAGAATGCATTTCTGAAATATGTACATTTTCTAACTCACAACCTTCACAGTATTCCAAGCAATACAAAGTAACACTTCCAAACTAATTCTATGAGGCCAGTATTATCTTAACACCAAAACCTGATAGACTCTACAACAAAAAACTACATACAAATATCCTTTCAAAATTTTTTTTGTCTTTTTTTTTCCATTTTTATCAGTACCAGGGATCGAACTAACGACTGCCTGCTTGCAAGGCAGGTGCTTATGCCGCTGAGCTAAATCTCCAGCCCCTGTTTCAAAAATTCATATAACCTCAACAAAATTCTCGCAAATTAAATCCAATATTTAAAACACTCTATTCCATAATCAAGTTGGTTACATTCCAAAGAAAGATGATTCAACATGCATAAATCAATAAATATTAATACATCACATAGAAAGAAAGGCTAAAATAATATCCTTATCTCAAAAGTTGCAGAAAAAGACTCATGGCTTAGATCTAAGATGTCCCCCAAAAGTCTGATATTCAGAGGTGGGGTTTTGGGAAGGTGACTGAATCATGGGAGTGTTATATGCATTAATGGATTAATCCACTGGCTAATTTATAGCCAAATATGCTCTTAAGAGGTGGGGTTTGTTTGAAAGAGGTCACTGAGAAAGTGCCTTTGTAGGACATAGTATCGTTTTTATTCTCCCTTGCTCCTCTACTTGGATGTCATGAACTAAGCAGTTTTCTTCCACTAGGCACTCTTGCCATATAATTTATGCCTTGTTGACAGCCAGCCAGGGGATGAACTCTCTGAAACCATGAGCCAAGTGTATTCCTTTATTGTATGTTACAGATTTTTTTCCCATTGATAGGAAAATTGAACATAGAAAGTCTTTCACAAAATTCCATGTTCCTTCATGATAAAAGCTCAATGAAGCTAGGTATACAAAGATCGTACCTGCTTATAATATGGGCCATATATAACAATCCTGCAGGCAACATAATGCTTACTGGGCAAAAGCTGAAAGTATTTCTTTTAAAGTTAAGGATAAGACATGAGTATTCACTCTCACCCAATAATCTTCATAGAACTTCAAAGTGTAGCCAGAGCCAACTAGGCAAGGGGAAAAAAACACAAGGGACTTAAATAGAGCTAAATATACTTAAGAAGTCAAGTTATTCTTAAGGATTATGTCTTGCTCTGTGAGAAGATTTTTGCATTAGACTAACATATTATCTGTTCTGTATACACCAGTAATGAAACAACTGAAAAAAGAAATCAGATAAATAATTCCATTCACAGTACTTTCAAAAAATAAAAGCACTTCAAAAATAAGTGTAAATGAAGAGGTGAAAAACTTCTACTGTGAAATTTACAGTACAGCTAAGGAAGAAACTGAAGAAGATACTAAAAGATGGAAAGCCCTCCAAACTGATGGATCAGCATCATTAACATTTTTCAGGTGGTCATGTTATCAAAGTTTTCTACAGATTAATAAAATTACCACTAAAATATCAGTAACATTCTTTGAGAACTAGAAAAATAATTCTAAAATTACTGTGCAAACACTAAAGACTTATGATAGTCATAATCCTGAGCAAAAAGAGCAATGCTGTAAGCATGAAAATATCTGATTTCAAAATAAACTGCAAATCTACAGTAACACAAATAACATGGTACTGGAATAAAAACAAACAAGTGGACCAATGCAACAGAATAGATGACAACAGAACAGATCCATGAAAGCATAGCCATCTGGTTTTGCACAACGTGGCCAAAACATACAGTTCAAAATAAAAAACTTCTCCATGATGAATGTCTTCATTGTGTATTGCAAACATGTTCTAATAAGGTTAAATAAATTGTACTGAAAAAACTGGGTATCTATGTAAAAAAAAAGGTCAAAATTAGATTTGAATCTTTCATCTTATGAAAAAATCAATTGAAAGTACATATTAAAGACTTAAGTACAAGGCATGAGAATTTGAAACTACTGAAAGAAAATATAGCACAAAATACTTCAAGGTGTAGGCACAACTAATGACTTCATGAATAGGATTCCGGTAGTGCAGGAAATAATACCAATTTCATAAAAGGAATTACAGCAAATTAAAAACTTTTCACACAGCAAACACGTAATAGTGAAAGATAAGACAATAGAATGATAGGATTAATACTCAGAATATATAAATAAGCAAAAAAATATCTTTAAACAAGTAGCTGAAACAATGCGTGGGGAAATAGACCGAGCAAGCATTTCTGAAAATGAATAGTCCAATAAATATGAAAAAGTTCAAGATATATACCATTAAGGAACTGTGCATGGAAACTATGTTGAGACTTTATCTCACCCTGCTCAAAATGGCTATCATCAAAAATACAAAAATAAAACAACACAAAAAACTGTGAGGATGTAAGGAGAAACCTTTCTACCCCACTATTAGAAATGTAAATTAATACAGCCACTATGAAAATCAGTTTACCTGTTCTCCAATATGTAAATATAGAGCTATGATGGGATCCAGATATATCCTTCCTTGAAAAGAATTACAGTGTATAACAGAGATATCTGTATATGCATGTTTATTGCAGTGAAATTTGTAACAGCTTAGCTATATGCGTCCACTGATGATTCAGCTATAAGTAATGAAATCATGTAACCTGCAAGAAAATGGATGGAGCTAGAGATGATATTAAGTGAATTAAGCCCAACTGAGACAAATAATCACATTTTTCTCATATGTAGAACTTTAAAAAAATGAAAAGAAAGTAGAAGAGAAACTATTAGAAATGAGGAGGTTGTAAAAGAGATTGTGGGATAGCAGAGCAAGGAGGAAATGGTAGGGTAGAACAAACCAAAATGTGCTACATTTATCTATGAATATGCCAGAATGATATCCACTATAACATATAAGTAGTATGTACTAATAAAAATGGAGGGCTCATACTATAGCATAAACTAATCCTCTTCTGGATTTTTGGGACAGAGTCTTAGTATATATTTGAGGCTGGTCTTGAACTTTCTACGTGGCCCAAAAGGAACTTACATATCCAGAGTGCTGGAGATAACAAGTGTGCACCAACAAATTCAGCTAAAATAATATTACAATAGTCTCATGAAACAACTTGATTTGAGTAGTATCTCACTCTCTTTGGTAGCATTAATTCTATTACATATGAATACAACCAAAGTTTTTAGCACATATGTACTATTTTATTCAACTCTCAAAAAAACCTACCTATTTAATGGCTTGACTAAAAGGTATATAATCATTGAAATTTACTTATTTTGATAAGGTTATCAGGCCAAGAAATTATAACCAATATTTCCTATTCCTGTGTGACTTCACATGGGATTCTGCTGGCATTCTTACAAGATCACAAAGCAACTTGATGGTACAACTGGGACCAGAATACTCCAATTTGTATTCTCAGGCTACGGCATTTTGTGCTATACCATGGTGGCATTAAAATGCTTATTGGAGTGGTGATCCCAAGAAGGGAAAACTAGAGTAAAAATATTTAATAAAAAGTTAAATTTAAAGCTAATAAACTTTTATGGCCCTCTACCACTGAATTTTTGTCCTTCTTTAGTTTCAAGTGTTTAGTTGATCATATTTTTCTAACCTGACACTGAGCTCAAGATAGTGTACCAGCTTCTACTATATGAGATGAAGAAGAAATGAAATTATTGAAGCTTTACAGTGTGATCTCCCAACAAATATTAGGTACAAAATGTTTCATTGTTGCCTTTCCCACTCTTAGAACAATCATTTTGGAAGTAAAATGATCACTTACAAAAAGTAACTTTAAAAATTGAAACACCTTTAATATAAACATTTTCAGAATATACAATAATTTTTATCAGCACTTTTTGACAATTTTTAGACTGTATCATCTAAGCTTACAGACTAATTTTCCACATCAGAACTACAAAATAAAAACAGTACAAATCATGTTTAACAAAAAATACTATTTGAAATTATTTCATACATTTTCCTTTGGGAAGAATCAAGAAACAGAAATAACACATAGCAATTTAAAAAATACCACCAATGCTAAGACAAACATCCAAGGAAATCTATTCTGTAATGCCTGGTCTCCCTTCGGCCTGACAAGGCTTATCTACCTTTCAAGATCAAAGATCAGGGGGTTGAGGATAGTATGGCTCTAGAATGCAACACTAAGTAATTCTAATTTAAAATAAATAAATAATTTGTTATCAAAGCATTCTAATGAACAAAGTAGAGACAACCCTATTTGCATTTATGGAAATTACCTTCTTTGTAAGAAATATTTAGTACTTTTTCTTTTTTTAGAAAATGAAGAAAAGTTATTTGAGGAAAAGGAATACTGAATCCTTTTACTTATCTTTTTTCTAGAAATTAATTGTCCATATAGAAACATTCAAATAGCATAAATTTAATAAAACTTCAAATAGCATGAATTTAATAAAACCAAACTTTCCTATTTCTTAAACTGTAAGTGAACAAAACTGAAACGTTTAAAAACTAGGGGTAGATTCATGCCAAAACACTGGCTCTTGTTTTTTAATAATTTCATTTTCTCTTAAATTTTTCATATATTCTTGTATCTCAGAGGCTAAGTTTAGGATATTTTTTGTTTCTTCTCTCAATAAAATTTTGTATTTTTCAGGAAAAAGAAAGGAGGTATGGAGGGAAGAAGGGGACTAATTTACTTCCCTATAATGTATCTATTTTCTTTTTCCTATATGCAATTGCTTTTGTCAAAATTCATTTTCTTAATGGATTTCTTCAATTTATCTTTGGGCAAACAGCACTAAAAATTCCAAATAGTACGCTTTACCCAAATACAGACTCTTTTGTCTTTTCTTAAATAAGTTTTCCTTACGTTAATTTTCAAAAACTAGATTTAGGCTTTTTGTTTTCTCTTTCAATTAAAATTTTACACATAAACACAAACACAGTTTTCTCAGTCTAACACTACCATTCCTTTTTTAATTGAATGACCCTGTTATCTAAATTCGTGCTGCTTTCTTTGAATAATTCTTGGGTAAACTAAAAGTTCAAAATCCAAGAATTGACTCATCCCAAAGAATTTCCTCTACAGTTCGTTCTTCAACAGGTTTCTTTTTCTCTTTCCTGTGCTTACGTTCTTTTTCAGAAGTTACATCATGGCTTTTTTTCTTTTTTCGATGCTTAAGCTTTCTTGAACTGACACTGACTTTATCTTCCTTCCTTTTACTTTGGTGGACGGTCTTGTCTTTTTCTAACTCTGTAGCCTCATAACTCTTTTTGTTTTTATGCTTGGACTTCTCCTTCTGTGGTCTCTCTTTGCCTTTCTTCGCGTGTCGGTGTCTCTTCTGATGTCTCTGTTTACAACTTGCTTGAGGGTCACTAGCATGGTTTCCTGAAGAGATGTGCTTGTCAACTTCACATTCTGTACTGTATGTGTGAGAGTTGTTTTCCTGATGACTAAAGCTCAGAGGTACTTCTTTATCTGGAAAATTGCCTCTGGTGAGTTGACAGCTCACTGAATTGAATGTCTGTTTGCTGTCATGATCTGGTAAACAATGAGGCAACTGGTTTTCTCCTTTTTGTGAACTACTGTTCGGTTCTGTGTAGGTCTGGAAGGTTTCAGCTGGGAGTCTTTGCTCAAACATTTTATGTCTGGGTCTACTGTCAGACATTTCTCCGTACCTATGAGTTATCGCAGAGCTATTGACTATCTTTCTGAAACAGGGCTTTGGCTCTAATCTTGTGTATTTCTGCACATTAATGTAATCATCTAGCTCATCTTGGAAGGAGTTGTATGTATTTGAATGAGCTGGTAACCAATGAGGTAAGGGACCCTCCTTTAGTGAACTATAGTACAGTTGGGGATGCCTATGTAAAGTCTCAGATGGAAAGTTTTGCTCGCATATTTTTTGACTGTATCCAGAATACAACATTTTTCTGTATCCATGGTCCACTGAGTTTTCTTTCATCCTTCTAAAACAAGTCTGTGGATCTAGTCCTCTAGCTTTTTGCACTTTGATATAGTTTTCAAGTTCATCTTGGAAAGAGTCATATGTCCTCTCTGAATGAGGTGGTAAGCAATGAGGTAACTGGTTTTCTACTGCTTGTGAATTATTGTATAGTCCTTGGTATGACTGGCAAGTATCAAATGGGAGTCTATGTTCAAATATTTTATGTCTGAATCTGGAATCAACCACTCCCCTATGAGCTTCTGAAGTGTTTTCTTCCATTTTTCTGGAATAAATCTTGGACTCTAGGTCTCTGTATTTCTGTACTTTGATGTAATTTGCATATTCATCTTGGTAATTACCTTGCATCTTTGAATACTTTACTAGGTTGATAGCAATAGATTCACTGCAAAGAAGACAGTACAAAGTTTTGTTACTAGAGTATTTTATCCTTAATATTTTCTTTGCTTCCAAAATACTACTCTAAAAAATCAAAATCAATGAAAGTCAAAATAAATTCTTAAAACCTATCTCATTATAAAATGCATAAAGAATGACTTTTCTAGATTCTCAATTCTGTTCCACTGATTAACATGTCTGAATACATGAAGAACTAAAAAATAATCTGATCTCTAAAAATAAAAGACAAAAAACAGGCAATTTAAATTAATAGACACTTCTCAAGAGAAGTACATATGGTCAATAAATAGATAAAAACATGTTCATCTCTGGTCATGAGAGAATCACAAATCAGTACAACACGGAGATTTCATCGTGCCCTGCTAAAAATGACCTATCATCAATAACTCAAAACAACAAATTTTTCCAAGATTGTGGTGGAAAAGGAAAAGTTTCTACATTGCTGGTGAGGAAGTACACTGGTACCAACAGTACAGAAATCAGTATGGAGAGTTCTCAAATATGCAAAAATAGGATTTCCATTTGACTCAGCTATACCTTTTCTAGGTATCTTCCCAAAAGAGATAAAGACATCATATTCCAGTGATACATGTGTACCCATGTTTATAGTAACAAAACTCATAATAGCTAAATTTGGATGTGCCCATCTACAGATTAGTGAGTAAAGAAAATATGGCACATAGACACAATGGAATACAACTCAGCCATAAAAAAGAATGAATCTGTTACTTGTCAGAAAATGGATGAATTTTATTACCGTATTGCTAAACAAAATAAACCAGACACATACAGTTAAATAGTGCATGGTTGCTCTCAAATGAGCAACTCAAACTGTAAGTAAATACTTTAGAGATAGACATAGAGACAGATGACAAGAAATAGGAGATATGCTTTGAGGAGATGGGAAAGGGATCTAAGGAGGGGTGAGATGAGACAGGAGCATTGGAGGGGGAGTAAAATGTATCAAGATGTGACATGCATATGTACCAATTACCCACAATAAATGTATTCAATCTGTATTGCACATATATATTTATAAAAAATCTCATCCAAAACCACCAAGATAGATATAATCATTATGTCCTGTAAACATGTACAAAAATGATCTGATAAAAAAAGACTTTATGCTTAAAAGATGTCACAGCAATTGTCAGATATGTACCAGGTACCATACAATTTTATGCAAACAAGTTTACAGGACCAGAATAAAAGGAAAGATGGCCATAAAAGTGCAAATATATATGATCCTATTACAGTACTAAAAGTGCTAAAGAATGTTGGGGCTATGTGAACAAGGATAATTAATATTTAATGTCCTAAAAGATGGTCTGATCTAAATATCATGATGTTTTCAAAGTTTTGGTTAGTCTATTTCTTACATAGATCTACACATGTGAAAGATATTTATTATGGAGCCTGAGTTTCTTATTTTTTAAATTTAAAGGCAAGTTAATCTGATGAGTATTATGACTTACCTTTTCTGTATTCAGAGTCAACATACTTTCTCAATAATAAACAAAAATAGATACTCTAATTTTAAAAATGATAAGTCAAATATACAACAGCTAAATGACTTTGCCCTACTATGTGATCCAGGCACTCTTCAACTGTCCATTCAATTTTCCTTTCCTTAAAACAGAATTGATCAAACATTCACTGAGCTCGTATGATGGGCCAGGCCAGGCACTTAATACATATTATTCTGTTTCCTTATAACAATATTATTTCAGGGATGTCTAAGGTTACACTTGATCAAAATATGGAACTTGTATTCCAATTTATGGTCTAATGTACAGACCTTGGATTTTTTTAAAATATTCTTTTTAATTGTATATGTTTGAAGCACAGAGTGTTTACATTCACTTTAGGGCTTTGTTTTTAACCACTATTACCTCATTGACAGAATGATGACTGGATTACTGAAATGTTATAACTAAGCTGACCTTCTAGAGATGTTTTAAATTTGTATGGTCAGTTTGAGAATGACCCTTCAGCTATGACCAAAGAAGGGCTATGCTGTCTGGCTAAGATGGCTACGAATTAGCTAGCTCTGCAGCATATTACTGTAACTAGAGAATTCTCTTGGACACACTGGTGTATAATATGTTACAAAACACATCAACAATATTCATGTTTAATCCATAGGAACTGAATATCTGCAATGTTTGCAAAGTATATAAAATGGGACTAGACTAGAAACTCTAATATTTGGTATCGTGAGAACATTTGGCAAATTAAAAAAAAACACTTACTTAAGTTGATGCTGACTTCCTTTCATGTGCATCCAGAACATGTCTAAAGATGTGAATGTGATTCTACAAGTGTAGCAAATGTAGGTTCTCCTATTAAATGCTGCAAAAACAGAGAGTTCAAGTTAAGATATTCAGCGTGGATGTACTGGAAATCACATATTTGATCTGGACTACAAGTTACTGAACATGACTTTTTCCAATTTTCCAAGATTGGGTCCAGACAGGTCGAATGATGTGATGAAAATCAGAGAGGCATTTAGTAATAAAGTTAGCTTCTTAAGAGTGTCCATATCTTTTAATGTAATGACCAAAATTCTTTATACCACACTGCTCCCCTAGCCATGACATTTTCGCTAAGAATCTGCTATCTGCTTGCTAATGATTGCTAGATGGAAGTGCAGCAGGCACTTCAAATTTGGCAGTGCCTAGCTAATCTTTGACTCACTCCCTCCATATTTTTGTTTGTCTTTAAATATTTCTCCATCCAATCAAAATCTAAAATGTTTCCAAAGATTAAACACAAATGAAAGCAAATTTTTACTCTCCTACCTGAAATCAGTGTAGTGCATTAGTCACAAAAATTAATTTCCAGATTTTAAAAAGGAGAAAGGTCCAGTGAGTCTCACTAAGAAGATGAAACCTGAAAGCAAAATTCTAAAACAAATTACCACTTGTTTATCAATTACTGGTGGTAACTGCTAGTTACCACATTGAAAAATCAAGAACTACAAAGTAAGAATTTTATAATATCTACCTCACTATTCTCCTTATTAGAATTAGAAGCAGGGGTAATCAATTTTTTATTTTCTTAACCTCGTTGTGTTTCCACTTTCTCTTTTGTCAGAAGAAGCCAATTAATAAGCCATATATAAAAGCAATTTCATCCTAAAGAGGAGGCAAGAAAATGGTACTGTAGACATTTGGAGGACAACTAAGGTCATCTTTTAAATTGAACAGCAGCCTAATCATTTAAAGGAAGCTAAATTAATCATTATTAAGTGTACTGATCTTATCTCAGTAAAGCTTATTCATGGAAACAAGAGACTATTGTCAAGGGGAAAGATGATGAATTTGAAGGACTTTAGACTCTGTTTGGGACATATATTGTTGTGGGACCAGATGAGCTCAGCAGAAACATCAAAATTTGAATGAATGACTCCTCAAAACTAACCTTTCTCCCTGTGTGTCAATTTCATGCACACCAAGTCACTGAATATAATTTTTCCTACATACTTTTATGCCAAGGAAAGTATACTCTGAATGATAGACATCAAGAAAAAGTGGGAAGTGGAAACATATATCTCCTCATAACATAGATGATACAATTGAATGATATTTACTTATTACTGATAAAAATCACTTGGGACTTTTATTATAAAAATACAGATTCCCAGGACATTCCCCTAGAGAACATGACTCACTAGTTCTTGGGTAGGGAGAGTAAGCTAAACTTTTCATTTACTTTTTGTCACTTTGTACAACCTCATTTCTCACCTTTCAAAAAACAATGGGCACCTTTATGGCACCAAGCATCATGATGGATCCTAGAAATGCAAGATTTATTAAGCAGCTAAGTTCCCTAAAACTGAAATATGAAAAAGAGAAACAGGAGCGAAGGTTTCAGTCTCATTTGGTAAAAGTATGAGAGATATACTTAAGAGGTATGAGAGCGCAATGATACAGAAGCACTTAGTATAGGTAAAGATGGCTAAAGAAGGCTACTCCAAGAGATCATGCAAAGATGACAGATAATTTGATGAAAAGAGTCAAGAAGAGCCTAATAAATAGCATGAAAAAAAAGCACAGGTGTGTGTATAGAAATTTTTTTTTACTTGAAATTGTTTTAAAGGAAAATATAAGGGGACAGATGGGACAGAAAAAAGGGGTCAAATGAAAGAAAGACTTAATATGTTAAGAAACCTAGACCATTTTCCTGTGTATTAGAATACCTTAAAGTTGTTTGAGTACTAAGTAACTCTTGGCCGACTGTGTTTTAGAAGGATGTTGCCTTTCACTAAAAAAAGAACATGATTTTAAGAGAAGCAAATCTGGAAGTAAGTCCTCAATATGAAGGGTCTATATAATAGACTAGGCAAAATTTAGTAAGAGAATGGAATAGACAGGTCTTAGGTATTGAGAGGATCAGGGGAACTGGTGAAATATTTATCAGCAAAACTGGCAAAAATCAGTGACTGACTGAAAATGAGAGGAGAGGAAATAATCTAGAGGCATCTGAAATAATTCCCAGACTCCTAGTTTGTTAAGCAAATGGATAAAGATCCAGTTAACTGGACTTGGATCTTCAGAAGAAAGTCTTGTTTCACGGAGTGGGGGAGTTAAGCAATGTAAGCACAAGTTTGAACACACAAAGTCTGAGATAACTGTGAGAAACCATGTAAAGGTATCAAATAGGAAGTAACACACAGGAGTTTGAAAGGCAGAAGACAGGCCACAGAGGTTTTAGAGGTGTCAGAACATGAAGGTAGATAAATAATCAGTATGCAAGAAATCTTCTGTGGATAATGTGTGCATGAGCAGAGAAATTGCAATGCAACGACAAAACCTTAGAGAGTACCACTCTTTAAGTTGGTAGAAAAGGAGGAACCTATGAAAAGTCGCAAAGTAAAGGCCAGAACTACCGATGAACCAGAGAGAGTGATATCAAAGAGGATAAATAAAGGAATTAATTAGATTTAGAAATTTGGAGGTCATTATGACTCAGGAGGGATAATTTCAGTGGTGTGATAAGAGTGGTGATGTAAGGGAAAGTGCAACAACAAATGGCACTGAGTTGTGGATTGAGTTAAGTGAAGAGAAGACAGTAAGAGTAAAATGCATCTAAGTGTATATAATTTTCCATAGCATCACATAGTAGCCTGTATGTAGGAGTAGAAAAGATGTAGAATAAAATGGATTCATGGTTGAAAATGTTCTAATTGGGCATAACAAAATAACAATGGTGTATAAGTAAAGCTTTCAAAAAGGGTCTTTCACATTAAGATGTGAGGTGATGGTAGTGGAAATGTAATGAAAATGTACAGAAAGAGATATTTCTAAGGAGATCTGATAATACTTGTTAATGGACAGTATTCATGTAATTATATATTCACTGATGCTCTCAAAGATTGAAGTGAGGTAATTAATAAATAGCAGTAAAATAAACCTTGGAAAATTCAAGTTGGTTTAATAGAAGATTATTTATTCACTGATGGATATGTTGAGTTAAACGTGAAGGAAAAGCATCTATGTGTAGTAATGTGATGAAACAGCAAGACAACCAAACAACTGGAATAAATTAAATACCTAAACATTTTAGTTCTATATTATTATGGTGGCTATTCCTGTGCTACTGAGATATGGGTTGCTTAGGGAATGAAAGAAAGCACTGAAAATAATGAAGAAAAGAGAATGAGATTAGGTATGTAGAAGAAATACAAACAATAGGATGGAGAAAAAGAGAAAGGAGAAAATGGGTAAAGATTGAAATAGTTAAGGCGTCATATATTAAATTGTTTTTGTCTTAACATTTTCTTACATGTAAAATGGGCTTCTGTTCTCAGCATTCTTTAAAATTCTCAAAAATTTCCATTTTTTTGTAATGTTCAAATGTTTACTTCTCTCGAGGCAGTAACTAAGATTGGGAAAAACTGTTTGTTGAGCCCTAGCTTGAAAGGCTAGTATAAAATGACTTCAATGATTGGCTTAAATTATACTGATTATCCCCCTGTCCCAACACCAATAATCTCATAAAATTCTTTTTCCTTCATTCCAATAACACTGATTTGTAACATGCTAAAATAACCTTCCTTTAGTAATGCCAAGAATGCACTTATGTTAGCTAACTCAGTTCAACTTTGCCAAATGCCACTAAAACTGAATACCATTTATTTCATACTGTCAGCTTAGCATTAGGGTAATCCCCTACTAACAAATAGAATTTTGACATTTACCCAAACATCTCCTACATCTCCTATTTTTAGAATCCCTACTACATATATTACTTTTTCTTTCTTTCTTTCTTTTTTTTTTTTTTTTATCGGTACCGGGGATCGAACTCACGACCACCTGCTTGCAAGGCAGGTGCTTATGCCGCTGAGCTAAATCCCCAGCCCTTACATATATTTCTAATGTGCCTAAATCAACATTCTCTCAGATTTTAGATAAAACCATATATTGAAATTTTGGGGGATTTGTGAATCATATTAAGTAGGAAACTGAAATAATACATACACAAGGTAGTTCACTGATTTGCGTATTAAACTACTCTACTGAGGTCGGTCTACTTATTTTCCACTTTTATTTCTGATACATGAGTTAGGTAATGCCCTTTCTCTCAAAGATATTACACTGTAATGAAAAGAAAAAGCACAAGGAGAGATCTTTAGCTATGATGGTTAAAGAAGCATGGAAGATTAGCCTTGAAGGAAGTTAACAGCAGCAGTCTCCTAAAGAATGAGTAAGAGTTAGCCATAAGTGGTTTGTGAAGGCTATTCCAGGCAATGTAAGAGTATGAGCAAGGACGTACATACAAGAAATAAGGTAAAGATTTGAAAAAAAAACCACATGCAATTTACACATACTGACCCACACAAATCATGTATAGAAAGTAGTAGGGGATAAGCCTGGAAAAGGCAGGCAGGAATACGAGCTCTGGAGCTTAGATTTTATCCACAGAAGATGAAGGAGCAATGATGGTTTTGAAGAAAGAGAATCACATAGAAATATTTGTATTTTAAGTGAAATACTCTAATGGTTAAATTGGGGTATATTTGGAAAGATAAAACTAGAGGCACGGAGAGAATTTAGCAGGTTGTAGCAGTATATGAGGGTAATGTTTCTCTTTGTTTTTTGAGTACATATCACAATGAGATTTTCTTAAAATGCATACTCTGATTAACACAATGGGGCCTAAGATAACTTTTTCTTTTTCTTTCTTTCTTTCTTTCTTTTTTTTTTTTTTTTTTTTTTTTTTTTTGGTCTTTTTCATTTTTATCGGTACCAGGGATCGAACTCACGACTGCCTGCTTGCAAGGCAAGGATAACTTTTTCTAACAGGCTCCCAAGTCATTCTAATGATGCTGATCCACAACCAACAGTCTGAGTAACAGAACTCTAGGAAAGATGTTAAGGATCTAAACAAATGTGCAAAGAGCATGGTTGGAGATAACAGACAGTAATATTCAGGATGTAAAAGGGTCATGGATTTGGTGACTCGATAAACACTGAAATTAAAGAAGGTGGTATTGGGGACTGGGGAATGGTAATTGGATGTCCTTCCAAAGCCTCATGAATGCATAGGTGAGGATTTGGGGAAATGATTGAATCTTGGAAGTATGATACTCATCAATTGATTAACCCACTGATGAGTTTATAACTAAACATTGGGTTGGGTGCTAAAGCCTGGTCAGAGGAGGTGGAACACTCATGCACGGAGTGGAATGGAAGAGTTTAATCTGTCTTCCTACTCCCTTGATCTTTCTCCTCTTCTTTTCTGCCATGACATGAACAACCTTTCTCTGCCATGCTGCTCTACATTGAAGCTAGCCGATTATGGACAGAAACCTCTGCAAACTCTGAGCCAAAATAAACTTTTCCTTCTTTAACTGTGTCAGATGTTGTGTCTCAGAGATGAGAAAGTATAACAGGAAATTTACAATCAACTATGGTTTTCTAACTTTGGATAAGTCCACTTGAAATGGCTTTGAGATATCCAAGTAAATCACTAACTGCCATTTAGATATCTGAGTCAGAAGTCTGACAGAAAGGTGATAAACATACAGATGACAGACAAAAACAATAATAGACTGAAATATGTTTTTAAAGTCAAGAATAGAATAATGAAAGTACTTATATCAAGGTAACTAACAAAACAAGAGTCTATATAAAAAACAGATAAATAGCCAGGAACATAGGAGAATAGAGTTTCAAGATGTTGGAAATAATGAACATTATTACATGAAGCAGGAACGTCTAGTAAGAAAGAAACTGAAAAAATAGCAGTGAATTGAGGAAAAGAAGTGGATTCAAGAGAGAATATGAAATGGGGATAAAATACACTAATAATGAGAATGGGGAAAAATGGAGAAAAATATGGTTAGAAGAGCAAGTGGATGGATCACTACAGTCAGGATCAGTGTGAAAATTGTGCCTAATTTCTTGCCACTCTTTCTTAGTTTTGGGCCCTTTCATCATCCTTTCTCTTTCCCACTTGTATAAATCAAAATCATCAAAACCTGTGGAGATTATATACTGATGCCTCACTCTTTTAGTTACCAAAATATGTACACAAACATATATGGCTATAACTTCTTCCAGTAAAGTGTTATTAACCTGCAAACATGATTAAGCACTTGCTTCTTCATGGAAAAAATTATATGTTCCAATTTTTATTCCCAAGAATGTTATCATCAAAAGATATTTAAAGCATATTTAGTGAATGAGTAATGTCACAACATGATACTTTTTAAAATATTTCATTATTTATCTAAGACTATATTCAATTATATGAGTAACAGTGTTTAATTTTCAATAAGGGTCATGTGAACCATTCTGGATCTCATTTTATAGAAAACAACAAACTAGATGGACTTGAAAGGTCTTACTTATCTAAAATTCTGTGATTCCATGAATACTACCTCTCAATCAATAAGAATAAAATATAAATAAGATAGTATATTTTATAAAATACAAACTTGCAATTAAGGAGTTTTGTGATAATCTTCTGGTTTACCATATGCATTTGATTTTAGTGGAAGACACTTCTCCTTGTCTAAAACCCTCTTCCTAGCCACATTTCTTTTGTGGTTTTGCCCAACATAGTGTCAGTGGACCATTACTGGACTATTACAGGAAGCAGGAAAGAGTTTGCAATATGTGCTTTGATTATTGAAATGCAGAGCATTGCCAGAAGAGGAAGGAATAATTCCACCTGGAGCAAGCTTAAGAGCAAGAAGCTTCGGAAGAGTTGCATCTGTACAAGTAGGAAGAGCACACCAGTTGAAATAGTTACTATGACAAATGATTAACGTGTTAAGATATTAGAGATACACTCATTTTAAAGTAGTAGAGAAATTTGGAGTTCTACGAAAATCTCATTCTCTTTGGATTTTTTCAACACAGGGATGTTAGACAATGGTACTCAAGTAAAAAAAGAATTATTTTTTGTTGAGAGTGGACATTTCAATATTAGTCTGTCACCAAGTTTCTCCAATAAAGACAAGGCAGGCAAGGCATATTCTGCATCAGGAACAACTAACTATATTCATTTGAGGAATCAATAAAGGCATGAAAGCCATCTAAGGGTGATTCTTTGCAATTAGTGAGGGCAAAACATATGATAGCAACTTGTAACTTGGTTTCATTGAGTGAAACAATAAAATATTTATTCTATCTATATTTGTCAACATTTGAATCAGAATAAAATCTATGGAATTAAGACTATAAAACTATAAAAGTTTTCACAGTCACAGTTATTTTTCTTCTTACAATAAAGTCAATAAGTTTAGGAGACTGAAGATAAGGCTTTTAAATAATACATTCTCTTGCAGGACACAGTAGTTCTGTCCCTCTTTTTAATTTACAGGAAGAAAAACAAACATAAAACAATTACACTAGAATAAATTTAAAAAATGATTTCTGGTTTTACTTATTAAGAAAACAGTAAGTTTTTATAATATTTTCTGTGGCTTTGATTTTTCTGTGTGATGACTATATATGACTGAAAAACTAATCTTAGTGGGTTTTCCACGCCAGGTATGACATAGTACTACAGCATCAAAGCAACTATGAATGTAGTAAACTATGTATTACAGAATATTCATCATTATTGTTTAGTTTGCATACAAATTTTTTAAAATATTTGGCCTTTTCAATGTGCAATCTGGCATCTCAGGCAATTTTGTGTCAGAGTTTTCATTATTTACTGGTAGGCCAATATCACTGTAAAAAGAAAAGAGGTAATGATTTATAATTCTTCCTAGTATCTTTTGGGTTTAATATAATACAAATACATAGGAACTACTGATTTACAATGCTAATGGTACTTTTTCTTTATGTTTACAGGAAAAAATAAATGGACTATCATGGTAAGAGATTCAGTTACTTCTTTTTATTTTGCATACAGCTAAAGTCAGGAAAGGCTGTATCTATAGCTATATTATGGTAAAGATATTGATCTGAACACATATTTAAGATAATGTTTTGCAAAGTTCTATAATAAAATAAAATGCCATGGGGAAAAAATTCAGATCTAAGATTTTATAATTTTAATATAAAGTGACTTAAACTCTAGGTCATTGTTATAGATACTCATATAGCAAACCACTTGATTTTATTTGGATTTAGTAAACTAAAGGAAACCATCATAAAATTTCTTAAAATTAATTTGGTCATTATAATTACCATAGATAAGAACATAGTGATTAATAGAGCAAAAAATAATAATAAAATTACTTCAACTGAAATGACAGTCTCTCCGATAAAAAAACAGAGGGCAGATTTGGAGCTAGACCCTGAAAATAAAGAGGTAAAGGCACCTTACCTGTCTTTGGCTGAAATGGCCTTGGAGACACTTGATAATATTTCTTTGATAATTGCTTTAGCTTTTTAGCATGAACCTTCCCCACATAGTGAGAATGAGCAACAACTGGAGAATTAAAAGTCATGTTGCAGAGGTCACAAAATTTGTTTCTGTTCCGTATTCCTCTCCTATATGCCTGAAGTAAGCACAATTTGGTTAGAAAAATTCAACAACTCAAAATTCAGAAATATAACATTTATACAAACTACAAACCTTCAAATTCCTAACATGCATCTTCCTTTTATTTGGTACTTCCTTTTGTTCTCTATTCATTTGAAAATAAAATCTAACATTTTGAGCATGTTTTTTACTCTGAAAAAGAAAGATAAAACATGACTTTGTTTATTCAGCAACAGTCATTCAAAATTAACATCTCTCTGAATGTAAGTGTAACAGAAAGCAATTCCTCCTCCAGCCAGTATATTTCTGTTTGTTAGCTGTCCAGGTAATAGTTCCGTTTACAGTTCTTGTCACTGTTATTCCTTAGAAGTGGCTGGTCACTGTGATATATAGCTGGTCACTATGATGCACAGCATAAGAACCAATCTCCAACTGACAAGCCATTCTGCCTCAATACTTCCTGTTTGCTTATCCCATAAGTCCTAGACTACCAGAGATCAGGGCCTGATATTATGGAAATGACCCCAATCAGTGCCCATCAATGTAAAATAAATCTGCCTCCAAATCCTGAATGTTGCTTCAGTGTTTTTTCTGGCCGTTGCACCTGATATATTCACTGGAAAGACCAACTATGCTGACCTCTTTGGTCACTGGTTATGGATCCTGCAGCAGGAGCAAGGGCCTCTCAAAGTCCTGATGGGACTTTGAGATTTCTTGAGTCCCATCGAAGGTTGGGAGGAGGATTCCTAGCTCCCCACTTGAGTAGCTCACATTGGAAACCATAGGAAGGAGGATGCAGATTGTCTGTCTGCCTGCCTTCCTGACTCCAGTAAGATCCCTGGTAGCTGTCTGTAGTCCTCTTAGCCTTGAACAGATGGGTAGCCTCATCAACTCTCATTAGTCAGGCCCACCCTCAAGGGAAGGGAATTTGAATGTTTCAACCTCTGAATGACAGCTGAATGAATGTGTGAGTGGGAGGAGCAGACAGCATAAACAACAAGCTGCTCCATCATTGCATCAGGACTGGGAAGTACTTGTCTTGGTAGCTGACTGAACCATCACCTGGGGTTTTGTGACTGACACATGGCATACTGAAGGCCTCACAACTTCCTTAGCTAAATTGTGTCTCAGTCCAGGTGAGAGGTGTGGCCAGGCATGCATCTGAATGGTCTCTATCTGAGGGGTACCAATCCTTTGTCTGTTGTGCTTTCTTTCAGTGGTACACAACACACTTAGGGGAACAGAGATGAGGATTAATTAGTCAAACTGCAAAGTCCTTGACTGCATGAAAAAGGGCTTTTACGGAGTTAAAAATGAAACCAAATTGCTCCCTGAAGTTTAAAGAAAAATAAACGGTAACAAGAAGCCCATTTTTCCTGAGAATTCCACCTGAACACTCTTACTGGATGCTGCAGTTGCTGCCAACACCAGTAGCTTCACTCTCCATTTTCAACTCATCTACTTTCAGCCAGTTGAACTAGTGAAAGCTAGCCACTACCTTGATTCAGCCATAAAACCCTCCCCTGGAGCCTTTTGCTTCATGGCTATGCCTATCCTGATCAGATAGCATCATCTAACGTTCACCCAAAATGATTAAGCAATTCTTTCTGAGTTTTGACTGGGGAAAAACTGGACTGTCAGCCCTGATGAACGAGCTTCCATGGCCTTTCTTAAGCTGTTATTTCCTAGAAACAACCTAGTTGGACACCTCTCAAAAGCATCAAATAGGGGGCAAAAAGCCTATTAACCACTGCTACCCACAAACCTGACAAAAGAAAAGCACCAAATATTTGTAAGAAAATACTCTCTGACAGACAGCTATACTCTCTGGCTATGAATCATATAGGTTATGGACATAAAAAATAAATGCTGCTTCCATGTGAGACACAAAAAAAACTGATTTTCCAGGTCCACCTCCACCTGAATCTCTCCTTGCCCTGAAAGACCTACATGGAGAGGACAGACTGAGCTATTATCAAACAGGACTCCCAGAGTCTATGGTCATTGCAAAAGTCAGGGACAAACCTGTGACTTTTCTGGTGGACAATGACACAGAACTCAGTCAAAAAGTACCATCACTAGGGCAAATGGGACTCTTGCCTTTTGCTGCTTCTTCCAGGCACAAACTTGCAGCCTGGGAGGACATCTCACCAAACACAAATTCCTGTATAAGCTGGTTCCCATACTGCTTTGGGGAAGAGCCCTCCTCTTCAAGTTAGAAGTGATTGTCCTTGCACCAAACCAGTCAACCTCCTCTCATTGAAGCCCTGCACTTTCAACTTTGACTATTTCCTGAGAGAAAGATGATACCCACATCAGCCTGAGATAGATAACTGCAATCCTGAAGCTCTAAAAACTCTCCTCCTGGAGGTATGGACTAGAGAGTCATCTCTAGGCCTGGCCGTCAACCATGACACTTCACCGCTATCCCCTTTGCTGTCAAATGTCATGAGAAGCACAAACAGGCATCCAACTACACATTAGCATGATAGACTGTTAATCACTTTGGGCAAGATCTCCATGCCTTCAATAATTCAGCTGTCACTTTGTATTCTGCACTTTCCAACCTATAAACCCTTTCTGGATTGTTACTCAGGTGCATAAGGGTTTGAGAACTCTCCCATTATTTGTGGGGAGGCTCCAAAGAAACATTTGGCCAAGCTGCCAGCACCTTTTCTTAAGACAGCCTGTTTCTCTGTCCCTTCCAGCTCTGTCATAGTCCCTTGAGAAAGAAAACAAATGAAGTTTCAAAACTACAAAATATTTATAGACTGTCAAATTGCTACAATACACCTCTCCTGCCTGTAAAGTTGAAGATCTCTTAGCTGCTAATGCTGCCACAGTTGCCCTCCATATATGCTTCCTCAGTCTTATGCCCCCCCCCACAGCCTAATGATACACCGGACTGGACCTAAAGAATGCCTTCTGGGTTTAATTGGCTCTTGTTAGCCAACCGCTGTTCAAAAAGATCCCAGTTTTGGACTAAAAAGTCAACTGATCTGGACTCAATCTCCCAGAGGTTCAAAAACATGTTTATTCTCTATGGAGAAACAGACTTTCAGCTTCTGGAAGCACTCAGTGGTTTAACTGCACAAATACTTGGTCTAGTCACTAAAGGCTGCCTCCTCCTTTGCCTTTGCACTCTAGTAGCCACTGTACTTCTGATTTAAAAAAAGCTGACAAGCTATCCTTAGGTCAAGTCCTAACAGTCCAAGTGCCACATGCTGTACTGAACTTCCTGAATTGTCTGACACTGACTGATAAACTGTTCTTGAGCTGACTAAACTTAAAAAATGAACACCTGACAGTTTCTGAGCACAACCTGTTTACAGATGAAAGTATCTCTGTTAAGAATGAGGTACCTGGGGCTGGAGATTTAGCTCAGCGGCATAAGTGCCTGCCTTGCAAGCAGGCAGTCGTGAGTTCGATCCCCGGTACCGATAAAAATGAAAAATACAAAAAAAAAAAAAAAAAAAAAAAAAAGAATGAGGTACCTATAGGCACTCCTGCACACACATATAACGCAGGAAACCTCTACAAGTTTTAGAATCCTAGCCTTAGATCCACTGGAGAACTTGTCTGGACCACTCAGAACACTCTGAAGAGATGATGCACTCAAATCCCTGCTCTGGTCACTCTGGATGCTGACTTGTCCATGCATTGCAGAAACCTGAGAAAATTATTCACAGGATTGCTCCATATGTATTTCCCTTGAATTTTGTGTCTTTTCAGGCTGCTCATTCCAGTCCTTGCTTCTCAACCTCCTGATAATTGTGATTTCTATGGACAGTTACCCCAAGAGAATAGAACAATCAATCAAACACTTGATCAAGATTTGATGAATCAAGGCACATCAGACACTCTTCAATATGTCTAACAGGCTAGATGCTGTGGTCACCTTGGACAAAGTTATTTTGGCCAAAGCTATCCTGCTACTACTTCCTGATGTTGTTGGGAAAACTTCTAACAATGATGCCAAACCTACGACCGAAATAACCCGGTCCAGAGGCCTAAACCTTCTCCAGATATCCAACTGACTGAAACATTAACCCCAGCCACAAGACCTTCCCCCACCATATATGCTACAAATTCAAGCTGGGATTGATGTTTGTTAGTTGCCTGTGTAGTAGTTCTAGTTCCAGTTACTGTTACTTTTATCTCTTAAAAACAGCTGATCACTAAGATGTATAGCTGGTCACTATGATGCAATTGTAAGAACCAACCCCTAACTGACAAGCCATTCTGCCTTTGTATTTCCTGGCAGCTTATCCCATATAAACCTAGACCACAAGAAATCAGGGCTTGATAGCTTGGAATTGATCTCAATCAGTGCCCACTGATGTAAAATAAATCTGCTGCCAAATGCTGTGTGTCATGTTGGTGTTTCGTTTTGCCACTGAAGGATAGTAGTTGTGATTTTTTATTGTATTTTGTCCATATTATATTTATGAAAGAGCTTCCCATGCTTTTTAAATCTAAATCTCACTTAAAATAATGCTGCAATCTAGAAATCAGTAATTTTTAAATTATTGTTTTTATAGAAACTTCCAGTTGTCACCCCATATTAAATGTTTATTTTTCATTAATGACAAGTCTTGGGAAATGTATCCAGCTAAAACATTACGTTTTCTGGCCTCTTTCACCAAGATGTAGTTATGTAATTAGATTATGGCCAATAAGATATACTCTGGGGAAATTTTCTTAAAAGACTAGGGGATAAGCCTTTGTACTATCCTTCTTGCTTTCTGCTTCTGAAATTAAGACACAAAGAATGGAGTACATCTTGGGCCATGGGTAACTTTTAGGGCAAAAGGCAGTTCATTAGAGCAGAAAGACAGAAAATATTTTGGATTCTCATGATTTTACAGAGCTGTAATATCAGTCTAATTCTCAAATTATTTTTTGTAAGGGAATAAACTTTCCTGGCTTCAAGTCATTATTAGGAAAAATTTATAGCTAAATGCATAGGAATATCCAGGGTGTTTTGTGTATATAGAAGAGAAACTAACATTTCCTGAACACATTGAGGTAACCATCATTTCTTTATGGGTATTTTTGAAACAGGGTCTTGATCTGTAGCATGGGTTGTCCTTGACTCTTACGTAGCCCAGGCTTACTTTGAACTCATGGTGATCCAGCCGGCTCAGCCTCCCAAGTGCTGAGATTGCAAGTGTGCATCATTATGCCAGGCTGGAATTTTAAATTGTGAAATTTATTCATCATAAAGAAATACCAGGAAAGAATATGACTAAAATCTCATACCCACCATTTAGTTTCTATAGATACCTGAATTTTTCTCTATTTCTTCAGATCTCCCCTTCAAAAGAGGTAAAATTTTACAGATTGAATCCTACACCATAATAGTTTTCTATCTTCATAGATAAAGCTGAGGTATATCACTTGCTTTCATGTTTTTATTCTTTTAATACCTGTTATAGTTTAGATAATAAATTCCACAAAGAGCTCATGTGGTGAAAGATTGGTCCTTAGTTCAAGGGGCTGTTGGGAGATGGTGGATACTCTAAGACATAGGGCCTAGTTGCAGGTAGTAGGTGAGGGGGATATCTTTGCAGAGTATATTTTGTTCCTGGTCTCTTCCTGTCCTGTCTTGTCTCCCTCTCTCTTGTCTGACATGAGGTAAGTAGCCTTTCTGTGCCATGATGTTCTGCCTCACCCCAAGCCCAGAAACAATGGAGGTAGCTAACCACAGACTGAAACTTTTAAAACAGCCAAAACAAACCTTTGGTTAAAGTTTTTTATCTCAGATATTTGTCAGTAATGGAAAGTGAATATACTACTACTACATATGCAAGTACCCATCAAGTTTATGTAATGTTGAATTTTACAAAACTACAAACATTGGATCATTCAATATATTAAAGGTTATATCTAATCGTTCCCCTAAAGCATGTGTTCCTAAGTGGAGCTTTTGGAAGATGGGTGGAACAAGGGTATGCAATACTCATCACTGGATCAGTTCACTGATGGGCATCTAGCTGGGTGTGATGTTAGAAGATGAAGCCTGGTGAGAAGAGCTGGTTTACTGGTTCACTGTAGGCATGATACATATACACTACCTCCCTTGAGCATGTACTACTTTCTGCCTACTTTACCATAAGCTCTTTCTCATATCCCATTCCCCTTTGCCATACTGCTTTGCCTTGAAGACAGCAAACTGTTATACTAAGATGCTAAAAATTAAAATAATTGATTAAAAGATAATTAACACAAATAGTTACTTAAAAAGATAGTTATTAGTAATATTGTCATTCTGTACTGAGCTCATTACCCTAGTAACCAAGCACCAACCACATAGTTATAAATTAACTGACCACGTCGTTCTGCTGTTCTGTAATGCGTCATCCCCCCCACCTTCGTGACCTGTGTGCTATGTCAACTTTTGTTCCCCTTGTAAGAGACAAATGATGCTGTGTCAACCATTGTTCCCTTTATGAGAGACAAATGTTCCTGAAATTGGCAGACCACGGGCTATGAATTGGCTAACCACCCACTGTGAAATGCCTCTGACCTCAAGCAAAGGGGAACAAAGGCCTACCTTATTTCTGTTTCTCATCACTATGTACTTAATGATCAATGAGCTAATCATAAATGAACTACAAATATCAGTCAAAACTCTAACTCAGTTGCACAGATTTGCAAATTCCATCTGCACTGTGTTGCTGGGCCAGCTAAAATAAAAGCGCTTCTTTTAAAAAAGACGTCTTGCCCCGTTTTTCATCATGGGGCCTTGTTTTTTGAGTAGAGTACAACATTTGGGGGCTCGTCCGGGATTACATGGGGACCTCTCCCCACATTTTTTCACCGATCGATTGGCTTGAAACATCTGTAAGTATTTGGATCTTTTGTTCTTTGTAATTTGAGTGCGCACCTTTAAAGTTGCAGAGGAGTTTGGCTGGCTCCTTCTGCACTGGAGCGGGACGCCCTCTGGGACAGGGCTTCTAGCCCATTTGTGATTTGGGATTTTTTATCCATTTGGTTTTGTGCTTGGTATATTTTTACAGTGGAGCCATTTGTTCATTTAAATCTGTTACCTCAGTACTAACATTTAGATTTCTTTTTTCTCTTAAACTACTGTTGCAGGTTCCATGTGGCTTATTGGACTTAAGGGTCATAATAAAAATTTATTTCCCTTTAGGTCGCTAAACCATGGACAGAAAATCCTTTGTTTGTGTCTTTAATGTTGGTCTTGTCTTTTGTGGTGCCTTGTTTAATGTTTTAGTCCTCAACTGATTATGTACAACCTTGGCATGCCTTTAAAAGTGTTTTTCTGGTTAAAATGTAAATATATATATATATATATATATATATATATATATATGTTTATGGTTTTTAAAATCATATTGGCTTTACCAAATAAAGCCATGTCATACTGTTATTGAGCCAGTTTACAAAGTTACAGTTTTTAAAATGCAACATTTTAAGATGGTAAAAAGACATACAATGATTTAATATATTTTAGACTACTAAGAAAGTCACTTCAAGGATTTTGTTAAAAGTTTTAATGTTGTCTAAAAAGCTAGAAAAAAGGTAATTGACGGGTAATAAACAGAAACAGAAAAACAAAAAACAAATGTGTTCAGAATTTGACAGTATTGGATCAGCAAACTTTTACTACAAAATGTTTCCATTAAAATGAGATTATATTCTAAAAAGGGGAGGATAAACTGGAGCCCTTTGTCATCCCAAGTTTATATAATGGTAAAAAGTCAGTGTTGACCATATATAAAATATATTTTCCTATAAAAAATAAAAATTTAAAAAGGCTGTAATTCTCATTCCCATCCGTACTAGGAGCCATCAGCGTTCAGAATTGCTGGACTCCTCTTCCTGACCCCCCTTTTTTCTAAGGACCCTCAGGGCCTAATTTCTCTTTTGAAATTTGTCTTCCCAATTCATCACCCCACTTGTGATGACTGCCAGAAGATTCTGCAGGTTTTGTTTACAGTAAAAGAGAAAAAAATACATTCATGTTGTGGGATAAAAAACACTGTGTATTCCAAATAAAAACCTGTCCTCTGATCCTGAATGCAAGAACCGTGTTTTCTCTTTGTCCCGCCCCGATCGGACAACCAGAGGTAAGAAGGCTCCCGTTCAGTATCGCCAGTTGTTCTCAGAAGCCTTTAAGGGCTGCCAGAAAACCCACCAATTTGTCCAAGGTAACAGAGGTGAGACAATTAGATGATGAGGCCCCCTCGGGGTTTCTGGAGAGATTACTAGAGGCCTATTACATTTGTACACCTGTAGATCTGGTAGCACCTAAAAAAGGCAAGGGCCATTAATAATACCTTTGTAACTGTCCGCCCCTGATATTAAGCAAAAGTTGCAAAGACTTGAGAGATTTTAAAAAATGCCCCTCAGTTAGTATTAGAGTTTGCTTAAAACTGACTCTTTCCTCCCAGCTGGTGCAAGCCATTCAACAGATTCCAGTTCCTGTGACTAAAAAGCAAATATAAAAATTTCTAGGAGCCATAAGATATTGCCTGCTTTAGATTTCAGACTCACGAGACCAGGCTTTTCAGCAATTCAAATCAGCCTTAACAAAAGCTCCAGTTCTGGCTCTGTCAAAGTTGCAAAAACTTCTTTCACTCTATGTTGATAAAAAACAAGGGATAACAAAAGGAGTACTGACCCAGAGTTTAGGACCATGGCAAAGGCCTATTGCCTATCTTTCCAAGAGACTTGATAATGTGACAGCCCAATAGCTGCCTTGCCTGTAGATGATTGCCTTGGTGGCCCTCCTGGTGAAAATGGCCCAAAAGTTGACATTTGGACAAAAACTTTTAATTATCTCCTCTCATTCAATGGAGACTCTCATCAAAGCTTCACCGGACAGATGGCTGCCTATCAGGCATTACTTCTGGATCTGACTACCATCAGTTTCAAGGGGACAGTGTCTTTAAACCCAGATACTCAGCTGCCTGATGATGACCTCTCCTTGCCCCTCTGATCATTTCATGGGGCTTCGACCAGACTTGACAGATGAGCCACTGTCCGGAGTTCCATCATATTTCTCTGATGAAAATAGTCACACCTATCAAGGTAAGCAGGTCGTGGGAGCCGCTGTCACAGACTCTCAGATTCTATGGGAACAAACCCTGGAGCCAAAAACATCAGCCCAATGGGCTGAACTAATTGCCCTCACTGAGGCCCTCAAGTTGTCAGACTGATAGCAGATATGCATTTGCTACTGCCCATCTTCATGGGGTCATTTACTAGGAATGAGGTTCATTGACTTAAGGGGGCCAAAAGATAAAAATGCTCCCCAAGTTTTGGATTTGTTAGCTGCCATTTGGATGCCAAGGAATATGGCTATTAAATAATCTAACAGACGCAGCTACCCAAAAAGCAGCCACAAAATCAGTGGGGATTGAGACAATCCCGGCATTGCTACTGATTCCATCCACTCTGTTAGAGCCATTTTGCACTCAAAAAGACTTACATTTGGCAGCTCAACTTCAAGCAAAGTCTGATATCCCTGGGGGCTGGTACCAACTGCCTGATAATTGAGTCCTCCTCCCCGAGGCCTTGAGATAAAAACTCATCCAACAAGCTCATCAGTCCACTCACATGGGAGGATCAAAACTCGCTGCTCTTTTTGAGATCATTTCTTTATTCCTCAGTTATCGAAGCTTACTCCAGTTTGTGAGCCTTAGAGGCCCTCAGTGCCAGTTGGTAAACCCTAAGCAACCAGAACAAATGAAAACCACTTGGTATCATGGGACTATGCCTAAAAAACATTGAGAAATAGAGTTCACAAAAATAAAAAAGCCTGGACTTTAAGAAAATGAGTACTGGTAGATAGCTTTTCCTACTAAGTCTTGAGTCAGCCCTGATAGCAGTTTCCCCAATTTGGCCTCCCTTTATCCATGGGGTCTGACAATGGCCCGGCTTTTATAGCCCAGATAACTCAAAAACTAACCCAAGCTTTGCAGATTGATTAAAAACTCCATTGTGCTTACCAGCCTTAAAGTTCAGGACAAGTAAAAAAGATAAACCAGACTTTAAAAATGGTAATAACTAAGATGGCATTAAAAACTGGTGAGAACTGGGTGAGTCTCCTTCCTTTTGCCCTCTTGCGTGCACAATGTACCCCCTATGTTACAGTTGTTTCCACTTTAATGTTCTATGTGGGAGACCTCCTCCTCTTATTCCTAAGATTTCTGGAAAAAAAAATTAGCTGATCTGGCTAATCAAATCTTGTTAAGTTCCTCCAGGCCCTTCAGCTAGCTCTGACTTCCATCCACCAGTTATTCTGAGAACAACAACCTCTGCCTTCAGCCCATCCTGAGGATGAACGTCCTGCAGTAAAACCTAGGACACTACTCATCAAGAGACATCACCGTGAGTCTCTCAAACCATGGTGAGAAGACCCTTACACCGTGGTCCTCAGCACTCTGACTGTCATCAAAGTCACAAAAAAGCCTGCCTCGATTCATCATTGCCACCTCAAGCCAGTTCTGGTCTCTGACAGCAACCAACCTACAGATAAGTGGACTGTTGTTCCCTCCAAGGATTCTTTAAAGCTTAAGATTGCCAAATGTATCTGATAATCTTGTTCTTAAGTGTTATTCCTTGTGGAGACCCCAAGGAGATACCTTATAACCCTCTGTTTAAAACTTAATTACTGACTGTTTCACTGGTAAATTATCGGTAGCCAATGCTACTGTCTATGAGATAATTAAGATAGATTTATGTTCCCTATTAGATAACATCCCAGCAAAAATTAGACAAAAAAATGTTGTTGGGTTTGCATGTCATCCTGCCTGATTGGTTGCTGATAGAGAATTACAGGGACCTATGTATTAAAAAAAAAATTACAGTCCACTGGCTTGTATCTTTGCCCCCAAAACCAACAGCCAGCCTCTGATCATAGGTGTTCACAGTCCGTAGAGACGAAATATTTTTGTAGACATTGGGGTTGAAAATTTGTATCTCCTTGACAGAAAAATAAATGTGGTCATTACCTTTTTTCCTCACTCTGGAGACCCCATCTTCTGTTCTCCTCCACTAGACTTCCTGCTCCTGAGACCTTTTTACCCTCTGCAATTTCTGTGTCATGTCTAGCCCCTTCTTGCCTCTGGACATTGCTTATGGCAAATCAACTTTTAAATTCCTCTACAGATGACACCTTTTGTTGGTGGGATGCTAAGCCCCTGCTCACACTGGACAATGTACAGGGTGCTCTAAAAATCTGTGTTTACTCTGCTTCCTACTCCTTGCACACTTCCCCTTATGCTGCACTCTGTAATCCTACCTCTCCAGCTTTGATTTATACTTTTTCCTATCCTGCTAATCAACACCTTGTTGCTCCCAATGGAGCCTGGTTTGCCTGTACTTCTAATATAACTCCTTGTTCCATGTATCACCTGTTCACCCAGTGCCCTGAGCTTTACATATTAGTCCATATCTTTTCCCAACTATATTGGTACTCTAGAGATAATGGTAAGAGTCACTTGTTCCCTAGCTTTGACTTAAAGAGTCCAGTAAGAACAAAAAAAAAAATCCTGTATTATTACCTGTATTACTAAAAATTGAGATAACAAGGTCAATAGGTTTAAGAGTGTCCAGCCTAATAGTCAAAAGACCAAAATTATAGACACTTACATGCACTCATTGACCAAGATTTAGCAGCCCTTAGTGACTCTGTCTCCAAATTAGACGATTCTTTAAGTTCACTGACTGAGATGGTTTTAAAAAACCAGTGGGGTCTAGATCCCCTGTTCCTAAAGGAAGGAGGCCTTTGTCTGGCATTAGAAAAAAAATTGTTGTTTGTATGCCAATCATTCTGGGGTTATCAGACAAAATATGGCCATCCTTAAAAGGTGGCTACAGAAATGAAAACAAGCCAGACAAGCTAAACAAAATTGGTTTAAACAATGGTTTTCTCTATCTCCCTCGTTGACAATGTTAATCACAACAGCCTCTGGACCTCTGTTAATCTTACCACTTGTTTAACAATTGGACCTTACATTATAAACAGATTAGTAAATTATGTCAAAGACCAGGTTCAAACAATAAAACTCATGGTTTTAAGGACACAAGTTTATAAACAAATACAACTGCTTAAAAATTCCATGAGCCAAAGATTTGGATCACTGACAAAAATCAGTGGGGAATGTTATATTAAGATGCTAAAAATTAAAATAATTGATCAAAAGATAATTAACAAAAATAGTTACTTAAAAAATAGTTATTAGTAATATTGTCATTCTGTACTGAGCTCATTACCCTAGTAACCAAGCACCAACCACATAGTTATAAATTAACTGACCACGTCGTTCTGCTGTTCTGTAATGCGTCATCCCCCCCACCTTCGTGACCTGTGTGCTATGTCAACTTTTGTTCCCCTTGTAAGAGACAAATGATGCTGTGTCAACCATTGTTCCCTTTATGAGAGATAAATGTTCCTGAAATTGGCAGACCACGGGCTATGAATTGGCTAACCACCCACTGTGAAATGCCTCTGACCTCAAGCAAAGGGGAACAAAGGCCCACCTTATTTCTGTTTCTCACCACTATGTACTTAATGATCAATGAGCTAATCATAAATGAACTATAAAAATCAGTCAAAACTCTAACTCAGTTGCACACCTTTGCAAATTCCATCTGCACTGTGTCACTGGGCCAGCTAAAATAAAAGTGCTTCTTTTAAAAAGGACATCTTGCCCCGTTTGTCATCTTGGGGTCTTGCCCCATTTTTCATCATGGGGCCCTGTTTTTTGAGTAGAGTACAACACTAACTATGAAATGAAAACTGTACACTAGCAAAACTGAATAACTCTTCTCTATCCCATTCATATCAATTTTTTTTTCTTTTGGATTCTTGTTCTAATTGATTTGTAGTCTTTATATATTCCAGACATTAATGTTTTGGGTTAGAAATACTACCTGATCTGCAGTTCCTCTTTTAACTTACTTTATGAATTTTTTGTCATATAAATTTACCTTATAGGTATAATGCCTTATTACATAGCTATGACTTAAGGTGAAACAGTTGTACAGAAAGAAAAACAAGCTAATAAAATAAACAGAAAAATAGTATCAAAAACAGATGAATATATGTGGGATGCAATATGACAGAGACAGCACTGTAAGTTAGTGTAGTAAGGTTGGACTATACAAGAGATGACCCAAATATATGGTTAATGTTTACATTTTAAAATATCATTACATTACAAGATAAATTGCTATTAATTCTCATTAAAATACTTCCCATATTTTGAGTACATTTATCCTATCCTTCTTTTCACTTTCACAAGTAGTTCTGCAAGTCCTCTTTTGTGAGTAACTTTGCAAGATGTTGCAAAAAAATACAGTGACTGTTGATGCTGAGTGCTATCCAATGGAAAGCCAGGGTTATAAAAATATGGTGCATCCTCATTTGCTTCATTTACTGGTGCCGCACCATGTAACTTCTTCAAAATTAAAATGGCCACAAAAGGTAAATATTTTGAGTTGATTCAGGGACCTGAGGCAACTACACTGTGCAACCGAAGACTCTTATGAAAGAGGACTTCCCGAACTGTTTTAGGAAGTGATAAGAACAAGTATATTCAAAGTGGTAGAGAGTACTGGGAAAGGAATATATAGCAATTCACTATGTACCGTAACAATTTTTAAAAACTTAGTTGCCATAGTATCATACCTCATCTAATAAATATTTCTGGTTATAACTGGTATCCATATGAAAATACATTATCACCTTCTCCACACAAAAATTAATAACAAGTGAATTAACACCTTAATGTGCAAAATGAAGTTTTCAAAGATTAGAAAAAAACAGAAGTACTTACATAAGAAAAGTATATAGGATGTTTTCTCAATCACAATCATAAATACAAAGGGAAATACTAATAAATACAACCTCAAAATCCTACTAATTTGTCATATTTTACATGTACAATGAATACTATCTTGATATAGCCTGACAGCCTTAACTGCGCTATAATGCAAAGGGAAAAATATTCATGCTTTTTAAGTAGAATATTTACAGAGAACATATTTTTAATATACAGAATGTTATCACTAGTTTTAAATTCATTTAATAGGTTCAACAACCTAACTGCAAGTATCGCTAAAATTTAAATTTAAAAATATAATTCTTCATAGCAGTTAAAATTATTATGATCTCTGGAAGGCTGAAGCAAGAGACCTGGAAGTTGAAACCAGCCTGGGCAACTTACATAAAAACCCTGCTTCAAAATGAAAAATAAAGAACGATTTGGGATATAGCTCAGTGCAAAGATCCTGAGTGCAATTTCTAGAGCTACAAATAACGTATATAATATAAAATGTACAGAATGTGTTCTCGTATGAAAAACCATGCAAAAAACAATATATATTTATATAATTATTTTGGTGAGAATGTACACCTATTTAGCATCAAAAATACATTAAAATCATAGAAACAAAGGAAAAATTAAATGACAATTAAGTACAAATGATAGAATTATTGTTTTCATTTTGTTATATTTTTTACAATGAATAACATCAAAAATTACTTTTGAGGACTAAGTTCAAATAATTCTGACAGCAGTTTTTATAGAGCCACTGTTAATTCTTTACTAATCTAGTTGATTTATGGCATCTGAGAATATACTAATCACGCTCCAATGTTTGATTTCACTTAATTTCCACACAAACAGTAAGAGACTTTTTGTTACTCTCATATTTTAGGCTTAAGAATCATGTTCGGAATGGTTATGTGGCTTGTCCAGCTGTACAAGTAGTCGATTTTCCTATCAATAATCATAGTAATATAATCACCATCAATATAAAGATTGAAATATAGCTGCTAATAAGATTAGCAATGGCAAAACTAGATGAGGTGATTCAAAAAGTAGAACTGGTAATATAGTTGTTTGAAGAACATGGATCTATGCACTGGTAATCTAGATATCAAATACAAAATAATTCTAATGTCTCACCAGGTGATGCAGAATATGAAGCAATGATAAATGAAAAGAAAGAACACTGAGTATGCAATCAGAAAAAATCATTTTTAGGCTTCATCATGCCAATACTAGTCACAAAGAATTACTCTGGATTTTGTTTTTTTTTTTTTTTAATCTATAAACTAAAAGAGTAAGAAAAGTACCCATGTTGTCATGAAGATTTAAAATTTTATGTTTGACTGCCTAAAAACATGTGGCTAATCCAAATTCAAGATTGGTTCATTTAGTTTCTAAAGCTTTCATTTGTGGTAAAGGAACACTCTCGGTGTCCCATAAGATTCTTTAATTCACATTTATATTTATAGCTTCCTATGCAACTGTGATACTTCCTATTTTATATTTACTACAAGGACACATGATATAGTGATTTAATAAACACAACAGAAAACAAGATGGTGTGAAGTAAAGAAAATAAACTTTGAAGTCAAAGCAATTTGAATTTAAATCAGACTCACCAAACTTCAGGTAGTATGCTACTGTCTCTCTCTGAGCCAATATATTCTCATCCATCAAAGGGAAATATTACCATCTATTTCGCAAGATTCTTGTAATAATCAAATAAGATGACTTATATGAAGTTTATTTGCTACATTTAAAAACTTGCTTTCTAGGTATTCTTATTATGCTTAACCAACCTTATAATGTGCAATCCTTTGTGATTTGAATCGCAGAACCACTCCACATATTTGACAAAAGTTATCTGTAAAATGTTCAGGCATTTTCTCTTCACTCCAAGTGGTACCTATGAACAAAGTAAAGGGAAGTAAGACGACGTATCATATTAATGAATATTTGGACATATCATTTAATTCCTCAAATATGTATTATTTCTCTTCAAATCTGAGTGCTTCTGAAGATATAAAAATAGTTTGTTTCCCAAGTATGCAATTTTATATACAAATATTAAGTTTGCCTCTATGTCTAATGACACAAAAAGTTATATTCATTTAGGATGGTAATCCTGTATATATAGATAATATATACAGGAACATCAGCAACTTCATGAGCTTCACAGACTGATTTGGATAATCAATAATGAAAGAATTAAAAACCCCAGCCTTGATATTGTGCTTTTTATGGCACAAAATCCTAAGAAATGTATTGTTTTAAGACTGTCACTTAAATATGGAGATATAATTCCCGTGTTACTCAAAAGTCACAGGGAACCACAAATCACCTTTGTCCATGAGGGCAAACATCTTGTATTACTGTACAACTACTAGGGCATTCATTTGGCTAAATAAATCTCATATATAAGTTCCCCCAATGATATCATGTTCATGCTATAGTGTTTTTCACTGTAGTAAGTAACACATGCCAAATATTTTGTATTTACATTTAAAGTCATCACTTTATCTGAAGTCCTTAATAGCTTCACTATATTGTACCAAAGGTTAGCAGTTTATCTAAAGGATATAAATCACAAAATATCAAAATTTTGCTTATTATTTGGTTATTTGTATGAATGAATTAATAACACATACACTTTTGTGAAAAGATGCCAAAATAAGATGTAGAATATAGCACATATTTAATTTCAAAATTAAATATATGCACATATGTACAAATAAAATTATGAATGATATAAACTAAATTAAAAATTATTAACTGTGGGAAGTGACAGAAGGATTAATGAGAGAAAACAACTATTTTCTCTCTATACAATTGTCTTAATTTTGCAAAACACATATGAGTTTTTAATTTAAAATGATCAGAATAGATATCTGCAAGATGGTAGAATAGTGTTCTTCAGTGCTTGTCCTCCCGTAAAATCCTCAATTTGAAAAACTGTTCATCCATGAAAATACCTTGACAAGCACTAATGAAACAAGGGAAGTGATTACAGCTCTTGGGTACACCACAGAAATAAGGTACACTGAGAAGTATAAGAAGCTCAATTTGACGTTATAAGTATCACCCCTGCCCAAATCCCAAGTGACACAGCATAAAAAAAATAACCTATGGCTGAAGGAAGAAGAGGGAAGAGAGAGCCAGACTTTGTCTTAAAAGCCAACACTAAGTCTGCCCACACCAGTAAAACTCACCCCAGTGAAACCTAACAGGAAGCAGGTCTCCACAGCCCCAGCCCATAGACTGGCACCTGCAGACTGAGCCTCCATTCTTGTTCTGGTGTCAGTCTAAATTTATTACTTCAGGCTGAAGGTCTGTGCAACAAACTCAGTCTCCAGGTTGCTCCAATGCCAGGTCCACCTCTGTGGCCTTAGACGCTGGACTGCCCTCAGCACTATCCAGGCCTCCACCACAGCCTCACGATTTAGGCCAGATCTAGAATCAGGCTGACTCCTGCAGCCCTAGGTATCAGGCTCACATGCATGGACCCAACCCTCAAGCCAGAACCTGTAATTATAGGCTGTAGGCCTGTACTCACTGCCTGAGCTGTTAAACATGCCCCAGTGTCGGCCAAGATCCTGTAGCTCTAGTGCAGTTCCTACAGTCTCACCTTCCAGTTTAGTCCCTATAGCTCCATTCTCCATAAGATGAGGGTCCAGGGCTGTTCCACTAGATTCTAGTGCTATCCCCCATAGATCCAGGATTTAAGACTACTTCTGTGTACCCAGATACCAGACTGACCCCTGAAGCTCCAGGATTTAAGTTTACCTTTGTTGATTTAACCTCTATGTCAACACAACCAAACTTTACAACAACATCAGAAGTCCCAGCCTTTAGGGTAGGCTCAGTGGTTCTAGGCATCCCATTAACATATATGATCCTAGGCTCTAAATGAGCCCCTGCAGACTCTGGCTATATACTGGCCACAGTACCAGTCTGATTTTGGAGCCTTAGTTGCCAAAGGACTCATATTTTAAGCATTCTCTAGACTACTAAGAGCCTAGACCCACCCTAGTAGATCCTAGATCCAGGCTGGATGCCTTAAATTAAAGTTCTAAAACCAGTCCAGAAAACTCAGTGGTCCAGTGGTCCCAGGTACCAGCCCTGCCTCAGACTCAAGCCTCACCCTGCAGTCCTAGATTTAGGGCCCAACACTGGGTAAGTTTCTTTGGGATCAGGTTTCTAGCTAGCTTGTGTAGGCACAAGATCCAGGCCTGCCCTTGTGAATCCAGGCTTGAGGACCATTCTTGGAGACCCAATCAGCAGGCTTACCATGCCAGATTCAGACTTCAGACCTAGTCCTGAGGACCAGAAGCCGTGCCTGGATGTCTGATGATCTGGGTACTGGTCAGATTTCTAAGGAAGGAAGAAGCAAAGCTCTCCTGAGGACCGTGTCAGATGGTCTGACTAAAATCTCTGGGCAAGCTGACTGGTAAAGAGCTTTCCCTAACAGAGCAAATCTGCAAAAACTCTAGATTAAATACCTACTTTGTCAAATGTGGTGCTATCAATGTAAGGTGACAGGAAACATGAAAAACCAGGGGAACTTAATATCACAAAAAGAACACAATTTCTTAGCTAACTAAAAAGAAATGAAGATATATTAACTTTCTAATAAAGAATTCAAAATAACTTTTAAAGAAGCTTAACAAATCCAAGAAAATATAAAATTCAATGAATTAAGAAAGCATTACTGAGCCAGGCGTGGTGGCTCACGTCTGTAATCCCAGCACTCGGGAGGCTGAGGCAGGAGGATCGTTGTGAGTTCGATGCCAGCCTAGGCTATAAAGTGAGCTCAAGGCCAGCTTGAACTGCACAGCGAGACCCTGTCTCAAAAAGACAAAAAAAAAAAAAAAAAAAAAAAAAAAAAAAGAAAAGAAAAGAAAAGAAAGCATTAGTGGCAAAAATTAGATATTTTACACACAAATAAAAAATTATCAATAAAAATCAGTTCTGGAGTTGAAAAATATAATGAAATGAAAACTACAACACAGATCAGCATCAGCAGACCAGATCTAGAAGGCTAGAAGCAAAAGAAACTTTGACTTCAAAGGTAGGTTATTTGAAAATATAGACAAAGCAGAAAAAGAATGAAAACAAATGAAGAAAGTTTTGGGGACTGGGTATGGTGCTACCTGTACTCCAAGCACTTGGCAACCTGAGGCAGGAGGATCTCTATGAGTTAGAGGCCACCTTGTCCTACATAGTGAGTTCAAGGCCAGCTGGACCTAACAAGACCCTGTCTTAAAAACAAACAAACAAATAAAAAAGAAAGACAAGCTTGCAGATTTACAAAATAACATCAAAAGAGAAAATGCTAGGATTAAAGAAATTCATGAAGAAGAGAGAAAAGGACAACGTGTTAAAAGTTTATTTAAAGAAAAATAGAACAGTTTCCAAATTTGGGGACAGATATAAATATCCAGCTACAGAAAGACAAACTGTCTCCAATGAAACCCAAGTGAAACAAAATTACTTCTAGATATATTATAACCAAACTATCGAAAATTGAGGACAAATAAGAGAATCCTGAAAGCAGAAAGAGAAAAGAAAACACAAAAAGGAGTTTCAAATTACATGAGTCTCATAAAGGCTATATGTAGAGTTCTCAGCCAAGACTACAGACCAGAAGAGGATGGGATGTTATATTCAAAGTGCTATTGGAAAAAGAAACGTCAGGCAGGAGGCAAGAGGATTGCCATATGCAGCAAAGCTGTCCTTCAGAAATGAAGAAGAGATAAAGACTTTCCAAGACAAACAAAAGCTGAAGGAGTTCATCTCCACCTGTGCTACCTTACATGAAATGGTAAAGGGAATACAAATTTCAAGAAAAAAGTGCATGAAAATATATGAAAGAAAAAACACTGTCTGGTAAAAGTAAGTGCAAATTCTGGTATTATAATGGTGGTATGTACACTTCTTGTATCTTTAGTAGGAAGGTTAAAAGACAAAACTGTTAAGAACAATGACGTAACTAGTAATTTAAGGGATATATTGTATAAAGTGAATATGTAATTGTGACATCAAAATATAAAATGGTGGGGGGAGGTAAAAGTGTAGCTTTAAATGATAAAAATTGTTAGCTTAAAATAGAATGTTGTAACTGTATTTTTGTAAATACTAACCACTATTTTTAAAAAAAATCAATAACAGACACATAAAAAAATCGAAAAGAATGAAAGTATAGCCACAGGGGGGAGGGGGGAAATCAACCACAAAAGATATATAAAAACATGAAAAAAACAATACTATGACATTATTAAGTCCTTAAATCAATAATAACCTGTATGTAAGAGGGGTTAAATTCTCAATCTCTAAACAGAGTGGCTGAATGGATTAATAGAAAATCAAGACCCAAATATATGATGCTATAAGAGATTCACCTCATATAAAAGGACATCTGTAGAATGTGAAAGGATGGAAAAGATATTCTGTGCAAATTAAACCCAAAAGTTAGCAAAAATAATTTTTACTTAAAACGTATGTTACTCAGATATATTGGCACATGCCAGTATCCCAGCACTTGGGAGGCTGAGGCAGGAGGATTGCCCAGGGTTTGAGTCCATCCTGGGTTATATAAGTAAGTTCAAGGCCAACAAAACAATACAAACAAACAAAAACTTATGTTACACACCTTCAACTAAGCATAATTTTCAAAACACTCTACTGAAAGTGTAACACTGGCTGGTAAACGTACACAGACAAATTCAAATACTCTTTTTTAAAAATTTTTTTTTATTTAACTTTTTATCGGTACTAGGGATCGAACTCACTACCGCCTGCTTGCAAGGCAGGTTTTTATGCCGCTGAGCTAAATCCCCAGCCCCCAAATTCAAATACTCTAACCTAAGACTAAGAAGTTATTTTAAATTACATGTTCAACATAAGAATGACTAGTTAGAAACACATCAGAAATGACTTCATGGTTACAATTTAACCCTAAAAATTGTCGTATTACTTCTGAATTAATTTTGAGATTATTTGAAAATATGACTAATTTATTTTTGACCCTACAAAGGAAAAGGGGCAACAAATAAGTATTTCAGGTCTTCCTGTTTTAGAATAATTATGTGTAATGTGAGCATAGTGTTATAATCTTGAGCTTCCTATTAAAAATATTTAATAATAACAACAACTGAATATTATTTTTTGGTGGAAACATAATGACAGAAGTATTTATTTAAAAGCTCAGAGTATCACACATTTCAATAAAGGGTAAATGATTCATAAAATTTTGCACTTCTTTCTCTTTTGATCAACCCTGAATTCTAAGTTTCCCCAGTGGTAGTATAGCTTACAACTGACACTCTAATTGGTTGATGCCAAGGCTGATATTTACTCCATTATTGATATTCCAGATAAGTTCTATGAAGCTCATGAAACTACTGGTGCCCCTACAACTTTTCATTGTAATAGTATTACCTAGAATTAATGATTCATTTCCTTAAAGTCTTGGCCAGTTTTTATCAAATATTGTAATATTCCAAAATCTCAGTAAATAACTGAGATGATCTTCCCAGTAAATAACTCATTCATGTCAATTCTGGGTAAGGTACTAGAGTCATGGTTCCTATTTCAATGTACATAAAAGGATCTGGTTCTTAAATAAACTCAAATACGTTTGTATCTATTCAAATTTTCATCCTTCGTGGAATTTTTTTTTCTTTATCAGTGTTTCACATCAAGTTCATCTGTATAACTTTTCAAAATAATACATCCTGAATCAAAATAAAAATCTGTGACTGATTCATTTCTTACCCAGTGATTCTAATGACCATCATTGTTTGACAAGGCAGGGTCAGACTCTTAACATAATGCCTATCAACATTCATTTGATGAATAAGGAGAACTACATAAAGGTGCTGTCATCTATAGTGTTACTTATCAAGATAAATTATACTTACTCTAATGTGTAGAGGTTTTGGAAGGAAGAAAATATTCCTTGGCGTTATTTTAATTCTCCTTATTTTACACCCAGAAATCTGAGTTTTTAAGCAAACTCCTTAGGAGTATAATTGGGTGTGATTTCTTATGACTGTCAAATGAATGGTCTAGTTTAACCTTTCATTATAGTAGTTCTGAACCATGGCTGCACATTAGAATAATAAAATAACACAGCAATTTTCAGGCTCAATCTCACATTAATCAGAATTAATCAGAATCTGTGTGACTGGTTCAGTTGTTTTTTGTTTGTTTATTGAATCTTCTCAGGTGATTTCATAGTGAAGCTTGAGAGCAAGGACTATCTTTTTAGGAAATTGTTGAACTGAAATCTGTTTTCCTGGACAGCAGGTCCTCAAACTTTAGTTTATATCAAAATCTACTGGAAAGCTGTTAAATGAAATTACTGCACCCTGCCCCGAGAATTTCTAATTCAAGTGTTCTGGGATGGGGCTAGTCTTAGTCATTGCTGAAACACAATGCCTAAACCCCACAATTTAAAGAAACAAAGGTTTATCTCAGCTCAGAGTTTGTAGATGTCAGTCTATAGTTTGCTGGCTCCAAGGCAAGGCAGCATGGTAGAGGGGCGTGGCAGAAAAGAAACAGTTCATAGAATGGCAAACAGTAAGCAGAGAGATGGATCCAAGGAAGAGGGAGGGAGTTACAACTTTCCAGGCCACACTCCCTGGGACCCACCTCCTCTGACCAGCCTTTACCTCCCAAATCATATTTAGCTATAAATGATCCAACCACCTCCTATGAGGTTTTGATAAGACATCTGGATATAAGTTATACCATTCTGCCTTGTTCCCCAAAAGACTTATGTACATCTCTTTATGCAAAACGCATTTAGTCCATGTATAAAAGGGTTGCCAAAGTTTTAATGCTTACACCACTGCTAAAAAGTGTAAATTCTGTTTTCTCTGAGATGTAAGGCAAAATCTTAGCTGTAACTCCCTGTGAAAATGAAAAGAAAGTTAAACACTTCCAACATACAGTGGTACAGGGATAACATTCCCATTCTAAATGAGAGAAATAAGGGAACAGAAAAGAACAGGACCAAGCAAGAGTGAAATGAAGTGAAGCAGAGCAAATATTAAATCTTGTAGTTCTATGTCCAGCACTTTGGGCAAACTGTGGTAAGATGGGAACTTGAAGGCTTGTGCAGCCCTGCCTCTATGGCACTGCTGGTGATTATAGCCCTCATGATCTCTCTTTGGCTGGCTCTGCTCACTCTTTTCAGCTTTCTTCAGATGTTGCATGTTCCTGTCTTTCCTAACATCTTGGGGTTTCCACTATACTTTTGGCTTCACCCTCACATCTTCACACAACACACTCTTAGGATCAAAATTCCTGGCCTCTAATCCCTGTTTCTGAAATCTGGGTGAAAGCTTTCCTGATCCCATAACTTGCATTTTATAAAGCCAGCACCATGTGGATGATGCCAAGGTCTGCCACAAGCTGGATCAATAGGTGAATCCTTGTGTATCATCCTGGTGGGTAGGAGAGGCCTTCCAGAGGCCTTGAGTACCTGAATGGCTGAGCATAGTAAACTGAATTATAGTAACTGAGAATCAATTTTCATTCCCTATGCTGCTTCCATTCTGGAGTACATTGCCCTGGGTCTCTCTTGTCAATGCAAAGTCTTTTAGTATTACAATTTTGAAAATGGGAAGGGTGGGGCCTTACTAGTTTCACGTGTTCCCTCAAGGCATTTTTTTCTAATTTCCTTTTGTAAAGTACTTGACTTCTTTTTAATTTTTTTCCAGCAATCAAGGTCTCCTCTGCTCCAACTATGCAGTCCCCTACTTTAGGGAAATTTCCTTTGTGGCCAAACACAATACTTTTAAAATCATTAAGGTGTGCCTTTTGTTTTTGAGTCTCAAGATAGAGCTCGATAAAAGCCCCCAGGTATAGCCATTCCATTGCCTCAACTAAGACTGCTCTGAAATTTCTTCTGCCAGACTAGTCTGCTACTCTTAATCTCAGTCTCTTGCAAAATCGCTGGATGTGAGAAAAATGCAGATAAATTTTCTGCCAGAGCATAACACATGTGGAGTCAGTTTTTCCCAACTGAAACCTCTTGAGCATGAACTTTAAATGCTACACAACTGTCAACATTCTGGTCTTCTGATCTCGGACCAGAACTTCTCATGAAGTTCAGCTCTTAGAACTCTAGAGTTGCTTCTTCAGATAGCATTTCCAGAATTTTCCAAACTCTTCCCACAAGACAATTCCAAAAGCTTCTGAACTACATGATCCAGCAATGTCAAAGCAATGACCCTACTACTCTGTTACCAAGGCAGGGTGAAATGGCAGAAAGGCAAAGCAGAGGAAAACAGCTTATGACATAGCTGTCAGAATGCAGAGAGACAGATAAAGGGAGAAGAGAGGGAGATATAACCTTCCAGCCACACCCCAGTGACCCACCTTCTATGAGCAGGCTTTACCTCCCAGCATTATATTTAGTTATATGCCATAATCACCTCTCCAAAGCCCCATCCCTCCAAAGCATGTAAGGCTTTTGTGGAACATTTGGATAAAAACCATAAAATGGCCTAAAAATTGTATTTCTAAAAAGTTCCCTGGTTGTATTGATGCTATTGATTCAAGGGCCATATTTTGACAACTGTTGTCCTACAGTTTCCATTTTAATTTCTTGAAGATATGGTAAATATAATTCCTCTTGCAATGTTTCTTTGGTACTGTAAGAGAATTATTATACCCTTTATACTTTCCTATTCCTTTACTCCTTTTGTGAATCAGTCTTGGATCATTCTGATAGCATGAGTTCTATTCTTTTTAAAATTTGTCTAAAGTTCTGCCATTCATAAATTTTCTTCAATACATTCCCTTAATAGGGTCACAATAACAGCATACAAGTAAAATGCAGTAAATACCTTCTTTTCAAGGTGTGGTTAAAAAAAGCCAGAATTTGTCATTTCAACCATTTTAAACCATACTGTTCAGTAGTATTCAGTAATTCAAATTTATATATTGAATATTTATCTATTAATGTAGACTAAAATAGGTTCACAAATTTTGATGGTCACACCATCAGCTGTCATACACAGCCAACTTTTGACTAAAATATATGTTTCCATCTCATCTGGAGGTGATTAAACTGCTTTTCCAGGAGAGGTATACAGACAGAAATTTTGCTGAACTCCCAAAAGAACTCAGTATATACTTAGATTTCATCTTGTCCCACTTACATTTTATCATTAGATTCACCTAATTATTTCATTATTTTAAGATCTTTTTTGGATCCTAAATTTTTCATCAAGAATTTTCCAAAGTGGCTTTCTAAACTAATTAATTAATTAATCTATTTCTCACAGGTCACTCTATGCTGCCAATTCTCCTTAGCTGGATTTCCCCTAATTTTGTCATGAATATGACATTTTTATTTTGTCTTTTTTCCTTTTTATTGGTACCAGGTATCAAACTCACGACTGCCTGCTTGCAAGGCAGGCGCTTATGCCACTGAGCTAAATCCCCAGCCCCATTTGTCATGAATATGATGATAATTCTTTTCCAATAATAATACCTGAAGCTTAAAAATTTAAAAGAGTTTTCTCAGAGTCACAAAGTTAGTAAGCATCAAAGCAATGATTGAAATCTAAGTCTGCCTAAGACCCTGATATCCAGTTATTTTTTGTTTTTAATACGCAGTTCTTAGAATGTCCAAAGTCTTGAATTACAGATTTCCTTTCTAGGATTGGCATTCATAAGAAACATGCATGATTCACAAGAGATGGCAAAGAACTGTTTCTTTACAGCCATTTGCTTTCAGTCCCACAACTTGAGAAATGTTATTTGAACTCTCAAATGATTGAAGTATCTTACACGCATGTATGAAAATGTCACAATTATGTTCATTATTCTGTGTAATTAATGTACACTAATTTAAAAAATGTTCTATAGTCAATTCTAAAAGTGAGAGCGTAAACTGGTGATAGTAATTTTTCAGCCAGTATCAGGTCAAGGAGAAAGTCTGATCTCAGGGAATAAATGTTAAATTACAGGTCAGGTGATCAAATGATATTGGCTGTGAAGAAGCTGTCTGGGCAAGAAATTAGTATTTACTAAGCGTTCACTACATGCCCTGAACCAGTGTTCCAGCAAAGAATTGGGATCTAGGAACTGACTGTGGTAGGAATGGGAGCCAACATAGCTGGAGAAACCTGGAAGTTTATATCTTTCCTGTTTTCTTTTCTTTTTCAAACTATTCCCATGCTTTTTCTTTTAACTCATTAGAATATTAAACAAATGCATTTTCATCCATTGTTTGTTGAATGTCAACCTATACTGTAATAATTTTTACTTCTTAGACCAGTAAAAACTGTGAAAGGCACCAGAATAAGAGAACGTATTACTGTGGTTATATGCTATTACATACTGCAACTGTATGACTAAGAACATACCACATTCTTTCAGATTTATATTTCTGAAGTTTCGTTTGTACTTGACTTTATACATTTTGTGGCGATCAGTGGGAAATGTATTTAAATAGGAATACATGAAGCAGAACTGTGAACAGATACTTACAGAGGACCTATCCAGAAGCAATCCTAGTTGCTTCTGGATAATATCACAAGGTACAAAACTGATTTCAATTTTTGAGCAGCTACACAGTCAATGTAGATTAAAGGTTATTTAAAAATCAAAAGGCCCACTGTCTCTGCCTAAATCTTCCATTATCTTCATTTTGTTGTCTATATCTTAATCCAAAAGTTGGTTTTCCCCAAAATACTTTTTTGTAAAAACGTGTACAGCATTTCTACTACAGAGTGCAGTGATTTATTTATTATGGTGAAAGGAAAAAACTGCTTTAGCAAAGTTTATATTTTGATTATTATTTAGGTGTAAGTAGTTTTTCTGACAATGAATACACAAAATTCATAGAAGATGTTCATGCATCTTTGAATCTAATTTTGTAAGAAATTAGGAGACCTAGGGTTGAAAATATAAATAAATTATACATTATAATATCAAATAACGATATACTAAACAGTGCAAAGTATGATTTTATTTCCTATCTGTAGCAAATAAACATCTTTGAACATGGTATGATAAATAACCCCTAGTTAATTTCAGGTATGTTATTTTAATATTTCTAGCTTAGTACTTCTGAAATATTTTTCTTTTCTTCGTATTTTTAAATGTTTATACTATGTAAGTATTAATTTAGAAAAGAGATATGGATAGCAAATCAGTATTTTATACTCAGAATCAAACCCAATTTACTGAAGCTTGGCAGTGAAACCTTAATGGCACAAGGGCATGCTCTCAAATATGGACTGAGATAAACGGTTCAAAACCTACTGGCATTTCTGGTACTAACTCATTCTTTACACTTTTAAAAATAAAACAAACTTAATGAGGAATATAAAAGTATTGTAAAAAAAACAAGGTTCACAGTGGGTGAATAGACTAAATCTGGTAACAGAGTGAGAGCTTAAATTGATAGGATATGGAAAAGATAAAACAAAACTAATGTTTAATGGGTATTTTTACACTCAGGGTAAAGAGGAAAATACTGCCTTGCTTTGTGATCATATATTTCAGGTTTTCAAACTACTAAAACGCAACATAACTTTTAGTTTGCTTTCCAGAAATCAGACACATCAGAATGTTTTTCAAGTAAAAAAGCAGAGGTGGAATACCTTAGGCTGTACTTGATGGAAAGATTCTGGTCAGAGTTCAGAAGACCAGAATGCTGATAAAAATGCTGCCGATAAAGACCAGGTTCAGAAATTTTCTGCTGGAAAGAACTGCATTAGCTGTTGGACTCCAGGAGATATATGTTATAGCTTGCAGAAAGTTATTTTTGCATTTTGTTTGTGTCCAGAGACTGCCTAAGACTGAGATTAAGGGTGACAAATTAATCTGGTAGAAAAAATTTCAGGACAGTCCAATGCTTTTCACTGAATCTACTAGAAGACAAAATAGCTAAAACATTTGAAGCTATGGGTGTAGGAAAGGACTTTCTCAACAGAAGCTCAACTGCACAAAATATAACAGGTAGAATCAGCAAACAACGCTACATCAAATTAAAAACCTTCTGTTTAGCAAAACAAACAACTAATAGGGTGAAAAGACAACCTATAAAATGGGAAAAATTTTTGCCAACTATTCCTTACACTGATGACTAACATCTACTATATATAATAAACTCAAAACAAGTAGACCACCTAAAATAAAAGACCCAGTCAAAGAATGGACAAGTGAAATGAATAAAGAATTCACAAAGGAAAAGGTACAAATGGCCAATAAATATATGAGAAAATGTTCTCTGGCCATTAAATAATAAATTAAAATAATATTAAGTTCCGCCTTACTCCAGAAAGAATGGCAATCAAGATATCAAATAGTAACAAATGCTGGTAAGGCTATAGTGAAAAAGGAGCCCTCCTACATTGTTGGTGGATTGTAAACTAGTACAACTATTATGGAAATCAGTATGGAGATTACTCAAAACTAAAATTATAAATTCCATATGATCCAAGTATTCTCCTACTGGGGGAATCAAAAAGTTTTGCGATATTGTACTGCAGCAACACATGCATACCAATGCTTACAGTAGCATAATTTATAACAGTTAAGTCCTAGAAGTAGCCTACATAGCCATCAACAGCCAATTGAATAAAGAAAATGTGGTATCTATACATATTGGAATACTACTTGGCTATAAAGGATGACTAGAAACATTTGTAAGAAAATGGATGCACCTGAAAAATACAATCTTGCTTGAAATAAATCAGATACACAAGTTTAAATACCATATGCTATCTCTCATTTCAGTAAGGAAACTACCATCAAAAAGATTAACATAGGATGGATAAAGGGAGATAGAAGAATGAATCGTTTGCAAATGGGACAAGGTCCAAGAGACTAAGGGTTGACATGAGTGGGAAGGTGTTATGGCCATGTCTAGATGTCACCTCAAAACCTCATTCAGTCATTGACTTTATACATTCATTGGTGGCTGAATCTAGAGTGTGTGATGCTGGGATAAAGGGTATGTGATTACTAAATCATTCCACTGATTGGTTTGGCACCATCCTCATCCTGGTAGTCTAGATAGAATATAAAAAGGGGCAAAAAGAAGCTGCTAAAGTCACTTGTTGGCTCCCTTGGTTGCTTTGCTACTTTCTGCCTGCCATGAATGTTTTCTCCTCTGTGATGTCTATCTGCCATGCCACCCTACCTTGAAGCCAGTTGATGATGGACTGAAGCCTCTGCAAACTGTGAACCAAATAAATATTTTCTCCCTCAACTTTGGATGTCAAGTATTTTTATCTCAGAGATAAGAAAAGTAACTAAGACAGTATTTAGAAACAGAAGTGATGCCTTTGTTCTGACAATACCTCACTATGTGGCTCAGGAGCCTTTGGAATCGGCTTGTGAGAAGGGAAGAATTAGGAAAGGTTTGGAGAGGAGTTTAAAATCAGCATAACTTGGGAATGTGGATATACCTCAGTGGCATAAGTGCCTGCCTGGCAAGTACAAGGTCCTGAGTTCGATCCCCAGTGCCAAAACAAAAAGAAATTAAATTAAAAAAATTAAAAAATAATTTAATGTTCATATTTCATAAAGAAGGAAGCATAAGGGACAGAAAGGTTATAGGAAACAAAGAATTAAGTTTACAGAAATAAAGGATTCCAAATTCAGATGTATTTCATTAAAAATTACTGTAGTCTGGGGAAAGGCAATAGTAATAGCAGAGGGATGTTCTTAAGTCAGTCATCTATAATTATTAATAGTAATGGCTCTCATTCTATACATTTGGACATTACTAAAAATATTCAAATCAACTTGTCCCAAATATATGTCTTTAATGTTATGAAAAATAAGGAATCACTTGACAGGAAACATTTTAGCCACAATATATGCTTTTAATGATATAAAAAATAAAGAAGCACTTGACAGGAAACTTTCTAATCACTGTGGCTGGATTGAGCCTACTGAAAATAGCTGTACTGTTATGAGAATGCCATTGATTTCTGCTTACAAAAATGCAACTGTGAATATTCAAATTATCATATGTGGAAGTGTCTTTAATACTATTAGATGATATTGGGAAATATAGGATTATATATATTTTTGTGACAAAAGTGTAGTATTTATAACTTGAGTCAGAAAAAATGAATTTGGTTATCCTTGCTTATAGAATTATAAGCCATACAAGATCTCTGATGAAGGGAATTAGAATATTATCGTATTTCTCCAGTTGCAGCAAAGAAATTTTATGTTTAATGAAATGTTTCTTAGATTACTCTGATAAGTTTAAATTTATTCCACTAAGATGACTCGAGATATAACTGGTTATATTTAATAAAATGAGTATTTCTTTGAATTTTAAAAAATGAAAACCAGAATTTTTATAAAAAATGTCTATTTTCGCCTCAGGACAATTCATCAAATATTTATGGCACAACTTTATACTAGCTATTTTAATGCTTTGCTAAAGTTGGAATTTCAAAGTCTCACTGATCTTGACCAAAGAAATTTGGATATAGTGGTACACACCTGTAATCCCAGCGCTTAGGTGGCAGAGGTCTGATCACTGCAAATTTTAGGGCAGCCTAGACTACATAGTGAGTTGAAGGCCAGTTGCAAAAAAAAAGAAAGACCTTGTATCAAACAAACAAACAAACAAAAAGAGAATTCTAGAATGGGATAGAGAATTTCTTGTATACCCTATTTTAACAACATGAAAAAAAGGAGAAAAGCTCACAGGAGATGACTGCAATATTATAATTATAAATCTGAAATCTGAGAAATTAGCATTTTGAAATTAGCAAAAAGCACATAAGCACATCTGCTATATTTTCTATGACTGCATCTTTAGAGACAACCTCCCTCAAACATTCTTGATTAAACAGAATGCTTCTTTGTAAAAGCTGACCTGATACAGCAATTTTCAATAGTACCATAACCTTAGGAAAGAATGAGTACCATACTAAGATAAAGATGGGGAACTATGTTAAACTTGCTGAGGCATTTTAAACTTTCTTTTCTCCTTAAAGGCCACACTACACTTAGGGAATTTTTCAGAAACATTAATTATGAAGAATGAAGATCTGAACCTGTCAGAATGGTTAACACTCATAGCTATAGCACTATGTTACATCCTTAGATTTTCAAGTTATTAGATTCATATCTCATTTATGTGTTTGTCAAATGTTAGCTACTTCACACAGATAATTACAATCAAACAGATAATGAAGGATGTCCCATGGCACCTGAACAATTATAAAACAGAAGTTAATGCAATAATTGAAAATATTAGTTATGTGTATAATACTTATGCTATTTTTATTTAAACCACATCATCTTAATCATAAGCTTCTGTGGCTAACTGATTTCAGGGGTCATTTTTGTGAAGTCAGAAACTGAATTAAAATTCTGTATACTCCATTAATTTACTTGATTTCCTGACAGCCACTTTGCATCAGAAAACCACTAAATACATGTCATTCATTTCATCAGGTTAATAAATGTGAATAAGTAAAACTTGTTTCAGATGGAAAATAATTAAAATTCTATCTTAAGAGATGTGTAATGAATAATAAAGAAGACTTGCCTCAGTTAGTATTTATAACAAGCTCAGTAAATATTTTCAAATATTGGTGTCTAATACAGATAGAGGGCTAGGAAACAACAAATAATCTCTAATATCTTTCCAGACATTCCCAATCTGCCAAATGCAGTGTTAAGATTTCTAATAGTACTTTGGCTTACAGGTTGGCTTTTAGTCTGTATATGATAATTAACCTTATAAGGTTTTATAAGATAAATAAATGAATCAGATGCCTGGAAAATAAAAAGGAATACTTTTGGGGGAATTGGAATGTGTTATGTACAAGTATCAATCCCCTAAAGTGTATATAATCATTATGTATAACAAACATGTATTAATAAAAGTTTTATGAAGCAGAAAAGCAATTCTAACAGATTACTGATTACTCGTTGCAGACACCAACATTAGATGTATAGCATAATGTGCTGCATTGTGCTTATATTAAGTGAGACAATATCATCAGATAGCATATTTATAATAAACAAAGGAATACTCTTGATAGTTAAGGAGCCAAACTAGCCATATTTAAAAGTATATTTTCACTACTCATTTGTTTTATAATTTTACTATAAAGTACAATGATCAGCTTCTTTCATATAGCTGTATCAATTTGTCTCTATATCCTTAGTACTAAGAAATGACTGGCACACATACCTAAGTGTTCCATAAGTGATTCTTAGTAAATGAAGGAAAAGGTATAATTAACTAGTTTTCATATGGTGAGCTTACTAACATATGACTTAAAACTACTTAATAATATGAAGTAAAAAAGGAAAACTTTGTTAGATAAATGCTATGCAAATAAGTTAACAATAAACAGCTCCAACCTAAAATAAAAACCATTTCATACTTTTCTTAAAAGAAAGAAGTGAATAAGCAAGGAAGGTTTTTGTTATTCTTGTTTTGGCCTTTAGTATGAGTAGACAGTAACATTATTATTGGGAGAAAATTCATTTTTGAGCCATGCACGTTTTTGGCAATCTTTACCTAAGGAAATAAGAAATATTCCACAACATTTTATGATTCCTCTTACCATGAATTCTGAGTGCACATGTATGTGTCTTTTCAAATGAACATTCATATGAACAGATGTTCACTTGCCACTTTTTAATTTTACTACTCAGTGTCATTTTAATAATTTTTCTAATGTGCCATACTTGACAATTTCTAATATCCACTGATATTTTTTTCACTACCAATCCCATGCAATCCTTGAGTGTTAGGTATATCTTAAAATGGATCAGCGAATGCTTTGTCAATCCACTTTCAATGCTTTCATCAGAAACGAACTTGTGATAGTTGATAGCCTGATAATTCTTTGACATCTTTTGAAGCCATATTCTAACTAGGATTTAGAAAAAACAAAAGATATTGGCACACAATCATCTGACGTTTTTCTTTTCTCTTTTATTTACTATATCTAGTAACTGCTTATGGATTTTATAAATATAAACATTGAGCCTTATAAGTGTTTTGGACAGTGTAGCATATCAATTATTTGTTACCTGTTGAACAGTTTAGGAGATTTAGCTAAAATGAAATGATAGACAACTTTTAAGCATCAGTTATATTTGGTTTTCGTATCCTAGAAAATTATCAACACTAATTCAACATAGATTTCATTATTCAATGAATGTGAGATAATGACTATTGGCCAAGGTATCTTGTAATTTATGAATTACTGTTGAAGTGCATAAACATGGAAATGCCACTGAAAGAATTAATGAAGGAAGCCAAAGTCCTGGTTCATAATCTCAGACCTGAAATTAAACTCAGAGATTATTTATCCCAATTTCCCTAGTTTAGCAATATCAAAACCCAAATCCAGCAAGATTTGGACCTGTTCAGGGTCACAAAATCAAGTGGATTAATTAGCTACACAGTTTATGTTTACTGCATCAGACTCCTAAGCCAGGGTTCTCTTCATATTACTGCCTGATAATAGAATACATAAGATATTGCTATTACTTTCTGAACCTGTATCTCTTAAAACCTTTACTATTGTATAAATTCAAAGATAAAACAAAACTAGTTACAGAGCCAGGCCAAAAAAATTACCATGAAAAAAGTGGTCCTAAATATTATATTACCTTGAATAGGTCACGAGAGTCAAATTGAGTGGTAATCTTTATGTCCATAAATCTACCCTTGTCTATTTACTAGTTATAAACAAATATTTTTGCATCACTTACTTGCTAGTTATGGACAGAAAGTTTGCATGAAAGTTAAAAATCTACAAACCTCACTCTAGGACAATAATATAAATCCAGACTGACTGAAGACACTAGTCTTCCCAAAGGTGATCTTTACTAAGAGCTCAATAAATAAGATATCATCATATTACAGCGCATCACTAAATTCCATATTTAGTAAGCACATTATTCAAATGTGTTTATTGCAAATATTGTGGGTGATTTGTTTTTACCATTTTGCTATTCCACCAAAGTGAAAGGTGTGAAACATTACAGAACAGTACACTGGGATATATCGTTTGCAAATGTGAAGTGAAAATAATTTTTATGGGGTAATTTTAATAGGATGTCCTATTCCAAAAAAAGGAACTTAAGTTTTATTTCATTCCACAATTTTTCACTCTGGAGGTAAGTTAGCAAAAATTTATGATCGCCAAATTGTCTATGGAGATCTTTTGAAGAGGAGTCTGTCTCCAGCTTGTATGAACATTTCCAAAATTGCTTTAAAAAGCATTTCAATGGCGCATTTTACGGTGTTTTAATAGGGTGCTTACAAGTATGCAGTATTGTATGAACTAAAGCTTCTTGTATTGAGATGCTCAAGAAGTATATTTTCACTAGCAGTAATGTGTTGGTAGGTACAAGAGCATTTAACTCAAATCCAAAGTACTTAGAGATGGGTTCATAGACTTTGCTTTACTAGGACACAGTCTTAAGCAGAAAACCAAACGAAATGGAACGAAACAAAACAAAACTTTTCAAAGTTATTTCTCAAATCTGTCCTTCTGCCAAAACTCCGCCTTTCTCCAGTACAGCTCCTGCCACCAGTCGCTAAAATCCTACAGGATAACCACCACCAAATTCTAACCTTGTCTGTCTACGAATTTCCTAACTGGGAGTTTCTACAGAGCAAGAAGTTTAATTTTACTAAAACGGAATTTTCGTTTTCATTTATTTGACCTTTCTCTCTTGATTTCTGTGTCATTTTTACCTTAACACTCCTTCGTTTTCCCTGACCCTTTGGGTCCAGGGCACTTTTACTTTGCCTACACTCTTCCCAGATCATAGCGCTGTACCGTAAAATAACCTGGCGGGGCCGAAACTATGTGAGGTTTCTTGGGGGTTTTTTACCCTCGTAGAAACTCCTATTTTGTGAGTACCGATAGTCCCTTTGCCTGAGGTCCCTATCTTTCTCCGAGGGGCAACGTAGGGAAGCGCCTCTCTGCCACGGTGCGTTTCGCACTCTCCGGGCTAACACGTTTGGCCGTTACTGCGCCACAGCAGGTGGGGGGTGGGGTGGCGGCGAACCGCGCCCCGGGCGTTCTCAGACGGGCTAACTAGAGGCAGCGAAGTTGATGGAGCCGCCCCCAACCCCGAGAGAGGAACTCACCTTCTCTGAGGTAAGGGCGGGTGTCTACTTTAAAACTACTGCCCCCCCCTCCCCGCCGCCGACCTAGCGAAGCAGCCGCCGCGGCCGCCGCGGCCGCCGCCGCTGCCGCCGCCGCCGCCACAGTCAGCGGCCGGCGGGAGTCGGAGGTGGCGAGGAGCGAGGCACAAGCCCTGCTGTCGCCGCCGCTGGCGGCGTAGAAGGGGTAGGCGGTAGAGACCGTAGCTTCAAGAGGGGAATACTTCCCTGTCAGCGGCGTGACTGAACTGGGCGCAAAGCGAGGGCAAACTGCGTACAACTGCACGGGCGCCTTGCTCTGGTTAGGTTTATCCCCGCCTTCTCTTTAGCCCCGCCTCTTACTTAGCCCCGCCCCTGTTGCCCCCATTCCCAGCTTTCCCTGGAGCCTCTTTCTAGCTTCCTATCCACCAATGGGAACAGTGTTCACCCTCAAGACGCCTCCCCTCCTTGTGGCGTTGAGTAACCTGTCTCCGGTAAAGGGAATTGATGCTGGCCAAAGGCAAAGATAAAGAGCATGGGATGAAAGATCATTTGTGCCTAGTACAGTGAGGCTTCATCCCTTGGCAGAGTGATGTAAAACCAATTTTAAAAAATCTAACCAGGCATGGTGGCCCACTGCTGTAATCCCAGCGCTCGGAAGGCTGAGGCAGGAGGATTGCTGCGAGTTCGAGGTCAAACTGGGTAACAAAGTCAGTTTAAGGCAAGTCTACACTACATAGGGAAACCCTGTCTCTAAAAGAAAAAAAAGTTTGGAAAAATCTATTAATTTACATCTAAAGTATGCCTTAAATATATCCTGCCTTGTTTTATAGCTCCTTAGTACAGAGAATACACATAAAGAAAATCTATCTACATATTTTCTTCATGGTCCTTTAAGTAAGGACTTACTTAATTACCCATACACCCACACTAAAGTACAAGAAACTCTCATAAATCTGGTTACCCATTTGAAGAACAGCAACTTTATTTTTTGGTAAAAGGGATCAAACTCATGACCTCACACTTGCCAGGCAGACTCTTAAGCCACTGAGCTAAATCCTTGGCCAAGAACTGCAATATTATTCATAAATTAATTCTTTTATCTCCTTTTCCCTCAAACTCCCGAAATCCTAAAATATGTTTATCATTTCTTGCTCTTTTAACATATTTTCTTGTCACAAATGCCTAAATAGCATTGTTTAGTTTTGATTGGTTTCAAATTTCACAAAAATTTGTATCTTTTTCCTGAATTCTGGAACTTGTTTCTTTGACTCCATACAGTATTTTGTTTCTAAGATGCATCTACATTTGTCATGAGAATCTATAGTTTTTTTCCATAAAGATTTTACAATATCCTATGTATTTCCCTGTGAAGGGTTTTACATCCTGGTACATTTGTGCAAAAGTTTCTCTTGGGTAGGTTTTTTTGTTCAGTCTTATTTTCATTCTGTATTTCAAGTCCTTATCATATCTTATCATCCCTTGAAACCTAGATAATAAATCACTGCCTCCAGGTAACATGTTCTGTCCTTGCTTGGAATTCAAGCCACTCTTCTGAATTGCACCTATATCTGATGCATACTTGTAATGAATTATAGTTTTTTGTCCTTCTCCATTACCCGGGGTCATTTTGAAACAAAACACATTTTATGTTATCTCATTTTATTTTTAACTCCTCCTGCTCTAACCCAGTATAGTCCTAAGACAAAGGTCAAAAGCCGTGCTCCTTCAGGCCTAGGTCCCTCAGTCTAGCTCAGAGACGTGTTGTTTTACTTGTACAATGTTTCATTTACTTTCTCAACAACATTTAAAAAGTATGCTTCCTACCCCCTTTAAAAAAAGGCTCTTGAAAACATTTGAAAATTGGCAGTAGTGTTTGTGTGTTTCTGACTGGTAACAACTAGTTAAAACTGAATAGCAAATTCAGAAAGTTGGAATTCTGGGTTCATAAGAATCTGTCTTTATGTAGTTTTCCTCATTCAACAATTTACTCAAGATTACCTGAGTCCATGGGTAGTTTCTCTAATCTTCCATCTTATTCTCTTTTAAACAATTATAATTTTAATCAAAAATATTGTATTGAAATAGTAGCACAATGTAAGTATAAAAATGGGATGTGATTCTATTCTCTTTGATATGAAACAAAGTGCCTCAAGAATTAATTCTCAAAATATGAATCACAGTACATTTGTATCAGAAATATTAAATCTGAATATTTGATACAGTATGTCACTCAACATTTAGCCAGTAAAAGAGAATTTCACTAGGAATTTTAAACAGAAAAGATTAATGTAGGAATCAGATACTCAAAGCAATTGGAAAGATCAGACGAGTAAAACTCAGAGAACTTGCCCACATATTTTCAGCTGGCACTGGGAAGTCTTTTCACCCCGTTTATGGTTTCCCGTATTGTAGAATCTGGAATCCTATACATTACATTTCTCAGACATCTTGACCAGCAAGACTGTGAACATGGTTTAGCCCTCAGCAGTGATACGCATCAATATGATACTTTTATATAGAAGAGACATAAAAGCCATTTTATGGGAGAGTCAACTGACTTAAAACATGAAATTTGGGCAATGGCCTTAAGCATTCTTTCATGATGGGCTTTTGAAGATTTGTGAAATTGGATTAACAGTGCTTCTGCACTGCTCCCTTTCCTCTAAGTGTCAACAAATATTTGGAGTATTCTAAATAAATTTATTTGAATACTCTAAATATTTAGAGTATTCAACAAATATTTATTACATTCTGGAATTATTTCATCTTTCTTAGGTTTCATGTAAAATTCTGTGTCTGCTTTTCAAAGAGTAAAAATGAGAATACAATGCATGAAATAAAAGAAAGTAGTTCATTTTCTTCCCATTCTTTAGCAATTGCTAGCTTCTAGTCCAGTATTTTGCTAGTTATTACTAGCATTTAGGCCAGTATTTTCAAGGAGGACAATCACCTAAGCTTACAGGGGAAAAAAAAGCTGTGGCCTTTTGAAATAATTGTAAGTCTACCTCTAAAGTTGTTTTTTGTTTCCGACAAAGTCTGCCATAGAAAATTACAAGGTGACCTAAATATGTGCTCCAGACCACCTAAACTTGTGGCACCCTTTTAGTTGACCTAGAAGTAAACTTTACTCATTATAATACAAAGTCCTCTATGCAGGATGGGAATGCTCCTCATTTTTTGCACATGGGATGTATGAAAAGGCATTACATAAAACTGAGCATGCTCAAGAATGTGTCTGTCTCTACCTAACCGTAAGTCAGTCAGTCATGCATGAATGCATATGAGTTTCTCCAGTAAAAGCGTTGGAGGTACTGCCTTAGGAATGATTGTCTGTGCCCTCCTAGTTTGCTGTAAAAATGTCTCTTCATTCATTTATCTCCTGGTTGCACTTACTGGCTTTGAATTCTCCAAAAAGTGAATCCACTTTGTTCAATTATACTATAACATGAAAATGACACCAGAGTGTAGTCATGCATTATGACAATCAGCTCATACTTTCCTTTCTTTCTCTTATATTTATCATTGCTCTCTCTGACAGTCATGCTATTAAGTGAATGCCAAAGTACTGTAATTTCTTTCACAGAGCAGAGAAAGTGGAATGTGGCAGAGTGTAACTATTATGAAAGCCTGCTATACGCCAGACATTTCTGATAATTTCTCAATCATTATACAATGGTGATTAATACTGAACTCATTAATACCATTTAAGGAATGCAAAACTCAGTCTTATAGGAGGAATTAACTTTTACATGGTTTTTAACTTGGCAATATAACTGAACTCTTGGGTGAGGGTTTTAGCTCAGTGGCATAAGCGCCTGCCTGGCAAGCATGAGGTTGTGAGTTTGATCCCTGACACAAAAAAGAAAAAAGAAAGAAAAGAACATTTTAAATGAACTGCTTATATCATTGGGCCAGAAGGAAGGAGAATTATATTTTTGAGGAGAGATAATTTTAATTGCCAAACTTTCATATCATATAAAATAAGGTGAGGGTGAGGGGAAGATTTAGGTCTAAGAAGAAGGTTAGAGATGGCAAAAATCAGTAAAGGAACATATTTTTGAATACATGAGAAGTCACTAAAAATAAAAAACATGTTATTGATCCTTTTATCATATTGCCAATGAAATATAGTGTATGTGCCTCATTTTGAATAATGAGAGGATTTAAAAAATCATTATTACCACACATAATACATATAAAGACACCAGAGAACAAAAGAAATGATTGTAATTTCAAGGCATGACTTATATGATTGATGTAGAAATGAATCTGACTAGGTGGCAAAGAAATGTTTGGTTTTATCAAGAAATGATTCAATGATAAGAAACAATGGCAAATATATTGTTCCACAACACTAAATTAAAGAAGAGCAAGCAGAAATATTGAGATATATAAATAAGATATATAAAATAGGCTAGATATGGTGATGCACAACTGTAAACCCAGAATTCTGGAAGGCTGAGGCAGGAGGATTGCAAATTTAAGCCAGGTCTGGGTGATATGATGACTTAATGAGGCCCTGTGCTGTGGTTTAGTTCTGAAATCTCTCTACACCCTTTGCACTCATATATAGGATTCTTAAGAGTACTTGGATTATGGGACTACTGTACTCATGGGTAGATTCATCTACTGCTGAGTTCGGCAAGTAAATGTGCTTTTACAAGTTAAGTCTTGGTTCAGAAATGAGGAGTGGCATGACATGCAAAGGTTTATCTCCATCCCTGGCTCCTCCTTTCTCTGTCTGATTCCTGGCTGACATGAGCAGCATTTCCTCTGCTGCTATTCCTCTCTGCTGTGCTGTATCTGCTTTGGAGCCAGCTGACCATTGACCTTAACTGTGAGTTAACGTAAACCTCTTTTCCTTTAAGTTGTAGGTGTTAGATATTGTATCCCAGCAGTAAGAAAAGTGATTAAGACACTATGGTATCTTCGCTAGAACAGATTAATGTGACTTTAGGTACATTGTATGTGACACTGATGTAACAAGTGAATTGATTTCTGTCCTTACTATAAAGAATGACTAAATATCATTCACATTCACATATTTTTTTTTTGGTACTAGGGATTGAACTCATGACCTTGAACTTGCAAGGCAGATGCTTATGCAGCTGAGCTAAATCCCTGGCCACATAATTTTTTTTTGTCTTTTTCATTTTTTTTTTGGTACCGGGGATCAAACTCACGACCACCTGCTTGCAAGGCAGGCACTTATGCCGCTGAGCTAAATCCCCAGCCCCCATTCACATAATTTAAACTACAAAATTAATTTATGGTTTCATCCCCTGGAATGTGTTAGAACTCCCACTATGTTGTAATATAATCTGAAGAGAAGTGGACCATTTGTACATTTTTCAAGAACGTTATGCTGACAAATTATATGAGCATCATTTTAATTGGAGCTAGTGCATTTACTTGAGTCCTTAGTAGAATAAATGTACGTACTTCAGAAAATGAGGGAAAATTATCACAAATTCATGTCAATTAATTTTTAGCAGTCTGTTGGTCTTGGGCATGCTATTGGGACAGCCTCATGAAGACACAGCACACATTATAGTATTTTTTGAAGTTAACCACTAAGCACGATACACCATATCTGATGAATTTCTTTCAGTCATGGAGGGAATGAATTACAACTGGAAAATACTGTTGTGATCCATTTACTGGGTTTGCTGAGTATGGCCAAAAGTAGGAAAAGACTCTGCAACAGGTCAAAATTTGGGTCCAAATTTACACTGTTGTTTGAACTATATGATCCAATACATCTGGGGCCCAGTGACAAACCCAGCTCAGTAACTATAACAAATGCTTTCACCTAACTCTTTTACCTAACCTATCAACCTCATATTCACAAAACTTTCTTGTCAAGTATCCATAATTGTGCAAGACACTAATGTGAGGCTTAGGTGAACTGTTTTAAATAAATATCTTCTGATTCATGATATTGAGGAATAGTGGCATCAAAAGATACATTGGGACTAATGCAAGATTACAGGCCTTGAATTTAGTAGCCCTAATAGACTGCTTTATGATAAGAGTACAAAAGTATTTTAAAGAACCCTGAATTAGTGTTACTGGTTATCATTTTACCAGGACAAAATGTAATCAAGTTTAATACAGTATCCTATGAAAATCCACTCAAGTTCTCATCAAACTAGCACGTCTACTGTTTAAGGACATTAACTGCTTTCCTAGATTTTATGCAGTTTATGGTGTCTTATCATAACTGGGGACTTCCTTCTACACTCAAACAACAATGAATTAATGAAATATATTCTTGTCCTTCCTTATCAAGACTAAAATTTAAAGTGTCAAACTCGATTGATCTTGCAAATAGGCTTCCATTCCCAAGAGTCAATACACCTGTGAAATAAGGTTGAAATTGATGAAGAAAACACTGATTGGAATACAACCTGTGGTATGATTTTCACAGGACCACCAGGGTCACAGAAACTGATCAAATAAGTGAAATCTTTGTTCCAACACAAGATCAAACCATATTTTCCATTTGCAGAATGTATATGACTAAAAAAGTCTTTACACTCTTTCTCCATTGCTCTTTATCTATTAATATGTCTATGTATTATAATTCAATTATATACCATAAGATGACTTAGGAAGTCAATTCCAATATTTTAATCTCATTTTCTTTTCAAAGATAGCTCCAGTGTTAAAGGCAATAATATTGAATATGTTATCACAGAGACATGAGTTAGAATACAAATCTTTCTATACAGTGACTGTGTTACCCAAGATATCATCCAGTGAATGGAGATAATAATACCCTAGATCATAGTTAAGATGTCATAAATAGTAATTGGGGAGAGTCTGTGTCAAGTAGCAAGCACACTGACTGGCACATATTCATCAATCCCTGGGGCTCTCAGAGTACAAGGACCATGAAAACTTTAATTATTGAAGACTTTCATATCCTTGATTAATGATAATAAAAAAGTTTAAAATATTATTTATTTGTTGGTACTTCTCATGAGAAATTAGTAGGATGAAAGGATGGAAGACAGCAAGATAAGAAAAAAGCACGATTATTTTAAATTGTGCCCACAAATACTTTAATATTTTTATGGCTTTAATGTTTGTGTTTCTTCAAAATTCATATCTTGACATTAAATCCCCAAAGTGTTGATATTAAGAGATAGGGTCTTTTGGAAATGACTAGCCAAAATTAGTGTTCTTATTAAAGAAACCTAAGAGAAATTGTTTTATGTTTTTGCTCTTCTGGCCTGTGAGGACACACTAGAAAACGCCATCTATGAGATATGAACAAATACCACATCTACTGGCACCTGGATCTTGGACTTCCTAGCCTTCAGAATCCTGAGTAGTAAGTTTGTGTTGTTTATATATATAATGTGATATATTAGTAGCCCAAACAGACTAAAGCAAGAATTGGTATCAAGAAATGAGGTGCTGCTTTAAGTATCTAAAACCATGAAAATGGCATTCAAAGTGATAATAGGGAAAAGGTGGAAGAATTTGGAAGAACATTCTACTAAAAGCTGACTTTTCCATGAACATAGCATTAAGGGAAATTCTAGTAAGGTCTCATAGGAAGAAGAAACCTGTAGAGAAAACCTCAGTCTTCTTAGAGATTATCCAAATGGTCCTGAACAGATGGCAAAGATGCCAACCACTTACCACTAGAGCTGACAGCTAAAGAAAATCCATATAAACCACTCATTTTCCAAGAAAAAAAATCTATATAAATCTACTCATATTACAGAAAAATCGGACAAAATGCATTAAATTTTCCCAGCCTGCACTGATTTTCATTCTCTTTCTAGTTGGCTGGGAGGAGTAGAATTTAATGATATAGAGCTGGATGTGGTGGCACAAGTCTGCTATCCCAGAACTTGGGAAGTTGAGGAAAGAGAATTGCTATGAGTTTGAGGCCAGCGTAAATATACAGTGTGTTCAAGACCACTTTGAATGACATAGTGAGATCTTAAAAAAGGGTTAAATTACATAGAGTTAATACATACTGATAATTTAAGTGCCAGGCATGATAGCACTTAAAATATATACATTATTTATTTTATTTTATTTTATTTTATTTTATTTTTTGTCTTTTTCATTTTTATCAGTACCGGGGATCGAACTCACGACCGCGTGCTTGCAAGGCAGGTGCTTATGCTGCTGAGCTAAATCCCCAGCCCCTTATTTTACTTTTCAATGATAATTTATTTGATGTATATTTTTATTTCCTTTTCACTAATAAGGAAGTAAATTCTTAAGGAAAATACATAACTGACTATATAAATAGCAAAATGTTTGGATTTTATTAAATATTTCTATTAATTAGATGTCTTTTGTGCTTGTAGCTTTGTTCCTGAATCTTTTGTTATCATTTTTCTAGCTATTTAAGGGGCACTTGCCACATCTGAGTATAGGAATACATCACCAAAATGTAATATCATTTTTAATGTACTTATACCTCTTTGATCTTCCTATCATGTTACAAACGATGCCAGTTTGCTCCTGGATTATGGACACAATAACATATTAGGGATCACTGAAAATCAGACCTTATCTCTACCCTACAAGTTTATTCTATATTATATGAGAAAACTTCTTGCCAATTTATACTGTCATCGTCCAGTCATGGTTTTGAAGTTTGATTAGAGATTCCTCATTGCAGAGAAGAGATCCAATATTTACAACTGTGTGCTTCTTCCAGTGGAAAAAAATCTTTTCAAAGCAAATATCTTTAAATAGGATTATAGTAATGTTGAATGAGGAGCCACTAAAGGATCTGGGATGACAATATTCACATCTGTTATTACAATAAACAAGTATCTCCTAAAGCATGGTGGAATATGTAATAAAAGTCCAGAAATTTTGTAGAGAATTCATTATTTTTGCCTTTCCTGGTTATGTATTATTTTGTTAATGACTTCACTGCAAATCCTTGGATTCTTTTTCATTTTTCTTTTTTGAAGTATTCAATCAATTAATATTTTCTGCACAAGAAATGGCTCCATAACTCTTAGGGAAGTGACAAATCTTGAGCTACTTTTGCAGTAAGTTTTTTAAATGTAAATGTATTTAAGCTAGCTCTGGACTGATATCAAGGCACCCTTATCCCAACTATATTAGGGTTCTTATAAATAACATTCAAAAGTTGGTAAAAGATATCAACCATACCTCAGGAATGATGACCTTGGAATAGCAGTCCAACAGTAACAGGATGATTATGTTTTCCAAGGAGATCAACCCATCCTAGATGGTAATCTAAACTCAACTGGAAGTCTGAAAGATCCTATCACCATAATTCCATGCCAAAATTGATATCATATACAGCCATACTCTCTCATTGAGACAACTTATCCCTCACCTATCTACACAGGGATAGATTTATCCAGTGGAAATTTCCTCTCCTTGCACTACTGACTTTCCTGTTTAGCAGGGCCACACATTATATTTCCCCATTCCTCTCTCTCTCTCTTTTTGCCCCCTGTAACTTCAGTTTTGTTTTATGAATACTCAGCACTGAGGTCACCCAATATCCAAGAGGAAAATCTACCTCTGTCTTAGTTTGGGCTGCTATGACAGAATTCCATAAAATACAATAGATATTTAGTTAATCACATTTTCAGAAGCTATAAAGTTTGATTTCAGGATTCTATCATAGTCAGATGTGCAAAAGTCATCATCTTACTGTGTCTTCACATAGCAAAGAAAAGAGAGAGGGAGCAATTTCTTTCATATCACTTATAATGAAATATCAATCTCATCATGAGGGCTCCATTATCATGATATAATTATTTATCTTCCAAAGGCCCCATCTCCAAATATAACTCCATGGGAAGTTTTGATATCAGAATATAATGTGTGGGGGACATAAACATGAAGTTCACAACAACCTATCTCATCCAACCTTCCCACAGTAAGACTACCAACATAGGTTTTTTTTTTGTCATATTATCATCATCTTTGGAATAATAAACATAAATTTAGATATTTTAAGTTCTATAGCACAAACTCAATTCGTACAGGTCATCCCAACATTGTCAGAACTCCTGGTAGACAAGAGACACCAAGCAGCTCAAAATTTAGAATCTTTCAATGTGGCACAAAGCTTTCTAGTTGCTATGGTAGCTTACAGAAGACTAGCATTGGACTACTTGCTGTTACTCAGTTTGTGTTTTAAAGGGGGCTACCACTTGCTGTATATAGGTCATTAACATGGAAATGTCTCCAGAATATTTAAACAAATGGAACAAAGCAAATTATTCCTAGTATTACAAGGCAACTTTAAAGTTCTCTGGAACCTCAATTAATACCTTGCTTTGGTTATTTTCTTCACACAATGATAATCTTGGTACTACATTTTTAAGAAGCTGCAATTACTATGGTTCTAATTATTTCAATTTGGCTTTGCCAATTTGGTCTCTCTCAGATGAAGAATAAGTTCATTTATAGGAAACTTGGGAGCCTGCTGGGCTACCTCAGATATCAGGCCTAACTCTGTAGGCTACAGGGAAAAAATAAAAATTGTATCCCTGTTGGTATTTAAGTGCCAGAAACCTCTACACAACATTTTCTACCTTTGCTTGTTGTGTCTTTTAGTACTCTGATAAGGCCCACTACATTTACACACATATCCTGCAACTTTAGGCATCCCCTTGATGCCTCTTTTCAACTTTTTTTCTGGAAGTTGTCTCTTTTAATCTCATGCTGGTGGGATTTCATTTTATCGTATTCCTATGTACTTATTTTCTTTCTGTTTCCCTTTCTGACATTCTCTCAATGTTATCCTCCAAGCCCTTTGCCTCAGGATTTCACTGCTTGCATGAGTAATACATATTTCTTTGGTCATACCAAATGTTTACTGTCATGAGTTTCCATATCTAAACCTAATATTTTCACGGAACTTTCTAATGTCCTGTAGAGCAGCTAAAACAGTAGGGTTTACTCACCTTCCATTACAACTCTATTAATTACAATAGGCCATCCTTCCTCCAACTTCTCTGAATATGGTTAGGTGATACATGAGCTATGTTGACTACTGCTAAAGGCCACTTTTTATGTCCCTTAATGTGACAAATTTGGAAAGGGAGAGAGACTATCATGATTCCATGTATACATGCATTTGGGTAATATAGGCAGAAGATGAAGAATGGTGGAACTATACATATGGGTTGGGCATGTTGTGATTTGGGAAATTTGTTTTTCTATTATTTGGAAAGTACATTTTTAGGGGATAGAGAAAAACCAAAAGATCAAACCACTCACCTTTTTTCTGATTTAAGCAAGTATTTCTATTCGATCCATACAACATTTAATAAATACTGTGTTCCAGAAGTTAGATAGGTGTTAGAGATGCAAAAATACATAGAAAAGTGCACTTTTTTGTCCTCTGAGGGCTTTCAGCCTGATGAAGCAGGCAGACAAGTAATTAGGCTTACAATGCACATAAGGAATGCTATGATCAGAGTAATCCAGGGTAAAAGGAATTATCAAAGAGGAGTAATTAGCTAAATTCAGTGATGCTTCACAAGGACGTTACTATTAAACTGAATGAATACTTAAAGGTGAAAAAGAGGGTGCCAACATGAAGGAATTCTTTATTAGTACATGTTTACAGTACATGTTTACATTTATCACGGAGAAATTGAAAATATACATAACACTTAGGGCCGGGGATTTAGTTCAGTGGCATGAGTGCCTCCCTGGCAAGTGCAAAGTCATGAGTTTGATCCCCAGTACCAAACAAACAAACAAACAAACAAAAAATATACATAACACATCTTAACTGTGTTTTGCCCCCTTCCCCTTTTCTCTCTTACTCTTCCCATCAACTCTTCTTACTCTACCCATTTGAAAAAAGCTCTTTTTCCATTTTTTCTTCTCTTCCTTCTCTACTCCTTCCTTTCATCTCTTGTTCCTTTTCTCATTTGAGAGGTTTTCCTTCTTCCTAATATCTTTTATTCCAATTACTTATACTTTGGATTTATCAAATCAGAGAAAAAATGTAATATCTAAAATTGTGTTCCTGAATTATTTCACATAAGATTATTGCCTCAAGGTGCATCTGTTTACCTCAAAATGCCTCGAGTTAATGAGTTTATCCTTCTTTGTGGCAGAGTAATATTCCACAGTAAACAAGCATTACGTTTTCTTTATCCAGTCACTTGTTGGTGTGCATATGGCTGTTTTCAAGATTTAGCTATTACAAATTATGCTGCTACAAAATAGGTATGCATGTAACACTGTACTATGATGACTTTAATACTTTTAGGAGGATACCTAGAAGAGGAATTAGTCCTGTGTGAAATGAAATTTCTGCTTTTAGTTTCTTGACTAATATCCTCACTGATTTCAATAATGGCTATACCAATTTACTTTCCTACCAACAATCAAAACAGATTCCTTTTTTACCTGCAGCAATTGTTACTAGTTAATTGCTTGATGATAGTTATTCAATCTGAAATGAGATGGAATCTCTGTGTTGCCTTAATTTGCATTTCTTGAATAGCCAGCTATGTTGAACATTTTTTAAAAGTTTTTTTATGGGCCATTTTTACCTTTTCATTAGAGAAATATCTTTTCATTTCAGATTCCCATTTTGAATTGGGTCCTTAAATTTGTGGTCTAATTTTTTACATCATTTATATATTCTAGATATTAGTCCTCTGTGTGAGGATTAGCTGGCAAAAATTCTTTCTCATTCTGTAGGTCCTCTCTTAACACTGTTGGTTATTTTTGTGTGGAATCTTTATTTTGATGTGATCCCATATGTTAATTTTTTGTATTTCTCATACAGAGTTTTGTCCAGGAAGCCTTTGCCTACATCCACGTTTTCAAGAGATTTACTTTTTCTGTTTTCCAGCACATTAAGTGCTACTGTTTTGTTATTTAGATCTTTGATCCACTGTACTTTTAATTTAATGGATGGTGACAGAGATGGGTCTAGGTTCAACCTTTGGCACATGGATAACCAGTTTTCCCAGTTACCTTTGATAAAGGGACTATCTATCTTCTAAAGAAGGTATTTGGCCCCTTTGTCAAAGATAGAGTAGATGAATATACCTGAAATTGTATATGCAGCTTATATTTTGTTCCATTGACCTCACAGATCTATTTTTTTTGGCCAGTATCATGCTGTTATAATCACTGTAGCTTTGTAAAGGAACTCAAATTGTGGGATTGTGATGGTTCCCCCCCCCCTTGGTCTTGTTGCCTAGAATCTTCTAGGTCTCTTCTGGTTCCATATGAATTATAAGATTGTTTTTTCCAGTTATCTGAAAAAATTCTATTGGTGTCTTGATTGAGATTACATTAAATCTATTTGACAGTTTGGGAAATATGGAAATTTTCATTATATTTGTTCTGCCTAAACACATTTTCTAATATCCTCTTTGTCTCTTTTTTCAGAGTACTATAGTTTTTCATTGTAAAGTGCTTTTATTTCTTGATCTCATTAATTCCTAAGTATTTGATTTTTTATTTAATTTTATTGGTACATTTTAGGTATACATACTGCACATATCCATCATAGGGAATCTGTACTTATATATGATATAATTTGATTCTTATTTTCCAATTTCCCTAACCTCCCTTAAATCCCATTTCCTTTCTTTATTTAAAAAAGCTTTCTTTCCATTTTTCCTACTTCTCGATGTTATAACAAACATTATGTTTTTTCTAATTTCTCTCTCAATGAGTTTTTTTTTTTTTTGTTGGTGCACTGGAATGCTATTTCAGTGTTGGTTTTATAACTTACTTTGCTACATAATTTCGTTATTGATAATAGGAGTTCTTAGGTGGAGTTTTTGGGGTCTTCTATGTAAAGCATTATCAGCAAATAATACTTTGGCTTTTTATTTTCATCTGTATCCTTTTTAAAATTTTTATTTAAATAGAAAAAAAACAAAAAGGGTATAAACAATACATAATTTCAAAAAAATAAACAGTAAGAAAGCCTAGTTGATGAATTACATATTGTCCTCTTAGAAATAGTTGTTTAAGTTACAAAATTAAAGCATACAAAGTGGACATTCAGACAATGAGACTGTAAAAAGATCTGTTCAGCGATCCAACAAAAACTTAGTAATATGGATATCAATCCTACACATTTAGACATACATGCAGTTATATTCTTTAGAACACTTTCTTTTCCTCTCTTTTTATAATAGCAATCATACATTTTGGGTTTTATTACTCCTACATTTCTTATTATTTTTACACTAGATACACAATGTGATATTTATAAATATGATTTTATTTGTTTCACTTATGAGGATGGTTTCAAGTTGTTTCCATATACCTATGAAGGCCTCAAGATCATCCTTTTTTATAGCTGAGTAATATTCAATAGTATTAAAAATATCACATCTTTTATATCCACTGTGCAGTTTGATGGGCATCTTGGTTGTTTCCAAGATTTAGCTATTAGAAACTGTGCTGCAATGAACATGGGTGCACATATTCCACTGTGACATGACGCTTTCAGTTTTTCTGGAAAGATACACAAGAGGGGAATAGCTGGATTCAGTGAAACTTCCAGTCCTAGTCTTCTGAGAATTCCCCATACTGATTTCCATAGCGGTTTCACCAGTCTACACTCCCGCCAACAGTGGAGAAGTGTTCCTTTTCCCCTACAGCCTTGCCAACATTTGTTATAGTTGTTTTCTTGATGGCAGCTATTCTTTCCGGAGTGAGATGAAATCTCAGTGCTGTTTTAATTTGCATTTCTTGAATGACCAGTGATGTTGAACATTTCTTCATATATTTATTTGCCATTTGTATATCTTCATCTGAGAACTGTGTGTTTATCTCAGATGCCCATTTTTGGAGAGGGTCTTTGAATTTGGGAGGCTTGATGTTTTTCAGTTCTTTATAGTTTTGGATATAAGTCCTTTGGCTGAAGGGTTGCTGGCTAAAATTCTTATCCATTTTGTTGATTGTCATTTCACTCTGTTGGTGATTTCTTTTGAAGTGCAGAAACTTTTCAATAATACGAGATCCCAGTTGCTGATTCTTTGAAGTGTTTCCCATGCAGTTTGTGTTTTCCTGAGGAATTCTCTGCCTACCTTTATGTCTCCAAGATTTCTACCTACCGTGTCTTTCAGTCGATTTAGTGTTTCTGTTTTAATATTTAGTTCTTTGATCCATTTAGACTTTAGTTCTGTGCATGGTGACAGGCATGGATCTAGTTTCAGTCTTCAGTATGTGGAGAGCCAATTTTTCTAACGCCATTTATTAAAGAAGTTATCATTCTTCCCGTGAACATATTTAGTCAAATATCAGGTGGCTAAGTGTCTTTGTGCTTGTATTTTCTATTCTGTTCCATTGATTCTCAGGTCTATATCTTTGCCAGTACAATGCTGATTTTATCACTGTGGCTTTGTAGTATACTTTCAAGTCAGGAATTGAGATGCCTCCTGCCTTGCCTTTGTTGCCCAGAATTGCCTGCCTCTTCAATCTCCTTTTTCAGCATAGCATAATTTTCAGCATATAGGTGTTTTACATTCTTAGTTATGTTGATTCCTAAATATTTCATTTTTTAGGATGCTAAAAAGGGCAATACTTCCATAATTTCTCTCTCGGTGGAGTTTTGTTTGTGTACAGGAATGCTATTGATTTTTAAACATTGTCTTTCTATCCAGGTACACTGCTGAATTTATTACCTTTAGTAGTCTTTTAATGGGGTTTTTTTGGTCTTCTATATAGAGTGTTATGTCATCTGCAAAGTGATAATTTAACTTCTTCCTTTTCTATCTTTATTACTTTTATTTCTCTTGCTTGTCTTACTGCCCTGGCTAGACTTTCCAGAAATACTTTGAATAGGCATGATGATAGTGGACATCTTTGTCTTGCTCCTGATTTTAAAGAAAAGCTTTCAGTTTTTGTCCATTTAGTATAATGTTGGCTTTTGGTTTGTCATAGATGACCTTTATAAGATTGAGGTAGACACCGTGTGTTCCGAGTTTCTGATGCATTTTTATTATGAATATGTGTTGGACTTTATCAAAAGCTTTTTCTGCATGTATTGAGATAATCATGTGGTTTTTGTTTTTGGCTCTGTTGATGTGGTGTATTACATTTATTGATTTGCATATGTTAAACCATCCCTGCATTCCTGGAATGAAATAACTTGTTCATGATGTATAATCTTCTTGATGATTTGCTGTATTGTATTTGTCAGTATTTAACTGAGAATCTTTGCATCAATGTTCTTTAGTGAGATTGGTCTATAGTTCTCCTTTTAAACGGTTAGGTCTTTCTCTGGTTTTGGTATCAGAGTAATACTTCCCTCCAGGAATGATTTATGGAGGATTGTTTCTTTTTGAATTTCACTGAAGAGTTTAAGAAGTATTGGCATTAAATCTTGTCTAAATTTCTTATAGAATTCAGCCATGAATCCATCAGGAGATGGGCTTTTCTTTGTTGGTAAGATTTAATCACATTTTCAATTTCAATAGCTGATATTGGGTTATTTAAAATTGCTAAATCTTCTTGGTTGAGCTTTGGTAGTTAAGTTTCTATAAATCTGCCCATTTCCTCTGTGTTTTCCGCTCCAGGTGAGTAGAGATTTTCAGAGTAGTTATTCACAATCTTTTGAATTTCCATGGGATCTGTGGTAATTTCCCTCTTTTCAGTCCTTATTGCATGGATTTATTTTTTTTTCTTTTTCTTGATAAGGTTAGCTAGAGGTTTGCCAATTTTTTTATTCTCTCAAAAAAAAACAACAGCTTTTTGATTCATTAATTCTTTGTATTGTTTTTTTAGTTTCAATTGCATTGATTTCTGCTCTAATCTTTACAATTTCCTCTCTTCTATGAGCTTTGGGTTTAAGTTGCTCTTCTTTTTCTAGAAGCTTCAGATGAAGCAGTAGGTTGTTTATTTGTGCTCATTTTTTTTCTTGATATGACAATTATTGCTATATATTTCTGCATGAGACTACTTTATTGCATCCCACAGATTACAGTATGTTGTTTTTGCATTTTCATTGAATTGTAGGTATTGCTTTATTTCTTCTTTACTTTCATTTGTAGCCCATTGGTTGTTCAGAAGGTTGTTATTTGGTTTCCATGTATTTATGCAATTTTGCAATTTCTTTTGCCATTAATTTCCAATTTCAATGTGCTATGGTGAGATATTATGCATAGGGTAATTTCAGTACCTTTTCAGTTACTTAAGAATGTTTTATGGGATAATATATGGCCTATTCTGGAAAATGTCCCATGTGCAGCTGAGAAAAATGTGTATTCTGATGTGGTTGGGTGGAACACTCTGTAAACATCTACTAAGTCGTATTGCTTGCAAGTATGATATAGTTCTATTCTTTGCTGACTTTTTGTCTAGTTGTTCTATCTCTTTGTGACAGTGGACTGTTAAGGTTCCCTGTTATAATTTGTGACCTTGTGTATTTGGTTTTTCATGTCCATTAGTATCGGTATTATATAGTTGGGTGCTCCTGTATTTGGTGCATATATATTTATAATTGTTAATTCTTCCTCTTGAATTTTTCCACTAATGGGTATGTAGTGACTTTCTTTATCTGTTTTAATCATTTTAGGTTTTAAGTTCACATTTTCTCCAAGTAGAATAATTACTCTTGCTTTTGTCTGGGGTTCTGTTGCATGGAATACTCTTTTCCATCCTTTGACTTTTAATCTATGAGTTTCCTTTTGGGTCATATGTGTTTCTTGTATAAAGCATATTTTAGGATCATGTTTCTTGATCCATTCTGTCAACCTATTGCTTTCAATAGGTGAACTGAGGCCATTTACATTTATGGTTATAACTGATACATTCTGGCTTGACTTTGCCATGTTATGTTCCAGTTATTTTCTTTCTGTTTTCCCCCCTTGTTTAATTGCTTGTCCTACCTGGTGGTTTCTTTCTGTTGTTGTTCTAGAGATTGTGGTCATTTTTATCTCTATCTAGTATATCTTTCAATACTTTTCTAGGGTTGGTTTGGTGCAAGTTTTTCTGGGTACATCAGGCTGGGTTGAAATTTTTTTTCTTTCAGGGCTTCAAGTACCTCACTCCAAGATCATCTTGACTTGAGGGTTTGTGCTGAAAAGTCTGCTGTGATTCTGATGGGCTTTCCTTGATAGGTGAGTTATGTCTTTTCTCTAACAGCTTTTAGTATTGTTTTTATGCTTCATGTGTGGGATCTTAATTATTACATGTCTGGGTGTAGATTGATGTTGGTTGTGGCTGTTTGGCATTCTATATGCCTCACTTATCTGTATATCAGATTTTTACTCATGTTTGGGAAATTTTCTTCTATTACTTTTATGAATATTTTTGTTACGTAATTTGCATTGACTCTTGCATCTTCATTGATGCCTATTAATATTATATTATTTCTCTTGGCATCATCTTGAAGTTGTTGGATTGTCGTTTCATGCTGCTTTGTTATTTTTAAAAGTTCTATCCTTTCATGATTGCTAATTGTGATCCTGTCCTCAAGGTCTGAAATCCTATCCTCAGCTTCATTTAAACAGTTTTTCATGCTTTGAATAGAATTTTTTGCTTCTTAGATGTCTGTTTGAATTTGTTTCATGAATTCTGCTTGTTTTCTATATTGTTCATTTAAGGTTTCAATCAGTTTCCCATGTCCTTGTACTTTTATCTCTATTTCTTCATTAGCTGTGCTCAGCAACTCCTTTACTAAGGTTGTTATTTCTATCTTTACATGGGAGAGTACTTTTAATTTGGTTTCCTCTATACCCTCATGGAGTTGTTTTTTTTTTTTAATTTCACTTTCTATCTTTTCAGAGATTTCCAGTGTGTTACTTTTGAAGTCCTCTATTTCAGTGTCTCCTGTACTTTCTCCTGGTGCACTAAATGTTTGAGATTGCATTTTGCTTTGCTATTTTCCTCTTTTGAGTTAATATTTGGTCCTTCAATCCCAGTAGTGTCAACTGTTGGTAGTATGTATCTTGGGGTCCTAGTGTAAGGCTGATGTTTGTCCATTGCTGCATTCCACAATGAAGAGGTGGGTCAGTCACCTGGCTTCTGCCTGCCAGGCCTGTTGAGTTAGTCTTATATTCTTCCTAGGCTGATAAGCCTAGTAGTGTTGATGTAGGTCAACTTTTAGTTCCTGCTGTTACATTATCTTTAGGTTATTCCAGGTCAGCAAATCTTCCTGTCTATAGTGTTTGTGTCGGCTGACCCTCTACTGCATACCTATTGTGTGCCTGTGTGTCTCATAAGCCCTTTTGATTTTCTCCAAGTTGGCACAGTCCTTATTGGCACGCTCCTCACCTGCCTGATGTTCTCTGTGTGCAGGAAGAAGTCACTCACACTCTTGTCAGACTCACCGAGGTCTTGCAGTTATTTGGAGGGAGCTTTACTACTGGCCCTGTTTGCCCACTGTTCACCTCTGTTTCAGGAGTATACTCATCACACTGACTGGAGCCTGCTGAGATTTTCTGTTTGGGTAAGGCAGTTACTAGGTCTCCCTTCAAGCTATCACAGTTAATCCACTGTATTCCAAGGTTCTGGGAGAAAGGGTGGGAACTGAGGATCAATAGCAGTATTAGGTCCAGGAGGTAGCCAGTGTCCCTGAGGGTTCAGCATGTGTCCTGGGTGTCAACATCTGCTGGGTGCATGGGAAGCGTGGCACAGCAGCATAGGTGGCCCTGGGCCAGGGAGCAGGCTGGTGGCGTCAGTCCTGGCATCCACGGGGCACACAGGAAGCATAATGCAGTGGTGTGTATAGTCCTGGGCTGAGGGGCAGGCTGGTGGCATCAGTCCAGATGTCTGTGGGGCGCTCTCTTGTTTTGAAACCCTATATCACTTTCATGGTTTTATGCTGAGTGGGTTCACTCTGTTTCATCCTGTTTGGTCCTATTCTACTTAGTGAAGTTGTAACTGCAACTGGTTGTTGAAGTTGTAGGACAAATGCCAGGAGAAGCACAGGAGCATAGTGATTGGGGCCTGCTGAGGTCCTCTGTTTGGGTGAGTGGTCACTGAATCTCCCTTCAACTCAGCATGGTTAATCCACTGCAGTTTAAGGTTCTGGGAGGAGGTGGGGAGGGTCACTGAGGGCAGCAGTCATTGGCATGGCATTCCACCAGGCCGCGACTCTATCCTTTTTATTTCTTTTTCTTGTCTATTTGCTCTAGCTAAGGTGATAGTGGACATCCCTATCTTGTTCCTGATTTTAGAGAGAAATTTTCCAGTTACCCTCCATTTAGTATGATGCTGTTAGCTTGACATAGATGGCTTTAATCAAATTGAAATAAAGATCTTCTATTCCTATTTTCTTCAGAGTTTATATCATGAATGGATATTGGATTTGTCAAATCCTTCTCTTGCATCAATTTGAGATGACCATGTGGTTTTGTCCTTGCGTCTGTTTCTGTAATCTACTGTGTTTATCAATTTGTGTATATTGAGTCATCACTTCAATCTTGAAATGAATCCTACATGGTTATGTAATATAATCTTACTGATGATTTGATCCGTTTGTGTTCCAGTTTGTTATTGAGAATTTCTGCATCTATATTCATTAAAGATGTTTGCCTGTAGTTGTAATTTTTGGTTGGCTCTTTTCTGATTTTGGTATCAGGGTAATGCTTGCTTCCAGAAATGACTTGGGAGTATTGTTTCCTTTTTCATTTCATTAAATATTTTGAAGGTCAGTGACATTAAATCTCCTCTAAATTTTTTATAAAATTTGGCAGTGAATTTATCAAGGACTAGGATTTTCTTATTTGATATTTTCTTGCTAGTTCTGTAATTTCATTGACTGAATTATTCAAAATTATTGTATCTCCTTGGTTCACCTTTGGCTGTTTGTATTTATCTAGGGCTCTATTCATTTCTTTTGAGTTTCTCATTATTTTAAAGCCCATTACTGTGGACCTGCCCAAGAACTCCAACTGTCGGTTTGAGTAGTATGATGAAAGATGAAGAAAAAACAGAGACATTTAATAGCTCATAAAAAGGGCAATAGGAGATCAATTCTTCAGCATAGGCAAAGAACAAGACTCTTAAACTTGCCACTATTTTATTAGCCAGTACAGGGGTTGGGATAGGGTGCTTTTCTTAAAACAATGTAGAGGTAGTAGAGAATAGGCAATTTTAACATCATAAAAGAAACAAGTTAAGATTCATCCCTGCAGCTGGGTACTAGCTCTCCCTGTATTGTCCTCAGCACGTTTCATGTTGCCCTGCCAGCACCACAGCCTCACTGACCATCAAGATCTCAGCAGTGACCTTTAAAAGTTGGGTTTCCACATTCCAAAACTGATCCACAAGGTAGGGAAAAGAAAGCCTCAGACAGATTTTAGGTCAATTTATAGTTTGTTGTCCTCAACATATATGTTCTCAAAGTTGTTACTGATGGTTTTCTGGATATCTGCAAAATCTGTTACAGTTTTGCCCTTTTCATTTCTAATTTCATTGATCTGGGGCTTTGCTTTTTTTCATTTTGATGCATCTGACTAAGGTCTGTCTACTTGGTCTAATCTTTCAAAGAATCAACTCTTTATTGATTCTCTGTATTTTGTTTTTTAAGTCTCAATTTCTTTAATTTTTCCTCCGATATTTAGAATTTTCTTCTTATTGACTTTGGTTTTTTTATTGTTCTTGTTTTCTAGAATCTTGTGGTGCATCATTGGTTTATTTTAGCTCTCTCTGCTTTTCGAATGTGGAAATTCATCTCTATAAACTTCCATCTTAGGATAGATTTCATTGTGCCCCATACATTCTAGTATGTCACAATGACAGCCTCTGATTTTAGAAACTGATTTCTTCTTCACTTTCATCTATGACTCATTGATTATTCAAGAGAGTATTTAGTTTCCAATTTGTCATGGATTATGTTGGTAGCCCCCAGGTTTCAAGCATTTGCATTATGCATTGTCTATAGCTTGGATTGATCTTGTCAGTGCTACACCCACGTAGGGGTGGAGCCAGCATACAATGTAATGGCAGGAAGAAGGTATGTCTCTGTCTCTTGCCAGTTTCTGCCTTGTTGTTTTTAGCCTGCCATGCCACCCTGCCTTGGAGCCAACTGAGTATGGACTGAAACCGCCAAAAACTGTAAGAAATAAACCTTTCCTTTCCCAACTTTGGGCATCAGGTATTTTGTCTCAGTGACAAGTAAAAAGTAACTAAGACACACTTGTTTGCTTAGTTTTTCTGGCGTCTTTTGCCATTGATTTGTAGTTTCATTGTACTATGACCTGATAATATATATGGCATAATTGTGCTTCTTTTGGATTTATTTAAGCATTCTTTATTGGCTAGTGTGTTGGTTTTTTTTTTTTTTTTCTGTTCTTATCTATTTTGAAGAAAGTCCTTTGTGCTGCTGAGAAGAATACGTATTCTGTTGTTGAATGAAACACTGTGTACCTATGTATTAAGTCTTTTCATTCAAAGGTTAAACTCTGATTTTTTTTTGTATATTTAATTTGTCCACTTGTGGGAGTGGTGCATTGGGTTCCCATATTAGTTTAGTACTTAGCTGATTTTTCACATCCATTGGTTTTTGCTTTATGAAGATAGATGTTCTGGTTTTTAGTGCACATATACTTATAATTGTTATCTGTTCTTGTTAAATTGTACCCTTAACCAACACATAGTGACCTTCTTTATCTCTACTGATCTGTCTTAGCTTGAAATCCATTTTGTCTGCAATTAGGGTAGCTACCACTGATTTTTTTCTGGATTCCTGTTATATAGAATATTGTTTTCTATCCTTTAAATTTCAGTCTATGAAATTTTTACAGGGTTAAATGTAGTTCTTGTATACAGAATGCTATTAGATCTTATTTCTTGTTCTATTCTGCTAATCTGTGTCTTTTCATTGTTGAAATGAGATCATTCCCATTGATAGTTATAACTGATAGATATGGACTTAACCCTGTCATTATATTATTTTCTTGCTGTTGATCCCCCTTCTTATTCTTCTACTTCTGCTTGGTAGATTCATTCTGTTATGTTTGTTGACATTGTTAGATTCGTTGTGTCTTTCTAGGAAGTCTCTGGGAATTTTTTGGAGTGCTGGTTTTGTGGTTATGAATTTTATTAGGTGCTCCTTATCATGGAAGTATTTTGTTTCTCCATTAAATTTCACAGATCATTTTGTGCAACACATCAATCTGGATTAAAAGTTGTTTTCTTTTAGACTTTGAAACACTTCATTCCCAGGACTCCTTGATTTATTTGTGTTCAGAAACATGATGTAATTCTGATGGTTCTTCCTTTACATGTAATCCACTTTCTGTAGGACTTTTAGGTTTCTCTTCTTGTGTTGTATTTCTGGAGATGAATATGATGTTTCTTGGCATGTTTCTTTTCTGATCTTGGCTATTTTGGGTTCTGTATGCCTCACCTGTATGTCATTTTTTTCCATGTTTGAAAATTTTCCTATTACTTTTGTAAACAATTTTTTTAATGTCCTCTATGCTACCTTCTGGTTTTTTGTCAATTCCTATTAATCTTAGATTAGTCTACTTTACATCATCTAGCAGCTGGTGAATCCTTTTTTTTCACATTCCTTTGTTATCTTAAGTTGTTGCTAGTTAGGTGATCATCAATTACAGCCATGTCTTCTGACATTCTTTTCTCACATTGAATGATTCCACTGCCTTTATTCTCAATATAATGTTTAATTTCCAGGATTTCTGCTTGAAGCTTTTTTTCTACATACTTCAATTCTTTTTTATGCTGGGCATTGATGGTTTGCATCTCTTTCTTCAGCTCCTCTGGTTTTCTATTCGTGTCTTCTATAGACTTGCTGATTACGTATTTTATTAGGATCGTTAGAATTATGTCTCTATCTCTGTTTTGACTTTTTCAAATGTCTTATCAATTTGTTTTGTTACCTCCACTGCTACCATTTCAGATATTTTGACTGTGTGGCTTTTGATTTCTCACCCCACCCAAGTGTCCCGTAAATGTGTTTATGGTATTCGGGAGTTTTGAGGCATATTATTTCCTTACTTTTTTATTTTCTATTTGTTCATTTGTTTCCTGTGCTGAGGCTTGGAGGCTGCTTATGGTTGGTAGCTTTATTGCTGAGATCAAGACCTCTTTAGGTAATGTTTACTTTCCAGAAATATACTCTAGGTGTAGCTGGTTTTTGGCTGTTGGGTCTTTGCCAAGATCCAATTACCTCCTTTTTATTAGGGAGCAGAGGTTTTAGCTTATTTGTCACAGTATCTAGTTCTTTGGGAATAGTTTATGATCCTTGGGCAATCCAGACAGAGAAAACCAATTAATACCAATGACTATGTCACTCCAGCTGAAAAATAAAATCAGCAAAAACAATAGCATTAAATGCAAATTGGATAATGACAACATTTAAAAACCCTAATGTGCCACTCTTAACCATAGAAATGAGATCTATAGTTATAATTCAAACTCCAAGACAAATTTGGTATTGATATACAGTAAATATCTACTCACTAGAGCACTTTTGCCTCCATTAACATTAGAACAGTGTTCAACCATAGGAAGATATAGTTAACTACCTACAGATTTATAAATGTTAATTGTTATAGTAGTAAAGATAGAGATTGTGGGAGTTGTAGTGAATGAGAACATGGATAAAATAGAGTTTGATAAATTAAACAATGGAATCTGTGGAGAAGATGAAAAAATTGAAATAAAAGATCTTATTAAGAAGTTAAAAATAGCATTAGATTACAAGAGCAACAAAACAACGAAGGATACGAAATAGAGATTAGAAGAAAATCTAAGAAAATATAATAAAACAAATTGAATGAGAGAGAGAAAAAAAGAGACTTATTCAAACAAAATAGAGTAATATTAAAAAGAGAGAACAAGAAAATGTGGGTGATAAAACTCCAAACTCCATGAAAAGAAATTAAAATATACCAATAAAAGGAAAAGAAAAAATATTGGGTCAGAAGAAGAAAAAAAATTTTCTACGTATTTCCAAATGAGTGCATTTCTTGCAGAAACTTCTGTCTTTAATCCAACAAGTCACAGTCCTCTCTGCCCCTCTTTAGAGCCTGTGGTTTGTCATGTGGAGATCCCTCAGAGTATGTAAACATCTATCTGTGGCAAATGTGAAATCTGGGAGACAGGCCCAGAGAAAGTGTGTAGTGATGGACTCTGAGTGAAGACTAAAATGAGATTAAGATGCCTGGCATAGATTCTAGTGCATTGGGAACCAGTGCTGGGTATCAGATGAAGACTCTGCTGGCCATAGGATCAACTCAGAACACCAGATGGAAGCTCATATAGATTGAGACACACAGTGGAAACCCAGTTGTGCCCAGGACTGATGTGGGAATGTTCTACAAGGCCCAAAGTTTGTCCTCTGAGTACTGAGTAGAAACTCAAATAGGCAAAGGACACCCAACAGAACAGGCAGGCCTATAACAAAAGTGCTGAGTGACAGAGACTCCAGCATGTGTGATGCATCAGGCTGAGATTCTGTGTGTTCTGAGATGCTCAACTGAGATTTAAGATTGTTGCAGAGCACAAGACAAAGACTCCTGGTGTACCCAGGGAGTGGATGGAGAGTGTGGAGTTGAGTGGCAGCTCCAACAGACACAGGGAACATAACGGAGACTCAGGGTTTTGGGGTGTCCTATGAGGCACCAATGGATGTCAGAGTCTCTGGTGTATCTAGGGATGTTTTGAGATGTGAACACTGGGTGGAGACTCAATCAAATTTGCGGTGGCAGGTGTAGATACAAACAGGAACAGTGTCAGCTTTAGGTGCCAGATGGAGGCCTTGGTGCGTGTGGGATCAATTCATCATAACCTGTGGTGACTTGGATGTGTCTGGTGCACTCAGTGGACACTTAAATGGGCCCAGTACTGATGTAGAGTTCCAGGTGGTTACTAAGGCAAGGATAAGACGCTGGGTGGATTCAGAGTTAAACATTCACTTTTTTATCTTTTTCTTGCCCAGAATCAGGCTGTTGGGGCAGGAGCTTCCTCTGACATTGCTGAGTGTTCCTGAAGATATCACAGGGTTGTAGTTTCCTCAGTGTTTGGAGAAGGGGCCTGTATACCGAATCTATCCTAGAAGATGAGTCTCTGAAACACTAATTGACTGGGTATTTGGGAAGTTCTCAAGAGGGCTGTTCTCAGGATGAGGGTGAGGGTCATGTAAACTGGCCCTGATGGAACACTTTCCCTCTTTTTAACTACTTTCTTGGTGTTTGGTTGAATCTATATGTATCTTTTTTCAAACTAATTTTCTGTATCAGGGTGTAAGTTCCTCCCTTGCTTCCAATTAACTAGGTTTTTAGTTAATTTTCCATGATTATCTCTGATGTGACTCCTCCTCTAGCCATGTTGAGAATTTCTCAAGATATTCTTGACATAATAGTTCAAAATTTACAAGTAAAAGTTTCAAGTTTATCCTTATTTGTGGCTGAGTAATATTCCATGTATAAAATGAATATGTATTTTTATCCATTCCTAGGTTGATGGGCATTTAACTTGTTTCCAAGATTTATCTGTTATCTGTTACAAATTGTGCTGCTATAAAAATGAGTGCTTGGTATGTTTTTAATTCTTTTGAGATGTTGTCAAAAACTGCCATAGCACCTAAAATGTCTGCAACTCACTAGCACAGGGCAGTTTAAAGGGTCATCTAGCCAGTGCACTTCAGAAGAATCATAATCAACAAAGAAAGAAACAAGAAACTAGTGACTCCTGGAAGAAGCAAAAAAGATGGGAAGAGGAAGGAACAACAAAAAGCCCCAGGCCCCAACCCTGAGAACGTTGACCCAGGACAGGTAAATACAAAGGAGAATGAGAACAAGAAGCATGCAGTGTCAGACACAGCACCAGTGAACATAAAGAGATATATTTGGGACCTCATAGATGAGTTCAAAGGTGAAATATTTAGGAAAATAAAGCAAGATATAAGAATATTAATAAAAGTTATACTAAGCACCCTTCAAGCAGACACAGACAGAAGAAGAGAGGAACTCAAACAAAGGAGAGAACCATTTGGTGAAGAATATAAAAAAATATATAGAATACATGAAGCAGATTCAAAGAGATCACCAGGAAATTAAAAACTCTATGGAAAGATGGCAAATCAGCTTGAAAGAAACTAAGGATAGATTATCCAAACTGGAAGACTATTTTGCAATTTGGAAGTATGAAAGGGAAAACTTTTTAAAAATAACAAGGAAATAAGCAGTAACAATAAAGGCTAGAAGATGACAAAAGGATCTATAACTTGAGAATAAATAATGTAAATGAAGAAGTGGGGATACAAACAAAGGAAGTACAAAGGTTATTCACAGAAATAATCAAGGAAAACTTCCCAAACATTGGAAAAGGCAATGATATCCTGATATATGAGGCACACAGAAATCCAGCCACCTACAATCAAAACAGGGCTACACCCAGGCATACAATAATCAAGATCCCAAAAATTCAATATAAGAACAGAATATTAAAAGCTGTTAGGGACAAGAAACAGATAACCTACAGAGGAAAGCCCATCAGAATAATGGCAGACTGCTCAACACAAAGTATCAAGTGAAGAGGAACCTAGAGCGAAATATTCCAAGCCCTGAAAGAAAATAACCTCCATCCCAGATTGATATCCTGCTAAACTGTCTCTAGAAATTAATGGAGAAACAAGATGCTTCCAAGACAAAGAGGAACTGGGAAATTTGCAACCACCAATCCAACTCTACAGAGAATACTGCAAGGCATTCTAGAGAGAGAGAAAAGTACTAGGATTCCAGGAACAGTGGCAGAGAGGCCTCAATGAATGGAGCAGAAAACAGAATGAAGAAGATAAGCAGACAACTGATGGCAAAAAAGAACATAACAGAAATGAGGCAGATGCCTAAACTTTTGAACCTGATACTATCCAGCAAAACAGAATAGGGGAACATCAGTTAAAAACCAGATGGTGAGAGTAATACTGAGATTCATTATGACGCCCATTCTTGTTGACTTTTATCTACTTTTGAAGACCTACAATGTCTCCAATGTTTTGGTCTTGTCGGTTTTATTCTTTACTGTTTTGTTCAATTGTATTATAACTAACGATATAGGCAATTCTATTAGAGATAGCGGGAGGCATTATGGTAACCATTGTTGATCACCTTGTATTATGTTTTTACATTATCTATTATGTCCACCCTTTTGACTTGACCGATTCTGTTCTGTTATGTCACATTTGGTTTTACTCTCTTCCAAAAAAGTAATAAGAACCGTGGGAGCAATGAAACCCAAAATGTGTAATAGTCATGGTACAAAAGAGAGGAAAAGAAAGTGCTCCAAACTATATAAATGCATGTATATTTAAGTGTATAAGATAGAAAATGATATCACAGAGTTTTATTGGATCAATGAACAGAACTGTTTGCAGTATCATTGATGGAATGTCCACTTTACAAGCTTTAATTTTGTGACTTGAACAATTATTTCTAAGATGACAATATGTAATCCATTAACTAGTGATTTCCTACTGTTCATTTTTTTTCTGTAAATCTGTATAACTTGTACCCTTTCCCTGTTTTTTTTCTTTTCTCCTTAAATAAAATTAAAAAAAAAGAAAAAAAAGAAATGAGGCAGAGAAGATTTTATTCAAAATTGATATGATTGAGAGTATGAAGTCTTAGAGTATAGGCAACTACACTAAAGATGACAAGACTCTGCGATACACATTCTGGTTTGATAACTGCCAGTTTTTGAAGTTATATACTATATACAAAGTTGTGTTTTTATTAATACTGTTATGTACTGATATATTCAATTATACTATGTCTGATGATATAGCCAATTCAATTGGAGATAAAAAGAGACAACACAGGAACCTTGGTAGAACAATTTGTACAACAGTCTTATAGGTTTATTTCGTTTCATGTGTTTATAGGAATGTGTTTTGTTTTGCTTTGCTTTGTTTTGTTTCTCCCTCTAATATAGAAAGTATAGAAATACATGTTAAAACTCATGCATGTGTAGAATCTATAAATAGTTTATGAGAACTGATCTTATGACACATGATGAAATGAACAAATACTTTGAAGAAAAAGACACTAAAATACCCAGTGCTGATCCTGGAGTGTCATAATGTGAAATCCAGCAATAGTATTATTCTTTGTTCAGAGTGATATTAGCTTGCTTGGGTTTATTCAATCTCAACATAATTGAAGATATGGGTAACTGCTTGTATAAGTGTATAGGGTTGATAACCATATTTCTGAGTTTTGTTGGATAGTTGAACAGAACTGTTTGCAATCTAACTGTTTGAATCACCACTTTATAAGCTCCACTTTAGTATCTCGAGTAACTATTTGTAAGAAGACAATCTGTAATCTTCAACTAGTGACTTCTTACTGTTTATTTTTTCTTTGAAAGCATGTATTATTTCTGCCTTTTTTCTGTTTTGTTTAATCTTTCTTTGGATAAAATTTAAAAAGAAAAAAATACACTACAGTTCCCAGTGCTGATCCCGGAGTATCATGATGTGAAATCCAGCAATATTACTATTCTTTGTTTAGAGTGATTTTAGCCTGGTTTGATTTGTTTAATCTCAACATAAAAGAAGATATGGAAAACTGCATGTATGCTTAAGTGTATAGGATTGACAACAGTGTTACTAAGTTTTCGTTGGACAGTTGAACAGAACTGTTTGCAGTCTTGCTGTTTGAATTCCCACTTTACATGTTCCATTTTTTTTTAATCTTGAACACCTATTTGTAAAACAACAATATGTAAACATCAACTAGTGATTTCTTATTGTTGATTTTTTTCTCTGAATGTATGTGTAGTTTCTACCTATTTTCTGTTTTTTTTAGTCTTTTTTTAAATAAAAAAAAATTAAAAAGCTTATACATATCAGTCCATGTAAGTGTATGGTCTCAGGTTGCATTTATTTAGCTAGAAATGTCTTATGGTTATCCTTTGTGGCAGAGTAGTACTCTGCCACAGAGTACACATCTTTTGTATCCATCCTCAGTTGATAGGCATTTAGATTGTTTCCAAAATTTAGCTATTACAAACTGTGCAGTTATAAACATGGGTGCACATATATCTCAGTAGTATTATGTTTTTAATTCCACTCTGTGGTTTGTCTTTTCACTCTGTTGGTGATATTCTTTGATGTGAAGATGCTTTTAAATAAGATTATATCCAAGTTTTTATTTTTGAAGTATTTCCTTTGAAACCATAGAATTTTGTTCATGAATTCTCTGCCTACACATATGTCTTCAAGATTTCAACCTATTTTCTCTTCCTGTGGATCTAGTATTTCTATTTTAATATTTAGATCCTTGATACATTTTTATTTCAGTTTAGTGCATGGTGACAGGTGGGTCTAGTTTTAGCCTTCTTGCACCATTTATTGAAGTGGCTATCTTTTTTTCTGTGAGCATGTTTGGCTTCTTTGTCAAAGAGAGAAGATGAGTGAGTGTGTTTGTAGTTGTATCTCCAACTTCTATTCTGTTTCATTGATCCCCAAGTCTGTTTTTTTTTGCCAGTACTATGTTGATTTTATCACAGTGGCTTTGTAGCATAATTTTAATTCGGGGATTACAACTGGAGACCATACTCATAAGTAATATAAATCAGACTCACTTGTGTAAACACTGTGTTGTTTCTCTGGTGTGAGAAACAAACAGTAAATACCATCCAAAACATCAATAGGTATTGTGAAATGGGAAAATTTTTTCAAAAGGAAAAAAGAATTAGGATGAGGATGATGGAAAAGCGAAACAAACAAAACACAATATAGTTATGCTACTAGCTTTTCTTAGTTCACTGAAATGAAAGGTTTGTGCTAATATTATTGAAGAAAATTTGTGTACATATCTTATACTCTCACTGCTTTAAAGGTAACAATATTCAATGTATTAACTATTGGTTTTTCTTATCATTTTGTTATGAAATTTTGTTTTACTCTTTTTCCACAAAACAAAAAAAATAGTTTAAAATTCAAAAGAGGCAAGCATATATGATGCCAAGGAGACAAGAGAAAATATGGTTCATTTAAAAGTCAATGAGTAGTTTGATTTAGTTAAAATTTAGTCCACACATGTAGGGAAGTGGCCAAAAAAGATTAAGATCAGAGATCAAATCATAATGGGCCTTGAGCATTATGTTAAGGACTTAGTTCTTATTCTTTATTCAATAGGAAACTGACTAGGTATCTTTTATTTGTTATGAATCAGTTTGGCAATTTAGGAGAGGGAGGAGCTAAGTTAAGAACATGTAACAGTGCTCCACATTTTTACTGAAATAACAACAGTTAGAATGAAGTACTGACAAAGAATAGAACAGAGGGAAAAATTCAAGAGACAAACAGAAGGTAGTATTTGGCAGTTGATTTGATAAAAGTATATGGTGAGCAGTACTAAAATGTAGTAAAAATGACTTGAATCATATGGCTAACATTGCAATGGCAAGAAGAAACACTGAATGATATCTGGATTTGGAGTTAGATTTATTTATCTTGACAGGCACTGATTGGGATCATTCCCAGAATATCAGGCCCTGATCTCTGGTGGTCTAGGACTTATATATGATAAGCAAGCAGGAAGTGCAGAGGCAGAATGCCTTGTCAATTGGGGGTTTCTTTATACAATATGCATAATAGTGACTGCTATGCATAGCAGTAACCACCTATTTCTAAGAGACTGGGGCAACCAGAACTGAAACAGAAAGTAGTACCTAGGCAACCAGCAAACTGAAGTAAACTGGTGGTGGAGGCGGGGAACATTTTCTCTTACAGAAAATTACTAGTTGTTATGATATAAAATATAGAAAGAAAAGAGAAACAGATTTGGAGGAAGGGAAGAAAAGGGACAGGAGAAGATTTTTTGTTTGTGTTCACAAAGTTTAATACATCTTCAAAAATCTGAAAGACAAAGTGAGTATATTGATTTACAAGTCAAGATAAAGTAATGTGAGTCATTACTCTATAGTCTGTTATAGACATAGCTAAGGGCTCAGTTGTATTCACATAACTTCTGTAAACTGAAATGAGAGTGAGCCAGAAAGAAAACTCATTGCAGGATGGAGATAGGTGAAAAGGTAGGTCGTAGCGATTAGAAAATAGTACTAGAGTTTAAGGTGTTAAAAGTATAGAAACTATCAATGAAGATAGTGTTCAGGATGTGGTCATGAGATTGCATTTATGAATTATAATAGTGAAGGAAGCTGGAATTGAATAACCAGGTATAAAGTACCGGGGCATGATGGCATACAGTTATTCCAGGACTCTGAGAGGCTGAGGCAGGAGGATTTTAAGTTTGAGTTCATCCTTGGACAACTTGTGAATGAGTGTCTGTCTCAAAATAAAAATAAAAAGGATTGAGAGTGTAGCTCAGAGAAAAGGCCCTGGATTCAATTTTAAATCAATCATTCAATAAATAAATGAATAACTTTGAAGTTATGGAGTTAATTCATTTGCATACACGAACAGTGAACTAACTGAAGATGAGTAAAATGAGATAGATAGAGAAGGATATGAGAATAGGAATAATAACCAGGAAATTTATAGGTAATAAGGATCAAGAAAGGCAAATGAATTAGACAGCATGAGAGAAACTTTCATATAAGAATGATTATTTGGAACTGGCTCTTGAGTGTTTGGGAGATTGTTGCAATCATTTGTGGGTCTGAGGTATGGTGTGTTTGAAAGAATTGTCAAATTTCTCAAGAAAAGGAAATGCCCATAGTGCAAGCCAAGTGTTAGTTTCAAGCATTAAGGAAAAAGATGGAGATGTAGTAGAGTTTTCAAAGGAAGGAAGCAGAGGAATGAAAGTATGCTGGACATATATGAAATTACAAGTGATTGGAAGAGCTAATATTATGTATAGAGATGACAAATATGGCTTCAAGCTTTTAAGATTTTAAGTAGAACTAAGAAACAGGTGCTGTCTCAGATCTATCAGACAAATCACAGTTGGGATATATCCTCTGCATGGAAGCAATGTGGGAAAGCTTTCAGCACACAGTATCATTATAAACTACATGAAAGCTCTCAAACTGGTTTGAAACCTTACATATGTAAGCAATGTGGGAAAGCTTTCAGTATAAAGATCAATTGTAAAAGACATGAAATAACTCACACTGGTGAGAGACCTTATGTATGTATGCAGTGTGGAAAAGGTTTCATCAGACAGAGTCATTATAAACTACATGAAAAAACTCACACTGGAGAGAAACCTTATGTATGTAAGCAATGTGGAAAAGCTTTCAGTACACAGTGGTATTTTAAACTACATGAAAGATCTCATACTGGTGAGAAAGATTATGTATGTAAGCAATGTGGAAAAAACTTTCAGTACAAAGTCAAATTGTAAAGCACATGAAAAGACTCACCCTGTTGAGAAAGTTTATGTATGTAAGCATTGTGGGAAAACTTTCAGTATGCAGAGGAATTGTAAAATACATGAAAGAACTCACACTGGAGAGAAACCTTATGTATGTAAGAAATGTGGGAAAGCTTTCACAACAAAGGCAAATTATAAATTACATGATAGATGTCACACTGGTGAGAAACCTTATATATGTATGCAATGTGGGGAAGCTTTCAGGACACACAGGAGTTATAAAAGACATGAAAGATCTCACACTGGTGAGAAACCATATGTATGTAAGCAATGTGGAAAAGGTTTCAGTAAACTATGGTACTGTAAACTACATGAAAGATCTCACACTGAAAAGAAACCTTATGTATGTAAGCAATATGGAAAAGCTTTCAGTACACAGGGGTGTTGTAAACTACATGAAACATCTCACACTGGAGAGAAACCTTATGTATGTAATCAATGTGGGAAAGCTTTCAGTAGACAGAGCTATTGTAAAAGACATGAAAGAACTCACACTGGTGATAAACCTTATATACGTAAGCATTGAGGGAAAGCATTCATACACAGGAGTACTGTAAACTACATGAAAGATCTCTCACTGGGAGAAAGCTTATATATGTAGCAATGTGGAAAAATTTTCAGCGCACAGAGTTATTGTAAACTACTTGAAAGATCTCACACTAGAGAGAAACCTTATGTATGTAAGCGATGTGGGAAAGCTTTCAGTACACAGAAATTGTAAACTACATGAAAGATCTCATATTCGTGAGAAAGATTATGTATGTACGTAGTGTGGAAAACCATTGATCACACATAATTATTAATATCATGAAAGAATTAATACTGTAGAGAAACTCTTTGTATGTAAGGAATGTGGGGAAGGTTTCAGTAGAAACAGTCATTGTCAGAGACATGACAAAATGAAAAGAAACTACACATGTGTGCAATTTTTAAGTCTTGGTACATATAATTATTGTCAAATAAATGAAAGAAGCCACAGTGTAAAAACCCTATATATGCAAGCAATGTAAAGAGATTTTGCAAATCTTCGTTAAACAGACGTTAAAGCTCATTAAGGAGAAACCCTATGTCCATAAACAATGTGGAAAAAGATTCAGGGCACACAGTCCATTACTATATATATTTTATATCAAATCAAACAGGATCACTAGGAAGAAACAATATATGTAAGTCTATTTTAAAAACCCTGTTAAGATGTTTCAGTTGGTGAAATTCTGTAGAAATAATACATAGTATTTTATGTCAGTGTTTTGTTAGATATGTTCTAAATAAATCCCAGATGAATATATGAAAAAAAAAAAAAAGAACTACTTGGGCAATTCTGGTTAGAAGACCAGAATGCCAATAGAAATGTAAATTGTAGAGGCTAAGCTCAGGAAATTTTAGTTGGGAACAATGACTTCACTGGCAAATTGGTCTAGAGGTCCTGTGTGTTACACTCTAGCAAAACATTTCTGTACATTTTGTCCCTGTCCTGACAATTTTTCAGGGAATGATATTAAGTGGAGTGAACTAATCGATCTGGTTGATGAAATTTTGAAGCAGCTTAATATCCAGGTAATGGTATGAGTACTGCTAGCTATTTTTATCAGATTTATACTGAGAATGGGAGCAAAAAAAGGTACAAAAATTTGAAAAAATTAATTTTGGCCTAGAAAGAATCATGTACAAAGTTGGAGCCAAGACAGGTATAGTTCCTGAAGAGATCAGTGCCATTCCAAAAGAACCAACTTCTTCATATGAGTACAAAGAAATGCCTTAGCAGCATCTGAGAAACCAGCAAGACCTCACCCATTGAAGGATCAAAGGTACAAAAGCTTAAACACTCAAACAGAGAAGAGAGTTTTGTCAAGGAGCCCCTAAGAAGGTATATAGCTGTGGGAATAAAACCAAAGTAGAGTGGAGAGAATCTGTGTAGTCCACAAGCAGCAAAGCCATTGTGACGGGGGAGGGGGCGGCTTAAGCCCTCTGGAACTCACATTTCAGCATCTTGTGCCCTAGATGCCAGAGAATGAGTTATATTACTTTGGTCTGATTCTTTACTATTTCTTCTTTTTCCATTAAATGCTTACTCTGTAGTATTATACCTTGGGATTGTGTAATTCTTAAAAATGTTTTACTGATTTTTTAGCTAAGAGAGTCTCAGATGAGACTTGAATTTAAGATTTTGAAAAAGACTGAAATTGTGAGTCTTTAAGGAAGCTATTACTGCTTTTTAAAGTTGTATGTAAGTTAGTTGTATTATTTTAGGTGGGAATATTAACTTGCTTTTTTTCTTTATTTGGAGATAAGTATGATTCCTGGAGATGTATCTGTTGACAAGGGGTGAAATGGTGTGGTTAGAGTGGAGCACTAAATTGATTGGTTTTGAAATCCTCCAAAGGAATTGGTGGAGCACACACATGGATGTGTTTTGGTAGGTATTAAGGCCTGGCATTATGAGTTGACATATGGTACCTTAACCATTTTTCCCTGGCACTGTTTCCTTGCTCTGCTTTCTGGCTGCCATGAACTAAGCATCTTTCTTGCATCATATCTTCTGCCTTGAAGTTCTTGTCTTGGAACATCTTATCACGAACTGAACTCTCAGGAACTATGAGCCACACTGAATCTCTCCTTTAAGCTGTGGGAGTCAGATATTGTGTCTCAACAATGAGAAAGCTGACTAATATGTATATGATATAGCTACTCTCACTACATGCACATACATGTGCACACACACATACACTAACATATACCCTTTATTCCACTATCTCTCTTTGATGGTTGTTTATATTTTCTTCTAGAATTCTTATAACAAACTGATACTAGATTTATTGAGTTTTATATTACTAAATAAACATGTGTTAAGTGCTTCATGTGATTTGTATCATTATTACATAGCAGTAAAATGAAAAAAGCACTAATATTACTCACTTTTTTAGATGTAGAAACTGAAGGGTAAACTTGCTTTAGATTTCAGAACTAAGTTGTACTATTAAAAACTAAAGCTCAGAGTCTCATTCAGGGATCAGGTTGTAGTTCTGGCATCACTGTGAAACTGTCATTTTTCCTGTCTTTAATAGGAACAGCAAAATATAGCATAACATAGAGTTCAGAATAATTTTTCTACTTATAACTTGTTAAAAAAAAGATCCATTATTAATGAAAGCTTATGATTTTAGTCCTAAAATAGTTGGTAACAGTTTTTTGGCATTTATTTTATAGGACAAAGAAAGTGGGTTTATTAGAGTAAAAGTGATTATTTCAATAATGTGTAACTGTTGTAGACCTGAGAATCTTATCTTTGTCTTTCTGACTGTGAATTCTCAGTACCACCTTCAAAATGTTTCCTCCTTTGGCATACTGCAATAATTGTAAGTATCAACAGTAACATCCTTTTAAATAGGGCTTTTTAAAAATCAATCTGTCTCTATCATTCATTTGCACAATTTACTGGTGAAACTATTATTTGATAGGACATAGAACAAATTTCTTTTTGTGATGCTGGGAATTGAACTTAGGACTTGGCACATGTGAAGTAAGTGTTATACCACTGAGTTACATTCCCAGATGGCCAAATAATTTCTGATGAGAAGAAAAAAGAAAAAAAAAAACAATCCAAAATTAAGAATCATAGATCAGGACAGACAATGAAATGTCTACTGCAAAAGTAAGAAGAAAGGAAAAGGATGTAGAACTGGAGAAATCTCAAGAGGTAGTGATAGGAGTCCTGGTGCCCATAAAGGTAAGTAATGATGAGTAGCAGTAACATATCTCAATTAAGTATAATTAATATAGCTCAAAGTATTTTGCTATTTATAAAGTGCTTCATGTAAAATGTTTCCTACAGAGTTTGCTGCTAGTAGACGTAAGTAGTAATAAATAGTTGCTTTTATTTATTTTCCTTTTCTTTCCGTTCTTGAAAATTCTTTGAGATGTACATGGTCAGATTGTTTTATATTGGTGTTAACACTGAGTAACATGGTGCATCAGTGAGCAGTACCTGACTCCCATCTGGACAATTTATTAGTTGGCATAAGAAGTGAGAACACAATTCCATTCCCAGTATGATATCCAATTATTTTTTTCCTGAGTCTGAACTTTTTTTCCTAAAAATAAGGAGAGTTGAGATGTTCCTGAAAGACCCAACAGCTTGTTTCCAAATTCAGGTAAAATCTTTACAGAAAATAGAGGCCAGACTTTCTGGATACAGAGTTATACATTCACATTCTCAGCATCTTCTTGGAAGTGGTTTCTTTTAGATATTTATGCAGTGTTCCTTCATGAGGAAATATGTACTGGTGTCTCAGAGATATGGCTAGTGACACAGTGCAAAATAAATTTTTATAATATGTAAACTATCTTAAGGATAGTTACCTGTGTGTGTGTGTGTGTGTGTGTGTGTGTGTGTGTGTTTGTGTATGGGGGATGGTAATCTTACAAAATCCAAAGCAATAAGTCTTACTATCATCTTCATTGTTTTGCAGGTAAAAATTGAAGCACAGAGAGGCTATATATTTTTCCTACAGTTGTAGGAAGAGTACATGACATTAAGGATTCAAGCCTAGGGAGTACACTCCATAGGCTGTATTTTTAAATGTAGTTGCCTCTTAATTCTAATTATATATGAGACTTACACAGAACATTTAAAAATATACATGCTTGAATCCTACCAAGATTAATTAAAACAGTCTATATAGCATTTTAAAGCACTTGGATGATTGTGATGCACTGCTAGGTTAGAGAATAACTTCATTACACTGTGCCAGAAATAATGTTTTTGTTGTTTAAAGGACAGTAAAGTAGAAATTTTAGAACATGTAGGGAGAGAGATCATCACTTTTTGATAAACATTCTATGCATATGTCATAACACGATATTTAAAATATTTAACAATTGGCACAAAATAATAAGTATAAAGAACAGGCACAGTGATCATAAATGAGCACTATCTATACTTTGTGTAATGGACAAATTTTAAAAAATTACACACACATGTAGTATATAGCTTAGCATAAGTACAATGATTTCAATTATCCTTTAAATAGCTGCATCATTTTTGCTGCATAATTTACATACGTTATTTAACCAGACCCATAGTTAGGTCAAATTTTTAAATCAGAATTAACCTCAAGAGCTCTCTTTACATTTACTGCACACATTATTTGCTGATGTCACTCTTCTTAAACTGCCGAAAGGTAATAGAAAAGTAGGTATTCTTATCAGTAGAATGGTAATACTTTCACTTTTTAGAGGGAAATCTTGGTCTTTCTACCTGCTGTAGGCTATCCCTACAACTGACTTTTCATTATATGGAAAATATGTGAATCTTCTAGCCAGGACAGCCTGCTTTATATTTCCTTCCTAATGTAGGGGTAGTGTACTTTCTCTTTGGTCTATCTCACTTTTGCTTCTGCAAAATTCTTGACTATACTTACATTTTTGACTACTTACTTTTCCTTGCTTTTTCTGTATGTTATCATCCCTTGAATGTCTTTAGCTAGTCTACATGTATTTACCCTATTGCTTATGTCTTACAATCCTGTCTTCTCCTGAAGAAATGTATAATGATTTGCTCGCCTCTCAGACTCTGACTTGGGTGTAATTTCAGTATTTTAGCTGCTTAAAACTCTAGGTAACCAGGCATGGCATAGCCCAGACTATTAACTTCTAATTTATTCTTTACTCCATCTCAACCCTTTGGATATCTACATTATTCAGTAAATAATAATCCTACCAATACAGAATACTCTCCATAAAACATAGAAAAGCAAGAATGACGTTTTTGCTAAATAAGCATATTCACACTGTATGTACCTAAGCAATTTGAATGAGTCTACTATCAAAAGGCAAAATTAAAACAAATTTATTTTAAGGATACTAAGTTATTTTATTTTGAATTTTGTAATTGGGCAGCAATTCATTCCATAAAATAAAATAAGTTTTCCAATGCACAGAGCATAAGAGATTGGGTTTAAAACAGCGACCAGGTAAAGAAAGTAGAGACAAAGAGCAGAGTAGATTCATTGTTTTTAAGTTACTGGGACAGATATGTTCTTTGGATGGTAGGAAGTGGGAGCCAGAACAATAAAAAAAAATGGTTAGCATAAGGTTCCTTTTGTGGAGACAAGGAGGATTTGAAAACCTTACAATTTGTGTATAATTTTTTCATTATTTAGTTCATCCTAAATTAAATCCCAAATTGAAATAGCTTTTGTTTTCATTAATTGCTTTCATTCAAAAGAATAGTATTATCTCTTTCTTCCTCTTTAAGACACCAATTAAAGCTTAAGTAAGATGAATAGGTCCCAAGGTACCAGGGAGACTTTCTTAGGTGTTGACATTTCAAATGGATGAAATTCAGAGTCTTTTTGAGGGATATTTGCATTCCAAATGGTTAGAATAGGGACTCTGGGTTAATTAGGTTTCCCCAAGAAAGACCCTGGTAAGGGAAGGGGATGTGATCTATTTGCTCTTTTAAACATACAGTTTTTATTTAGCTTTGTGACTGACAATAGTGGAGCTTTGAGACCCAAAGTGAGTTACAGATGTTGCTGCCTAACATGCAGCAGAAAAATCACCAATAGAAACGAAGAGACTCAGGAAATCTTATCTTCTTAGCTAGTCTTAGCTCAGGAGTACTAGTAACATAAAATTGCCATACGTTTTTCAACAGCATCCTCAGTTAGAAAGTATCCACTTTCCACCAATACTAGTCAATCAGTTCATGCTCCTAGAGCATGAATCCTGGTAGCCAAAGACTAGAAGTTGATTATTATCATCTAAAGAAGAAAACAATAAGGTTCCTCATCATAGTATCCTTTATCTTCTATTAACTTAAATCATTTCTTTGTTTCAAACAAGTCATTTAAGTGGGTGCTTTTGTTTTCCTAAACACTTACTTGTATCAAGACCATTTCTCAGAAAATGTTTGTATATCAATCAATGGATAACACATCATACAATCAATGATAAAAGATTCTGTTATTCTTTTTGTACTCTAGACATGATCTAAAGAATTTTACCCCTCTTTTTTAGTTTAATAAGAGATTTTCTTTTTAATAAAGTTCTGAATCATTTCACACGTCACTCCTATCTATGACTACTGATTTCTAATTTCATAATCTATAAGTCTCAAAATTCTTAATGAAGCTTCTGGCTTGAATGGAGGGGACTTGGACATTTGAGAATTTTGAAAATTTGGCCAAGATTTCCAAATCAGTGTAGCTGAATGTCTGTTACAGATTAACAAACATACTTTTTATAGTTTACAGAGAACAAGCTCTTTCTCTCAGAAGAGAGGGCTCACGATTCTAATTTGCTTGAGGTTTGAACCAGAATAAGCAATAAAGACTCTTTATGTATGGAAATAATTCAGGGTCTCAGGCAATTGAAGAACCCAGGATATAATTTAAGGACTCAATTCCAAACATAATAAAGGGCCCAGACCCAGGAAGGTGTAAGTTAGACTTTTCCTGGTACATCAAAGTTAATAGAAGATAAACAGGATGGTGAATAGTAAGTTCAGGAGGAGAAGAGTCAGAAAAGGGGTAAAAGTGATGAACAAAAGGGAATGGTCATTTTTTTTATTTAAAGAGAGAAGAAAAAAAGAAAGGACATAAAAAAAACAATGCAGTAAAAGGGTACAAATAATACAGTATTTCTAGAAAAAATATATACAGTACGAAATCACCAGTTAACAGGCTACACATTATCTTCCCAGAAACAGTTGTCCATATCACTAAATTAAAGCATATAAAGTGAACATTCATACAGTGAAATTGGAGACACTTCCGTTCAATGATCCAACAAAAGCTCAGTTATGTGGTTTTCCATCCTACACTCTCGAACATACCTGCGGTTATATCCCTTAGTCCACCTTACTTTCCTCTTTTTCACAGTAACAATTAGACTTGTAGGGTTTTATTACCCTCACGGTTCTTATTACTTTTTTGAAGAGAATAAAAACAAATGTGACTAAGCAAAACAAAGAGTCAGTTAGAACAAAAGGGTGGGAATAGCACATGATGCAAAAATAGAATACCAGGTGATCAAAAGTGGTTACCATTGTGCCTCTTGCTATTTTTAAACTGAATTGTCTATATCATCAGGTATAATAGAATTGATAAAAACAGTACGGAAAAAAACCCAATAAAATCCACACTAAGGACCCTACAGGACTTCAAAAAAAAAGGAGGGGGAAGGTCAAACCATATTGGGCATCATAGTATATCTTATTGCCTTCAAAGTGATTGCCTATACCCTCAAACTTGATACTATCAAACAAAATAAAATATATAATAATCAGACAGAACAAGATGGAGAGAACAATACTGGAATTCAAGTCAGATTAATAGGACAACAAAAAAAGTTACTATAATATGTCCCGTTATTCTTTAACTTAGTTTTCCCTTAATTAAAAAAATGAGAGAAAATAGATTAATTTAAAAATAGGGGTAAGATTGAGATAAGAGAGGACATTGTAATAGAACAACGCAGGGCAGAACCGAGCAATTCAAGCATCATTGTGTTTCACCATCAGATAATCTAACATAATAGTAGTCACCATAGTGCCTCTTTCCTTAAATTATTTGAGTGTAACTTCACGTGCTATAATATCAAGCGTATCTAGACAGTGTGAAGCCTTTCAAGAGAATGCAAGAATTACAGGTTATTTATAACCTGCTAATAGAAAACAAACAATGGTTTGTATACTATCTTTTTGCCTATAAAGAGTTTTGTTTATACTATAGCATATAATGAAATATAGTAAGATACAACATGTTAAAACCAGTGGAAACAGATGTACTACAGCTTGATGGGACTTCAAAACAAGATGATATTAAATCAGCACTAGCTTTTATGTTGTGTTGCTTTTTTCAAAATAGCTATTCATGCTATCATAGATACTAAAATCGAAAAACCCAGGTTAAAACCAATGCGGTTAATGAGTGAAAACATTATATGGCTTCAAACCAATATGATTGGGAATCACGATTACCACATACTTCTATGTATTCTTATCATTTCTTACACTAGGGAAACTATTCGGTATTTATACATGTGAGTTTGATTTATTTCACTTATGAGTATGGTCTTAAGCTGCGTCCATTTATTTATAAATGTCTCAATGTGGTCATTCTTTATAGCTGAGTAGTACTCCATTGTATAAAAATACCACAACTTTTTTATCCATTCTTCAGTTGATGGACACTTAGGTTGTTTCCAAGATCTGGCTATTACAAATTGTGCTGCTATAAACATGGGTGCACATATATCACTGTGGTATGATGCTTTCAGTTCTTCTGGGATATGCCTAGAAGTGGTATAGCTAGGTCATGTGTGGCTTCCAGTCCTAGTTTTCTGAGAAATCTCCAGACTGACCTCCACAATGGTTGCACTAGTCTACACTCCCACCAACAATGCAGGACAGTTCCTGTTTCTCCACAGCCTCTCCAGCATTTCTTGCTGTTGGTTTTATGATCTTGGCCACTCTTTCAGGAGTGAGATGAAATCTCAGTGTGCTTTTGATTTGCATTTCTTTAATGACCAATGATGATGATCATTTTTCATATATTTATTTTCCATTTGTATTTCTTTATCTGAGAATTGTTTATTCATCTCAGATGCCCATTTTTGGATTGGGTCTTTGAATTTTGGGGGCCTGATTTTTTTAATTCTTTATATGTTTTAGACAGAAGTCCTTTGTCTAAGGGGCAGTTCACTAAGATTTTTTCCCAGTTTGTAGGTTTTCTTCTCACCACACTGGAGACTTCTTTTGATGTGCAGAAACTTTTTAATAAGAGGTGATCCCAGTTATTGATTCTGGGAAGTATTTCCCGTGTGGTTTGAGTCCTGTTCATGAATTCTCCACCTACTCCTATATCTTCAAGGTTTTTATCCAATTTGTCTTCCAATAGATTTAGTGTTTCTGTTTTAATATTTATATCTTTGATCCATTTATATTTTATTTTAGTACATGGTGATAGGCTTGGGTCTAGCTTTAGTTTTCAACATATGGAGAGCCAGTTTTTCCAGCACCATTTATTAAAGAGACTGTCATACTCCCAGTGAACCTGTTTGGCCTCTTTATCGAAGATAAGGTGATTGAGTGTGTTTGCAGTTGTGGTTGTATCTTTTAATCTATTCCACTGATCTTCAGCTCTGTTTTGGTTCCAGTAGCATGTTGATTTTACTACCGTTGCTTTGTAGTATAGTTTCAAGTCAAGGATTGTGATACCTCCTGCCTTGCCTTTGCTGCTTAGAACTGTCCTTGCTATTCTAGGTCTCTTGTCACTCCAGATGAATTTTAGGAGTGATTTCTCGAGTTCTATGAGGTATGTTGATGGTATTTTTATTGGGATTGTATTGAATCTGTATAAAAGTTTTGGGAGAATGGCCATTTTCACAATATTTATTCTCCCTATCCATGAGCAAGGGATGTTTTTCCATTTTCTGAGATCATCTTCAATTTCATTTTTCAGTGTAATATAATTTTCCCTGAAAAGGTCTTTCACTTCTTTCGTGAGAGTAATTCCTAGATATTTCATTTTTTTTGGTTGATAGTGTGAAGGGTGTGGCTTCTCTTATTTCTCTTTCTGTGACTTTGTTGTTAGTGTATAAGAATGCTATTGATTTTTGAGTATTGATTTTATAGCCAGCTACATTACTAAATTTATTTATTGTATCTAACAATCTTTCAATGGAGTTTTGGGGATCTTCTATATAGAGTATCATGTCATCTGCAAATAATGATAGCTTAACTTCTTCTTTTCCTATCTTTATGCCTTTTATTTCTCTCTCTTGTCTAATTGCTCTGGCTAGTATTTTTAGGACTATATTAAATAGGAGAGGTGATAAGGGACATCCTTGTCTTGTGCCTGATTTTAAAGTAAAGGCCTTCAATTTTTGGCCATTTAGTATGATATTGGCTGTTGGTTTGTCATAGACGGCCTTATTGAGGTAAAGACCATCTATTCCAATTTTCTGCAGGGTTCTTATCGTGAATGAATGTTGGACCTTATCAAAAACTTTTTCTGCATTTATAGAAATGATCATGTGGTTCTTACTTTTGGCTCTATTGATATGGTGTTTTACATTTATTGATTTATGTATATTGAACCATCCCTGTATGCCTGGGATGAATCCCACTTGGTCATCCCTTCTTGATGATTTGTTGCATCCTATTTGCCAATATTTTATTTAGGATTTTTGCATCTGTGTTCATTAGGGAGATTGGTCTGTAGTTCTCTTTTTTAGTTGGGTCTTTCTCAGGTTTTGGTACTAAAATAATATTTGCTTCCAGGAATGACTTAAGAAGGTTTGCTTCCCTTTCAATTTCATTGAAGTGTTTGAGAAGTGTTGGCATTAGGTCTTCTTTGTATTTCTTGTGGAATTCTGCTGTGAATCCGTCTGGGCCTGGACTCTTCTTTGTAGGTAAGTATTTAATTAACTTTTCGATTTCATTAATAGAAAATGGGTTATTCAGTAGTTTTACATCTTCATGACCTAGATTTGGTACTTCGTATGCTTCTAGGAATCTGTCCATTTCCTCTGTGTTATCAAACCTTTGAGAGTAGAGGTTTTCAAAATATGTGTTGATGATTTTCTGTATTTCTATAGGGTCTGTAGTGATTTCTCCTGTTTCATTCCTTATTGCATCAATTTGAGCTTTTTCTTACCTTTTTAAAATAAGGTTGACTAGGGGCTTATTAATTTTATTTATTCTTTCAAGAACCAATTCTTTGATTCATTGATGTTTTGGATTTTTTTTAGTCTCTATTGCATTGATTTCTGCTCTGAATTTTATAATTTCTTCTCTTCTTTTGGCTTTGGGCTTGACTTGTTCTTCTTTTTCTAGATGTTTGAGGTATAACATCAGGTTATTTATTTGTATTCGTTCAGTTTTCCTGATGTGTGAACTCAGTGCTATAAATTTTCCTCTGAGGACAGCTTTCATTGCATCCCACAGATTCTGGTAAATTGTATTTTTGTTTTCATTTTCTTGCAGGTAGTGTTTAATTTCTTCTTTGATTTCCTTTGTGACCCACTGATTACTCAAGAGTGTATTATTCAGTTTCCATGTGTTTGTGGGAATTTTGTAGTATCTTTTATCATTAATTTCTAATTTCATAACACTGTGGTCCGATAGCATGCAAGGGATGATTTCTACCCTTTTGCATTTATTTAGATATGTGTTGTGAATTAATATATGGTCTATTTTAGAAAATGACCCATGTCCTGCTGAGAAGAATGTGTATTCTGTTGTTGTTGGGTGGACTACTCTGTATATGTCTATTAAGTCCATTTGTTCACAGGTGCAATTCAGTTCTTTTATTTCTTTTCTGATTTTATTTCTGGTTGATCTGGCCATTGGTGTCAATAGTGTGTTAAGATCTCCTATTAGAATTGTGTCACTGTTAACTTGGTTTTTCATTTGTGTTAGTACTTGTTTTATATAACTGGGTGCTCTGGAATTTGGTGCATATATATTTAAGATAGTTATCTCTTGCTCTTGGAGTTTTCCCCTAACCAGTATGCAGTGAGCTTCTTTATCCCTTCTGATCCTTATTGGCTTGAGGTTCACATTGTCTGCAAACAGAATAGCAGCCCCCACACTTTTTTGGGGGTTCCTTTTGCATGAAGTATTGTTTTCTATCCTTTGACTTTCAGTCTGTGGGTGTCCTTTTGCGTTAGATGGGTTTCCTGTAGACAGCATATGGTTGGATTTTGTTTCTTGATCCATTCTGCCAGTCTGTTTCTTTTAATTGGTGCATTGAGACCATTTACATTAATGGTTATAACTGTTATATATTGGTTTATTTTTGACATGTTATCTTTCTATTGTTGCATTTTTGTCTTTCGGTTCTGTTTGTCTGCTTTGTTTAGTGGTTTTTTCCTAGATGCACCTAGGCTGTCTTTCAGTATTCTTTGGAGGGTTGGCTCGGTGATCATGTAGTTTTTCAGCTGTTCTTTTTCATGGAAATATCTTATTTCTCCATCCATTTTGAAGGACAGTTTTGCAGGATACATCAGCCTAGGTTGGAAATCATTTTCCTTTAGGATCTGAAATACTTCACTCAATGCTCTTCTTGACTTTATTGTTTGTGCTGAAAAGTCTGCTGTGATTCTGATAGGTTTTGTTTTATAGGTGATTTGTCTTTTCTCTCTTACAGCTTTTAATATTCTATTCTTTTGTTCGATTTCTGTGATGGCCATTACTATGTGTCTGGGTGTAGTTTTATTTTGGTTATGGCTATTTGGATTTCTATATGCTTCACTGATCTTGATATTGGTTTCCAGTCTCATGTCTGGAAAATTTTCAGCTATTACTTCTCTAAATATCCTCTTGACATCCTTTATGTTGTTCCCTTCTTTTTCATTTATCCTTATGTTGTTCCTTTTTGCGTCATCTTGCAGGTGTTGAATTGTTACTTCCTGATTTCTTGTTATTTTTAAAAGATCTTTCCTTTCCTGTTCACTGGCTGCAATCTTGTCTTTAGGGTCTGAAATTCTATCTTCACTTTCATTGAGGTGGTTTTTACAACTTTCAATGTTGCTTTTGATTTCCTTTATATCTCTTTGCATCTGTTTTATATATTCTGTTTGTTTCTTATATTGTTCATCCAGAGATTCTAACCTTTTGTTTAGTTCCTCCAATTTTTTAGCTGTGTCTTCTTTAGATATGTTCAGCATCTCCTTCATTTCTTTTATTATTTCTTCTTTTACCTGAGAGATTATTTCTAGTTTGCATTCCTTTAAGGCTTCCCAGAGTTGCTTCTTTATTTCAGTTACTATTATTTCAGGTATTTCAGGTATGTGGCATCTATTTTCTTCTATACACATGGCTCCTAGGCTTTCTTGTGATGGGCTGGATGTTTAAGACTACATTTTGGTCTTTTGTTTTGTCATTTTCCTATATTTTTGTGCTTCAAGTTTTGTTCCAAGTGAGGTAGAGAGATCAGCCAGGCTGGGACAGAGGTCCCTGCTCCCTCCTTACTCACTGATTTCGACAGGAAGCTGGATCTTGGGTCCCAGGCAAAGAAAATAGTTCACTGGCCTAGGGCGGGGTTCCCTGCCTCCCTGGTCTTACCGGACCAACAGGGAGCTGGAGGAGCCTGGCCCCCAGGTGAACAGGAGAGTTCCATGCCTCCACTGGACTTACATGACCCACAGGCAGCCCAATCCTGAGCCCCAGGTGAAGAAAACCTGGGAATGGTTATTTTTCAACCTTGAAGATTTAGTAAGTATCCCTACTGTGAAAAGCATGGGCAGAAGCTAAAAACAGAGGGAAACCATAAATGGTCTTATCATGTAGAGGCTAAACTAAAACTATCTACTATATACATATTTAATTGTACTTATATAAAAGAGTTTAGGAAAAATGGTTCCAATTTAACATTTAAGTGGAATCAGAAAAGTTGACATTCTAATAGGATTATAAGACTGGGATAAATCAAAAAAATAACAAAAATGGTAACAAGTAACACCATAAGATGTCACTAATGAAGAAATACAGCAGTTAGTTCTACTTTCTTTTGTGAATAAGGAAACTACATTCTCAAATAAAGAGACTTTCCAAAACTCAGTCATTTGTGCTCAAACCTGGCTTTTTAAAATCTTAGAATGTGCTTTATTTTTAAGATGCTATCACTTTTTAGCTTTGGATTTTAAGTAAAGCTATCTTTTTTTTTTGAAATTTTATAACAACTAGAAATTAACAGTTTTGAATCCAGAAACATTAAAGCAAAGCCTAACAATCTTTAATATTTTAGAAATGTTCACTTCGTTGTTCAGGCCAGAAACATTTAAATTAAAGGGACAGAAACTAAAGCTAATACATCCTGAACCCATAGAAATTGTAAAAGAAACATGAAAAGTATCAAGAAACCAAGTTTGCTGTATTTGATTTAGTACTTTTTGGGAATAAAAAGAGTTGGCCTCTTTAGAAAGAGATTGAAAGAACAGGTTGTAAAATGACTATTTAGGTCCAAGAGTGAAGATGAAGGGCTTGTTGTGTTTCAGATATAAGATCTTTTATTTCATGGGCTCTAAAAAAGGAAAGGGTGAGACAGATTAGTAGATAATCTCGTCTGCATCTCTTATGGTGTCTCATACATGAGAGATGTCCAGTAAGTCTTTTTATGAATGCATAACTTTAGATTCTATGAAAACGATGTTGTTCTGTACAGATGCAAATAAAAAAAGGAAACTGACTGAAAGGCCAAGTTTGGGCAGGGATGAAAAAGGTAAGACCCATCCCACCTACATAGGAAAGACAAAACAGTAGTAATTCAAAGAAAAATATGTAGTGCCCAGCTCAAAGAGGAATTTACCTTTAAAAAGTAGAAAAGTGAAAAGAGGGAAGACCAAAAGAGTAGAGACATGGAAAAAACCAAAAGAAAAACCTGGAAATTTAGATTTTCTACAATAAGCATGCACTATATTTTAATTGAAGAAAAAAAATCACCATTTGAAAAAATTTTTGAAGTAATCCACGTGCATGGATTAAAATAATACAAATAGTACAAAATATAAACAGATAATGCTTCTCTATTCTCAACCTGAAACAGTTGTCCAAGTTTACCTGTCTCAATACAGCTAAATAAATCAGTTTCTTATCATATTTTTCTTTTTTCTTTTTTTAATTTTAAAGAGAGTAAAACAAAAGAGAACAGAACAGAGCAAATCAGAACAAAACAATGCAAGCAACACAGCACTTCACGACAAGACAATCAGATATCAACAGTAGCTACCGTAATGTCTCTTTTCTTTGAAATAGTTGAGCATACTTTCACACACACTGGTATCAAACACAATAAAATAGTATAAAACTATTCAAGAGAATGAAAGTATTTCGGGACATTCAAAACCAAATAACCGATAATGAACAATAGCTAGTGTAATATCACATTTTCCTTAAAAAATTTGTTTATACTATCACACATATTAAAATCCAGTAAGACAACATGATAGAACCAATGGAAACAAAAGAACAAAAGCATGGTAGGATTTCAAAGCAAAATGATATCAAATCAGAAATGGCTTCGATAATGTCTTGTTTTCTTCAAAGTACCTGTTCATACAATCAAACATAATAAAATCAAACAAAACAGAATAAAACCATTCCAACCAATGAATGAAAATATTATAAAGACTTCAAAGCAATATAATGGGGAACCATGATTACCATAAAATCTTACGTAATTTTACCATTACTTACACTAGGGAGACCATATGGTATTATATATGTGAGTTTGATTTATTTCATTTATGAGTATGGTCTAAAGTTGTGTCCATTTATTTATAAATAACTCAATGTGATGTTTCTTTATAGCTGAATAGTACTCCATTGTATAAAAATATCACAACTTTTTATCCGTTCCTCATGTTTTGTTTGTTTTTGTTTTTTAATTTTTTAGTTTAAAGAGATTAAGACAAAAGAGCGCATAACAAAGCAGATCAGAAAAAACAATTTAAGCAACACAGTATTTCACCACAAGACAACCCATAATTAACAGTAAATACCATAATGTCCCTTTCTTTGAAATAGTTGAGCATAACTTTATATACAATAGTATCAAACATAACAAAATAGTATAAAATCACTCAAGAGAATGAAAGTATTGCAAGGCATTCAGTACCAAATAACAGAGAATGAACAATGGCTATTATATTATCTCATTTTCCATAGAAAATTTGTTTATACTGTCACAAAAAATAAAATCCAGTAAGATACATGATAGAACCAATGGAAACAGAAGAACAAAAGTGTGGTAGGACTTCAAAGTAAGATGATACTAAATCAGCACTCGCTATTATAATGTTGTTTTCTTCAAAATAGCTGTTCATATCATCACAGATAATAAATCAGACAAACTAGGATAAAATCATTCCAATTTCCACAGTTTGTTTCTAAGATCTGGCTATTACAAATTGTGCTGCTATAAACATGGGTGCACATATATCACTGTGGTATGATGTTTTCAGATCTTCTGGGAATATGCCTAGAAGTGGAATAGCTGGGTCAAATAGGACTTCCAATCCTAGCTTTTTGAGGAATCTCCAGACTAATTGCCATAGTGGTTGCACAAGTCTGCATTCCCACCAACAATGCAGAAGAATTCCTTTTTCCCCCAGTCTCTCCAACATTTGTTGTTGGTAGTTTTCTTGATCCTGACCATTCTTTCTGGAGTGAGATGTAATCTCAGTGTGGTTTTAATTTGAATTTCTCTAATGAGTAATGGTGCTGAACATTTTTTCATGTATTTATTTTCCACTCATATTTCTTCATCTAAGAACTGTATGTTCAGCCTATTTTGGATTGGGTCCTTGAATTTCAGGGGTTTGATTTTTTAAAAATTCTTATTATGTTCTAGAGAGAAGTCCTTTGTCTGAGGGATAGTTCACTAAGATTTTTTCCAAATTTGTGGGTTTTCTTTTCACTATGCTAGATATTTTTTTTTTTTTTTTTTTTTTTTTTTTTTTTTTTGTGTGTGTGTGTGTGTGTGTGTGGTACTGGTGATCGAACTCACAACCTCACGCTTGCCAGTCAGGCACTTATGCCACTGAGCTAAATCCCAAGCCCTACACTGGAGATTTCTTTCAACATGCAAAAACTCTTTAATAAGACATGATCCCAGTTATTGATTCTGGTAAGTATTTCCTGTGAGGTAGGATTCTTGTTCATGAATTTCCCACCTAACCCTGTCTTCAAGATTTTTATCTAATTTGTCTTCCAGCAAATTTAGTGTTTCTGTTTTAATATTTAGATCTTTGATCCAATTAGACTTTAGTTCAGTATATGGTGATAGTCATGGGTCTAGTTTTAGTGTTCAACATATGAAGAGCCAATTTTTCCAGCATCATTTATTGAAGAGACTATCTTTCTTCCAGTGGATGGGCTTGGCACCTTTATCAAAGGTAAGTTGCTGGGTGTGTTTGTAGTTGTGGTTGTATCTTCTAATCTATTCCACTGATCTTCAGATCTGTTTTTATTCCAGTACCATGTTGACTTTATTACAGTAGCTTTGTAGTATAACTTCAAGTCAGGGATTGTGATTCCTCCTGCCTTGCCTTTGTTGCTTAAAATTTCCTTTTCTATTCTAGGTCTCTTCTGGTTCCGGATGAATTTTAGGAGTGTTTTCTCTAAATCTATGAGGTATCTTAGTGGTATTTTGATTTTGACTGCATTAAATATGTATAACAGTTTGGGAGAATGGTGATTTTAGCAATATTTATTCTTCCTATCCATGAACAAGGAGTGTCTATCCATTTTCTGAGATCCTCTTTGATGTCCTTTTTCAAAGTATTATAATTTTCTCTGTATAGATCTTTTACTTTTTTGGTTAGATTGATTCCTAAGTATTTCATTTTTTTGGATGCTATTGTGAAGTGTGTGACTTCTCTTATTTCTCTTTCAGTGATTTTGTTGTTAGTATATAGGAATGCTATTGATATTTGGGTTTTGACTTTTATCCAGATACATTAATAAATTTATTTATTATATCTAGGAGTCTTTCAATGGAGTTTTGGTGGTCTTCTATGTAGAGTGTCATGCCATCTGCAAATAATGTTAATTTAATATCTTCTTTTCCTATCCTTACTCTTTTTATTTCTCTCTTGTCTAATTGTTCTGGCTGTACTATGTTGCGTAGGAATGGTGATAATGGGCATCCTTTCATTATGCCTGATTTTACGGTACAGGCTTTCATTTTTTTTTTGCCATTTAATGTGTTGCTGGCTGTTGGTTTGTCATAGGTGACCTTTATCACATTGAGGTAAAGACTATCTATTCCAATTATCTGTAAGTTTCCTATCATGAGTAAGTGTTGTTCCTTATCAAAAGCTTTTTCTGGTTCTATAGAAATGATGATGTGATTCTTATTTTTGGCTATATCGATATGGTGGATTACATTTATTGATTTACATAAGTTGAACCATCCCTGCATTCCTTGGGCGAATCCCACTTGGTCATGGTGTATAATCTTCTTGATAAATTGCAGCACTCTGTTTGCCAATATTTTATTGAGAATTTTTGCATCTATATTCATTAGGGAGATTGGCCTGTGGTTCTCTTTTTCAGTTGGGTCTTTCTCAGGTTTTGGTACTGGAGTAATATTTGCTTGCAAGGTCGTGTTAGGAGGAAATGCTTCACTTTCAATTTCATTGAAGAGCTTGAGAAGTGTCCGCATTAAGTGTTCTTTGAATTTCTTGTAGAATTCGCAGTGAATCCGTCTGGGTCTGGACTCTTCTTTGTCGGTTAGGATTTAATTGCATTTTCTATTTCATTAACAGAAATTGGGTTATTCAGCAGTTTTACATCTTCTTGACCCAGCTTTGGTAATTCATATGTTTCTAGGAATCTGTCCATTTCTTCTGTGTTATCAAACCTATGAGAGCAGAGGTTTTCAAAATAGGTGTTGACGATCTTCTGTACTTCTATTGGGTCTGTAGTGGTTTCACCCTTTTCATTCCTTATTGCATGAATTTGAGTTTTTCTTTCGTTTTTTAAGTAAGATTGGCTAGAGGCTTATCAATTTTATTTATTCTTGCAAAGAACCAATTCTTTGATTTGTTGATTCTCTGTATTATTTTATTAGTCTGTAATGCATTGAGTTCTGCTCTGATCTTTATAATTTCCTCCCTTCTTTTGTCTTTGGGCTTGACTCGCTCTTATTTTTCTAGATGTTTGAGATGTTGCATCAGGTTGTTTATTTGTATTGTTTCTTCTTTTCCTGATGTGGGAATTCAGTGCAATAAATTTTCTTCTGAAGACACAGACTCTGGTAAGTTGTATTTTTATTTTCATTTACTTATAGATATTGTTTAATTTCTTCTTTAATTTCCTCTGTGACCCAGTGATTGCTCAGAGGTGTATTATTCAATTTTTCATGTGTCTGTGGGGTTTTTGCAGGTTCTTTTACCATTAATTTCTAGTTTCATGGCAATATGATCTGATAACATGCATGGGATAATTTTCTTTTGCGTTTAAGTATGCCCTGTGTGCTATTATATGGTCTATTTTAGAGAATGCTTCATGTAATGCTGAGAAGAATGTATATTCTGATGTTGTTGGGTGGAACACTCTGTATACGTCTATCAAGTCCATTTGTTCACAGGTTTGATTCAGTTCTGTTATTTTTAGCTGATTTTCTGTCTGGTTGATCTGTCCCTTTGTGTTGGTGGCATGTTAAAGACTCCTGTTATTATAGTGTTTTTGCTGATTTGAGTTTTCATTTCTGTCAATATGTGTTTTATATAGCTGGGTGCTCTCAAATTTGGTGCATGTATATTTAAGATTTTCATCTCTTCCTCTTGAAGTTTTCCCCAAACTAGTAAGTAGTGACATTCGTTATCTCTTCACATTATTCTTGGTTTGAATTTCACATTGACTGCAAACAGAATAGCTACACCTGCTTTTTGGGGGGATCTTGTTGTATGAAATATTCTTTTCCATCCTTTGACTTTCTGTCTATGAGTTTCCCTTTGGGTTAGATGGGTTTCTTGTAGACAGCATATAGTTGATGTTTCTTGATCCATTCTGCCAGTCTGTTTCCCTTAACTGGAGAATTGAGGCCATTTACATTAATGGTTCTAACTGTTATATATTGGTTTATTGTTGACATGTTATCTTTCTGCTATTGCTGCTTTATCTTTACACTCTGTTTAATTGTCTGCCTTGCTTAGTGGTTTTTTCCCTAAGTCTATATAGAACGTCTTTCAGTATTGTTTGCAGGGTTGATTTGGTGATCATGAATTTCTTCAGCCGTTCTTTGTTGTGGAAGTAGCTTATTTCTCCATCCGTTTTGAAGGACAGTTTTTCAGAGTACATCAGTCTCGGTTGGAAGTCTTTTTCCTTTAGAATCTAAAATACTTCACTCATGCTCTTCTTGACTTCATTGCTTGTGTTGAGAAGTCTGCTGTAATCTGATAGGTTTTCCTTTATAGGTGATCTGTCTCTTTTCTCTAACAACTTACAATATTCTGTTCTTATGTTGGATTTCTGGGATGGTGATTATTATATGTCTGGGTGTAGTTTTATTTTGGTTATGACTATATGGTGTTCTATATGTTTCAATGATCCTGATGTCGGTTTCCAGTCTCATGTTTGAGAACATTTCAGCTATTACTTCTCTATCCTTTTGACATCCTTTATGTTGTCCCCTTCTTTTTCATTTATCCCTGTCAATCTTATGTTGCTTTTCTTTGCATCATCTTGCAGGTGTTGAATTGGTATTTCCTGATTCCTTTTTATTTTTAAAAGTTCTTTTTTTCCTGTTCACTAACTGCCTTCGAGGTCTGAAATTCTATCTTCCCTTTTGTTGAGGTGATTTTATCAACTTTCAGTGGGATTTATGATTTCTTGTTTATCTGTTTGAATCTGCTTCATGCATTCTGTTTGTTTATTATATTGTTCATTCAGCATTTCCATCTTTTTGCATTGTTCCTCTAATTTTTTAACTGTCTTTTTTAGATGTGTTCAGCATTTATTTCATTACATTTATCATGTCTTCTTTTACTTGGGACGTTATTTATGATTTGAGTTCTTTTATAGCTTCCTGGAATTGTTTCTTTATTTCAGTAGATATCATTTCAGGCCTTTTCAGGAGTACGGCTTATATTTTCTTCTATGTGTGTGGCTCCTAGGCTTCCTAGGGATGGGCTTGAGTTTTGAGATTGCATTTTGGTCTTTTGTTTGTCATTTTTCTATATTTCTGAGTTTTAAGTGATGTTCCAAAGCTTCCCACAGGCATGCTGGAAGTCATCTTATGCACCCACATCTCCGTAGGACTGATTGGAGGTCACTGGGCATGGCCAGTTTGGACTGCAGGAACCTTCTGTGTGTCCTCTGTGGGCTAGGATGCAGGGCAGGGCCTTTACTGCTGGGAGTAATGGTCCAAAATGCTCCCTGAGTGAGCACAGGCATGCTGGAAATCACCTTATGTGCCCTTTGCTCCCGGGGCTCAATGGAGGTGGTGAGGCATGGCCAGGTCTGGCTTGTGGGACCTCCCATGCCTCCAAGGGGGTGTTTCAGGAAGCTGGGCAGGGTCTCTTATCAGATTTTTCAGAAGCATATTCTCCGTCTCTTATCTGTCTGTCTGTCTCTGTCTCTGTCGGTCTCTGTTTCTCTCTGTCTCTGTCTCTCTCTCTGTCTCTCTCTCTCTCTCTCTCTTTCTCTGTCTCTTTCTCTCTCTATATATATATTTCACCTAACTTATAGCATACACTGTGTGATTTGATCACTTTCCCTAAGTTATAAAACTTATTCCATGTATATATATATATATATATATATATATATATAATCTACATCTTTATTTTTACAATTTATAGCATTTAATTAGTTTAAACAGTTCACATTGATATTTAGGAATTTTAGTATTTTATTACAGAAATGCTAAATGGATATTCTTGTACAAATATCCTGTGAATATATTGACAGTATGTCTACAGGATGGAAATAAACAGTTGTTAAGAAAGGTTCTAGAACAGACAGTGGATAAAAGCAAAATAACAAAGAGAATATGATGAAATGCTGAGAGGAATATACAGTTTGTTTTTAGATATGTAGCTGATTGTGACTTAACCAACATATAGTGTGCAGAAGTTTTTAATTTAGATGTAAAAGATTGTGAATTACCAGTTACACAAAAAGTCAATCTTACCCTAAGTAAATATTACATCTGGAGCTAGACTACTAATACTATTAGTGATATAAATTAATTTAATATTGCTGAATCTCCATATGTTCCATCTTCATATGTCCAGTGTAACTTTGTGATAATCAAATTTCTTTGCTGTATCTAGTCACAATATCTGAAAATTCTGAGAGTTACTTTAACCTATGTAAATGATAAAAGAAGGAAGTTGTCTTTCATTTCCAAAAAGAGTTTACTGTTTAGTGTCTTTTCTTATAGTGCTTAATATGTCATCAAATGAGATAGTTTGTTGTTTGTTTTCCTTTGTTTGTTTTAGCTCAAACTTCACTAGAAGAGATATAACATAATAGTTTTCAGGATAGCAAAGTAAAAAACATTTTAGTAAGACAAGATCCCAGTTGTTGATTCTGGGAAGTATTTTCTGTGCAGTTTGATATTTTTTTTCAAGAATTCTCTGCCTACTCTTATGTCATTAAGATTTCCACCTATTTTGTCTTCCAGTAGATTTAGCATTTCTGTTTTAATATTTAGATCTTTTATTCACTTTGACATTAGTTTTAGTGCAGGGTGATAGACGTGGACCCAATTTTAGTTTTTGGCATATGGAAAGCCAGTTTTTCCATCATCACTTATTAATTAAAGAGGCTGTCTCTTCCAGTGTACATTTTTGGGCTCTTTGTCAAAGATTAGGTGGCTGAGTGTGTTTGTAATTGTGGCTGAATCTTCTAAATGACTCCATTCATCTTCAGGTCTACCATGTTGATTTTATCACAGTAACTTTGTACTAAAATTTCAAATCAGGAATTGAGATACGTATTGCCTTGCCTTTGTTACCCAGAATTGCTTTTGCTATTGTAGGTCTCTTCTGGTTCCAAATAAATTTTAGGAACAATTTCTATAGATCTGTGTGATTCGCATATGATATATTGATTGTAATGCCATTAAATATGTATAAAAATTTTGGGAGAATGGCCATTTTCAGAATTTTTGCTGTTCCTATTCAAAAACAGGGAATATCTTTACATTTTCTGAAATAGTCTTCGATTTCCTTTTTCAGTGCAATATAGTTTTCACTGTATAGATCTTTTACATCCTTTGTCAGATTGATTTCTATTTCATTTTTCTGAATGCTATTGTGAAGAGTGTGGTTTCTCTTATCTCCCTCTTAGTGAGTTTGTTGTTTGTGTACAGGAATGCTATTCATTTTTGAGTGTTGACCTTGCATTGAGCTACGTTACTGAATATTATGTCTAAGATGCTTTTAATGGAGCATGGGGGGTCATTTATGTAGAGTATCTTGTCATCTGCAAATAATGATAATTTAATGGCTTCCTTTCCTATCCTTTTTCCTTTTATTTCTCTTTCTTGTCAAATTTCTCTGGCTAATGTTTCCAGAACTATATTGAACTGGAGTGATGATAGTGTATATCCTTGTCTTGTTCCTGATTTTAGATTGAATGTTTTCAGTTTTTGTCCATTTAGTGAGATGCTGGAAGTTGGTTTATCAAATATGACTTTTATTAGATTGAGGTAGAGACCATCTATTCCAATTTTCTGTAGATATTTTTTATCATTAATGACTGTTAGATTTTGTTGAAAACTTTTTGTGCATCTATTGAGCTGAACATGTAGCTCTTCTCCTCAGCTCTGTTGATATGGTGTATTACACTTATTGATCCCGTATGTTGAACCATCCCTGCATTCTTGGAATGAATCCCACCTGATCATGATGTATAATCTTCCTGGTGACTTGTTGCATTCTATTGGTTGGTATTTTATTGAGGATTTTTGCATCTATGTTCATTAGAGTGATTGGTCTGTAATTTTCTTTTTTCTTTTTGTCTTTTTCTGGGTTTGGTGGTAAGATAATACTTGCTTCCAGGAATGAGTGAGAGAGAATTGCTTTCCTTTCAATTACATTGAAAGGTATGAAGGGTGTTGGCATTAAGTCTTCTTTGTGAATATCTTATAGAATTTTGCAGTAAATATTTCAGGACCTGGGGTTTTCTTTGTTGGTGGGGTTTGAATTATGTGTTCAATTTCATTATTGAAATTGAGTTATTCAGCAGTTTTATATCTTCTTGATTCAGCTTTGGTAATTCATATGTTTTGAGGAAGCTCTCCATTTCTTCTGTGTTATCAATCCTATGAGAGTAAAGTTATTTGAAGTAGGCATTGATGATCTTCTGGTTTTTGTCAGGGTCTGTAGTGATTTCACCCTTTACATTTCTTGTTGCATGGATTTGCACTTTTTCTTTCCTCTTTTTTAAAAGGTTGACTAGAGGTTCATCAATTTTATTTATTCTTTCAAAGAACCAACTCTTTGATTCATTAACTCTTTGCATTGTTTTCTTAGTTTCAATTGCATTGATTCTGCTCTGAGTTTTTATAATTTTCTGCCTTCTTTGGGATTTGGCCTTAACTTGTTTTTCTTTTCCTATAAGTTTGAGGTGCAGCATTAAGTTATTTATGTATGTTCTTTACATTTTCCTAATGTGGGAGTTTAGTGCTATAAATTTCCCTCTGAGGTGCTTTCACTGTGTCCCATGGCTTTTGGTAATTTGTATGTGCATTTTCATCCCACTGTACATATTTTTAAATTTCTTCTTCAATTTCTGTGACCTACTGATTGTTTAAGTGAGTGTTATTTAATTTCCAATTGTTTTGATCCCTGGTACAGATAAAAAAATAATTTCCAATTGTTTATGAGGTTCTTGTGGGGTTTTTGGTTGTTAATTTCCAATTTTATTGTGCTGTGATCAGATAATATGCATGGAATTATTTCATTTCTATGGCATCTACTTAAGCATGATCTGTTAGTGTATGATCTATCTTAGAGAATGACTTGTGTGAAGCTGAGTAAAATGTGTATTCTGAAGTGCTTGGAACACTATGTACACATCTACTAGGTCCATTTGTTCACAAGTTTGAGTTACTTCTGTTATTTCTTTGCTGATTTTTTGTTTAATTAATCTGTCTGTTTGTGACAATGGGGCATGAAGGTCCCTACTATAACTGTATTATTGTTTATTTGGTTTTTCTTTTTTTTTAAATTTTATTTAAAAGGAAAAAGAGAAAAACACAAAACAAAACAAAGCGGTGTAAGGGTACACGTAATACAGAACTACAAAAAAAAAAAACAGTAATAAATCACCAGTTAATAGATTACATATTATCATTTTAGAAATAGTTGCTCAAATCACAGTATCAAAGAATACAAAGTGGACATTCAAACAGTGAGACTGCAAAAAGCTGTGTTCAGTGATCCAACCAAAAACATTAATATAGTCAGCCATTTAACACCCAAAAAAAGTAATAAGAATTATGGTTTTTCATGTCTATTAAAATTTGTCTTATATTGTTGAGTACTCTCATATTTGATGCATATGTAATTATGATTATAATCTCTTCCTTCTCAATTTTTCCCCTAACAAGTATGTAGTGACCTTCATTTCTTTTGATTATTCTTGGTTTAAAGTGCATGTTGTCTACAACAAAATAGCTACCCCTGGTTTTTCTAGGTTCCTGTCACATGGAGTATTGCTTTCTATCCTTCATCTTTTAGTCTATGAATTTTCTTTTGAGGTAAATGTGTTTCTTGTACACAGCATATTGTTGAATTTTGTTTCTTAATCCACTCTGCCAGTCACTTTTTTATTGGTGAGTTGAGACCATTAACATTAATGGATATAAGTGATAAGTACTTACTTATCACTGTCATGTTAACTTATTTTGTTCATTTTCTACTTTTTCTGTTTAAAAGCTGGCCCTGCTTAGTGATTTCCTTTTATTGTTTTTTTGGGATTGTAGTTAACTTTGACTTTTTCTAGAGTATCTTTTGGTACTCTTTGTACTGTTGGTTTGGTGACCATGAATTTCTTCAGTTGTTTTTTGCCATGGAAGTTTCTTATTTCTCCATCTATTTTCAAAGATAGTTTTGCAGGATACGTCAATCTAGGTTGTAAATTGTCTTTCAGGACCTCAAATACTTCACTTCAAGCTCTTCTTGACTTGAAAGTTTGCATTGAGAAGTCTGCCATGATTCTGATGGGCTTTCCTTCATAGGTGATGTTTCTTTTCTCTGACAACTTTTGTATTCTGTTCTTGTGCTGAATTTCTGATATCTTAATTATTATAGGTCTGGGTAAAGATCTATTTTGGTTATGGTTAATTGTGGTTTTGTATGCTTCACTTATCTTTTATCAGATTCTCTTCCCATGTTTGTAAAATTTTGTTATTATTTTTGCAAATAATCCCCACTAGTCATTTGTGTTGAGCCTTGCTTTTTTATTGACACATACCAATCTTATTTTGTTTTTCTTTGCATCATCTTGCAGCTGTTGAATTGTTTCTTCCTGGTTCCTTGTTATTTTTAAGAGATTTTTTCTTTCATGGTCATAATCTTCAATCCTGTTTTCAAGGTCTGAGAGTCTATCTTCAGCTTCACTCAAGTGGTTTTTCTAGCGTTCAATGTAATTTTTAATTTCTTTTTTTTTTTTTTTTTTGGCTTTTTTATTTTTACTGGTACAAGGGATCGAACTCACGACTGCCTGCTTTCGAGGCAGGCGCTTATGCCGCTGAGCTAAATCCCCAGCCCCAATTTTTAATTTCTTGAATATCCCTTTGAATCTGTTTGATGTATTCTAATTCTGTTTTATATTGCTCATTCAAGGTTTCCATAATTTTCTTATGGTCTTCTACTTTTTATTTAGGTCTTCTTTAGATTCAGACAGCATTTCTTTCATAATGTTTGTCATTTCATTCTTTACCTGAGAGATTATTTCTGACTTGATTTCTTCTATAATTTCATGAAGTTGTTTCTTTACTTCATTTGCTATCATTTCAGAAAGTTCAGTGATGCAATTTCCAGTGTCTTCCATTTTACTGTCTCTTGGGTTTACTCTCATTGGGCAGGATGGCTAAGATTGCTTCTTGCTCTTTCGTTTTTTCATTTTCCTCTGGGACCTATGTGGCTGGTCAGGTACCTTCCTGGTGATGGCTTGCCATGGAGCAGCAGAGTTTCAATCCTCTTGACATCCCTGTAGCTAACTGGGTGAACCCCAAACTTAAGGCACTGGATCCTTGTGCTCTGTGGCCTGTGAGGCTGGCCAGGTGTTCCCCTGATATACTACATTGCATTGTTCTCAGATACTGGGCTGGGAAGAGGTTGGATCTTCTTGCTGCTAGCAGGGGCAGACTCCAGGAGTGTGTTTCTGGTAACTAGAACCAGTTTGAGTAGAGGTGAGAATTTCTGGGACACAGAAGGCTAGTAGGGACACACCCCAAGTGTGTCACCAGGGCCTATTGCTTGGCTAGGTGGAGTTCAAAACCTCCAAGACCTAGGCAGCTAGGCAGAGCATCACCATGAGTGTGGAACCACTTGGACCTTGCCTTTGGTTGAGAGGAGTTCAACATGTCTAGAGCATGCAGCTAGTCAGAGTGCATCCCATAGGGTGCCGGGGCCTTGCTCCTGGTTGGGTAGATTCAGAACCTCCAGGACCTGCTACACGACTAGATGGTCTGCACTGCTGAACTATTGGGCTTGGGCCTTGTGCTATTATGAGCAGTGCTCAAATTTTCCAAGACTGTTGTAGCTCCCTGATGGGTTGCTCTGGGGCTCTGGACTGGGCTGGGCTTGGTACCTCTGTGACCAGTGAGACTGGCCAGGCTTTCCCCTGATGGATTGCACTGGGTTGCTGTGCTGAGCAGAGTTCACATCCTCTGTGCAGCTAGCAAGGACACATCTCTGGAGTGCAGTGCTGGTGGCCTTACCAGGCTTTGTTTTTCTTTACAATCCACACCCTTCAGGTGTTGGGGTGTGATTTCACAGAGGGTATGCAGGTCCACAGGAGTGATCTTTGCCCCCATTGTCCTAGTGGCAAAACTAGGAGAACTTATTATAGGCCACAGTAAAGTCTCTTTCTACTGTATGTCCTTGCATATAGTCACTTTGGTGCCCAGGCAGACACATACACTCAACTGGTACAACAATTGGAACCAAATTAGCTCGTGCTCTTTTCAAATTTCTCTAGTTTTTTTCCGGGGCCCAACACAAGAGCTTTTTTTTTTTTTCAACTTCCCTACATTGGACAGTGCCTTTGTGGAAAACAGAAAGTGGCTCTCTGTCCTGGGAAAACGCCTTTTTTTTCTTGTGGACTTTAGTGCAGTTCAGAATCTGCAAAGGCAATAAGCCTATCACTGGCCATGCCCTTTCCTGTCTATTTTACTTCTTATGCTCTTCTGTGTGGCCTACCTCTTATAGGTCTTGCCATATGGCAATATATTGAATATCTATTAGCTTTCTTCTCATATGAGGGAAAACTGTTTTTGATTCTCAGCTCCTTGAGAAAGTCCATCCCCAAGGTGTATTCAGGTACCAGGGAGATGTGCAAGGTATCTTGAAGCATCCAACAGCCTGTACCTAGTGTCAGTCATTGATTTCACTTTAACGGTGTGTCCCACATATTAATCTATATAGGCTGTCTTACCTGAGAATTTATCACAACTACCACAAATCAGGATACAGTCTTTCTTATGTCCACTAACTTGAGCACATGTTTTACATTTGTGGGTATTTGATAACTCAACTTCTGGCTGAATGAAGTCTTTTTAGTCTCTCTGTGCTGTTGCCTTAAACCAGTCTATCTTTGGCTTCAGCAGCCATAAATCAGTCATTTGGGCAGGATCTGTTGCCTGCTGCTTTTCTTCTAGTGGCCCCAGCCTGGGCCCTGGGTCTGCCTTCAGCTCTGGTGTGGACTCAAATTTCAATTTTTCTTGTGACTCCAACATGGATGCCACCCTCAGGCTCAAGGTCTCAGGAGTGGGCTCTGCCCCCATCCTAGCCCTAATGCTGCACTTCTTTACCTTTATGGTCTTGCTAGACTGTGGTTCACTGCTTCAATTTCTGTACTATTGCTGAATGGTACTTTTTGTAAGGAAGCAGCTTAATTTCGTCAGCTCCCAACCTGTCTGAGTCGATGAGCTCTGTTATTTTGGCAGCATGCATTTTTTTCTAGACACAATTTACAAGCAGCATATACCTTTCCTTTCAGTGTTCTGCTTCAGGCTGGTCTGTTATTTTAACCCTTTGCTGTGGGTACCTCCTGTTAAGGAAAATTTTGACTTGGCGCAGCCTGTGATGAATCAGGCCAGTTGTGCCAACTGTTTTGTTGTTAGTTCAGACTGAGGAGTTAACTTGAGATTCAGGCAGCCCAAAGGAGACACAGAGCCATAGAATGGATTAGATATCTTTATGTAGCTGCTTAGCCGTAGTCTATCTGTTTAGCTATTCCTGTGGCCTCCAACCACTGTACAATCAAAGCAGTACTCAAGACTCTAGCCTGACTTCTAGCCTTCATGGCACTCCAGTTTTATATAGGGTCCTACTTAATAGTGATTATGTGCCACTAATGACCCTGATTATATGTTACTTATGTCAGCATGTACTGAACTTTCTTATATAAGTTATTTACATTAAGATTGATGGCATGCACCTGTGTTTAAATCCTAACACAAAGCTGAACTGAATCCGTGTGGTTCTTGGCATGGAAGGACCAACTGAGGATTGTTGCCAGCAACATAAAAGGAGAAATTGAGGGGAAGATGATGTGCTGTTGATTTTCTAGGAGAAGCTTGTCACACTGGTTTTCCTGATAAGAACTCAGCTGTTATCATTGGAGCTCAGGTCCTGCTGTTGCTAAGCAAGTCTGCAGTTCTCTTCAGAGGAGCTCGGGTCCATATACTGAGCATTGCTTTCTGGCTCCAGTGCAGATCTCTCTGTCTGCTGTCTTAGATCCTTTAGTCCCCTGGTGCAGACTGTCTGGCTCCCCCCATACTTTTGAGCCTTTCCCATGTAGATTCTTGATAGACATTTGCATGAGACATTGTTATGGGCTCTAAGCCTCCAGCTGGACTCATGCAGAACATTGCTGTGGGATCCATCCCCTCAGTGGAGTTTTTTGGGTCTCTAGTGCATGAATAGACTTCTTATGCTCTTCTGACTTTGGCTTTTTGAGTGAATATTATAAAATAACTCTATAAATTATGTGCCCTGTATTAAATCTATTCCCTTGTAAACCCTGACTACAAAAATTTTGTGACAAACAACTGAGTTTCAGACGATCATAGACAGGCAGCTGGTCACACCATGTTCAAATAAAGCAAACATGTACGCCTGAAGGAAATACTGATTTATAGCTAGGCAAGTGAATAATTTTCTTCCATGTTCTGCCTATGAGCTTATCCTTTGGAATGAAATCTTTGAACCTCTTCTGATGCTGAGCACTTTCCAATTCATGAATCATTCTTTACTCAAATAAACTGTTAATTTCAGTTTACCTAAATTTCTTTAAAACATGTAATGAATACATTATAAGCTTAGAACTAGACCATAACAGAATCAATACAAAGTTAAGGTAAACAAGATGGAAACCAGTCTATAGACTTTCTACTTGTTCAATTTTCCAACAGTCTAAAAGTAAGCTAAATAAAACATCAAGTCAATCCTTGAAACTTGATCTGTGTGGCCCTGGGTCTGTTCAAGGTATTAGGACCTCAGTTATCAGGGGTGAGTTATCATTCAGATAGTGAATGACAAGGACGAGTGAAAGCATCTGTGAAGATACAGGTAGTCATTTTTTTTACCCCACAGACAGGCTAAATTAGATGTACTGTGAAACACAAAACAAGAGACCACAACTGCAGAAAATGTCTAACACAGAGACAGTTCCCTTCCAAATACATTGAAGTAACGAGTAAACAACTGATAAATTGGGCAGTAACACACGTGTCCAGGCAATTTATGTGACCACTTTAAGTAAACATTCTAACAGGAACCTGGAGCCCCATCACTATTCTTTTACAGGGATATCCAATAAGGTAAAGGAACTTTATCAAGATTTCTTGTTACTTTGGTGACAAATCCAAGATTAGAACTCAGTATTTATGTTTCACTGTATCATAACATCCTTATCTGATTTTTAAGTTTCTCTTAGTGTTGCAGTGCATGAGAAATGAGAAAAATCAAAATTTTAGTAAACCAAGATTATAAAATATGTGGCATTTTAATGCTTGATTTCAGTCACTAATAGTCTTTTGGAATGGAACATAAAAAAGATTTGTGAGCCTGTAGAAAAACTGAACAAATTAAATTTGTAATATGTCTGAATTCAACTATAAAATATGTCCTCAAAAACATAGTATTTTTGGTTAAATAAGCATTTATTAAAGCAGAGCAACCTCAGCCAGGTGTGGTCTCAATATGCTTATATTTCCAGTACTATGCAAGGCCGAGGGAGGAAGTTTGCAAGTTTGAACCCAGCCTAGGGCAACTTAGTGACTTAGCAAGGCCCTGTTTAAAAAAAAAAGAATGAGGGTATCTCAGTACAGAGACCTAGAGTTCAGTCCTCGAAACATCAACAATAAAAATAACAGAGCAACTTCAAAATATGTAATGTTGCCATTCTTGATAAGATGGTAAAATGCTAATGAAATGCTTTTTGAGTTAAGACCAGATAAATATCTTAAAAGTAGTTACAAGTCTTTCTGTTAACCAAGGTTTGGTGAAGTCACTAACGAAGCACTAGTAGGTCTTGTTGTTAAGTTCCGAATAGTTATTTGTTTGTTTTAAGGCACAAGGGAACTTATTTATACAGATTTTTTTTTATTTAAGAGGAAAAAGAGAAAAACACAAAACAAAACAAAGCAGTGTAAGGTTACACATAATACAGAACTACAAAAAAAAAACATAACAGTAAGAAATCACCTGTTAATAGATTACATATTATCATCTTGGAAATAGTTGCTCAAATCACAGTATCAAAGAATACAAAGTAGACATTCAAACAGAGAGACTGCAAACAGCTGTGTTCAGTGATCCAAAAACATTAATATAGTCAGCTATTTAACACCCCTAAACACACTTGCTGTTATATCCGTTAGAGCTCTATTCATACAGATTTAATATAGCCTTAGATAATACTGAGTGAATTACTAAAGATGTGTATTTAAGTAGTGAGAGCCACAAGGTAAAGTCTAGCACATGAATATTGTCTTTCTCTGACCCAGGCTTAGTAAATGCTACTTAGTAAAAGTATAGGTTTCTTGGTAAAATTTTGAAATATAAAGAGGGAAGCTGTACATGGAAATGGTAAGAATTTCATGCATATGGTTCCCAAAGAATATGAAATTTTATACTGGAGCTGATCTAAAAATATAGTTGTGGATATAAAACAGAGCTTAAGTGTGGGATTGTTTAATAGTAGTCTCTGGGCTAGATGGAGTAGAGGTGAAAGTAGGCATAGATTTACAATTGTGGCTAGTATGTTTATACTTGCTTTCTCTTAGATTATTTTCTGACACCATATTTTATTATGTCTTATAATGATAGTCTTAGCATGGGTCCTAGTACCCAGAATATACATCTGTCTTCCTTACTTTTATTAACCCATATTTTCAGATAGCTCAAACTATTATGTGGTCTATTTTGTAGAAAATTTTGTGTGCTACAGAGAAGAATGAATGCTCTTTTGTACTAGGAGTACATACATACTCTTTTGTATGTACATGCATACTCTTTTGTAAGACACACTGTAGATACCTATTAGGTCCATATGAACATAAGGCTGTAATTGGGTTCTAATAATGTTTATTTTGTTGTATAGTTGATATGTTTCTTTGCAAAAGTGGAATAATCAGGTCATCCACTATCATTGGGATAGTGTTTATTTGGTCTTTTATGTCCAACAATGTTTCTTTTATGAAGGTAGATGATGGAGTATTCACTGCATCTATATTTACAATGTTGTCACTTCATGTTAGATTATTTGCTTAGGTAGTACATAATAACATTGTTTGTCCTTTCTGATTGTTTTAGCAAGTGGATTACTTTTTCTGAGAGTAAAATTGCTACCCCAGCTTGCTTATAAGGTCCTGGTGAATGAAAAACTGTTTTCCAGCCTTTGATATTTTGTTGATGAATATCTTTTTTACCGTAAAAGTTTTGTTTCATTTTTTGGTACCAGAGATCAAAATCAAAATATCGCATTGACAGGTAAGCGCTTGCACCAGTGTTTGGATTCAGTGAGTTCCATTTTTTTATTATTCAAGAGAAAAAAGACACAAACAGGAAAAGAGACAAACAAACAACAACAAAAAACCCAAAGCAAAAACTGTATAGGTTTTTAAAACAAGGTGATAGGAACTTATCAATGGTTGTAATACTGCATATGTGGGAACATATTCAAAAAGGTCACTTAGATTATCAGATTTAGACATGTAACATTAGTCTAATCATATGAATATTAACTGTTCTTTTTAAGATCTAACACAATTAGTAGTATAGTCTTCTTAGCTATCTTATGTACGCATATATATACACAAATTTATATCTTTTTGCTTTCTCTTTGTTCTGTTCTCCTTTCCCCTACCTAAGTAACTTTTCTTCCTTGAGCAATTTCTTACCCTAACAAATATTTATGATAGATTTTGGATTTTATTTGCTCTTTCATTTTTTTACACTAGGGATACAATATGATATTTACACATGTGAGTTTGATTTATTTCATTTATGAATATTTTCTCGAATCATGTCCTTTTACTTATAAAAGCCTTGATGCAATATTTCTTTATAGCTGAGTAGGACTACATTGTATAAAAATAACACATCTTTTTATCGATTCCTTGACTGATGGATACTTGGATGGTTACCAAGATTTGTCTATTACGAATTTTGCTGCTGTAAACGTGAGTAGACATATATCACTATGATATGATGATTTCAATTCATTGGGGAAAAATCCCAGAAGAGGATAGCTGGGTCGAATGTAACCTCTAATTGTAGCTTTTTGAGGAATCTCCACAATAATTTCCACAGTGGTTGCACCAGTCTACACTTCCATCAAAAGTGGACAAGAGTTCATTTTCCCAACATTCCCTCCAGCACTGTTTATTGATTAATTTCTTGATCTTGGACATTCTTTCTGGAGTGTGATGGAATCTCAGTGTTGTTTTACCTCGCATTTCTCTAACGACCAATGATGTTGAACATTTTTTTCATGTATTTATTTGCCACTTGTATTTCTTTTTTTTTTAATTTTATTTTAGGGGAAAAGAAAAAAAAACAGAAAAAGGGTGCAAGTTATACATAATTTCAGAAAAAATAAGCAGTAGGAAATCACTAGTTAATAGATTACATACTGTCATGTTAGAAATAGTTCAAGTTACAACATTAAAGCATACAAAGTGGACATTCAAAAGTGAGACAGCAAACAGTTCTGTTCAATGATCCAATAAAACTCAGTAATATGGTTATCTATCTTATACACTTAAATATACATGCAGTTATATCCTTTAGAGCACTTTCATTTCCTCTCTTTTGTACAATGACAATTACACACTTTGGGTTTTATTACTCCCACAGTTCTTATTACTTGTTTTTGAAGAGAGTAAAACCAAATGTGACATTAACAGAACAGAGTCAGTCAAATCAAGAGGATGGACATAATACATAATGTAAAAACAAAATACAAGGTGATTAACAATGGTTACCATACTGCCTCTTGGTATCTTAAAAAGAATTGCCTATATCATCAGTTATAATAAAATTGAGCAAAAATGTAAATAAAACCAAAATATTGGAGACATTACAGGACTTCAAAAGATGATAATAGTCAACCAGAATGGGCATCATAATGAATCTTACTGTCTTCACAGTTGTTGCCTATACTTTCGAACGTGGTACTTATCAAGCAAAACAGAATAGAGGAAAATCAGTCAAAACAAGATGATGAAAGCAATACAGGGATTCAAATCAAGTTAAGTGGAAATCAAAGTGGGTTGCTACAATATATCTTGTTTTTTAAATTTTTCCCTTAATTAAAAAGATAAAAATAAAAAAGTAAATAATAAAAAAGGAGATTGAGATAAAAGAGGGCATAACAACAAAACAGTGCAGGTCAAAACATAACCATTTAAGCAAAATAGTGTTTCACCACAAGATATCCCGACATAAAAGTAGTTACTATAGTGTCTCTTTCCTTGAAATCGTTGAGCATAACTTCATATACTGTAGCATCAAACATATCAAGACAATGTAAAACCATTCAAGAAAATGACAGTATTACAGGGTATTTAGAATCAACTAACAGAAAATGAACAATGGTTTCTGTATAATCTCCTTGTCTATAAAGGTTTTTGTTTATATTATCACATATAGTAAAATCCAATAAGATACAATATGTTAAGACTGATGGAGACAGAAGAACAAAAGCTTGATGGGACTTCAAAACAAGATGATATTAAATCAGCACTATCTATTATGATATCTTGTTTTCTCCAAAATAGCTGTTCCCACCATCCAACCTTCTCTGCCTCATTTCTGTTGAGCTCTTTTTCTGTCATTAGTTGTCAGTTTGTCTTCTTCATTTTGCTTTCTGCTGCATTCATTGTGGCCTCTCTACCACTGTTTCTGAAATCTTGGTATTTTTCTTTTTTAGAATATCCTGCAGTATTCTCTGTAGAGTTGACTTGGTGGTTGCAAATTCCCCTAGTTCCTCTTTATCCTGGAAGCACCTTGTTTTTCCCATCAAATTCTAGGGACAGTTGTGCAGGATATATCAATCTTGGCTGGAGGTTATTATCTTTCAAAGCTTGAGTTATTTCCCCCCACGCTCTTCGTGATTTGATGGTTTGTGCCGAGAAGTCTGCTGTAATTCTGATGGGTGTTCCCTTGTAAGTGATCTGTTTCTTGTCTTTGACGGCTTTTAATATTCTGTTCTTTTTTATTGGATTTCTGGAATTTTGATTATTATATGCCTGGGTGTAGCTCTGTTTGGGTTGTAGGTGGCTGGGGTCCTGTACGCCTCATACATCTGAGTATCTTTACCTGTTGCTAAATTAGGGAAATTCTCCTGGGTTATTTCTGTGAATAGTTTTTGTATTTCATTTGTTTGTATCCCTACTTCTTTTTTTATGTTCTTAATTCTTAAGTTATATATCCTCTTATCATCTTCTAGCCTTTGTATTATTGCTGCTTGTTTTCTTGTTATTTTTAAGAAGTTTTTCATTTCATGCTCCCACATTACAAATCTGCCCTCCAGTTCAGATAATCTATCCTTAGTTTCTTTCAAGCTGTTATGCCAGCTTTCGATAATGTTTTTAGTTTCCTGGTAATATCTTTGAATCTGCTTCACGTATTCTATGTTTTCTCTATTTTCTCCATCACACAATTCTCCCCTTTTTTTCTGTTCTTCCATTCCACCATCTGTTTTTTTTCTTGGGAGGTGCTTAGCATTTCTTTATTCTATTTATATCTTGCTTTACTTGGTTAACTACTTCACTTTTGAACTCATCTATGAGTTCCCAAAGATATTGCTGTATGTCTATTGGTGCCATACCTGATATTGCATGTTTTCTGTCCTCATTCTCCTTTGCATTAACCTTTCCTGGATCAGTGTTCTCAGGATTGGGGACTGAGGACCCTTTCTTGTTGCTCCCTCTTCCCATAATTTTTATTCCTTCCATGCAAGCATATATAGGAGGCCCAGTTTTTTTCTTTGTTGGTTACAGTTTGTTTAAATCTGCTGGCTAAGTGTTCCTGTCCACTGCAGTGTACTAGGGAGACACAGACATGGGCAGCCTCTGCTGGGCTCGCCCCTCCAGGTCAACCTACTGAAGGCTTCACTGCTAGGGTGCACCACCAGGCACTGGGACCTGGTTTGGGCTAGCCTACTGGGTCTTAGTCAGCACCATCACCCAGCCCAAGCATTCCCCACCAATCCCACTTGAGAGGAGAATATATGACTAAAGTCACTGCAGCGTCCTATTCTGGCTAGTCTGCCCGGTCCCAGAATGTCTTCTTTTGGAGCCTCCTTGTCTACCGAAGGGTCCCATTCCTCTCACTCACCGCAGGTCAATGCAGGGCTCCCCATCAGTCCCGCTCTCAACTCTGTTCACCTATTCCTGCTCTCCGAGCTTTTGCGTGTCTTTCTCCCTGTTGTGCTGATTTGGACACAGCAGTGGCAGCCGGAAATTCAAATCACAGTTTCTTTAGGCGCAGGTTCCAGCTTCGGTGCTGAAATTTTATCTGTTCCGGTTATAGCACCAGGATTGCATTTCCAGTTGGTTTCTCTCAGCTTAGTTCATTCCTGGGTTGGCAGGGTATATCTCCTCTTGCTTGGGACTCCTCACACCACACCATTCCTGGATTCTAAGCTGGGTATCTCAGAGAGCCTCTGTAGCTGCTGTTATCTATCTACCATGTTCTCCCAGAAGTTGCCACTTGTATTTCTTCATCTGAGAAGTGTGTATTCATCTCAGATGCCCATTTTTGGATTGGTTTTCAAATTTTGGGGACCTGACTTTATTTAATTCTTTATGAATAATAGAAGTCTTTTGTCTGAGGGACAGTTGACTAAGATTTTTTTCCAATTCGTGGGTTTTCTTTTCACTCTATTGGAGACTTTTTGACATGAAAAACATTTTAATAAGAAAAAATCCCAGTTGCTGATTCTGGGAAGCATTTCCTGTGCAATTTGATTTTTGTCCGTGAACCCTCTGCCTACTCCTATGTTGTCAAGATTTGTATCTATTTTGTCTTCCAGCCAATTTAGCATTTCTGTTTTAACATTTAGACCTTTGATCCATTTTGACATTGGTTTAGTTCATCATGACAGATATAGATCTAGTTTTAGTTTTCATCATATAAAAAGCCAGTTTTTCCAGCACCATTTATTAAAGAGGTTATCTTTCTTCCAGTGAACATGTTTGGCTCCTTGGTCAAAAATGAGGTTGCTGAGTGTGATTGTCTTTCTGCCTGTATCTTCTAATCTATTCCATTGATCTTCAAAGCTTTTTTTGCCAGTACCATGCTGATTTTATCATGGTAATTTACCACAGTACAATTTCAAGTCAGGGATACCTCCTGGCTTGCCTTTGTTACCCACAATTGCTTTTGCTATTCTAGGTCACTTCTGGCTACAGATGAATTTTAGGAATAATTTCTGTAGATCTGTGAGATATGCATATGATATATTGATTGAAATGCCATTAAATCTGTATGAAAATTTTGGGAAAATGGCCATTTTCACAGTGTTTGATCTTCCAATACATGAACAAGGAATGTCTTTTTCAGAGTAATACAATTTTCAATGTATGGATCTTTTACTTCCTTTGATAGATTAATTCTTAGATATTTCATTTATTTGAATCCTATAATGAAAGTTGTGATATCCCTTATTTTTCTCTCTCAGTGAGTTTGTTGTTTGCATAGAGGAATTCTTGTGCGTTTTGAATGTTAACCTTGTATCCAGCTACATTACTCAATTTGGTTATCTCATCTGGAAGTTTTTCAATGAAGTTTTGGGAATCTTCTATGTAGACTATCATATCATCTGCAACTAATCACAATTTGACTTCTTCTGTCCCTATTCGTATTTCTTTTATTTCTCTCTCTTGTCTAATTGCTCTGGCTAATGTTTCCAGCATTACATTGAATAGGAGCGGTGAGAATAAACATCTTTGTCTTGTTCCTCATTTTAAGTTGAAACTTTTCAGTTTTTGTCCATTTAGTAATATGTTGGCTCTTGGTTTATCAAATATGTCTTTGATCAGATTTAGGTAAAAGCCAACTTTTCTGATTTTCCATAGGGTTTTATCATGGATGACTGTTGGATTTTATCAAAAGATTTTTCTGCATCTGTTGAGATGATCATGTGATTGTTGTTTTTGGCTCTGTTGTTATGGTGTATTATTTTTATAGTTTTGCATACATTGAATCTCCTCTGCATTTCTGGGATGAATCCTTCTTGATCATGGTGTATAATCTTTTGATGACTTGTTGCATTCTATTTGCCTATATTTTATTGAAGACTTTGCATCTTTGATCATTAGGGAGACTGGCCTTTAGTTCTGTTATTTGTTTGGGTCTTTCTCAGGTTTTGGTGTTAGGTAGTTCTTGTTTCCAGGAATGAGTTAGGGAGACTTACTTCCCTTTGAATTTTACTGAAGAGTTTGCTAAGAGTTGGCATTCAGTCTTTCCTAAATATCTTGTTTAATTCAGCCTTGAATCTATTAGGATCTGGGCTTTTCTTTGTTGGTATGGTTTGAATTGCATTTTCAATTTCGTTAATTGAAATCGGGTTATTCAACAGTTTTACATCATCTTGATCCAGCTTTGGTAGTTCATGTGTTTCTACAAATCTGTCCATTTCTTCTGTGTTACCAAACCAATGAGAGTAGAGCTTTTCAAATTATTGATGATCTTCTGTATTTACATAGGGTCTATAGTGATTTCATACATTTAATTCCTTATTGCCTGAATTTGAGTTTTTTCTTTCCTCTTTTTGATAAGGTTGACTTGGGGTTTATTAATGTTATTTATTCTTTCAAAGAACCAACTCTTCAATTCATTAATTCTTTGTATTGTTTTCTTAGTTTCAATTGCATTAATTTCTGCTCTCACCTTTATAATTTCTTCCATTTTAGGGGCGGGGGTCGCTTTGGGCTTGACTTTCTCTTCTTTTTCTAGAAATTTGAGAGACAGCACTAGGTTGTTTGTGTTCATTCCATTTTCATGATGAGGGATTTTATTGCTATAAATTTCCCTCTGAGGACTGCTTTCATTGTGTCCCACAGGTTCTGTTAAGTTTTATTTGCATTTTTTCCAATTTTAGAGATTGTTTAATGTCTTATTTAATTTCTTCTGTGACCCATTTTTTAGGAGAGTGTTATTTAATTTCTATGTATTTATGGGGTTGTTGGGTTTTTTGTCATTAATTTCCAATTTTATTGCAACAGGTTCAGATCATTTGCATGGAACAATTTCAATTGTGTGCATTTTCTTAAGTATGTTCTGTGGGCTAGTATATGGTCTATTTTAGAGAATGATCCATATGCACCTGAGAAGAACATGTATTCTGATGTTGGGTGGAACATTCCTTACACATCTATTACGTCCATTTGTTTAAAAGTTTGATTCAGTTCAATTATTTCTTTCCTGATTTTTTGTTGGTTGATCTGTGTCTTTGTGACAATAAAGTATTAAGGTTCCCATTTATAACTGTATTTTTGCTTACTTGATATTTAATAGCTATTAATATTTGTCTTGTATAGTAGAATGCTTTCATGTTTGGTGCATATGTATTTATGATTGTAATCTTTTCCTCTTCACCTTTTACCCTAACAAGTATGTAGCAACCCTCTTTACCTCTTTTGATCATTCTTGATTTGAAGTTCACATGTATGCAAACAGAATAGCTACCCCCACTTTTTTCTGGATTCTTGTCACATGGAGTATTGTTTTCCATCCTTTGACTTTTAGTCTATGAATTTATTTTGAGTTAAATGTGTTTCTTGTATACATTATATTGTTGGATTTTGTTTCTTAATCTACTCTGCCAGTCTGTTTGTTCTTATTGGTGAGTTGAGACCATTTACATTGATGAATATTGTTGATATATACTGACTTATCCCTTTAATGTTATTTTTTTCTATGTTTTCTGTTTGTTTACTCTGCTTAGTGGTTTCTTTGTGCTGTTGTTCTTGGAATTTTAGTTATTTTTTTTATCTCCTAGAGTATCTTTCAGTACTCTTTATAGTGTTATTTTGGTGTTCATTAATTTCTTCAGTTGTTCTTTGTCATTTAAGTATCTAATTTCTCCATCAATTATAACATATTTTTGCAATGTATATCACTCTAGGTTGGAAGTTTTTTTTTTTTTCAGGACTCAAAATAATTCACTCCAACCTCTTCTTAACTTGAAATTTTGTGTTGAGAAGTCTGCCATGATCCTGATAGGCTTTCCTTTGTAGGTCATCTTTTTTTTTCCTCTGAGAACTTTCAGTATTCTGTTTTTGGGCTGAATTTCTGAAATCTTAATTATTATGTCTGGGAGAAGATTTATTTTGGCTCTGACTAATTGGAGCTCTGTATGCTTCATTTGTCTTATAACAGAGTCTTTTCCAGTGTTTGGAAATTTTTCTGTGATGATTTCTTTAAAGTTCTCTTATGTCACTTGTGTTGACTTCTTTTTCGTTGATACCATGTTTTTTTCTTTGCATCATCTTGCAGCTGTTGAATTGTTGTTTCCTGCTTCCTTATTTTTAAGAGATTGTTCTTTTCATGGTCATAAGCTTCCATGCTGTCTTCAAGATCTGAGAGTCTATCTTCAGCTTCACTGAAGCAGTTTTGATAGCTTTCCATGAAAGCTTTAATTTCCTGAATATCCCTTTGAATCTGTTTTATGCATTGTATTCTGTTATATTATTTATTCAAGATTTCCATCATTTTCTTATGTTCCTCTATTTTTTACATAGATCTTCTTTAGATACACTCAACATTTCTTTCATAATGTTTGTCAATCCTTTTTTGTTACCTGTGAGAGTATTTCTGATGTGATTTCCTCTCTAGCTTCATGTTTCTTGACTTCAGTTCCTATCATTTCAGAAAATTCAGCTGTGTGACTTCCAGTGTCTTGCATTTCTAATGTCTCCTGGTTTTTTTCTAGGTAGTCTGGAGGACTGAGACTGCACCTTGCTCTTTCATTTTGTCATTTTCCTCTGGGACTTATGCAGCTGGCCAGGCAACTTCCTTATGAATTGCACTGGAACCCTGTACTGGGTAGTGCTTTGATCCTCCAATTGAACAATTCAATAACAAGCAATGAAATTCAGGAAGGAATAAATGTCTACCAACTTACCTACCCTAGGACCTGATAGATTCATTACTGAATTCTACAAAAGCTTTATGAGTGTTAAATCGCCAGTATTTCTCAAACTCTTAATTAAATTGAAAGGAAATGAGTGCTTCCAAACTTATTTCTTCCTGTAAACCACCACCTCTCTGATACCGAACTTCTTGATCATATCAATAGTCACAGGAAATACTTTTGCCAAAATCTAACACTCTTTCAGGATAAAAAAAGCCTCTGAATAAAATAGGTATAGAAGAACCTTACATTAATTTGATAACAGCCATTTATGACAAACCACCATCCAACATCATATTAAATGGGGAAAATTTGGAATTTTTTCTAAATTTAGGAATAAGACAATGATGCCTACTGTCCCCACTCTTGTTCAATTTAGTACTGAAACCATTAGCCAGAGTAATAAGGCAAAAGAAATAAAAGAATTACACATAGAAAAAGATAAATTCAAATTATCATTATTTGCAGATAACATGCTACTCCATATAGAAAACTCAATAAGTTTTATCCAGAAGTCTTAAAATTAATAACCAACTTCAAAATTGAAGCAGTATACAAAATCAATACACAAAACTCAATAACATTAATGTACACCAATCGTGAACTCAATGAGTAAGAAATTAGGAAAACATTACCATTTACAATAGCATTAGGAAATATCAAGTACCTAGGAATTACTCTAACCAAGGAAGCGAAAGATCTCTACAAGGTAAAATACAGGAATCTGGTAAAGGAGATTGAAGAGGACATCAGAAAATGGAAAAATGTCTTCTGTTTCTGGATAGGCAAATGAATATGCTCAAAATAATATTACCACAAAAAGTGATATACAGACTCAATGCAATCCCAATCAAGATACCAACAGCATTCCTCACATAACTAGAGGAAACAATCCTAAAAATCATATAGAACCAGAAGAACTGCTGATTTTAAATCTGTTTCCATATAATTACTGACCCAGAATAGAAAAAGCAGTCAAATTATCATTATTTGCAGATGACATACAAGAACAAGAACAAAACAGAAGGCATTACAATACCAAACTTCAAATTACACTGCAAATCAACAGTGATAAAAATATTATGGTATTGTCATAAAATTATACATGTGGATCAATAGAACATAACAGATGCACAGAAACATCTCCAATACATTTAGGTATTAGGTCATAAATGGCCAAAACATACATTGCAAGAAAATAACCTATTTAACAAATGATTCTGTGAAAACTGGCAGTCTGTATGCAAAATATTAAATGTGAACTATATCTGTTCCTATGTTCCAAACTAAATTTTGGTTATCCATAGTTAAAATGCTGAAGTGTAGCATTTTAATAATAGTGTTACAATGGCAATATTTCTGCCAGAAAACTTTTTGGTTGGATATTACTAGACTGTGAATACACTCTTGTAGAACTCATATAAATTCAATCATAAAGAAGTTGTGTGTATATCTGACTAGTTTTACTCAGAATAATGCTTTTGAGATACATCCAATACTTTTACAATAACAGTAGCATACTAATTGTACAGAAAAAGGGCTTTCGTTATGGCATTTTTGTATTTGTATCCATTCCCTCCTTTTTAAAGAGTTCTTACTCTCCCATTCTGCTTGCATCATCCTCTTTCACTCATCTGCTTCTTTTTCTACATATATATATATATATATATATATATATATATATATATAAACGTATACGTATTTTCATTTCTATATCCCACATATGACCAAAAATATCTAATACTTCCCTTTTTTATGCCAACTTATTTCACATAATGATGATCTCCAGTTTCATTTATTTTTCTGCAAATAATGTTGTATTCTTTATGTCTGACTAATGCTCCATTGTATACTCACAAACACAGAGATCTATCTATCATCTATCTCACATTGTCCTTGTGTACTGATCTGTTGAAAAGCACCAGGGCAGATCCCATAACTTGGCCATTGTGAATTGTGCCTCAATAACTGCATATGCAGATATCTCTACAAGATGCTTGTTTTAATTTCTTCAGGTATATACTAAGGACATACAATACATATACTAAGGAGTATTGTAGCTTGATCATATGGTAGTTCTATTTTTAGTTTCTTGAGGAATCACCACATCAATTCACATTCCCACCAACAGTGTAAAAATTTGCCATGTCCTCCCAGGACTTGTTTTTTGTACCCTAGATGGTAGCCATTCAGTGAAGTTGTGATGGAATATCAATGTAGTTTTGATTTGCATTTACCTGAAGGCTAAGGGTTTTATATAATTACTAGCCATTTATACTTTCTTTGCAAAATGTCTGTTCCATTCATTTGTCCCCTTATTGATTGTATTATCTGTTCTTTTATTATAGAGAGTTCCTTATGTATATTGGATATTTTTTAAAAAAATTTTTTTTGTCTTTTTCTTTTTTATCGGTACCAGGGATCGAATTCACGACTGCCTGTTTGCAAAGCAGGCGCTTATGCCACTGAGCTAAATCCTCAGCCCCTGTATATTGGATATTAATCCTCTGTTAGAAGAGTAGCTGACAAAGATTTTCTCCTATTCCATAGGGTGCCTCTTCACTGTGCTGTTTTCTTTGCTTGATACAATTCTATTTGTTGAGTCTTGCTATTATTTACAGAGCTGTTGGAGATCCATTAAAGTTGTTGCTTGTGTCTATATCTTGAAGTGTTTCCCTTGTGTTTCACAGTTTTTGATTCTACAATTAGGGGTCTGATCTATTTGAATAAATTTTTTGAGTACAGCTTTGGTTAAATAAATCATTTTTATGATGAACATATGGCTACCCAGTTTTCCAAAACACTGCTTGCTAAAGACTTTCTTTTTTTCCAACATATTTTAGCTAGTTTATCAAAAACCATATGCATGTAGCTGTGTGGGTTCATTTCTGTGTCCTTTACTCTAATCCACTGATCTACATGGCTGCTTTTATAGCAATGCCATGCTATTTTTGTTACAATGATTTTATAGTATATTTTCAAATTGTGTTTTCTGATTCTTTCAACATTGCTCTTTTAGTTTGGGAATGCTTGGTGTATTGTAGATCTTTGGTCCTTCCATATGAATTTTAGAATTACTTCTCTGTTATTTGAAGAGGATCATTGGCGTTTGGGTGGGGAATATAGAATTTATTAAATGACAATGTGACTATTTTAACAATATTAGCTGTGCCAGTCCATGAACATGTGAAATCTTTCCATATTCTAGCATCATCTTCAAACTTTCTTCAGTGGTCTGTACTTTTTGCTGTAGGGATATTTTGATTACTTGGCCAGTTTTATTCCTAATTATTTTATTTTTTAAACTATATTTTAAATAAAATTGTTTTTCTGGAGTCTCTTCTCATAGGCCCATTATTGGTGAACACAAATATATTGATAGTTTATATTCATTTTGCATTTTGTTAAATGTGTTTATGAGATCTAAAAGTTTTCTGGAGGAATCTTTAGGCTTTCTAAATATCATATTATCTGAAAGTGGGAATATTTCACTTTCTTCCTTACCTATTTGTATTTATTTTATTTCTTTGTTTTGCCTAATTGCTGTGACCACAATTTAAAGAAGTATATTGTATAGGATTAGTGAGAGCGGACAAACCTTGTCTTGTATGTAATTTCAGAGGAAATGTCAGCTTTTCCCAATTCAAAATGATGTTGGCGGTGGGTTTGTAATGTATAGACCTTATTATGTTGAGATAAGATCCTTATATATTCAGTTTCTTTGGGGATTTTATTATGAAGAGTTGTTTAATTTTGTCAAATTTTTAAATGCATTTATTGGGAAGATCATGAGATTTTTATACTTCACTCTATGTATGTAGTGTATTACATTTATTGATTTGCACACATTGGGCCATTCTTGTACCCCTGGAATGAATCCAACTTGATCACAGTGTATGATGTTTTTAATATGTTATTGAATTATATTACCAAGAATTGTATTAAAGATTTTTGCATTTATTTTTTATCAAGAATACTGGTAGCTTTCTTTTACTGATGTTTTAGTTGTTGCTATGCTCTTATCCAGTTTTGGCATCTAGATTTTAGTGATTTTGTAGAATGAGTTTGAAAGAAGTCATTCTTTTTACATTTCATGGAATATTTTGAGAAGCACAGGACTTAGTTTTTATTCAAAGCATGGAAAAATCCAGCAGTGAATCCGTATGTTCTTATGTTTTTGTGGTCTTGTGCTTTTCTTTGTTGGGAGATGGTTTGGATATTATCACTTTCTTGTTGCTTCAGTCTCACTGATTGTTACTGATCTCTTTAGTTTTTTTTAAATATAATCTTAGTTCAGTTTTGGTAGGTTATATTTGTCCAGAAATATATACATTTTTCTAGATTTTTCATCTTATTGGAACATAGGTGTTTAAAATATCCCGCAATGATCCCCAAGACAATATCTACTTTAATTTTATTAATTTGGGTCATCATTTTGACTAGTTTGGCTAAAGGTTTGTCAACCCTCCCATTTCCGTGGAATATTATTTTCCATCCTGTCCATTTTAGTGTGTATATGTTTTTCCAATGATGTGTGTGTGTCATGTAGGTAACAAATATCTGGTTTGTGCTTTTAAATACAGTCTTCCAGCTTCTGTCTTTTAATTGGAGAATTAAGCCTATTTATTATTCAGACATGTATAATTCCTTCTGTCTTTTAGATGTTGATTCTTTTCTCATTCCCATTTGCTTACTTACTCTTCCTCTTATGTGTGTAGGATTCCTTTATCTTCTACGATGCTGGATCAGTGATCATGAATTCCTGTACTTTGCACTTATTTTGGAAGGACTTTATTTCTCTTTAGAGTTTGACCAATTGCTATGTTAGATATAATAAGGTATGTTGGCATTTATTCTACTTTAGGGCATCAAATGCACCACGCCTATTATGGTTTATGTTTGGATGACCCCTCAAGCCTCATGCAATCATGGAAGCAGCTAAGTCTAGCATTTGTGACTAGTATCTTGTCTAGCACTGAGACTGGCAGTATGAGTGCTGTACCCTCCCACTGGTGTTTAGGAGGCATACTATATGAGGGAAAGGGGCATGCTTTTCCTTTTCTTGTCCTTTTGCATTTTTACGTTGCGGCTGCTATGAATAACCGCCACTTAGCCACGCCACCCTGAGTTGGGACCAGCTGAGTATGGAAACCTCCAAAAACTGTAGTAACCTAAATAAACTTGACCTTCCTTCATTTTGGATGTCAGGTATTTTGTCTTTACAATGAGAGAAAAGTAAACAAGATAATTGCATAACCTTTGATCTTTTAGATTTTCTGCATAGATATCTGCTGTTTTTCTGATGCATTTGCTTTTGTAAGTAACTTGAAACTTGTTGTTTGCAACATTTATTATTCTTTTTTATGTACTTTCAGCAGTTTAACTATAATATGTCTTGGAGACGTTCTTTCCTGATCATGTGTGTTTGGCTTTCTAAATGTCTTTTATATCTAGATGTCTGTAACTGTCCTGAGAGTTGGGAAATTTTCTGTTACTCTTTCACTGAGTAGATTTCTGTCCTTAGGCTGTGCTTCAGTGCGCTTTTACTTACAGAAAATTCATTATTTTGTTCTTTCAATCTTCTTCCAGAGTTCTTATGTATTTTATTCATAGTTTCTTATTTTTTCTTCTTCTTCACATATCTAAAAAATGATCATTCATCAGCCTACATTTAAAGCTGTGAAATAATGTCTTCTGCTTCAACTAATGTTTTGGAGAGGTTTTTTCATTGAGATTTGATTTTAATTGTTAAGCTTTTCATTTCTAATTTTTCTCTTTTGTTCTTTTTGAGACTCTCTAGCTCTTTATGTGATGTTCTTCTATATTTTTCATAGCCTTTTTTAATTCTTTCAGCATCTTATTAAGATCTTATTTGAGTACATTCACAGTTTTACAAATAAACCTTTGTATTTTCAATGAGATTTCACCTTTTTGATATCTTTAGATTCCATTATTACAGAGTTATAAACATTTGGAAGAGTCATTGTATCTTTGCTTTTTCAGGTTTATCTATGTTGAGATTTGCACATCTGAGATGGATATCTCTTTTTCTTTTAATATAAGGGTTTTCTTACTGAACAGCCTTCTGCTGGTAATGTGCTTGGGATATTCGTTTGTGGTGTAGTGTTGGATTTAATTACAAACTGGTTTTGTTTTTACTTTCCTTATAGTCTTTTTAGGTTGTATTTGATGAGTTTTGACTTTGTATATACTGTGTCAGAACCTGAGGAACCAGTTTCTCTAGGGCTTCTGTGAGTGGTGTCCCTCTGCTAGTTCAAGTAACTGTAAAGCAAACAGTAGGGTATATGGGATATATTCTCTGTAGTTACTCCTCCAGATTGATTAGCACTATATAGTCTGAGAGCATTTGAGAACAACCTATGCTCAGGCCTCTCACGAGTTGGATAGCTTCAACAGTTGTGTTACTTCTATTATTGCTAAGTGGATGAATGTCCAGAATTAAATGTAATAATAAAAATAATAATTTGCTTTTATGAATATCTACAGCTCCCAGTATTTTCTTAGACTTCGGTGAAAGATCCAGAAATACTAGGTTGTGAGGACGTGGGCTTAGATGCATTGTTTCCAAATATTGATAATCTTAAAATATCAGAATCATCTGATATTGTTTGTTGGTCTTCTTTGATACAGGGTTTTGTTACGTGTTTCAGGCTGGTCTTGAATCCAGTTTTTAACCCAGGCTGGCCTTAAACTCATGGCAGTCTTCTTGCCTCAGCCTCCTGAGTGCTGGGATTACAAGTATGTGCACTACACCTGAGTTCATCAGGGATTTTCATCAGGATCCAGATTTCTGGATAACCCTCAGATAACCTGAGATAACTATGATAGGGTTTAGGAATAAAATTTTACTATACTATAAAAATTTGGGAACTTCTCCAGTTCTATCATGTAGATTCTGTTAGGAAAATTAACTGGCTTTCATCATGCATATAAGTGTTTGCAAATTAAACCTCAAAGGCACCAAGGACAGAGGTTTTTCTGATTTGATTCAAGAAAACAGATATTTGCAGTTCATATCTATACAGCACTTCATTATACTACCCATGAATCCATTTTATATCAATCTTTTGTGCAAATAAAAAAAATTGTATAACTTATGCATCAGTAATGAACATAATGAACATAAAGATTTGAGTTTATCATTTGACTTCCTATCTATGGGAAAATCTACCATATCCATTGCTTAATTAAGTGATGCATTATGAAGAACTTTATGAAGAGGGTGACTCAAGAGGTTTTAAAATTCTTTCTTCTAGGCAAAATGAAAGTCTGGGATAGGAAAATTTTCTGACCAGATGTTTTCTCTATAAATGAAATTGCTGCAATCAGTATTGTTCCTTGGGAAGGTTGAATTCCACATGCCAAAGACTGAAAATAAGCCCATGCCTATCACCATACAATAAACTAAAGTCAAAATGGATCAAGGATCTAAATATTAAAGTAGAAATACTAAATCTAGTGGAAGACAAAGTAGGTAAAAACCTTGAAGACATAGGAGTAAGGAGAGAACTCATGAATAAAATGCAAGCTGCATGGGAAAAACTTTAAAGAATCAGCAACTGGGATCTCATATTACTAAAAAGTTTTTGTACTTCTAAAGAAATCACCAACAAAGTGAAAATAAAACCCACAGAATGGGAAAGAATTTTAGACAACAATTCCTCAGACAAAAGACTTATATTCATAACATATAAAGAAAAACATAAAACCCCCCAAATTCAAAGACCCCCCTCCAAAAATGGGCATCTGAGATGACACACAGTTCTCAGATGAAGATATATAAAAGGCAAATAAATATATGAATAAATGTTCACTATCACTGGTCATTTGAGAAATGCAAATCAAAACAGCATTGAGATTTCATCTCACCCCGGAAAGAATGGCTGACATCAAGAAAACAACTGATAACAAATGTTGGAGAAGATGTGAGGCAAAAGTAACTCTTCACTGTTGGTGGGAGTTTAGACTGGTGCAACCACTATGAAAATCAGTATGGATATTTCTCAAAAAGCTGGAATTGGAATTTCCATTCAATCCAGCTATTCCCCTCGTTGGTATTTTCCCAGAAAAAATTGAAAATGTCATGTCACAGAAATATATGTGCATCCATGTTCATAGCAGCACAGTTTGTGATAGCTAAGTCTTGCAGCAACCAAAATGCCCATCAACTGCAGGGTAGATGAAAAAAAAATGTGGTATTTTTATACAATGGAATACTACTCAGCTATAAAATAGGATTATCTTGAGGTCTTTATAGATAAATGGAGGCAGCTTGAAAATATCCTCATTAGCGAAATAAACAAGATTCACATGAGTAAATATCACATTGTCTCTCTAGTGTAAGAAACAATAAAAACTGACAGAATATGGAATCCAAAAAGTATAATAAATACTGTGAAAGCAAAATGGAAGGAAAGGGCTCTAAAGAGTATAAAGGTATGTATAGTGTGTAAAATAGATGATCATAGTACTGAATCTCTGTTGGAATGTTGAACAGAAGGATTTGTACTATCAATGTTTGAGTGTCTAGCCACTATTTATGGTTTGATTTTGTGAGTTTGGCAGCTATTTTTTAAGATGACAATGAGGAATGTAATAACTAGCGATTCTACAATGGTAATTTTTTTTGAATTTTATATTGTTCTATACTTCATTTCTGTTTTTCTGTTTTCTTTAATATTCTTCTCTATATTTGCAAAATGTGAACATTATGCAATATCACAAACATTGTTAAATTTCTTTCATTCTATTTTGAAGACCTGCATTGTTATTGTTTGGAATCTGTTGTTGTTGTTTATGCCTTTTGCTTTTTGTTTTTCTTGTCTGACTTTTCTCTTTTTTAAATAAAAAAATGGGTGATTGTTAACATTTACCTCTAACCAACTATAACATTTAAAAATATTTCATCACACATATATAACATTATACTAAGTGGTGAAATCCTTAAAACTTTCTAAGATAGAAACAAGATAAAATTTCCTGCTCTCATTACTCTTTTTAATATTGAAGTAGATATTCTCACCAGAGCAATGATACAAGAAAAATAAATAAATCATAAAAGTTGGGAATTACCAAATGAAATCATCTCTATTTGCAGATAATATAATCCTATATGTAGAAAACTGCAAATAACCCATGAAAATTTAGACCTCTTAATAAGCAAATTTAGTATATTTGCAAAGGACATCAATTTGTAAAAAATAAACATATCAAAACCATTTGCTTTTCTGCGCATCAGCAATAAGCAATCTGAGAATGATATTAAAGACACAATTCATTGTACAATAGCACCCAAATGAATAAAATGGCTAGAAATAAATTTAATTGGTGTAAAATACTCAACACCACAAAACATCACAGTAGGAAACTGAAGAATGCCTAAGTAAGTAGATAGGTATCTCACAATCATAGATTAGAAATTTGCTATTATTGTATTGTAAAGACTGCTAAAATGATTTACACATGCAATCTAAAAAATTCCAGTTACATATTTTTAGAAATGTAAAAGTCAATACTCAAATTCATGAAGTATCACAGACCTCAAATACCAAAAACAGTCTTAGAAACTATAAAACTGGAGACCTCGTTCTTACCAAGTTCAAAATTTACTACAAATCATCAATAATCAAAATTGTGTTTTTAGCACTTACATAGATATATGCAGCAATGAAATGAAACTGAAGTTCTGGAAATGTGTACATCTGTAGTCCATTGGCTTTTTTTTTTTTTTATCAGTACTAGGGATCGAACTCACGACTGCCTGCTTACAAGGCAGGCACTTATGCCGCTGAGCTAAATCCCCAGCCCCCAGTCCATTCACTTTTGATAAGATTAGTAAGACCAATCAAGGGATAAAGTGTAATCTCTTCAACAAATGATGCTGAAACTGTTGGATATCCACATAAAAATTAGTGAATTTGTAGTGAAAATGGAATACATTAACAGCCTAACTATAAAAGCTAAAGCTATAAAACCTTGGATTTGACAATGAGTTCTTGAATATAATGCAATACCATAAGTGTAGGCAAAAAATAAAATTCTAATGAAAGAATGGAATCAATTAAATAAGGAATGAATATAAGTTGATATAAGCTTTATGATTTAAAATTTAATTAAAAATTAACTGAAATTTAGGAAATCATTGTCATAATCAATATTATTAATATTGCATTTATGAAGCCTATTGGTACTGCTTCAAAAGAAGGGAAGTTTACAAGATTATCTGCCTTTTCAAGGAATTCTGTGTGCCTGACACAGATTCTCTCAGTGTCATGAATTAGATCTAAAATGTCTTCCAAAAAGTCAAAAAGTGTTTTGAAAGTGGTTGAATCTAGGGGGCATTGTATTCATCAGTGCATTTATCCAAGGCTTATTTCAGTAGCCGAATGTGCTACTAGCATGTGGGGCTTGGTTGGAATTGGGTTTGATAGGAGGTGGGACCTGGTTTGAAGAGAGGTTACTAGGCATATAATCTTAAAGGTAATATTCTTCTCCGGGTCCTCCTTTTTTCCCTGCTTCCTGGCTACCATAGATTGAATACTTTTTTTCTCTGTCATGTCCCTCTGACATCCTGTTGCTGCCTTCAAATCAACCAAACATGGACTAAAACTACAAGCCAGAATAAATCTCTCCTCTTTCAAGTTGCAGCCACCTGGTACTTGAAAAAGTGACTAAGACACACAGATATTTCACCAAAGATTTATGAAATGTGGAAATATGATCTTTATATTCTAAGAATCAGAACTGTGTGCTCCATTTTCTAAGATCCTACATGTTTATATAAGATCCTACATTGAGAAATCAAGGGCTAATCCCAAATTTCCTGTGCTCATCTTTACTGCTTAGTCTTTAGTTGTCAATAATAAGTATATGAGATGTAATGTGATTATTCTCATATTATTCTCTGGTGTAACATCAATTTAACCCTAATTGAAATTCTATAGATAAGTATTCATATTCTTTTTCTCCCAGTCATGAGCTCCTTAACCTATAAAGATTACAGAGTGTTGTTTCACTCATTCATCCTTTATGATATAAAATCAGACTGTCATCCTTTGTTATTGGGCTAAATTTTGTACCCTCAGGAAAGATACTTTGGAATCCTAACCTTCGGTACCTTAGAGCATGACCTTATTTGGAGATAACATCTTCATAGAGATAATAAAATGAGGCTATTAGGGCTAATCGAATACTTATGAAAGAGAGAAATATTGATTCAAATACAGCCATACAGGGAAGACTACATGAAAAGACACAAGAAGAATATGATCATCTGTAAGCCAATGAGAGTCTGACACAAATCTTTCCCTTGGAGCCCTCACAAAGAACTAATTCTGTTGACATTTTGATTTTCTGACTTCTAAATTTTATAACTGTGAAATGGTACACTTTTGATGACTAGCATGCTCATTTTGGGATACTTTGTTATGAAAACAGTGGAAAATTAATACATGCTTACATATTTTCCCCTTATCTTTTTTATGAGTTACATCACAATTTGCCAGTACTCATTTAAGGGAGTTAACATTGAGAGAAAAGGCAAATGAAGGGAAAAACATGAACCACAGGGGACTGGACCAAATGCACAGATGTTCCCATGAAATCTGAAGAACATTCTCAAGATACAAGTGTCAGAAAGATGCAAGACAGAAGTATCAGAAATATGCTCTTTGTTTTCCAAGGACAACTTAGGGAAAGTCAGAGTGAGAATTCTAACACACTTCTGACTCTAAATCCACTGTTCTCTCACTTTTCTGTACATTTTGCTTTCATAAGTTGGAAAGTAAGGTTCAGACATTGGCTGGAATAAACTAGATGGGTCAGAGATTCTTTATTTTATTATAACTATCAACATTAATTATAAAAATTAATGGCTTTCACTATGACATTTACATTCATGAATATGTCATATTTTGATTGTAGCCACTCTCTTTGTTGATCAGATGTTCTTACCTGATAATTCATGTGTGTAGAGGGAAGGGTATTTATAAATGAGAATGCCTGGAGGCCAGTAGAGGCATGTACCATGATAATAAGAATAAAATATACTGGCAGATCCTGGCCCTCTGAATGAGGATAATTAAGTATTGAATTAACAAATACAGTAGAATGATGTGATATGAATTTAAAAGAAAAGCCTATCTTTTATGGTGTATATCAAGATGTTGTTGGAGAAAACAAAACCATGGCTCACCAAAAATCACAGAAGTCAAAATGTTATCAACTAATCTGAACTTGCTGGTAATATGTCTTCTAGAAATTGTTGGACATCTGCACTTTAAGATTATCAAATAAAATATGACAGATCCAGCTAAATGTATACTTCTAATGATAAGTAAAACGTTTTTGGAGTAAGCATGTTCAAATAGTGCGTGAAAATTAGTGCCTGATTTCAGTATGACAGAAAGACACATTGAAGATGGCATAGAGGAAATAATTGCGAGCATCATTCATATCACAGCTATAATTACTGTAAGGAGAAACACTCCCTGCTTGGGAGAGGGAAAGAGAATTAAGTCCAGATCCTAGACTTGAAACTCAGCACCAAACTGGCTAGTAAAATCTGTTTTTATAAAGATCCCTCAACTCTAACCCCTTTCTCTATGACAATACATGTAGACTGACTTCTTGGAATGGAATTAGCAAGGGTGATGACAGACTCTATTTAGACAGCAGAGGAAGAAGATCACACCTACTGAGGAGCAAGGCACAAAGTGACCACAAGATTTTGTCTTGGAGCTTATTACTAGGAATATCATAAAGAGATTGAGTCCTGGGTACAAACCAAAGACTCTACATGCAGGCTGGAACTCGCAGACAGAGCCTTGTTGACTTGCCTCAGAACTAGGCACAGGTCTGTGTGCTAGTGGGACTGACTTATATTTTGGTCTAAATTATTTCCAACCTTGAAATTATTCTGGAATCTCCCTCAACACATATCAGACTGCACAGATTCCTGTGTCTATGACTTTCAGGTGAGAGGCAGCTTAGTGTCTGCCATGCTGATGAAGATCTGTCTCCATCACTTATTCCTCCAACCTTGGGCAACAGAGCTCTTCATCATTTTGGGAAAAAGATAATGACCATAAAAGATGTGATCCATTTCTAATCCTGTATTCAGAAAAGCTTTGGATTGACACTATTTGACTGTTAATCCTGATATGTCACAATCATTGGATGAAGAAACACCTAACGCATTAGTAAAACACACTTCTGAATGTGTCTGTGTGGATCATGGAGGCTTGACATTGTCATTTTGCTCTGTTTCCTGGTTGGCATGAATGGACCAGATTTGATAGTCTGTCTCTCTCCCATGCTGTATTTAACTTGGAGCCCAGCCAATCATAGACTGAAAACATGAATCAATTAAGTCTTTCCTCCTTTAAATTTTGGTGTCCTGTATTAGGTCTAGCAATGTAAAAGCTGACTAACACATCAAACTGGTACCAGAGAAGTGAAGTCATTGTTTTGACTTTGACTTTAGAAGACTTTGAAACTGTTCTATCTGAGGAGTCTGGAAAGGCTTATAAATGTGGGCTGGAGAAATCTTAGAATGCTGAACTCAAAGCCTGGTGGATGATTATGATCAGGCCTCAAAAGTCCAGAATGCTGACAGGGATGCAAAGAGTAAAGCCCAGGCTTGGAAGTTTTCAATTGGGAACAGACTCCAATGGCAGTTAGACTAGACACACTGGGAGAAAATTTGTCTATATTTTGTCACTGTCATGATAGGGAAAAAGAGATTAAGGCAGTGAACTAATTAGTCTGGTGGAGGAAATTTCACCATGTCCAAACATTTAAGCTGGGTCTTGATACAGGTGGCTGCTTCTAACCAGATTTAGAGAGAGAATTGGAGGAAAAAGTAGTTCAGAAAAATTTGAGAAACTAGAATCTTGACTTAGATGAAGCCAAAATAAGTGCTGCTGAAGAGATTAACACTATTGGAAAGAAAGAAAAGTATTTTACAAGGACAAGAAGAAAGATGCCTTGGGGACATTTTAGAAATCAGCAAGACAACACTCACTGAAGCCTGAAAGTTGCAAAAGTATAAACATTTTTAAAGAAAAGTCCCTGACCAGTTACTCAAGAAGGGCTTGCTAAAGAATTATTTCCCTAGGAATTATTTTATCCTGCTTGAGCCACCCAAGCACCCCCAGAGAGTTTTGCAGACATAGTTCCCACGACAGCACACCTTGGTATCATCCATGTAATACTGGTTTTACCAGCAAGAGTTGTGCAGTAAAATAAAGTCCAGGCAACCGTTTAGAAGGGACTTTGTGAATTAAACCATATTTGAAGTGGGGACACCAGGAAATCAGAATTCTAGGAAAGTGGAATATCTGCCAATGAAAACGGAAGTTTGTGTGCGTAACTAGCTTAAAAGAGAGGGCATGTGGGCTATAACTAGCAAGGTCACATGAATGGGGCTGCCCAAATCCTTTGGAACTCAAGAGTTTACCACCACATGCCCTGGGTGGCACATATAGAGCGACAACTCCCAATGTTCGCCTGGTTGATTATTTTTAGCCATACTTTGGTCCAATTCTTTATCTCTCTATTCCTCCCTATGCTGTGTCATTGTACCTTGGGATTATGTAACATTTAAAAAACTTTTTTTGCAGTGGTTGTTAGATAAGAGTTTGTCTTGCCTCTCATAAAAGTGGTTTCACAAAGGATTAGTGTATTTTTGGTTGTACCATGCTGGTTGTATTATATTAGGTAGAATTATGAACTTGATATTGCTTTTAATTGGGTTTAAGGAAATACTCTTACATGTGAAGTGAACAAGAGGTGGACTGTGATCAATAATACTGTTATATTGACTTCACAGTATGAAGAAATGCTTAGCAGTGTGTTGAAATCATGTTACTGGGTGTCTAGGTGGGTCATGGAGGTGTAACTACTGTACATGGTCCCCTGTCAGCTCCTCTCTGGCATTACTCATCCATCCTACTCCCTGACTACCAAGAACTGAGCAGCTTTGTTTTGCCATATCCTTACACCATGATGTCCCTACCTTAGGTCAAACTCTGAATAATATGTAATAATTTTTTTACCTCATTGAAAAAAGTAAAAACTTAATAACAAAATAATAGAAGAATAACAATATTTAATATATTGAGTATATTCAGTACATTTTTCATCATGTACTGAAAACCCAAATCAAGCAAACCTTTCCTTCTTTAAGTTGTGGGTATCAGATAACGTGTCCAGCAATAAGAAAGCTAACTAAAACACTCAACAACTGTTTACAGCACAATCAAAATGCAATACAAGAAGTCAGTAAACCACATCATTTAGATATGATTGAAGAGTTTTTTTTTTCTGATGTGAACCAAATAGAAAGCAAGAAGTCTAGAAGCTTCCTTTGATCCCCATTAAAAGATATTTAGAGAAGATGTCTTTAATGCACAAACATTATAGAGATGCCAGGTTTAGGACTTTGATAGTTTCAAGCTTCCATAGTCCTACTCAATAACATCAGAAGTATGATGCTGTCTACTATCGGGTTCTGACCAAGATCCCTGATCTCCCAAGCAAGGGTACAGCGGAGGTTAAATAAAAAGAGACATGTTATATGATTTTTAGGGCTCCAGGAGGGTCAAAGCCCTTTAATTAAACTTGAGACTTCAAGGGTTAAGACAAAAGCTTCTTTGGATTAGTCCACTTATATTAGAACCAAGGACAAAGGACGGAGAGACTGAGGAAAGTGCAGGCAATGAGCAGGAGCGTGGGAGTCACTTCAAAGACATCTCCAAGCCATGAATCAAGTCAATTAGTCTACCTGTCTTATCATGAAGGCATGGTAGAAGTGAAACTGTAGGAGTAGTCTTTGCAGTTGCAGTCTGTACCTTGTTTATTGGGGTTGGAGCCAAGTGTTAGCAGCTGTGGCCTTATCTTGCCCTTTGAAGTATCTCTGGCCTCACAGGCCACTACAGGTCTCAGGTAGGACCAGTGAATGATTCATAGAGGTTCACTTACTATGAATCAGCTCCCATCACCAGGCAAGGGGCCTAGGCCTCGGATAGACTCACAGGTAAACATAGAAAGCCAGTTAGTAAAATTTAAATCCTGCTCAGAGCCACTTTGTAGTGCTCTCCAACAGGCTACATTCTAGCTATTTGTCATCCAGTCCTGAATTTGACATTTTCTGAGCCCTGGGCCAACTTTGCTTGAGGAGTATCATGGTCCTTTTATTTAAAAAGGAACTTGGCTTACTAGCTATTATTTTCAGTTATTTTTAAAAAAAGAAGGAAGGAAAGAAGAATAGAAGAAAGAAAAAAGAAAGAAAGAAAGAAAAATAGAAAGAATTTTTTTCACTCAATTTGTAAGGAGAAATAACAGAATCCAGTCTCCAAATAGTTCCCCCTCTCTCAAATAAAACATTATATAGTACAAATCTCTGTATGTGTGAGTAGTGTATCCTTAAGTATTTACCAAGTTAAAATTGTTTGTATTATATTACTTAGCTCTTTACTTTCTCATTTGTGAATAAATGAGACCTATTTGCAAGGAAAGAATTATTAAACTACAACTCTGTATAAATTACATAGGGAAAAATAAGATGATAAGAAATGTTTTTAAATTACTGGCATATCACTGTGTAAATTTATTTAGAACACATTAAAGTATTGATAAATTGTATGAATTTATGGAAAAAATATAGAAATTAATAAATTTTAAAAATCAGAAAAATAGGAGAAATTGTGGTAACTAATAGGCTACCATTACAAATATCTAGGCTTCCAGGGATATAACCTCTGAGACCATAATACGAAGGTATTTCTACTGCCAATTAAATAGTTCTAAATAATGCAGAAAACAATCAAACCTTTATTTGAAGAAAATATGATATCACTAATTAAAAGAGTGTTTAGAAGTGTTATGACTAGTTGTATCCAACATAAAACTATTAGAAATATAATTTCACTTCTTCTTAAAAGATGAACATTAAAGGACAACCCAGTGTCCATACAATAATACAGAAACAGTTCACTGTTTGTAAAATACAAAAATGGGATTCACTTTGTTGCATGAAAATACAGAAGAATATCTAGGGAAAATTATCAGTAGATGATTCAAATTCTCTTGCTAATATGTAATAATTTTTTAACTCATTGAAAAAAGTAAAAACTTAATAACAAAATAAATAATAGCAATGTTTAATATATTATGTATTGTTATCTGTAAAGGAGTTACTCAGAGTACAAAATATGGACATAAAAAGTTGTTAATTGATATTACCACAAACATGCCTTTTGTAAGACACAAGTAGTATAACCAAGACACAAATAATACAAGTAACTTGCATTTTTTCTTTTCCCTTCCCCCGATCCTAGTTCCTTCTGAATCATTTCTTCCTATTTCGCAATATATGTTGTACATTTAGATCTTATTTACTCTCAGTTTCTCTGTGTTGAAATAAATAACATTATTATCATTAGAAGAGAATTAGGGACAAATAAGCTACCTTATCAGGAAATTATTCATCATTATTCTGTAATATTAGGAATATCTTATTAAAGGAATTGAAAAAAGACATTTCAGTTCAAGGGGACTGAAAAAACTACTTCGTAATTATTGGCAGGTAAAGACTCCAGAGTGGTATTGTAGATTGATTTATACTTATGAAACAAAATTTCAGGTAATTAATGGCTCTTGTCAAAACACATTCAAAGTAAAATTGTACACAAGTACAGTAAAATGAAAGATGATGTTGCACTTAAGTTTTGGATGTCTCAAAATTTGTCAATATGACATACAAATGTTTTCCCAATGTTACTTTAGCATAATACTCTCATATTACTATATTGCCTGAGGAACTATTTTAATATATTAATTTACTGTGAGAATTGTGAGCTTTTCACTGTGTTCTATCAGAAAATTCAGAATAAAAGAAGTATTTTCCATTAATATTAAAAATCTAGCATAATTGGTTTGTGGAATTGAAAATTCCACATTACATTGGACTGAATGATATGAAACCTGGCATTGTGAGTGGAAAAAAATGGAACTTGTGTTTAAAACAAAAGAGGAAATTAATATATATGATTTTTAATTCATTGAGAGAATGAAAAAAGAGAATCCATAGCTTCTGAGAATATGAGGATAGTGACTAAATAAGCACTCATGTGCTAATGCTGTGCCTTATGGGATAAAGCCTGAAATAAAGAAAACTTTTTTAAGGTTGTGGTAATTTAATCCAGGGCCTTTGCACTGAGCTTCATTCCTATGTTTTATTTTTTTTTAAATTTCAATCAGGGTCTTACTAAATCTCTGAAATGTCCAGGTTCAGCTTGAATTTAGAATCCTCCTGGCTCAGCCCACTAGTTTGCTGAGATTACAGGCATGAGCCACCATGTGCAGCTAGGAAAATGTTTTGTTGCAACAATTAAAGTATTTTAAGTGTCATTTGAAGGAGAACAATATTAATATAAGAAACATACTCTCCAGACTTTTTTCAACACTATATAAATGAACGGATTCAATTGAATACATTAACAAGGATCTTGAAGCAGCACAAAAATAGTAAATACACATTTCAAGAAACAGTGTGCACTTCAAGCTCACTAGCCTCTAATATCACTATTTGAATTCATTCATAATTATTTGATTGTAACTGTTATCAGTCTATATTTTTTATTTTTGTTAACACACTCACCATGACTTGCTATAAAAAATACTGCTAGGATAATGCAGTACCCAAATGAGAGCAGTCCATTTTCCCTTCTTATTGACATATCTGATAAAAGGCTCACAACCCCAGAGCCACAAAGTGTGAGAAAGTGACTGGGACTAAACCAGTAATAGTCTTTCTGGGACCCCTGAAGACTTCAGAGAAATGTGGTATCATTTTCTTTGCTATTCCTTCATGCTTTTATTTTTTCATTCACAAAATGTCAAGTACTTGGTAATTGTTTTTCTATATTTGAATGCTATGCATTGTGAGGAGAATATATATCAAGTGTTGATGGAAGAAAGAAATCCTAATCAACCCTGTTATCTCAAATATTGGGTTTTAATATCTTGCATTTATAACAGAAATATTGATGAATGTTCAAGAAAGGGAATGGGAACAGTGTTATACTTGGTGTCCAGATGTTCTCTCAAACCCTTCATAGTTGAGGCTTTTCAGAGGTGACTGGATCTAGAGCATGTTTTGCTGAGATTAAGGGCATGTACTTAGTAAATTAATCCATTGATCAGTTTAACATATTCTGATGGCCAAGCCTAAGAGCAGGTAGCCTGAATGGAATGTAAGGGACCAAAAGAGAGTAATTGCTTGTAGTTTGTAGTTTGCTGTCTTTCTGCCTTGTACTTTCTGCTTGCCACAAACCCTTTTTCCTCTGTGAGGTCCTCTGCCATGCCAAATTGCCTTGAAATTCAATCCTAAGCACTGAAAGAGAGGGAGAGAGAGAGAGAGAGAGAGAGCGAGAGAGAGAGAGAAACAGTTTCATGAGGGTATCATAACTTTGAGGCCTGCATGGGCAAGTTAGTGTGACTATTTCAAGAGTTAAAAACTTTTTAATCACTGCTTTTTGAGTTCAAGAGTTCAGTATCTAGTATCCTATGATGGGTGGGGTGGGTGGGGAGATATAGCCTCTGTTTTGATCTAAAATACATTTTTTTGGGGTGCAATTTTTTGCTTTGTTTTATTTTTTATTTTAAAGAGGGCAAAACAAAACAGAACAAAGCAGGTCAGAAGAAAACAACGTAAGTGACACAGATTTCAGTGCAAGATAACAGAAGATCAACACTGGCTACCATAATGTCTTTTGTTTTCATTTAAATAGTTGTCTGTATCGCTATACACAGTGAATTAATACAAAACAAAATATATAAAACTGATCAAAACAGAATAATGAAGGCATTACAGGCCTTCAAAATCAGACGTAGGAAAATCAACAATGGCTACTGTAATGTCTCTTGTTCTCCTCAAAATAGCTGTCCATACCCTCATGTATGTTGAAATTCAATAATACAAAACTGACTAAAACCACTTTGAACAAATAATAAACCATTACTGGATTTCACAGCATGATGATAAGGAATCAGGAATGGATACTATAATGTCTCTTTTTCTTTGGTATAGCTGTTCATTTCATCACGCATAATATAATTGATTTTCTGAACTGTTTAGGAGCAGTTCTAGGCATCGATAAGCCTGTACACGTATACCTATCATTTCTGTATTAGAGCAAAAGACAAAACAAAGCAGATTACGAGGAAAACAAGAAACAAAAGGTAAAAATAAATAACAATAGCAAACAGCCCAAAACAATAATGATATAAGCCTTCAAAACAAGCTAGAAGGTACATAACTAAGGTTGCTGTATTTCCCAAATATGGGGAAATGAAACAGACATACACATAAGTGAAGCATATAGAACTCCAATTAGCCATAACCAAAATAAATGTACACCCAGACATTAATAATCAACATCCCAGAAAAGCAACATAAGACTGGAATATTTTTTAAATTTTATTTAAAGAGAAAAAGAAAAAAAAACATAAAAAGGGTACAAGTAATACAGAATTTCAAAAAAATACACAGTAAGAAATCACTAGTTAATAGATTACATATTGTCATCCTAGAAATAATTGTTCAAGTTACAAAATTAAAGCATACAAAGTGGACATTCAGTGAGGCTGCAAACAGTTCTGTTCAATGATCCAACAAAAACTTAGTAATATTGTTATCTATCTTATACACTTAAATATACATGCAGTTATATCCTTTAGAGCACTTTCTTTTCCTCTCTTTTTTACAATAACAATTACACATTTTGGGTTTTATTACTCCTACTTGCACAGGCTCAGCATGTTTACCAAGTGAGAACCCTGACCTCCTGCTGAGTCACTTAGATAATCTTCTAGATTTCTCAAATTGACACAATGAAACATATCCTGGAGTGATGATGACATGTCCTTTATACCCCAGGATATAAAACTCCTTGGGTTAGTTAAGCTTCTAAACTTCTCAAGTTGACTCAATGAATCAATCATTAGAATTGTACTTGGCAATTAAAATGCCACCACCTGATTCTTGCCACCCTTGAATCCAATTCTCTTTGCTGTTTTCAAAATTCCAGTGCAGTGGCAACATATTTTTATTAAAAAGAATTAAAAGACAGAATAAAAGAGGACATAACAACATAATAACACAAGTCAGAACAGAACAATTTAAACAACATACTGTTTCACCACAAGATAACCCGACATAACAGTAGCTACCATAGTGTCGATTTCCTTGAAATATTTGAGTATAACTTCATATATTATAGCATCAAACACAACATGACAGTGTAAAACCATTCAAGAGAATGAAAGTATTACAGGGTAATACTTAACAGAATTAGCCAATTAACAGAAAACGAACAATGGTTTCTATATTATCTCCTTGTCTATAAAAAATTTTGTTTATACTATCACATATAATAAAATCCAATAAGATACAACATGATAAACCGATCGAGACAAAAGAACAAAAGCTTCATGGAACTTCAAAATGAGATGATATTAAATCAGCACTAGCTATTATATTGTCTTGTTTATAAGAATGGAATATTAAAAGCTGTTAGAGAAAACAAACAAATCCCCTGTAAAGGAAATCCCATCAGAATCACAGCAGACTTCTCAGCACAAACAATAAAATCAAGAAAAGCATAGAGTGAAGTACTCCAATCCTAAAGAAAAAGGACTTCCAATTCAGGTTGATGCACCCTGCAAAACTGTCCTTCAAAACTGATCAAGAAATAAGATATACCATGAAGAAGAACAGCTGAAGAAGTTCATGACCACCAAATTAACCCTGCAAAAAATACTGATATTCTAGATAGACAAGAAAAATAACTACAGCTACAAGAACACCAACAGGAAAAAAAAAACACCAAGTAAGGCAAACAGTTAAACAGAGGGGAAATGTAAAGAGCCGACAGCAGAAAGATAGCATAACAAAAATAAGCCAATATATCTATGTCTATATCTATATCTATATCTGCTATAACCATTAATGTAAATGGCTTCAATTCAACTATTAAAAGAAGAATACTGTCAGAATGGATCAAGAAACAACATCCAGCCATATGCTGTATACAAGAAAACACTCTAACCCAAAAAGAAATTCATAGACTGAAAATAAAAGGAGGGAAAACAATACTTCATGCAACAGGAAACATCCCTATCAAAAAGAGCATTCCATTTGCAGACAATGTAAACTTCAAACAAACAATGATCAAAAGAGATAAAGAAAGATTAAATACTGATTGGGGAGAACTCAAAAAGGAAGAGATAACAAAAAGAGCTCAACACAAATGAGGCAGAGAAGATTGGATGATAGGAACAGCTATTTTGGAGAAAATGACGTCTTAAGAGGTAATACTGATTTAGTATCATCTTGTTTTGAAGTCTCATCAAGCTTTTGTTCTTCTGTCTCCATTGGTCTAAACAGGTGGTATCTTACTGGATTTTATTAAATATGATATTATAAGCAAAACCTTTTATAGACAAGGAGATTACACAGAAACCATTGTTCATTTTCTGTTAGTTGATTCTAAATACCCTGTAATACTGTCATTCTCTTAATTTGTTTTACATTGTTTTGATATATTTGATGCTACATTATGCGAAGTTATACTCAAAGATTTCAAAGAAAGAGACACTATAGTAACTACTTTTATGTCGGGATTATCTTGTGGCGAAACACTATTTTGCTTAAATGATTATGTTTTGATCTGCGCTGTTTTGCTGTTATGCCCTCTTTTATCTCAATCTCCATTTTATTATTTACTTTTTTATTTTTATCCTTTTAATTAAGGGGAAAATAAATAAAAAAAATAGCAGGATATATTATAGTAACCCACTTTGACTTTCCATTATCTTGATTTAAAGCCCTGTATTGCTCTCACCATCTTGTTTTGACTGAGGTTCCTCTATTCTGTTTTGCTTGATAGTATCAGGTTCAAAAGTTTAGGCAACAGCTGTGAAGATAGTGGGATTCATTATGACGCCCATTCTGGTTGACTATTATCTACTTTTGAAGACCTATAATGTCTCCAATGTTTTGTTTTTGTTGGTTTTGTTTGGTTTTGTTGGTTTTACTGTTTTGTTCAAATTTTATTATAACTAATGATATAGGCAATTCTATTAGAGATAGTGAGAGGCATTATGGTAACCATTGTTGATCACCTAGTATTATGCTTTTACATTATCTATTACGTCCACCCTTTTGATTTGACTGACTGTTTTGTTATGTCACATTTGGTTCTACTCTCTTCCAAAAAAGTAATAAGAACTGTGGGAACAACAAAACCCAAAATGTGTAATTGTCATTGTACAAAAGAGAGGAAAAGTAAGTGCTCTAAACGATATAACTGCATGTATATTTAAGTGTATAAGATAGATAATGATATTACTGAGTTTTGTTGGCTCATTGAACAGAACTGTTTGCAGTCTCACTGTTGGAATGTCCAGTTTATAAGCTTTAATTTTGTAACTTGAACAACTATTTCTAAGATGACAAAATGTAATCCATTAACTGGTGATTTCCCACTGTTTATTTTTTTTTTTCGGTAAATCTGTATAACTTGTACCCTTTCTCTGCTTTTTTTTTCTTTTTCTCCTTAAATAAAATAAAAAAAAATAATTTCAGCCAGCTTTCTAGCGGCTGCAAAGATGGCTGACATTCTTAGAATCTGTCTGCTATAAAAGCCACAGACACATGTGCTAAAAGCAGTTTTCCAGGCATAAGGCTTTAGACGAACTTTTCCTATTGAGGTGAGCCTGTTTTTGAAATTTATACAGTAGAAATTACTACAGATTTTTGTACTGCATCATTTTCTTTTTTCTTTTTCTGGAGTTTTTCTAATGTGTTATTAAATCTTATGTTTGATAAACCAGATCTGAAATTTCCTAGGAAAGAAAAGATAAGTTGTAGAAGAATAAAATCATGTTCAAATAAGGTCTTGGACAAAGACAAAGAATGACACAAAAACAAAATAGGACTTCATGTAAATGATACATTCTAGTTCGACTCTGATTGTATAGCACTATTGAACAGCAATCAGTGCTAGAGTAAAAGGCCACCAGTCAGCAAAGTAACTAAACAGGATCTTCAGCAAGAGTACTTTGCAAAAACTGCACATAAAACTTTAAATATATGTCAAAATGGGAAAGTTGATATGTGTGAATTCGTTTATTGGATATAGAAAAAATCTGGTGAATGGGTAGCAAGAAATTAGCAGAGTTGATGTTTTCATTAAGATGGTCAGGGGAGGGCAAAACAGAAAGAAACCAAAAATTTGGCTTTTAGATACGTATTTCTATATTGTTTTATATTCTTTAGAAATTATTGTCTGATGATCTAAAGAAGATATCAAAATAAAGTTTCATAACACAAAAAAAAATCTTTGCATTGGAAATTGAAGTCATGACTTTGCACACGGTAGGCAGGCACTCTGCCCACTGAGCTACACTGCAGTTCCAAAACAGGAAAATCTTTGAAGCAAGTCCCAGAATGATTGTGTAGAAATTCATTTATTGATTTAGAAACAGGTTCATATATTGATTCATGAAAATATTAAATTTAAAATATTTCTTTTAAATAATTAGATATACATGTGGATGATAAAAATGGTACTACCATTTCACACATTTGCAATTTATGTTTTTAGTTATGAAGTTATATAGAACATTGAAAACAAAATGAGTGTGAGTTTACTACTCTGATAATGTAATGTTCATATATTCATTGCTTCAGAAACATGTTTACAGTATATTGTTTTGTGAATAAAGGAAACAAATCAATTTTTTGATATTATTTCTCTGTATGAGTGGTTCTATGTAACCAATTCATGCTAAATACTCATACACTAACTTGTGTTGCTTTTTATTAGCTCACCTGGGATTGGATTTCCAAACAACAGCTGAAAAACCCAGGGTAAGCGTAAATATGAAAGACCACCGCCAGTGTGTGTACATTTTTAGAATGTTGTGGTCTGTGTGATGGAATCTTTTCATTTCTTTCACTCCAACCCATTACTCCTCTATTTTAAATTCCCTGGTTGGAATTTTCATACTGCAATTTTAATTTTGATCACTAGATGGCAATTGTTTTTACTTTGTACAGGTTATTTTTCTCTAGTTGAAAACGTATTTTTAGGAACAGAAATAAAACTTCCTCCAAGCAAATGATTAAACAGTAATTATAATGGGATCCAAATTTTTAGAAATTCATGTATAAAAATATTGAAAAATATGTACATATTTGTATTTCCTTCATACTCCTACATATGCATCTAATAAATTTCTTAGATATATAATGAGTGTTTACTGTGTCATGCACTGTCAATACAATTCTGTGTGTTTATTTACTATCTTCCTCTATCTATCTGTAAATCTGAAAGTGTTCACAGATAGCAACATGGATGTTTGAGCCCACGTAATAGTGTACGATTTCAAAAAGACTCTGTTTCAGGCACTTTTAGACCTAAATTCACCCTGAGACTTGAAAACTCAGCATATCAGCTGAACATTATGTTGCTGGGTGCAGACAAGGCATTGTTCTGGGAAACACTTTGAGCCATTTTTCTGCCTTTTTGCATAGTACCAATAGGCTACTACCTTCTGAGAGATGTCACTGCCAGACAGATTAGAGAATGCAGTAGTAAACCTTGTTTAGTTTTAGTATTAAATCTTCTCATGATTGTGAGCTAAAATTTTTACATACTTTTAAATTTTTGGCTGTCTCAGAAAGTGTGTGTCATAAAAATTAAAAAGTATGGGAAAGCATGTGAAACGCAGGGAGCAGTGTATTGACATCTCATAAGTTTAGACTCAGTTAACTGGTAACCATGCAATTATGTTTTTCCTCTTCCTTAACTCCATTCCAAAGCCCTCAGGCAGCAACATTATTGAGGCTTACACATAATGGAAATATGGGATTATCCCTGCTTGCTGTTGCATTTCCAAGTATTCTTTTTGGAGCCATGCTGTTATGTTCATGTGAGAGGCATCACATTGATAGAGTGGAACAAAACTGGAATGGGGAACTCACATTTACTGAGTGCTTACTGAATGGAATACATTGTAAGGTATTTTCAGATGTTTTCCTTTCAAGGTCTCAAAGTGATGCTCTCAGGTGGGCAACATTATTTCCTTTCTACAAGTGGAGATGTGCACAGGTTCAGATTGCAAAGTACATACTTCAAGTAATACAGGGAGATGTCAAAGAGATGCTGAGGCCACCTTTAAGGAGCTTCCACTAGCCAATGCTAGAAAAAATTGAACATCAAAATACATAATTGTACTAACAGAGAGTAGACTTTTGAGAAAAATGTGAATATCTGTCATATTCATATCTTAATGAATTACATTAATAAATAATGAAGAAAAATGCATTTTTTTCTCAGATGCCAACTCTAAGTCATAGTGGTATAAATACATGAATTAAAAAATCAAAGGAGAAAAGAAAGCTATGGAAAAATCACAGAATTGGAAAATTAACACTTGCTGGATGTTGTACTAATAAGTGATTCAGGCAAGAATCAGAAGCAGATGCTTAGTCTGTATTAAACCCCATAGCAGTCACTGAGTCACCATGGTAACCACACTGGAAAGCTGGGTAAAAGAAGCTGTAGCCTTGATTTGGTTCTTACTATGTGCTAAGAACTGAATAGGGGACACACACATGCACTTTCTTCTTTTCTGTACCACCAATCGCCTGTCTTGTGCCCCTGTTCCCTTACCTTTAGACAGAAAATAGCTCCAAAACATCTTTGATATGGGGTATTGCACTTCTTTAAGCCAGGAAGGTCTCATATGTCTCTGCTTCATGAGAGTGCTCAACACTGAGGCCCAAAGCAGGAACAAAGCAACATGTTGTGAACTGAAAAGTGGCAGCAACAGAAGAATGCATATTAAAACCTTAAATTGTTAGGAAGATCTCTCACCATCTGCATATTTCAACAACTACCTGAGTGGTACATGGGAATCAGTATTACATAGGTGCTATCACTGTAGAATCCTGCAATTCTTTGGGTGAGAATTGTTTCCTTCTGTAGATGGCAAGGAGTTTCATAATACTACCTTGGACATGTGGTGTCCTGGTGCCAGAAGTGTCCTATATCTCTGTCCCTCCCAAGACAGATGGGCACTGAGTCCCAAAGTGGGAATAAGTTCACTTGGCTATGGGATTACTTCATCTCTCCACACCCCATGGAGGCTCGGTGCCCACCGTGAGATGCTCAGACCCTCAGCTGGGTCCAGTTCCTGAAGGCAGGCCCTTTCTCTTTTCACCAAGCCACTAAAGTCGCTATTAAAAGAAAATATAATTGGCACCTTGATGACTTCAGGTTACTATGACAACATGTATGCACATGCTGGTTCCACACTCAGACAGTGTTGCTGCACAACTTTGTACTTTGTTCTTTTGCATCCCTGAAAGCAAAACCACTTCACTCTTCACATGGTGGCTAGAGAAATCATATTAACTAGAGTAACTAGACTTGGCCTCAAGCAATTGGTAGAATACTGCCCAGACTGTTGGAACAAAGCACAAGCCTGTTCTCAGGGATTTTGCTCACTTTAAAAGTGAAGAATCAGGAAGGAGAATTATCAGGACATAGAGACACAGGGAGTTAGTTATCCTAGGGCTCCAGTAGACAAGCCATTCTATTGTCAATGAACCTGTTACAATAGGAGGATCAATGTGTGTCTGGCTGTCTGCCTGGGTTCAGTTGTTGTCAGCCTGATCATTGATTATAAAATTTTCCAAGCGTGTTTTACCTTATTCTTTTGCATTTCTTGAAGATCGTTACCAGAACTGCATTTCTTTAAAGTTTGCCAAAATATGATGTTTTAGTTCTGCAATTATGGTTTAGCTGTTTCCCCCCCACCAAGAAACTTTCTTTCATCAAAGCTTAGCTTAGGTATGCCCAGAAGGGTATGATAGAATGATTAACTTGCAATGCTTCCAATTCTCAACGAATTCTTTTCCTAAGGGCCTCAAAAGATAAGTGGTGAAGTTTTTTCTGTTTCTTTTTTTCTGTTTAGCATGCCACTGAGATTAGATAAATATTTATGTATTTCACGCATTTTAATTACTTGTGGTCATCATTTTATTTAATGCTCAAATTGTTCTGTATTTGGAGAGTGAGAGTCTATTCAGATTGGCTTTAGTATCTTTTTCACATGCTTTAAAATTCATTTTTTATTTTTAAAATTTATTTGAAACTAATCCCCAGCAATCTATATAATAAGACTGTATCTTTTTGGTGTGCTTTCTGGTATGATACCTTGACCTATAAGCATCTGTAACAAACACTACCCTAGCTTAGGAATAGTCTTTTTCTCCAAGGAAGCTTAATTTCTTTGAGTGGGAACATATTTTAGAGGTAGTGGGGTTTGTCATTGCTGTTGAGTTCATTGTTTTTTATTTTGGCAGTGCATACAGGCAGTAAATAGGTATCATATTTACAGAGAGTACACATCATGCATTTCCATCACCAGTGCTTTTCTGCCCTAAAATGACTCAGGTTTTTAAATATATTTTAAGATGAAATTTAAATAGTCATGTGTGGCTACTGTTTTATAAAGCAGAAGAACACTTCTCTGCCCCATTCTTCAGATAACAAGGTATTGTACAGTACTCCATAGCACATTAGACAGTGAGATTCTATTGCTTTTTACTTATTATTTTATCAAGTACTGGAGATTGAATCTGGGTTTCATGAGCATTATGACTACATTGTACAACGGCATTATATCTACACTCTGAGAATTTATTACTTTTAACAACTGTATGATACTTTCTGATGTGGATACACTTCAGATTATTCAGCTGTCCTTTACTGATAAACATCTGTCTTATTTTGAATTTTCTGATGTTAAGAATTTTTCTACTAGGAATATTTTATCACTTGTTTCTTTGAAATAAATTTTTAAAAGGGAGATTGCTTGTACTAAGAGTAAATTTCTATGAAATTTTACTATATAGTATCATATAATCTATCTAAAAATTGTTCTGTCAAGCCAGCTACTACATTATAGTGAAGGACATCATAAGAGTGGTAAATTGGGGCAACTCACTCGGGACCCCCTTCTGTCTCTCTTCAGACAGAAGCTTTCTTTCTCTCAATAAATATGTTCTACTCTTCACCTCCTTTGTTCCTAAAATTCATTCTTCGATTTTAGAGAACATGAACTCATGGACATAGTAGGTTAGGAGTCTCATTCCCCTGTATCATTTGGGCGTCTTCCATGGAGATCACTGGATAGAGGTGAGAGTTTGCTTTTGCTTCATAGACTGGACTGGGACTCATTTAGGTAACAAATTTTTATGCTTCAAATTTTGCTTTGTCTTTGCCAACTGTTTATAAATACTTGTGATAATTGTTTGGTATTTGCCCATTGTTTTTAATTGCTTTGTCTCATATAGTTTTAGTAAAATAATGTGAATCTAAATTGAAACATGTGAAATTTATAATGCTATGATATTTCTTTAATGGTATATTATTATTATTTTGTTCTTGCACAAGATAAATTTAAATTAGTTGCTAAAGTTACTGGTATTCCTTGCTTGACTGTATTTAGAAAATAGCACTAGAGAAAAATATTAGAACACCTCTGACAGGCTCTAATGTAAACTTCTATAAAATGGTTCTTTTAAGTGGAAATCTAGCTCAGACTTAGAAAATATACATGCTTACAAAAAACTGAGATTCTTTCCACCATTTAAGCAGCATTAGGCTGGTGGTCGGTCTTAAGACTTGGAGGACAGGTTTCCCTGAGACAGACTGGCTCTGATTCTCCTCTGTGCTCTAGAGGAAATGTCAAGTCTGTTCTGCTCCAGCTTCCTAACTTTGACTTTACCTCTACTCATTTCCCACTTGGCACTTTCCTTATAGAGGCATGTGAGATTAGAAAAAGAAAAGATTATTTCAACTTCTTCCTTCTTAATTAAGCCCATAGAAAATGAGCATTTGGTAACCCTGAAGACAGGGAAATCATCTTAGATAAAGGACACATATCCCATCTCTGGGTCAGATGAAACAATCAGAATTGTGCCCATCCAGGAGAACACACATAAGAGCCATGTCCCAGCTCAGTGTTCTGGGCAAATCTCCTTTGAAGATTAAACCAGAGACAAAGTGGGGAAAACCAGATTTCATGTGACAGTGAAAGAAGCTGTCCTCAAAAACAGCACACATGGGACCTAAACACACTTAGAATAAGGAGGTTTTCCATCTCTCAAGTTGTGGACTTTAAAATCTTTACTGTAAATTCATAGAGCAGTGAGTAATGATCTTGCTCAGGCTTTTAACTATACCTTATAGAATTTTGACAGACAGTGGTTACTCTGCCAGCTAGTTAGTCACTCTTAAAGCACTTGCCACCCTCAAAAGCAGAGGACAGGTTCTCTAGCATCTGTTTGGTGAATCCCCATTGAAGCCAGTGGCTGATAGAGTCAATGGGATGTTGACCAGATAGACAGCTGGATTCCTTTCTGGAGACTGATTTCTGGTTATCTGAGCTAATAAAAACAGAACTGAGGGTTCCTGGCCAGGGAAACTCTCTGCTGGACACCCAAAAGTTCCTCAGTGAACAGTTGCTCAAGACCACTTAAAATCTCCACTTTTCCATCGTCCTTATTTCTAAACTTTTCAGTGGATTTTCAGATCATTTAGACTACTTTCCACAGCCTTCAAAGATAAGACTGAGGTAGTTTTCAACAGTTGTTTACATCTTATAACTGGTAGTAGAAAAGGATTTGTATTTGTGCCTTATCTATGTTAATTAAGAGTAAATAGGCTTTTCTTTTCTATGTGCTTAGAAAACTGATGTACCTTTTTCTAACATAAACAGTGATTGTTAGATAATGATTTGTTAAATTTAACCTGTGAGCTTCAAAGATATAGAAATTTAAATGAAGTATAGCCTTATCCTGTTACTATGAAAAGTTACCTAGGTAATTAAGTGGGAGACAAATGCTTGGAGACTCCTTTGCCCAGTGCACAGAGGAGCCTCCTCCAGTCAATTGTTCTGCCTATCTCTAGAGGAGAGTTACTTTACAACCTGAAAAGCATTCTATACTGTCTCCCAAAAGCACAGTTATTACAAAGTTATGATTCTTTCTTTAAGCATTTCTTATGGAAACAAAGTTCATGAACTAACAGGGGAGATAAAGATTATCGCTAGGCTGAGGGTGGACAGGCTTGCCCTTTCATGCTCTCCAGATGGCATCCACCTGCCCTGGAGCAGAGTCAACCCAAGGAACACCTTGAGGGTATTATCAAATAAGAACAATAAGGGACACCTTTGTTATCTCTTTTCTGCATAGTCAGATAGCTTAGTGTCAAAGTCTTTAGCACTACAGGGCTAAAGAGAGCTCAGCAGAGTTTCCTAAGTTCAATTCCTGTTACAAAAGGTTTCATAGTCTTACATGTTGCTTTTACATTACAGAAATGGGCAACTCAATGCCAAAGCCCCTAACTCCTTTGGAATGCATTCTTAAGCACTGGAAGAGATTTGACCCTTCCATGTTGAAAGAGAGACAATTAGTATTTCTCTGCAGGCACGTGTGGCCTTCCTACTCCTAGAGCCAAAGTGAAATACAGAGGAAAGTATTAATTATGATTTTCTTTTAGAACTAAAATCATATTGTAAGAAAGAAGAAAAAATGGTTAGAACTGCAGTATGTTAAAATTTTCTTTGCATTAAAAGATTATCTATGCTCCTGGTATAATTATAATCCTTCTGAGACCACTCCCATTCTTAGGTCTGTTTCTCTCAGTGACTTGAAGCAAATTAAGCTAGAACTGGGAGAATTTTCAGATGACTCTGATAGGTACATTGATGTCTTTAAAGGATTTACTTAGACCTATGAGCTAGGCTGGAAAGATGCAATGTTACTCTTAAATCAAAGATTAACTTCTAGTGAGAGAGAAGCAGCATCATAAGCTGCTATTGCCTTTGGAGATCAATATCATATTGTTACTTTTAGATGGCCAGAAGATAGACAGCCAGGAAAACCACTAGTTCCCACAGGGGCACCAGCAGTTCCTATCCAAGGCAAGTGTGTATTTTTACAGGTCTAAAAAGGACAAAAACGAAACCTTCTAGTTATTTTAAATTGTCATCTATTGTTATGCTCTATGCTTATCGCCCTAGTAGCCATGTACCTGGAGGACCGACCACATTGTTTTAAATTAGTTATAAATTCACTGACCACATAGTCATGTTGTTCTGTATGCATCGTTCCCCTCCAACCCAGGAACCTGTTTGCTGTGTCAATTTTTGTTCCCCTTGTAAGAGACAAATGATGCTGTGTCAACCATTTTCCCTTTATGAGACACAAATGTTCCTGGAATTGGCAGACCAAGGGCTATGAATTGGCTAACCACCCACTGTGAAATGCCTCTGACCTCAAGCAAAGGGGAACAAAGGCCCACCCTGTTTCTGTTTCTCATCGCTATGTACTTAATGATCAATGAGTTAATCATAAATGACTATAAAAATCAGTCAAAATTCTAACTCAGTTGCACAGCTTTGCAAATTCCATCTGCACTGTGTTGCTGGGCCAGCTAAAATAAAAGCGCTTCTTTTTAAAATGATGTCATCTTGCCCCGTTTTTCATCTCCGGGGTCTTGCCCTGTTTTTCATCTCAGGGGCCTTTTTGGGAGAGTTACAACAGCTATTTCTCAGGAAAAAGGTGAAAACCCCTCTGACTTCTTAGATCATTTATCAGAGGCTATAATAAGACATATGTCTATAGATCCTGATATGATAGAGGGACAGATTTTGCTTAAAGACATTTTTATTAGTCAACTCCAGACATTAGAAAAAAGCTACAGATAGTTCACTTGATACTTTAGTAAAAGTTGCCTCCTCACTATTTTATAACCATAATGAGGAGAAAGCCAAGGAGAGAAAACAAAGAGACCAAAAACAAGCAGCTGCCTTAGTTGCAGCATTAAGAGAAACAGACCCTAAGTCCTTTTCTTGGGGCTCCAAGAAGAATTCAAAGACAACAAAGACCTGCTATCACTGCCACAAGCCAGGTCACCATAAGAGGGACTACATTCAGAAGCCTCATGGTCCATGCCCCAACTGCAAAGGTGACCACTGGAGGTCAGACTGCCCTCTGAGAGCAAGGCCCCAGGGTTCAGACCAATACTCTTGGTCCAGCAGGACTAGAGGGTCCCAGCACACTTGCTGCCCTCTCCCTCTGGCCAGACTGTCATCTCCACAGAGGAGCCCTGGATAATCATGACTATAGAGGGGAAAGAAGCCAACCTATTGATGAATACTGGTGCAAGCCTCTAGTCCTTCTTTTTAATCCTGGCTTTTCTTCTAGTCACCACACCTCAGCAAAAGGAGTCACTGGTAAGGAAGTAATTCGCTATTTTTCACAATCCTTACTGGGATGATTTTGTTTTCATACATTCATTTTTATTATGCCTAAAACTCCAGTTCTTCTCTTAGGAAGAGAAATTTTATCATGTTTAATGCTGCAATACATATACACCCAGGTCAGGTATGCTGCCTTTCCCTTGTGGAGACAGAAATCCTGAAGTATGGGCAACTAAAGATAGAAAAGATAGGACAATAAATCCACAGGACCAAGCATCTCAAGTAACATGGACTGTGCTCCCCACGGGTTCAGAGATAGGTAAAAAAACCTGAATTCTGTGTATACATTCCTGATTCTTCTGCTAATATCTCAGTAGCTATTCAAAACATTAGATAACAAATCAGTGACATATCAGATTCTAAAATTCCCTAAACTTTATTCTTATAGGAAGTAATTCTAGTTCCCCTTGGTGGAAATCTTTGTTAACTATACTCATAATTGTCTTATTGATTTTAATCTTTGGCCCATACATACTTAACTATTTCTTTGGCTTTGTTGCCTCCAGACTTAAAGCTGTGCACATACTCAAGATGAAAATGCCTGGTGTCTATCAAGGGCCTCTAGACAGGATCTTTGCAGAAGTCCTCTGACTGTCATTTCACACTGTGACCCTATTCAGCCTGAAGCAGCTGGATTGGTCATTGCCCATGACACCCTCACAGCAGTTTGGGTTACTTCTTCAGATGGGGGAATGTTACAGGTAGCTGAGCCAGTTAGAAATAGTACAGGCAGTCCGACAGAGCTAAGCCCTCAAAGAAGCCAGCACAGAGGACCAGATATCTGATGACCTTGGAGGGGACACACACTTCTTGCTGTGGGCCAGAAGACAGAAGGCAAAACAAATGCATCTATACCCTTAAGTGTAATTCTTAGGGATTAAACCTGGATCAATTTGAGAAACCAAGAGTTACCATCCCAATCCCCTATAGGAGGAGTCACTGATCTCTAGGAATGCCCACTTCTTACATAGCTTGCTTTCCCACTTTTCCTTAATTTTACCTAAACTATTGATCTTTTTGGCTAACTATAGTTATGTCCCACCTTATGCCCATCTGCCTTGTGAGTCCCCAGTCTTCCCCTGCTTTGAACCCATGGTTTTACTCTATAAAAGTCCTTGGAAAAGACAGTGTCCTGGGCAACCCACTCCAGACCCCCTTCTGTCTCTCTTCAGACAGAAGCTTTCTTTCTCTCAATAAATATATTCTACTCTTCAAAAAAAGAGCAATAAATTTCATGAGTGTAAGCCCTTTGTCACACTTCCTTTTCTGTGTAGTTAATTTCTTGATTGGAAGAAATGCTGTATGAAATACTATGGTAGTGAGTAATATATACATGCTGTAAATTCATAGATGATAGTTTTAACACAAACATTGCATTCAAGTAGGTAAATACACAGAATATTCGAGTAAGAACATAGCCCCATAAGAACAAAATGTTGCCATTTCCATGCAGAAATTGATCTATTGTAAGCAATCTATTAAAATATAGCTAGCTGTTCACCCCTGGGAAGTTATGCTGTAATGGAGATTTAGGGTTTACCTCTGTCACTGGTATATTACTTACCAGAACTGGTTATAGCCAAGATGACCTTCGTGAGTGGCACTCGTTATTGCTGAGGCAAGCATATTCTCCATTTCTGCCACCATGTGTCTGTGAGTGATGACAATAGTATCTAGAAGTAAAGGCTAAATAAAATCAACTGAACTAGTTATTCTGTCCTCTAGACAATTCACGTCCTTTTCTGAGGTACAATTGTTTAGGCAGTCACATTGAACAGAAATATTCTCATCTTTTCCTTGATTCAGGGAGGTTTATCCATATGTCTCTTGCCCAGACTTTTTTGGTACCACTTTTTCATTTATGTCCCTTTCAGATTCTTGATCATTCAGGAATTGTCTGGAAATCATGACTTCCACTTATGAGACTTTTGGTAGTTCCTTTAGCTCTTGAAAATGTGCTGCTTTTTTTTTTTTTTTTTTTTTGGTCAAATAGATTATGGTGAGAAATTCACTGTCCCTTGTATTATTTTTTCCTATTGGTAGCACGTTGTTTCTCTTCTCCTGATTTCAAGATATTTTCTTCACCTTTAGTTTTCTTCTGTCCATCTAGAATAACAATGGCATTAACACTTAGATAATTCAATGGTTGGAGTCCCAAATGTCCACAAGGCTTTGTTCTTATTTTTTTCTGTTTTTCTTCAATGTTTCCATTGGACAATTTCTATTGTTCTGCACTCAATCTCACCATGTTTTTTTCCTCTTGATCTTTTGTTGAGTCCATATATAAAATTTTTATTTTTGTTATTTTGTGTTTTATGTGATGTTTAATTTTTTCTTTTATCCTGCCTGGACCATGTTAACCAGATATTTTGTTAAACGTCATCCTGGAAATTTCTGTGGAGGGTTTTTAAAAATAAGATTAACATTTAATATGATGGGTTTCAGTAAATATTACCTTCCACAACGTGGGTGTGGTTTATTCAAATATCTGAAGGCCTCAATAAAACATATTTTACCTCATCTGAGCAAGAAATAATTCTGCCAGAGACTTCAGACTTCTTTGGATTTCAACTGAAACCCTCTGTGGATCCCCTGCCTGGTAGCCTACCATACAAATTTTGGACTTACCAGGTTTTTGAGATTCAATTCCACAAAATAAATGAGATTCAATTCCATAAAATAAGTCTCTCTCCTGTGTTGGTTCTGGTTGTTTGGAAATCCCTAATATATTTCATTTATAAAACTTTCATTTGATTCTTCTTTATATCTCCAATACCTTTACTGAGGTTGCCTTTTCATTTGTTTCAAAGAAGCTTGTACTTACTAACTGAGCTATCATTTTAATGACTTCTTTAATATCTTTGTCATACAGTAACAGTATCTATAACATCTTAAGGTTGTTTGTTGATCAGTTTTTCTCATTCACGTTGGTATTTTCCCAATTCGTGGATAGAAGAGAGATTTAAAAGTGTACTCAGAACACTTTGGATGCTGTATTCCGTGACTCAAGATCTTTTTTAAATTGTATGTTTTAGCAAGGTTTATTTAGCACCATTCCAGTGGAAGAATAAAGTTACTGTAAAAGATAAATAAAGATAATCATTTAGATTCCTCGTTATCTTTTCTGGTACTATCTCAGGAAATGGGGAGAGAAAATCAGCTAGTCAGATGAGTGTTAAATCCATGCCTCCCACTTAGCCTTTGCTTGCATGTTGGTGCTAGGGCTATATTTTCTTGTGTACTGATTGGCCAGAGTGGGGAAATTTTGCCCTCAACACTTTATTTTTTTACTATATGTTTCTTTTCTGGCAGTTTTTTAGAGGCAGATTTCCACAATTTTATGTTTGTTTTACTTACAATACCCAGGGATTTTAACTGTGTCTAGCAGAAGTAAGAGAGGGAGTGTAGTCATTCCTTCTGGTCCCTCAAGCAGAAATTATTTCCTTCTATTTATAAATTAGTAAAATTTCCATATTAGTCTCTTCCTCTTTATTAAATAAAAAGTGTCATGCTTTTTACATCCTTATGTCTCCTGACTTAGTCTGAAACCCAGAGATTCCTCCATAGCCTCATGTAGCGATTTTTATCATTCATCTTTACACTTCATGTAGTTCCCACTGCTATGTAGTGTAGAACAGTTCATTCATGCATCACACAAAGGATGTTTAGATTATTTCTATAATCCTGCTCCACAAATAACACTACAGTGTATATCTATATTCATATCTGTAAGCTTCGATGTCATTACCAATATGTCTTTAGGAAATACATGAGTAACCATGTTATAGTTTATATCTAGATGTGTCCTTGAAGCCTCAGAGGATCAAAGGAAGGACCGTTGGAAGGCTATGTAACTATGAGGACATTATCACTGACTTGTTTGTGAGGAGGTAGGGCACAGTTAGAAGAGGCAGGTCACTGTAGGAGTGACTCAGAAGTTTATATCACCCTTCCCAGTTCCTTCCTTGACTCATTCTGTTTATGGATGCCATGGTATGAGCAACTCTTCCTCTGCCATAGCCCTCTGCCATTCTGTTCTGCCTTGGCCCCAGATGACTCCGGACTGAATGGTAATTCAAAATAAAGCTATCCACCTTTAAATTGTGGATATGAGGTATTTTATTTCAGTAAGAACAAAAGTAACACACAATCATATCATACATATCTTTATCTATAGTCAGTCATCTATATCTGCAAGTTCTGCATCTGTTGATTCAATCAACCATGGTTTACAGCATTAAAATGAAATTGTATCAGCATGATACTGAGTATGCTAAAACTGTTTTTCTTCTCATTATTCCCTAATAAACCCGTTATAAAACTGTCTACATAGCATTAGTCATTATAATTAACTGAGATAATGAGATATATATGATTATATATATTTATAGAAAATATGTAAATGCTATGCTATTTTGTCTAAAAAATTTAGCATATTCAGACTTTTATATCTGAATAGAATCCTAGAAGCAATCTCTCATGGATGCTGATACTGTGTGCACGTTTGTTCATGTTTCTGCAAATGAGATTTCTGAAAGTGTAATAGCATAAGTAATTTTGTTATGTATTATCAAGTTCACCTCCATAATGGTTCTGTGAGTTCCCTATGTCTATTATAAAAAACAAATTAATGTCTATAAAAACAAATTTATTCACAATTCTGCCTACTAAAAAGCTCAAAATCAGTTTTATAGGAACTACATTACCATTTGGACTATGTTTTTTTCTAAAGACAGTGAAAAACCCAGTCTTTCTTACTCCAGCTTCAGGTGCATATTTCAACTATTTGGCTTATAACTGACTACACTGCTCCACATCCTTGGTCAGATTGCTGTCCTCTCTGTCCATGTCAAGTTGATTTGCCTCATTGTTATAAGGGTATATGGTGAAAGGGTTGCTGGCCCAGACCGGACACTGTAGCCAGAAAAAACCTCAGCTGGAATTAGGGAGCTCCTGTCTCTCCCACCCCTAGAGATTTACCTGTAACCCTATAGCCCCCACCCTTCAGAATCTGCCCCTGGCACCAAATGTGTGTCAATGAAATACCTGTGCATCTCTAATGGCCTTAGGGCACTGCCCTAAGCTTAGGCTACTTATATTCCCCCACACCACCTGTCCGTGTGAGAAAGCTCGCCAGATTCCAGCGGCCAGCGTGCCAGTCCTCTCTCCCCGTGTTCCCAGAATAAAGGCCTCTTTTGTTTTATATTCCTCATCTTTTGGAAATATTTTTCATCTTCTGGAAATAATCCTATCATATGGTATTGCTTTAGAGTCCATCTGGATCATCAAGGGTAATCTCTCCATTTCAAAATATTTAACCACATCTGTGAAGACTTTTTCCCACATACATAATATTTTTAGGTTCCAACACCTAGTACCTAAAGTAACTTGAGTCAGTATTAAATGTGTTACAGTGACTGTATCACTTTGTATACTTGTGGGCAATATATGCAAACACATATTTCCCCCTTCCTCACCAACTGAGTGCATTGGAAAATATTGATTAGTCAATGTAATTGATGAGGAATGTTACCTTTTTGTAGTGTCATCTGAATTTTCTTTACTTACATTTGAATCTTTTCCTCTTTTCCCCTTGTTTCTCTTTCTAGCATATCTTTCATAGCATTATTTTTAATGCATTTATATTGAAAATATTTAGTATATAAAGGTTATCTGCACTTTGTTAAGGGTATTGGTGGGAAATTAGTTTGGTAGGATCTTTTTTTTAACCAAGTAACATTTAAAACATTTTTACCATGCAATTTTCATATATATATATATATATATATATATATATATATATATATATTTGGTACAGGGGATCAAACTCATGATCTTCACTTACCATGGAGCTTACTGCTATTTTTATAAGGTCAAATTTACCAATATGTTAATACACTTGGATTTTGAGTCGTAAGGAAGTTTCTTTTTTTCTCAGATTTCATAGGAATTCACTAACGCTTTCTTGAAATAAGGTAAAGAATTGTAAAAAATTAAATAGAACCCTTTGGAATTTGTACAGATGTAAGATGGAGAAAGGTAATGATTTCATGTATTTCCAGTGGTATAGTTATCTTGTTATTGCAACATAGCTCTGCAAATCACACATTGTATCTCTACTCAATTGAAGTACTGCCTTAGTTGTATTCTAGATTTCCGAATATAATTGAATGAAAGTTAATATTTTTCATACAATGTCATTAGATTTTCTACCTATTAATGGGCTAATATCAAACTTTTATTACCCATATGCTTTATGGTATGCTTTAATATTTGATTGGACTTGCTGCTAATTGTTTCACTAATCTTCTTTTGGGGTATTTATTTGATCACTCTAGTTGTTTATTCTACCAAATGAATTTGGTAATCAGCTTATCCAATTACTTTACTTATTTATTTATTTTTATTTTGAAAGTAGTAAAGTACAAGAGAACAAGACAGAATAAAGCCAACTGAGACAGTGTAGTGAAACTGGTACAGAACTCCACAGCAGGTTACCGGGATAACAGTAATAGGTATCACAGTATATTTCATTATCTTTACAATAGTTGTTCTTTCAATCATGTATATCAAAATAAAATGAAATACAGAACAGTATAGAACTTATCAAAACAGAATATTGAATAGAGCAGTACTATTAATCAGAATAAAGCAAAACAGTAATAAAAATATTTGCCTTCAAAGAGATGGTAGAAGGAAACCCCCCTTATTTGCTATGGTCAACCTCCCAAGAGATGCTCAGATTTCTGGTTCCCATTTGCTAACAGGGGGACAAGGGAGAGGTGTAGGGGAAGTGGGATGTTTGACTCTAGCTGAGTACCAGTAGGTTCACTATTGCGTAGCAGGGAGGTGAGCTGGTTGCTTGGTTTCTCAGCATCTTAAGTTCCAGCATGGTGTGGCTCTCAGGAGACACTGGTGGCTCTCCACCTGGAGGGGCCAATTATTTTACTATTTGTGCTCTTGTAACAAAAATACCAGAAATTGGATGACTTCAGAATAATAGAAATGAGTTCTGTTAATTGTGGAAACTGAAAATCTAAGATCCAAGGACCAGCAGGTTTGATGTTTGGCAAAGGCTTCATCTCTTGCCATCTAAACATCCCCCCCCCAAAAAAAAACATGAAATAAGAATTAGTTTAACAAAGGAAATAAAAGATCTATATATTAAAATTATAGTATTCTGAAAAAGGAGACTGAAGAGGATATCAGAAAATGGAAAGATATCCTTTACTCCTGGATAGGAAGAACCAACATAATATAAATAGCCATAACTGTTATACTGATTTAATGTCATCTGAATCAAAATATGATTAACATACCTAGAGAAAACATTCCTAAAACTGTTTTGGAACCAGAAGAGACCTAGAATAGCAGAGGCAATCCTGGACCACAAAGGCAAGGCAAGAAACATCACAAGCCCTGATTTGAAGTTATATTTCCAAGCTACTGTGCTAAAATCAGCATAGTACCGGTCAATAAACAAACAACAACAGCAAAAGACCTGAAGATCAGTGAATTAGATTAGAAAATGCAGACATAACTACAAACACATTCAGTCACTTTTTCTTTGACAAAGAGACCAAACATTTTCACAGGAATAAAGATAGCCTCTATAATAAATAGTGCTGGAAAAACTGGCTCTCTACATGCTGAAGATTAAAACTATACCTTTGTCTATCACCATGCACTAAAGTCAAAATGGATCAAAGCTCTAAACACTAAAACAGAAACACTAAATCTATTGGAAGAAAAAGTAGGTAGAAGTCTTGAAGACATAGATGTAGATAGAGAGTTCATTAACAAATCCATACTATGCAGAAAATACTTCAAAGAATCAACAAATGAGGTCTCATCTTATTAAAATGCTTTTAACACAGCAAAAGAAATCACCAACACAGTGAAGAGACAATTCAGAGTGGAAAAAATTTAACCAATTTTTTCTCAGACAAAAGGCTTATTTCTAGAACATAGAAAGAACTGAAAAAAATGAGACACCCCTCTCCAAATTCAAAGGCCCAATCAAAAAATGGCCATCTAAGAGGAATACACATTTTTCAAATGAAGAAATACAAATGGAAATAAATGTATGAAAAAATGTTCAACATCACTGATCATTGGAAAAAATGCAAATTAAAAAACACTAAGATGCCATCTCACTCCAGAAAAAATAACTGTCATCAAGCTATCAACCAATAACTAATGCTGGAGGGATTATGAAGAAAAAGGAACATTCTCCACTGTTGGTGGGAGTGTAGACTGGTGCAATCACTGTGGAAATCAGTGCAGACATTCTTCAAAAAATTAGGATTGGAAGTTCCATTTGACCCAGCTATCCCATTCTTGATATCTTACCAGAAGATATAAAAACATTATGCCACAGTAATATATGTGCACCCTTGTTTTTAGCAGCATAGTTTGTAATAACTAAATCTTGGAAACAGCACAAATGCCCATCAACCAAAGAATGGATAAAAAAGATACAGTATTTTTATACAGTGGAGTACTACTTAGCCCTAAAGAAGAATGAACTTAAGACTTTTATGGAAATGGATGATGTAACTTGAGACTATACTCATAAGTGGACTGAATCAGACTCACACATATAAACCTGTATTGTCTCCCTGGTGTGAGAAACTGAAAGAGTAAATAAGGACTAAAATGTACAATAGATACTGTGAAATGGGAAGAAATTGTTCAAAAGTGTAAAAGGAAGTAGGATGGGGAAAAAGGAAAGGACAGAAAGGAAAAGAAAAAAATGCAAGTCACTTATACTATTATTGTCTCTTCAACATATTCTTACATATTATTATATAAAATTAATCTGTGATTTTCATTTGTGGTATAATTTTGGAAAGTTTGTCATGAGAGTTTAAAGGCTCTTCATTTTTTTCTATTCTCTTGGAGTTATTTAAATAGCATTGAAATAATCTCACCTGTATTGGTGCACTTTCTACAGCTATGAGAAAATCCTGAAGGTAAATAATTTAAAAGAGGAAAGCTTAGTTTTGACTCATGGTTGCATAGGTTACAGTACATCATCAATTGACCAAGTTGCCTTAGGCCATTAGAAGCTCATTAGAGCAAGAGTACATGACAGAAAAATCATTCATCTTTTAGAGGCTGGGAAGCAAATTGCCCCAGTGTCTACATCAAGGGCATATCTTTAATGGTCTAACATTATTTTCCACTGGGTATCACTCCTTACATTTTCTACTTCCTTTTGATAGTGCCACAGATGGAGATCAAGACCTCAACATGTGCTCTTTTAGGTACATTCATGATACAAACTGTAACATTACCTTCACCCTTAAATTTTTTAGAATTCTCTAGAAAAATCTTGCAATTTTTTTTCCTATGGGATAGCTCTTTAACTAATTTCTCTGGTTTTTTTCTATGTAATTTCTTATTTCAAACTGCATGTCTTGACTTGTACCTTTTTGGAATTTTTTTCTAGAAATTTATCCACTTCCTCTTATTTTTAAATATATTTGAATAAAGCTGTGAAGAATAATCACTAAGTGTCTAAAAAATTCTTGTTTATGAATTGCTATTTCAGATTTGTCTTTTATATGTTGTGTATTTGTCTTTTCCCTCTGCTGAATTTACTGGGTAGTTGGTTCATTTTTTTAATGCCACCTGAAATAAACCTGCCATTTAGGTTTCTGTAGCTTGGTTTGCTGACCGATAAATTTGTATTTTTACCTGTAAAATTTTCTTTTATTCATTGTTTTATTTAATGTCTTCTATGCATTCAAAAATCAAATTTTAATTCAGTGTTTGTTTTTTAATTTTTTTTTGCATTTTTGTATTGGTACATTTTGGATCTACATAATGATACCATTCACCATAGGAAATTTGTTGCTATAGATGATATATCGTGCTCTTTATGCTTTGCAATTCCTTCCCCTTCAACCCTCTTTCCGTCCTTATTTGCAAAAGCTTTCTTTTCAATTGTTCCTTGTATTCTTATATATTCATTTTTCCTTTCTCCTCTCTCTTTCATTATCCTAATCTCCTAGGTTAAAAAAGAGATGACAATAATGAAATCTTATTCAGCAATTCTAGAGTAGATAAAGATAAAAATATAGAAAAATGACAGAAATTGTGAATATCCAAAATAAGAAGGAAATGGAATCCATGAAAAAGCTACAAAAAGATATCCTGGAAATGAAAAATTCCATTGAAAAATTTCAAAACCACATGAAGAAAAGTAAAGACACAATTTCAGGCCTAGAAGAAAGGATTGCAGTTAGTCACCATGGAAAGAAAGATTTTTTTAAGAATAATAAGGGATCATAAAAAAGAAGAACAATCCAACATCTACTGTATGATGCAAAGAATAATAGCATAAGATTGATTGGAATCAATGAAAGAGCAGAAGCCAGCTCAAATGACCAAAAAATACTGCTTACAGATTAATAGCAGAAAACATCCCAAGAATGAAAAAATAATTTGGCATACAGATAAGTAAAACATATAAAGTTCAGATAGCCATGAGAAAAATAAATCTATATTAAGACAATAATGATCCAAATTTTAGAAATTAAGCACAGGAACACAATATAAAAATCTGTTACTGTGAAAAAATTCACCTATAAAAGAAAGCTTCTCAGAATTACAAAAGACTTCTTCAACACAAATCCTTCAATGAAGCAGCACTTGGAGTGAATTATTTCAAGTGCTGAAAGAAAATAACTTCCAGCTCAGATTGACGTACCCTGCAAAACTGTCTTTAGAATAAATGAGGAAATAAGATACTTTTATGACAAAGAACTACTGGAGAAATTCATGACCACCAAATCAGAGCTACAATGTGTTCTGAAAGACATTATAGAGAGATATAACATGTGCACAAATCCAAGAACACCAATAAAAAGAAGCCACCAGACAGGGAAAGCAATTAACCTGAGGGAATAGAAAAGGAAATAATATGGCAAATACGAACCCATACATATCAGCTATAACCATCAATGCAAATGATTTCAATTCACCAAAGTAATAATGGATCAATAGTGGATCTAAAGAATGGATTAAGAAGCAAGATCCAACAATATGTGACATGCAAGATAAACACTTAAAAAGTTTTACAGACTGTAAGGCAAAGGATAGAAAACAATATTACATGTGATAGAAATCTGGAAAAGATTAGGAATAGCTATTCTATTTGCAGACAACATGAACTCTGAGCCAAGACAGCTAGAACAAAATAAACAAGGTCACTATATTTTTGTTAAGAGAAAATTATAAAATAATAGATAATAATCATAAATATGTATTCACCAAGTACAAGAGAACCACAAATATATGATACATTTTAATGAGCATGAAAAATCAAATAAGTACTAACACAATTGTCATGCGGGACTTCAACATTCCATTACCATGAATAGATCAAGAAGAAAAATAATCAATAAAGAAATATCCAGACTGAACCAAACCTGTGAACATAAGGACCTAGTACATGTCTGCAGAATATTCCACCCCAAAACATCAAATGCACAGTTTTGTGGCCTATGCATGGGATGGTCTCCAAAATACCCCACATATAAACTCATAGAACATGTGTAAGTAACTGGAAGATAATTGAAATTAACCCATGTATATTACCTGACCATAATGCAATGAAATTGGAAATCACAAAACTCCATAAATATGTAGAACTTAATATCATACTGAAATTTAAATGAGTCACAGATGAAATTAAAGAAAAAAGTAAACACTACCTACTATTAAATGATAAAGCCAGTATGATTTATTGGGATGTATAGGACATGATGAAAGCAGCCTTAAGTGGGAAATCCATAATGGTGAATACTGACATCAAGTACACAGAAAAAGCTCAAATGAAAAACCAAATGTTGAATCTTGAGTGTCTAAAAAAGAAGAACAATTTAAGCCCAAGGCTTATACAAGGACAGCATAGAAGGACAGCATAAAAATCAGACCAGAAATAAGTGCAATTGAAACTCAAGAAAATAATACACAAATCAATGAATTGAACAGCTGGTCCTTTGAAAGATTAAATAAAATTAATAAATTCTTAGCCACCCTTATTTTTAAAAGCCTCAAATTCATACAACTAGGAGTGAAAAGGGTGAAATCATATTTTACAGAAATCCAGGGAATTTTCAATACATACTTTGAGAACCTTTATTCTAATAAAATGAAAGACATAGACTCAATCCAAAAATGGGAATCTGATATGAATACACTCTTCTCAGAAGAAAAGGTACAAATGGCAAATAGATACTTATAAAATTTTTTCTCAACAATCCTGGTCATTTAAAAAAGTCAAATGAAAACATTTCTGAGCTTTCATCTCACTCCAGAAAGAATTGTTATAATCAAGAAAACAACTAATAACAAATGCTGGTGGGGCTGCAAGGGAAAAGGAATATTTCTTCACTGTTGATGAATGTAGGCTGATGCAACCACTGTGGAAATCAATGTGGAGATTCCTCAAAAAACTCAGATGAGTCTTTGACCATTTGACTGTTTGTCCCTGATTTTCACCTTCTGAGTGTCTTCCCAGAAGAATTAATAGTATCATAACACAGCTATATATGCATGCCCATATTTATAGCTCTACAGTTTGCAATAACTGAAATTTTGCAGCAATCCAAATGCTTATCAACTAATGGATAGATTAAAAGATGTATATTTTTGATATCATGGAGTACCACTTAGCCATAAAAAATAAATTTGAGACATTTTTAGCTACACAGAAGAATCTTCAGATCATAATCATATATGAAATATGTTGAACACGCTTGGAGAAATGTTATGTTATCTCTTTGGTGTGAGAAACTGAAAATGTAATTAAGAACCAAAATGCACAATAAATACCATGAAATAAGGAGAATCTGTTTAACAAAAGAAGTTGGAATGGGGAAGAGGTGAAGGAAAGGAAAGAAAAAAAATGGAAAAGGAATGATAAAATGAAAACAAAGCTTTGTGAATGGGGAGGAGAAGGGAGTTTAAAAAGAGGGGATGGAAATGGGTAAAAAGTAGGAACCAAGATATATCATATACAGGTACAAATTCCTTGTAATGAATGTGATCATTATGTGTACATAAAATGTGCAAATAACAGACAAAAAGAGGAAATTTTAAAATTCTATATATAAGAAATAAATAACTAAAAGAAATGTGACTATCATATATGACAAACACAGGTCCACAATGCAAAATTGGAGTATATATACTTAGCAGTAGACAGAATACTCACATTGATTCCCTAGCCTATAGTATAAGAGGCTGTTATGGTTGCAGAGGTTCAATGGAAGCCATTAGAATTGGTTTTACCTGGGAAAATAGTGAATCAAAAACAGTATCATAATCCTGGAAGGATTGCAGAGATTAGTGGCACTATCAACTGCTTCAAAGATGCAAAAGTGAGAGTCCCCATCACATTACCATTTAATTCTTCTGTTTGGCATGTGCAGAAGATGGATGTGTCTTGGAAAATGATGGTGAATTTATGAAAAATATCAATTGGCAAGTCAAATTGCAGCTGCTAAATAGAACATTGTTTCTTTGCTTAAGCAGATTAATACAGTTCCTGACAACTGACATTGATTTAGCAAATACCTTCTTCTCCACACTTATTCTAAGACCCACAAGAAATAATTTGCTTTCAGATGGCAAGGTCAGCAACACAACTTCATTATTCTATCTCACAGGTGTGTTAAAGCTCTAGAACATTGGGATGACTTATTTCATAGAGATCTTGACCATCTCTTCCACAAATCTTACACTAGTACATTGCATTGATATTATGCTGACTGGGCCAAGCGAGTAAGAGATAGCAAACACTTGGGACTTCTTAGTAAAGCATTTATGATCTAAGTGATGGGAAATGAATCTGAATAATATTCAGGATGGTATGGGGCATGCAGATATATCCTTTCTAAGGTTAAACATCATTTGTTGCATCTGACTCTTATTACAACCACAAAGGAGAGAAAATGGTTAATGGGTCTATTTGGATTTTGGAGGCAACACATTCCTAATTTAGGTGTTACCCTGGACCACTGACCAGTGACTTGGATATTGATAGTTTTCAGTGAGGCCCAGAACAGAAGGTTTTGCAACAGGTCTTGGATGCTGTTGTAGCTGCTATGCCATATGTGGCCATAGAATCCAGCTGATCTAATGGTACTTGTGTCAGTGGCAGATAGGGATGCTCTTGGGAGTATCTGGCAGGGCTCAATTGTAACTCATGACAGAGACTTTTAGAATTTTGTATCAAGGCCTTGCTGTTATTTGCCAACCCTGTGTGTGTGTGTGTGTGTGTGTGTGTGTGTGTGTGTGTGTGTATTCTCTAGTGAAGACTGACTGATACACATAACAAATATTACTTTTAATCATTTATTAAAATGTGAATTCTTGTTTAGTCTTCTTTCATTTAGCAACAAATCTTTTAGAGTTTTCTGGATTCTAGAATATGATACTCTAGACACAAATCTAAGCTGTCTCACATCTCGAGACTGGGCCTCAGGCAGTAACTGAAGTGCTGCTGTGTAGGCAGTCGTTTGGAAATTTTAACACCCTGAGAAGCTCTGGCCTGTTTAAATGCAGTGCTGTTAGAAAAACTACAGAACAAGATAACCCTGTAGCTTTCTACCACTTCCTGTACCTTTGGCCATTAGTGCAGAGCTGTGGGCTTTCAAATAATTAATTTCAAAAAACCCTAAACCCTGTAGCAACTGACTGCAGCTCTAGATATTCCCAGGGGAAATTGTGGTGAAAGGATGGAAAAATAAAGAAGAGAGATGAAAGCTGAGGTCACATGGAGTCCTTACTCTCCCGATGGGGGAGAAAGAACTGCTCCACAAACATGGCTAGCATGTAGACATGCTACAGTGGTGGAGCAGTTGTTTCTCCCCCATTTATAGAAGAAGAATGTCAACTTCAACCCCATTGTCTAGCAACCTGTTTTCCTGGCTGGCCTGGGACTTTTACCTTCTTAGAGCTGGCTGGAACAGTTTTTTTTTGTGGCTTGCTTTGGGATCTCTGTGTTTTCAGGGCTGCCTTGATTTAATCCCACAAATGTGATCAATCTCCAGCTTCAATGTCTCCCTCCAAAACCCTTTTAACTCCAACCTCAATGGCTCCCTACATATCCCTCTTTTATGTTTTGTTATAGCACAGAATGATTGATCAGTTGAAGCTGGAGTTGTTTGAAGAACTCTTTGCAAGGCCTTTTCATTCTTGAATGGGTTTCATTTAAAGTGTAGTCCAAGGATTTTAAGTTCCTGTATTCAGTAATTTAATCCTGTGTGGTCCAATAATGCATAAAAATAGGCAGCTATTAGTGTTACTGACAGTTGTCAGATGTTACTAATTTGAGTTTATTTTATGACTAACATTATTATAACATTGTTTTACATATTTTGTGATTATACTTTTCTATTGGATGTCCAAGAGCAAGTTAAAGTGAGACCTATATTTTTAAACACAATTAGTTTTTTGGTTATCTATCAATATCAGTTAAGTCTCCTCAGGAATTACCTTGGAACCATGCATATCATCTCTTAGGTCTTCTGTCAGTGTCAACTCTCTGATGAGTCATGGCCATTATTTGGCAAAGTTGTTTTCTGTGAAAAGCTTGGGAGAACTTTTCTCCTGGTGACTCTCCTTAGGCACATCACACACTGATGATCATTTTTCTGTGGTCTCACAATATTCTTGATCAGAAAATCAGGGACTCACTGAATATAGATGATATAGCAGAGGTTTTCTCACTTTCTGGGTCCTCACTGACCTCAAAAGGCTAGGGCCACAATATTGGCTATTCTCAGCTCATCTACTTCTTTAATTTTTGGTCTGTAAATCTCAGTTGTTCAATATCCAGAAGATTGATACAAGTACAGTGTAGTACAGGTAATAAGCTTAACATTATCATCTTATCTAAATATTATAACATCTTAGAACATAAAATAGAACCATTAGATTTTTAACATTTGAATACCTGGATAGCGTTAATAGATAATTACATATTATACACAGAAAATTAGAAATCAAAACTATATAGAACATTATAACATGACATTTTGTAACACACTTGAATTTTCATTTTGTTATAAAATACCGCTTTTAGTTAATCATCTCTATCTAACACATAAGAATCTTTTACTTAACTTGTTGACCTTTAGTGGAACGTATGTCACATAAGTTTTGTTAAAGGCAGAGGTCTGAATCTGAAACAAAAATTTGTCACCATAAATAATCTCTTTTTTACATTTTGGAAAACCTGTACATTTGGAAGCATGAATACACTGATACACCATGAAGATAATAACAATCCATCATTGCCATATGAAAACCTTTGTATTGGCATCTTTAAATCAAGCACTTTATTGTGTTATTTCTTTTGCAGATGACCAATGCAATCATATTCCAATAATATATTTTACAATTTTAGTTATGGTGTCTCTCACAAGTCTACGGAGATCATTGGGGCCTCTGATCAATGAACAAGACCTTGTTAGCTGTTACCAGGTGGCCACATTTTTATTTATCAGTTGATGTCCTCTCCAATAATCTGTCCTCATCTTAAGGGGTTTTGTTTAATCATATTAATAATTGTAGTGACATATGAAACACTCAATCACAACATTTAATGTATTGTTTTTGAACAATGGGAGACTCAAGATATAAACAACAATGTACATACATTACATTTACACAACCAATTTTAGCATCTTTTTGACTAACTGCAAACCTAGTTGGAAGCTTGCTTTTTAAGCCTATTACCCAAATTAAAATGTAATTAAATGATTGAAAGATGTAAAAAAAGAAAGATCATTGAGCTCAAATAAAAAGGAACAGCTGTTGACAGAATGGACAAATGGACCAACATGATAGACAATCTGTACAGATTCAAGCAGACATAAAAGCAAACAGAATTATCAGTGTCCCCAAGAACTCTCTAAGTTCTCAGGGGCTATTTCACACCCCTTTACTGAACTAGTTTGCTTCTTATGACCCCATATCCTCCATATTAGAACACCTGTTCACCTCCAGCACTCCATAGCCTCAGGACATTTCTTAGGTGCTCTGTGCCCTTGGGTACTTCTTTACAGGCACTTGTGCTTTTGGCTCTGCACATGTGAATGAGCACTAGCTCAGTGATGCCCAATAACAGTTTCACAGACTGGACAAAATGATACACAGATACTGATATATATCTTACATAATCAGAGTGTACTCAAATGTATTTTAGCCAAGCCGAATGACACTAACTTTTTATGATTGTAGAATTTGTAACTATAAATAGATTAGTTAGATTTTTTGTAGGTCGATCAGCAGAGATCTCTTGTAAACAGAATTTAAAAAGGACAAAATGCTATATATAATTACTGTGTATTTTTGTCACAGGACTTAGCATAATACTCCTATCATTTATTTTGACCTTTAGTTTTATTTTTGGTTGCTAGCTTCTGGGCATCCTGGGTCAATTAAGGTTGCTTCTAGCTTCATCCTTTTCTATCAGTTGTAGTATGATCTCTGAGGCATCACTGTCATAGAATTGAGCATCAGCTTCTTGAGATTTCGAATCAGCTCCTTTTCTGGTTTTGGTTCCATGATACAGCCAGACAGAATGCTTTGGCACCCAGATAGGCCATTTAACATTCTCTGGAAAAACACAAGCATACCCTCTACCCCAAATTAGCACTGGACTACATATCTTCCATTGTCCAGTATGAAGATCCTTCCAAAGGACCCTGCCTAATATTTTTTTTCTTTACCTGACTAATTGTCTTTCTGATGCTGTAGTTTCATCCTTAATAGAATTTAAAAAGTTAATAGTACATACTGCCAGGTGAAGTCTATTATGAGGTATAAATTTGGTAAGGAAAGTTTCACATTTTTTTGTAATTGAATTTGGAGCATACACTAAGCAGATTCAATTCCTTGGCCTTGAGGATTATAAGGAATTCCTACGGTAAGGGAAACATGAAAAGCTTGACAAAATTTTTGGAAAGCAGATCTCACATAGCCTGGGTCACTGTCAGTCTTAAGTGTCTATGGACAGTCAAGTGCACTATAGGCATCCAAGCAGTGAGCAATTACAAGTTTGGTCACTTCAACAGTGCCAGAATAATCAAAGATAAATCCCAAGAAAGTGTCCATTGAAACGTAGACCCAGTATAGAGAGCCAAACTTAGGAATGTGAGTGATATCCATCTGCCACAGATGATTGACGTGTAACCTTTGGTGTCTAGCCCCATATAGAGTGAAGGAAAGTTAATTGCACATGAAGAACATTACTTAATGTTATATTGAGCCTGTTCTTGGGTTAAATGAAACTGTGCAAGGCAGAGGGCATTTTGATGGAATGTGGTACAAGAGGCAGAAGGTTGTAGAATGGCATCTGAGTGGGCAACAGTGACAGTAGCCAGCAATCTGTCTATTACATTATTTCCCATGATAAGAGGCACTGGTAACTGGGAATGGGAACATAAATAGCTAATAAAACAGGGGAACATGGTGTGACCTAATGACAAGTTGGATGTGTAATATAATTGAAAAAACTCTTCTCTTCTGACCAGTGTGCATAGTGGCAGCTTCAATGTGTCCCATCACACCACAAACATAAGCACTGTCTGAAAAGAGGTTAATTGGAGTAGATGAATATTCTTGTAAGGCCCAAATGAGGGCTTGTTACTTAGTCTTTTGTGAAGAGAAACCCATATCCTGTACTCAGAAAGAGGAAGACATTACATAATTTTCCCTGCCTGAAGATGACCCATCTGAAAAAATAGAGAAACCTCCTATTGTGGGGACTGAACTTAGTTTTGAAGGAAAGACAGAAGGGGTAAGGAAAGCAAGTTGAACTAATTTATTTGGAGGATAACAACATTGAATAACAGAAGGAAATTTAGTAAACGCAGTTTGCCAAAAGGATGAAAACTGCCACAGCCACTGTTGTTGAACAGAAGAAAAGGGAACAATGAGAATTTGTACCTCATGATCTGATCAACACATGTTTGTCTACATATGATCAGTTCTGCCATGGCCTCATAAAAGGGAGTAATGTTTTTGTGTGGAGTATATGACATACATAGTCATTGTAAAGGCCTCTGAAACTGGCAAAGTAGGCCTGTTTCGAGTAGGGAAAATAATTAAAAACATTGGAAAAGATGAGTCAACTCTACAAAGTTGGGCATTAGAGTGAGCCAGATTAACTTTTGCCAAGGCAGCTTTAGCCTCTGAAGTAAGTGTCCTTGGAGATGTGGGAGCTGGGTTCCCTTTGAGACTGTCAAAGAGAGGTCCAAAATCATGAGTTGTCAGCATAAGATCTGAGCAAAGCCAATTAATATTACCAAGTAAGATCAGAAAATCAGATAAAATTATAAGATGATTAATTTTATTCTGAACAGTTTGGGGCATAACATGTCTTTGCTGGATGATGTAACCCTAATATGAAAAAGGTGCCATGGTTTATAACTTGTCAGATGCCACAACTAGGCCTGCACTACAAAGGGCATTGCCTAATTCAATAAATATTTGGTACAAGGTGGATAAGTATTCATGTGCCAACAGTATATCATCCATATAACGAGTAAGATAAATAGATGGGTAAGCTTGATGGACCAACAAAACAGCTGCAGCCACAAACTCTTGACATTGAAATGGTCTACTTGCCATTCCTTGTGGCAAATAACACCACTGGAAGTGACATATATGGGCCTGATGACTAATAGAAAGTAGACTAAAGGCAAAACTTTTTTTTAATCTTGAGGATGAAGGAGGATAGTAAAAGAGCAGTCTTTTAAATCAGTCACCATAAGGAAAAAATGTAAAAGAATAGCTATAGGATTGGACATTCCTGGTTGAAGTGCTCTCATAGGTTCCGTGGCTCAATTAACAGCCCACAAATCTTGAAATAATCTCCATTTTTCTGACTTCTTTTGTATTATAGAAATTGGGGTATTCCAAGAGCTATTGGAGGGGTCTAAATGCTTGCCATCATTTGTTATTCCTACTGGAGTGTGTGGGCCTTTGCCTCAAGGAACAGTGGGTCTATTATTAGGCCACAGCAGTCTCAATTTAAATAGTCTCTGGTTTTGCCAGGTGCCCTTGATGCTGATTATACAGGGTAAATCAAGGTTACCATTCAATCTATTCAAAACATGGCTCAAATCTCCCCAGATTCTATATTGCTCAATTAGTTATTCTTCCCTTAACAAAATTTGGAAAATCTAAAAATAATAGGAGATCCAATGGTTGAACCCAGTAAGTATCAGGAGACCCAAAACCATTGGATCTCCTTTTATTATTTTCAGATTTTCCACATTTCGTTAAGGAATAAATTTGGGTGCCATTTCGGGAGTTAGTATGAATCCAGAGGAGGGACTGAGGTCCAAATCTTGGCTGTCTTTTGTTGTTCACCAGAGGTCTGAAATGTGCATGGTGGCAGAGGGTGGGGCTGAGAAGGAATTGAAGAAAGTACCCCCATTGTTTGTGGGGCCCAAGTTCAGGTCCTGGATAGAAGTTTTCTGGAATGGTCCAGCTTTCCACATCTATTTGGTTTGAAATTTACTTCCCCAATGATATCTTCCACTACTCTTTGGACAGATAGTAAAAGGCTTTTTTGAAAGGAAAGATAGTGACTATGTTGTTCCCACTGGTGTAGCAGTAGAACGATTTTGAGCAATATGTCCCTCCTCTCTGCACTGGAAACAATTAACCTTGTTCTTTCCCTTCCCTTTAGGCTGTAGACAAATAACCTGAGTGACAGCTGCTACCAATGCAGCCCCCTGTACATATAATGGGCCAGTATCTGCACAAATCTGAATCATTGCAGACAGTGTAACACATTTTTTTTTTGTGGGCTCGGTAAGATTCTTTACAACATTTATCAAAAGCCAGCTGTTGAACTATTAACTTACTTAATTCTTTGCACTTGTAATTCTCTCACTAGTTTGCAACAAGCATGGTCCAAAATTTTGAAATGGTTCATCTCTACCCTGATGAGTAGAAGTCAAATCAAGGAAGGTCTCACCTTTTGAGGACAGCTCCATCCAGGCTTGTGGCTACTATTCTAACTTAGTTAAACCCTTGCATATCAAAAGTAAGTTGACTGCCTGTAGCAGCAAAGACACCATCTCCAATCAACATATCTTTTGTAATAGCTATGTTCTGATCAGCACAGCAGGAGTCAGATCTGTGCACAATTCAAAAAGATTTCCATTCCTCAAAGAATAATCCCCTAGATTTAAACATACTTTTGCTATTCCTTTTCAATAATTTGAGGCCATAAATTTGATGTCCTTGGAGCTCTATGAAACCCAAGCTAAATGGGGCTGTAAGGCCATAGATCGGAGTAGCATATTTTAATTCTTTTAGTGGCTTAAAATGCACCAATCCATAAAGACCTATAATTTGCCCTGGATTATCAAAGTTCTGTAACTAGATGGGTATGTTGAAAATCTTCCATGTACTCCTCTGCCTGTCTGGCTTCTTTTAGTGCCAATTGCAACAGAAATAGAGCAAAAAGCTGTACTCCTCTAGGGGTGGACCTTCTAACCTGTTACAAAGCAAAATTTGTCTGGGCTAGAAAGGCAGGAAATGCTGCCTTTAGTTCAGCTGAGGTAAAAGCTCTATCTACTGGGGAAAGTTCTCCTTTGTCCCTCAATGCTCCTTTCTTATCTACCTGAGCAAGTCAGAGGGCCTAAATTTTATTGGGTTTTTGATGCTTTACCATCCTTGTCCTGTGAAGTACTTGATTCTTTCTATTTTTAAAAAAGAGAATAAAACAAAACAAAACAGAACAAAGCAGATCAGTAGAAAACAATGCAAGTGACACAGAATTTCAAAACAAGACAAGAGGAGATCAACAGTGGCTAACATAATGCCTCATTTTCTTCAAAATTGTCATCCATATCTTCACACCATGAATTCAAGCAAATCAAAATAGTATTAAATTGATCAGAACAGAAGAATGAAAGAATTATAGACCTTCAAACCCAGAAATTAGGAAAATCAATAATGGCTACCACAATGTCTCTTATTCTGTTCAAAATAGCTGTCCATATCTTCACCCATACTGAAATGAAATAATACAAAACAGACTAAAACCAATCAAAGCAAAGAATAAGAGCATTATTGGACTTCAAAACAAGATGATAGAATATCAGCAATAGCTAGCATAATGTCTCATCTTCTTCTAAGTAGCTGTTTACAAAATAATAACAATATAGGCTTTCAAAACAAAGTGCCAGAGACAGCCTCTGATTGTCAGCTGCCCATCCCCCTTGACCCTGGGACCTAGTATTGGCATGGATCATCTTCTGCTTCTCTCCTCTCCCCTGGACCTAGGATGGCCACAGATCATTGGTTATCCTTCCCTGTGAGCCCCAGACATAGAACAGCCACGGATCATCAGTTGCACCTCCCCTTCGACCTCTTGACCTAGAACAGTCACAGATCAGTGGCTGCCCTTCTGTTCATTTGCCCAACTTGGGATGGATGCCAATCTTTGGCGGCCCCTTCCCCTCAACCCCTGGACCTTGGATGGCAGCTGATTAACCTTGCTGGGCTAATGGGAGATTCAGTTACCCTTAATGACACAGAAGACCTCAGTGGGCTTGTGACAGTATGGTGAGTTTCCCCCTCAAATAGATGACCTCAGAGTGTAAACAGGAGCAGTAGTGAAGTCCCATGAAGCTGTAGGACTTTGGTGAGCCTGGAAAGTGTGTGGGTGAATCCTTCTTCCATGCAGAGAACACAAGGTGGGTTGAGGAGAGTGCCAATAAGGCCTCCCCCAACCTGGAGGAAATCAAAATGGCTTATGAAACACCCAGTGATAAAGTAGGATCCTAGCTGAGGCAAACTCTGTAGCCAGGTTGAACTTGTGGCCTGGGATAACCTGAAGCCATAATAATAGCAGGGACTCAGGGTTGACTTACATCAATATTCCTAGCTAATCAGCCTAGGAAGAATATAGGACTCACCCAACAGGCCCTCCAGGAGGAATTCAGCTGACGGGCCTTCTCTTCATTGTTGACCCAGTAATTGTGCAAACATCAAGCACATAATAGGACCCTAAGGCACATTCTATGGACAGTTGAGATTAGTAGGTTTGAAAGACCAAATATTAGCTGAAGAGGTGAAATTCACAAAGCTAAAAAGCAAAATGTAATCTCAAATATCTAGTCCATCAGGAACAAGTACAGGAGACATTGAGAGGGCATTAAAAGTCATAAATCTGAAATTTCTGAACTTCTGAATTCCTGAATCTACACTCCCACCAACAGTGCAGAACAGTTCCTTTTCCCCCACTGACTCTCAAGCATTTGCTGTTGGTGGTTTTCTTTATCCTGGCCATTCTTTCTGGAGTGAAATGGAATCTCATTGTGATTTTAATTTGCATTGCTTTAATGACCAATGATGAACAGTTTTTCATGTATTTAGTTGCCAGTTGTATTTCTCCATGTGAAAACTGTGTATTCATCTCAGATGCCTATTTTTGGATCAAGTTTTGAACCTCAGTGTCCTAATTTTTTAATTCTTTATATGTTCTAGAAACAAGTCCTTTGTTTGAGGGACAGTTAACTAAGATTTTTTCAAAATTCCTGGGTTTCCTTCTTAATTTGTTGGAAATTTCTTTTGATATGAAGAAACTTTTTAATAAGATGATATTTCAGTTGTTGAGTCTGGGAAATATTTCCCATGCAGTTTGAATTACATTCATGAATTTGCTGTCTTGAAGATTTCCACCTACTTTGACTTCAGCAGATGTACAGTTTCTGTTTTAATCTTTAGACCTTTGGCCTATTTTGAATGTACTTTAATACATGGTGACAGGCATGGGTCTAGTTTTAGTTTTCGGCATATGGAGACCCAAGATTTTCAGCACCACTTATTAAAAGGACTATCTTTCTTCCAGTGAATATTTTTGGCCCCTTTGTCAAAGATAAGGTCGTTGCGTGTGTTTGTAGTTGTGGTTGTATGTTCTAATCTATTCCATTGATCTTCAGGTCTATTTTTATTCCAGTACCATGCTGATTTTTTCACAGTATTTTTGGAATATAAATTCTAGACAAGAATTGTGATGCCTCCTATCTTGCCTTTATTTGACATAATTGCCTTTGCTATTCTATATCACTTCTGGTTAAAGATGAATTTTAGGAATAATTTCTCTAGATCTGTGAGGTATGTTAGTTGTATTTTGATTAGAATTGCATAAATCTGTATATCCATTTTGGGAGAATGGCCATTTTCACAATGTTTGGTCTTCCTATCCATGAAGAAGAAATTTCTTTCCAATTTCCAAGACCTTCTAACATTTCTTTTTTAAGGGCATTAAAATCTTAACTGAATAGATTTTTTTATTTCTTTTGTTAGATTGATTCTTAAGTAGTTCATTCTTTGGATGCTATTATGAAGGCAGTGGTTTCTCTTATTTCCCTCTCAATGAGTTTGCTGTTTGTGTATAAGAATACTACTGATTTTGGGGAGTTTCCAGCAAGCAGGCAGAGCCCAGCCTATGTGGGACTCTTGCACTGTCTGGGTGCACAGTAAGGGCTGGGCGGATCTGGGGCACCTGCATCTGCCTCCCCAGGTGTCTGAAGGACTGTGGATTTCTCAGCAAGCAGGTGAGCATCACCAGTTCCAGAGGCCCCGTGGCCTGTGGTAAGTGCCCAGTGCACTCTGCCCCAAGCCCAGACTGTTCGGGACCCTCGAGTCTTCTGGGTGCAGTGAAGTGGCTAAGTGGGCCCCAGACAGCTACATCTGCCTCCCATTTCTGGCTGTGCTCGGAAAACTGTGGAGTTTCCAGCAAGCAGGCTGGCGCACAGTGTCCCTGGAGCCCAGCTTGTCTGGAACTACGGAGTTCTAAACAGGCAGAAGAGGGCCACTGGTTCTAGAGGCCCAGTGGCCTGGGGGAACTGGGTGCCAGAGTCCGAGGAGCTGCGAACATAGAAGTGGATTGCCAACAGACCCTGAGGAAGCTTCCGAATAACACTTGAAACACAGAAATATAGGAAAATGACAAAACGAAAGACCAAATTACAACCTCAAACCTCCAGCCCATCTCAAGAAACCCTAGGAGCGATGTATATAGGAGAAAATATATGTCATATACCTCAAATATTGGACATAATAGCTACTGAAATAAACAAGCAACTCCAGAAAGCTTTAAAGGAATTCAAACTCGAAATAATCTCCCAGGTAAAAGCAGAAATGATAAAAGAAATGAAAGTTATTCTGAATATATCTAAAGAAACAAAGTTAAAGATTTGGAGGAACTAAACAAAAAGATAGAATCCCTAGATGAGCAATATAAGAAACAAACAGAATACATAAAGCAGATGCACGGAGATATACAGGAAATAAAAAAACTCCACTGAAAGCTGCAAAAACTGCCTCAATGAAAGTGAAGATAGAATTCCAGACCTTGAAGACAGGATTGTACTAGTGAACAGGAAAGGAAAGATCTTTTAAAAATAACAAGGAATCAGGAAATAACAATTCAACAACTGCAAGATGATGCAAAGAAAAACAACATAAGATTGATAGGGATTAATGAAAAAGAAGGGGACAACATAAAGGATGTCAAGAGGATATTTAGAGAAGTAATAGCTGAAAATTTCCCAAGCATGAGATCAGAAACTCACATCAGGTTCAGTGAAGCCTATAGACCTCCAAATAGTCATAACCAAAATAAAACTACACCCAGACATATAATAATCACCATCCCAGAAATCCAACACAAGAATAGATTATTAAAAGCTGTCAGAGAGAAAAGACAGATCACTTATAAAGGAAAACCTATCAGAATCACAGCAGACTTCTCAGCACAAACAATAAAGTCAAGAAGAGCATGGAGTGAAGTATTCCAGATCCTAAAGCAAAACGGTTTCCAACCTAGACTGATGTACCCTGCCAAAACTATCATTCAAAACTGATAGTGAAATATGATACTTCCATGACAAAGAACAGTTGAAGAATTTCATTAACACCAAGCCAACCCTGCAAAAAATATTGACAGTTTATATATGCAAAGGAAAAAACCGCTAAGCAAAGCAGATAATTAAACAGAACAGAAAGATAAAGATGCAACAGCAGAGAGATAACATGTCAACAATAAACCAGCATATAACAGTTATAACCATTAATGTAAATGGTCTCAATGCACCAGTCAAAAGAAACAGACTAGCAGAATGGATCAAGAAACAAAATCCAACCCTATGCTGTTTACAGGAAACCCATCTAACCCAGAAGGATACTCACAGACTGAAAGTCAAAGGGTGGAAAACAATACTTCATGCAACAGGAATCCAAAAAAAAAGTAGGAGTAGCCATTCTGTTTGCAGACAACATGAACTTTAAACCAAAAAAATCACAAAGGACAAAGAAGGTCACTACATACTCGTTAGGGGAAAACTCCAAGAGGAAGAGATAACTATCTTAAATATATATGCACCAAACTCCAGAGCACCCAGTTATATAAAACAACTATTAACAGAAATGAAAACTCAAATTATCAGTAACACAATTGTAACAGGAGACCTTAACACGCCATTGACACCAAGGGACAGATCAACCAGACAGAAAATGAACAAAGAAATAACAGAACTGAATCACACCTGTGAACAAATGGACTTGATAGACATATACAGAATGTTCCACAGAACAACATCAGAATATACATTCTTCTCAGCAGTACATGGGTCATTCTCTAAAATAGACCATATATTAGGTCACAGAACTTATTTAAACAAATGCAAAAGAGTTGAAACCATCCCTTGCATGTTATCGGATCATAGAGCTTTGAAATTAGAAGTTAATGATAAAAGATACTGCAAAAATCCCACAAACACATGGAAACTGAATAACACACTCTTGAGTAATCAGTGTGTCACAGAAGAAATTAAAGAAGAAATTAAACAATATCTACAAGAAAATGAAAATACAGATACAACTTACTGGAATCTGTGATATGCAATGAAAGCCATCCTCAGAGGAAAATTTATTGCACTGAGTTCCCACATCAGGAAAACAGCACGAATACAAATAAATAACCTGATGCTACACCTCAAACAGCTAGAAAAAGAAGAGCAATAAATCCCAAAGCCAAAAGAAGACAGGAAATTATAAAAATCAGAGCAGAAATCAATGCAATAGAGACTAAGAAAACAATCCAAAGAATCAATGAATCAAAGAGTTGGTTCTTTGAAAGAATAAATAAAATCAATAAGCCCTTAGCCAACCTTATTTTAAAAAGGGAAGAAAAAGCTCAAATTCATGCAATAAGAAATGAAAAAGATGAAATCACTACAGACTCTACAGAAATTCAAAAGTTCATCAACACCTATTTCGAAAACCTCTACTCTCAAAGGTTTGATAACACAGAAGAAATAGACAGATTCCTAGGAATGTATGAAGTACCAAAGATAGATCATGAGGATGTAAAACTGCTGAATAACCCAATCTCTATTAATGAAATTGAAAATGTAATTAAGTCCTTACCTACAAAGAACAGCCCAGGCCCAGATGGATTCACTGCACAATTCTACAAGAAATACAAAGTAGACCTAATGCCAACACTCCTCAAACTCTTCAATGAAATTGAAAGGGAAGCAATCCTTCCTAAGTCATTACTGGAAGCAAATATTACTTTAGTAACAAAACCTGAGAAAGACCCAACTAAAAAAGAGAACTATAGACCAATCTCCCTAATGAACACAGATGCAAAAATCCTCAATAAAATATTGGCAAATAGGATACAGCAAATCATCAAGAAGGTTATACACCATGACCAAGTGGGATTCATCCCAGGAATGCAGGGATGGTTCAACATACATAAATCAATAAATGTAATCCACCATATCAATAAAGCCAAAAGTAAGAATCACATGATCATTTCTATAGATGCAGAAAAAGCCTTCAATAAGGTCCAACATTCATTCATGATAAGAACTTTACAGAAAATTGGAATAGATGGTCTTTACCTCAATATAATAAAGGCCATTTCTGACAAGCCAACAGCCAGCATCATACTAAATGGCCAAAAATTAAAAGCCTTTTCTTTAAAATCAGGCACAAGACAAGGATGTCCTTTATCAGCACTCCTATTTAATATAGTACTGGAAGTACTAGCCAGAGCAATTAGACAAGAGAGAGAAATAAAAGGGGTAAAGATAGGAAAAGAAAAAGTTAAATTGTCATTGTTTGCAGATGTCATGATACTCTACATAGAAGACCCCCTAAACCCCATTGAAAGACTCTTAGATATAATAAATAAATTCAGTAATGTAGCTGGATACAAAATCAATATTCAGAAATCAATAGCATTGCTATACAATAACAACAAAATCACAGAGAGGGAAATAAGAGAAACCACACTCTTCACACTAGCAATAAAAAATGAAATATTTAGGAATTACTCTTATGAAAGAAGTGAAAGACCTATACAGGAAAAATTATAATACACTGAAAAAAGAAATTGAAGATGATCTCAGAAAATGGAAAGACATCCCTTGCTCATGGATAGTAAGAACAAACATTGTGAAAATGGCCATTCTCCCAAAATTGTTATACAGATTCAATGCAATCCTAATAAAAATACCATCAACATACCTTATAAATCTAGAGAAATCACTCCTAAAATTCGTCTGGAACCAGAAGAGACCTAGAATAGCAAAGGCAATTCTAAGCAGCAAAGGCAAGGCAGAGGCATTACAATCCCTGACTTGAAGTTATACTACAAAGTAACAGTAGTAAAATCAACATGGTACGAGAATCAAAATAGAGCTGAAGATCAATGGAATAGATTAGAAGATACAACCACAACTACAAACACACTCAACCGTCTTATCTTTGATAAAGGAGCCAAGCAGGTTCACTGGAAGAACGACAGTCTCTTTAATAAATGGTGTTGGAAAACTGGCTCTCCATTTGCCAAAAACTAAAGCTAGACTCATGCCTATGACCATGTACTAAAGTAAAATCTAAATGTATCAAAGATCTGAATATTAAAACAGAAACACTAAATCTATTGGAAGACAAATTGGGTAGAAACCTTGAAGACATAGGGGTAGGTAGAGAATTCATGAACAGTACTCAAATTGCGTGGGAAATACTTCCCAGAATCAATAACTGGGACCACCTCTTACTAAAAATTTTCTGCATGTCAAAAGAAATCTCCAGCATAGTGAAAAGAAAACCCACAAACTGGGAAAAGATCTTAGTGAACTCCCCCTCAGACAAGGGACTTTTGTCTAAAACATATAAAGAATTAAAAAACTCAGACCCCCAAAATTCAAAGATCCAATCCAAAAATGGGCATCTGAGATGAATCCACACTTCTCATCAAGAAATACAAATGGCAAATAAATACATGAAAAAATGTTCACCACCATTGGTCATTAGAGAAATGCAAATTGAAACCACACTGAGATTTCATCTCGTGAAAGAATGGCCAGGATCTAGGCAATTCTATTAGAGATAGCGGGAGGCATTATGGTAACCATTGTTGATCACCTTGTATTATGTTTTCACATTATCTATTATGTCCACCCTTTTGACTTGACCGATTCTGTTCTGTTATGTCACATTTGGTTTTACTCTCTTCCAAAAAAGTAATAAGAACCGTGGGAGCAATGAAACCCAAAATGTGTAATAGTCATTGTACAAAAGAGAGGAAAAGAAAGTGCTCTAAACTATATAACTGCATGTATATTTAAGTGTATAAGATAGAAAATGATATCACAGAGTTTTATTGGATCATTGAACAGAACTGTTTGCAGTATCATTGATGGAATGTCCACTTTACAAGCTTTAATTTTGTGACTTGAACAATTATTTCTAAGATGACAATATGTAATCCATTTAAAAAAAAAAAAAAAAAAGAATGGCCAGGATCAAGAAAACCAACACAACAAATGCCGGAGAGGCTGTGTGGAAAAGGAACTCTCCTACACTGTTGGTGAGAGTGTAGACTGGTACAACCTTTTTGGAGGTCAGTCTGGAGATTTCTCAAAAAGCTGAGATTGGAAGTCCCATTTGTTCCAGCTATTCCACTTCTAGGCATATTCCCAGAAGAACTGAAAGCATCATACCACAGTGATATATGTGCACCTATGTTTATAGCAGCACAATTTGTAATCACCAGATCTTGGAAACAACCCAAGTGTCCATCAACTGAGGAATAGATAAAAAAAGTTGTGATATTTCTATACAATGGAGTATTACTCATCTATAAAGAAGGATCACATTGAGATATTTATCAATAAATGGGCGCAGCTTGAGACCATACTCATAAGTGAAATAAATCAATCTCGCATGTGTGAATACCAAATAGTTTCCCTGATGTAAGTAATGATTCAAATATATAAATAGTATGTAGTAATCATGATTACCCATTATGTGGCCTTGAAGGCTTATAAAGTTTTCACTTATTAATTGGAATGGCTTTATTCTGGGATGCTTGATATTATTGCCTGTGATGAAATGAACAGCTATTTTTAAGAAAATAAGTCATTATAATAGCTAGTACTGATTTACTATCATCTTGTTTTGAAGCCCCACCAAACTATGGCTCTTCTGTTTCCATTGGTTTTATCATGATGTATCTTGCTGGATTTTATTATATGTGATAGTATAAACAAAAATTGTTATAGGCAAAGAGATAATATAGAAACCATTGTTTGTTTTCTGTTAGCTGGTTCTAAATACCCTACAATGCTTTCATCCACTTGAATGATTTTACACTTACTTGATATATTTGAAGCTATAGTATATGAAGTTATATTCAAATATTTCAAGGAAAAAGACACTACGGTAACTACTATTCAGTCGGGTTATTTGGTGGTAAAGCACTAGGTTGCTGAAACTGTCATGCTTTGACCTGTATTGTTATGTTGTTATGTCCCCTTTTATCTCAATCTCTCCCTTATTAATTAAAAAACTTATTTAGTTATTTTTTATGATTTTTTAATTAAGGGAAAAAATAAAAATAATTAGCAGGTCATATTATAGTAACTTTTTTGATTTCCTATTAACTTGATTTGAAGTCCTGTAATATTCCCACTATCTTGTTTTGACTGATTAGACTCTGTTCCATTCTGTATGATAGTATCAAGTTTGAGGGTATAGGCAACTATTTTGAAGGCAATAAGATTCATCATGATGCCCGTTATGGTTTGACTATTATCTTCCTTGGAAGTCCTGCAATGTTTACAAGGTTTAGGTTTTATTCGTCTTGTTCTCTACTGTTTTGTTCAACTTTATAATACCTAATGAGATAGACAATTGTTTTTAAGGAAGCAAGAGGCATTATGGTAACCATTGTTGATAACCTTGTACTCTGTTTTTACATCATGTGCTATGTCTATCCTTGGTTTTGACTGACAGCTTTGTTTTGCCATATTTGAGTTTATTTGCTTCCAAAAAAAATAATAAGAACTTAGGAGTAATAAAACCCAAAATGTGTAAATTTTGTTGTAAAAAAGAGAAGGAAAAAAAGTGCTCTAAAGGATACAACTGCAAGTGTGTTTAGGGGTGTTAAATAGATGAACATATTAATGGTTTTGCTTGGATCATTGAACACAACTGTTTGCAGTCTCACTGTTTGAATGTCCACTTTGTATGCTTTGATACTGTGACTTGAGCAACTATCTCTAAGATGATAATGTGTAATCTATTAACTGGTGATTTCTTACTGGTTTTTTTTCGTAGTTTTGTATTACTTGTACCCTTACACTGTTTGTTCTGTTTTGTTTTTTCTCTTTTTCCTTTTAAATAAAATTTTAAAAAAAGAATACTACTGATTTTTGAGTGTTGACTTTGTATCCAGCTACATTACTCAATTCAGTTATTAAACCTTGGAGTCTTCTAATGGAGTTTTGGTATTCTTCTATGTAGAGTATCATGTCATCTGTAAATGATAATTCAGCAACTTTTTCTCATCCTTAGTACTTTTCTCTCTCTTGACTAATTATTTCTAGCACTTACCATTATTACTAGCACTATACTGAATAGGAGTGATGATAATAAACATACTGGTCTTGTATCTGGTTTTAAATAAAAGCTTCCATTTTTTGATCGTTTAATACAATGCTGGTTGTTGGTTTGTAATAGATGGCTTTTATCATATTGAGTGAGACAAAGACGATCTATTCTGATTTTCTGTAGGGTTCTTATCATGAATGAGTGTTGGACCTTATCAAACTTTTTCTGTAGCTATTGAATAATCATATGATTATCTTTGTCTCTATTGACATGATGAGTTACATTTATGGATTTTTGTATGTTGAACCATCCCTACATTCCTGGGATAAATCCAATTTTTTGTGTTATATAATCTTCTTGATGATTTGCTGCATTCTGTTTGCCAGTATTATAATGAAAATTTTTGTATCTATGTTCATTGGGGAGGTTGGCCTATAGTTCTGTTTTTTAATTGGGTCTTCCTCTGGTCTTGTTATTAGGGTAATACTTGCTTCCGGAAATGAGTTAGGGAAGATTTTTTCCCTTTCAATTTCATTGAAGAATTTGTGGATTGTTAGCATTAAATTTTCCTTGAATTTCTTGTAGAATTCAGTAGTGAGTCTGTCAGGACCTGGCCTTTTCTTTGTTGTTAAGGTTTTAATCACATTTGTGATTTAATTTAATTAATTGAAATTGAATTTTTCAGCAGTTTTACATCTTCTTGATTTAATTTTGGTAATTCATATGTTTCCAGGAATCCGTCTGTTTCTTCAATGTTACAAAACCTATGAGAGTAGAGGATTTTCAAATAGGTATTAATAATCTTATGTACTTCCTTTTGGGTTAGATGGGTTGCTTGTATATAGCATATGGTTGAATGTTTCTTCCAGTTTGTTTCTTTTAATTGGTGAATTGAGGCCATTTACATTAATGATAATAACTGCTATATATGGGTTTATTTGGTCATGTTATCTGTCTTCTTTACTTTTCCTGTCTGTTTAGATTTTTTTTTTTTGCCTTGCTTAGTGTTTTTTTCCTGGTGTTCTTGAAATTGTAATTATTTTTATTTCTATCTAGAATATCTTTCAGTATTCTTTGCAGCACTTTTTTGGTGGTCATAGAATTCTTCAGCTGTTCTTTGTCATAGAAGTATTTTATTTCTCCATCAATTGTGAAGGACAGTTTTTCAGGTTACATCAATTTTGATTGGGAGTTGTTTTCTTTTGGAATCTTAAATACTTCACTCCATGCTCTTCTTGACTTTACTGTTAAGGTTGAGAAGTCTGTGATTCTGAAGGACTTTGTAGGTGACCTGTCTCTTGTCTTAAACAGCTCTTAGTATTCTGTTCTTTTTTTCAGTTTCTGAGATGTTGATTATTATACATCTGTGTGTATTTTTATTTTGGTTATGGCTAATTAGAGTTCTATATGCTTCACTTATCTGTCTGTCAGCTTCCATTCCCACGTTTGAGAAGTTTTAGGCTATTACTTCTTTAAATAGTCTTTTGATATTACTTGTGTCGCTTTTTTCATTTACACCCATCAATCTCATGTTTTCTTGCTTTACATCATCTTGCAACTGTTGAATTGTTATTTCCTTATTCCTTGTTATTTTTAAAAGATCTTTCATTTCCTGTTCATTACCTAGAATCTTGTCTTTGAGGTTTGAAAGGCTATCTTCACTTTCATAGGGCCAGTTTTGCCAGTTTCCTTTGGAATTTTTGATTTTGTGGATATTACTTTGAAGCTGTTTCATGCATTCTGTTTCTTTTTTATTTTGTTCACTTAAGTTTGCATCTTTTTACAATGTTGCTCAATTTGTTTTAGCTATGCTCAATTTTTTTTTAGTTATCTCTTCTTTAGATGTGTTCAGTATTTCTTTTATTACATTTGTCATTTCTGATCTGTGTTCCTTTGCAGCTTCCTGGGGTTTTTCTTGGTTTTTCTTTACTGCAGTTGCTATCATTTCTGGAGTTTGAGCTGTATGGCTTACATTTTCTTCTATTTAAATGTCCCCCAGGCTTGTTTTGGATGGGCTGGACACTTGAGATTGTATTTTGCTCTTTCATTTTGTACTTTTACTGTATTCCCTTGGGGAAGGTGAGTGCAAGGACTCAGTTGTTTCTTGGTTTGGGTTCTGCTGTATTAAAGGGAGTTTCCTCAGTTGAGTGGAGGTCATTAGTCAGGACTTACCACATCACTAGTGGCACATGTAGGCTCCTCAAATGTGGGGCATACGTTGTGTAAGCCTTGAAGCTCCCTAGTTGCTTGACGTTGCTGGTTGGGACTCTGATCAATTCTGCATGGCATAGTAATGCCATACATCTAGGTGAAGTATGCTATGCAGGCCTTTATCTCACGCAACATGACATGCCAGAGCTCCACATTTGCATTGGGTCAGTGGATGGGGTGCTATCAGTCTCTGACAGATGTGCTGAGGTTGCACAGCTGGATAGGGCTCACTGATGAGTGCTTGCAAAATGGCGTGCAGGTCAGTCCCTGGCCACTCAGGTTCTCTGGGGACACACTAAAAGGTCCTCTGATGATTGGGGGCATTGGGCATGGCCCTATCATGTTCCATGCCAAGTGCTGAGGCTGCAAATTTTGATGGTCATTGCTGCATGTCATTTTGGCTCATGACATGGAGTTCAGGCAACTGCTGGCCACTCATGGTCACTGTACAGGGCCCAACTAGGTACAAAGACCTACCTGAAGTTCTTTCAGTGACTATGGATGCTAGGTGGGACCCTACCAGGTTCCAAGTGATGTGTCAAAGTTGCACAGCTGGATGGAGATTGTTGAGCTCAATAGAATATTTTTAAGTAAATGTAAAGGGATTGAAATTACCTCATGCATATTATCTGACCATAGTGCACTGAAATTGGAAATTAATGGCAAAAGAAATTGCAAAACCAACATAAATACATGGAAATTAAATTACAAGCTCTGGAACAATCAATGGGTTGCAGGTGAAATTAAAGAAGAAAATTAAGCCATACTACAATTTGATGAAAATGTAGATACCACATACAGAAACCTGCGGGACACAATGAAAGTGGTCCTAAGTGGAAAATATATGGCAATAAATTGTCACATCAAGAAATCACAACAAGTGCAAATAAACAACCTAAATGCAACACGTAAAGCTTCTAGAAAAAAAGAGAAATTAAAACCCAGAAGCTCATTCAAGGGAGAAAATTACAAAGATAAGAGTGGAACTAAACGCACTTGAGACTAAGAAAACAATGCAAAGAATTACTGAATCAAAGAGCTGTTTTTTGAGAGAATAGTTAAAATTGATAACCTCAAGCCAACTTTATCAAGAAAAAGAAGGGAAAAACCCAAATTCATTCAATAAGGAATGAAAAGAGAGAAATTTTATAGACCCCGTGGAAATTCAAAATATCATAAATACCTACTTTGAAAAGCTTTGAAAAGCTTTACTCACATAGGTTGGAAAACACAGAGGAATTGGATGTATTTCTAGAAACATATGAATTACCAAAGCTGAGTCAAGAAGCTATAAGAATTTTGAAAAACCCAGTATCAGCTACTGAAATTGAAAATGTAATTAAAACCTTACCAACAAACAATAGCCTAGGTCCTGATGGATTAACATCTGAATTCTACAAGAAATTTCGAGTAGATTTAATGCCAATGCTCCTCAAACTTGTCAATGAAATTGAAGGGGAAGCAATCCTTCCTAACTCATTCCTGGAGATAAGTATTACTCTGATACCAAAACCAGAGAAAGAACCAACTAAAAGGAGAACTATAGGAGTATAACTAAGTCTGTTATTTTGTGTAGTTATCTTGAAAAGAATTACTCAGATTGTCAGATACAGCCATGCAAAATTGATGTAATCTTATGGGTCTTAGCTATTTTGTTCCAAGAACTAATAGAATTTGTAGTAGGAGTTATCTTATCTATCTTAACCTTGATTCTAAAACAGTGCCTGGGGTCATTCTTTTGTGCTTGACTCCACAAATTACCACCTTGTCTAATCCAGATCCACCACAAAAATGTAAACGCTAGGATCAAGCACACAGCCAACAGTTCCACATATAGAACTATTTTTGATTCTTTAGAATGTATTTGCCCCATGCCTAAGAACTGGTAAAATTGATACATTTCTTGCCTTTTGGTTTCTTGTAAACTAATTTTCCCTTTCCATTCTTTCAAGCTTATTTGTTTCTTTGGCTTCTACCAAGCCTATTTGTCTGTGGCGTTTTATTCATTTTATTTTTAATTTTTTTCTAGCCCTAATGGACTAATTTTTGTCACCAAATTTTACACCTGATGATGGAAATATCAATTCATTCCAAGTGATGAATATAGACCACTACCCATTTACTTCTCACCTCTGTTGCACATAAATGAGAAGTGTCCCTTCGCCTACTGTTTCTTCTTACCCTGAATCATGTTCAGATGCCATATGTGGTGACCAGTTGCAGCTCTAGATGTTCCCAGTTGAAGGACAGCTAGAGGATGGGAAAATTAGGAAAAGAGATGAGAGAGAAGAAACTGCTCAACTGCTGTAGCATGTTTATTTATATACTCCCAAGAAGAATATCAACTTCACCCCCACAGCCTAGCAACTTGTTTGCATGCCTGGCCTGGGTCTCTTGACTTCTTGTAGCTGGAACACCTTGCTTTGGGCTCTATGTGTTTTTAGGGCTGCCTTGCTTTAGCCCCATACATGTGATCAATCTCCAGTTTAAATGACTCCCTGCAAAATCCTTTTAACTAAAAATTTTTAAATACATATCATGGATATTTTATTTACTTGCTAGTCTAGGAAGTAAATAAACATCTGGGGGATATTTAGAAATATTTGCTCCACCACAGTTAAATGTTGATTGCTTAGACTCTTTGACTTAAAAATTAAGAGCTATTAGGGCAACTAGTTAATTCAGGTATTTTCAAACTTTAAAATTTAATTAATTTACTTCATAGTTCCTTGACGTATAAAATACAGTGAAATGTCATTTTATTATAAATTATCTATATCTAGATGCTTCTGGCCGTGTAAAAGTAAATATGTATCTGTCCTGTGTAGTACAAGAGTGAGAGATTTTTTATGTCTCCACTAGAGTAATATATTTGTTTTGATTCTTAAATGTAAACAAACATGGTCTGAGTTACTTGTGTGAAATGCATTTTAAGTGATTTTTTTATTTTTAAAAAAGAACTGTTTATATTATGCTCACTGTTCTAATCTGATGGCAAACTTATTCTTGAGTACTTGAAGTGTTCTGAATTTTCAAATCTGAATGAGAAAAAAGTGTATAACCATTCAGGTGTTTTAAGCATTCTTATCCTTTATTGGGCAAAGAAGTTAAAATATATGGATGTGTCTGTTAAAGTCTTATTTTAATAATGTCTTGGGTTGGTTGTTACTTTATTCTTTATTAATGGACGAGAGTCAAAACATTTCATAACAAGGAGCTTGAAAGATTTTGTAATTTATGGTCTGGAAATATCTAGGAAACTGATTGTTCCTCAGTTTATAATTTATTGATCACTTTCTAGGTGTGGAGATTCACCTTTGAGTACACATAATCATTCAGTTCTAATTAATCTAATTGTATCAATAGCCACTTTCCACTTTCTTAGTCACATGTACTTTTGATACTGAGAAACTTGACCAACTCTACCCTCCAGATAGGTTTCCTAGGACAATTAATTTAGTAACACTTGCTCTATTGAAAATTGTTATTTTTGTATGAATTAATACACATGCTTTCAACCTATTCTTTTCAGTTTAATTTGTCCCTCACAAGAGTCTGTTTGAGATGATGCTAAAACCTTCTGTTTTTTGTGCAGGTTCAGGTGAGGCATAGTTATTAGGTTATCTAAATGTCACTGTCCAGTGACATATATTTAAACAGCTATTTATAGTCACTTTTGATGCTTCATGCTTTATTTTATCTCTAAACTGTAACACTCAGAAATCATGTGCATCTTACTGCACGTAGTGTCACACTCCATTTGTAGGTATACCAACAAATCTTTGTTACTATGGATCTTTTGAATTTTATATCCATATAGTATTTGCATCTACATATGTAATCTATATGTAACCTTTTGTAAATATACAAAATTCTGTAAGATTTATATTCATTTTTGTTTAAAAATAGAAAGTTAAGGGCCTCTAGGGAGCCAAGAATTAATCAAGGTACATTCAGAATTTGTTCTTACCCAATCTTGATCTCTGTTACAACATTACTTGAGTAGATGTTCTCAAAATTCACAAAGTAGATCATCATTTGTGCATAACTGCTATCATGTTGAATAAATAATGTTGAAAAGTTTTGGGCATCATACTAGATTCAAAGTTATTATTGTTAAAGAGTTTCGAGTATCATACTGAGACAAGGTATTGTCAGGGGTTTTTTTTGTGGGAGGGTGTTTAAATATGCAGTTCAGGCTGGCCTTGAACTAACAGCAGTCTTTCTGCCTCAGAGTCTAGAGTGCTGGGATTCCAGGTGTACACAATCACGAACAGCTTGACAATTTTTTATTTAATAGAAGAAAAGACTGCCAGACTTGGGGACTACATATCAGTATCCCTATTGGAAAAGTGTATTTGTAAATTCCTGTTATTTATTTATAGAGTCTGAGCAAAAGAAAGTAATGCCATGTGGTTAGATGGTCCAAGATTCATTGTATAGCATCTAGTGTAGAGTGCTAGGTCAAAGAGCTCTTTAAAAACATGAACTACAGAGACTGTGAAGGACACAGCAGGCTGCTGGTATGTGTTATGAAACTGGGTGCTTAGAAGTTAATAAAAATCTGTCCATAGTTCTGCCTTAATGAGTAGCACATTCTGTAGATTTGTGTCTGTGATTACGGTAGAGAATTAAATTATCCTAGTAAAATGTGAAAAATCCCTTATATCTACAGACATCGCTAGCTGGAAAGCTTTCATATCACTATTTCTAATGACTCTAAGAAAATATGTTATTCATTCAAAAAATTTGTGATATGAACCTACTATGTAATTGATTTTGGAAAATAATGAACAAAATGTGCAAATCTCTTGTCTTCATGAAATTCAGAGATTAATAGATGAGATAGAAAATATGTAAGATAAATAGATAAAAATGTGGAAAATAAAACATTGGCATGATACTATCTTGAGAATGAAGGGATAAATGTCAACAAAAAGAAAAATTGGGGGGGGAACTAATACTTTATTCCAAGAAAAAGACAGTAGTGGTCAGATACTAGACACATATTTCGCAGCAAAGAACTTACTTGACATTGAGTATAGAATGGGTAAAGAGAGAAAAGGCATGCCTGTGACAGATTTACATGTTTAGCTATTGTATCAAAAGCAAGTAAGGACAAAAAAATGTCTAAGTGTACTTGTTTCACTACTCTTTGGAATTTATTTAGATTTGAAAATGTTCAGAGTAGAAAAAGAGAAAATTCATACCATAAGCACTTCTTAAGAAATACTCCAATAAATTGAATTTTAATTTACTGTGATATTGGCCTCTGTTTTGTTGATTTATAAATATAAAATGTTCCATAGATACACTCTTTCAAGACATTGTGACAAATTATAGTGAAAAATGTTAATTTCTGATGATAAAATCTTTCAACAACCTTTACATTATGAACTGAAAATGTCTTTTCATGTTAGAGGAGGTTTCATAACAGTGTAGCTTTTGGTTTTTCTGTGATTTTGATTTGAATCTTTCCCTAACACCAAAGCAGTTGTGTTAGCACAAATTTCCATTTATACATAATCTGTGTGGCTTGGCAGAAGGGCATCACATAAATGAAAAAACAGGGCAGGCAGAAGGCAGCAAGCAGCAAGCAATCATCAAACAGCAACCCTCTTTCTGTCCCTTATATTATATCCAGAAAGGGCCTTCCCATTATCTGCTATGCCAAACCAATCAGTGGACAAATTTAATAATCATAATCCTCAATCATGTCTTCACACATTCTAGATCTAGCCTCCCCTGAAAAGTCCCACCTATGTCTTCATGAAGCTCTGGGGGAACATTCAGACACAAGCTATCACACACAGCAAAGAAAAGAATGGGAGCCCATTAGAAAATTCCAAACAGACATCCAGGTGACTAAAAGCATGACTGAAAATGTAGGTAGCAGAAGCAACCAATGTAAAGACAGAGTAGAATGTCAGATTTAGAAGATAGGGCTGCCTGTGATCAATGATCAATTAATGAGAGATAAAAAACACAATAAGGGAGCATAAAAAGTGGATCTAATAGTTCCTAGAAAACCCAAAGAGGAAATGGAATTAGCAAAGAACAAATCAGAAAACAGTACCAAGGGTATGAAAAGCCTGTTAAAATAAGTAATAGTGGAAAACTTTCCAGATATGGAAAAAGAGTAATGTACTGATAATTGTAGTACATAGAACCCCAAATATCTATGATCAGAAAGATCTCTCCATCCCACATAATAACTAAAATACCAGAAATATAACACAAGGACCAAATCTTTAAGGGTACTAAAGAAAAGCAATGATCATTTATAGAATAAAACCTATTAGAACCACAACAGTTTGCTCAACACAAAAATTAAAGGCAAGGAGAGCAAAAAATGAAATGTTCAAGCTCCTGAGCAAAATAAGTTCTGATACAGATGTTGTATCCTGAAAAATTATCTTCTGAAATTGATGGAGAAATGAGATACTCTCATGACCAAACAAACAAACATAAATTCATGACCAATAAATCAATACTCCAAAATATTCTCAAGTATATCCTAGGAAAGAACAATGAAGCTAACAATGCCAAAAGATGCAATAAAATGAACACATCAGGTAGGGTAGCTAATAACCAGAAGGGAAAAGAGCCAAATAGCAACAGGAAATTAATGCAGTGAAAGGAATAAATCAATATTTATCAATTATACATATCAACATAAATGTAATCAACTTGCCAATCAAAAGACACAGGTTAGCAGAATAGATCAAAAAAAAAATATCCAGTGGTATACTGCATACAAGAAATATATTTAACAAAAAATTGGTAGACTAAAAATGAAAGGATGGAAAAAATACTCCATCCAACTATAACAACAACAACAATAAACCCAGGGGTAGTATCCTGTTTTCAAAGAAAGCAGATTTGAAGCCAAAGCTGATCAAAAGACACAAAAAGAAAATTGCATATTACTTAACAGAACTTTTGAACAGGAAAAGACAATTAAAAACATATGCACTAAACCATGGTGCACTGAACTTCATAAACAAACTTTAATAGATTTAAAAGATTAGAAAAACATTACTACAATTATAGTGAGGGATCTCATGTAGCCCGATGACAAATAAGTCAACTAAAGAAAAAAAAAATCAATGAGGAAATATCAGAGTTGAACCAAACTCCTCAAACAAATGGTTACATATAAACACTGTTCTACCCAACAACAGAACATGCATTCTTTTCAATCAAATATGGTACTTTCTCCAAAATAGACCACATACTAGAAAGCAAAGTATGCTTAAGCAAATGCAAAGTAATTAAAATTTTGCCATGCATATTATCAGATCATAATGCAATGAATCTAGACACTTATAGCCACAGAAACTACAGAAACTAGGCAGACATATGAAACTTAAGCAACACGCTCTTAAATAATATGTCACAGAGGAAATTAAGAAAGAAATATGACGTTTCCTAGAATTAAATGATGATGCCAGTATAGCATACCAGAACTTATAGGAAACAGTAAAAACTGTCTTAGGAGAAAAATCCATAGCAGTGAATGCCTAAATCAGAAAAACAGAACCAGCTCAAATAAATAACCCAATGTTGCAATGCAAAGTTGCAGAAAACAAGAACAATCCATACGTAGAACTTATTGAAATTATAAAGATTAAACAGAAATTAATGAAATGAAGACTAAAAAATGAAAATAATGAATCAAAGAACTGTTTTTTTCTGAAAGAATCAATAATATAGACAAACTTTTAGCCAATCTTACAACAAAATGAAGAAAAAGACACAAATTAATGCTATTAGAAATGTAAAATATTGGCATTCTTGACCAGAATATGATGCCATCAGTGCCAGCCCCCTGGAAATGACCCACCTGGCATAGAAGGTATAGTTCTATGGCAGTGGCCTGTTGGTATGTGATGTATTACACATTCTGGCATGTGCAAAGAAACGGCTGGGGTAGAGGAAGGTGATTGAGTTGCTCTCAGATGTAACCTACTTTGGTCTCAGCACACAGGCTACTAGACGCTCAGGAAACAATATGTGGCTATAGTCCAAGTGAACTTGTCGTGGCCTTGCATGCCCTCCAGGTTATACTGTGATATGCTAGTTGAGCTCTATGCATTCCCACCCTACCTGTTGGAAAAGACCCTGCTGTCTCTGCAGCAGGAGATGCAGGCCCAAGACTATGAAGCCTGGCCCTCACAGAGCAGCCTGGTTCCTAGTGGCACAGCCAGTCCAGGGCACAGTGCTGGGTATGTACATAGCCAAGCAACCACCCTGCTGCTGAGCAGCAAAGGAAGACAGCACAGCTCATGACCTTTGGACCCGATCCATGTCTCCTGGTTTTACAGCCATGGCACCTTCTACCACTTTGCCAAGATGCTTTCCAGGATCACTTACCTTTACATTGGCCACCTCCCAGGGGAAAGCATGATGGTACATGCCAGCTATTGGCTGTTGGGGCTCCTCTTCTTGAAGTACCTGATACTCTGTGGCTCTGTAACTGTGTTTCAGCAGAGGCAGTGAGCCAGCAAGGAGCACCAGGTGCACAGCACCACAGGAGCACGTTGGAAAACTGAGTGGAATCTAGAGCCCTGCTCTGGTTCTGTATAATGTGACTGGAGGCTAAGCAGGCACTTGAAGGCCATACCTTGTGACCCACCTCTTCTGCTAAGAGTGTATCACTGAGTGGTACCACATGAAGACTAATTGGCCCCTCTTCAGGGGAAATTTCCTTTCCCAGAAGCTTGTCTACCTGTGGTACTCCCACTGAGCCAAGGCAGAGGGGTTACAGGAAGTGGATATAGAAACAAGCCTAGAAAGTGGTTTGCTCTTAAGATTAGTTGCATAGAAATTACAAATTTTCACATTTCAAAACACAAGATGCTATGCCATGTTTCTGGGAAAAGAACAGAAAGATGAAACTAGCAAGGCCTTGAACCAGAGCATTCAGGACTGTATAGACAAGTGGCTGCAGCTGCTACCAGGTAGGTGCTTGAGAACCAAATGGTATGTGCTACTTCATAACCCCACCCTTTCCTGAGCTACAAAGCTGAGAACTACTTACAAAAATTAGTGAGAAAGAATGTTATTCATTGGAGATAAAGATACCCACAATGGTTTTCATAAAGACAGGAACTAAGTGCTCTGGGCAGTGTGGTTCAGAAATCTAGTGCCTGAGACAGACAAACCACTTCTAGGCAACACCCCCACACCAGCCAGGCGTTAGCACCTCTAAAATGGTTGGTTGGCACACACTTCTCAATATATGTCCTCTGCTTCATGTTTTAAGAAATGGGAATACTGTGGCCCTAACACAAGTGGGGAGGTGCTACCTCCAGCTGGGATGGTAGAGCCAGGCCGAGTAAGAAGCTGTTTTTTTTTTTAACACCTTAACTGCACATTCTCTCAGGTGGATGGATGAGCAATACCCTGTCCTGGGGCAAGTGGGTGGGTAGCCTGCTCATCTACGATGACTGCTTTGGCTAATGATTCTCAGCTGGCTCCAGTCACTTCCTGCTTGCGTAATATTTCTAAGTTTTTAAAGTTAACATGTCTGAAATAATTTTGCATCTTTAACAAACTAACTCCACAAAAGATTGATCTGGAAGGACTTTGTAAATTTTAGGACCTCTGGGATTTTGTCATGTTCCTCCACTGAAAAGTTGTCAGACTAAATCCCAGCCAACAGCCTAGCTTTGGTCATCTAGGTCAGGAGGAGCATACGCTGAGAGTGGTCCCAGAGTTGCTTGGGTGGTAGTAGCCTTGCAGTCCCCACAGAAAAGAAGTGCCTACAGAGATCCAGTAGTACAGCTCCATGAACCATCTCCATTGCTGCTCCTTGATTCACACCATTTCCTGTCAGAGCTGAGGCCTAAGCGTGAACCAGGAAACAGAAGCAAAGAAGTACGTTGTCTGAGAATCCCAAATGTTCTCATGTGCTAAGAGAAGTACTTAAAACATCATGTGAAATGGTGGAGCAGGTATGTGAAGGGCTTGAGTATAGCCTCTCAGAGGAGCTCAAGACCAGACATAAAAAATTCAGCAAAAGAAAAAAATGCAGACAGATACTATAAACAGCAGTTACTATAAATGGTGACTAGCAACCTAATATCCCTCTTTATCTCCATTGGCTCCTGACAGGTTCACCAAGCTCTGTTTAGTTGAACAGGCAGCTCAACAATTGTCTTCTAAAGGGTTTTGATCAGCTCAGCCAGTGATCCATGTCATCCTAAGGTAAGTAGTTAGAAAGTACATAATCTCCAGCAGATAGAGCCTATAGTAACTTTCAGCAGAAGTATCAATTCAAAGACAGAGCTGTATACTCTCTCAGCAACTCATAAAGAATTATAGGCTTTTATATTTTTTAGTTGGAAATAAGATAGGATATTAGGGCACGGCAAATCAGCTGAACAACTGAGCCTGATGCATCAGTCACAGAGACGTGTTACCCAGAGAGAAAGCTGTCTTTAATTTTTCTGGCATGAGATCAACGCAAGCCCTGAAACTGATACCAACCTTCTGACATGAGATTAAGACAAAGCCCTGAACCTGGTACTAATCTTCTGGCACAAGATCAAAAGGATTTTTAAGATCTCAAGTTGGAATAGGAGTTATAAGCTCATGGCTTCTGTGAGACTTTCACCAGCCCATGTTGAATTTTGCAAAGTATATTTTTTATACTTTAACTGAACCACTCGCTCTTGGGACCACTTATTTTCAGAGAACTCTTTCTTATTGAGCAATTCTTTTCTTTTTCTTTTTCTTTTCTTCTTCTGCCCTAAATAAATGTTAAACTTTCACACTCACAGATTGTTTCATCCAATTCTCTGAATGGAACAGGAAGATCATAAAAAGAACTGATCACTACAATACATGGTAACTAGAAGCTGGCCTAGATACGTTAGAGTACTTTTATATGACTTCTGAAATGGGAATCCAGGTATGCTAAATCTCGGATTTGCACTCATCTCATAAATTGGTGCAAGCTGACTTTTGAGGATAGACAGCTCTGGTTCTACACATCTTGGAGACAGTTTCTTCATCTCAAAGAAGGGAAATACAGCAGTACTTTATAGAGTGGTCATGGAGATGGACTACTATCCTGTGTGTGTGTAAACTATGTATCTGGCAAATAGAAGCCCTTCATGTTAATAAGACCATGTGGTGCTTGGGAAATAGAGGGATTAGGCAATGGTGCCTTTTTCTCAGAGCACAGAGTGCTGCAAAGATGTCTCAGTGTGGGGAGAGGGAGAAGGGGGCTTGGTAGAAGAGGAGTATTGCTGCTTCTGAGAATGTTTTGAAGGTATGGTTATTATTCTCTTTCCAAGTAAATCAAGGATTATCTTTGGCTGCTCTTCCTTCCAGTGTCTATATTTGGCTCCGAACCTCTGTTGCTATGCAACAGTCTGCCTCTGAGCTCAGAGCATGAGTCAGTGAAAGGTGTCTGGGCAGCTGTGTCCATAGGCTCCTAGAGAGCAGATGACAGAGAGAGGATGGAGAGAATGTGTAGGCAGCCTAAAGTGTCATGGGGTCTTGGAATCTTAGTGGCCTGGTCTCTAGGAGGAGATATATCTACAGGGTGAACAAGTTAACTAGCAATATGAGGGAACAGAGCAGGTAGAGTATACAGGCGATTAACAGAATATATGGTGTCAATATCAAAATATGCTACTGTTTAGCTTTTTAATATACCTAAGAATTTTTGAAGCAGCACTTGTTATATACTCACCACACTGTTTCTTGAGTTATTCTAAAGAATATCATACATTTTCTCATTTCAAAGGTTAGGGTTATTAATTTGTAGGAAAGGAAAACCTAAAACAAGATTGATACAGGTACTGTTTTCCAATTTGCTTCTTTAGGAATTCCAGATGGAAACTGATCAAGAGTGATGGGAGGGTGATGGGGACCTGAGTGTCATGGTATCAACTGTGATCTTTTTTAAATTTCTACCAGATGACACCAATCCCTCTACTTCTGTCTTTTTGGGGCATGTATAAATCCAAAAAGGGAAAAGATAGATTCTGTCTGAGATGGAAATAAAGATGCACCAGGCAGTATGTGTATGGGGTGATGAATTTAGAAATCTAGTAACACTCACAACTTTGTTATGCTTCAGCAATAGAAATCCTCTCTCTCTCTCTCTCTCTCTCTCTCTCTCTCTCTCTCTCTCTCTCACACACACACACACACACACACACACACACACATACACACACAATTAAAGCAATTCTAATGCATTAAAGCAATTATTTTAACCTGTATCCCTCATTAAACTGTACATTTTTATATGTTTTGAAAATGGTATATATACATGTATGTCAAAATTCCCTCCTTGATCAGACTTATGCTCATTTGAACCCTGTTTGACTTGATCTATCTCACAGTCTTTTCCTTCACCTTTTGGAGTAAGTTTTAGCACAGAGCCACACTAAGTTTATCATCCTTTCTTTGATATATGATCATTCTTGATACATTGTCTAGGTCCTTATCTACCACCATTGACACCTGATTACTTTTGTTTAGCTTTAGGAAAACTACTTTTACATCAAATCAGCAAGAATCTTTTTACCCCCTCACTCTATTCTGTGGTTGAATAATCCAAGTTTGTCCTTGCATTTGAAATTGAGCTCAGTTCTATACTTCAGTCTTTTTCTCCTATTGCAGTAATACTGAATAAAATGTCTTCATTGATTTTAAATTGTCCATTTATTTCTCTTTGACACATACATATTTCTAAATCAATCAGAAATTTATTCAAGTTATTATTATGATACTTTTCCAGATTTAAAGCATTTTAAAGGATAAGGCTATATATATTTATACAATGAAATTACAGCACAATTCAGTTGTAGATCTTAACTTCTTGATCTTTATCCTCTGATCTAAAGGATATATATATATATATATATATATTTACATATATTCAAATAGATATTCACGTATTCCTCAAAATTATACTCACATAATACCTACTCATTTTAGCTGGTTTCTTATTTAATATCTGAATTTATCTCAATTATTATTTACACTTTGCTATTTCTCTTGGGTTTGGTATGCTAAAATTTGCACTTTATGCCTATATATTTTTATGTGAAATCTTACTGCTGATATTTGTGGTTAAATGTGCTTCACACTTCAAGTATTTCAGCTTTATGTGTTATATACAATTCACAAATAATTACACTTCAGTTTTCACAGAACATTTATCTTTTTGCCAGTTTGAAAGTGTTTTTAAATTTCAATAATGTTTTGGTTTTAAAAACACAGTACATTGTAATTGAAATTGAGCACTATAGTGGAGAACATCAATTGCCAAGACCCAGGATATAAGAACCATCAAAGTCCTAAAGGTATCACAGCACAATAGAAAATATTTTATATAGTAACCCCAGGTTTAATTACTTACATGTCTACAAGGTTGTACACTCAGTTTTTTGCTGAATTCTAATCTGTACACTGGAGGTAATGTAAGAGGTATAGTTGCTGTGATAAGGAAGATAAAATGTAACCTATATTTTATTTATAGTAACTTTGTGGTGTTACTTTGCTATTGAAAGTCACTTGTAAAAGAGTCACAACTGTAGTTCTGCCTGAGCCATGGTCACTGACTCAGAAGGCAACATATTTATGCTTACATGCTGGGCATTCTACCCAAGAAATTAGGTTTTATTTTAGAGCATGATGATATCCCAAAATGATTTCATGAATCTCTTCTATGGCTGAATGTCCTAATATTTCTAAAAGTCAAGTAAGAAAACTTAAAAATAATAAAGGCCACTTAGTGTTTCTTGTTAATTTTGAAATATTGTAGACTTTCAAACTGTTATAAAATGTTATAAAATATAATAGCTGTGAACATGGCATATGACATGAAATGGTACAACTACAATTGTTACACTTTTTGAATTGTACTTTCCTTTCAGAGCTAACTGCTCTCAGAATTTATTTCTATGATTTATACTTTCAGTACCAATGACTATATCCATAATTAGAATGTATTCTTTTGCATACTTGTAACTCTACATATGCATTGAAATTCACTATACAGTTGTCCTTACATCCCTTGAAAATGATATTCCACTTTGAACTTCACAGATGATTCTGTAGGCTTATGGTAGATATCTTTTCATTTTTCACCATTGTGTATGATTCCATTGTATGAATGTGCCACAATATGCTTTTTCAACAACCTATCGGTATTGATGGGTAGTTTACTCTTATAGATTTATTATAAATACTGTGTCAGTGGCTATTTATCTAATTTGTTTCCTTGAGCTCTCATGGCAGATGATTTCCAGCTTGTATAATAAGAGTTTAACTTCTAGGTCATAATGCAGGATCACATTTGAGTTAATCAAATATTTTACTAGATGGTGCTGTCTTTTTCTCCAAATTACTGTACACTCACCAGTATTGATCAGTGTGAGTGAGGCATGTGAAGAGGATAGTTTTGCTCCTAGTTCTGAATATAGGTGTTGGAGTCAGACAAATAGTGATGTGACACTGACTCTTTGTCATTAACTTTCTGATGTGTCAAATGAAATCCTGACTCTAACTCAAGGGAAATTTGTAAGGGTTCAAGTGAAAACTTTGGAAAAGATCTCAGCTTGACATTTGATGCATCTTCCACAAGGGCAATGTTTTATTTCTTATCATACCTTCTCTGATTTTTAACAGAGAAAAAATTAGGGGAACATTTTAGATATACTGTATATAGAATCACATTATCTGTGTGTAGAGATAATTCTAGCATCTCCTTTTCAATGTGAATGCTTTTTATTTATTTATGTTGCATAATATCTCTGGCTAGAACTTCCAGCACGATGGTGAACAGCAGTGGTGAAAGTGGACATCCTTTTCCTGTTAGTGATCATAGGGGGAAAACTTTTGTCCTTTCACCACTGAGCAGGATTAACACTGTGGAGTTTTCATAAATGCTTTTTACCATATTAGGGGAATTCTATTCTACACATACATTTCTGAGTGCCTTTATATAGAAAGATTGTTCAATTTTATTGAATGCTTTTCTAAAACAATTGACTTAATCTTATATTTTCCATTTTTCTACTAATACAGTGAGTCATGGTGTTTGATTTTAATTATTCAAGTACTTTTCATTCATACAATAGATCCTACTGGGTTGGAAAGTATAATTCATGTAATGTTCTGCCAGATTCAGCTTTACAGCATTTTGCTGAAGATTCCGTATTCAAACTTATAAAGGATTTTAGGTCATAGTGTTGCTGTTTATGATTGATTTTGTTCTAACAGATTGAATTAAATATTTTCTCCTGTTCTATTTTTTTTTTGGAAGAATTTGAGGATTGGGACTGTTTCTTCTTTGAATATTTGGTAGATTTCGCCAATATAGTTATCTGATCATACGCTTTTTTTGTTGCAAAGATTCTGATGACTGACTCAGTCTCTTTTACTTGTTATGAATCTATTGAGACTGAGTTTTTTCAACTGTTCTTGATACGTTTGTGATCATTTGTGTTTTTCTAGAAATTTGTCCATTTTACATAGGTTATATAAATGTTAACATACCATAGTTCATGGTATTATTTTGTAATCCTGTTTATTTTGGTAAGGCAACAATAGTGTTTCCATTTTCTTTAATGACTTAATTATTCAAAGCTTCTCATTTTTGTCTTTAATCATTTTAGCTCTGAATTTATTTGAACATCTCAAAGAACCAACTGTTGGTTTTGTTGATTCTACTGTTTTTCTATTCCCAATCCATTTATCTCTGCTGTGATTATACCAATTCCTTTCTTACAGATAATTTTGTATTTAATTTACTATTATTTTTAGTAGTTCCTTATGGTATATAGATTATGTATTTGAAATATTTTTTTCTTTTTAATGTAGTCATTTCCAGCTGTACATTTTCTTCTAAGTGTAGATTGAGATAAATACCATCTATTTCGATTTTCTGTAGGCTTTTAAAAAATCTTTTTCTTATGTTTCTCCATTTTTATTGTGCTCACTCTGAATTTGCCAACCAAGTCCTTCATTATGGTTTTCAATTCTCTTTTTATCTGATAAAGCATTTCTCTTATATTTTCCTCTACAGACTCACATATCTTTTTTTTTTTTATTTCTCTGTCATTCAAGAAAATTCAGGTGGATAGCTTCTGATTTCCTCTATCCTGCTCTCTCCTGGATTTGTACTGAGTCTGGTGGAAGTCTGATTCTGTGTATTGTTATATTCTATGTTTTAAAATTAATTTGTTTTCTGTGCTATTGCTTTTATTTTTCTTATGCTCAGTAACTTTATCACTGGTAGTAAGGCTTTCCTAAGAAATGACTATTCCTCTGAAGTGTCTTCTAGATGTAGCTGGCTGTTATTCTTTCTGTTGGTTCCAAGATACTATCTTCCTATTCTATTATGGATGAGGATTTAACTATCTATTTGGATCAGCACCCAGTCCTTTGATTCTGGACTATGGAGATGATTATGCATTGGGGTCCTCGTCTAGGACCACTGATCTCTTGCTCAGATATATGATGACAGAATAAAATACAGACATGATATATACTTTAATTGCAAGGACAACAGGATGCTCAAAGCTTAGTAAGGATTAATACCATGAGGCACGGTGTCCTTGGCCATTATTATGTGCACAGCTTGATTGGGGTGTGTGCTGGTGGGCTTCAGGAAACAGTGGAGGTGAACTTCTGATGTGCTCAAGGTTCAAGAATTGAGGAACAATGTATTTTTAAAAGCACACAAGAATGGATCATGGTTAACTACTAACTTGATTGTCTGCTAACTGTGACTACTGAACTAAAAGGAATTTGCCTGAAACAAATTCTCATTTGTCATGTTATCTTACTTTAAGGCATCACAATTTCACAGTTTGCTAGTCTCAGCTCTGGTCATTGGCTTAAAGATTAATCTGTCTATAAACCAGCCTCAGGTCTCGACACAGGTTGCATTAGGGCTACAACACTCTCTATTTTTGTGCCAATTTATTAATATTAATTATTGCCCGCTCTGTACTGTGTTAAGCTGGTTCTCAGTAGTTATTAACCCTAGATTAATGCAGTGATGTCAGACAAAGGTGAGCAAATGATTACAAGTATGGCATCTTGGATAAAGTGGTACAATGAGCAATAACAATATCATCAAGTACAGCCTAGAAACTGACAATCTGCAGTAACTGCTGAATTCGTATCTCTAAGAATAAGAGCAAGATCTATTGTTACATAACAACAACCAACATAATCCAGAAACTTCTATGCAGAGTTTTCTCCTTGGTGGAGTGATTTTATCCTGTGGGGAAGAGGCATTTAAGAGGAATAGGAGACAAATCAGAGCAGTAACTGAAGAGAAATATAGTAGAATCAAAACTGAAGGACAAAAGATGATCACCCAAATGTTGGAAAGCTGGAGAAGAGGACAGGAGATAAACAAAGAGGGAGAAAGTAAACAAATACTGAGGCTAACCAGAAAGATTAGACACAGTGTTCATTCACATGAAGATATATCAATAAAAAACACTGAGGAAAGAAAGAGGACAGAAAAAGCTAATCAAATAGTAAAAATCAAAACCTAAAGAACATCTCCCCTAAAAAAAAAAAGAAAGCATAAAATGGTCAGTGTACCAGTAGACTCTGTGTTTGGTAGTGGCTTGTTTTTGCTTCACAGATGGTGCCTCTTGCTGCATCCTTACGTGGCAGACAAGGAATAACGGGAGAAAAGTGCTGCCATGAGCCATTCCATAAATGCAGTAATCCTACAGATAAGGCTTGAGTCCTCATCACTTAATTACTTTCTAAAAGTTTCACAAGTTAAAATTGTTTCATTAGAGAGTAAATTTCAACACAAATTTTGGGGAGACACATCTTTTCAAGCCAAAACATTTACGATTTTATAAAGATGTTCACATAATAATGTTGATGAAATCTAAAACTTAAATTTTGATTGAGAGTGTAATTTGTAGCTGCATTGTTTCCTGCCTTATATTTTCTTGACACGAAATGTTTACACTCTCTCATATGCTGATTTCTCTTCCTCTCTCAGGGCCTAGACATCCTTTCTCAGGAGAAAGAGACCTAAGAAGGAACTTCCAACACAGGCTGAAATATCCAGAAGGTTCTGAATGATGTACTGAAACCCAGGTACTTCCCCCTTTTCCTTTCCTTTTTGCAAGTCTCTTGAGTTTGAGACTTTCTGAGCTACATTTCTGACTGTAATCAGTGGAAACATCTATCAAACTACTTTTCTTTCCATTCTCTTTACAGTCATCTAATAAAAGTTGCTATTTACTTTTCAGTTTGGATTTTTGTGCTTTGTCTGTGTAATGGGTTGGAGTTGATTTCAGCTATGTGACTAATCTTAGAACATTTGATTTACTTTATCCTAACTTAAGAAAACTTCACTATGATGTGACATTAAATAATGTTGTTCATGGAGGGGTCATTCCAAATCTAGAGTGCTCATTTCTACCACAAATTTCTCCAAGTAGGGTCTTGATGATTCCACAGAAGCTCTAGTGCCTGAATAAGCCTTAGCAATATAAGAAACCTGGTGATTCTGAGGCCAGAGTCCTTTTGTATCTAATATAACATGTGTAATGTAAGTACAGCACCTTGTGGTACAGTAGACACTCATAGTTCACTGGATTTGCAGAATGAAGGAATACAGTGTAATATAACCAGCACAAAACCTGGAAGCAAAACTCCCTATATTTATATCCAATAAGTACCTGGATCCCAAGAATTTTGACTCTAGCTGGCTTCATCTACATGGCATGATTTCAGTGGGAAACAGCTCCTTGATGTAGAGAAAGCAGAGACGACAATAAGGACAAGAAATTTAGCCTCCAATTGCCTTGAGTTCTCTCCTATCTATGCCCCTGGAGATATAATTTCCTGTAAGGACTCCATCTTGTCAGTTTAGCACTGACAAAATGGCATAGGTAAAAATATAATTCCAAATCCTGCTAGATGTCAGATATGCTGAGTTGGTGTGCTCTGAAATTGAAGAATGAATGCTAAGGAAAAATGAAGGTTAATAGTAGGAAAGATTTATTGAAAGATAGCTTCTGAGAGACAGAAGGGAACCTGAAATCTTCTCTAAGCATATTTTACTGAACAACATCATGAGACAGGTACAAAATTTCAAGGTTAGTACAACATGGGTCAAACTATAATCAAGCAATAAGATTACAAGTATAACCATTTAGGTAATATTGATCCAGTAGAGAAGCGAGTCATGCAACAAGTGTACATGGAAAGAACAAAGGTATTTTAGGAGAAAGGACGGGTCCAGATGCTCTGGTCAACCATGTGGGTGACTGATATCTATCTGGACTTTACTGGACCAGGTACCAATTAGAGGATAATTCAAGTTGCTACTTATCCCTTAGGAGAGGCATCTAGGTCTGCTCATCTTTATTTTGAGACCTAGTCTGCTTCAGACGTACCTCCAGCAACAATTCTGATGTCGTTATTTTTTCCTCTAACTTCCTTGACAGCCCAGTCCCTCTCTGACCATATATTAATTTCTATTTAATTTAGTTTCTTGTAATGAAAGTACTTTCTTGTGTATTCCTCAGCAGCTCTCCTAATCTATTTCAGATTCCCAGATTCAGACTACCCAGATACTCCTCAGAAGAACCCTGTGAGAACATTAGCAACAAAACATCATCTTCATTACTCACCATGTGTTAGTTGGTCAGCATGAAGTCCTGGCCTTAGGTACACACAAAATAGGAGAGATTCTGACACCCCCCTGTCACCAAAAGGACAACTAGGAGAAGAAAAGAGGAGAAGAAAGGACAGGAGAGAAAAAAAGAGGAAAGGAAAGTAGAGATGAGGAGAGGAGAGGAGAGGAGAGGAGAGGAGAGGAGAGGAGAGGAGAGGAGAGGAGAGGAGGTGATGGAATGGACAGCAAGGGCCCAGAATGATTACTTGCTACTCTGCCGAAGACATGAACCAAGTGGGCCCTGAGACATCCGCTGTGTTTACACACAGAAAACCTCCCTCCTGTAACTTAACTGAAGTGAAAATTTTCCTTTCATCAAAGAAAAAGCCTGTTATTTGATCTTTTCAGGTCCAAGGTTTGAAGAATGGAGAATGCTACCTGAAGCAAGGATTTTTGAAAATTAGTATCCTTTGGATTCACAATAATGGTAGATGAGAGGAAGGAAAGCACCAACCTCCTTAACATCAGCCATTAAGTGTAGATTGTATTGCTCCTACAGAAGTTTTTTGAGGCTTGCTTTTCAGTCACCCTTATGACTTATTCTGGAATGTTCTGTGTGTAGTTGTTCTGTGCAGTATTCTATGTCAAGTAAATAGATTTGTTTTCCTGTATGTGTAACCTTTTGTGAAAGGAGATGTTTTTCACTGTACTTCTAGGCTAGCTGTCACAGCCTCACAAATATCTAGGATGACTGATGTAGACCACCACACCTGAATTGTTATGCATAGTGTTTAAATTTTCTGCATATTTTCTCAATTGTTATCTTTTAGTTTTATCTGTTATTCGGTAAGGTTTGTTAAAATTTCTTCAAGACCAAGATTCTGCAGTGGCTAAATAGAAGCAATAGTGCTTGTGAGTCAGTTATAAAGTGTGCACTAACAAGTGCAGGTGCTGGGTAATAATGTAGGCATAGACCCAAATATAAAAAGGCAACATAAATGAGAGCCCCACCAGATGAATCCCACTATCAGAGATATACAGAAAAATGAGGGGGCTGGGGATTTAGCTCAGCGGCATAAGCGCCTGCCTTGCAGAAAAATGAGCAGGGTTGTCTCCTTGATGCTGGCACTGGTTATACCCCAGGCCTAGTGATTATGTGATCTCGGGGAAAAGATGTGGCCAGGCTGCTGTGACTCATGTGTACTAGCCCAGCAACAACTATCTGGTACCCATGTGTCATGAACCCTCTCTCACTGAAGAGGGAGATCAGTGAGCAAAATATTTATAAATCAGAACACTAGGGAAAATGAAAGCCAGAGCATCATTCACAAGGCAGTGACTGAGTTGGCACCAACAAGCCATTTAGGAAAATAAAGGAACAAGGACAAGGTCTTTTTTTTAATTTTATTTAAAAGAGGGTGAAACAAAACAGAACAAAGCAGACCAGAAGACAACAATGTAAGTGACACAGATTTCAAAGCAAGACAACCGGAGATCAACAGTGGCTACATTAATGTCTCTTCTTTTCTTCTAAATAGTTGTCTATATCTTCACACACAATGAATTCATACAAAAATAGTATAAAATTTATCAAAACAGAATAATGAAGGCATTACAGGCATTCATAACCAGACAATAGGAAAATCAACATTGGCTACCATAATGTATCTTCTTCTCTTCAAAATACCTGTCCATACCTTCAAGTATATTGAAATTAAATAATAAAAAACACACTAAAAACACTCTGAACAAAGAATGAAAGCATTACTGGATTTCGCAGTATGATGGTAGGGAATCAGCAATGGATATCATAATGTCTTTTCTCTTCAAAATAGCTGTTCACTTCATCATGTACAATACAATCGATTCTCATCAACTGTTCAGGAGAAGATCTAGGAATGTATAAGCCTCTACGTGTACAAAAGTCCTTTCTGAACTAGAGGGAAAAACAAAACAAAATGAAACAAAAATTACTAGAAAAACAAGAAACAAAAAATACAAATAAATAACAATAGCAAAGAGCCCAAAACAATGACGATATAGGCCTTTAAAACAAGATGGTAGGAACATAACTAAGGTTGTTCTTTTATACAGTGATCTTCAAAAGAGTTCCTCAGATCACCAGACACAAACAAGCAAAATTCTTCCAATCCTATGAATGTTAGCTGTTTTGTTCCAAGAAATAATAGAATTTGTAGCACAATCATCTTAGTTATCCTAAATGTGTATATACAAATTTAGATGTTTTTTCATTTTCTTTTCTTTTTTCCCTTCCTTTTCCCTGAGATATTATTTCCCCTGCCTTAAGCAGATTCTCACCCTTTCATTGTATTTATTGAGAATTTTATATCACGTGTACTCTTACCATTCCTTGCACTAGGGAGAAAATATGGTGTTTACCCATGTGAGTTTGATTTATTTCACTTATGAGTATCATCTCAAGTTGCATCCGTTTACTTACAAATATTTCAATGCAACCATTCTTTATATCTGAGTAGTACTCCATTGTGTGAAAGTACCACATCTTTTTTATCTATTCGTAAATTGATGAGCTTTTAAGGCTGTTTCCAAGATCTGGCTAATACAAATTGTGCTTCTATAAACATTAGTGCACATATATCACTGTGATGTGATGTTTTCAGGACTTCTGGGAATATACCCAGAAGTGAAATAGCTGGGTCAAATGGGACTTCCAATCCCAGGTTTTTGAGGAACCTCCAGAATAACCTCCACAACGGTTGCAACAGTCTACAGTTCCACAAACAGTATAGAAGTGTTCTTTTCCCCCCACAGCCTCTCTTTCATTTGTTGTTGGTAGTTTTCTTTATCCTGGCCATTCTTTCTTGAGTGAGATGGAATCTCACTTGTGTTTTAAGTTGCATTTCTCAGTGACCAATGATACAGAATATTTTTTTCATGTATTTATTTGGCATTTGTATCTCTTTATCTGAGAACTTGTGTATTCATCTCAGAGGCCCATTTTTGGATTGGGGTTTGAATTTTGGGAATCTGATTTTTTAAAATCTTTATATGTTCTAGACAAAAGGTTTTTTTTGTCTGAGGGACAGTTAACTAAGATTTTTTCAAAGTTCATGGGTTTCCTTTTTACTATGTTGGAGATTTCTTTTGATATGCAAAAACTTGAGATCCTAGTTATAAGATTGAGATCCTAGTTATAGATCCTGGGAAGTATTTCCTCTGTGGTTTGATTTTTGTCCATGAATTCTCTGCCTACCTCTATGTCTTACTACCTACTTTGTCTTCTGGTAGATTTAGTGTTTCTGTTTTAAGATTTTTGATCCATTTTGAGTTTACTTTAGTTCATGGTGATAGGTGTGGATCTAGTTTTAGTTTTTGACATATGGAGAACCAGTTTTTCCAGCAACACTTATTAAAGAGACTGTCTTTCTTCCATTGAAACTGTTTGGCCCCATAATCAAAGATAAGGTGACCAAGTGTAGTTGTAGTTGTATCTTCTAAGCTATTTCATTGATCGTTAGCTCTGTTTATATACCAGTACCATGCTGATTTTATTACAGTTGGTTTGTCATATAACTCCAAGTGAAGGATTGTGATGTCTCCTGCCTTGCCTTTGTTGTCCAGAATTGTCTGTGCTCTTCTAGATCTTTTCTGGTTCCAGATGAATTTTAGGAATGATTTCTCTAGATCTGTGAGTTATGCTAGTGGTGTTTTGATTGAAATTGCATTAAATCTGGATAACAATTTTGGGAGAATGGCCATTTTTCCAATATTTTTTCTTCCTATCCATGAAAAAGGAATGTCTCTCCATTATCTGATATCTTATTCAATTACTTTTTTAGGGTATTATAATTTTTGCTGAATACTTCTTTTGTTAGATTGATTCCTAAGTATTTCAATTTCGGATACTATTGTCAAGGGTATGGCTTCTCTTATTTCTCTCTCAGTGAATGTGTTAGTGTATAGGAATGCTACTGAGTTTTGAGTGTTGACATTGTATCCAGCTATCCTACTGAATTTAGTTATTATACCTAGAAGTCTCTCAATGGAGTTTTGGAGGTCTTCTATGCAGAGTGTCATGTCATCTGCAAATAATGATAATTTAAACTTTTCTTATCCTTGTTCCTTTTATATCTCTCTCTTTTCTAATTGCTCTGGCTAGTATTTCTAGCACTACATTAAATAGGAGTGGTGATAATGGATATTTTTGTCTTGTTCCTGATTTTAGAATAAAGACTTTCTGCTTCTGGCCATTTAATATGAATCTGGCTGTTGATTTGCCATAGATGGATTTCATAATATTGAGGTCACGACCATCTATTCCAATTTTCTGTAGGGTTTTTATCATGAATGAGTGTTGCACCTTATCAAAAACATTTTGTGCATCTACAGAAATGATCATGTGATTCTTATTTTTGGCTCTATTGATATAGTGGGTTACATTTATTGATTTACTTATGTTGAACTATCCCTGCACTCCTGGGATGAATCCCACTTGGTCGTGGTGTATAATCATCTTGATGATTTGCTGCATTCTGTTTGTCAGTATTTTATTGAGAAATTTTGCATCTATTTTCACTAGGGAGATTAGCCTGTATTTCTCTTTTTTGGTTTGTTTTTTCTCTGGTTTGGGTATTAGAGTAATATTTGCTTCTAGGAATGAGTTAGGAAGAATTGCTTCCCTTTCAATTTCATTGAAGAGTTTGAGGAGTGTCGGCATTAAGTCTTCTTTGAATTTCTTGTAATATTCCACAGTGCATCCATCAGGACTTGGGCATTTTGTTATTGGTAAGGTTATAATTACATTTTCAATTTCATTAATTGAAACTAGATTATTCAGTAGTTTTACATCTTCTTGATCCAGCTTTGATAACTCGTATGTTTCTATGAATCTGTCCATTTCTTCTGTGTTATGAAACCTATTAAAGTAGAGGTTTTCAAAGTAGGCAGTGATGAGCTTTTGTATTTCCACAGGGTCTGTAGTGATTTGAGCCTTTTCATTCCTTATTGAATGAATTGGAGTTTTTTCTTTGCTTTTTTAAAGTAAGTTTGGCAAGGGTTTTTCAATTTATTTATTCTTTCAAAGAACCAACTCTTTGATTCATTGATTCTTTGTATTATTTTCTTAGTCTCTATTGCATTGCATTGAATTCTGCTCTGATCTTTATAATTTCCTCCCTTCTTTTGGCTTTGGGCTTGAACTGCTCTCCTTTTTCTAGATGTTTGAGTTGTAGCCTCATGTGGTTTATTTGTGTTTTTTTCTGTTTTCCTGATGTGGGAATTGACAACAATAAATTTTTCTCTGTGGACTGCTTGTATTGCATCCCTCAGGTTTTGATAAGTTGTGTTTGTATTTTCTAGTCCCTGTAGATATTATTTAATTTGGTCTTTAATTTCCACTGTGACCCACTGATTGCTCAGGAGTGTATTATTCAATTTCCATGTGGTTTAATCATTAATTTCTAGTTTCATGGTGTTATGATCCGATAACATGGATGGGAAAAATTTTAATTCTTTTGCATTTCCTTAAACATGTTCTGTGGGCTAGTATATGTTCTATTTAGAGAATGTTTCATGTACTGCTGAGAAGAATGTATATTCTGATGTTGTCTTGTGGAACGCTTTGTATACATCCACTAAGTTCGTTTGTTCACAAGTGGGATTTAGTTCTGTTATTTCTTTGCTGATTATCTGTCTAATTGATCTGTCTCTTTGTGTCAATGGGGTGTTACCATCTCCCATTATACTTGTGTTATTGCTTCTTTGATTTTTCATTTCTGTTAATATTTGTTTTGCATAGGTGGGTGGTCCCGAATTTGGTGCACATATATTTACAATTGTTATCTCTTCCTCTTAAAGTTTTCCCCTAACTAGTATGTAGTGTACTTCTTTATCTCTTTTGATCATTCTTGGGTTGAAGTTCACATTGTCTGCAAACCCAATAGCTACCCCTGATTGTTTTTTTTTTTTTTTTTTTCTGTTCCTGTTGCTTGAAGTATTGTTTTCCTTCCTTTGACTTTCACTCGGAGCTTCCTTTCAGATTAGAAGGGTTTCTTGTATACAGCATATTGTTGTTGTTTCTTGATCCATTCTGCAAGTCTGCTTATTTTAATTGGTGAATTGAGGCCAATTACATTGTAGCTTATAATTGATATATATTGGTTTATTTTTGACATGTTATCTTTCTGCTGTTGATTCTTTACCTTTCCATTCTGTTGAGTTGTTTGCCTTGCTTAGTGGCTTTTTCCTATGTCTATCTACACTGTCTTTCGGTATTCTTTGCAGGGTTGGTTTGGTGGTCATGAAGTTCTTCAGCTTTGTCGTGGAAGTATCTTATTGTTCCATGAATTTTGAAGTACACTTTTTCAGGGTGCATCAGTCTGGGTTGGAAGTTATTTTCCTTTAGGTTCTGAAATGCTTCACTCCATGCTCTTCTTGACTTCGTTGTTTGTGTTGAATAGTCTCCTGTGGTTCTGATAGGCTTTCTTTAATAGGTGATCTGTCTCTTCTCTTTAACAGCTTTTAATACTCTGTTCTTATCTTGAAATTCTGGGATGTTAGTTATTATGTCTGGGTGTAGTTTTATTTCAGTTATGGCTACTTGGAGTTCTATATGCTTCACTTATCTGTGTCTTAGTTTCCATTCTCATGCTTGGGAATTTTTCAGCTATTACTTCTGCAAATAGCCTCTTGATATCATTTGTGTTGTGGCCTTCTGTTCCATTTATAACTATCAATCTTATGTTGTAGTTTTCTTTGCATTATCTTGCAGCTGTTGAATTATTTCCCAATTCTTTGTTATTTTAAAAAGTTCTTTCCTCTCCTGTTTGCTAGCTGCAATCTTGCCTTTGAGGTATGAAAGTCTGTCTTTACATTCTTTAAGGCAGTTTTTACAACTTTCAATGGAATTTTTTATTTCCTGTACATCTCTTTGAATCAGCTTCTTGCATCCTGTTTGTACTTATATTGTTCCTTCAAGGTTTCCATCTTTTTGCATTGTTCCTCTAATTTTTAACTATATGTTCTTTAGGTGTATTCAGCATTTATTTTGTTACATTTAACATTTTTTCTTTTACCTGGAGATTATTTCTGATCTGCACTCTTCTATAGCTTCCCTGAGTTGTGTCTTTACTTCAGTCGCTGCCATTTCAGGAGTGTCAGGTGGATGGCTTACATTTTCTTCTGTGTCCATGTCTCCTAGGCTTACTTGGGATGGGCTGGAGGTTTCAGACTGTATTTTGCTCTTTCAGTTTTTCATTTTCCTGTATTCTGTTAGGGAAGCTGAAGGCAAAGTCTCAGTTGTTTCTTGGGTTGAGAATATCTATCCCTACTGCAGGGAGTTTCCCCAATTGAGTGGATGCTATTAGACAGGCCTTACCAAGTGGCTCATAGTCACTTGTAGTCTCTGGGCAGGGCCCAAATGGCCCAGAGGGATCCTCCTGTCGGCCCTCTGGTGATGGGGGATGCTATGCGGGGCCTTCCAGTCTCCTAGCTATGTGCTGAGGATTCCCCATTAGATGAAAATTCCTGTCCACACTTTTGGCTTGAGAGGCCGAGTGCAGGCAGGTCTGGGCTACTTGGGTGTCACTGAGCGGAGCCCAAATAGGCCAGGGGGGAACTTCAAGTGGGTCCTCCAGTGATAGGGGATGCAGAGATGAGCCCTAACAGTCTCTGAGAAACACAGGGAATCTTCCCCAGGGGATGGAAGTCACTGTGTGCACTTTTGGCTCATGAGGTGGAGCACAGGTATCTCCGGGTCATTTGGGGGTTACTGGGAGGGCCCCAAATAGGCCTAGAAGAAACTTCTGATGGGTCCTCCAATGATGGGGTATGCTGGGCAGGTCTCTACCAGTCTTTGAGTGATGCACCAAGGCTGACAAGGTCTTTCTTAGGAAATGGAACCAGACACTGATAGAGCCATCTTTTAGTGAGTCTTATGGGTAACAGTTGCACCAGCATGATCTGGGATAAGAGAAAAGGTACTAGATCTTTACAAAAATAGACAATTTTCCACTACCCAGTCAAACCCTCAAAAGCTCTGTACATGTGGGATATTCTGCTTTCCACCATTCAGATGCAACAGGAGTTTGAGGACCACCCTATACAATTGTAGTTGCCAGCCAAAGCTGCTGAGCTCTTCAAACTCCAGGAACCATGGGGTTAGTTGGCTGAATAAATATTCATTGTGGCATGTGGGAAGACATTGTGACACACCAGAGAGGATCTATGTAGCCAGAGGTGATAGTACGGGAAGCTCCTTTGAGCAGTATGCAAAAAGAAGGCCTAAAAAGCTCTAGGGATTATCTTGGAGGGAAGGAGACAGAGATCAAGAGAGCCATTTCGAAAATCAACATGTGCAGGTACAAATCTCTAAACTGATGTGTTAATTTTCTAAAGCTCCTATGATATGGTAGCATAAACTGGGTGGTTTAAAGCTACATAAATTTGTATTCTCACAATTCTGGAGGTTAAAAATCACAAATCAAGGTGATAGGAAAGCAATGCTTGCTCCAGAGTCTCTAGGGAAGAATTTTTGTTTTGGCTTTCCCAGGTTCTGTTTGCTGCTAGTGATATTTGCTGCTTGTGATGCTAGCTTATGGCAGCATTAATTGAATTTCTGTCTCTATCTTCATGTGACCTTTGTATTTTTGCTTTCCACTTCCTTTTAAGCACACTCATTACTGGATTTAAGGTTCACTCAAAATCAAGATGATTTTACCTCATGGTCCCTCTATTAATATCTGTAAAGACATTTCTTCCAAATAAAGTCATATTCTGAGATCACAAGTGGACTTATCTTTTGAAGATCACACTTACACACTCCAAATTTATTCCCTGGCTCCTGAAAGTTCCCATCTATCACATGGAAAAAAATACATCCATCCCATTCCACTCTCTCCAAAAATTAATTCATTCCAGCATCAACTCTCAAGTGAAATATCCCATATAAATATCAACTAGGATTTAGGGTAGTTCTTAGTGGCAGAGCACTTACTTATCATGTACAAAACCCATAGTTTGATCCTCAGAACTGGAAAACAATCATTAGCTCAAAAAGTCAAAAATTGGTTGGCCATACTGTCCTGGTTACTTTTCTCTCCTTGTTGAGACAAAATACCTGACACCCAAAGTAAAGCAAGAAAAGGTTTTTTTTTTAAATTACAATTTTTTGGACGTTTCAGTCTATACTCAGCTGAATCCAAGGCAGAATGATATGGCTGAGGGGTAGCCATTCATGGCAGTGGCAAAGAGCAAAAGCAAAAGGACAAAAAGCTCAAAAGAGGAAAGCACAACTGCCTGCCTCCCTCCCCTGGACAGGTGTAGCACTCTTACTGTTAATCCCAGCCCTCAACAAAGAACCAATCACAAATGCTAGATTCAGCTGCCTCCCTTATTGCGTGAGGCTTGGAGAGGCCATCCAAATACAAACCATAACACATGGTGACACAAACCAATACATAGATATAAACTACGTCTCTGGTGTTAAACATATTATATTCTTTGGATAAATTTTTAATTAGGAAAGAATTATCTAAAATTCCTCATCCATTAAGAGGAGGAAAGTTAAATAATAATGAGAAAATTTATATGTATCTAACAACCTCCTATGTAGATAATGGATCACCAGGACATTTTATACTCCCATGTGGATACTCCCTCAGCAATAAAGCAGTCTTGGTGATGATGACGATAGAAATGAAATCCTGTCCCTTAAACCGGAAGATATACGCATGGGGCTTATGTGAATTAACTGCTTTAGCTCAGTTGAAAATTAGATATTTCATCTGGGAAAGATAAATCTATCCACAAGGTAAGATATTAGTGTGTTTATAACCAGCTAATATTAGTGGCACTCTAAATTACATCTCTTTTAAGCTTAGCTTTTATTTGAGTCATGTATGATTAAATTTATAATTCAGAGCAGCATGCAGGAAGTTAAGAAATGGTTATATAAATGAGAAAAACCTTTTTAAAAATACCTGCTTAACAATGAAATCTAAAATTACTATAAAGCATTTCCCACTGCATTCTTAAATTTCCAAGACTCTGAATGTTCTACTTTAGGAAGTTGATGCGATCTGAGGTAATATGGTATTTTTACAGTAAATTATATTTCTCTTAAGTTACAATTGTACTTAAAATTCAGAACAGTACAATGACAACAAAATAAGCAAAATTTGTCTGAAAAAAGCTAGATTAAATATCTGGAAATTATGTGTGGCCAGTTTCCATGGGGGTAGATAAATACTATATAACAAATGATGTATTTAACACTTTCTAGGATGAATCCCACCAATGCACACCTCCCAGTAATCACACTTATTGCAGTCCTATGCTTTTGAGTATATAATGATTAGTTAATTGTTTCTAATGAGTAGAATACTCATGAAGTGAGAGCACTGCACTTATAAAAAGGTTGCAATTTTGTTTTGGGTATCTTCTGTTGTTTAGTCTTAGGAAAGCAGTCACATACTCTCTAGTGATCATATATCAAGAAGTGAGCTTGGAAGGGAGGTAAGGTTATCCTTATTCTTCTGTAGCTGTGGTCTTTGAGAGATCTGGAGTCAGAGGCACTCAGATAGCCCAAATTCAAATTACTGACTCATATAAATGATGAAATAATACACATTTTTAAAATTTTAAGTTGTTTTTGTTTTAGGACGTTTGTTATGCATCAATGGATAACTAATTTAGACATAAATTCATGTAAATAGCAATATACATATTCAATAGATATTTTAAATAGTTTAATGAAATGCAAATGAAAATCTAGAGATATGCTATTTTAGATGAAAAAGGCAAGTTGTAGCACAGTTTTGGTAATGTCATTCTAATATTTTAAGTGATTTTTTTATATCTGTGACTATAAAATAAACTTCATCTATCACAAAAGGCATCCAGAAAACATGAAAAATTCTGTTATACAGGACACTTTCAGAGCAGAGGAATGAATATCAGATAGGAGGGAGCCTCATAATTAAATTTATTATATATAATTTCCTTTGATAAATGCAAGTTTCTATACTTTCAGAAATTTTATGCACAAGAAAATATAATAATATGCAAATTTTATGAAGAAATTAGATTTAAACATAAATAAATAATATACTTAAGTTTCTGTTTTGCAAATATTTGTAAAGAATACCATTTAAATGAAAAATAAGCCAATGAAAGTTTTGACAATGGACCTGTATATGTGTGTTTCTGTTACTGAATCTTGATTTTATCTGGGTACTTCTATATCAGATATTCCATCACCATAAATATTCATGGGCTGTGGAGGCATTTTGATTAGGGTTAAACTAATAAATGTAACTTTTAGGCAAACTATGTAACTTTACTCTCCCTAATTTTCTTTATCTGTAAAAGAAAGGTGAACCACTTCATGATTCAGTGATAAGAATTAGATGTGGTTTCTTGACCTAAAACTGGTACTACCTAATTTTATTTTTCATTTTAGAAGCTTTTTATTGTTGTCATGCATGAGCCACTGCTCTACTGGAGCAATCAGACATCAGACTCTCCTCATGAGTCAGTGCCATTTGTGGATCAGGGGTAGAGAGAACAAAGCCACATGAGACAGCAAGCCCAGTCTAGGAACCAACACTATGCGCGGGCCACTGCCAGACTGGACGGACAGACCTTAGCCCCTTCCTGCATGCGGGCTGGTACAAGAGGTACCAACCCCCACACCATAAGCAACAGATTTATCCAGAGAAACACCGGCTGTGATGATAGCTATGGAGGTGAAATGCAATTGGATGCTTGTGATGTTTTGGTGTTCCACTAACGTTACACATCTATGCCCAGTGGTCTGATCATAGGTTCAGAGGATAGTAGTATGCAGTGTGACATCTAGAGGGATCTCCTTTGGAGGTTTGCCGCCATTGTTAATTGCCTATGGTCTTGTTTTAGAAGCCCTATATTGTTTTCAATAGTTTTGTTGGGTTGGGTTTTATTCTCTTTTTTTGTTTGATTATGCCAAATCCAATAGCAAGAGCAACTATTTCAAAGACACCAAGATAGAGTAGCAATTTTGGACTTACTATAGGTTTGTTTTGAAGTCCTTTATTGCACTCATTTTTTTATTGTCTCTATTCTATTCTGTTCTGTTTGACTGTTACTTGTCTGGATTTATCTGCAGCTATTTTGAAAACATCAAAAGTCATTATGGTAACTATTGTTGATTTTGTAATGTTTGCAAGTCCTGTATCTTTTACACTGGTTTGCTATGATTGGTTTTATTTTGTGTTGTCCTCTTTACAATAAACAAAACATTTTATTGATACATGTTTGCCATACACAATGAATATATTCATTGTGTGGTACTGGTACATATAATGTATCTTGATCCTTTTTACTTTCACTTCTCCTCCTTCTCTCTGCTGTCTCCCTGCGTACTCAGATCTCCTTAGCATTTCCACAAAGTGTATCTCCCTGATTCACATTATTTTACTTTCACTTTGTTCTTTAAATTATAATTTTATTTTCTTATATAAGAGAAACTATACAATACTTAATCTTTCCTGCCTGATTTATTGCTGTATCATTATAGACTCAAAATACATGCATTTTGCTACAAATGGCTCAAATGATCTATTCTTCTTTGTGTTTGCACATTCATCATCTATAGCCTACTTCCATACGTTAGCTATCTTGAACTGTGCTGGTGTGGACATAAGCATGCACATATGCATGTAATATAATGACTTAAACTCTTTAAGACATCCTGAAGAAGTACAGTTGGTCAAATGAAAGTTCTATTTTTATTTTTTGAGAGGTCTATATACTGATTTCCATAGTGCTAGCACTCTTCTACATTTCTATCAACAATGTAGAAGAGCTCCTTTTCCCCTACAAGCTTGCCAGAATTTGTTGTTTTTTGAGATCTTGATGGTAAACATTCTCATTCAAATGACATGGAATCTCAGTGTTGTTTTTATTTACATTTCTTTAATTGCCAAAGATACTGAACTTTTCCCCATGCACCTATTGACCACTTGGACTTCTTTTGGGAATTGTCTGTTTATTTGTACTACCCAATTTGTGCTTGCATCTTTTATTTTGGGGAATATAAATTTTTGTTTTATGTTGTTTGCATATTCTTGAATTTAGTCTTCTGTCTGTAGAATGGTTAACATTTTTTTTCCCCATTCTTTAGGTTGACTCTTCAGACTTTTGTGCCGGAAGCTTCCTAATTTGACATAGTTCCATTTGTTGCTTGCTCTCATGTCTTGTCCATTTGGGGTTATGTTCAGAAAGTCCTTTACTATGTCTATGTCTGAAGAGCTTTACCTATTTTATCTTGCAGTAGACTTAGTTTTTATGTTCTATATAGGTAGTTTATCCACTTTGTTTGATTTTAGTACATCGTGATACATATGAACCTAAATTCATTTTACTGTATGTGGATAACCAGCTTTCCCAGAATCATTTTTTAGAAGGGCTATCTTTCCTCCAGTGTGTTTTTGAAAACATTGTGGAAGGTCAAATGGTTTTATATGCCTGAAATTTGTTCTGCCTTCTCAATTCTGTTATTGATTCAGATACATGTTTTTGGACCAGGGCCATGTTGTTTCTATCACTGTAGCTTTGCAATGTAACTTGGAATCCAGGATTGTAATGATTTTTGTTTTGCTTTTGTTGTTTTCCCAGGATTGCTTTCATAAGTCTGGATAGTCTTTTTTTAAATTTTAAAAGAAAAAAAAAGGATAAAAATGATACAGTTTTAGTATTTTCATTTTTATGGACAATAGTATTTTAACAAGCACTAAATATTATGATTTAGGTGGTTACTTACTGGTGTTTTAAAATATTTAATATGTACAACTGGAGAATAAAGTCAAATTACAAAGTTATGTAAAGAGGATATTTTGGTCTTTTTTTGAGACAGAATCTCACTACACAGTTTAGGATGGTCTCAAGCTCACTTTGTAGCTCAGGCTGGTCTCAAATTTGCAGTGAACCTCCTGCCTCAGCCTCCTGAATGCTGGGATTACAGATGTGAGACACCATGTCTGGCTAAAGAGGAAATTGGATGGTAGGAACAGCTATTTTGGAGAAAACAAGACATCATAATAGCTAGTGCTGATTTAATATCATCTTGTTTTGAAGTCCCATCAAGCTTTTGTTCTTCTGTCTTCATTGGTCTTAACATGTTGTATCTTATTGGATTTTATTATATGTGATAATATAAACAAAAACTTTTATAGACAATGAGATTATACAGAAACCATGGTTCATTTTATGTTAGTTGATTCAAATACCCTGTAATACTGTCATTCTCTTGAATGGTTTTACATTGTCTTGATATGTTTGATGCTAGAGTATACGAAGTTATACTCAAAGATTTCAAGGAAAGAGACACTATGGTTACTACTTTTATGTCGGGATATCTTGTGGTGAAACACTATTTTGCTTAAATGGTTATGTTTTGACCTGCGCTGTTTTGTTGTTATGCCCTCTTTTATCTCAATCTCCTTTTTTTTATTATTTACTTTTCTATTTTTATCTTTTTAATTAAGGGAAAAATAAATAAAAATAGCAGGATATATTATAGTAACCCACTTTGATTTTCTATTAACTTGATTTGAAATCCTATATTGCTCTCACCATCTTGTTTGAACTGATTTTCCTCTATTCTGTTTTGCTTGATAGTACCACGTTCGAAAGTATAGGCAACAACTGTGAAGACAATAAGATTCATTATGACGCCCATTCTAGTTGACTATTATCTTCTTTTGAAGTCCTCTAATGTCTCCAATGTTTTGGCTTTATTGGTTTTGTTCTGTACTGTTTTGTTCAATTTTATTATAACTGATAGTATAGGCAATTCTTTTTAAGATAGCAAGAGGCAGTATGGTAACCATTGTTGATCACCTTGTATTTTGTTTTTACATTATGTATTATGTCCATTCTTTTGATTTGACTGACTCTGTTCTGTTATGTCGCATTTGGTTTTATTCTCTTCAAAAAAAAGTAATAAGAACTGTGGGAGTAGTAAAACCCAAAATGTGTAATTGTCATTGTACAAAAGAGAGGAAAATAAAGTGCTCTAAAGGATACAACTGCATGTATATTTAAGTGTATAAGATAGATAACCATGTTACTGTTTTGTTGGATCATTGAACAGAACTGTTTGCAGTCTCACTGTTTGAAAGTCCACTTTATATGCTTTAATTTTATAATTTGAACAACTATTTCTAAGATGACAATATGTAGTCTATTAACTAGTGATTTCCTACTGTTTATTTTTTCTGAAATTCGGTATAACTTGTACCCTTTTTCTGTTTTTTTTTCTTTTTCTCCTTAAATAAAATTTTTAAAAAATTTTTAAGAAAAGAGGATTTTTTTTTAATCGGTACCAGGGATTGAACTCAGGACCGCCTGCTTGCAAGGCAGGTGCTTATGCCGCTGAGCTAAATCCCCAGGCCCTAAAGAGAATATTTTGAAATAAATACCATGAATGCATTTTTAGAAGAAAAAATAACAGAAAATTTAAATATAAAATATTTGTTATTAGAGAACTCATTAAGTACTTTGCTGTTGAAAGCAAATTAAAAATAATACAATACTATTTGATCAGAGTTCAATGAATGTAAATAAAATAAAATTTATAACCTTAAAGGAGGATATAAGAAATTGTACAATGTAGTATGGTTGCTAATTGCACTCAGAATGGTGAAATATAAGTCTAAAATAACTGTGAAAAATCAAATAAGTACCTTTAGAGCAACCACTGAAACATTACATAAGGATATTTAGTAAAAATCAAAAGAATACATTAAAATTGAGTATGAAATAATGTTCAAATGCAAAAAAGGAAATAGAGAAAGAAATCCAGAACTGATAAACAGAAAATACAGTAATAAAGTGGTAAATCTGAATATAAATACTACAAAATAACAAATATAAATGGTACAATGGCATCAAATGAATGACAATGATTATCTTGTATCAATTATGGAAGAATGAGGTTTGAAGTCTGTATAAATTTTGGATTGGTTTAGTTTTTTGCTCTGTTTTTTTCTATATATAGTTTGCAGTGCTATCATTTGACCCATACACCCTGGTACTTCCATAAAGAAAAGAAGGGAGATTCCTATGTCTTCTTGGCAGATTGACTCTTTTTAAATTACATACTATTTCTTTGTCTGGTGATTATCTTCACTCTGAAGTCTACTTAATCTATTAAAAATATGCTTATTCATTTTTATGAAGTTGTCTGTTTTATATTTTCCTTCACTTTACTCTCAACCAACCTGTAACACTGCAGTGAATTTCTTGTGGACAGCACTGAGTCAAGATTTCGTCTGTTTGTAAGTCCTTTCTGCCAATCTCTGCTTTTTAATTGGTGTATTTAGTTTATTCACATTCAATAAATTATTGAAATATAATGGCTTGTCTGTTATTTTACTTTTTCTTTTACATTTTCCCCTGTCTTTTAATTTCCCTGCTTTTCCTCCTGCTTTCCTATAGGTTTCCTGAACAAATTTTTAGAACTATTTTTGTTTATCTTTAGTGCTTTCTTGTATCTATTTGTGCTGACATTTTTGATAATGGTATATCAAAATATTGTTATATATGTATCACTGACTGTTGTTGACATTTTGCCAACACAAAATATAATTTATCATACTCTAAAATAGTTAAATATGCTTTTAATATATCATACTTCAAAATGTGAAAATATTTTATATGTGTATCATTTTTATATATGTCTTTTTTGGTATTTTGCAGTCATAAAGTGTAGAAAATTTATGATGATATAATCCTCTATTTTCATTGTTTACATATAATTATCTTAAATATTTGCTCTATATGTATTGAGGTTCATATCATACAATATTATATATTTTTGCTACATCTCACAAGCATAATTTATACATTTCAAGCAAAGAATTAAGTACACCTTTTTGGCTTCATATTTTGTCTTTGCTTCCTATTTAAAATATTTCTATTTAGTTTTTTCTAAAAGCACCCATTAACCACTGTTTGGGGTACATTGTTTCATGCCATGTTATAGTTTAAAACAAGAATTACCCCAAAACTCCTATGAGTTCATAAGTGGTGTTTTGGGGAGGTTGTTGAATCCTGGAAGATGCTGAACTCATTGGTGAATTTATTCACTGGTAAGTTCAGTGACTGAGTGTGCTATTAGGAAGTGGGTAACTAATCTGGTACTGTAAGAATGAGGACTCACTCTCAAGATAGAGCATTAATCTCTTCATGGAAGTGGCTTCTTTATGACCCCAAAACCACTTAAGGGCCACACCACCTCTCATTGACCAAATCTCCATGTGACTTTTGGTGAGAGCAAACCATAGCAATATGCAACAATTCAATACAGTTCTGACTCTAACAATAAAGAGTTAGCATCGGTCTGCACTGTTTTAACCACTCAGTCCTATCACCAAATGAGGCCCTAAAGAAGTGATGGAGACTCAATTTACTCCACCTGTGGGGTAGGCTGTAGGTTTGCTGACTTTTGTCAAAGGAAAGCAATTTTCAAGATACATAGACAACAGACATAAAAAGGTTTATTAGGCAACATTTATAAGAAGCACACACTCAGAGACAATAGAGTGAATGCAGTTGAGAGAGTTGCGTTACAGTCTGGGATTCGGGGATTTTTATGTGGTCTTGAGAGTGACTTCAAATTGGGTGATATAATGTGTGTATTTATATTTTCTATCAGGTTATTCTTTTAGTGGACTATGGTAGAATGCAAGTTGTTTGCTCCTGTATGAAGCTGGAATATATTGCCTATAAATACTGTTGCGTTTGTTAAAATGGAGGACGGTGAGAGAAAGGGCAGTTTACAGGTAAAAAGCATGGGTCTAAAGCCCAATGCACACTTAATTGTATTTTTAAGATCCTTAAAATTTTTTGGGGGGAGAGTGGAACTTTTTTACCCTTCTTGGAAGGGCAAAAGTCTGGTGTAACTTTTTGGGTCATGAAGCTGAAGTTTTTTAAGAGTACAATTTTAAAATTATTCATTTCCTTGTCACCTTTCTATCTATCTTTATTTCTTCTATTCTACCTAAAGTGCTGGATGACTCCTCCAATTCCATCTACCAACTGAAAGTCCAGAGCCACCTGCACTTCCTTCTGATCAACTGACTGACCATGGAATTCCCGTGACCCCTTAGTACTGACCAATAATTTGTTACACTGTCTCATAGAACTCAAGAAGTATTTTATTTATACTCATTTATTATAAATGATATATATCTAAATGAAAAAGATACATTGAGTAAGATACAGCTGCAAAGTGGTAATGAGCTTTTCTATGTCCTCTTTGGATGTATTACCTTCCCAGCAAATTGAATATATTGATCAAGTCTGCAGCTTATTAGATTACATTTTGATGAGTTTCCATAGCAATTCCATTGCTTGGGCATGGTTGTCACATTGTTGACTGTTAAATAATTGACCATTTCTCTACTTCCACTCTCCTTTCAGAAGGTCCAGGAACAGAACTGGAAGTTCGAAACCTTTTAATCACAGGGGTAGTTCCTCTGACAACTAGCTTCCATATTGAAGCTATTTAGGACCCACTAAAAATCACCTTATTATCACTTAGGAAATCCAGAAGGATTTAGAAGCTCTGTATTGGGAGCCAAGTACAATTAGAAAACATATTTCTTATCATTGTAACCTAATGGTTATGATATTTATTATACTTTTCACTCATTATAGTTTATTTATTATACAGTTTTTCATTTATTATAAATCTATGTCTATATTTATTTTATTGCTGGAAATGTTTAATTTTGCATTATGAAATAAAGTGCCTATTAAATAATAAATTAAGTCACATTTAATTTTCAAACAAAGTTGATGTTAAACATTTAATTTGCAAAACATTTTTGTTGACATTTGGTGTGCATCAAGGGGACTGCAGCGATAGTTTCATGAAATTCAAAATCTATAAACCTGCTGAAGCATTTACATACATTTCATAAGATAGTGATTACTTTAAGAAGGATGTGTCAGCTTGTAACATGCAGATGAAACAATGCAGACCTCTCATTTTGTGAATAGAACTTCTGATCTAGATTACGTTGTATTTACTCTAAGCATTGTATACTAACGTTCAATTTTAAGTTTTTGTGAGCATTTCAAAGGTAAGAGATAGTTATTAGACTCTATTAGCAAATAATATACCAATTATCAATGGCAAATTAATATCATTAGATTTAAAATATAATTAGTTAATTCTAACAGTGATTTGATAATATTTTCATCAAATTCATAAAATAATAACAATTTCAAGGAAGTTTACACTAATGTTCAGCCTTGTTATCAATATCACTATGAATTCAGTTAAAAAACAACATTACTGTACAGATAAAATTATATGTTATGTGGTGAAGATGTTGAAACAAGACACTGTAGGAAGATAAATGTTTTATTAAATAAAGAGCAATGTAATAGCACTAAAATCAGAATTGTTACTGCTACACACATAATTCATAATTGTTCACAATGCTCAGCCTTGCCAATTATTCTTCTCCACACTATTCCCTCCCCAAATCTCAGGTTTTTCTTGCCAGCTATCTGTGGAGCATCACTGACTGAATGGCTTTTAGGAACCTGGAATTCTCTACCCCAAACTGATTTCACCAACTTCCTATTGGTCTTTCTCCACACTTGAAACTTACCCTCTTACATATGACCTGTTTTCAGGAAACAGAATGTGAAAGAGCTAAGAAAGAAAGCATTAGAACATGTTTTAAAGTGGATCTCAGATGAACAGATTCATAGTTATGTTTCAAAGCATACTCTTTTGAGTGTCTCTTGTCTTATACTATTTTTTCCTTTCCTTCACTACTTCCCTTTTCTTCTCTTGTCTTTCTTTGTTTTTGGAGTCATCCAACCCCAAATCTAGAAAATCAACAATATTTTATCTTACACAGTGCAGTGTCAATATAACTATAAATCAATCAATACACAGTTACACATATATACATATGCAAACATATCGACATATGCAAGTATGTGTGGGTTTTGTGTGTGCATATATGTGTGCATAATGTGTTTGTGTCTATAAATACAAGAAGCCAGTTTCTATTTCAAAAATATCTTGTTTGTACAATTACGAATTATGCGTGCAGCAGTAACAATTCTGATTTTAGTGCTATTACATTGCTCTTTATTTAATAAAACATTTATCTTCCTACAATGTCGTTTCAACATCATCACCACATAACATATAATTTTATCTGTACAGTGATGTTGAGTTTTTTTTAACTGAATTCATAGTGTTATTCATAACAAGGCTTAACATTGTGAACCCAAGGAACTCAGGATAGAAACCCTGGGAACAGGGCTTCTTATGGTATCTGCTCAGGTTCCTGGAAGGCACCACCACCAAGATCAGGAGTTACACAGAGCTGGTTTTGAAAGTGTTACGAGATTCAAAAGCTGAGTGCTCTTGACAACTGTGGGGCATCAACTTGGAACTGCTGTCACAGGCACCTGAGAGGGACGCTGAGGGAAGGTGCTGTGACATGCTTCAGTTAAAGCACGTGGGGTCAAGAAGCTCTATATTCCTCCACTGCTTGGTGATTCCACTCCCCTTTGTAATACCCCAACCATCCTCAGTTCCCACAGAATAGGTGGAAGACTGAGGTGGGTGTGGGGGATATCAAGATCCGGTGACGCGGAGCTCACGTGATTCGCCTGGCGACTACGTGGGAACTGCCCCAGCTCCCGCCAGCCCTACAGTTTGGTCCTGGACCCGGCTCCCATTCCGAACCAGTTCCTTGAGCTCTCTGGGCTACTGGCAGCCCGAGAAGGCACAGGCCTGTCCAAGGCTTTTGCAGGTTAGTGTGAAAGCTGCGGGCGCCACCGGCAGACCTTGAGCAGAAGTGGAGATGGTGAGCAGCAGCATCCCACAACGACTGGGAGGGGGCGGTGAGCCAAATCAGCCAGATAGGCTAGGAGCGGGCGCAATTTGAGCCAGAGAGAATGGGAAAGGGAACCAGAGGGAAGACTCCACAGCAGTCCTCTGCTTCTCTGCCCCCACCACCGATTTTAGAACAAGCAGAGGAGGGAAATGCCCCGCAGTGCGACACTGAAACCTAGACTCATTATGAAAATAACCCTCCTTTTACATTCTGCATCTAGGACCTGGACAAAATAAGGGTGGGGGAAGGGGCAAGTTTTCTGCTTTCGCCCAATTATAGTTTGGAAAGCGTCCGGGTTTGGTGGCCAAATCCTGAAAAGAAATGGCGACTGAGGTGCGGGAGGAGGGGGTGATGGAGGAAAATGGCTGTGAAGAGGGCCCGGATTCAGGAAAAGGACCCAGTCCTTGGGAGCTCACTGAGTGCGCAGCTTCTGTCCCTGTGCCGTGTGTCTGCAGGTGTGTGCATCTGTTGTGGCCAGCGCTCTGTGTGAAGTGAAAAGGAGCAACCTGTTCAGGATACCCACAGGTCAGTGGAAGGGCAGCAGTATGCACAAGGACCCAGAGGGTTGAGAGTGCAGAGGGCACTGCCTCCCTCCTCTCCCCAGGCCCAGGTGGAATATGGGGCCCTGGTTTGTGTGGGAAGCATCTGAGATGAGTGTGCATGGAAGGCACACCTGGAGGTTGGGTCAATTTAGAAGAACCATCATGAAGGAGATACAAGTTTGTTTTCTACTTGGATTTCACTCTATGCCCTTAGTCTCCCATGTCTCCTCTTTGTCTCCTCTCCCCTCCACCCTAACCCCTAGGACAGGAACAGGAGGGGAAAACTCGACATGAAAAAACTCTGCAGTGGAAATGAAGGAAAGCCAGAAAAAGAGAGAAAGGCAGAAGACAAATTAGAGCCTGACGATGAAGGGAAGATCGAAAAGGAAGAAAAGACTGATCATGAGGGGAAGCCAGCATTTGAGGGGAAGCTAGAAGGTGAGGGAGAGCCAAATGTTGAGAGACAAGGGAAAAATGAAGGCAAGCCTGAAATGCAGAGCAAATTGGGAGATGAGGGCAGCCCACAGGGTGAAGGCAATGCAGAATCTCAGGCACGGCCAGAAAACAAGCAGTTGCCCGCTGAAAAGCACCTGGCAGAGGATTATGTGCCCCGCAAAGCAAAAAGGAAAACTGATAGGGGAACGGAGGATTCCCCCAAAGACTCTCAAGAGAATTTACAGGATACCCACTTGAGCAGGGAGGAGATGATGAGAGAGTTTGCAGATATGTCAAGGGGTCAGGAAGAGCTAAGGAAAAAACAGAGGATAAATAATTTTTATTGGATGCAAAGAGAGTTATTGGATGCATACCCACCAAGAGGCCCAAGGGGTGTCAGGGGAATGAGAGGTGGCAGTAAGGGCCAAAGAGGCTTGCCAGATATCCCATATCTTTAATGCGTTTGGTCTTCTATCCAGACTTCTCTGATGAGGATACTGCTGGCTCTGCTTCCCTTGGTAGATACTTGCCATGCCCTGTGGTTTAACCTTAAACTGATACTTTGCTCTAGGTGTCACTCTCCTTCCCACCTACTGCGCTTTGTCTTTTGTCTTTTGGTACTGGATTTTCTCCCATGTGCATGGAAGAGATGTTCATGGTATGTTGCAAAATAATAATAAAAATGAAGTTTGCAGAACCACTTATATAGTATCAGCCCCCTTTTATAAAATTGAACATATGCTTGCATAATGCAATTGTACACAAGACTCTGAACAAGTATACATTAAAATATAGGCAATAACTATTCCTATGCAGTGACTAAGAACAGGTCTCACTTATACTTAGAAATGCAACTAAATACCTGTTGGTTAAGTGCTTCTATGCCATTCCTCTCCTGCTGTTGCCACTTGGATTTTCTCTAGATGTATCTAGGCCAGTGAGCACTATTGCCCTTCTTTCTGGAGTCTCAGCCATCTTATGGTTCTTCTCTGTGTGATTCTATTTGTTTGTTTCTGTACTGAGGACTGAACTACTGTCTCTGCAGTGTACTACATCCTCAGCCTTTTTAATTTTTTTTTTTATTTTGAGACAAATCTCACTAAGTGGCTAAGTTTCCAATGGCTGGGCTCAAATTTATGATCATCCTGCTTTAGCCTCTAAGAGTACTGAGATTACAGATAAGTACCATCATGCCAAACTGTCTTTTCTTGTTCTGCTTTTTTTTTCATTTTTAAACTAATCTCCATTTTTGACCCAATCAATATGGATTACATTTGCCATAATCATAATCTTTAAAAGGCGAAGTCAACAAAACAATTGAACTGTTGAGGAAGTTTTGCAGGCAATATGACACAATTTTTGTTGTCAGAATGGAAAATAATAAAAAGTCACATTTCCTCTTGGGCTTACAGGTAAAAGACTCATCCTGTAGTTACTGATCCATTGCTGTAAGGATTAGTGTTGTGATCGTGAAATGAGGATTGTACTTGTTTTACAGGATTCCCTAGTGAATCAAATGACATGCTAAATGTATGAGTTGTGGCTTAAAATAGTCCATGCCAGAAACTTGGGAGGAGTGACTACTTGGGAGTAACAGAATCATCAATGAAACCAGGCACTTGAGGGAGGCTGAGGAAAGTCTCACTTGGGCCCATGAATAAGTCCAGGCAGCTAAGAGGTAGATGCCACACTGTCCTGTATATTTCCATATCTGCTAAACATAGCTCCCTTTCTAGTAGGTCCTCCACTTTTTCCTGATATGGCTTTACAATGGCTAAAGCCGTGTCAACATACCACTGGTGAGCCAGTGCTTACCACCTTTGGCCCCAACAGAAGTGGATAAAGTCCTCTCATCACTTAGGAGTTACCGTCACCAGTTACTGGTGAGTGTCATGGGTAACTGCTTGAGTCTTAGTAAAAATCTTACAGATCCTTTCTCAGAAAAATGATCACTTATGTGAGTTTTGTTGATGTGATCATGTGTTTTTACAAACTTCAATAACTTCAAAAAATTCATACATTTCAGGCTAGGCCAGAAAAATATATCTGTGATAGTGGCTGTGTTCTCATCTGTTAGTATCTTGTCTGAAAAACTCTTTTATTTCCAGGAAATTGTCATTAGGTCCAACCTTATCAGCTCAACAAACCCATCAATCTGAGCTTTAAGTCCTTACTGGTGAACATGTGGTCCATAGAGCAGCTGCATTAGCAGTAAGTGAAAGCTAATTACATTTTTAAAAAAAAATGTATCCCAGGCTCAATCTCAGACCTACTGAGTTAAAATCTTGATTTTAGCAAGATCTCAAAGTGTCTGAAAAATCCTTGAGATGTCTGAGATGACTCTTTTAAAGATGACTCTTTTCAGGTTTCCTGTTCTCACCTTCACATGAAATATGTACATGAATCATATAGGATACACATCACAGATTATTAAATTGGCCTATGTTTGTCAAAATGCAGTTAATTTTCTTGTTCAAAGTTGATCTTAGAATCAGTTTAGTGGTTCTAGGCTTACAACTTCTTGATGAAATAGGATACAACACAGTCAAACAAAGCCACATATGAAAGATCAAATTATAAGTAGGATGAATGTTGTTTTGTGAAAAGTATATTTTAGCTGTGTATGCATGCATGTGTGTATATCAAGAATTGTGATAAAATTATTTCTGAGGGTTGTGGTTAAATATTTTAAGAAATACTGCATTCGACCCTTTGAATCCTAAAGATTAACCTCTCCATTTCATCTATGTATTTCTAGTGCCCACCACAAATATCTGACAACTATTAGGTATTTAGTAAAAGTGTAAATAATAATTATTAAGATAGAAACCACAAATTCTTCAAGTTTAGCCCGTATCTACAGAGCTAGCCTCAGACAAATGAATTGTTTAGTAAAGTTTATTTGCAGCTCCCAAATGATTAGGGATTCATTATTTTCAAAGATTGGACAGAGACTGCTGTTATTCAGACATTGCAGGCTAGGACAGGAAAGCTGCCGTCATGAAAGGATAAATTCTCAGCAGAAACAAGAAATGCCCCTGGGCTGCAGTGTGTCAAACTTCTCAACCTTGGGAGAAGACAGGTTCTGCAACTTGGAACTAACCAGTTCTGGAATCTGCACTATAAACAGACCCAGTGGAAGGTTACAGAAACATAGCTTCAGAAAGATACAAAAACATGCCTGCTAGGGTGGGAGTTCAGAGCATCAGGGCCAGCACTGCAGGAGTTGCAGTTAAATATGTACCTGCATATCATCAGGCTCCACTTAACATAACAGAAATAGGGCCCTGGGTTTTATGAACAGCACATATCATTTTGATTTTACGCTTAGGTTCCATGTGATTTCCAGTTTTAAATGGTACCAAGAGCAAGAAAAAAATCCACAGTATGTCCACACTTACAGCTTAAGCTTCTGTAACGATTCAGTCTGTTGATCCTGCAGATCCAACAGTACTGTGTGTAGTTTGACTCAGGTGCTTCATAAAATCTTTGAAAGCTCTAATAGCAGAATTAGACTACTAAGCCCTAGGGTGCTAGGAGAGAAACCACTGGTCCTGACTTGTTATTAAACCCTAGTAGAGATTTAACAAGTGATCATGAGTTACTAATTTTCTTCACAAATAAACCACATATTATGAATGTTTCTGTCTACTCTTGAATAATAGTATTTGGTGTGGGCCCTAGCTTTCCACTATTAATTGCAGGTGGCTTTAAAATATAGGTCATACGAAAGTTGTGAAGGCACAAATATAACTTATATGTAGTTGGATCCAACTTTTTCAATGCATGCTTCTGCTGTTTCATTGCCTCTGTCAACCTACATGCTGTAGTGTGGCACTGGAATGTCCCTCAATGCTCATGGATTAAGTTCTCATTCCCAAGAGTTGCACTACTGGGAAAAAATCTATTAAGAGGTCTTCTAGTCACTGGATGTGTTCCCTTGAAAGACGATGTTTGCTTTCGGTCTTTTAAAGTCTCTTTTTTCTCCTTTGCACTTTGCCAAGAGCCTGGCACACACAAGAGAACTGGCTTCCTAAACCATGTGTTTCTATAATATTATACTGTGTCACCATGGTCCCCCAGCAAAAAAGCCAACCAACCATTAACTGAAACCTCCAAAACTATGATGATGAATAAAAAATAAACTTTCTTGTGAATTCACTTATCTCAGATATTAGAGTATTGGAAAGCTGAGTAATACATTACATGTGTCTTTTAGGACCCTGTGCAAAGTTCCTCTTACTCATGATGAATTAGAAAAAGAGATAAAACAGTGCCCCAAGTCATGGATGCATCTTCTTCGTATGTTGATAGCAGGTGCAAATGGAGAGGCATTTCACCTTAGGTCACTCGGTCATAATCATAATCATAATCATAACAATGTGAAAGAAATGTTTCCAGTGGAAAGGATTTTGTGTGCCTCATGTGATGATTCATTTTGTGTAACACTTATCCTTTCACAGTGACTAAAAGATCAGCTGATCATGGACTTGAAGACAATTAATTAAGAAAATTAATGATTAAAATGTTCGGTGAATAGGTCTGTAGATCAATCACTAATGAATTACACAAATATTAAAGATATTTTCATGCCATCATGTAATGACTTAGTCTTGCATGACAATTTACCACACACTTAGAAGCTTAACAAAACACTCATTAACTCACAAGTCTGTAGGTCATAATTAGGACAATGACATTATATGCCCTTATTCTCTGGTCAAGGTATTACAAAGCTCAAATCAAGACATCAGCCAGACTGAGTTCTTATCTGAAGGCAGCAAGTGAAGTAACAAATCAGCAAACCACAAACAACACTAGCCCTCTTTCTGTCCCTTATATTTTATCCAGTTTACCTGCTTCAGGGCAGTAGCATTCACACGGAGGGTGGGGGGTGGGGGCAACATTAATCTTGCACAGAACTGTGACAAACCAATCAATGGATTAATTTAGTAACCACATACGTTTGATTCCAGCATCACAAACCCCCAGCATCACACACTCTAGATCCAGTTACTTTTTAAAAGTCCTACTTATAACCATATGAGGCTTTGGGGAGATATCTAGATGCAAGCAATATCACACTCTATTTAAATCTGTAAATTTTCTTGTTAGCAGAACAGAGTAGTATTTGATTAACTTAGAAAAGATATGTATATATCATGGGCTAGTATTTTGAAGGGCCTTAGAATTCCACCTGGCATAGTCTGTCTTATACTTCCCAAATTTCATGTCATTTTCAAATGCAAAATCCACTTAACTCTTCAAAAGATTTGCAATAATATTGCCCCATTACAAAATCAACTCAAAAGTCAAAATATCATCTAAATCATTAATGAAAGTATCCATTATGTATTGCAAACATTCTAGTAAAAAAACTCAAAAAATAAAAACAAGTTAGAAAGCAAGTTTGTTGTTAAAATGAAAAAATACATTGCAACTTTTACTCCCTGATGTCTATTTTATCTTCATTTATGAAGACCTCTGCTATTCAGAAATTTTACTTTTTCATCAAAGAAAATAGGCAAAAAAGAGAAAGCTATGTAATACATGTAGTAAATTATGGTCTCTATTACCCTAGCTAAGACTTGTGTAGTATGAAATAGGACTGTGCTCACATTGGAAAATTTGAGAGGAGTTTGTAACCAAAGATGATATACAAAGATGCAGAATGAACATTGGAGAACCTTAGGGATAGTGCAATAGTCCATCGCTAGTAAGACAGTATTATTGAGAATAAGGGGTTACTAAAGACACAGAACCTGTGAAGAGGGTTACCTTCTAAGAACTGTGAAGAATTTTTTCAGCATCTGGTGATACTGTAGGCAGTAAGTGGGTAGGAAAATTTACTAACTACATTCTTCATCAGTGGTTCCCAGAAGAGAAGGGGGCTTTTTGATGTGGCCCCCCAAAAAGCAGTCTTCCTTGGAACATAAAGCATGGAGAGAAGATGAGATACTTAGAAGACAAGTGAGAACATTGTAAATAGTACTTTGTAAGGGTTATACCTGGAGTTGTTAAAAAGTACCTCTATTTAACTTCATTCATATTATAAGGAACAAGGTAAAAGGGATATTATTTTGCCAAGATCAACTCAGGCAGGATTTTTCTGAGCTATTTTACCAAAAGAAGATAAAACATACTCTCATGATGTCAATCAACTCTTATTGCTGAATTAAGAATGTAATAACCATGTTTATAAAGAGAGTTCTGAGGAGTTTGGGGTATTTTGCTGGCGGCACTGACTAAATTGATATTTCTAATCTGTACATGGTGTAGATGAACTTTCTTACTGAGGGCCTCTGCTGTTAGGGGGTGAATATATAGCAAGAATATGCCTTTATTACCAGCAATGAACTAGAGACCTGGACTTAGAACCCATTTTGAGCCTCACTTATTGACTCACTCACTGGTTCCTGATTCCAAAGTAGTACCTTTAGTCAGAGTTTTTATAGAGAGGAAAGACAATTGGCCAATTTTTATAGAGAGGAAAGACAATCTAGCCACACTAGATTTGTTTCTGTCAGGTGGCCCTTCTTGGTTATGACATATATTCTTTTTTTTTTTTTTTTTTCATACCGAGATACGAACTCAGGACCTTACACTTGCCAGGCTTATGGTGCTGAACTTATGGTGCTGAACTACATCCTCTGCCCTGTGTCATATATTCTTTTTTTATTTTAAAGAGAATAAAACAAACAGAACGAAGAAGATCAGAACAAAACAAAGCAAGCAACATAGCACTTCACAACAAGATAACAGGACATCAACAGTGGCTACCATAATGTCTCTTGTTTTCTTCAAAATAGTTGAGATACCTTCACACACAATGATATCAAACATAACAAAATAGTATAAAAACATTCAAGAGAATGAAAGCATCACAAGACTTCAAAAATAGTAAATGAACAATGGTTACTGTAATATCTCATTTTCCTCAAAAAAGTTGTCCATACCATCACACATAATAAAATCAAATAAATCAAAATAGAAGAACAAAAACATGATAGGACTTCAAAGCAAGATGTTAGGCAATCAGCAATGTTTACTATAATGTGGTATATATTCTTATTGCCACTGCTATGCTGCATCTTTTTTTCTGCAATAAATTGTAGGTTTGCAAGCACTGGTATTTGAGGTTTCAAGTATCTTCTTTAGTAATGCAACTGGTTGGCTGTCATGATTATCACAGCAAGTGGAGCAGAAAGTATAGCATACTGTTAGGTGCCTTGCTTTGCCTTTGTTTATAGGCATCATTTGCTCTAAAGATACTTCATGTTCTGTGAAGTAGGTATAGCAATCATTGCCTTTATAAATTCTTACTCTCAAACTTTGTTTTATATTTTAGAAAGGCCTTCGTTGCTCCCCACCTCCCAGCCCACAAAAATAAAAGAGACATGCAAATCATTTCTTTCACTTACTTCATGGTTTACACTTAATGTAGCTGAGATCATCATAATATTTAAATCAGTACCTATTATCCTTTAGTGTTAAGGAAAATCACTTAAGGAGCCTGTTTTAAATGGTAATTCCATTCAGTGGAACTTAAGTGGTGATCAGGACTTTACATTTTTAACAAAGTCCCTTGATCTTACATTCAAACATCACCACACTTTAAAAATGCATTGATAAAATCATATGGGGTTAAATTTGTGATATATACCTTTATCCATGATGTTCTTCTTGAAACTGTGAGTAAATACTTCTAAGGAAGTAGAATCCAGTTATTTGTATTAACTAGGAATGATCTGGGACAAGAACTCTAGACTCAGCTATTATTATTTACATATTTATTAAGAACTTGTCACTTGTCAGGCACTGTGCTAGGCATTAAAGACAAAGTTCTGGTTGTACATTGAGAAAGAGAATCCAGGACAAAGTTTTGGTTGTACTTTGAGAAGTAGAACTCAATATTTCTCAATTATTTGAAAGTGCAGCCTAGTCAAAAAGACATAGTTCAAAGTAACTCAGCTGTACATGTTCATATACAAGTTACAGCCGATTTTTCTGTTATTGTGATGAAATACTTAGCACAAACAACCTAGTGGAGAAAGATTTATTTTATCTCATGGTTTCAGAGGTTTTAGTCCATGATCTATCAGCTCTATTGCTTTTGGCCTATGGCAAGGCAGAAATGTCCCAGCCAAAGGGCATGGCATGGAAAAACTGCTCATTTCAGAACAGCCAAGAAGCAGAGAGATGGGAAAAGCCAGAGAGAAAAAGGCTAGGGATCAGTAAAATTCCCAAAGCCATGTCTCCCTGATATATTTGCTTCACGTATGCCTCACCTACCATTTCTATTGCTTCCCAACAAATTATGATTTCATCAGTGGTTTAATCCTCTGATGAAGTTAGAGTACTCATGACCTGAAGTCCATCAGCAACAAAGCCTTCAACACAATGAGACTTTTGGGAGAAATTTTGGATCCCAACCATAACAGTGAAAATAAGAGAATTACAAATATCACAAAGTAATACTCATCCTTCTACCTGTAATACGATCTGATAATTACTCTCTGGCTCTGATTCTCTTGTATCTTAACTCATTAAAATATTTCAGGCCATGACTCACTAGATTTAAATTATAATAGTGTATAATGTTGAAACTGTAGTCTAAAAACACAGATTTGTTTAATAACTTGTGATATATATAGTAAAATATATATACTTATCTTTCTAGGCATATATTTCATGAGGGGGGAGTGGGGAAGCTAAGGGCTGTCTATTTATTAACTGAGGTTCTCAAAATTTAATGTGTGAAAGAATCAACTATAGATCTTCTTAAAATGAAGATTCTGATCCAGAAGATTTGAAGTAGGGATTCTATATTTTCTAATTTTGTTGCAGATGATCCCTGTGAAGCTGGCCCATGAGCCACTTTATTTTTGTGAGACAGAGTTTTGACTTGTAGTTCAGACTTCTTTAACTCACTACGTAGCCCATGCTGGTCTCCAAATTGCAGCACTCCTGCTTTACTGTAGTGGTTGATTGACTGTTGTCAACTTGAGACATTTAGAAAGTTAACAAAATTTAGAAAGTTAACAAAAGGGTGGCTCTTCATATGGAGGTATAAAAGTGAAGGAGCAAAGACGAATGCATTCCATTCTATGGAGAAGCTCCAGTCTTCACCTTTGGTTTGGACGTTGTCTCCTGGTTTCCAGTGTAGACTCTTCAGCTTTCCGGCATAGACTCTTCAGCCTTCCATCATAGATCTTTCTGCCTTTTGTTGCAGACCCATAAACCTGCTGATGTAGACTTGCATGAAACACTAGGGTAAACTCCAGACCTTGGATTGAATCCTTTGGCCTCCAGTGTGCAGATACCCTCTGCTTGCTTCCTCATCCGATGCTATGCCTGGCCATCATAAACCAATCTTGTCATTTTTTATATATTTGTATATCTCAGGTTATGTCTGTTTTTTTTTAGTGAAACTCTGACTAATACACTCATCCTCCCAAGTGCTGGTATTACAGGCATATGCCACCATGGCCGGCTTCATGAGTCAATTTTTGAGTAGCAATTCTCTAAAAGAAATCACTGATGTGTTAAATTGGTAAGGGGTGACCTGGCAAGAGTTTCCTAGCATAGAATTTCCTCTAATGATATGGAATGAGTTAGACAAGACATTGACAGATGAGAACAACATTGTGTGTCACTCAAATTTTGCTCCAACCTCCCACATCTGAATCTGATAGAGAGATGACTGTAGGCAAAAACACTATCAAAGCCCAAAAAACACAGTCAGGATTCTTTTACTCAAAAAAAGTTCTGCCATTCATTCAAAAGTATCACTGACATATTACTCATTTGATTAAATGTAACTCTAGAGGGAGGAAAAGAATGTTATCCACACTTTTATAGTTGTCACAAAGTAGGGTAAAATGAAGTTGGTTCACTGGGGACTCCAAAGATATCAGTAGGACTTTGTCACCATGAAGAATCTAACTTATTTTCAGGATTAGGAGACTTAAGAGAGTGCAAAATTCATGAAAAAGGACAGTGTCCAGAAGAGGGGAAAGATGCAACCCACCCTTCAGCATGCTGGACTTATTCTTAGGTGCAGGTGAGAAGTACCACTGTCGTTCTCCAAGTATCTGATAGGGTTTTGGTTCTACTAGTATAGCATAGAAGGTAGACATAAGCTCAGTATAACAGATATACTTTGTACCTCATCGTATCCACTCAGCAGTTCTAGAAAACAAGAGTAATCCCCATTTGATAGGTGACAAGACTTTCTGTTAGAGTAATGGACTGTAATAATCCTGAATTGATTCCTCCAGATATGAGCTCCGATGTAGTATGAATTTTACCTACAATTTTAAATTCTGACAATTAGACTTTTTAAGAGTTTACACTGCCTCTATAAGGCCACCAAAAATTCTTTACATTGATATTTGTGTACCATTTTCTGAGTTTAAAATATTTTATGTTTTTGTGAGAAAAGTGCTTTGTGTTTTTTAAGAAAAAATAAACAGACAAGTTTAAATAAAAACCAATGAAATCACTCTTAATATCACTACTGAAAAAACCACTTCCAACCCTTTAGTGATAATAATGTTTTGTCTTCCATGTGTATATCTATTTTTTTATAAAAATATATTATAAAATGATATTATAAGAAACTTTGTTTTTTCAAGAATCATTGTATACGGGGGGGAATTCCAACTAAAATGTAGAGTGAATGCTGTCGCTGGTTCAAAATGGTTGCTGGTAAAAGGAGGAATGGCTAAGCAAAGTATTACTGAAACATTAAAGCACTGTGCCTGGAAAATGCCCGTGGGAGCACCGCATATAGGGGATGTCTTCAATGTCTCTTTATAGGGCTCTATAGTCATCTCTGAATTCCAGAAGGCCCTTTGGGTAGAAGGGGGTCTGTAAATTTTTTGTATCCTAGTCATATTGGCATTTTTCTTATCTAATCCTCATTGCTGAAATTCATATCATGCATGGCCTTCTTCATATTCCTTAAAGTACTGAGCCAGTCATTTGTTGGTCTTTCTTTTCTAGGTACAAATATTCTTCTTTTAATGACTAAGTGCCATACTTGAGCCTGTTATTATGAATTGGCTGCTGAATGAGGAACTGTATGTAGTATGAACATTAAAATATTAAGAACAAAGAAATGATCAAAGGAAAGTCAAACTTAATGACTTTGGTTTCCTTTGCATAACTTATATGAAGTACTATAATGTATAATGGAATATAATGCTACACAATTGTACTAAATAGTACAATCAGCAAAAATTACAGTACCATATGAAAAAGGTATACTGTACAAAAACTACATCAAAGGTCTATCAACAAGATATGTACCACTGTACAAAAAAATGACATCTGAGCTAATGTTTTAGCCATCAAATGTTTCAAAGATCCTCATCAGTGTCAATCAGTGTCTTTATAGGAATTATGACCAGATGTACAAGGACGTGGTAAGAAAAATGACGAAGTGCAAATGGAAGAACAAGTAATAGGGGTCCTGGGTGTATCCTTTGAGAAGAATCTCATTAGTGAGATTTATCTTTTCATTTTCTTTTTTGCTTCATAATGTTCATGATGCCATCATAAAAGCACTCAAATGCCATTCCACTTTTGTTAACTGTGCCACATTTATAACCATAGCCTCTAGTTCTAACATAGCTGCACTTACTTTTGAGAACACACAATAGACAGTGTACTGTAGACAAAATGCTAAGAAATCTGTGATGTTTCAGCCATAGAATTGAGTACAAATAGAAGAAGCCACCAGAAGACTGCATCACCCCTCATATTCCCATGTTGTACGTCTCAATGAGGGCCATCATTCTGAGTGGCAGGTTGTAAGTCTGAGCACTGTGTGGTAAGTCAGAATAGCACACCTTCATCATAAGTCTGAGCAGCCATTAAATAGGTAGGCTGTTAAACAAAGAGTATCTGTACATCATCCTCAGCAGAGTGCTTTCCTGCAGCCCTTGTTGGGATCTGGCTTTCTCTGACTCTTTGATTTTCCACTCTCTTTTGCCTTTGTGTCAGTCTTGAACTTTACCACTTTATTTGATTTCCCCTTATTATTTTCCTTCCCCTGGGCTTCTAGCTTTCCTTCGTTTGCTCCTTTCTCACTCTCTGGCTGTTCTTCATCCTTTAGCATTTCTTTATCTTCTATTATGCTCTCATTTTCTGGCATCTTCACTTTTGGAGTACAAGCTTCTGGCTTTCTCTCATCCTATTGCTTTTGTTTCTCTCTCACCTTTCCTTGGCTTGAAGGCACTCTATCATTTTCACTGCACAGTTTTTCTATGTTGAAATTTTCCCTCTGGTCTTATCATGGGGGTAAGAGTGGAGGGAAGGGGAGACATAGGAGACTGAGGGCACACAAGGGTGGAACCTAGGTCCAAATAGGACTTGCATCTCCTTTGTGAGGGTTCTCCTAAGCTCATCTGATCTCCCAGGATGGTGTCTGCCCAGCACTCACACCACATTCATCCTATACACTGAAAGCTGACAATTCCCTGGCAGACTCTGTTTCTTTCTCTGATCCCTTGGTCCCTTGGCACAGCAAGGTATGTGCACTATATGTGGTGGGAGCAGACATTCTGAGCCCCACATTATGTCCAGGTCTAGGGTGGCAGCATGGTACCCTCTACATTATCAACCCTCTGAGTCCTCGTGCATGCTTCCACCCTTCTACTGACCTGCTAGGAACCTGGAAACATTGCTTCTTTTTTTCCAGGCCTTAAAGGGCACTGGCACAACAGACGTGCACACTTCCAAACACACAGGACATGGGCAAGGGTTGTACAATCAAGTGAGCTCACAGAGACTCAGGTCCCTTTCCCGAATCTGGGTCCTTCTCACTTTTCTGTTGACCACCCCATCCTCCCACACCCCAGATGCCATTTCTTTTCGGCATTTAGCCCGCAGACCAGTATGTTTTCCAAACTAGGTTTAGAGCCAGAAGACAATCTGGCCCCCTTCTTCCCCCTTTCTGCCCAGGTCAATTTGTCTCCATAGATGCAAAATGTAAGTGAAAGGAGGTTTTATTTCCACAAGGAATTATGTCCATCTTTGTACTGCCTCTGAGTATCCTCCCATCATTCTGAAATGAATAGTGGGGTGAGGGGAGATTTAGAGACAGATGGTCACTGGAGGGTGCCCTCCTTCCCTTTTTCTTTCCTCTCTCCCTGACCTTCTTCCCTCTGCTGCTAAAGGACATTGCTGCCATGGACTCCCACCTTTGCTAGGAGTCCACTGGCAGCATTCACCCCCTTACTGATTTGCAGGGTCTGGAGATATGCCTATCCATTCTCAGGTTCCCAGAAGCTGGCTTTCTGCTCGCTGCTGCTCATCAGTTCTGGGAACTGATTATAGGATCCAACTACAAGGTCACAGGTTTAGCAGGCAGTAACACAGCTCAGGTTAGTCCCCAGACAGTCATGTGAGTGCAGCATCATCCAAATTTGCACTACTTCCTCCCGGGGGGACCAAGAAGTTGTGAAAGGTGGGCAGTATCACAGAACAGAAAAGGTAAAGCTTCTTGACTTAAGGTGCTTTACGTTAAGTCATCTCACAGCATCTTCCCACCCCCTCTCTCTCTTATGCCCATTTTCACCAATTGTGGCCACCATTCTGAGATGGCATTCTACTTTGCCAAGTGTGATCAGCTTTCGAACCCTATAGCCATTTTCAAAGCCAGCTCTGCCTGACTTGGTGGTGGTGCCTGCCAGAAAGTTAAGTAGCCACCCTGAATGGAATTGTTCCCAGTGTTTCTGTCTTCTCTTAGGTTCACATTATTTTCTCACCCTGGGTGACTTGATTTGCGCTCATTAACCAAAAATGACTCCCCAGTCTATAGCTCTATGCTATTGCCTCCCACTGTCTCAGTTCTTCCCTGTAAACTATCTGTGTTGCTTCACTACCTGAATGACACTTAGGGACATTTTATGCAATCAACACTTTTGTGGACACAAGTCTATGTATCTCAAAATGATTTCACCAACTTCCTTCTTGTCACCTCTTTTGGCTTCTCACCTCCCTTCAAATACCCTCAAACTTGTGGCCTCTCACTGAAAGAGAATGTTGGATAGCTAACATAGAAAGTATTACAGTATTTTAATATGGACTTTGGTCGCAACTTCATTGTAACTCTTCATTCAGCGATCACCTATGATTGACTTCTTGCCCCATGATTTTCCTCATTCACTTCCTCTTCCTTCCTTCCTTCCCTCCCTCCCTCCTTCTTTTCTCTTTCTTTATTCTTTCTTTCTTTCTTTCTTTCTTTCTTTCTAAATTTTTGTTCACATTTGTAAAATCACCATCTGATTCAAAGAACTAAAAAACTTCCAGCATTATAATTGCTACAGTGCAGTGCTATAGTTTGTGGATTTGACAAGATTTAAAAAACAAGTCTTTTTATCCCTTTGAATTTAACCTATTTGGAATTCATTGAATTCTTTAATACATTAATTAAGGTCTTATATCAAGTTTGATTAGTTTTCAGCCATTAGTTATTTTTTTCTCTCTTGCTTGAAGACGTATAAGTTTCTTGAATTCTATTCTTTCCTCCTTTTCTTTGTTTCTTACTCCTTAACCTTAATACTCTCAACTAACACCTATCTTCAAATTCATTCTTATTTTAACTTCTGTTTTACCTCTTCAGTAAGCTTTCCATTTCAGTTTAATTTCATTGAATTCAATAGTTTTTAGTCTCAAAATCTATTTATTTTATGATTTCTATTTCTAACTCTGTCTCTGCTGATACTCATATATATGTGGTCAGACATTGTTTTCTTTTCTATCCTATTTCTTTGGTTTTCTTTATCATTTTATGAGTATTTGTGATACTTCATGAAAAGGCTTTGTCTGGTTGGTAAAATATGTGGATTTCTTAGGGATAGCTTCTAATAATTATTTTTCTAATAATAATTTTTTCCTGTGATCAGTCTATGATTTGTTAATTCTTTGTACATCTCAAAACTTTGTTGGAATTTGTATATTTTTGGAATATGTTCACTCTGACAACCAATTCCTCCTTTTCCCTGTATTTTGTCATTGCTCTTTATTGTAGGTTACTGTTTTTTAGTATTATTTAAAATATTTCTATAAATTGTATTCATGTGTAACTACTCAAGTATGTGTTTTATTAGATTATTATTCAGCGTTAGTCATTTTAAATGCCTAAATCCAGCAAAAGAATAAAACACAAAAATCATTTCTCAGTTTTTGCAGATAATCTTTGAGTTGCAACATTTTTAATGTTCTACTTTCTACTTGTGTTGAGCCTGAACGTCAATCCAGAGTTGAAAATTATATATTCCCTGGTCTTTTCTGAATGTATGCCACTCTTGACATACATATCCTTGATTCTTCAATATATGAGTATTTAATCATTAAATAATGCCCTTTTATCATCATTAGACACATTTTTTTGCAGTACTGTGGATCAAGCATGTAGATGTTAACAGTGAGCTACACCGCAGCCCAAATGTGAATAAGCATTTTTAAAAGTGTTTGTTCCCTATAGAATGCCAGGGTTCTTAGCCTGTTTACAGGAACCTGAGTATTACTCTAGCTCTAGACTGCTATTGTTAACACCTGATACTTTAAATACCTTTGCCAAAAAGCCACCAAAGGTCAATTCACCATTATCATAAGAGTAGTCCTTATTCAGTGGAATAAAGGAAAATCTTAGTGCTGGTCCTTGAGAAACTTTTGGGCTGGTCACAACCCACAACTACAAGTTTAAGAGAACAAATCCAAATCCCAAAACTCTAGTATTAGCATTCCAAACACAAGAACATTGTCTAGCAATCAATAGATTACTGACAATCTAGGGAACAGTAGGAAGGAAATTGAAAATTTCTCACCACAAAAAAGCAGCTTCTGGTTGATAATTTTTGGAATAAATTCTTGAGTTCTAAGAAAGTTGATTGTGACAGAAATTTCTACCTCAGTTTGCACATTATGGAGCCCTGGAATTGCATACTGTGATATTTTCAGTGATGACATTTGTCTTTCTGTCTCTTTTAAAGTCAGTTTTTTTAGCCACAACTTTCTTGGAATTTTCCCATTTATTTTGTCTTATTTGATGTCATGCAGTTGTTCATAGTATTACTTTATAATCTGATTTACATCAGTAGGGTTGGGACTGATGCCCCCTCTTTTATTACAGATTTTAACAACTTTAATAATTCTGTTTTCTTTCTTGGTAAGTCTGGGTAAATTCTGGTCAGTTTTTAAAAATACATATTTTTTCAATTACTCAAATTTGAATTTCATTAATATTTTATTCTCTCATTTATTACCATTACAGTTTTATCTCCTTCTTCTTCCTGATTTCTTTGATTTAACTTGATCATCTTTTTATAGATTTTTAAGGTGAAAGTTTAGCTTTTTGACATGAGATTTACATTTCTTTAGTGCAAGCATTTACAGATACACATTTTCATCTAGGCACTGCTAAACTGTATCTCATAAGTTTTGACAAATTCTGTTTTGATTTTCAAAGTATATTGTAATCATAGTTTTATTTTTTTCTTGTTTTATTTTCTGGCTTGCCAATAGATCCCTTCTTATTTTGCCTGCACCTAGCTTTTCTTCTTGTAAGCACAGTCCTAATGGCTATACTTTCATTAATTTTTAGATGACAACTAAAAACTGTATATATTTATGATGTGCAACACAATACTTTTGGGTTATTTAACATATGTATTCACTAATGGGTTTTACCCCTATGAAACTCTGTCAGGCCCAGTGTGCTTATGCCCAACGTGGGGCTAAACTCTAAAACCACAGTGTGTCCCTCCAATATTGATTTTTGAGTTCTTCTTTCAAGCCCTATTTACATTTCCTACTATTTTCACAGGAGGCAGCTGTTAATATGTCATTTTGCCCACCCCTTCAAACTCCACTCCCTGTCACACCTAATAAAAGGCACATGGTTTCTTTTTTTAAAAATTTTATTTAAAGAGAAAAAAAAAAACAAAACAGAAAAAGGGTATAAGTAATACAGAATTTCAAAAAAAAATAAAGAGTAAGAAATCCCTAGATAATAGATTACATATCATCATCTCAGAAATAGTTGTTCAAGTTACAAAATTTAAGCATGCAAAGTGGACATTCAAACAGTGAGGCTGCAAACAGTTCTGTTCAGTGATCAAAAAAACTTAGTTAAATGGTTATCTATCTTACACACTTAAATATACATGCAGTTATATCCTGTAGAGCACTTTCTTTTCCTCTCTTTTTTACAATAACAATTGCACATTTTGGGTTTTATTACTCCCACAGTTCTTATTACTTTTTTGAAGAGAATAAAACTAAATGCTACCAAACAAAACAGAGTAGGTCAAAACAAAAGGATGATGTAAAAACAGAATACCAGGTGATCAACAGTGGTTACCATAATGCCTCTTGTTATCTTAAAAAGAATTGCCTATATCATCAGTTATAATAAAATTGAACAAAATGGTAAAGAACAAAACCAATAAAACTGAAACACTGGAGACACTATAGGACTTAAAAAGAAGATAATAGTCAAACCAGAATGGGCATCATAGGAAATCTTATTGTCTTCAAAGTAGTTGTCTATATGCTCAAACTTGATACTATCAAACAAAACAGAATAGAGTAAAATCAGTCAAAACAAGATGGTGGGAGCAATGCAGGGTTTCAAATCAAGTTAATAGGAAATCATAGTGGGTTACTATAATATATCCTGCTATTTTTAATTTATATTTGTTTTAAATAAATAAAAAAGGAGATTGAGATGAAAAAGGACATAACAACACAACAACACAGGTCAGAACAGAACAATTTAAGCAACATGGTGCTTCACCACAAGATAACCCGACATAACAGTAGTTACCATAGTGTCTCTTTCCTAAAAATATTTGAGTATAACTTCGTATATTATAGAGTCAAGCATATCAAGGCAGGGTGAAACCATTCAAAAGAATGAAAGTATACAAGGTATTTAGAACCAAGTAACATAAAATGAACAATGGTTTCTGTATTATCTCCTTGTGTATAAAAAGTTTTGTTTGTACTACCACATATAATAAAATCCAATAAGATACAACATAATAAAAACAATGGTGACAGAAGAACAAAAGCTTGATGGGACTTCAAAGCAAGATGATATTAAATCAGTGCTAGCTATTATGATGTCTTTTTTTTTTCTTCAAAATAGCTGTTCATATCAGCACAGACAATAAAATCAAACAACCCAGAATAAAAACATTCCAAATAATGAATGAAAACATTATAAGTCTTCAAAGCAATATAATGGGGAATCAGGATTACCACACACTTTTGTGGATTCTTATCATTTCTTACACTAGGGCAAATATTTGCTATTTATACATGTGAGTTTGATTTATTTCACATAAGAGTATGGTCTCAAGCTTCACCCATTTATTTATAAATATCTCAATGTGATCATTCTTTATAGCTGAGTAGTACTCCATTGTATAAAAATACCACAGATTTTTTATTCATTCCTCAGTTGATGGACACTTAGGTTGTTTCCAAGATCTGGCTATTACAAATTGTGTTGCTATAATCATGGGTGCACATATATCAATGTGGTATGATGCTTTCAGTTCTTCTGGGAATATGCCTAGAAGTGTAATAGCTGGAACAAATGGGACTTCCAATCTCAGTTTTTGGTTTTATTGATATGGTGGTTTGCATTTATTGATTTATGTATGTTGAACTACCCCTGCAGGCCTGGGAAGAATACCACTTGGTCATGGTGTATAATCTTCTTGATGATTTGCTGCATCCTATTTGCCAATATTTTACTGAGGATTTTTGCATCGATGTTCATTAGGGAGATTGGTCTGTAGTTGTTTTTTAGTTGGGTCTTTCTCAGGTTTTGGTACTAGAGTAATATTTGCTTCCAGTAATGACTTAGAAAGGATTGCTTCCCTTTCAATTTCATTGAAGAGTATGAGGAGTATTGGCATTAAGTCTTCTTTGTACTTCTTGTAGAATTCTGCAGTGAATCCGTCTGGGCCTGGGCTGTTCTTTGTAGGTAAGGACTTAATTACATTTTCAATTTAATTAGTAAAAATTGGGTTATTCAGCAGTTTTATATCCTCTTGACCAACTTTGGTACTTCATATGCTTCTAGGAATCTGTCTATTTCTTCTGTGTTATCAAACCTGTGAGATTAGAGGTTTTCCAAATAGGTGTTGATGATCTTCTATATTTTTACAGAGTCTGTAGTGATTTCACCTTTTTCATTCCTTATTGCAAGAATTTGAGCTTTTTCTTCCCTTTTTTAAATAAGGTTGGCTATGGGCTTATCGATTTTATTTATTCTTTCAAAGAACCAACTATTTGATTCATTGATTCTTTGCATTGTTTTCTTAGTCTCTATTGCATTAATCTCTGCTCTGATTTTCATAATTTCCTCTTTTATTTTGACTTTGGGCTTGACTTGCTCTTCTTTTTCTAGATGTTTGAGGTGTAACATCAGGTTATTTATTTGTATTGGTTCTGTTTTCCTGATGTGGGAACTCAGTGCAATAAATTTTCCTCTGAGGACAGCTTTCATTGCATTCCACAGATTCTGGTAAGTTGTATTTGTATTTCTGTTTGCTTGTAGGTATTCTTTAATTTCTTCTTTAATTTCCCCTGTGACCCACTGATTACTCAAGAATGTGTTATTCAGTTTCCATGTATTTGTGGGATTTTTGCAGGATCCTTTATCATTAATTTCTAATTTCCTGGGGCTATGACCCCATAACATGCAAGGGATAATTTCAACTCTTTTGCATTTATTTAAATATGTTCTGTGAGCTAATATATGGTCTATTTTAGAGAATGACCCATGTAATGCTGAGAAGAATGTGTATTCTGATATTTTTGGATGGAACACTCTGTATATGTATATCAAGTCCATTTGTTCACAGGTGTGATTCAGGTCTGTTTTTTCTTTGCTGATTTTCTGTCTGGTTGATCTGTCCCTTGGTGCCAATGGGTGTTAAGGTTTGCTGTTATAATAGTGTTACTGCTAATTTGGTTTTTCATTTCTGTTAATACTTGTTTTATATAACTGGGTGCTCTGGAATTTGGTACATATATGCTTAAGATTGTTATCTCAGGGCTGGGGATTTAGCTCAGTGGCATAAGCGCCTGACTTGCGAGCAGGCAGTCATGAGTTCGATCCCCAGTAATGATAAAAAAGAAAAAGACCAAAAAAAAAAGATTGTTATCTCTTCCTCTTGAAGTTTTCCACTAATCAGTATGTAATGACCTTCTTTATTTCTTCTCATCATTATTGGTTTGAAGTTCACATTGTCTGCAAACAGAATGGCTACCCCCACTTTTTTGGGAGTTCCCATTGCATGAAGTATTGTTTTCCATCCTTTGACTTTCAGTCTGTGAGTATCCTTTTGGGTTAGATGGGTTTCTTGTAGACAGCAAATGCTTGGATTTTGTTTCTTGATCCTTTCTGCCAGTCTGTTTCTTTTAATTGGTGCATTGAGACCATTTACATTAATGGTTATAACTGTTATATGTTGGTTTATTGTTGACATGTTATCTTTCTGCTGTTACATCTTTAGATTTCTGTTCTGTTTAATTGTCTGCTTTGTTTAGTGGTTTTTTCCTAAATGTATCTATGTTGTCTTTCAGTATTCTTACAGGGTTGGCTTGCTGATCATGAAGTTTTTCAGCTCTTCTTTGTCATGCAAGTATCTTATTTCTCCATCGATTCTGAAGGACAGTTTTTCAGGGTACATCAGTCTAGGTTGGAAATCATTTTTCTTTAGGATCTGAAATACTTCACTCCATACTCTTCTTGACTTTATTGTTTGTGCTGAGAAGTCTTCTGTGATTTTCTTTATAGGTGATCTGTCTTTTCTCTCTGACAGCTTTTAATATTCTATTCTTTTGTTGGATTTCTGGGATGGTGATTATTATATGTCTGGGTGTAGTTTTATTTTGATTATGGTTATTTGAAGTTCTATCTGTTCACTGATCCTGATACCAGTTTCCAATCTCATGTTTGGGAAAATTTCAGCTCTTACTTCTCTAAGTATCTTCTTGACATCCTTTATGTTGTTCCCTTCTTTTTAATTTATCCCTATCAATCTTATGTTGTTTTTCTTTGCATCATCTTGCAGCTGTTGAATTGTTATTTCCTGATTTGTTGTTATTTTTAAAAGATCTTTCCTTTCCTATTCACTAGCTGCAATCTTGTCTTCGAGGTCTGAAATTATATCTTCACTTTCATTGAGGCAGTTTTTACAACTTTCAATGGAACTTTTGATTTCCTGTATATCTCTTTGCATCTGCTTTATGTATTCTGTTTGTTTCTCATATTGTTCATCAAGGGATTCTATTTTTTTGGTTCCTCTAATTTATTAACTGTGTCTTCTTTAGATATGTTCATCACCTCTTTCATTTCTTTTATCATTTCTTATTTTACCTGGGAGATTATTTCTTTTTTTTTTTTTTTTTTTTTTGTCTTTTTCATTTTTATCGGTACCGGGGATCGAACTCACGACCACCTGCTTGCAAGGCAGGTGCTTATGCCGCTGAGCTAAACCCCCAGCCCCTATGGGAGATTATTTCTAGCTTGAATTTCTTTAAAGCTTTCCAAAGTTGCTTCTTTATTTCAGTTGCTATTATTTCAGGTATTTCAGGTGTATGGCATATATTTTCTTCTATGTACATGGTTCCTAGGCTTTCTTGGGATGGGCTGGAGGTTTGAGATTGCATTTTGGTCTTTTGTCATTTTCCTATATTTCTGTGTTTCAAGTGTTATTCTAAGGCTTACCCTGGGCCTGTTGGAAATCCTCTTCTATGCTCTCAGCTCCTGGGACTCTGGCTGCCCAGTTCCCTGGATTGAGTGAGGATCACTGGGGGTTGGGCAGGCTGGCTCAAGACCTGCGGAGCTGGTCCAGTGCAACAGGAAGCTGCCAAGTACCCTGTCCTGGGCCAAGCAAGGATCCCAAACTAGCTGGGCTTGGGGGATGGTGCGGGACATTCACCCCAGGCTGCCCAGCCTCTGGAACCGATGGCGCCAGCAGGCCCAGAACTCCAGAGTCCCAGGCACATGGTGTCTTCATCTGCCTCACAAGGGTTCTTGCATATTTCTGCAGCCCTCCCTTGCCTGCAACAAAGGCCTTTTTCCTTTTTGTGCCTTTGTTTCTCTACCATGCCAAAAAACCTAAAACTCACCACTATTTTGATGAGAACACTTAAAATCTACTGTGAACAATTTTCAAAAATATAATACTTCATTATGAGTATATATTATTAATTGTCATCACTATGGTGGTCAATCAATCTCTTTGGTGTCTAACTGAAATTTTGTGCTTTTTTTTTTACTGATATCTTAAATCCTCTGACCCCAGCTTCCAGTAATCATCAAGTTTACTCTATGTTTCTGGGACTTTTACTTTTTAAAATGCTACACATATAAGAGCATGTAGCATTTGTCTTTATGTGCCTGGTTTATTTTATTGTACAAATGAAAATATCTTCTATGGTGTGAGAGGACTGGGGATTCAACTAAAGATTTTTGGACTGTGCTATGTCTCTAGCCTTTTATTATAGTTTGAAACATGGTCTCTTAAAGTCATTACATTACCTTGACTGTGCTTGAATTTTCTATCCCACAGAATGCTGAGATTTCGGGTGCATTCCACTCCCTCCAGCTTGTATTTCCTTATTTTTATGGCTAAATTGCATTCTGTGTATATTCACACATTTTCCTTTATCCATTCATTCACTGGTAGTCAACCAAGTTGTATCTGTATCTTGCCTATTGTGAATAACTGTAAATAGTGCTGCAACAAACATAGGAGTACAGATGTCTCTTTCACATACTGATTCCATGTCCTTTGAATATATATCCAGTAATGGGAGGCTTGGATCATGTGCTAGCATTATTTTTAATTTTTCTATGAATCTACATGTTGTTTTCCATAATGACTGTCCTAATATTCATTTATACAAAAATGAACAATGGTGCTTTTTCTTCACCTATTCACTGGTGCTTTTTATGTTTCATCTTTAATAGTGTTTTTTAAAACTTTGAAATAATATCTGGTTTTTTTTTCATTTCCTTGATGATTAGTGATACTGAAATTTTTTTTTCATACAAAAGTTCGCCATTTTATGTCATTTTTGGGAAAAGTTTATTCAGGTACTTTTATCATTACAATTTATACACACACACACACACACACACACACACATATACACACACACACACACACACACACACACAAGATAGATAATCACACTACTAATATCTACAAGTTCATCTAAAAGAACAGTTTGTGCTTTCTCTGATTTTTTGATAATTTTTCTTGCCTAAATTTTGTAACCTGAACAACTATTTCTAAAATAATAATATGCACTGTATTAACTAGTGTTAATTTCATACAATTTTTTAAAAAATTCTTTATCATTTATAGCTTTCTTTTTTTTTAAAATAAAAAAAATTCTCACATAAAAATTTTTATTTTGCCATTGAATGTTTGTGTTCCCTATAGATTTTAGACGTTAATCCCATATTACATGCATGGTTTGTAAATAAGTTCTTCCATTTCACAGGTTGTCTTTTCATTTTGTTGATTTTTTCCTTTATAGAAACATATCACTTTGATGCAATCTAATTTCTAATTTTATTATTCTGCATGTGGTAATTCAGTTTTTTAAAGAAATCTTTATTGAGAAGACTATGCTTTATGCCCAATGTAATTTTGAAAGCTTTGTCAAAATCAAATCAACCATGAAGTGTGTGTTAAATTTTTGTTACCTTTATTCTGGTTCACTACTCTATGTGTCCTTTTTCTTGCCAGAACCATATTGTTCTGATTATTTTAACCTTGCTATAGCTTTTCAAATCAGGTAGCATGAAGACTGTGGTTTAGTTCATCCTACTCAAGATTGCTTTGACTATTTGGGCTTCTTTGTATTTCCATATGAATTTTACGATTAGTATTTCTATTACTTTGAATAGTATCATTGGTATTTTGACAGGAATTCCAATGAATCTGCAGATCATTTCATGTAGCATAAATGTATTACTGTTATTAACTTTTCTAAATCAAGACTTTCAACTGTTTTTTTGTCTTCATCAGTTTTTTCATTAGAAATTTCACGTTGGCCAAACTTATTCCAAGGTATTTTTTGTGGGTTTTGTTTTTTTTTTTTTTTTTTTTTTTGGTAGCGACAGTGAATGACACTATTTTCTTGATTTCTTTTTCATACAGTTTACAGTTGTGCACACAAATATTACTGGAGACCAGGTATGGTGGTACACATCTGTAATCTCAGCACCTGTGAGGCTGAAACAGAAGGATCACTGCCAGCTTGAGGCCAGCTTGAACTACATGGTGAGACTCTGTCTAAAAAATTCCAAAATGAATGATAAACAGTGAAGATCTCTGACTGTCTTGCTTTGAAATCTGTGTCTCTTCCATTGGTATCTTATGATCTGTTTTGTTATGTTTAATTTTACCGTCTTTAAAAATAAAAATGAAGTTAAAAAAAACAGAAAAGAAATATTACTGAAGTCAGAGTAAAATGATGGCAACATAAGAGCCTTTAGTACTTGTCTCCTTGCAGAAACACTAATGAGAATAGTTATTCATGTACAAAAGCTCAGTGAAAGTAGTAAGAAGTTATAGTACTTGGTTTTATTATAATAATAATAAAAAACTTTGAAGAAGTTAAGAAAAACTGAGTTGCATGTACTAGCCTTCTCCAAACAATATTCATTGCAACATGAAGAAAAAAACCTCTTTTGGAGGAGGGAAATAGAATGAATTCTAGACTCTAATCTTAGAATTTAGTACAAGTCCTGTCACAGTGAAAGCCAATACTGGACAGAGCCTCATGGCTCCTGCCCTCAGGGCAGTGTTCACAGATGGGCCCTAACTTGATAGCTAAAGGATTTTCTCTACCACCCCTTTCTCAACCTTGGGAATGTAGTCAAGAAAAAAATGCATCTATTAAGGGCTTAGCCAGGGGATTATGTGCAGGACTTTGCTTTGGATCTTAATGCTGGGTTGGTGAAGCAAAACACTATGCAGATGATAAAAGTCCTTGTCTCTGGGTCTGTGCCTATAGAGTCTTAGGAACTACCTCAGTGCTGGACAGACAGACCTGTTGCTTCAATGTGATGAAGTCATATTCTGGCAAACAACATCACTGGCTGACCACAGCAGTCTCAAATCATGTAAATGATATCAACACAGACTTCTGTTCTTTTCCCTTTGCTATACTTGTCTCCTTTGGCTACAGGCTCTGAATATGAATCAGTGTTGCAACACTGGTGCCTTAGTAATTCCTACTGCAATGCTCCTCCAACGCTAGGCAGCGTGACATGGACAGAGACTGTGTCAACTTGAGAAGTTTAGAAGTTTAACTGAGAGACTCAGTAGGGAGTCAGGACCCTTACTTGTAAATATCCTCATCCTGTACAAGAGGAGGGCACAGAGAATTTGTAAATGCTACATCCTCCCTGGAGGGATGGTGGCCTGTGTACAATATAAAGGAGGAGAGGCTTGTTACTCTGGCTGCTGCCTTGAACTGTTGCCTCAGTGCCATGCTACCCTGCTTTGGAGCCAGCTAATTAGGGACTGAAACTTCCACAGTGAACTAATATTTATTACTCCTTTCTAAATCTCTCCTTTCTTCATTTTGGGTGTTAGGTATTTTGTTCCAGCAAGTAGAGATAAGTAACCAAGAGAGATACCAAAGAAATAAAAAAGCAGAAAAAATTCATCAGTGTGTCTCAATTCACCTGGAATAATTATCAGCTTGCTGGTACAAAAAAAAAGGTTAACAGCAAGAAACTTACAGACTAAGTGGAAGTGGAAGTAGGATGAGACTATCAATGTAAAGGAATAAAATTGAGCAGAACAAAGCTTATTTTAGAAATTAAAGGATCAGCACATTCCCAGGCAAACAAAAGTTGAGAGAATTCATTATTGATAGACCTATCCTGTGAAACATAGTAAGGGGAATTTCTCAAACAAGAAAAGTTATTAGTAAGAAGTAAACTTCAAAAGCTATAAAACTCATTGGTAAGACTAATTATACTGACAAATTAAAAATGCTCTGTTACTGTAAACATGATTTGCAAATCACTTATAAATAATAAAAATAAAAATATAATGATTTAAATACTAATAACTATTAACATGCTGTAGGTAATCAACAAAAATATGTAATGTGGAGATCAAAAATTCAAAATATTGGGCAGGAATGGAGTGCAAATGTGGAAACTATCAGCATTTTCCTTTGTTATCTGTATTTTCAAGATCAGTGCTAATTTGCTGTCTCTTCAAAATGTATTTTATAATCAAAAGATGTTTTTGTAAACTTTATTTTGCCCAGACACTAAAAACTAATAGTGAAAGTATCAAAACACACTAGTAGAGAAACAATTTAACCATAAAGTAAACTTATAAAAGAGGGAGAAAGAAAGAATGGAACAGCAAATAAAACCCCAGAAAAAGATAACAAAGTGTCAGTAGTAATGTTATAGGAAGCTAAGTTATGTAGAAATATAAGCAATGAGATAAGGATAGGATCTCAAAGGAGTTAGTGCAGAAGACCAAACACATTGAGTCTGTGGGGGAGACTAACACCTCAGGCTATGGGCCAGACCTAAAGACAAAAGATAAAACAAATGCACCCACATATTTCCTAAGCATAAACATCAAGGATTGATATTCTAAACAGGTACCAATCACCTGAGGAAACCAGAAGGACCTACTAACCCAACCCCCTACAAAAATAACCCTATTCTGTTCTCATAACCACTTGCTACCTGACTCACTTTCCCATTTAATCAAACTTACTTGAGCAATTATACAATTGTTGTGTCCCACATTATGACCACCTTGTGATTTTCCATTTCCCCGCATTTTGGACCTGCCTTATGTCAAGGATTTGCTCTATAAAAATCCCTAGTGTCCTAGGCAACCCACTCAGGATTCCTTTTGCATTGCTCAGACAGAAGCTTTCTTTCTCTCAATAAATATATTCTGTCTTTAACGTCTATTGCTCCTAAAATTTATTCTTCAATTTAGACAACATAAACTCATATTGCACATCTAGCAAGATGAGTTTTTTCCCTTATGTTAGTAAGATCTTAACTATCAATAGATACTGTAAATGGAAATAGATTAACTTCCGAAATTAAAGATACATTGTAACAAGGCCAAGCTACATTTTGCTTATAGAATTAATTATTATAATTAATAATTATAAATTATTAATATTAATAAATTATTCAAATCACAGGATATCCATTAATAGGAAATGAAACAATGAGAAAACATCTTCCATGCAAATAGAATCTAAAAGAAATCATAAATACTCATACTTTATCAGATACAATAGAGTTTCAATCAAAAGCTGTAAGTAGAGACAAAGAAAATCATTATATAATGATCACAGGGGCTAACTCAGCAAGAAGAAATAATGATTTGTGCCGGGACCAGTGAGGGGGACCATGGCACAGAATCCAGTCCCAGTCTGGAGGAAATCTCGTCCTCACTTGGAACAATACTTGAAGCTCGAAAATATAGGAAAATGACAAAACGAAAGACCAAAATGCAATCTCAAAACTCCAGCCCATCCCAAGAAAGCTTAGGAGCCATATGCATAGAAGAAAACACATGCCACATACCTGAAATACCTGAAGTAATAGTAACTCAAATAAAGAAGCAACTCTGGGAAGCCTTAAAGGAATGCAAACTAGAAATAATCTCTCAGGTAAAAGAAGAAATGATAAAAGAAATGAAGGAGATGCTGAACATATTTAAAGAAGACACAGTTAAAAAAATGGAGGAACTAAGCAAAAAGATAGAATCCCTGGATGAACAATATAAGAAACAAACAAAATATATAAAGCAGATGCAAAGAGATATTCAGGAAATCAAAACCTCCATTGAAAGTTGTAAAATGTGAAGAGAGAATTTCAGACCTTGAAGACAAGATTGCAGCCAGTGACAAGAAAGGAAAGGTCTTTTTAAAATAACAAGAAATCAGGAAATAACAATTCAACACCTGCAAGATGATGCAAAGAGGAACAAAATAAGGATGATAGGGATACATGAAAAAGAAGGGGACAACATAAAGGATGTCAAGAGGATATTTAGAGAAGTAATAGCTGAAAATTTCCCAAACACGAGATTGGAAACTGATAATAAGATCAGTGAAGCATATAGAACTCCAAATAGCCATAACCAAAATAAAACTACACCCAGACATATAATAATCACCATCCCAGAAATCCAACAAAAGAATAGAATATTAAAAGCTGTCAGAGAGAAAAGACAGATCACCTATAAAGAAAATCACAGCAGACTTCTCAGCACAAACAATAAAGTCAAGAAGAGCGTGGAGTGAAGTATTTCAGATCCTAAAGGAAAATGATTTCCAACCTACATTGATGCACCCTGCAAAACTGTCCTTCAAAATCGATGGAGAAATAAGGTACTTGCATGACAAAGAACAGCTAAAAAACTTCATGATCAGCAAGCCAACCCTGTAAGAATATTGAAAGACAACCTAGATACATTTAGGAAAAAAACACTAAACAAAGCAGACAATTAAACAGAACAGAAATCTAAAGATGTAACAGCAGAAAGATAACATGTCAACAATAAACCAACATATAACAGTTATAACCATTAATGTAAATGGTCTCAATGCACCAATTAAAAGAAACAGACTGGCAGAAAGGATCAAGAAACAAAATCCAAGCATTTGCTGTCTACAAGAAACCCATCTAACCCAAAAGGATACTCACAGACTAAAAAGTCAAAGGATGGAAAAAAATAATTCATGCAAATGGAACCCCTCCCCGCAAAAAGCAGGGGTAGCCATTCTGTTTGCAGACAATGTGAACTTCAAGCCAATAATGATCACAAGGGACAAAGAAGGTAACTAAATACTGGTTAGGGGAAAACTCCAAGAGGAAGCGATAACTCTCTTAAATATATATGCACCAAACTCCAGAGCACCCAGTTATATAAAACAAGTACTAACAGAAATGAAAAACCAAATTAACAGTAACACAAGTCTAACAGGAGATCTTAACACACCACTGACACCAATGGATAGATCAACCAGGCAGAAAATCAACAAAGAAATAAAAGAACTGAATCACACCTGGGAACAAATGGACCTAATAGACATATACAGAATATTCCACCAAACAACAACAGAATACACATTCCTCTCAGCAGTACATGGGTCATTTTCTAAAATAGACCATATATTAATTCACAGAACATATTTAGATAAATGCAAAGGGTTGAAATTATCCCTTGCATGCTATCAGACCATAGAGCTATGAAATTAGAAATTAATGATAAAAGATACTGCAAAATTCCCACAAACACATGGAAAATGAATAACACACTATTGAGTAATCAGTGGGCCACAGAGGAAATTAAAGAAGAAATTAAACAATACCTACAACCAAACAGAAATACAAATACAACTTACCGGAATTTGTGGGATGCAATGAAAGCTGTCCTCAGAGGAAAATTTATTGCACTGAGCTCCCACATCAGAAAAACAGAACCAATACAAATAAATAACCTGATGTTACACGTCAAACATCTAGAAACAGAAGAGGAAGTCAAGCCCAAAGTCAAAAGAAGAGAAGAAATTATAAAAATCAGAGGAAAAATCAATGCAATAGAGACTAAAAAACAATCCAAAAAATCAGTGAATCATAGAGTTGGTTCTTTGAAAGAATAAATAAAATCAACAAGCCCCTAGCCAACCTTATAATAAAAAGGGAAGAAAAAGCTCAAATTCATGCAAAAAGGAATGAAAGATGTGAAATCACTATAGACCCTATAGAAATACAGAACATCATCAACATCTATTTCAAAAAACTCTACTCTCAAAGGTTTGATAGCACAGAGGAAATAGACAGATTCCTAGAAGCCTACGAAGCACAAAGCTAGGTAACAAAGATGTAAAACTACTGAATAACCCAATTTCTATTGATGAAATTGAAAACATAATTAAATCTTTACCTACAAAGAAGAGCCCAGGCCCAGATTGATTGACTGCAGAATTCTACAAGAAATACAAAGAAGACCTAATGCAAACACTCCTCAAACTCTTTAATGAAATTGGAAGGGAAGCAATCCTTCCTAAATCGTTCCTAGAAGCAAATATTACTCTAGTACCAAAACCAGAGAAGGACCCAACTGAAAAAGAGAGCTACAGAACAATCTCCCTAATGAACACAGATGCAAAAATCCTCAGTTAACTACTGGCAAATAGGATGCAGCAAATCACCAAGAACCACAACCAAGTGGGATTCATCTCTGGCATGCAGGGATGGTTTAATGTATGTAAATCAATAAATGTAATACACCATATCAATAGAGCCAAAAGGAAGAATCACATGATCATTTCTATAGATGTACAAAAAGCTTTTGATAAGGTCCAACATTCATTTATGATAAGAAACTTGCAGAAAATTGGAATAGACAGTCTTTACCTCAATATCATAAAGGCCATCTATGACAAACCAACAGCCAATATCATACTAAATGGCCAAAAATTGAAGGCCTTTACTTTAAAATTAGACACAAGACAAGGATGTCCCTTATCACAGCTCCTATGTAATATAGTACTGGAAATTCTGGCCAGAGCAATTAGACAAGAGAGAGAAATAAAAGGCGTAAAGATAGGAAAAGAGGAAGTTAAATTATCATTATTTGCAGATGACATAATACTCTATCTAGAAGATCTCCAAAACTGCATTGAAAGACTCCTAGATATAATAAATAAATTCAGTAATGTAGCTGGATACAAAATCAATACTCAAAAATCAATAGTATTGCTATACACTAACAATAAAGTCACAGAGAGAGAAATAAGAAAAGCCACACCCTTCACACTAGCAACCAAAAAATGAAATATTTAGGAATTACTCTCACAAAAGAAGTGAACGAACTATACAGGGAAAATTATAACACACTGAAAAATGAAATTGTAGATGACCTCAGAAAATGGAAAGACATCCCTTGCTCATGTATAGGAAGAATAAATATTGTGAAAATGGCCATTCTCCCAAAACTTTTATACAAATTCAATGCAATCCCAATAAAAATACCATCAACATATCTCATAGAACTCAAGAAATCACTCCTAAAATTCATCTGGAGCGAGAAGAGACCTAGAATAAGGACAATTCTAAGTAACAAAGGCAATGCAGGGGGTATCACAATCCCTGACTTGAAATGACACTACAAAGCAACTGTAGTAAAATCAACATGGTACTGGAACCAAAACAGAGCTGAAGATCAGTGAAATATATTAGAAGATACAACCAAAACTACAAACACACTCAACCACCTTATCTTTGATAAAGGAGCCAAACATGTTCACTGGAAGAATGACAGTCTCTTTAATAAATGGTGTTGGAAAAACAGGCTCTCTATATGCCAAAAACTAAAACTAGACCCATGCCTATCACCATGTACTAAAATAAAATTTAAATGGAACAAAGATCTAAATATTAAAACAGAAACACTAAATCTATTGGAAGACAAATTGGGTAAAAACCTTGAAGACATAGGAGTAGGTAGAGAATTCATGAATAGGACTCAAACCACACGGGAAATATTTCCCAGAGTCAATAATTGGGAGCGCCTCTTATTAAAAGGTTTCTGCACGTCAAAAGAAATCTCCAACATAGTGAAAAGAAAACCCACAACTGGGAAAAAATCTTAGTGAACTGCCTCTAAGACAAAGGACTTCTGTCTAAAACATATAAAGAATTAAAAAAATCAGACTTGCAAAATTCAAAGACCCCATCCAAAAGTGGGCATCTGAGATAAATAAACTATTTTCAGATGAAGAAATACAAATGGCAAATAAATACATGAAAAAATGTTCACCATCACTGGTCATTAGAGAAATGCAAATGAAAACCACAGAGATTTCATCTCACTCCTGCAAGAATGGCCAAGATCAAGAAAACCAACAACAACAAGTGCTGGAGAGGCTGTGGGGAAAAAGGAACGCTCCTGCACTGTTGGAGGGAGTGTAGACTAGTGCAACCATTGTGGAGGTCAGTCTAGTGGTTTCTCAGAAAGCTGAAACTTGAAGCACCATTTGACCCAGCTATTCCACTTCTAGGCATATTCTCAGAAGAACTGAAAGCATCATTCCACAGTGATATATGTGCATCCATGTGTATAGCAGCACAATTTGCAATAGCCAGATCTTGGAAATAACCTAAGTATCCATCAACTGAGGAGTGGATAAAAAAATTGTGGTATTTTTATACAATGGAGTACTACTCAGCTATAAAGAACGATCACATTGAGATATTTATAAATAAATGGATGCAGCTTGAGACCATACTCATAAGTGAAATAAATCAAACTCATATGTATAAATACCAAATGATAAGAATACATAAAATAATGTGGTAATCATGATTCCCAATCATATTGCTTTGAAACGGTATACTGTTTTCACCCACTAATTGCAATAGTTTTAACCTGGGTTGTTCTATTTTAGTATCGGTGATAGTACCAATAGCTATTCTGAAGAAAGCAACACATCAGAAAAGCTAGGGCTGATTTAATATCATCTTGTTTTGAAGTCCCATGATGCTGTTGTACATCTGTTTCCACTGGTTTTAACATATTGTATCTTACTATATTTTACTATATGCGATAATATAAACAATATTTTTATAGGCAAAAAGATAATACAGAAACCGTTGTTTGTTTTCTGTTAACCAACACCCTGTAATTCTTTCATTCTCTTGAATGGCTTCACACTATCTTGTTATGCTTGAGTCTATAATATACGAAGTTATACTCAAATAATTCAGGGAAAGAGGCACTATGGTGACTACTAGTATGTTAACTTAACTGGGGGTGAAACACAATGATGCTTAAGTTGTTCCATTCTGACCTGTGTTGTTCCAAGAAAAGGTCCTCTTTTATCTCAATCTCCATCCTTTTTTTAAAATTAATCTTATTTTTTCTTATTTTTTTTCAATTAAGGGAAAACTGAATTAAAAAATAGCGGGATATATTATAGTAACTTTTTTGTTGTCCTATTAACCTGATTTGAACCCCAGTATTTCTCTCCCCATCTTGTTCTGTCTGATTTTACTATATTCTATTTTGTTTGATAGTATCAAGTTTGAGGGTATGGGTAACCACTTTGAAGGTAGTAAGATTTACTATGATGCCCATTATGGTGTGACTGTTGTCTTCTTTAGAAGTCCTGTAAGGTCTCCAGTGTAGGTTTTATTGGTCTCGTTCGGTACTGTTTTGATCAATTCTATTATACCTGATGATATAGGCAACTCTTTTTAAAAATAGCAAGAGGCACAATGGTAACCATTTTTGATCACCTGATATTCTATTTTTGCATCATGTACTATGCCCATCCTTCTGTTCTAAACTGACTCTGTTCTGATATGTTGCATTTGGTTTTACTCTCTTCAAAAAAAGTAATAAGAACTGTGGGAGTAAAAAAACCCAAAAAGTGTAATTGTTATTGTAAAAAAAGAGAGGAAAGGAAGGTGGTCTAAGGGATATTACTGCATGTATGTTTGAGTGTGTAGGATAGAAAAACATATTACTGAGCTTTTGTTGGATCTTTGAATGGAACTGTCTGCAATCTCACTGTATGAATGTCCACTTTATAGGCTTTAATTTTATAATTTGGACAACTGTTTCTAAGAAGACAATGTGTAACCTATTAACTAGTGATTTCTTACTGTATATTTTTTTCTTGAAATTCTGTATTACTTGTACCCTTTTACTGCTTTGTTTTTTTTCCTTTCTTTTTTCTGTTTAAATAAAAAAGAAGAAATAATGATTCTAAATATAAATTCACCCAATATGAAATAATGTTTATATATAAAACAAATGTTAATAGATCTAAAGGAAGAAATAAACTACAGTGTAATAATAGTGGGACATTTTAATTTTTCACACTCAGTAATGAAAAAATTATCTACATAAAAATAAAAAACAGACTGCACTATACAGTAAATGATCCTAATAGACATCTACAGAACCCCATCCACTGATCAGATGGAGAATACAAATTTCTAACTGCTAGGAAGAAAGGAAAGGGAAGTAGAGCTACAGAGCCAAAGACAGGTTTTATTGGGATTAAAATTTAAGAGAGATTGCTGGTATGAGGACCAAGAAGCCTGTCTCTTACAGACTCAGGGGTTTTATAGGGATAAGAAGGTGGGGAACAGCTGAGAAAGGGAGTTGGAACTGTCCTTCAAGTAGTTGGCTGGCAAGTTGTGTACTGTCAATAAGCAGAGCCTGACTGACCTTCAAAGTAGCACTTTCTGGGAGCTGACTGATAGGCAGGCAGCTTGCAAGTTTGGGGACATTGAAACATTAGGAGCATGAGATCGAAGGGGTGTTTTGGATCCACATTAGTCACAAGGTGTTGGCCTGAATTCTTTCAATAATAGCATATGGAAAAGTCTCCAGAATAGATTATATGATATGTTTCAGAGCTAGTCTTAACAGATTTTCCAAACTTGAAATATTATCTTTTTCTGACTACTGTACAAAATTATGAATGAGTAATAAGAAAAATTTTGGTCACTATACTAATGAATGGATATTTTAAAACATAATTCTGAAAAATCAATGAAGAAATTAAGAAGACTTGAAAAATCTTGAAACAAATGAAAATGAAGGTACAACATATAGAAACTGAAGAGATTGACTCAATTATTTTGATAATATTTCAAATAAAATTTTCAAGTTGATCAAAAGATTAGCATTAAAAAGAAGCCAAGTACTTTGTATCTGAACAATATAAAAATGCCTCATGGGAATGTGAATAAGTAGCAAGGATCCGTACTGTGAAGGCTCAGAATTACAAATGTGAAAAACTTTGATTTGAGAAGAGACTCCTGGGCCTTTATCATCTGTTCTTTTCCGTTGATTCTCAAGTCTGTTTTTTGTTTGTTTGTTTGTTTGGGTTTTTTTTTTTTTTTGCTGGTACCATACTGATTTTATTATAGCAGCTCTGTAGTATAATTTCAAGTCTGGGATTATGATGCCTCCGGCCTTGCCTTTGTTGCCGAGGATTGCCTTTGCTATTCTAGATCTCTTATGGTTCCAAGTGAATTTTGGGAATGTTTTCTCTAGGTCTGTGAGGTATGCTAATAGCATTTTGATCAGGATTGCATTAAATATGTCATGGCAACACACTCCAGAATGTTGACAGAATAGAGACCAAGAACTGATTTGCTGGGATTCCGTTTATAATTCTGAGTCATCCAGGCACTCAGGGGCTTCTGAATCTTCTGGAAATATACAAATGGACTCAGCTACTGCTCCAGTTGACAGCTGGTGTTGGTGTCATTCAGGTAGTGCTCATTTTACGTGCATACAGAACACAAGACTTTTTGTGGGGTCAGAGAAGCTTCCACCCAGATTTCAAAAGATCGCTTGGGATTCCATGCAGTTTGCTCCTGAGAGAATAGTGTGAGAAACTGAAAGTGAATTTGATGTTCAGTGGAGACACTAGAATGTTGGAAAATCCAAGAATGTGAGTTGTCTGAAAAAAGCTGCAAAGAGTGAGCAAAGCCAGCCCAGAAGACAGGGTATGATGACTGTAACTACCACTGACAATGCTGGATAGTTAGGGATACCCAAGACTATTGGAGTTCACGTCTTGCTCTCTGCTTCCTCATTACAGGCCTCAGATCTACTGGAATTTCCTTTTGTTGTCCAACTCAAAACTTAAGTATAATTTGGCTGTGCCATTTGCTCCTGATTCTCAATACAAATCTGGCTAAAAGCCCCCAACAATACTTGTGCCACAGCCTCAATATTGGGCTGCCACAAGATTTCTTTTGTCACATTAATGAGTCTAAGGCTTTTAATATCAGTCTTCCACAAAGAATCAAGTACTGAGTGAAATGCAGAATTTCCCGCCAGACGGTAACATGCATTGTACAGAGTTAAACTGCCAATGCAATTCTACCATTCCATGTCCTCCAATGACCCACCATTGGTCCTCCAACCAAACTTCACCTCATGACATCACATTTAGCTATAAACTATGACTAGACTAATTCACTGATGAGTATAATGAGTATCAAGTATCACTTCTCAAGCGCTCCACCTACAACACTAGACTTTGTGGAAACATCTAGATTTAAATCAAAAAGACATAAAACAAAATCAGTACTAAGAAGAAAAATTATAACAGTGCCTGCATCAAATAAAGCAGAAATACCGTATATAAACAACTTACAGTTTTACCTCAACAGAGAAAAAAACATATCATTACTAGGATGAAAGAAATTATTAAGTTTAGGGCCAAGGATTTAGCTCAGCTGTGTAAGTGCCTGCCTGACAAGCACAAGGTCATGAGTTTGATCTCTGGTACCAAAACAATCATCCTCATCCTCATCCTCATCATCATCATCATCGTCATCGGGCTGGGGATTTGGCTCAGCAGCGTAAGCACCTGCCTTGTGAGTGCATGGTCCTGAGTTCAATCCCTGGTACAGGTAAAAAAAAATAGCCATCATCATCATCATCATCATCATCATCATCATCATCATCATTATCAGAAAATTCAGAGAAAAAATGAACAAAATAGAGGCCAAAAACAGTGTAAAAATCACCCAAAGTGTTGGTTTTGGCAAAAAATAAAATTAACAGTGTAACAGTTATAAATATGAAAAGAGAGATGACCCAAATAACTAAAATCAGCTATAAAGAAAAAATCATATCATAGATAAGGAAAGCATCAAAACTGACAGTACAGAAACACAAAGCATCATTAAAGAACAACTAATTCATTAAACAAAACCTGAAAACTTCAATTATACAATAACTTTGCTGAAAAATTTGATAGCCTTGAAAAACTGAACACCTTATTGGAAACACAACTGACCAAAGTTGAATCACAAAGAAATAGAAAATTTGAACAGAGCAATAATGACTAAAAATACTGAATTGGTGAAATGTCTATGTCCAGGATCAGAAGAGCTTATTGTAAATTCAAACCCTTAATGATAAACTAACAATTCTCAAATTATTTCAAGACACTGAAGAAGAGAGAATTTTCCTGTACTTATTCTGTCTAGCCAGCCTTACCCTTATACCAAAACATGACAAAGACACAAGAAAAAAGAAAGTTACAGATTAATACTCTTTTTCTGTGTGTGTCTTTTTCCTTTTTATCGGTACCGGGGATCGAACTCATGACGGCCTGCTTGCAAGGCAGGCGCTTATGCTGCTGAGCTAAATCCCCAGCCCCCCAGATTAATATTCTTGATGAATATAAGTACAAAATTTCTCAACAAAATATTGACAAGTGAAATAAAATAGTACATGAAAATGATTGTTCACCACAATTAAGTGGGACTCACTAAGGTATACATTGATGGTTTATCATATGAAAATCAATAAATGTGATATGCTGCATCAAAGGACTAAAGAAGAAAAAGCACATGATCATCTCAGTAGTTGAATAAAAGGCACATAATCAAATTTATTATCTGTTCATGGTAAGAACTCTGAATGAATTAGGTACATAAGGAATTTGCATCAATTGAACAAAAGATGCATTGACCAAGTCAAAAGATAATTCCATACTGAATGGAGGGAAGCTTTCCCTACAAGATTTGAAGAAAACAAAGACATGTGCTTCCACTAATTTCATTCATATCCACATGTGAAAGTATGAAACTAGACTCCTCTCATCACATACATAAACCAAATCAAAATTAATAAAAACCCATAACACAATATTTGAAACTAAACTACTACAAGAAAACACAGAGAAAATTATGCCATTAGAGTTGGCAGGAATTTTTAATAAGATCCCCCCAAAACAGGGAAAAAAAGGCAAACTGAATTGCACCAAATTAAAAAGTTTCTGCACAGCAAAGCAATCAACAAAGTGAAAGACAACCAATAAATACTTCAGATTATACTTCTAACAAGAGGTTAATGTCCAACATGTGTAAGAAAATCAACTCTGAAAGAATTCCACTTAAAATAGATAAGTAATAAAAATCTAAATTTCTCAAAAGAAATACAGATGGCCAAAACATACGTTAAGAAATACTCAACACCACTAATCATCAGGAAAATGCAAATCAAAAGCACAGTGAGATATTATCTCATGATACTTAAACTATTATCAAATTACAAAAGATAACAAGTGCTGTGAGAGTGCAGAGAACACACACTATTGACAGGAAAATAAATTTCTATTATGGGGGTTGGAGATTTAGCTCAGCGGCATAAGCGCCTGCCTTGAAAGTGCATGGTTGTGAGTTCGATCCCCGGTACAGATACAGAAAAAAAATTCTATTATGGAAAACACTGTGGCACTTCTGCCAAAAATTAAACAGAGGACTGCCATATGATCCATCACTGCATACCTGAGTATATATGTACTTAAGGGGGATAAGTTCTGTGCATTTAAAAGACATCTGCATTCTCATGTTCATTGCTACATTATCCACACTAATAAAGAAACAAAAACCAAACTAAGTGTCTGTCTATTGGTGAATTCATAATGAAAATGTGGAACATATTCACGATGAAATTCTGTTCATCCATAGAAAAGATAAAATCCTGTCCATGTATTTATTCTAATAGGTTTATCTTTGTAAGTGACTTGGTGTTACTTTCTTGCATCTTTTGAATCCATTTCCTCATTTTGTACTTGTCGCATTTTCACTGTATGACAGGAAACAGGGAGGTTCTTTTCCACTCATGCTTGTTTGTGGTTGTAAATGCCTCTGTAACTGGATATCCATATCTTTACTGAGATCTGGGAAGTTTTTTGCTATGAATCTACTGAATACATTCTCAATGTATTTAGTCTGTATCGTGGTGCCATCTTTTACACCGAAAATTCATAACAATGGCTCTGAACTGTGTCCCAGGTTTCGTGAATGCTACGTGTACCATTTCTTTTTCTTCTTTCTTAATGTCTGAGTGTGACAGTTCATCATCTTCATGCCCTGAAAATTGACTTCTCTGGGTCCACTCTATCTCCTGGTGTTTTTCACTGTTGTTTTGATTTGACTATAAATGGAAACTTTTAATATAGGAGTCTGATACCACGTAGAGAAAAATGTGCAGGAATTTAAGTGCAATAATTTATCAAGAACCATTATTCAAATTGCATTTTTCACAGGGTCCAATTACAGATAATAATACCCAGTGATAGCATGATCCCAAGAAGCATTGTATGTAGTTTGGATATAGTATAAAAAAGACCATAGATATATTTCACTGATATATGGTGCTGTAACATCTATATCTATATATCTGTATCACATTACTCTATTTTTTCAAGGGAAACTTTAGAATTATATTTTGAATTTAAAAACACAGTTGATATGAGTGAATACCAAGAAGTAATTTTGGGAAACTTAAAGCCTTACTTCTAATAGTTTAATATACGTGAACAAGACTTTTTAAATCTTTTAATGGTCTTTCTGTGAAGGGTGATTTCATATTGTTCTGGAGATGCGTGTCATAAACATGGCACAGTTCTTGCTTAAATGCACTGCATGGAGTTTCTGCCTTCTATTTCTGTATCTTTTTCTTGAAGGAAGTTCTCATTGTAACTTTCGTCATCACAGAACTCTTTGTTTTTATGTTGTGATAACCCCCAACGTTCGTCCTATTATCTAAAGCCATACACAGTTTCCCTTCTTTCCCACTGCATGGCATTGACAATAAAGCTACCTGGAGCTAAGCCAATGAATTCCTCAAAGAAGCACACAAAATAACATTTCAAATACAGCTTCTGTAACGACAGAGCACAACCTGATTTCTGCCTCTTTATGCAATGGCTAGGTGAGCTAATTTGATTTCTGAAAATAAATTTACTCAGGATATCTGGCCCAATACAACATACTTATGTCTGAGCAAAATAAGCGTGGTTGAGAATCTAAGTCTAATCACATCTGTTCTGTCACTCTCCTTGTTTTCGCTTTTCTGCTCTACACACAATCACTCTTCCTAAAGTCACTAGCACTTAAATTTAAAACATCCACCAGACCTCAACCGTAAAACTAAAGGGCCAACTACTCAAAAGATTTCCTGTAAATTCTGAGAAACCATATGCAACATAGATGGCCTATCAACTTGAATCACCTAAATAACTGAAAAGCCAGACAAGTCCAGTGCCTAAACCAAATCCCTGGCACCACAATCTATGACATAGAATTGCATTATGCATATTGCCTGTGTATACCAGGGGGTTAACCCCATTGATATAACTTTACTTTATTCTTTATTTATTTTTGTATGAGGGATCGAACACATGACCTCGCACCTGCCAGGCAGGCACTTGTGCTGCTGAGCTAAAGCCCCGGCCTGTGATGTAACTTAAAAAAATATTAGAAAGCGCCTGCTAATCATGTGAGGCAAGAAGCCAATGATATGTGTACCCAGTGATAAGAGCAAAATCTGATCTACGCACGAATTACAAATAGATCCCCAGGAACTGGGAGGAACCCAATCACCTTCAGTGCTCAGTGATTGTCAATAGGGCCTAGGGGTACTGAGTGTAATTCTTCCCTGTCTTCCAGTGGTCACAGGTTCATCTCTATGGAGTTACAGGAAATAAGATTGGGACAGATATCAAACCTTGAAATAGGATTCCATCTATGACTGTACACTGTTGCTTTCTAAACATAATTTAACATTTCATAGGAGGCACTAGCATAAATATGTGGCTCATAGTTTCTTCCTATATTTATTTACATGTCCCTGATAAACTCTTCTTTCTTTTCCATCTTTTCAGTAAATTACATTCTCATCAACAGTGTGCCAGTGTTTACCTTTGTCCACATTATAGAGAGCTCTTGATTGTTTTCATGATGCTTTATAATAGCCATTCTAATAGTTGCTAGGTAGGAGTACCTCACTGTATTTTTAATTTGGATTTCCCTGATGATCTGTGATATTGTACCATTGTTCACATATCTGTTGGTTATTGTATGTGTTTTTGAGAAATATCTGTTTAGTTGCTTTAGTGTATAGAAATTTCCTGGGAATCTATAAAAAAAATCTGTGGCAGTACATCCAGGTTACTGCATACTATGTTAATATTACAAAGGATCAACTCTATTTTACATGCAATCTTCATTTTGCATAGTTCAGATATGCAGTGATGCAATTTACCGTGGCTTGATTAACACCAGTCACTGCACAAGATGGGTCGTATTTCGGTTACCATGGTGAATTAAATGTAATTTCATTAGGATCAAACTTCCCTGCTGGTTGTTCAGCCCATGAATTGCTATTTAAATAAAAACTCAGCTTCAGGATCAACAACCTATTATGTACCTCTTTCAAAATCTGTTTGCATCAGCTGAGAAACCATTGTATAAATGACAAAAGAGCATCATATGTGGTGAGCAATCATGACACATCTATGTAAGCCTTTTTGTGTTTAGTTATTATTTGTCACTTATTTCACATACAGACAGATAAGAATGAAGTTGCACTGCTTCCTTTTCTTCCAGTGATTAACACACATAATATTTCACTAAAAACCTTGTTTTCTTGAAACTTTGAATTTTAATCCATGTGATCTGGCAGCCATTAGTCTTCGTTACTGCATTTTTGCACTTTCTTTCTTCTTGACTTTACGTTGTGAATATGGTGCTTTATTTCAAACATGACCAGAAGCTTCTTACCATTACTTACAGTTTCACTGAAGAATCCAAGTTTTTACATGAAATATTGTTTATTATTTTTGAGACTGCAACTTAGAACAAATAAAAATTATTTTCTATATTTCAAAATTGCTCTGAATTGTTAAACAAATATATAGTCAAATTCAAAAAATAAATAAGTGGGATTGGTGAACAAAGATTAAAGTGTGCAAATAAATCGCAAGAAATATGACTGTAAATGAAATTGTAGAATGATTTTGATGGAAAGAATTAAGATATTTCAGCATAAGTGACACTTGCAAAATATTTTTACCACAAGACCCATTAGAGATATTCTTGACATTTTAACAACAAAGCATGAATCACAAATACCTAACATCCCACTAAATATAAGTGGTAATTGTTTCCACTGAGCTGTGTCACAATGACCATCTTTAGGACAAGGATGGACAACCAAATCTTTTGATGAGGCCAGTCAGATATTATGATGGGTCATCACCACACAGGCGGTTTCTCAAAGAGTTCATATCTAGAGAAAGTATTGTTCACAACGGTGAATGCAGAGAAACAACATCTGTGCATCTATGGACGTTTCAACACCTTTACATAAATGCATATTGGCTCAGTGCTTAAGCAAAAAATCAATATTGTGATAATGCAATTCTGTTAAGTGAAATTAAAAAAAACTTCATAAAAAGTAACACTTTCTGAAACTCGTTACAGATTCTACACTTTCAGTATTCAAAATAATGCTGTAAAGAAATGCACTTCATAGCAAAGTGCAAAAGCTAAAGCTGACAATTTCATACACCAGTACTGAAACAAAAAATGAAAAACAAAAAAAATTTTAAAGCAATATATAAAGCAGTATTTTTCAGGGATTGGTTATAAACAATTGCACAGATTTAGTCTTTGAGAGCTTTAGAATTTCATGATCATTAAATATATTTGGAACTTTTTCATCACGATGTAAGTTTTTTTTTTTACAGCATGGCTCTGCTTAAAGAATATGTTCACATTTGTATTCTACGTGGTGAAGATACATTATCAGGTTTCTAGGCATCTGTTCTGCTTAACAGATTGTGGCAATCATATGTGCAACTGAAAATCCAAGTAATCCTTTCCCCAAATTCTGTTTTACTTACTTTTTAAATACCTTTTTATTTATTTTTCCATAGGAAGTACAATTTTGGGTTTTAGGCTTTTGTCACATTCACAGTGGGATTTTAACTTTTAGGTATTGTGAGTTTGGGGAGTTTAGATGCAATGGATTTCAGACTTAATGGAATTTGACCCTTTGAAATTGTAACATTCAGGAGTAGATTATTCAGAATTCCAAGTTTGGGGATTATGTTTAATACTGACAAAGGAGACAACCATTGCATGAAAAGATTCTCTACATCATGGGTCCTTAGAGAAGTGTAAATCCAATTGGACAAAGAAATGTTGCTTCATACATACTAGGTTGTATGTAACCAAAGAGAATAAAATATAACTGCTGTTAGCAAGGATTTGGCAAAGTAAAGCTCATGCATTACAAGATTGAAGGTAAAATGGTACAGACACTGGGAAACAACTTGGAAGGTGCATCGAAAAGCAAACCATCCAATTGTTATGTGACTATGCCAACTCACTTTTGCAAGGAATTGAACTCAAAAGAATTGAAAACAGATTTGCAAACAAATACTTGTGCGCAGATGACTGGAACATTACTATAAACAATGCCAAGTAGAAGAAATAGCAAATGTTAAGCAACTGATTAGCGGATAAAGAAAATGTGGTTTATCCATATAACAGAATATTAGGTATCTATTTATTGAAAGTAAATAAATATGCATAGATGCTTCAAATTTATGAATTTAGGAAAAAATATTTGTTAACTTACAGAAGCCAAAAACAAAAGGTGACATGTTGTGTGATTCCACTTATTATTAAATATCCTACACGGTATATCTATAAAGACAAAACATTCATTATTTTTCCTGGGGACAGATGGACGAAAGAAAAAGAAGTGAATGACTCTTTACCGGGAACAGTCTATTTTGAAATGCTGGAAATAGAACACAGTGAATTGTTTACATTCTTGGTGGAAATACAAAATGGTCCCAATATTTTAGAAAATAATTTGGTAGTTTTGAAACAATCTGAATATGTGCTTATTGTCCAAACTAACAACCCCACTCCAAGATATAAGAGAATGAAATCTTATTTTCCATAAAAGCCTATAAGCAAGGCTTTATAGAGGCTCTATATTGAACTACAAAACTTGGATATCCCATATATCAATCAACAGGGTAATGGATAAACTGTGGTGTACACACATGTATTTACATGTACATATACAAACATGTATATATTAAAAACTATGTAATTTAGTGATATATGAGTTCTATGTGAACATATACGTAGACTCATTTATATGCAGATATTCTTTATGTGTGTATTTATATAACTGTATATACATTTTTACATTTGTGTAGAACATATATGGCAAACTTCTTGGCAATAAAACAAGTCTAAGCATTGGGAACACCTACAGCAGAAAGGATGAATTTAAATACATTATGCTGAAGGAATGAAGCCAGATTCCAAAACTACATAGAATGCCATTTATTCGATTTTAAGGTAAAAGCACACACACACACACACAAACACACACACACACATATATATATGTTTATATGTATCATGAAAGATCAATAACTCTCTCTCTCTATATATATATATGTATATATATATGCCCATACACACACGTTTTATATATATATATATATGCATATATATGCATATACATATACATATTCTGAATGCTGTCAAATGATCTTTCACATCTACTACTGAGATAAGTTACATTTTTTCTTTTACTGTTATTGTGGCTAATCACATTTATTGGATTGCATTTTTTGAACTTCCCTTTCATTGATCTTTTCTGTTATTTTAGCATCTGTTTTGTTTCTTTCTCCTCTAGACTTTTCTATTTCTTTTAGTATACTAAATTTGGATTTCACTTGTTCTTGATTTTCTAGAAACTAGCAGTGAATATTACATTACTGGAAATCCTTGTACTTGTTGATCCAGCCTTCTACTATTATAAAATTTCTTGTTAGTAATTTTTTGCTGCATCCTACAGGTTTTGGTCGGTTGTATTTCCATTTACATTTGTTTCAACAGATTTTAAATTTAGCTTTTGATTTTTTCCATGAGCCATTGTTCTCTCAATAACACTTTAAATCTCTATGTTTGTATACAGAATCTGAAGCATCTTGCTGCTGTTTATTTCTAGTTTAATACCATTAATAGCTCTCAGTTTCTATCTCATGAAATAAGTTTTCTATGACTTTGTTCTTTTCTTCTCCTTTGGGTACACACAAAGTGTGAGAATTTGCCCTTTCATTGTCATCCCAAAATTCTCAGAAATTGCAATTTTCTGTTCCTCCTCTTCCTTCTCCTCAACTTCCTCTTTTGGGACCACTTTTGCCCCCTTTCCCTACTCAATCTTTTCCTCTCTTCTACTCCACCCCTCCGCCACACTTCCTCCTCTACCCCTCTTCCTTCTAGTCTCTTCTCTTTCTCATTCTCTCCTCTTTCCCCTCCACTGCTCCTCCTATTCCTCCCCTTCCTCCTCTTCCACCTCATTTTTCTGTTTATTGGACTGGAATATTTCAAAATAGCTGTCTTAATTTTCAGATAATGCTTGTTGTGCTTAACCCAGTTTCTTGTTAATGCTTTTACTTGTATTTTTAAAATTTTACCTGTTAAGCTCTTAATTTTCAAGATTTCTGCTCGGTTCATTCCCAAGAACTCTGTTGTTTGCTGAGTTTCTCATTCACATCCTATATTTGTCCCATTGTTTGTCTCTATTCTTCTGAATCTTACTAAGTTTCTTTATAATCACATAATTAGTTATCAAACATTTCATCAATATGCTTCTCTTCAGATTATGTTACTATAAAGTATCCTTTTGAGATATTACATTATTTTGGGTTTCATCTTCATATTTCTTATGAGATTTGAATTTTTCATATTTCTTTGAGATTTGTACATCTGGAGGATCAGTTCTCTCTACCATGTTTGCAAGGTGGTTCTCATAATGAATGACTGCCCAGTGATGTATCCTGTGGTGCGTTTACTGAGCAATGTTGCCTTTGGTTCTAGCTGGGTAGCGTAGCCTCACTGTAATTCACTTGCTTATAATCAATGGCTTTTGGCCAGTGTGCGCTGTTTCCAGTTTGAAGAAATAATCTATTTCCAGGAAGCCACACAGGGATGGCACATCAACACCACTGTGGATATGGGGTACCAGAGTGGTAACCAGGCATGTGGTGAATGTTTCCTCAAACATTACTGAGGTAATCTCTTCTTCCAACAAGGGTCTCTGGCTCTGATATCCCCAGCAGTGTGGGGGTACTTGAAGCACCTGTTTTCAGTCCAACAAGTGATATAGGCCCACATGTGATGCCCACGTAGGGAGAGGTGCTGGTCACCTCTTCCAGCACCCTTCCCAGACCCTACTATTATTCCCAGAGTTAGTGCATGTGCATAATCCATGCTTGGGTGGTTGGCAGCAAGAAATATGGTATCTACTTCCTATATCAGTGGCAGGAACTATGGCAGTGTTCCATATCATCACATCACATCATTCCCAGTGATACTGTGGGCTCACATGCAACCAACATTGGGGCAGATGTGGTAGGGAATCATACTAGTCACCATCCCAGAAAATCCAACTTAAGAATAGAATATTAAAAGCTATTAGAGAGAAAAGACAGATCGCCTACAAATGAAAACCTGTCAGAATCACAGCGGACTTCTCAACACAAACAGTGAAGTCCAGAAGAGCATGGAGTGAAGTATTTCAGATCCTAAAGGAAAATGACTTCCAAATTAGACTGATGTACCTCGCAAAACTGTCTTTCAGAATGGACAGAGAAATAACATACTTCAATGACAGAGAACAGCAGAAGAACTTCATGAACACCAAACCAAACCTGCCAAAGAATACTGAAAGACATTATAGATACACATAGGAAAAAAAAAAAAAAAACTAAGCAAGGCAGACAATTAAACAGAATGGAAAGGTTAAGATGCAACAGCAGAAAGATAATATGTCAACAATAAACCAACATGTAACAGTTATACCATTAATGTAAATGTTCTCAATTCACCAATTAAAAGCAACAAACTGGCAGAATGGATCAAGAAACAACATCCAACCATATGCTGTTTAAAAGAAACCCATGTAAACCAAAAGGAAACTCACAGACTGAAAGTCAATGTATGGAAAATAATACTTCATGCAACAGGAACCCCCCAAAAAGTGACGGTAGCTATTCTGTTTGCAGACAATGTGAACTTCAAACCAAGAATGATCCGAAGAGATAAAGAAGGTCCCTACATACTGGTTAGGGGAAAACTGCAAGAGGAAGAGATAACAAGCTTAACTTATATGAACCAAATTGCAGATCACCCAGCTACACAAAACAAGTATTAACAGAAATGAAAAATCAAATAAGCAATAATACAGTTATAACAGGAGACCTTAACACACCATTGACACCAAGGGACAGATCAACCAGACCAAAAATCAGCTAAGAAATAGCAGAAATGAATCACATCTGTGAACAAATGAACTTGATAGATGTACACAAAGTGTTACATCCAACAAGATCAGAATACACATTCTTTTCAGAACTACATAGGGTATTCTTTAAAATAGACCATATACTACCCACAGAACATATTTAAGTAAATGCAAAAGAGTTGAACTTATTCCATGCATGTTATCAGATCACAGCACCATGAAACTAGAAATGAATGATAAAAGAAACTTTAAAATCCCACAAACACATGGAAAGTGAATAATAAACTGTTGATCAATCAATGGGTCACAGAGGAAATTACAGAAGAAATTAAACAATACCTACTAATAAACGAAAAGAAAATACAACTTACCAGAATCTGTGGGATGCAATGAAAGAAGTCCTCAGAGGAAAATTTATTGCACTGAGTTCCCATATCAGGAAAACAGAATAAACATAAATAAACTATCTGAGGTCCACCTCAAACATCTAGAAAAAGAAGAGCAATTCAAGTCCAGATCCAAAAGAAGGGAGGAAAGTATAAAGATCAGAGCAGAAATTAAGGCAACAAGAGATTAAGAAAACCATCCAAAGAGTCAATGAATTAAACATTTGGGTTTTTGAAAGAATAAATAAAATCGATAAGCTCCTAGCCAACCTTATTAAAAAAGGAAACAAAAATCCCAAATTCATGCAATAAATAATGAAAAAGGTGAAATCACTACAGACTCTGTGGAAATGCAGAAGATCATCAATACCTATTCCAAAAACCTCTACTTGCTAACAGAAGAAATGGAAAGATTCCTAGAAACATATGAAGTACCAAAGCTGAGTCAAGAAGATGTAAAACTGGTGAATAATCCAATTTCTATTAATGAAATTGAAAATGTAAATAAGTCATTACCTACAAAGAAGAGCCCAGGCCCAGACGGATTCACTGCGGAATTCTACATGAAATACAAAGAAGTCTTAATGCAGACACTCCTGAATCTCCTCAATGAAATTGAAAGGGAAGCAATTCTTCCTAAGTCATTCCTGCAAGCCAATATAACTCTAGTACCAAAACCTGGGAAAAACCCAACTAAAAAAGAGAACTACAGGCCAATCTCCCTAATGAACATAGATGCAAAAATCCTGAATAAAATATTGGCAAACAGGATGCAGCAAATCATCAAGAAGATTATACACCACCACCCGGTGGGATTCATCCCAGGCATGCAGGACTGGTTCAACATATGTAGATCAATAAATGTAATCCACCATATCAATTGAGCCAAAAGTAAGAATCACACGATCATTTCTATAGATACAGTAAAAGCTTCTGAAAAGGTCCAACACTCATTCATGATAAGAAGCTTACAGAAAATTAGAATAGATGATCTTTACCTCAATATGATCAAGGCCATCTACAACAAACCAACAGACAGCATTATATTAAATGGCCAAAGACTGAATGCTTTTACCTTAAAATCAGACACAAGACAAGAATGTCCCCCCCCTTTTTTTTACTTTATTTATTATTATTAAGAAGAAAAGGTAAAACAAATTTTCACAACAAAATAATGAAAAAGTAACAATTGTTAATAAATTACACAACATTGTCTTTAGTCACTCAAGTACAAAATATGGGCATAAAAACTACTTCAATCAATATTAGCATACCCTTTCCTATTCAGTGAACTAAGTGACACTAATGGTATAAATAACTTGCACTTTTTTCTTTTCCCTTCTATCCTTTCTCTTTTCTCCTATCTTAGTTTCTTCTTTTTATTAAACAGTTTCCTTCCATTTCACAGTGACTATTGTATATTTTGAACCTTATGGTTTCACATATGTCACTGGTGTGATGTTTTTCAGTCCTTCTGGGAAGATACACAGAAGGGGAATACCTGGGTTGAATGGGACCTCTAATCCTAATTTTTTGAGGAATCTCCACACTGATTTCCACAGTGTTTATACTAATCTACTCTCTAACCAACAGTTGTAAAGGGTTTCTTTTTCCCTACAGAACCAGGAGCATTTTTTTATTGGTTGATATATTTTGTTAAAAAATTAAATGATTTTTTAATGAATAAGGGAGAGAATGAGATAAAAGGGGGCATAACAACATAACAATACAGGTTAAAGCATAACACTTTCAGCAACCTAGTGCTTCACCACCAAATAACCCGACTTAACAGTAGTTACCATAGAGTCTTTTTCTTTCAAATATTTGAATATAACTTCATATGCTATAGCATCAAATATATCAAGACTGTGTAACACCATTCAAGTGGATGAAAGCATTGTAGAGTATTTAGAACCAGCTAACAGAAAAACAATGATCAATGGTCTCAATATTATCTCTTTGCCTATAGCAATTTTGTTTATACTACCACATACGATAAAGTCCAGCAAGTTACAACATAATAAAATCAATGGAGACAGAAGAACCATAGTTTGGTATGGCTTTAAGACAAGATGTTATTAAATCCGCACTAGCTGTTATTATGTCTTATTTTCTTCAAAGTGGTTGTTCATTGCATCACCAGTCAAGATATCAAACACCCCAGAATAAAGCCATTCCAAGCAGTGAGTGAGAATTTTATCAGGCTTCAGGGCCATATAATGGGGAATCATGGTTATCACGTACTTTTATATATTTAATTCATTTCCTACACTAGGGAAACTATTCGGAGTTCACAGATGCGAGTTTGATTTAGTTCACTTATGAATATGGTTTCAAGCTGCGCCCATTTATTGATAAATACCTCTATGTGATCCTTCTTTATAGCTGAGTAGTACTCCGTTATGTAGAAATACCACAGCTTTTTTATCCATTCCTCGGTTGATGGACATTTGGGTTGTTTCCATGATCTAGCAATTACAAATTGTGCTGCTATAAACATAGGTGCGCATGTATCACTTTGGTATGATGCTTTCAGTTCTTCTGGGAAGATGTCTAGTAGTGAAATAGTGGGAACAAATGGGACTTCCAATCCCAGCTTTTTGAGAAATCTCCAGACTGACCTCCACGACAAGAATGTCCCTTGTCACTGCTCCTATTCAACATAATACTGGAAATACTAGCCAGAGCAATTAGACAAGAGAGAGAAATCAAAGGAGTAAAGATAGGAAAAGAGGAGATTAAATTATCATTATTTGCAGACAACATGATACTCTACATAGAAGACCCCCAAAACTCCATTGAAAGACTCCGAGATATAATAAATAAATTCAGTAATGTAGCTGGTTACAATACCAATACTCAAAAATCAGTAGCATTCCGATACCCTAACAGCAAAATCACTGAGAAATAAGAGACGTTAGCATCCAAAAAAATGAAATACTTAGGAATTAATCTCACAAAAGAAGTAAAAGATCTATACAGGGAAAATTATAATACCTTGAAAAAAAGAAATCGCAAAGAATCTCAGATAATGGAAAGACATCCCTTCTTCATGGATAGGAAGAATAAATATTGTGAAAATGGCCATTCTCCCAAAATTGTTATACACATTCAATGTAATCACAATGAAAATAACATCAACATACCTCATAGATCTAGAGCATCTGGAACCAGGAGGGACCTAGAATAGCAAGGCAATTCTAACCAGCAAAGGCAAGGCAGGAGGCATCACAATCCCTGACTTGAAGTTATACTACAAAGCAACTGTGATAAAATCAACATGGTACTGGAATAAAAACAGATCTGAAGATCAATGGAATAGATTAGAAGATACACTCACAACTACAAACACACTCAAACACTTTATCTTTGATAAAGGAGCCAAATACGTTCACTGGAAGAACAACAGTCTCATTAATAAATGGTGCTCGAAAAATTGGCTCCCCATATGCTGAAAACTAAAACTAGATCCATGCCTATCACCATGTACTAAACTAAAATCTAAATGGATGAAAGACCTGATTATTAAAACAGAAATACTAAATCTGTTGGATGACAAATTAGGTAAAAATCTTGAAGACATAGGGGTAAGTAGAGAATTCGTGAGCAGGAACCAAACCGCATGGGAAATACTTCCCAGAATCAATTACTGGGATCACGTCTTATTAAAAAATTTGTGCATGTCAAAAGAAATTTCCAGCATAGTGAAAAGAAAACCCACAAGCTGGGAAAAATCTTAGTGAACTGTCCCTCAGACAAAGGACTTCTGTCTAAAACATACAATTTTTTTTTTTTTTAAATCGGACCCCGGAAATTCAACGACCCAATCCAAAAATGATCATATGAGATGAATACAATTCTCAAATGAAGAAATACAAATGGAAAATAAATACATGAAAAAATATTCATCAGCATTAGTCATTAGAGAAATGCAAATTAAAACCACACTGAGATTCCATCTCACTGAGAATGACCAGAATCAAGAAAACTACCAACAACAAATGCTGGAGAGGCTGTGGGGAAAAAGGAACTATTCTGCACTGTTGGTGGGAGGGTAAACTGGTGCAACCAATGTGGAGGTTAGTCTGGAGAGTCCTCAAAAAGCTGGGATTGGAAGTCCCATTTGTTTTAGCTATTCCACTTCTAGGCATATTCCCAGAAGAACTGAAAACATCATACCACAGTGATATGTGTGCACCCATGTTTATAGCAGCACAATTGTAATAGCCAGATCTTGGAAATAACCTAAGTTTCCATCAACTGAGAAATGGATAAAAAAAAGTTGTGGTATTTTTATACAATGGAGTGCTGCTCAGTTACAAGGAATGATCACATTGAGATATTTATAAATAAATGAATACAACTTGAGACCATACTCATAAGTGAAATAAATCAATCTCACATGTATAAATACCATATAGTTTCCCTAGTGTAAGAAAGAGTAAAAGTACAAAAGATTTTATGGTAATCATGGTTCCCCATTACATTGCTTTGACGCTTTATAATCTTTTCATTCATTAGTTGCAATAGTTTTATTGTATTTTGCTTGATTTCATTATGTGTGATTGTATGAACAGCTATTTTGAAGAAAACAAGACATTATGGCAGCCTGATTTAATATCATCGTGCTTTGAAGTCCTACCAAGCTGTTGTTCTTCTGTTTGTATTGGTTCTATATGTTGCATCTTATTGGAATTTAATATGTGTGATAATATAAACAAATTTTTTATGGAAAATGAGATAATATATTAGCCACTGTTTGTTTTCTGTTATTTGGTTCTGCATGTCCTGTAATACTTTCATTCTCTTGCATGGCTTTATACTATTTTGTTATGTTTGATACTATTGTATGTGAAGGTAGGCTCAACTATTTCAAAGAAAGAGACATTATGGTATATTAATATCGGGTTGTCTTGTGGTGAAGTACTGTATTACTTACATAGTTCTGATCTGCTTTGTTCTGTCCTCATTTGTCTTAATCTCTTTAAAATAATTTTTTTTAAAAAACAAAATAATACTGTATCCACTGAAGTTGTAATACAATCTTACTTCTTTCCATTAAGTGGTTGATCTCTATTAATGCTTTTTCTAATGTATAGATAAGATTGAAATCCTTGAATAAACCAAAGTTATCCTGGTTTGTTGTCATTTCTATGCATCCTATTATGTATGCAATATTTAGTGTAGGATTTTAAACCTATTTTCAGAATTGGTAGCAATGATAATCGTCCTGCCTCCTATGACTGCTATTTCGTTTTGGAGTCAAGAATACATTCAAAAACTGCATCCCAGATAGTATCCCTCTATCTGTGTCTTTGGTAAAATTTGTATGAACTTGGAGTAAAATGTTCATTGAATGTTTAATAGACTTGCCATTCTCATTCTGGTATTTTCCTTGAAATTCACTTTACTATGGATTTAATTCATTTGAACATTAAAAGACAAACATAAGTCAGTTGAGGTAAATTCTGTTTTTTTTTTTTCTCTTTTAAAATCTGCATGAAAAAATACATTTAAATGAGAACGAAGTTGTTATTTGACTTCGTTATGGCCAGCTAAGGATTTAATTCATTTGAACATTAAAAGACAAACATTGTAGGTCAGTTTAGGTAAATTCTGCATTTTTTCTCTTTTTAAAATCTGCATGAAAAAATACATTTAAAGAAGAACGAAGTTGTTTCAGTATTATCTTGTTTCATCCTGTATTTGTAAAAATGCTCTGGTTAAAATTTTTTTAATATTTTTATAACTTTTTAAAAGGAAAACAATTTATATAATAAAATAAGAGAATAACAATAGCTAACATGGTGTATCATCTTCAAAGTAGTCACTCAGAATACAAGACACAGATAATAAAAGATTCTTCCTTACACAGGAAAAAAACAGATATTAGCACAAAATAGTCTTTTCAATGAACTAAGAGAAACTAGTAGTAGTATAAATGAAACAAATATATATATATATGTTTTCAGCAGAGCCTAATAGGTGCCCCAATAGGCAGCTGAGATGGAACATGGCCTCTCTTCTCACTTATATGGCACACGTGATACTTGACCTGTGGCAGGGACATAGCAGGCCCTCTGTCTTCTCCCATGGGCCTCAGGGTTCCAGTGCCATGGCAGGAGGGGATAACGCCTCATTCTTCACCCACTGTGTGTAGGGGGGCAGGTGTTGGAGGCCATGACTTTGTGGGACTCTCATCACATTGGGCTCATGAGGCACTTGTACTGGTGCAGGTGCACAGCTGTGGCAGGGCCTCTTTCCTCACAGGTAGATCCCAGGAGTCTCAGGTACCTGAGGAAGTGCAGATGCACATGCACGCATGTATGTGTGTATGTGTGTGTGTGTGTTTGTGTGTACCTAAGAAGCCTGTCCCCTCACCTGTGGGACCCAAGAGGCTCTGCCTGAAGAGTAAGACAGGTAGAGCCTGTCTCCTTTCCCGAAGTCCCGAGCAGTGCCTGGTATCTTCAAAGGATGCTGGATGGGACCTCACTTCTCCCCTATGGGATGCAGGCCAGACAGCTGTCCCTGGCAGGGGAGTGGTGGAGCTTCTCTCTTCCCGCATTCAGCCCACCATGCCCCAGTGTCTCAGTGTGAAGATTTTTGTACCACAAATACTTATATTATAGAAAGCATCCCTCATAAAAGAGGCACTGAATAATCAGGTAGATGGAATGATTCAGTGAGCTGAAGTCATGTTGCCTCTCTTAACAGCCACTTCAATTTTCACATGGAGAAACATGCAAAGAAAAAAGTCAAGAAAAACAAATAAATAAAAAACAAGAAAAAAACCATAGTGACAAGGAGAGAGCGTAGCCCTGAGACTAGGATAGTAGGCTTTGCATTTCCTAAATAGATCTAGCTATACTACTGTTCAATGCCCAAAGTTCCAGTAACAAAAACTCCAAATATGACTTCAAATATGAAAATAAAATGCATAGGCTTTGTCTCCTTAGTGTGAAATGGACAACCATTCATTTCTTGAATTAGAAATATTTTCAGCATCTTTGTTGTCCAGCAGGGTTTCTGATATTATTTTTATCTGAGGTCTTAGAATACTTGACACCTGACAGAGTCAAAGAAACAGCAATGACAATTGGTAGGTGTAAGGAGACCAGGCACAGATTTGCAGTAACAAATAAAAACACTTGCCACAACATCAATAACAAAAGTAAGAGAAAAAATAGTGTAAACAACAGATTACTAAGTAATAAAGATAAGAATTTTTAAATTAAGTACTAAAAATGAGGAGAAACAAAAAATCTAACAGAAAAGCATGAAAGTGAGTAAAAGAGAAAAGCTTAAATTAAAGGTTAAAAGAATAAAAAGAAATTAAACACTGAGAGATAACTTGAAATACTTCACTCCAGTCTTTGCTGGCCTTTAAGATTTATGTTGGATAGTTCAATGTCATCCTTCTGAATCTACCTTTATGCATAATTTTTTTGCTTTGCCCTGACAGCTTTTCAGACCCTGACTTTTTGTTGGGCATCTAAATTTTGACTAAGATGTGTCAGTGCAACTTCCTTCCATTTTTTCTTAAAACGATTGGCAAACCTCTACTTGTTTCTCATAGGTTTTTCTTTTTTCTTTTTTGTATGTTAGCCTTGCTTACTTCTATGTTGGAATCTTTCCTTGTATAGAAAAGTCTCTTATTATGGTTTCGTTAAACATATTTTTTATTAGATGTACAGTCTTCTAGTTTGTACCTACAATTATGTTGCTCTTTTGCCATCGTCTAGTAGCTTCTCTCTAACTATATTTATAGCTTCTTTGAGTAATTTGTCAAAGTTTACCATTTTATCTTCAATTTCAGAAACTCTGTTTTCATGTTGGTTATTTCCACAATTTATGAATTCTGTACAATTTTTATTTCTAGTATTTATGTCTCATATCTTCTTGGGGAGTCTGTATGTTTGTTGAATATGTAATTCATGTTTTAAACCATCTTACTCAGTTCTTCCAATATTTTTGTTTCTTTCTCTAATGTCTAGATTGGTCAGTTTGCATGATAGTGCCATGATATTTTGGGTCATGTCCTCTTTTCACTTTCCACGTTTCTTGAATGTTTCTTAAGTCACTGTGCAGAGCTGTGCAACTTGGTTATGTAGTATTCAGTTTTCTCTCCATCAGTGCCTTCTGGATCCATCATGAAGATTTTTTTCATATACACAGTCCTGTCTTCTAGGGATATGTTCAAGGTTTTATTTTCCAGATGTAATGCTCACTCTTTTAGTTATTTATTTCAAATGGTTTGGACCCAGTGCAAAGTGAGGAAGAAGAGAAGAGAAAGAGAGATCTAATTATAGATTAAAATGTCAAGAGAAAACAAAGAGAGGAAAAAAGAAAAGTAACTTTAAATATTAAGGAGAAGAGGTGAGGGAAAGGCAAAAGAAGAAGACATACATTTATATTAATCCAAAAAGGTATAAGCAAAAATTATTTTAAGAAATAGTAAGGGTTTCTTTCCAATCATTGAGGATGATGCAGGTGAAAAAGGATGTTCTCACAATGTGCCAAACAGATCTTTCCACAACTTACTTGGCTATGTGCCCCATAGAAAGAGCATTGTGTAGGCTGTGTGTATCACTGAAAGCTCTAAAAGGTCCACCATCACTGGCATAGAGTGTGTGTATCAACCTTTACTTTGTTTGTGTTGCTCTCCTATCAACCAGAAGCAGTGACAGATGTGCCTAATCTTCAGAACAGGCTAAGTAGAACCCAAAATTTCCACCAGCAGGTTTTCACTTTGGTTTTATTTTCTCTCCATACTCCTAGGCAAGAGCTGATGCTAGTAATTGCAGCAGATCTGGGCCACAGTGGAAGCGTGGAAATGCTATGAGTTTCAACATTCCACACTGAGAGGAGAGGGTAGCCTTGTATCTTATACTTAATACACCCTCCTTGACATTCATGTTCTAAATCCTAGCTCCCACGTGTGGTCAATGCAAATCCTAGCTTCCCCAGGAGCTCCCAGAGCTAGTTTCCCAAGATGATGATCCTAAATTGAAAGAGACTCTCATTACCTTATGTGGTACACATTGATTTTTCCACCACATGGAGCTATTAGCAGTTTTATTTCATAAGATTTCCCCCACAGCCAAACTAGTTCTCCAGGCTAACACTTCTAGACCAGTGTATGGCAAATTCTGCTGGTACCTTGAAACAGAAGAATATAGGGACCTTTGATTGGCCTAAGCAAGGAAGTCAGATAAGACCTTCTGAGGATGATTCCCTGACACTATGTCATGCTTCCCATATGCTGGCAAGTAGAGAGTACATCCATAGAGCCATTATGTTATGAAGCTTCCAGGTCTTCTCACTGTTTAGCCTACACTTTGACACGATTTTCAGACTTTTACTAGCTGTGTTTTCTGTTTTCCTGCCTCTTTCTTTCATATCTATCCCTGTACACTCTTTGACACTGGATGTTTAAAGCTGTGTGGCTTTCTCACTCTCTATTCTGCTCTCCAAAGGCTTTGGGTCTTTCAAGTCCATGTCTGTTCACAATTGAACTTTAGTGCCTTCCCAAGATCATCCATCTCAAAGAGTAGCTGTTTTGTCTTTGTTTTGATTCTATCCCAAGGAGAAGGTAGTGATCATGGACTGCTTCTAATATAACAAATTGGAATCCTGCTGCAGGCATTATGATTTATCCTCTAGACCTCACTATACACCATGAGTGAAACACCGTTGTATGGTTCTGTGTGCAGAAAAGAAATAAAATGTGTGAGGGTAACAAGAGGTATAAGCAAGAGAAACTCCAGTGCCCTTCATGCAGTTTACTCGACTAGCCAAATTTGTAAATCTGAACTGTAGAACAGTGTAGAACTGTAACACAGAGTTAGAAGTCTTAGTGTCCAAAGGAAGGTCATTAAGGGAAACACAAGAGTCTTATTGAATTAAAAGTTACAAATTCCACCTGACAGTTTTTGACTTCTCTGTGCCAATCAATCAGACAACAGAACCAGCCACCATTGTGACATGGGCAATTGACTATGAGCATCAGAAATACAGAAGCTGTTACACACCGGAGGGTGAAGAAAATGTTTGGCTTCCAAGTGATTCATTGAATGATTTATGGTACTTCCTTGCCCAGGATTGTAAGTGAAATGACAAAGGGACAACCCAAGCCAGAGAAGGGTAAGGTAGCTAGGGATGGGCATCTCAGTAAATATCATCTGTAAGCCTTTAAAGTTTTCATACTTTGGGGGTGAGAGAAGATGACTTGAAACTAATAGTAGACAAAGAGAAAATGAGCACTTCTTTGGCCATAAGATTAACTGTAGCAAACTGATCTAGAAGATAGTTTATTCTGGTAACAAACCTTTTAAGTTTCCCTCAGTAACACAAGTCCTGGGAAAGGCATTCACTGGATGCATATGGAGAAGTGCATCCAATCAGTGCAAAGGTTAGACTGTAATGGCCGAGGAACATGTACTAGATCTCCAATTTATGCATCTCCATCTGGTATAAATATCAACATCTATCTTTCAACTGTCATTGATTTCAGACACAAATCACTCTCCTGCTATTTATGCAAGAGAACTGTCTTGCTCAAGGTTATGGCCTTCCTGAAGTGTTCCATACACAGTGACTAACAGGATTAAATGTCCACCCACCCTTGTCCAATGCCAGACTACTCTGAGTGATCTTTGAGACATCCCTGACTTTCCATGGGGTAACGAAGCTGTGGTTCGGCTTTCATTTGTAGGTTCACATTTCTGGTAGAGCCATTTGCTTTCTCTTTCTCCTTCTACTGATGTTGATCCCACACAACTTCCTGAAAGAGTCCAACCTACTAAACAGCACCTCAGGGACTGCTACCTGCAGAAAACCTTGGGGTACTCTGCAGCTCTTCTGAATACAGACTTGAATATTTGTCTTTATTTGGTCATTGAGATGTGGAAAATGACTTTAATTCCATCCTGGCATCATCATTATTTGAATGGAGATATGAAATGGGAGAAGAGCCTTGAAAAACAGTCTGTCAGTTTCTAGAAAGATAAAGATGTACACCTATGAAAGTATTTATTCATTCCATTCAAAGGTAAACAAAAGTAAAAGATTTCCCAAAAGAACTGCATGTAAAATTTCATAGGTAGTTTAGTAACTCAAGGCCCCAAACTGGGAATCATGGAATACTCATCACTGCCCGACTAGAAAAACAGTTGTGGTGTATGGAATAGAAATTTTAAAATCTGTAAATACACTCACCAGCATGGGGAAATCCTCCAAGGAATTTTGCTCAATGAAAGAATCCAGAGCAAAAATGATTCAAAACATATGATCACATTTATCTAAAAATCTATAACATGCAAACTGATTTCCAGCAATATAAAGCAAGCCAGTGACTACTAGGGAATGGTAGAAAGGCTATAGGACAGAATGGGAAGGAAGACCACGAGCAACTTTTAGGGAAGATACATATGTTCATTATCGTACAGGTCACTCTTGGGCTGCACATATGAAGTACTAAAATACAAAGAAATATAACTTACTGCAAGTCAAATATACATCAGTAAATCCATGAAAATAATAGTTGCTTCTATAAGAAATGATATGACGAGCTAGGGAAAAATGTGTATCAGGATCGTTAAGTCAAACGGATTTCATCCAACACATATTTAAGAGTGGAAAAACTGTGATTCTGCATGTTTACTCAACTGGGGTTACAAAAGTCATCTCAGAAAACCGGACAGTGTTACTTTTTTGCAGACTTATTCTTTTCATAGAATTCTACTTAATTCTTTGACAGTGAAGTATGGTGATTGGTCTGAATGTTTAGGCCCTGGTATTCCTCTTTCATCCCACCAAAAATGTCAAAGATGTAGCACTGAGTGATGTGTGTCTATCATGATCACCCAGCTGAATTTTTTTTTTAATCCAATGTATCTCTGGGTCAAACACACTACAGAAAACTTCTGTCTTTCCACTTTTCCACATCACCCACTGATTTTCATATAGCAGAGCTCAATAGCATTATCAACACCATGTCATGTTAATATGTGGAGAGTAATGTACCTCCAAAGGGTAAAGTACATGGGAGCTGCCATGATGGAAACCTAAAGAGTTGGTTTGAGCTCTCAGTGGTTGCCCTGGCAAGAGATAAAGAATATATAGGTGCGGTGGGTGAGGAGGTGCACTCTTTTTGTGCAGAGGTGGTGGGTACTTTGATGGGAGTACACTGAGTTGCTGATGTATTCCTTTTATTACCAGAAGTTAACACCCTTGATCATTTGAGGGCAGGTACAACAAATGAAGATGAGAGAGCAGTGTGAGTACAGGGGAGCAAGGGGAAGAAGTCTAAAGGCAAAGGAGGAAACTATTGACTGGTGGAGCAGTTCCTCGTGGCATAATTCAGTTTGCCTCAAACTAACAGTGTTGTGTGACTAGTTTCTATTGTCCTTCTTTCAAGATCAGGCAGAGTCTGCATTAGGTAGTATTATTGCAATCCGTATAAAAAAGAAGATCACCTTAAACCTCTGAAGATGATCATTTGGGGGAGAAGTTTAATATAATGAAAGGTGATTAAAAATTACTAAAAAATAGGGCTGGGGATTTAGCTCAGCAGCATAAGTGCCTGCTTGGCAAGTGTGAGGTTGTGAGTTCGATCCCCAGTACCAAAAAAAAAAAAAAAAAATTACTAAAGAAAGATGATCACAGAAACACATGTCGAGGGAAAATTTGAAATCTTATCCCTACTCTCTGATTTTCAATGTCTTATAAAGGTCAATAGGAGGACACGAAACTATGTTAGAGTGGATCTGTAGTCTGAAGTTTCACATCACCTCTATTCTTTCTCATTTTCCCCTTTCATAGGAAGAATCCTTACAGAAGAAATATGTGGAAAATTGACCTTAAGAAGTTCACTTTCCTGGGTTTCAGGATATGTGATTAGAAAACTTGGCTATCCACTCCAATGTTGTTGGTTATACAGAAAACCCAGCAGACTCAGTCTAGTTCCTAACATTAATACACATGCACACAATTAAAGCCTTTCTGGATAAGCAACCCTGATCTGGTTAAGATCAGATTGTAGTGTGCACAACCAATTTTTTGTTTGTTTTTGGTGGTCAGTGAAAGGAATCTGAGCTGAAATTTGGCTCGTGCTTGTACCAAAGTTAACGCCCACAAATTGTGCTACAGATAATTTATGGGCCTTGAGTTCAAAGATGTGTGGTAGAAAGTTCTGAGTAGGATGGGATACAAATTCATGTGACTGGAAAAAGCAACTTATATGCAACTATCCCATAGCCTGTAGAGGAAAGATGCAAAGATCCTTGGTGTGCTAAGCCTCATGATGAGTACAAGAATTTAACCATGAAAAACACATAGAGGCAAATAACTCCACAGAGGAAAGGGGTTAAGAGGGAGAGAGACATTTCAAGATGGGCCGAAACACATGCCTGTCCATTCCATGAGATTACAAGAAAATAAGGCAAGTTGTCTCATAAATATTGATGACATTTTCCTGAGAAATGTGACATTAAATCTCTCCATTTGGTCACTGTTTAAAGGTAAAAATACAGGTGCCAAACATTTTAATCATATGAGTTATCATAGCTTTGGAGGCAGGAAAACAATTTTTAACATTTGCTATGAAATTTGGGGAAGGGGCAGGGATGTCCCACATCCTCCTTCTAGTACCTTGATTCAATAAATTAGCTGTGGTGTTTTCAAGCCCAACTGCCCAGGAAGTGCTTCACAGAATCAACAGCTGCGACCCCATCTTATTCAAAAGTTTTTGCACCTCAAAAATAATCATCAACAATGTGAAAGGAAAACTACAGAGTGGAAAAAGTTTAGGCAACTGTCCCTGAGACAAAGGACTTCTACCTAGAACACAGGAAGAAGTGAAAAAACTCAGACCCCCTAAATTCAAAGACCAAATCCAAAAGGGGGCGCCAGAGATGAATACACACTCTTGGGTGAAGAAATACAAATGGCAAATAAATATATGAAAAAAATGTTCAACATCGTTGCTCATTTGAGAAATGTACATTAAAACAACACTGAAATTCCATCTCAACCCAGAAAGAATTACTGTCATCAAGTAAACAACCAACAACAAATGCTGGTAGAGACTGAGGAAAAAGAAACCTTCTCCACTCTTGGTGGGAGAGTAGACTGGTCCAATCATTGTGGAAATCAGTGTGGAGGTTTCTCAAAAAATTTAAGATTATAGGTTTCATTCAACCTAGCTATTTTTCTGTATATTTTTTTATTGAATTGATACATCATATCACAGCTATATATGTGCACCCATGTGCACAATTTGAAATAGCTAAATCTTGGAAACAACCCAAATGCACATCAACTGAGGCATGGATTAAAAACATATAGTATGTTTATACAATGGAGTACTACTCAGCTATAAAGAAAATAAACTTGCGGCTTTTCTAGGTAAATGGACACAACCAGAGTCCATACTCTAGAAATAAACCAGACCCATATGTGTAAACATCATATTGTCTCCATAGGTCAAGAAACTGAAGAAGTAAGACCCAAAATCTACAATAGATACTGTGAAAGGAAAAGAAACATATATATGTGTTTGTGTGTGTGTATATGTGTGTGTGTGTGTGTTTACACAAAAGATACCAAAGACAATTATACTACTGATTTCTCTTAGTTCACTGAAGAAAATGTTTTGTGATTACTATCTTTGTTACTTTTCTCTCAATGTTGAGACAAACTCCTGGTGCCCAAAATAAAGCAAGGAAAGATTTATTTATCTTACAGTTTTGGAGCTTTCAGTCCATATTCAGCTGACTCCAAGACAGGGTGGTGTGGCTGTGGCTGAAAGTGTCAAGAGCAAAAGGGCAAAATGAGGAAATCATGCCTCTTTCCCTCCCTCACACTGTATGCTGGCCACCAGCCCCTGGGCAGACGCAGCACTCACATCTCCAAACCCAGCGGCCGGACAACAAGCCCAGCACATGGGCTAGATTCAGCCACCTCCACAACTGCATGAGGCTTGCAGAGGTCATCCAAACACAAATCATAACACTTATATTGTTTGATTAATTATGCCTATATCTTGTAATTTAAGCACTTACTTTGAAGATAACATTATGCAATGCATTAATCATTGTCAATTTGCTCTTATCTTGTTTTTGACATTCTGCATCTTCATTTTTAGTGGTTTTTTCTCTTTAAAATAAAACTTAAGCACAGTAAAAGTATCGTAAGTTGCAAAAAATTATTTCAGCAGCAGTTGTATGGTTACACATAGGTTTTTGTTTCATAAAAAACAGAACGCATCTGAAGAAAGCAGTGAAGATCCAACTTGCCAAAAGCACATATGCAGCAAGTTCACTAGTCGTCTTCAGAGAGGTTTAGGTGTTAGTACATCAGGTAGATTTTGATGTGGAGGACCCACATATCAGCCTCCCCCAGGCCCATGTGTGATTGTGTTTACTTTTCAGCAGTGCAGGCTGTATAGAGGTGACAGCCCTGAGTTAGCTTTCAGTTTAACTAGTGAGTCTGGCCAAGGCTGTGTAGATTGTCTTCATGAAATCAGGCAGCTGATGATGGATAGCATTGTTGTTCATCAACAGCCATGGCTGAGCTCAGATAGATGAGCTCTGGTACCATGGAGCTAAGACACGAGATACTGTCTCCTCTGAGGCCTGCCTGACTCCAGCGGAAAATTGCTTCCCAGAATTGGCTACAGACCAGGTTCCTCTTTAACTGTAACCTAAACTTGGCTATTCCTGCCCCTTCAGCAAGAATGCTTTGCTCCTTCTGTTACCAGCCTTGCCAACCTTGCCACTTGTCTGGTACATCAAGTCACAATCCTCTCACCATTTTCCTCAATGAATGAATACCAAAGTTCTGAGAGCCTCGTGGCCTTTTGTTCCCCATGAACAACTTATTATTCCAGATCGCTGCTGCACCCTTATTTTGTCTCTTGCTCTTCCTTCCCGCCAAGCCCCATACCTCTGGACAGGAGACTACAGTTTCCCCATATCTTGCCACGTTCTAGTTTCCACCTAGTCCAGAGATTGTCTCAACCCATATCTCTTTTCATTCATAGAAAGGATAACAGAAGGGAAGTTCTGGAACGTCTAGCAACCTCACCCTTCCCTTATTCCCACGCAATAGAAAAGTAAGCTGCTTTATGTTGGTGCACAAGGGCTGTTACCATGATCAGTGGAGTAAAAGGAGAATGTGAACAATCCTGGCTGGACATTAGGCCCGAAGTGGGAAAACTGCTGCTCAGGGTGATTACTTTCTTGACTCCCCACCCCCATGATTATCTAAACTCTGGGATCTCTGCAGTAGGTGACACCTAACACCTTCAATATCAGAGTTCTGTGACTTTTCTCTTAAAAGCTTAGTGTTCAGTTTTGGGAGTCTTGTAAGGATTTGTCATTTGATCATCAGTTATAGCTTCCAAACTTTGCTAACATAAATTTTAGTCCACTGCAATAAGCTACTAGCTTTTGTTTTATCCATCCGGTTTACTCACTACTTCTTTATCAAGAAGAGAACGAGAAAGAATTCTCATTCAACATTCCCTAAATAAATACAAGTAAATTGTTAGATTTGCCACTGTGTTTTAATTCCCAGAATAAACCATTTATATGATGGACAGGTACCAATTTTGCTTAGTACTATTTGACTCAGAATCTTTGTACCTACGTTATTCTATTACATATTTAACAGAGTTTCCCATTTTTCTTGACTTCTTTGGGCTTTCAGTGTCTAAATTTATAAGACTGATGAAAGAATTTTTGTCCCATTGAGTTTATTGACCGATTTGTGCATACAATGAATGGATCTAGAACCTAATCAAAGTAGTGGGTAGAATGTACTTAAAGAATGAAAAGGAAGTTGTTTAACTTAATTGTTTTTTTTAAATAGCATTTGTATTTGGTTTTAAGTTATCCTTTCCCTCAAATTTCTGTAAATTTAGGACATGTGAGTGAGACCTTTTTTGAAATGGTACTTTTGCCTATGCAATCAAGTAAAGCTGTGTGCATATTGGATGAGGGTAGGCCCTAAATCCAATATATTTAGTATCCCTGCAACTAGAGATCAATTTGGCAGACAAGACAAAAGGCACATAGGGAAGCGATGTGAAGACAGGGAAGAAACTAAGAGACACATCGACAAACCACAGAGGGCCAAGGACTATCAGCATTCATCTGAAATTAGGAGACTCAAGGACAGTTGCTTCCCAGAGGCCTTTGGAGGAATCATGTCCTTCACAACAACTTGACTCTGAACTTCTTATCTCTAAAAATGGAACAGGGTAAATCCTTGTTGTGTTCAGTTACCTAAGTTGTGGCGCTTTGCTACGGCAGCCCTAGGAATCTGTTGTAGATGTTGTTATTGAGAAGTGGTCACTGTTGTCACAAGTACCTAAAAATGCAGACACGCCTTTGCAATGGAGAGAAGACCAGAGGCTGTAAGGCTTGTAGCACACGATGGTAAAAGACTTTGCTGTGAGAAAACTGTGCGTGAAAACATAGGTTTAAAGGTGATTCTCAAGATGGTTCAGTGAAAAGAAGTGTAGAGGTACTTTTTCATTTTAGAGAACATATATGGATGTGAGCAGGACGTTGCTATGAATACGAACAGTGCAATGCTTATGGTAAGAACTGACTATTATTAGAAGCAGAGTAAAGGTGATCCTTGCTATGGAACAACAGGGAGCCTGACTATAATGTATTTTACTACTGTTTGACTAGTAGAATTTGTGAACACTGAAAGGAATGTTTATCCAAGGAGATTTCCAAGCGAAATGTGGAAGGTGCAGCCTGCGCTCTCTTGCTGTTTGTAGCAAAATATGAGAGTAAACAGATATGTTGAATAATGAAACCTTAAGGGGGAAATACAACCCAAACAAGAAATAAACCAAAATATAGCTGACAACTTGGAAACTTTTCAGCTTACCTGAATAGTGTGCTATGGGAATAGATCAAGAATGTGGCCAGACAGCCATTTGCTAGCAATATTAGGTATATGTACCCAATTGAGCATTGTCAGCATAAATCAGGAAAGGAAATATGATAACATGGCAAAGTTCTGTGGCAGATCCCCATACCTATTAGTGTGAATTCCCTTGGCGCCCTCATCAGCCTGGCAAGGTTTCTGACAATTTTATAGAAGCAGAAACCATGACAGACTGGACTGAAATGGGCAGAGATGGAGCAATAGCAAGAGAAAATGGCTCTGAAAGCTCTAATCAACAGAAGATAAGTGCATAAGGGCATTTCTGTGATCTCTGAGGGCTAAGTGGGCTGAGCTACGGTCTCTTAAGGCCAGTAGTATAGGGCTCCCTCCCTAGAGGAATTTCAAATTTGGGAGTTGCATCTCTGAAGGGCACAGAAGACAGAAAACTAAGTGACCAATGTTTAGTCTTGCCCTTGAAACATATATGTTTTTGTTTCCTGATGTACTGTGATTTGACTCCAGGTTACCTCTTTGTTTCTTTCACTTTTCCTTCATATAAATGGAATATGTACCACACATCTACCTCTAACTACTATTGTATTTTGTAAGTACCCATATTTTTTTTTTTATCAAATGATAGGTCTATATGTAGACAGGCACTTTGCTCCAGACCTGACCTTAAGCAGAGTCCAACCCATAAGAGATTGAAATCATTTACAAGATGAGGTTGGTAAGTTTTTGGTTTTATTTTTGTTGTTTTTGGTTTAGTTTTGAACTGAGTGATATTTGGCTGGGGTTTCACATATAGGAGTAACTCTAGAACATGTTAAGGCTTTCTGAGATCTTGGGGTGAGTGAATATATTTTATTCATTGTGAGAACATCAATAATGGGGGTACAGAGTGAGGTGTGTACTGAGTGCAATACTGTCCCTTCAAAACTCATGTCTGCCTAGAAGCTGGGCATGTGATCTTAGTTGAAAATAAGATCTTTGTATATGTAATGAAGTTAAGATTTGGTAATACTGAACTAGAATATGTGATAATCCAGTGATCAATGTCCTTATAAAAGGAGCGCATAGGGACATAGCAAATCATGGAGAGAATCCCATTTAACAAAAGGCAGACAGATCAGAGTTATGGTGCCAACCGACAAATAATGTCAAAGATCCAAGGATCTATAGCTAAGAGTGGAGTGTGGGAGAGCTTCCCTCTATAACTCCCCATGCTCCCACTACTACCCCCCACTCACAAATACTTGCAAGCACACACACCTTGGCCCTGACCCTTTGATTTCCCACTATTGGACAACAGAACTATGAGAGAACAAAATTCTGTCATTTTAGATGACTCATTCATGGTAATATTTTGCAAAATCCTGACAAAGTGAATATAATTTTCAAATTCTATCAAGCAAAATGTCTGCCACAGTGTCTTGTCAGGTGACTAACACTGACTGTTTGGAGAAGCCATGTAGACATTATTTAGCACTGAATACTCCTGGGATGGACCTGGGATGAATCTTGGTGTGAGTTGTGAAGAAAGGACAAACATTATCACCCTGGGAAGAGCTAAGCGGGGAGCCCCAGTTACATACTTATCACTCTTGTTAAGTAGTACCCTTCCTGCAGTAGCATGCACTCTCTTAGCCTTTAAGGTTATTGATATGTAGATACCTAGTGGTTGCTGTCCAAGGAACTGCTGATTTCCTTAATGAAGGGAAGCAAACGGAGGGACATGTGGTACTCAACTATCCTCAAAATGTAAAATGAGTTATCCCTTATTCTATGCACAGCTATGTCTGAATTTCTATTGACTGACAGCAAATTCAGGGGCATGACATTATTTTGTTAACTTGAAGCTCTATCTAGGGGAGGTGAAGAACTTGAAGTAAAAGAAAAATACTATGAGAAACAGGAAAGTGTTGGACTTTGGATTTTGAATTCACTTTTTTTTTACATTTTGATTATTTGCTTATTCCTGAATTGATGAATAAAACTTATATGCACTTATGATGTACCACATGATTTTTAAATTGATAAATGATAGTTCTGTGTGCTTTCAAAGTACAATGTGATACTTTAAAGTATATGCAGAAAGATGAAATGAAAGTATGTATCATATCCTCACTTCATTCACTTCACTGGTCATATTTTTGATGGTGAGTCCATTTAGAATCTCCTCCTTAGCAATTTTGATGTGTGTGATGCATTACTGTTTTAATATGTTACACAAAACATCATTAAACTTGTTGCTTCCATTGATCTAAGTGTACACTGATCCCAAATCTTTAGGCCTAATTATTCCTGTTTCTCCTCAGTAGAAACCCTCTCAGTTAAGAAGTATAGTCTACTTCTTCTAGCCCAATCTGGGGTCCTGTTTTGTCAGATCATTCATGCCAACTACCTGAAACTACTGCCATTTACGAGGTTCTTCAGCATCTGAGATGCTACAGGATTATGATAGCGTGTCACACTCCTGCTTTGTCTTTGCCCCTTCTCCCAATTTGCCTTTTTCCTTGGGGAAATGTCAGGCATCATGGAAATACTCTTGCCTGTCTTTGAAATAAAGGAAATGAATTGATAGTAAAAATTACCAATGTTGTGGTTTAGATCTCAAATGTCTCCTGCAAGTCATGTGAAAAGTATTGTTTGACATCCTGTGGCACTACTTGGAGGTAGTTTACATTTTAGGAGATTGGGCCCATTGGAAAGAAGTGAGGCCACTGAAGGTGGACCTTGAAAGGTCTTATTAGAACCTCTGGGCCTCCTTCTTTCTCTTTGCTTCCCAGCCACAGTGAGATGAGCAGCTTAATTTTGTACCATGCTCACCACCATAATTTTTTGGAGTGCCACAGGTCCAAAGTGAGGGGGCCAATTGACAATGGACTGAAACTTGAAATCATGAGCCAAAATGAAGTTTTTATACTTTTAAGTTGGTCAGCCCAGTTATTGTTTTTGTTTGTTTGTTTTTAGGGCAATCAAAGGCTAACACATCTAGGAACCTGCCAAAACAATGCAACCAAAGGAAGTTACATTAATATATATAAACAAAGAAACTTTAAGATTGCAAGCACTGATTGGAATGCAACAAGTCACCACCTAATAGTTAAAAAAATTGACCCAAAAAGGTAAAAAGTCTGAATGGCCACACACATCATAACATAGCTAGAAAAAAAAAAACCCACAAACATGTGAAACACAATGTTCCAAATTAAAAAGAGCGTTAAATATTAGGGCACAAACTTGTATGATTTCAGAATTAGAACAGTACTGAGCAGTAGCATTATTCAGGGAGTGACCATCAACATAGTCATTAAATAGGGATGGACATTAATAACAGGACTATTAAAATGGAAGTCATGTTACAATCACAGTAGTTGGCATCAGTTTGTTTTTCTACCTGGACAATGTAATCACTTGGATTATGGTAAGTATAGGTGTAGAAACTCTAAATGAGATGTAAAAATATTTAACAAAGAAATCAACATGCTGTTTCTTAGAGAATCATCATTGTCAGCTGTCCAAAACAACCATAAAATTCTATTGTGGTGGTCAATGATTGCAAGAGACAGAAAGTGCAAGTCGTGATGCCTTATCTAACAAGGAAATACAGTTGCTTGTATAATTTAGAGTTCATATATTGCCATGGCTTTCAGGGGTGCTTAAGACAGTGACCACAAGTTGTAAAACTCCAGGCTAAATCGTGGCCAGGCACATTGGCATATAGGCTAGTTTAGACTAATTCGGGGCCTATGCTCGGGGTAAGGAAACTGGGCAGACAATCTCCACACATGAAACTGAATCAGGAAAAGAAGCACTGCTGGCAGTCTGATGCCAATCAGGAAGACAAGGAATGGATATTGAATAGGTAAACAAAAATGTCACCTGGACACAACAAATCGAAGCATGTATCCCAATGTGAATAAAACAATCACAACAATCAAGTTGTACTTGTTTCCAAATAGAGTGACTCTTTATTAAACAAAGGCATACACTTTCATGCAGGAGTTACCTGTATGAAATTAGCGAACGTGTTACAGAATATGAGTGCCCTCTCTGGTACAGTTTGCATTTTGGAAGACCCTCAAAAGGTATCTAGTGACGCATTTAAATCCAAATTTGCTCCTCCTCAATGTTTTGACAGCACTTCCTATTCACTATCCTGTTGAAATATTATTGTGTCAGTATAGTTTCAACAGTGTCTTCTTCAATTTGCTGTTTTTTGAAATCGAAACTTTCTGTACATATACAGCACAGACTTCATAAAGATATCAAATGTTCAGAACTAAGAGAATTTGTCACCATCTGTTTTCATCAGCAGTGTTCTTTGAAGATGATATTATTTTTACTGTATGTAGCACTTCAAAATCTGTGGGCATTTAGAGGGAATTAAAGAGTAATTTAAAAAAATTATGTGGATGGAGTTCCTCTAATCCACATATTTGGGCTTTAAAATGTTGTATTTTTAAATGCAAAATATTTATGAGAATAGAAAATTAAAAATTAATAATCACCTAGTCTATAAATATGCAGGTGTGGATATCAATCACCAAAATAAAAACAGAGGTACTTTTCTTTAAAATATGTTTTCTTAGTGCACACTAATTTTACAAAACATTAGGTCTCAATTTGGCATTTTTATACAGGTATATAATACATTCATCGTATCCACCCACACTGTGACCCCCCCTTACTCTCCCCATCCTTCCTCTTATTTTTTCCTCTTGTCTAACATTAGCAGTGTCTTTCTTTCAACTTTCAGATCATTCTTCCAGATACCACATATCTGGAGAAATGTGCGATACTTACATTTTGGTATCTGGATTTCTTTCACTTAATGGGATGTAGTTCAGTTCTATCGTTTTCCTGAAATTAAAATCGGTGAATTCTGCTTTCTATGTCTGCCACATATTCTTTATCATTTATGAGATATTATCCATGTTTTCAAAGTGTAACTGTTATGAATTATGCCACAATAAATGTGTATCCGGGTGTCCCTCCAATACGTTCCTTAAGTTCCCTCTTGCATCTACTACGGGCATCATATAGCTCAGTCACATGATAGTTCTAGTTTTGGTTTTTCAAGGAATGCCCATACTGACTTTCAATGTGGCTCTACTAAATTACAACCCAAGGCTGGGAATGGAGCTCAGCAGCAAGTGCCAACTTGACAATAAATAAATAAATAATAAGTAAAATCTTCCTCAGCATTGTAGAAATGTTCTTTTCCCCGTGCATTCATACCATTATTTATTGTTTTATGGGGGCTTCTATTCTTGATGTCAGCCATTCTGTTAGGGATTAAATACAATCTCAATGTATGTTTATTTTCCAATTTTCTTGGCCAGGGGTTTAGCTCAGTGGCATAAGCGCCTGCCTAGCAAGTACGAGGTTGTGAGTTCAATTCCCGGTACCAAAAAAAAAAAAAAAAAAAAAAAATTCCAATTTGCCTAATGGCTAAAGATGCTGAACATTTCTTTGTGTACTTAGCAGATATTTTGCTGCTTATTTTGAGAAATATCCTTGCAATTTTTTGCCCATTATACATTGAATTATTTGGGGATTTATTGCTGTTGAGATTTTGTGTATTTTTTATATATTTTACATAGCACTCTGCTGTTCATAGTATAGGTGGCAAAAATGTCTCCAGTTCTTTACGTTGTCTTTTCTCTCTGTTGACTGCTTCCTTTGCTGTGAAAGTGACATCCTTATATATAATCCCTACCATCGATATTGGTACTTGCTATCCTTTTCTGTGCTGGTGGCATTCAAAGCAGGAAGGTTTTTATCAGTGTTTATGGTTTCAAGTATTCCACTTACGTTTCTTGTATCTCAGGAAATAAAGCAACTGACATATTTATGTTGGGTAATCTTTTCCACATCCTTTTGAATTTGGTTCACTATTATTTTCTAAGTATTTTCACATGTATGTTTCTCAAAGATGTATAGGTTTCCTTGTTTTGTGTCTCCATATAATGTTTTGCTATGGGAGTAGAACTGGCCTTGTACAATGAATCAGAAACACTTCTCACATTTGTTTTTCATGGAAAAGTTTAAGAAGTACAGGTGTTAGTTCTTTAGGTAGCTTGTAAAATTTACCAGTGAACCTGACCAGTCTTGCAATTTCCTTTGCCTGGAAACTTTTTGTTATGAGTTCAACTTCATTACTTGCCTTTAATCCGTTAATGGTTTTTCTTTTATTTGCTTGGTTCCAATTTGTTATGCTACCAGTACCTAGGGAAATTCCCCAATATCTTGCAATGTACATTTCCATAATAGGTGCTAGGAACTCTGGTTTCATTGGCATCTGTCGTTTCATCTCCAATTTGAATGATTTGGGACCCTTCTCTCTTACTTTTAGTTAGTTTGACAAAGGAATAATCAAGCCTGTTTATCTATCAGGGAAAGGGATAAAAGTGAAAAGAGTCACTGAAATGCAGATGTTTGCTGAAATGGCCTTGGATGCAGTCTTTCTGCAGAGAAAATATCTATTTCTCTTAGGAAAGAAACATTATGTACAGATAGCCTTGAGTACACTATGAGTGTCCTTGATTTTAGGCAGAACAAAATCACCTTCTACAAAATCACGTTCTACAACATGGAAGTCTGGTGGCACCAAGCTAGCTTTGTCTGAACACAGTACTTAAGAAATTAACGAAGTGGATCCAGTGCTGGTGTTGTCTCTCTCCTCAGTTGGAAGGCTCAGTGTCATTAAAGATCCTTCCCCTAGAGGATCTATAACTTTGGTGCTCTCTCTTGCCTCCTACACTACTCACACTAGTAAAGAAACAAAACCAAACAGTGTCTGTCTACTGATGAATTCATTAAAAAAAATGTGGTACATATTAACAGTGAAATTCTGTTCATTCACAGAAAAGATAAAATCCTGTCCATGTATTTATTCTAATAGGTTTATCTTTGTAAGTGACTTGATGTTACTTTCTCAAATAATTCAGAGAAAGAGGCACTATAGTGACTACTAGTATGTTAACTTAACTGGGGGTGAAAAACAATGATGCTTAAGTTGTTCCATTCTGACCTGTGTGGTTCTATTACAAGGTCCTCTTTTATCTCAATCTCCATCCTTTTTTTAAAAATTAATCATATTGTTTCTTATTTTTTTCAATTAAGGGAAAACTAAATTAAAAAATAGCGGGATATATTATAGTAACTATTTTGTTGTCCTATTAACCTGATTTGAACCCCAGTATTTCTCTCCCCATCTTGTTCTGTCTGATTTTACTATATTCTATTTTGTTTGATAGTATCAAGTTTGAGGGTATAGGCAACCACTTTGAAGGCAATAAGATTTACTATGATGCCCATTATGGTGTGACTGTTATCTTCTTTTGAAGTCCTGTAAGGTCTCCAGTGTAGGTTTTATTGGTCTTGTTCTGTACTGTTTTGAACAATTCTATTATACCTGATGATATAGGCAACTCTTTTTAAAAATAGCAAGAGGCACAATGGTAACCAGTTTTGATCACCTGATATTCTATTTTTGCATCATGTACTCTGCCCATCCTTCTGTTCTAACCAATTCTGTTTTGTTTAGTCAGTTTAGGTTTTATTCTCTTCAGAAAAAGTCATAATAACTGTGGGAGTAAAAAAAACCAAAAAAGTGTAATTGTTAATGTAAAAAAAGAGAGGAAAGGAAGGTGGTCTAAGGGATATTACTACATGTATGTTTGAGTGTGTAGGATGGAAAACCATATTACTGAGCTTTTGTTGGATCTTTGAATGGAACTGTCTGCAAACTCACTGTATGAATGTCCACTTTATAGGCTTTAATTTTATAATTTGGACAACTGTTTCTAAGAAGACAATGTGTAACCTATTAACTAGTGATTTCTTACTGTATATTCTTTTCTTGAAATTCTGTATTACTTGTACCCTTTTACTGCTTTGTTTTATTTCCTTTCTTTTTTCTGTTAAAATAAAAAAAGAAGAAATAATGATTCTAAATATAAATTCACCCAATATGAAATAATTTACCTATATAAAACAAATGTTAATAGATCTAAAGGAAGAAATATACTACAGTGTAATAATAGTGGGACATTTTAATTTTTCACACTCAGTAATGAAAAAATTATCTAGATAAAAATAAAAAAATAGACTGCACTATACAGTAAATGATCCTAATAGACATCTACAGAACCATCCACTGATCAGATGCAGAATACAAATTTCTAACTGCTAGGAAGAAAGGAAAGGGAAGTAGAGGTACAGAGCCAAAGACAGGTTTTATTGGAATTAAAATTTAAGAGAGATTGCTGGTATGAGGACCAAGAAGCCTGTCTCTTACAGACTCAGGGGTTTTATAGGGATAAGAAGGTGGGGAACAGCTGAGAAAGGGAGTTGGAACTGTCCTTCAAGTAGTTGGCTGGCAAGTTGTGTACTGTCAATAAGCAGAGCCTGACTGACCTTCAAAGTAGCACTTTCTGGGAGCTGACTGATAGGCAGGCAGCTTGCAAGTTTGGGGACATTGAAACATTAGGAACATGAGAACGAAGGGGTGTTTTGGATCCACATTAGTCACAAGGTGTTGGCCTGAATTCTTTCAATAATAGCATATGGAAAAGTCTCCAGAATAGATTATATGATATGTTTCAGAGCTAGTCTTAACAGATTTTCCAAACTTGAAATATTATCTTTTTCTGACTACTGTACAAAATTATGAATGAGTAATAAGAAAAATTTTGGTCACTATACTAATGAATGGATATTTTAAAACATAATTCTGAAAAATCAATGAAGAAATTAAGAAGACTTGAAAAATCTTGAAACAAATGAAAATGAAGGTACAACATATAGAAACTGAAGAGATTGACTCAATTATTTTGATAATATTTCAAATAAAATTTTCAAGTTGATCAAAAGATTAGCATTAAAAAGAAGCCAAGTACTTTGTATCTGAACAATATAAAAATGCCTCATGGGAATGTGAATAAGTAGCAAGGATCCGTACTGTGAAGGCTCAGAATTACAAATGTGAAAAACTTTGATTTGAGAAGAGACTCCTGGGCCTTTATCATCTGTTCTGTTCCGTTGATTCTCAAGTCTGTTTTTTGTTTGTTTGTTTGTTTGGGTTTTTTTTTTTTTTTTTTTTTTTTTTTTTTTTTTTTTTTTTTTTTGCTGGTACCATACTGATTTTATTATAGCACCTCTGTAGTATAATTTCAAGTCTGGGATTATGATGCCTCTGGCCTTGCCTTTGTTGCCCAGGATTGCCTTTGCTATTCTAGATCTCTTATGGTTCCATGTGAATTTTGGGAATGTTTTCTCTAGGTCTGTGAGGTACGCTAATAGCATTTTGATCAGGATTGCATTAAATATGTCATGGCAACACACTCCAGAATGTTGACAGAATAGAGACCAAGAACTGATTTGCTGGGATTCCGTTTATAATTCTGAGTCATCCAGGCACTCAGGGGCTTCTGAATCTTCTGGAAATATACAAATGGACTCAGCTACTGCTCCAGTTGACAGCTGGTGTTGGTGTCATTCAGGTAGTGCTCATTTTACGTGCATACAGAACACAAGACTTTTTGTGGGGTCAGAGAAGCTTCCACCCAGATTTCAAAAGATCGCTTGGGATTTCATGCAGTTTGCTCCTGAGAGAATAGTGTGAGAAACTGAAAGTGAATTTGATGTTCAGTGGAGACACTAGAATGTTGGAAAATCCAAGAATGTGAGTTGTCTGAAAAAAGCTGCAAAGAGTGAGCAAAGCCAGCCCAGAAGACAGGGTATGATGACTGTAACTACCACTGACAATGCTGGATAGTTAGGGATACCCAAGACTATTGGAGTTCACGTCTTGCTCTCTGCTTCCTCATTACAGGCCTCAGATCTACTGGAATTTCCTTTTGTTGTCCAACTCAAAACTTAAGTATAATTTGGCTGTGCCATTTGCTCCTGATTCTCAATACAAATCTGGCTAAAAGCCCCCAACAATACTTGTGCCACAGCCTCAATATTGGGCTGCCACAAGATTTCTTTTGTCACATTAATGAGTCTAAGGCTTTTAATATCAGTCTTCCACAAAGAATCAAGTACTGAGTGAAATGCAGAATTTCCCGCCAGACGGTAACATGCATTGTACAGAGTTAAACTGCCAATGCAATTCTACCATTCCATGTCCTCCAATGACCCACCATTGGTCCTCCAACCAAACTTCACCTCATGACATCACATTTAGCTATAAACTATGACTAGACTAATTCACTGATGAGTATAATGAGTATCAAGTATCACTTCTCAAGCGCTCCACCTACAACACTAGACTTTGTGGAAACATCTAGATTTAAATCAAAAAGACATAAAACAAAATCAGTACTAAGAAGAAAAATTATAACAGTGCCTGCATCAAATAAAGCAGAAATACCATATATAAACAACTTACAGTTTTACCTCAACAGAGAAAAAAACATATCATTACTAGGATGAAAGAAATTATTAAGTTTAGGGCCAAGGATTTAGCTCAGCTGTGTAAGTGCCTGCCTGACAAGCACAAGGTCATGAGTTTGATCTCTGGTACCAAAACAATCATCCTCATCCTCATCCTCATCATCATCATCATCGTCATCGGGCTGGGGATTTGGCTCAGCAGCGTAAGCACCTGCCTTGTGAGTGCATGGTCCTGAGTTCAATCCCTGGTACAGGTAAAAAAAAATAGCCATCATCATCATCATCATCATCATCATCATCATCATCATCATTATCAGAAAATTCAGAGAAAAAATGAACAAAATAGAGGCCAAAAACAGTGTAAAAATCACCCAAAGTGTTGGTTTTGGCAAAAAATAAAATTAACAGTGTAACAGTTATAAATATGAAAAGAGAGATGACCCAAATAACTAAAATCAGCTATAAAGAAAAAATCATATCATAGATAAGGAAAGCATCAAAACTGACAGTACAGAAACACAAAGCATCATTAAAGAACAACTAATTCATTAAACAAAACCTGAAAACTTCAATTATACAATAACTTTGCTGAAAAATTTGATAGCCTTGAAAAACTGAACACCTTATTGGAAACACAACTGACCAAAGTTGAATCACAAAGAAATAGAAAATTTGAACAGAGCAATAATGACTAAAAATACTGAATTGGTGAAATGTCTATGTCCAGGATCAGAAGAGCTTATTGTAAATTCAAACCCTTAATGATAAACTAACAATTCTCAAATTATTTCAAGACACTGAAGAAGAGAGAATTTTCCTGTACTTATTCTGTCTAGCCAGCCTTACCCTTATACCAAAACATGACAAAGACACAAGAAAAAAGAAAGTTACAGATTAATACTCTTTTTCTGTGTGTGTCTTTTTCCTTTTTATCGGTACCGGGGATCGAACTCATGACGGCCTGCTTGCAAGGCAGGCGCTTATGCTGCTGAGCTAAATCCCCAGCCCCCCAGATTAATATTCTTGATGAATATAAGTACAAAATTTCTCAACAAAACATTGACAAGTGAAATAAAATAGTACATGAAAATGATTGTTCACCACAATTAAGTGGGACTCACTAAGGTATACATTGATGGTTTATCATATGAAAATCAATAAATGTGATATGCTGCATCAAAGGACTAAAGAAGAAAAAGCACATGATCATCTCAGTAGTTGAATAAAAGGCACATAATCAAATTTATTATCTGTTCATGGTAAGAACTCTAAATGAATTAGGTACATAAGGAATTTGCATCAATTGGACAAAAGATGCATTGACCAAGCCAAAAGGTAATTCCATACTGAATGGAGGGAAGCTTTCCCTACAAGATTTGAAGAAAACAAAGACATGTGCTTCCACTAATTTCATTCATATCCACATGTGGAAGCATGAAACTAGATTCCTCTCATCACATACACAAACCAAATCAAAATTAATAAAAACCCATAACACAATATTTGAAACTAAAACTACTACAAGAAAACACAGAGAAAATTATTTATGACATTAGAGTTGGCAGGAATTTTTAATAAGATCCCCCCAAAATAGGGGAAAAAAAGGCAAACTGAATTGCACCAAATTAAAAAGTTTCTGCACAGCAAAGCAATCAACAGAGTGAAAGACAACCAATAAATACTTCAAATTATACTTCTAACAAGAGGTTAATGTCCAACATGTGTAAGAAAATCAACTCTGAAAGAATTCCACTTAAAATAGATAAGTAATAAAAATCTAAATTTCTCAAAAGAAATACAGATGGCCAAAACATACGTTAAGAAATACTCAACATCACTAATCATCAGGAAAATGCAAATCAAAAGCACAGTGAGACATTATCTCATGATACTTAAACTATTATCAAATTACAAAAGATAACAAGTGCTGTGAGAGTGCAGAGAACACACACTATTGACAGGAAAATAAATTTCTATTATGGGGGTTGGAGATTTAGCTCAGCGGCATAAGTGCCTGCTTTGAAAGTGCATGGTTGTGAGTTCGATCCCCGGTACAGATACAGAAAAAAAAATTCTATTATGGAAAACACTGTGGCACTTCTGCCAAAAATTAAACAGAGGACTGCCATATGATCCGTCACTGCATACCTGAGTATATATGTACTTAAGGGGGATAAGTTCTGTACATTTAAAAGACATCTGCATTCTCATGTTCATTGCTACATTACCCACACTAATAAAGAAACAAAAACCAAACTAAGTGTCTGTCTACTGGTGAATTCATAATGAAAATGTGGAACATATTCACAATGACATTCTGTTCATCCATAGAAAAGATAAAATCCTGTCCATGTATTTATTCTAATAGGTTTATCTTTGTAAGTGACTTGGTGTTACTTTCTTGCATCTTTTGAATCCATTTCCTCATTTTGTACTTGTCGCATTTTCACTGTATGACAGGAAACAGGGAGGTTCTTTTCCACTCATGCTTGTTTGTGGTTGTAAATGCCTCTGTAACTGGATATCCATATCTTTACTGAGATCTGGGAAGTTTTTTGCTACGAATCTACTGAATACATTCTCAACGTATTTAGTCTGTATCGTGGTGCCATCTTTTACACCGAAAATTCGTAACTATGGCTTTGAACTGTGTCCCAGGTTTCTTGAATGCTACGTGTACCATTTCTTTTTCTTCTTTCTTAATGTCTGAGTGTGACAGTTCATCATCTTCATGCCCTGAAAATTGACTTCTCTGGGTCCACTCCCTCTCCTGGTGTTTTTCACTGTTGTTTTGATTTGACTATAAATGGAAACTTTTAATATAGGAGTCTGGTACTATGTAGAGAAAAATGTGCAGGAATTTAAGTGCAATAATTTATGAAGAACCATTATTCAAATTGCATTTTTCACAGGGTCCAATTACAGATAATAATACCCAGTGATAGCATGATTACAAGAAGCACTGTATGTAGCTTGGATATAGTATAAAAAAGAACATGGATATATTTCACTGATATATGGTGCTGTAACATCTATATCTATATATCTGTATCACATAACTCTATATCTATAAATTTTTCAAGGGAAACTTTAGAATTATATTTTGAATTTGAAAACAGAGTTGATATGAGTGAATAGCAAGAAGAAATTTTGGGAAACTTAAAGCCTTACTTCTAATAGTTTAATATACGTGAACAAGACTTTTTAAATCTTTTAATGGTCTTTCTGTGAAGGGTGATTTCATATTGTTCTGGAGATACGTGTCATAAAAATGACACAGTTCTTGCTTAAATGCACTGCATGGAGTTTCTGCCTTCTATTTCTGTATCTTTTTCTTGAAGGAAGTTCTCATTGTAACTTTCGTCATCACAGAACTCTTTGTTTTTATGTTGTGATAACCCCCAACGTTCGTCCTATTATCTAAAGCCATACACAGTTTCCCTTCTTTCCCACTGCATGGCATTGACAATAAAGCTACCTGGAGCTAAGCCAATGAATTCCTCAAAGAAGCACACAAAAAAACATTTCAAATACAGCTTCTGTAATGACAGAACACAACCTGATTTCTGCCTCTTTATGCAATGGCTAGGTGAGCTAGTTTGATTTCTGAAAATAAATTTACTCAGGATATCTGGCCCAATACAACATACTTATGTCTGAGCAAAATAAGCGTGGTTGAGAATCTAAGTCTAATCACATCTGTTCTGTCACTCTCCTTGTTTTCGCTTTTCTGCTCTACACACAATCACTCTTCCTAAAGTCACTAGCACTTAAATTTAAAACATCCACCAGACCTCAACCGTAAAACTAAAGGGCCAACTACTCAAAAGATTTCCTGTAAATTCTGAGAAACCATATGCAACATAGATGGCCTATCAACTTGAATCACCTAAATAACTGAAAAGCCAGACAAGTCCAGTGCCTAAACCAGATCCCTGGCACCACAATCTATGACATAGAATTGCATTATGCATATTGCCTGTGTATACCAGGGGGTTAACCCCATTGATATAACTTTACTTTATTCTTTATTTGTTTTTGTATGAGGGATCGAACACATGACCTCGCACCTGCCAGGCAGGCACTTGTGCTGCTGAGCTAAAGCCCCGGCCTGTGATGTAACTTAAAAAAATATTAGAAAGCGCCTGCTAATCATGTGAGGCAAGAAGCCAATGATATGTGTACCCAGTGATAAGAGCAAAATCTGATCTACGCACGAATTACAAATAGATCCCCAGGAACTGGGAGGAACCCAATCACCTTCAGTGCTCAGTGATTGTCAATAGGGCCTAGGGGTACTGAGTGTAATTCTTCCCTGTCTTCCACTGGTCACAGGTTCATCTCTATGGAGTTACAGAAATAAGATTGGGACAGATATCAAACCTTGAAATAGGATTCCATCTATGACTGTACATTGTTGCTTTCTAAACATAATTTAACATTTCATAGGAGGCACTAGCATAAATATGTGGCTCATAGTTTCTTCCTATATTTATTTATATGGTCCCTGATAAATCGCCACAAGGATGTCTGGTTTCTGATTTGCACAAACACTCTTCTCTCTTCCTCGTCTTCATTCTGAAATCATGGTTGACTTGGAGAGGTTTAAACCACAGGAACAGTGTGTTGTCCTTGCTAGCACCTTCAGCATTCACTGCAGTAGAAATTTCATTCTGTTGCGTGTTTGCGACTATTTATGTAAGCTTGCCATGCCACAGCACACTAGCAAAGTAATCCGTAGGCTGGTATAATATTGCTTGCCCGGGTCAGCAAACCGGAAAGTAAACCCAATTTGTCATGTGAGGTACAGTTTCTCACACAAACGATTGAAAGCGGTATTTGTGAAACCGATATGTGAAAAAAAAATTGGTACTATGTAATGTCCTCCAACGTTTCTAGCAGGACAGAAAATATAAATACTGCAGAACTGAGTTAGTTTGAGATTCCCCTATATTATAATAGCCGCAATTCAGGCAAGTGGCAAGTATGATCTTCAATGATTTTTCTAATACTTCTGTTTTTAGTGTCTTTTTATTGTATAATAATTTTATTCCTTTAATTTTTCTATTTTTACACTGAGTAAAAATGCACATTATGTGTTACATATGAAATTATAAAAAAATACAGAATTGGTATTGTGATAGCATCACAATACCAGTACAAGCATCTTTAAAAAGACTGAAACTGTACACTAAAATTTGTCCTTTTACGAAAGTTTGAGAATGCTTTTCTTCAGGTACAAGAGAACTACCAAGGTTTTAATATTTTATATACTTCATATCTAAAGACATTAAGTCAAAGGTATGTTTTTCAATTACAAATTTTAAAACACTTTCACGCTATATCAAAGATAAACTAGATTTTTATAAGAAGCAGTAGAATAAACTGATGAATTCCGAAAACAAAGGACCTCATCAAGCATATTTGGAGGCAAAACTTTGGCAAGGAAATATTGTATTTGAGTAACAACCTTAATCTGGGGGAGGAAACAACTAAACAATTTGGCTTATGATCTGACATGGATAGGTGATCAGTTGTTTCCTGTGAAGATCAATCACACATGGCAATTCTGTCTAATGTCATTGATTTTTCCAGTGTCAGCACAAATTCTCTAAATTCAGGATAGCAAGATTGTGCACGAATATTGGCTCAATGCAAAATTCATGTGCAAAAATATAGTCTTAAAATTAAAGTGATCATTTCTTTGTTCTTGCACGTCTAAGGTACAAAAGAGCAATAATTCCATGTCATCTTCTGCATATCTTCTGAATTTTTATGAAAAATTCACAACAGCAAGGAACAGACACAATGAATTATATTTTCTCTTATAACACGTTATTGTTTAATAGGAGAACAGAGTACCTAGGAAATTGTGACATCAAGAAGGATAACAAATACTTAATACACAAATGGACACAAACTAACGATGGGTTCTTCATTTAATTAGAGAAATTAGTTTTATTACCTGTGTGGTAGTACAGAAAACACTGGTGAAACGGGAAGAAAAAGTGGCATCTGATCATGTACCAGAAAGATCTGTTCAATCCATGAAGAATTAAATAAAATCTCGCCGAGAAGGATGAAGGATTAATGTAGCCTTTTCTAAAAACCTGGGCAATCCTTAAAAGAGAAAAGAAAATGTTTGATCATTATGGATCTGAAAGAAATACGGGTCGTTCTGCCTTAAAAAAGTATACACATGTAAAATACATGTAAAGTCTGTCTTCTTGGCCAACACTTTGGCATATAAGCATTTTAAATGCAAAGCTCAAGTTCCTGATATACCACAACAGTACATCTTATTTTTATAACAAAAAGATTAGTGTCATTTTTTTAAAAAGCCAATGCATTCAAGAATGCCGAGCATTTTATACCTTCTTACATGAAAATTTATCTCGTATTGATGGTAGGGTTTTTTTTTGTGTATATATATATATATATATATATATATATATAAAATGTGTGTGTGTGTGTGTGTGTATACACACACACACACACACACACACACACACACACACAAATGCACACACAATACATTAGAAAGACTGTCCTAAAGTTCATCATTGTAGTCCAAACTGACTGTCGGTAAATTCTGAGAGTACTTGAAATTATTTAGAGCTCATTCCAAAGACAATGCTCACCATCTTAAGTGACTGACATTTGTTGCTGGCTTCAGTGTTTGTGAATTTGTAGGACTGAACTAATTTGAATTTCCTTTGTTGATCCTGGAGGGTTATCAGAACAGAGGGGAGCCACCTTCCTTGGAGGAGAAGATGAACTTACCACCTACTGTATTCGCGACCTCCTAGACAGTTAATTGAACACAATTGTGCTTCAGCATCCTCATCTATAAAATTCTGCAACAGTACTTAATTCCTTGAGATCTCACTCTTAAATACATTAGCCTTCAATGGCGTGCCACAGCTGATAACTACATATTTTGTTTGACAAATTAACAACAATAAACACATTAGGTTTGCTTTAGATTACTTTGGACCAACATGAAACAAATTCAACAGCGCGAACTGCTTAGACTCTTGTACTAACTGCTTAGACTCTTGCAATAAGTTTGCTATAATTACAGTTTTAGAGGCGCTCTATTTCATTTCATTGTTATGTATTAAATTTCATGTGGTACGTGAAAAAAAATCTGCTATAGAAAAACGGGGTTGGGAGAACTCACTGAAGAGTCCAGTGATGTGGGCAACCTCAGATCTCCAGGCGCTATAAAGAGAAGAGGGCCGGGAATTTAGCTCAGTGGCATAAGCGCCTGTCTGGCAAGCACAAGGCTGTGAGTTCGACCTCAGGTATCGCAAAAAAAAAAAAAAAAAAAAAAACCACCAAAAATAAATCAATAAAAACAAAATTTAAAAAGAGAAGAATGATCTCCTGAAACACATACATCTGGAGACCCCAAAGCCATTGCTCCAGCTTTTAAACACACAGATCTAGACCTCCCAAGCCCGTGAACATTTTGAGTTTCTAAGGCTGTGGCTCAGGTGGGTGCTGTCATAACGTAGACACTAAGGTCATGTTCAAGCCCAGATCTACTGGACCTGTTAACACCATGGGTTTTGAATTGCCTACTCCTTAAAGTAAGCACTGTGAAGAACGGAACTCTGCAGCTCCACCTTCTTCCGTCAGGGGGCGCCTATCATCGCGCGGCACGCAAAGGTCCTGCTATTGATCACACCACTAGGGGAGCTGTCTCGTGGCGGGGGTCACATGGTGCAGTCGTGTCACGTGAAGCTCGGCCCTCTCAGTTACCAACGACCCATCAGGCCTGACTCCCGTGAGTCACGTGGCTCGAGCGTCAGCGGACGTCCCCTCCAGGTCAAGTACCAGGATCTGCCCTTCGCGTGCCTGAAGCCTCCAGAAGGTGGCCTTCCAAGGAGTCGAAACTACCGAAGGTCGGAACTCCGAGGAGTCGGAACTACCAAAGGTCAGAACTCTAAGTGGTTCCTGCACTCTGGCTGAATTTTGATCTGGCTGAATTTTGATCTGGGTCCCAGAATTTCCACAGGCTCTTAGGTCGTTTTCCGATGGGAGGGGCACGACCTGTAGCAGTGAGATTTCTCAGAGTGTCCTGCTTAAATGGATAAGCTAATGGCTACCAAACAGCACAGGCTGCGAGTAAAAGTGGTTGGGAGGATGTGAGGCCAAGAGTTTTCGAGCTTAGAAGAACTTTTTTACACCTCGCCTGCCGCCAGGGAAGGCTGTGTGAGGGAGGGCGGGAGGAGGGGGGCGGGGGGCTGAGGGGGCGGGGCGGCGGGGGAACAGGGGGAGGGGGCGGAGGGGCGGGGCGGCGGAAGGGGCGGGGCGGAGGAAGGGGCGGGGCGAGGAGGCGGGGTTGGCCTAGGCCTTCACTTCTGTATGCCAGTCTGGAACCAATCCTACACTCCCGGGATCTGTTGTTGGTAGAGAGTGAGGCCAAGGAGGCAGAGCACTGGGGCTGGGGCAGGGAGGTGGAAAGCCATACTAGGCCCTGGCTCATCAGTCGTCTGTATGTGCACGGCAGGGGGCCTGATAGAACAAGCCTCCCTTCCCTCATCCCTTGAAAAATAGCTACCCTTGCTTATCACCTGGGGTACTTCACTGTCTTTGGAACGGGATGCCCTCCTCTGCCCAGGGTTTTTCTACGTACCCCGGAGACCTCCTAGATGCCAGTCTGGTAGTTCGTGGCACAGACGATTCCAAATCCCATCTTAGTCTCCGCCTCTTGTTTGATTTTGTAAAAATTCTCTTTGTCCCCCGTGACTTACTTTCCTGCAGCCAAACATACTCTCAGGGAATGGGCAGTGTGGGGAGGGAGGCGGAGGGAGGTGCAGGGAGAGAGGGAGGACTGGAGTGGAGGAGAGAAGGAAAGATTTTAAATGGTGGATATTTCGACAGAAATTTCACGGTAGGCAAGATGTGAAGATTCAGAAGTTATTACACTTAATTTGAAGGTCATCAGTTTCACAAAGACTTTTGGAGGTGGGCAGAGAGACAGCTTTTCTGTTCTTAGAATCTCTGAATGGCTTAAAACACACCGCTATGCAGTTTGGGCTTATAATTTTTTTTCCCCTCCTCTTCTAAGCATGCTTAGACTCCTTCTCCAAAACTTATATTTGTTCTTGTGGAAAATTAGAGTGAATAGAGTTAACATATTTTTAAGAAAAATACAGAGTGGAATCATAGGTGACAGACATGGTGCATCATGAAAACGGTATTGGGTGAGTAATGTTGAGCCAATAGGAAGATTCTGCTTACCTGGAGAGGGCTGTAACTACTGTTGGCAGGTAGTTCATTAATATTGTCAGTTATGATACTTTCGTGATGTAGATAGCTTAACTAATCTATTCTATTTTTCTCTCATTTCTGCATTTCCAAGTCTGTTCTGCAAAACTCTAGGGTCAAGAGACAGCAACAATAAAAATGTGTTCACAGAGAAAGGAGTTTGGGACATTCAGAAATAAAGGTAAATAAATTTCCATATTGTACAATAATTTTTTTGCATAATGCACTGATATAAAACAGGAATCTCCAAGGGAGGGGTAGTTTCCTCTAGCTCCTATGGGAATGAAATGTTTTTCCCACAGAGGCTTGGAGGTGCTCATGTTCTTCAGGAAATGTTGTTCAAACTAGTGTAACTCTTTTGCCGACTTAAATCCGTGTGCTGCTCTTTACTAAGAATAATGCAGTGCATGTTTATAATAATTATAACCTGCTTTTCTCATTGAGAGATTACTTAGTGCTCCTTCATTCATCTTGTTTCATTAGGCAGTTTCTCTCCCTCTTGATTTTGTCTTTTTTTTTTCCTGCCTGAGAAGTACCCCCAATTTTAAGTATGCTTCTGAAATCATGGTGGTAAAATCACCACATCAATGTAAGTCATTAGGAAGTGTTATCTGTTGCATCAAATGAAGTGTCTCATTGGTTAGCAACTTACCTGTGAGGATGAGTGTGCTCATTACCCCTCGTTTTATATGAATGAGCCACCTTTTTGAAAACTGTCTTACTAACCTTTAGTAACTACAGCAGCTGTATTTCGAGTCCCTGTTCTATGGCAAGCACCATGATAATACTGTCATGTAATTGTCTCAAGTCACCCACAGAAAAATTCTGAGAGATCGCTCTCTTAATTTACTTATGAGTCAGGAGAAGTTGGGTTGTGACAGGGTTATAGGCAAGCACCACATCTGGGGGCCTTGTAGCGCATGGGCATATTCAGGGCAGGTGTGAATCCTGCATCGATGGTGGATGCTGGGGCCTTGAGTGGCTGGCTCCTAGTGCAATACTTTGGCCACCCAAACTGATGGAGAAGCCACTATCTAGGTTGAAAATGGTCACTCACTGTGCCAGATGGGGAGAGAGCCCCAGAGTGTGTCAAACTGGAACCCAATGTTCTGGTTTAGGAATAGCACAGACATTCACAATGGGCCTGGCCAGAGCTATTCACTCACACAACCTACCCAATCAAATGCAATTGGGAGCTGCATTTCTATCAGGACAGTGCCTGGAAGAAGGGACAGTGAAAGCCCTTGGTGTACAGCGGCGCTGCGCTGTGTGGAGAAATGGAAGCTCAGAGAGGTTAAGGACTTGCCTAGTGTCACAGAGGCCATAGGTGACAGAACTACAGTTTGAATCCAGAAAGGTGCGATTTCAAAGTCGGCGTCCTTTATGTTTCCTTCCACATCTCACGCAATTCTCTTAAATGGGGTTCATACCTATTTCTAATAAAAATTCCTTTACTTCTGTGATAGAATTCCTGATATTGCTTAACCCTGTGATACTCTGAGAGTTGCTTCAATTAGATATGATGACTCTGGTCAAAAACACCAATACTGATAAGCCTCAGGCCTTGTCCAAACAAGTGAATACATCATATACTAGACTATCCATTGTATTTAAGAATAAAAATTATAAAAAAAAATAAAACTCAGTGGTAAGTGAAAGGACCGTTTATTGATCTTGTGTCTTTACATATTGCCAGGAAAATTAACAACACTAACCATAGACATTAAGTGGAACTGGTTACACAGGAAATGTAGTTCAAAAAAAATGGTAAATATCAGGGTTTTGCAGATAGGATGACAATAAAACCTTCTCCATGGCTGGAGAAAATTAGAGAAAAGGCAAAGAAAAGCCACACTTGGCTTATGAAGAAAGTGTCGTGCATGCAGTTACAGAAAGGCCTGAATAGATCAGAAGATAAAGATGTGCTTGGAATTTAAAATTTTGAATTAGGTAGATACTATCCCAGGAGAAATTACAACTTTCAAGCCTGATGTAGAAGAAAAACCTTACCACTGCTAAAGCACTCATTGCAAGTAATCCATGCAATGGCAAAATTACTGGGCAGTAGTTGCATTAGCTACATTCATGAGAAATGATCAAAGAAATCAGTAGCAGAGCCAAGCCAACCATGACTAAAGCAGCATAACACAGCTTGATTTAATTGTGTTCAACCCCAAGCTCAGGAAGTTAGTTCATCATTTTTAAGAGGTTCACAATGTGATTTAACACATTACCGGAAGAATGCAAGTAGAAAAGGGTGATTTTCGTAAAGACCCACTAAAAAAAGACACGAAGTAAATTAGCAAGCATAGCAGTAAGAGTGATTCCCACCAAGTCAGAAACAGAATAATACTTCTGTCCATTGACCGGCAGTACAAAGTAAAAAGGCACACCAAATACCACACTTAGTTGTAAAACATTGAAAGTGTTCCATTTACAGTTGGATTTGGATGACTCCTTATGAGGATCTCTCATCAACATCACTGTGAATCTACTGCAGTAAGCTGTACATTGTAACAGGCAGCAGAGCAAAGGCATGTCACATGCCTGTGTATATACAGATTTAAATGATTACATGTACAAGCATAGAAATAAAGAGCTGCCCACATGGTTGTCTTCCTCGAAACCTCAAGAAAGGCTGCGGAACATTAAGGGTAAACACACTGACATGTTTGTTGAGTGTAAGAGTAATATGCACAAAACCAAACAACACAGACATGTTCATGATGAATATATCATTTAGAAGAGCATATAATATATAATGCTTTGTGAAATATAGGATCCATTGGTTCACTCAGAAACCATCTCGTTCTCTTAAACAGTCTCATATGTTTTCCTAGATGGTAGAAACTGGAAAGTTACACGGAGATGCACCTAGGAGCTCACAGGGACATTCTGGCATGCATATTTTCCAGGAGCCCTTCGGGTTTGTATTGCAAAGGAAAGATCAATCACATTAAACACATATGCGAACTTGAGTCTCAGAGCGGACGCTGAGTCATGTAGGACCAGCGTACGGAGTCAGCTACTTGTAATGAGAGAGCTGTCTCAGTTTAAGGGAAAAGATTCTGGAATTTAGTTTCTGTCATACAGGTCAGTTAAAAGGTAGTGGTGGCATTTCAGTGGTGACAGTCACATAGCATGCAAGAGTTTTCCCTTGGCCTGGCAATATCTGATCCTGCTCTTCTTGTCCTTACAGAGTTTATGTAATCAATATGACATAATATTTAAAGTATGTCTCGTCTTCATAAAACAGCTGGAGTGATTTCTGGCATAGGCAAATTGGAACCTTGGTTAATACAATAACTGACACCAAAGTTCACTGCAAGCAAGGGATGCTGAAGGATCTTAGGATCAGCCTGGGTTTGGTGACTTCAATAGGCACAAAGATGACAAAAGTCCAATTCACAGGAGAGGAAGAGATACAGGTGTTCTGTGGCATGCAGTTTGTCACTTGTGGTCACTTGAAAGGACATGTTTGCTGTCAGTGAACAGGTGGACAAAGCAGCTACTTTGAGAGATGCCAGTGACACTCCTTTCCCTGTGGTCTTGAGCATCCTGTGATTGAGGAGGGTGCTGTCATCATTAAAGTGCTCTGCAGTGGTAGACTTCTGTAGGCACCAGCTAAGGCAGGAGATTCTGCCATTGTAGTCACTCCCATTTTATTGTTGATGAATGCACCCTGGGGCCAGAGGTGCAGTGATAGCACTGAATCTTCGGGATTAACCAACATGCTGCTAATCTAGATAGGCAGTAAGGCTGGAAGGGTAGCAATGACAGTCTGACCTACAGTGATCTGTGAAATTGGTTGGTTGGTCCTTAGGTTCCCTGGATCTTGAAATATTCAAATATTATCTTAAGTTTACATTTGATCCATTAAAAATAAGTACAACATTATGGGTATTTCTCTAGAATATGACATGTTTCTAATAAATGAAGAAAATAAGAATGAAAGAAACTCTATGGTGAGTTTCAAGTTTTGAGGGTCAATGACCACCCCTTATGCTGCTCCCATACCTGTCCCAGAGCACCTTTGTAGAAGAATCTACTGCAGAAGACCCTACAATTAAGACACAGGGAACTGGAGCGCAACTTCCTCCTAGGCTTAGCCAGTGGAACTCGCAGTCATGTCCCAGAGTTGCCGTGAGCTTGCTCTACAAATCTTTGGGCTGAGACAGAGCTCAAAGCACTTGCCCTTGAGAGGGCCTGATCATGAACACTTGCGGCTTTTCAGGCCATTAAGTCTCTGCTCAAATTCTTCAACTCTGCCTTTGTAGAGCCAAAGCAGTCATAGCCCCAGCATAAATATGGCTGGTATGGCCAGTGACAGTTTTTGGAAGCAAGGGATGCTGCAAGCAAGGGATGCTGAAGGATCTTAGGATCAGCCTGGGTTTGGTGACATGAATTTCAAATAATTTTCAGGCATCTGTGTAAAAGACCCTTCTCTTTACCTTTTCAGCCATTAAAATATATAACTCACATCTCAGACTTCAGGCTGCACAACAAGAAGCTGTGGGCCAGATTCTGACCACACGATGAACTTTGCTGATCCCCACCCCCCACAAATCTAATAGACTCCTTAGATTTCTAAGAAATTCCTGAGCATAAGGTCATCAAATTGAGGTGGTAGCCACTTCTGTCACCATCTGGCAAGAACAGCTCGAAAGCAAACATTTCTACATGCTCCTATCCTTTGTAACATTGGTTGCATAGTGCAGTGACAGGAAGAGCTTAGAGAGGAGCTCACCTGGTCTGAACCAGATTCTCTCTCAGCATTCTGGGTGGAACCTCTCATCCTGATGACTTTTCCCGTCTCCCCAAGTAGCTGTGATGTGTATTCAGGGTTGGCAACTACTTGAACAATTTAAATGATTAGAGTTCCATTGTGGCACAGTATTTGCAACTTTTATAATTGGGCTTTGGATTAATAATGTTCCAATCATAGCAAGTAAACAGCTACATTGGAAAACTATGAAATGGAATAATTGAATCGTACATAATTGAAAGACTGTCTCTTTGAAGGAGCAAGGAATTGGGAAAACACAGTGGTAAAGCACCAGCCACTGCAGCTTGGGTTTGGGATGAAGCAAAACTGCTGGCAAGGCTAGAGCAAAGGGTCTGGGAACCAGGGCTGATTCAACAGTGAAGCTGCTGCTGCAGGGGACAGTCACAAGCCCAAGCCAGGATCAGCAAGGAAGGGACAGCTCAGATTCATGAAATCCAAAGATGGGTTCTGAGGGAAGAGAAAAAAGGAAGAAAGAAATGAAAAAGAAAAGAACAGAAAAGACTGAAAACAACTTTGTGATGCGATTTCCACAGAGACATAAAGGAGCAATAAAAAGGGAAGCTATGCTCATGAAAATGAAGGACTAGAGACTGTCCAAGAATGACGGTTGATTGAACAAAAAGACCTACGTCTTCTTCCTCCTGAAGCTTCATTCTAACAAAGGCATCGAAGGTAAACAATCTTTGGTCTATGCTAATGATAGCGCACCTTTTAGAGCTTTCAGTGTAGCAAACAATTGGCTCCAGAACGGGTGCCACAGGCTCACCACCTGGTGTCTCTATGGTGCACTATGTTCCTGCAGTAACAAGGGAAGGATGTGGATGGATCTCTAAAGCATTTATGCTGGCTAAAGGATGCCAGAGCCAAGGGGGTATAGGGTTTTCAATTCCATTTACACGAAATTATAAAAGAATAAAACTGACATACAGTAACGTAGAGCAAATCAAGGCCTGCATGGGACCAGGGGCAAAAAAAGAGTTTCAGTGGGACCATTCTGGTGTGTGTGATGTATGTTCTACACTTTGACTGAGGTGGTGGCTAGCCCTATCCCTGAGTTTTACATGTCAGGAACTTGGGCTCAGGAGATGCTGGGTGAATCTTTGAAAGAAAGGTAGCTCATTTATCACAGAGAAGATACATCTGGTTATCAATAATAAATTGTTTCTGTTATATGTGGAGTGGAGTCAAGAGAAATAGTGCTTTTCTGCAAGTATGGCAAATCTCCAACACAGGCAGAAAGACACTTTTAGACAAGGAAAGCACAGAAGTGAAAATGCAACTGTTCTGCTTCCAAACCGCTCACTTAGACACACAGTTGACAATCTCCTGTGTTCCTTTGACTGACCTTTTCGGGATTATATTTTCACACAAATACCATAACTTCCATCCATACTTTCTTCTGAAGAAACATACCGTAGTGCACAGCTTTGTTACCTGACAGGGGTTTTTTTGGCCTGGTGTCATGTGGCAAAAGTCATGTGATGAATAGTCTGTCTTGCTTCTTAGAGTCAACCACTTAAACCTCAGGCCTTTCTGGAGTGATAATACTTTTCTGCCCAAAGATTGGAAGTGGAAACAACCCCATTGCTGAATCCTTCCACATAAGTGCTCCAGTATCGGCACTTTCCATTTTGGTTCCCTTATCCTGTTCTAGCGGGACTGCCGTGTTTAGTACTGTCATTCTGTACAATACAGTAATAGCTGACATGTGGCCTGCTCCCCTTTACCCAGTTGGTTGGTGGTTGTCACTTCTAGGACTAGTTAGCAAGGAGTGCAGCTAGCATGTATCCATATCTCACTAAGGATTGGAAGTTGTGCTAGGTACTTGACCTAGTAGTAGCCAACATACTTATAATATGCAGACATTTCTCCAGATTCTTTCCACGTATGTTCACGTGTTAACACACTTTTCACAATAACCCCATACGGGTGATGACAACAACAACAACCTACCCCCCTCCCCCCCCTCAGTTAGAACAAAGGAACAAACAAAGCAAGAACTTATGGGAGTGTGAGGACAGCGTTACTTACCCTGAACCACAGAATTAACATCAGGCTTCAAATCCCCGACGTCATCTGACCTCAGACCCTGTGACCATAATCACATGCATCTGTGTTGGGTCAGAAGTGAGTGTTTGGGCAAGACTCAATATCCAGACAGTGATGAATACACGGGACTCCTAAGACCAAGACCTCTGGCTCCAGGTCTTCTTCCCAAGAGACCCGTCAGTGAATGCTGTTTCCCTGCAGTGTCTCTGTTTTTCTTAGACTGTGCAGGAATTGTTTCTCTAGTCTTCGACTTGAGGGTGAAGTGGAGGGGTGCATGTCTCCAGGATGAACTGACTTCGCTGCGAGCTTTTTCAGTGTATTTTCCATGCTTTTTGCAGCACGCACCCTCATCTTTCTGACCTGCAGACCTCCCCTTTTCACTCTGTATGTCGTGAACTCATGACATCCTCTTCTTTTCCGTGTATATTCCATTGCGAGATCAATCATTTCTGCCTCGGTTCTGAAAAATATCAGCCACTCTTTGGCTCCATAACACTTCTGTCTTAAAGAGTCTTCAAAGCAGAGCCATGAAAGTATGTGAATGTATTTAAACAGAGTCTATTGTTGATAAATACAAAATGTGAGATGTCTGCTTCAAAGAATGAATTCTGGATCATGAGATGTGTTCTCGGGAGTGAGGCTCACACAAGTAGATGAAATATGCTTGGTGTCATTGGGTATCCATAGGAAGCTATCGCTTGTACTTAAATTTTTTCATGTATGTCTCCTGGAAAACTAGAGCAGAGGTGGAAGATCCTGGATCTACTCTGAAGCCCATGCTCTGGTCCACTGGGCCCTTTAGCGTGCTCCACGCTAAAGGGGATGCTCTGTTATTCTGGGCAACCCATGAGTATTGGTTTCCTGTTGTCTTGAACAGAGAATTTGATTACTGTGACCCTGTGACCCTGTGACCCTGTGACCATAATCACATGGTCACATTTTGATTACTTGCTTAACTAGAAGCAAACATATATTAAAATACCAAGAGGTGAGAAGAGATGTAAAAAGCACATTCAAAACAAGGAACAACATTTGGCCATGAAAAGAAACTGTAGTGGAATCCTGTTTTGTGTAGCCACATAGTTAGCAACATACACTTGGAACGTATGTATCTGTAACCTAATTATAAAAGCACATAATACAACACACAGCTACGTGCCCATGTGAGCACACGAGCAGGTCAAGAGCACTGTGAGCAGGTCAAGAGAAACAGAGAAGAGTGTGCCCAACACGGAGCAGCTAGGGGTTGTCACTGGGCAAGTGAGGGTTTCCTTTTTACCCTGGTCAGCAGGAGTGTTGCTGTCCTGTACTCGGCAGCATGGCACTGAGGTAGTTAGAATTCCAAAGTGTCATGGGAGGTGTCTTAGGAAGCCTCTTGGTGTCATAAATGACACCCATTGTGTTTCTGTGCGGGAGGTGGTGGAGCCTGAGGTCAACCCAGGCTGACAGTGAGAGGCACTAGCTACTTTGTAATAACCCTGCTGTTGCTTTTGATTCTCACCACAGGGCCACAAGCCAAGGACTGGGCTGAGATGCAGCAGTTCAGTAAGTGGGCACGGGTCTACCGTGCGTTTTGTCTTCAGTGTTGTCTCTCTCTATCGAATCCTTCTGTGACTTTCATTTATCTTTTCTTTCTGTTTTTTGTTTTTGTTTTTGTTTTTTTATCATGCTGTCTGTCCAGTGTGATTACCAACATGGGGCCTTGACTGAGATTGTAGCTGTGGCTTTCAGCTAGCTCACTTTCCCACTTTTCCCTCGGTGATGTTTTGTGTGAAGTAATACTAGTTCTCCAAGTGGACTCAGACCCTTGCTGTACTCCATCACGGAGCGAGTGTCTTGTTAACCTGCACTTAAAATATCTGATGTTTGGCTTTTGGTAATGAATTATGGTGAAAACACCTTGTTTTCCTGGCATTCTTCAGATGTCCCCAACAAAGATCTTTTTGTTTCTGTTTTAGAGTATTGTTACAGACTTGTGTTTGTTTAACATATGAATGGGCTGCAAACCCGCATTATAAAATTTTGAGCAGAGGAGTGACAAGATTTGACATGTGCTTTTTTTTTTTTTCCTTTCTTTTCTTAATCACTCTTCCTTCTGTGTTGAAAAATAGATGGTAAGGGGGGCAGTGTACAAACAGCAATCCCAATTGGAAGGCAGTATAATCCAGGAGATAGATGATGGTGACCTGGCCAGGGTGGTGGCGGTGGCCCTGGAGGAGGTGAGAATTGGATGGACTCCGGGTACATTTTGAAGGAGGGCTAAGAGAAATATCTGGATTCGTTGAATGTGGAGTGTGATGAAAAGTGAGCACTCCAGGCCGCACCCAAGTTTTTGAGGACAAGCAAGTAGAATGTGTGGGTCAAGTGGCCTGCTGTCTTTGATTTCATTTCCAGCCCCTTCTCCCACATAAGAGAAGTGCTAAAGTTCTCAGAAGGACTGTCCTGATGGTGAGTCGCACCGTGAAAGCAGTGAGTTCACCATCAGTGCATTGTAAAGTGATTGGGAATGAGCCAGTTTTTATCCATAAGTGTGTCCAGAGGCAATGTGGAATAATTAATGCACAAATCGTGAAGCTCACAAACATGAAGAACCTTAAATGTTGCAGTCTGTGAGGAAGCTGGTTCATGATGGTCTGATTTATCTTAATCCTCATGCCTCCCAAAGTACTAACATTACTCGCTGCTGGTACATGGTTTCAGTCGACTGTGCTCAAAATAAAATGTCCGTAGTGATTCGACCTGTGGGAGAAAGAACTGAGGTGCTATTATTTCTTCTGAGTGTGAAAAACAACAGCAGCAGACCTCCAAATCTTGGTAGCTGGTGAATTAGATACGTCGATGGGGAGTGTGGGGGGATCGAAAAACAAAAGCAACTTCTGGGAGTGAATACAGGGTGAGATATAACCAAAACATTTTATAAGTGTACTTGAGGCTAGCAAGACAAAGAGGGCACTACATAATGGTAAAAGGATCATCCTCCAGGGAGCTGGAAGGGTCCTAAGTGCGTACACACCAAGCAACAGAGACACAAAGTACGTGAAGCAATCCCTGGTGGACGGAGAAATAGCTGAAGCCACAGGGAGAGCTGGGGCCTTGAACACCCTAATCTCTAGAATTATGGGACAGAAGATCAGCTAGGATGTCGGAGATCTGAATAATATGTTACAGTAACAGGATCTAAATCACCTAGCTAGAAACTCCACCCAAGAATAGCAGAATACACTAAAGGGTCATGTTGCAATCACAAAGACAGAGACTCTTCCGGACCCTCAAGTCAACTTGGACAAATTTGAAACAACTGAAGTCATATAGAACGAATTCCCTGACCTGGGGAGAGTTCAGGAGGCTGTTTCCTGCATCCCACCAGTCATTAAAGTTGGTAGTGCACCTGCAAAGGAAGTACAGCTTCCTGAACCTTCACCAAATCAGTTCCGTGGCTGAGAGGGTTTGGGAGGTGTGAGAGGTGGCCTCCCAGCTGTTGGTGTTACATAATTGTTAGGAGGAGGGAAGCCTGAGAGAGGCCAAGATTTGGGCAGCTTCCTGGTGTGTGCAGCTGTTGTTTAGGTGACCTATGGGCACACACACCCCTGTTCCTTAGCAGTCTTGTTCCACTTTGTAGAAGGTTCAACATGGTTGCTTCCTCCTCCAAAGATACTTCTCCTGATTGTTCAACCTGTTGGGATAAGCTTCTCATGTCGGGACAGACAGAGAAGTTGGCTCTCTGGGGCTTGTGCAATTTGGTCCCTGCGGGCAGGTTGGCCCTTTGCTTATCCTGCCGCACTGTTAGCTCATGATGTGGTGTCTGGTAGGTGGACCGTGGACATGTCTTTGAGCTTGTATCTTTGTTCCCTGTTTCAGGATATGGTGATGGCACCAGTGCTCTTCGAAGAAGAAGGGGAAATGGGAGGGCTTCCTATGGTAATTTTGACAGAAGGAGCACTCGTCATGAACATAGTCGGCATGGGCTTCTGTCTTCACACTTCCCGAAGGATGATTCAAATGCGATAAAGGATTTTTATGAGGATCGCAGAGTGAGATAGTAAGTGATCAGCCTGGTGGGCCAGTAGCAGGCCCAGAACCGCATGACTCCTTCACTCCATGCGGTCTTCTTTGTTGTCTCTCACTGGACAGCTGAAGAGTGGGGGATGTGTATTACTTGTTGAGCAGTCCAAGTTGTGGCCCTGATATTGGATCGAGGAGGGTGTATAGAAGACATTCTTTGCACCTATGGACACTTTCTTTCTCTCCCCTTGGCCAGCATTCCTTACGTCAGACAACACCACAGGAGCAGAGGGAGAGGGTGTGATGTGCACAAAAGCCGTGTTAATGTGTGCAGAGATCCACAGCTGAGAGACAGAGAAATGAAGATGGACACACGGGATGGAACCCGGCAGAGCTGGTTCAAGGTCACAGTGAGTGTCCTGGCAGAGTCTACCTTAGCTAGAGTATTTTGGAACCTAACAGAAGGAAGATTGCATTAACCATGGTATGTTGGTAATGTGGAGAAGAACCCCTAGATAGAGAGAAAGGAAGATTAGGAAATCCCTACTGGGCACAGAAACAAGGAATCATGCCAGCATTCCTGTCAGAAGTCCTTTAAAGCTATGCAGAAAGTCAGAAAAGCACACTTAGTTGAGTGTGTTCTCCATCCTAATCCTGTGTGGTGTCTCTTTCTCCTATTCCTGATTTTACCTTTAGATTCCACTTGGCAGAACATACGACAAGACCTGGCTAATGAATTTAATCCAGTGCCATTGCAGTGTCTCCTTCAGCCCGGTTGATGTAAGAGAGGACAGGGAACCCAGCCGAGTGGGCCCCAGGGAAGCAGGGAGGCGTGTCTCCGCAGGGGCCACTGGCATCTGACACCACTGTTTCTGCCATCTCTGCCTGTAGTTCCACTACATCGAAAATAGGGCCCTGTTCTTCGTCCAGGGTGTGAGCACCGCCTCCGCAATAAAAGATGCCAGCAACAAGATTTATGATGAGGAGAACCAAAAGGTGCGTGCTGGGGGCCATTCCTTGCACCCTAGTCTTGGAGCTGGTGAGCAGGCCAGAGGCTGACTGCTGGTTGTCGTCTTGGTGATCAGAGATCCTCTCCTTCCCACAGATACGTATCTTTGTCAATCCTTCTGCTGTACCCTACTCTGTGCAGAATAAGTTCACACCAGAACAAATGAAGCAGCTAAAGGTAATGCAGACTCAAAGCATGCTGCGTACCCACTTTCCTTACACACCTCTTCTTCCTTCAGGCCCTGGTGCTCTTGTCGCTGCCAGCCACACAGCCTCACAGCCATTCCCTCTGTCTCCTCAGCTGACCATGAAGAAACGCTATGATGTCTCCCAGAAGGCTCTCAATCTTCAGAAGCTCCGCTTTGACCCAGGTATGGCTGACCCACACTAACTCTAGGCCAGGTGAGAGCAGAGGGATCTGCCTGGGAGGCCGACACATGGAAGGCAACTTGCAGAGGGTCTGTACTGGCGCTGGTCCAGCCAGACCCTTTTCAGCCTTCTCACTTGCTTCTGTCTCTTTCTCGGTCTCCTGAAGACTTGATGGACCATGAGATTGACATAATCCTGAATCGAAGAAGTTGCATGGTTGCCGCCCTGAAGATCATTGAAAGAAATTTCCCTGAGGTGAGTCCTTAGGCCCACTACCGGAATTTAGGTAGAGGGGCAGGCGGGGTCCGGTGCGGTGCAAGTTTGTGCCCCAGGCCCTAGATGGGAATCATCACTTTAACCCTCCCTTCCTAAAAGCTGTTGTCCTTGAACTTGCAAAACAACAAATTATACAAACTGGATGGCCTGTCGGACATCGTGGAGAAGGGCCCGCAAGTGAAGATTCTGAACCTTTCCGAAAATGAAGTGAGTACAGGGAGCCAGATGAAACTGGGGTTGGGAGGTGCTTGAGCGCACCCTCTGGAGTGATGGGAAGAGGCAGGCAGGGTGAGGGCGGGGGGGGGGGGGGGCTGGGGTACCTGGCGCCAAATGCCCCTCTTTCCCGGGGACTCCTTTACCAGTTGCATCGCTGTGTTTTGCAGCTGAAGTCAATCAGGGAGTTAGACAAGGTGAAAGGCCTGAAGCTTGAAGAGTTGTGGCTACAAGGGAACCCCTTTTGCAGCAAGTACGCGGACCAATCTGCTTATGTGAGGTAGGCAATGCCTTTGTCCCTGCCTCGGGACCTGTGTGCCCAAGAGCACGAGCTCTCCCCCGATGTGACTGTGTGTTAGGAGGCAACCCGGTCCTCTAGGTGCACCGCACCCCATTGCCCTTGCCATCTGTGTTCTTTGGCTGTGTTTACAGGTATCTTCTCCCTTCATCGGACCTGGTGTGGAATGTGTTTTCCACCTCTCTGCACCCGTCCTCCTCTTCCTCCAGCATGTTCTCCCATAGCTCCCACAAGATGATACTGGTTTCTCTCCCTGGTCCCGAGAGGAGCCCTCCTTCCCTTGCCCCAAAACGGTCCCCCCACCTGGCCCAGATTAACATGGAAGTTTTCCTGCCCCATGCTGAGCACTGAGACCCTGAGTGGCTTCCAACACGGCGTCCACTCCTCTAGGCCATTGCTGAGAGCTCTGCCTTCCTCAGGGAGGAATCTCCATTCCCTGCATCAGTGAGCCGAAAGTGGGCCATCAGTAGCGAGCAGAGAGCAAGGGGGCAGCCTGAGGGAGGAAGGGAAGGCACAGGACAGAGGAGGTGGGAGAGGCAGAAGAATAGGCCTTTCAGGGGTCCTGCAGCTCCCCTCTTCTGCTACATCAGCATCCTACTAGCTGGTTCCTCAAAGGAGCCCCGGACAGCTTCAGACAAGTATGATTCCTTGGGCAAGGCACAGGCCCTCTGACCCATGCTGAGCTGAGCAGCCAGACCCTTCAGTCTCTCTGGATCTGGGGATTGACCCCCTGCTCCTCCCATCCCCCTGCTCCTCCCACCCCCCACCCCCCGCTCTCCCTACCCCCATACTCCCCCAGCCCCCTTGCTCCCCGTGTCTGGCTCAGACTTGGCTCACACAGGAGACAAAGGTTCAAACTTCAGCCAGCAGGACTCTCTTTCTTCCTCAGGCCCCAGGGCCAGCCAGGGATGGTAAAGGAAAAGGCCACAGCAAGAGAGCCACTGTCTTTCTCTCTTAGCCCTGATCCCTAGTGCCAAGACAGGGCTTTGCTTCCCCTTTCTTGCTTGTCTGTAGTAGTAGTCTCCTTTGTTTCCCACATCCCTCCCTCCCTTCCCTGCCTTCAAGTCCTCTCTATTGCCATGGCCCCCATGGCCCTGCTTCCGTGCTGGACTCTCAGCATCATGGCAGAGCCCTGGGCTCCCACCCCAGGTCCCTGCTCCTTGCAAAGCCTTCTGTGGGGACTCTGAGGAAGGTAAGGGAGGCAGGGAGGGGCAGCAAGCCCTGGAGCCTGGGTTCCCAGGTCAACTTCTGGTCCTGAGGAAGGGGATCAGGCCAGTGTATGTGGGACCTACCCAGGGGCATGGAGAGGGAGGAGAGCAAGAGGAAGAGGCAGAAGGAGAGAGACTGAGCACCCCTGAACAGACAAATCACTCTATTTGATTTTTGGTTTTGGACAGTGCCATCCAGGATTTTTTCCCCAAGTTGTTACGCCTGGTAAGTACCTACCTTTGTCACTGTCTCTCCTTTTGTTCATACGTGGCCTCCACACCTGCCCACAAACCCTTTGGGATGTGGCTAGCCCACATGTTTGCACCAGCACCTCATCCATTTCAGAGTATGTGGATTCCTGAAAGACAGGGTGAGTGATCTCCCTGGAAAACATGCCTACAAGCACACACAGAGACACATATGCACACAAAAGCCGCGTACGAGTAGTAGAGATTTCCAAGACCCCCATGACACAGGTGCCCCTGGTACCCTTGCCCATGGAATTTCCAGGACCACTGCCCAGTTCATCTCTTCCCGTTGTTCACCCTTAGGCCTGTCAGTCTCTTTGGTCATCCAGCACCACTCGTGTGCTCGCTCTGCACTGCTGACTTCCTCTTTTCCTTCTCCAGGATGGCCAGGAGTTACGCCCACCAACTGTCAATGACATTGATCTGCGCAAGTTAGTAGAATCCTGCAAGGTGAGGAAGAGGGACAAAGAGAGCTTTGGAGTGTTGCTGGGGAGGTTTTGTCAGCCGCAGAGCCTAAAAATGATTTGTTTTTCTAGGAAAGCTACAAAGGATCTGAGACCTTGAAGAATCTGATTCTACAGTTCCTGCAGGAGTAAGATTCCCTGGGACTACGAGGATGCGGAGTGCTGGGATGGGATCGGCCTCCTTAGCACTGGTGTATAGCTAGGGCCTTTCAGATCTCATTTGGAGTTCTGATCACAGAGTTGCCCTGTCCCCTTTGCTCCCCTGTAGGTATTACTTGATCTATGACTATGGAGAGCGACAGGGTCTCCTCAGTGCTTACCACAATGAAGCCTGCTTCTCCCTGACCATTCCCCTCAACGCTATGGACCTAGACACGTGAGTATTATAGCTCAGACTCTGGTCTCGGCCTGTGACTTCCCAGCAGACATGGGACAGCTTCTGGAAACACACGTGCAGACTGGAGCACCTCTTGTTTCTTTTATTTTTCTCCCCTAGGAGCAACTTGTGTGAGTATTTCAAGTATAGCAGGAATTTGAAGACGCTCAAAGAACCAGGTACGGGTGTGAGGGGGAAGACTGTACAGAGGAAGGTCATGTGAGGGGGACAGTCATAGGAGCCAAGGGACCGGATGTGGCAGTGTGCTGATCTTCCCCTCTGCTCTTTTCTACAGACTTGCGGAGACAGCTGCTGAAGTACACGAAGCGAGACATTGTAGATTGCCTCTGTGTGTTGCCCAAAACTCGGCATGACTGCGATACCTTTGTGGTGGACATGTGGCTCCAGACGGTAAACACCTGCCTCCTCCCTGGGGCACGGTCGGAAAGCTGGAGACAGTAGGAAGTTAAGCAGGACCCTGAGCTCCTGTTTTCTCCCCTTTCAGGAAAAGATGCTTTGCTTTTCTGTGAATGGAGTGTTCAAGGAAAGTAAGTGTCTGTAGAAGGCCCTGCCCAGATGCCCTGCTGCTCTTCTTCCCTGGGTGGGAACCCAACCCTCCCAACAGTCTCCCACCCTTTGTGATTCTATGCCTTTCCTGCCCGTCCTCCTCTCTGTGTTCACCTACCCTCACTCAGCACACAAACCAACCTGGTCGGACCTAGACCCATGCCTGTGCCTCAGTCACTGGGGACACGGGCTGTGGAGTTTGACGGTTCCCCTCCCAGGTCGTTACCTCTGTGATCATGGGCATTTACTTGACCTCTCCATCCCCTGTATTTGTGAAGAGCTAGTACTCATCTCTCACACAGATATGAGGTGGGAATCAAGTGAATTTTTGAAGTGGTTTTCACTTTTGAAGTGATTTTCCCCCCAAAGTATAGGGGACCCACCACTGGGAGAGGATTGTTTCTGTTGTGGCCTTCCCGTTCCCACCACAACTTCATGTCTACGGATGAACAACTGTTTGGGTCCTGCTCCTTTCAGTACAAGTCCTTGGCTGGGGAATGCTGTGTGAGTGGGTGAAGCATGTGGAACCCTAAGAGGGTATTGCTGTTTGTTGGCCTTGAAGTACAGGGAACGTCTCAGGGTTGTGTTCATGCCTTCACCCGGACATTCATCGCTACTCCTGGCAGCAGCACCCGGTAAGTGCTGTGTTGTAGAGGGGAGCACTCATCTCAGCCTGGGGCCAGTGGCACAGGAATGTGGTGGTGCTGAGCTCGGGGTAGTCTCAATGTGAAAGGTCAACACATAGATCCAAGGAGCAGTCTAGCCTAAGGTGTTAAGAGTAATGGCTCTAGAATTGGAATGCCACTTCAGTTCCTGGCCCCCAAACTTGCTAACACTGTCCTTGGTCAAATTACTCGACCTCTGTGTGACTCGGTGTCTTTCTCTGAAAATAGGGATAAGAACATCCCCGTCCTTGGTCTGTGGTATAAGTGTAAATTCACTGGCATTAAATCTGTAAGTCCAGTGAAGTTGGTAGACAGTCTCTCCAAAGGTAGGCTCCATGGGTGCCAGCCATGTAACCTGGGCATCAAGTTCAGTAGGGGTATGGAAGGAATCCCATTGCTGAGTGACAGTCGTTAAGAAGGATCTTGGTGGCAGTGGCACAGGGGTTGTCGCCTTGTTCAGTTGCTTCAGGGGCTGTTTTTCCTCCAGTCTATGCATTGTGAATGACCACCTGTTTGTGAGGGATGCCAGGCCTGATGAGATCCAGAGTGCCTTCTCCATACCCGTGGCCACACCTTGCTCCAGCTCCACGTCCACCTTGTCCCAGGAGCATCAGAGAATGGCGCACGCTTTCTCCATACAGTCTGGAATGAAACTCCAGTGGGCTCAGAAGTGAGTGCCAGGTCACACGCATGAGTGTAGTGAAGCTGAACCAGCAGGGGAGTGACTAGTAGACACTCGTATGAGATTTGGGAAAATAACGTGTGAACGTTTTGTTTCCCCGAAACATGGGTCCATGAAAATGGCATCATACCTTTTTACTGCTGTATTTAAAGAATTTTTTAAGTAGTGTGATGCTCAAGTGACATTCTCTTTTTGTTATGACTTAAATCTGGGTGTCACCTCAAAGCCTTCTACACTCATAGCTCCTAGGTGGCGCTTTTGGGAGGTGACTGGGTGGTGAGTATGTGATACTACATCACAGGTAGGTGTTACGATATTATTCCACTGATGGGTTTCGTACCTGGACGTGATGCCGGGAGGCGAAGACTGGTGGGAAGAGGTGGGCCACTGTGGTCTTGGCCTGGGATTGCAGATATATATAGAGAGATAGATAGATAGATACAGATATACATATAGATATATAGATATACATACACATATACACATATTTATACATGCATAAATACAGATAAATATATACACATCTCTGTATACATATACATATACATGTTTACACATATATACAGACACATATATATGCATATATACACATACATATTTATACATACACATACATACACATATTCATAATATATATATATATATATATGTATATATGTCTGTACCTTTTCCTCTCTGCTTTCTGCCTGCCGAGCCATCATAAACTCTTTTCTTCTCTGCCATGCCCCACTGCCATACCACTGTGCCTTCGAGCCAGCCAGCGATGGATTGAAAATTGTACAAACTGTGAGCAAAAATGAACATTTCCTCCTTTATTGTATGAGTGTTGGGCATTTTGTCCCAACAATGAGAAAGCAACCAAGACAACTTTCAAGTGGAAAATCCAAAAGAATTCATCACAACAAACCAGTAGAACTAACAAATAATTTCAGTAAGGTTGCAATGTGCATAAACAATGTACCAAGTCATTTCTATTTCTGTGTACTTGTAGTGACAATTAGGCAATGAACAAACAAATGAATTTACAATAGTATCTGTCTCCCTTCTTTCCTTCCTTCCTTCCTTCCTTCCTTCCTTCCTTCCTTCCTTCCTAAGGAAAAACAGAAGCCCAAAACTTAACACTCCGACACTGACAAAACATGACTGCAAAAAAGTTATAGAAACCCTAAACAAGTGAATAGCCATCTCATCTCCATAGGTCAGAAGACTTCATGTGGTTAGAGTATAACATTGCCTACAGGAATCCTCAGCCCCAATACAATGCCTATCGAAATCCTAGATGGCTTCTTTGCGAAAAGTTTTAAGGTCTTCTTAAATTTCCAAAGGAAGTGAAATGGACCTGGAATAGCCAAAGCAATCTTGAAAGAGAAAGAAAAAGTTCAAAGACTCACACTTCTCAGTTTCAAAACCTGCTACAAAGCTTCAGTGTTCAAGGCTGTATGGTAGCGCATATAGACAGGCACAAGAGTCAGCAAGATGTAATTGAATAGAACCCCCTCACTGAACTGACCCTCACTCACATTTATGTTTGATGCATTGTTATGCAGACTACAAAAATAAAAATAAAAAAAGATTGTCCTCTGAATAATGATGGTGGATATCCACTTGCAAAACAGTGAATTTTTAAGCACCGCACCGAACTCTAACCGCACACAAACACTGACTGAAAATGGATCAATAACAAAAAATCAGCAGCTACATGGATAAAACCCAACAACTAGAAACACAGATGTTAAGTCTTCATGATCTTGAATTGACATAATTCATGACAATTCAAGAACATGAAGACTTAATATGACATACATTGTATGTGACACCAAAACCGTAAGTCACCAAAAGAAATAAGTTAGAATATCTTTTTTTCTCTTCCATCCTATTATCTGTCCTTTAATTCTTTCCCTTTTCTTTCTTCCTTCCTTCCTTTTTTCTTTCTTTCTGTCTTTCTGTCTTTCTGTCTTTCTTTCTTTCTTTCCCTATCTTTCTCCCTTCCTTCCTTCCTTCTTTCATATTGGGAGAGAAAGTGAGAGAGTGACTTTTGCATGTAAGAGAAACCATGCAATATTTAAGCTTCTGTGTCTATGTTTACTTAACATTACTAATGGTCTCAAACTGTATCCATTTTCCTACAAATAACTCATTTATTCTTTTTTTACGACAGAGTAGTAAAGGAGAAAAAAGTGGTATTATACTCCAGTGCAGACAGTGTATGTAAAAGTGTACCTTGACTTAATACAATTATCTTACATGTTTCATATGTTCTTTGGACTATTGGTGTACATATGGTAATTAACCTTATATGGTATCATAGATAAGTCAATCTCATGCTGAATAAAATAAAAAGCAGTAGAAGGAGTGTGCAAAATGAAGGAACTGAAATGGGCTATGCCTATGGTGAAGGTAAACGTGTACTGCAAACATCTACTAATAAAAGTAAACAAACAAACAAACAAAAAAAACAACTCCAGAATAAAATCAACGACACTGTGTAGGAGTCTAAAAGATGAACTGAAATCTCTGACTGTGCTATAGCACCTAAACAGTAAAACTGATTTATTAAAAATTAACTCCATTGGCACATTATAGATACACATAATGATCATATTCACCATAGGAAATTTATACGCCTACGTGGTATATTTTGATTCTTCTTTTTTTTTCTGATTCCCTCTCCTCCCTTCAATGCCTCTTCCCCTTCCTATTTAAAAAAAAACTTTGTTGTCAGTTTATTCCTTTTAAATCATTTTTTCCGTTTTACCCTTCCCCCCTTTACTACCTTAGTTCCTCTTTCCTTTGGAATAATTTCTTCCCATTTCTTAATATCTGTTGTACATTTGGGTCCTCATTTGGTCTTTGATTTTCTCACACCAGAGAGACAGTGCAAAGCTTATACATAGGATTCCAATTTATTTCACTTAAGTGTAAGGTTTCAAGTTGCATCCATTTACCTAAAGATGTCTTAGGTTTATCCTTCTTTATGGCAGAGTAGTACTCCGTTGTACAACAAGAGCACATCTTTTGTATCCATTGCTCAGTTGATGGGCATTTGGGTTGTTTCCAAGATTTAGCTATTTACAAACTCTGCGGTTATAAACATGGGTGCACATACATCTCTGTAGTATGATATTTTTAATTCTTCAGTGAAGATACCAAGAAGAAGAATAGCTGGGTCAAATGCGACAGCTAGTCCTGTTTTTTTGAGGAATCTCCACACTTATTTCCACAGCAGTTGCACCAGTCTACACCCACCAATAGTGGAGAAGGTATCTTTAGCGTACAGCCTATCCAACATTTGTTATTGATTGGTTTCTGGACACTAGCCATTCTTTCTGGAGTGAGATAGAATCTCAGCATTGTTTTGATTTACATCTCTCTAGTAAACAACGATGTTAAGAACTTTATATGTTTATTTTCCATTTGTATTTCTTCCTCTGAGAAGTGTGAATTTATCTCAGCTGCCCAGTTTTAGAACAGGCCTCAGTGTGTGCACACACACCAGCCCTGGCGAGAAGAGTGACAGCACATCACTAAAATTGATTTCATACCATCAAAAAGAAAAATACCTAACTTGGACTTTGTCAAATTAAAAGCTATTGAGTATCAATGGACACTCCCAAGAAGGTGCAGAGCCAAGTGACAGAATGGTCAAGCCCCAACTCTGACAGGAATACATGAAGAATCCTTACAAATCTACAATAAAAAGACAACCAACCCAACTGAAACATAGGAACAGGACTTGAATTGACATTTTCACCATTTTCCCGAAGGTACACAGATGCCAACAGGCACAACAAAAATTTCTCAACATTAGACATTAGGGACATGCAAATCTAAGCCATAATGAATTGCTGCTTCATGTCCAGTAGGATGGCTTTAAACCAATAAAATGAAAGGTAGCACATTTTGGTGAGGATGTGGGGAAATTGGAAATCTCCTGCCAAACTTGAAGTATTACAAAATGGAGGAGTCACTGGGGAAAACACATTGGCAGTTCCCCAAAATGTTGAATGCACGGTTAACCATACAACCTCTTAATTCTATTCCTCTACGTATATATTCTCTGCTGTGAAAATAAATTTCCTCAAAAGAAATCCCTGATACTTACAATAGGCAAAAAATGGAAAGGACACAAATTTAATCTTTTAGCTGATGCATGGACGGAATCAGTGTGGAACATATATACGGGAGGATAGTGTTTAGTCGTGAAAAATAATACAATCTTGATGCGTGGTATGACATGCGTGAAACTTGAAAGCAGTGTTCTCTGAAAGACCAGTTTCAAAGGGGCACACACCGTATGATTGCATATATATGCAATGTCTAGAATAGACACATCCATAAAGAACACAAAGGAGAGGAGGAGGATAGTGGTGGTCAGATTCTGTGCGAAGTGGGAAAATAGGAAATGGTCTCTAATTGTAAAGTGTTTCTTTTTGAGTTGAAAAATGTTTCACAATTAGATACGTAGGATCCTGTGAATATATGAGAAAACTACACCGTCAAATGTTAAGTATTACAGAATGTGTTTTGGATCTCACCTTTAAAATGATTGGAATGATTTGGTTCTTAACTTCCATTTGTTATTTCCTTGAGCGTTTTTTATTGTTACTTATTAAGCTCATTAATTACTTTGAAGACACTTATTTTTCCTCTTTGAATTCTAGCAATGCACGCATATTAGTGACAGTTGTTTTGAATTTCACATTCTTTCTTTGTCATAGCAATGCTGATTCTGGAATGTGCCCCAGCAAAAGAGTGGCCTAGGTTAAGACTTGCCAGTGTGTGGCCAGTGTGTCTGTCCTATAGTGACAAAGATCACCTCTTCTTCTCTCACTCCAGATGTCTTGAGGACAATGAGTGGAACTACAGCAAAGCTGGTCAGATCTTCACAGTGCTCCAGGTGAGGTCTGGGAATGGAGTGAAAGATGGATGCCTCTGGGCCTTCAGGAAGGTAGAGGCTGGGGCGGCCAGGGGATGGTACTCAGGGCTCCTGGCTCTTCTGACAGCCCAACTTCTTCCCTTCAGACCCAGGGCAAGATCCCAGCAGAAGCCTTCAAATGAATGCCCCAAAAGGAGCCTTTGGATGTCTTATTGCTCTTCATCTACCTCATCGTTTTTCGTTCTCCAGCACATAATCATACCCCTAGCTGGGCTTGGAGGCCTGACTCACCAATAATCCAAGGTTAACTTGTAGTCCAAGTAATATAACCATCCAAATAGCCAGTAGTTCTCTGTGTTGTCTCCGTTCAAGACGGCTGTTTACACTCACAATAAAGAGTGACATCGCAGGTTGCATATTGCGTGTCCTGGATTGCTCTTTCCCCTGCCCCAGCTGTGTGCCATCAGGGCAGAAGGCCTTGTACACCTGGCTGTCCTTAAGCAGATCCACCAAGCTGGTCCCCATAGGTACTTTGTGAAGAAATCCTCATAAGAGAGGACGTGTGCTTCTTCCAGAGACTGGCCTTTGGGAGGGCCCGGGCCTCTGTCAGATTGGATCTTATGGAAGCAGGCACACACCCTGGCACAATGGGATTTACAAAAGAGTTGACTCCTAGGTAGTAGGGGATGTGGGAAGTAAGGGAGGTGAAGGCACACAGATTTTTACTTCTCATGCCTAAACATTTGAGCATGTTCGTGGAGCACACCATGATCAGTTTTATGAGTTTCACTCAAGTGAATGGGAAATGGACATTTTCCCAGCTCTCTGCAGGCTTTCATCTGTCCTCCTGTGCATTGCCACACCCACGCCCCTTTCTGAAGGTGCTCTGTGAGGCCTCTCATTCTACAAATCTGCAGAGGGAGGAAGAGTCAGCCCGTCTGCCCAGAGCATCCTGCACACAGAGGTGATGCCAGCTGAGTGCTCCATCTCCACATTCTTGGGAACTTTGCCCACTGGTTTTTCAACTGCAAACAGCAACAGCAATAGTGCAGAATCTTGCTTTATGGTTGGTTCTGTGGGATCGTTCACAATAAACAACTGGCAATTAGCAGGTCTGAATTTCAGGCAAGTGTTGCAAATATCATCTGCACAATTTATGTCCCGCATTTGGGTAATACTTGCTCTTTAGACAACACGCAGCCTTAAGCTTTGAAATTAAGATGGTAGCAGTACGAAGTTTTCAAGTTACCATCATAGAGCTTGACACAGGTGAAGTACCACCGGTCGACAAATTGTGCCTGCGCTGTTTTGTGTTTGGCAGAAGTTGCTATCTTAGCACTGGTAACTTTTCAATTCTTGAAGTACATTTTCATCAGGGAGCCATAGGTCAGAGAGACAATTTCTGAAAAGCAGACACTGAGGGGATTGATGACATGACGCAAAGAATAATATCAACTCTGTACTTCCCTTAGGGCCTCAGTGGTCAGAGACAAGCTCCTGTGATTGTTTTAATCAAGGGTCTTCTTACATAGCTCAGCTTCACTGTGAGTAACAGAACCAGTCTCACACGATGAGGCAAAGAATCCACTTCCCTAGATTATTTCTCAAATTGGATGAGGAGGCACGACCTACTCTTAGATTGCATTTAAATTGGCGTAAGCCATTCTTTCATAATCTTTTGGAATAATGTAATCGTGAATGCACACATAAGTGAATGTGCACACAAAGCTTTATAGGAGTGGAGTCATAATGCTGATACATTTTGTATGCATTTTATCTAAGATGTAAAATTTACTGACAAAGTTATTTATAATAACTTTCCTATGATTCATACATTTTTGTTTTACAAGTTAATGGTTTTCACTGTGACATTTCCATACACATATCTATCTGTCATACATTGATCATATCCACAATCTCCCTTTCAATCTCCTCTCTCAATCCCCTATCCACGGGCCCCCTGTCCTGTCTCTAATGGACACTTTTCTACTTGCCAGTTCCCCACATCCCCACATGCATATGGAGAAAAACATATTATAATAGTTGTCCTTCTGCATTTGATTTCTTTTTCTCAATATTATAGCTTGGATCCAGAATGTCACACAAAAGTCTCATGTGTTCAGAGGTGAAGCTTTTGAAAGGCTATTTGGTCATGGGGGTGCTACATTAGTCTATTGATGAGTTTGCAGTTACATGTATTGTCAGGAGGTCGAGGAGGTGGCTGGGGACATACCTCTGGAGGGATCTCTGGTGATCTGGCTCTTTCCTCTCTCTGCTTCATGACTGTCATGGGTTGAGCAGCTTTCCTCCCATCAGTCCATCAGCATGCCGTGTCTTCTCTGGGGCTCTCTTCCCACGGACTGACTCCTCTAAAACCTCAAGCCCAATGTAAATGTCTCCTCCTTTTAGTTGGTGGTGTCAAACATTTTGCCTCTGCGATGAAAAGCTGACTAACACACATGCTGTCTTTCAAGAGCATCTGCTTTCCTATGAATGAGATGGCTTCACTCTTAGGCTGTAAAATACTCCATTGTGTGGGTATAGTATATTTCCCAAGGAGTGATCAAAATCCGTGGTGTGTGTTTAACTGTGTAGCAATGTCATTTTCTATGACTTTGGAAGAACCTGAAGTCTCACAGCGACATCCAGTGAATAAAATAGATAAAGAAACACCATCACCTTTTTAGAAGCCTCCTTTACGTTTGATGATACTCAACAGCATCGCTCTCCTATTGTTTTGTTTTTTTTTTTTTTTTTTTTTTTTTTTTTTTTTTTTTTTTTTATCACACAGTAGAGACACGAACGAGGATTCAGGAGCTCCTTCAGAAAGTTGTCATAATAGTGAGCTAAGTGCATTTGAAAATAGAACTAGAATTAATAACTAGAATAAATAAAAATTTTAAAATTTTAACAGAAAATATTTAAAGAGGCCACTCAGTAAAAAAGCACGTACACTGACCAGGCCTTTTTTCAAATGTTCGAGTCTAAATAGTTAATATATAAAAAATGTTCAACATCTTAATCATTAAATATATTCAAATCAAAACTACACTGAAATTCCCTTAGACTCCAGTCACAATAGAAATCATAAAGTATAAGAAAAACATGTGCTAACAAGGAAACGTGGAACCTTTTTCCTCCTAGTTATAATGTATATTAGCATAACCACTACCAAAATCATTGTGGAGATTCTGCATAAGCTAAAAATAGATCTACAGTTTCACTGAGTTCTACCTTTCCTTAGTGTATACCTGAAAGCATTCAAATCAGCTCACTGTGAAGATACATTCATATCTATGTTTATCACTGCACAATTTAGAGTAGTCAAGACATGGACACCAGCCTGACTGATCAACAAAAGATGAATGTATAAAGTATATATATAATTTTCACCAACCCAAGAAGGGGGACCTGTTTCGTGGGGTGCTGTAGTGAACCGGGTTAAACTGATCACTCTCTCAGCCTTGATTTCCTATTTCTGAAGGAGTTTCTATGGATTGAGAAGCAATTTGGATCCTTTGAGATGATTATTCTTACTAAGGTCTGTGGGCAGCTTCAGTTTCTGTAATAGCATAATTTTGCTTGCTTTTGGGGGTGTTACCTAGTCACAAGGCTCTTCCTTTCCTGAAATCCATGATTTAAGGTAACAGAGCCTTATGGGTGGATGTTGCTGAGTATTCCTGTAAGCCTCTTTCCATGGTATTCTCAATTTCAAAGCAGGATGAGTTAGACTATTTAAGTGTAGAACTAATAAATCTTGTAACACAGGCAATCCTTAAATGAGAAACAAGCCTATGGATAGAGTTGAGCAGAATTCTGACTCAATTTTTTGAGACAGGGTTTAACTGCACAGTCCAAGCTGGCCTTAGGCTCACTTTGTAGCCCAGACTGGTCTTGAACTTACAACAATTCTCCCGCCTAAGCCTCTTGAATGCTGGAATTAAAGGAATAGACCACCATGCCTGGCTCTGACTCAAATTTTTAAAGTAGTGTAGGAGACAAAAATAAGTCTGAAAGGCAAAGATTTATCCTCATTTTATTTACTCATTGTGTATCTTCAGGTCCTGTTACTAGGTCCTTGTTAAAAATCCAACCTGGACTTAGTTAATTCTTCAATCCTGAGGGATTTAGGGGGTTGGTCAATCTAGTTTTGCCAGGTTTTTGGTCAGGTATCAAAGTGGTATATGAGAAGAGAATATGCTTAGTGTTGAGTTTCCAGAATGCCTGATTGTAGACAGCTTTCCTTAAATACAGAAGATACCTTCACTTTATCTAAACCTGGGCCTTTCTCGATGTACTGGTATGTACAGAGCTGGCTAAGCTATTTCCTTTTCCCTTTTATTGGCTGTAAGCAATGTAAATAGGGCTAGCTGAGATATTGATGTGTAATCTTTAAAGCCAAGCAACCATTCTGTTTTCTCACATAAGGTCTCCCACTATAATGATTGAGCCCAGTGTGATGGCAGAGCCATTGCTCCAGGACCTTCAACTGGGTTGGAGCCTCAAGATAAGAGGTATGACTTATCAGGGAAGAAAAAGTTTGCATATCATAACTGAAGCACCAGACACCTAAACATTAAATGCTAACTCAATTGTGTCCTGCAGATTGGTCTTTATGTATATCCTTCTCTCTGTATATTACAGAGGTGCTTTATGCCCTCCAAATAGCTCAGCTCACATTACTCATGTAATTCCTGCCATTCTCACTGTCACTCATTCTCTAGCCACTCTTGTATTCACGAATTAATAAATGGCATAAGCTCTGGGTTGAGGCCTTGGTTTAATGAACCCTCACCTGGAATAGACCCAGGACACCTTGACTGCCAAGAAACTGTAAATGTCTTAGTGTTTTCATTCTCACTATGGGATGCACTGGAAGTGATAGGTTGGAATTAATTCACTAGAATTCCAATAATGTCTCCATGGGATTACAAATATAAACTTTCTGGACCTTGAAGAGGATGGAAAAAAGAGTTCAATATCTGGTCACATCTGGAGTTTTATTAAAAGGAACATTGTCTTTTCCTTTTAATTGTCTTTGTACAATTTTTCCTTTATAACCACATTTGTCTTTAGTAATTTCTTGCTGGATGTTCAAACAAAATATGTAACCCCTTTATCTGGCAAAATTATTTTTTTTTAATTTTTGTTACTATCAATGAGTTCTCCCCATGTGTTACATTTGGGACCTTGTGTGGGATCCAGTAATTCTTTCACTTCTTTACATCCACCAGTTGTGTGATTTGTAAGACCTTTCTGGTCTATGGTTTACCTTTGAAATATTGATAACATTTTGCTTTTTGATAACTTCCTAATTGCAGAATGCACTTGGGCGAGATCTTTCTCTCTGTTCTTCCAAACTTCCTGAATGGCAGATTGGGTAACTCATTATTGGCTGTCCTCTTAGCTAATATATCCTCTGGTTTTTCATGGTTGTTATTCTATTTTGTTCTTCCCTTTATCTCTTTCTTCTCTCTTCACCTCCAGTCTTCTGCACCAGTTTCCCAAAGTTAGCATGATCTCCCTTTGTCCTCTAGACTTACTTCTCATCTCTTCCTCTCGTACATTTCCATTTTCTCCCTAACCCTTTTTAAATTTTAACCTCTGAGGTTAAAACTGACATACGAAGGATTAATACACTGCATATGATTTTTTTTTGTTTTTTTAAGATTTTGTTATATAACCACCAATCTAGTTCATATGGTTAAACATAAGAAACTAATGGTTACCTCACTTTCGCATATTGTAGGTTATTTGTTGCTACTGTTATTGCTGATTAGCCCAAAGTGACATAATTGTTGTAACCAGCTGTTTTTTCTGGTATTCCAAGACTAAGTGACTAAGAGTCAAAGAAAATATTGTAGCAGAATGCCAAACAACTAGGGGGCAGGCCAAGCAGGCAGCAGCTTCTTATCCCCCCAAAACTGAAGAAGTAGGATCTTGCAGCAGATTGAAAATGTAAAAACCAATTACACCTGAAAGACACCTCAGAGAAGTAATCATTTCCTAAGGGTTTTAAATACTAACAATAAAGCAACTCACAATAGGCAATTAAAAACATCAACCCAGGAATTACCCTAAAAATAAATAAAATTAAAGAAAAATAAAAGAAAAGAAAACAATATACAACTCCAGACATCCAGTTCACTAAAGGCAAAGCCCGGAGCAATAAGGTGAGGCAATCCAAAAGTCAACCACCTGGTTTCTCTGAAGTGGTAACAATAAAGCAACTGAATGAGGCTCTAGAAAAATCTCAAATCAGGAATAATTTCTCAGATAAATTCATAGATGGTATCCACAGGGAAAACCATGCTTAGTAACTCTAAGGCAGACACAGATTTAAAAAAAATAGATGATTTTAAGAAAATAATGGTGGCCATAAATGCTCAGCATACAGAAAAAATGGAATTCCTAAGACAGATACAGGCAGATATCCAGGAGAATAAAAATTGCACTGAGTATCTGCATCAGAATCAGTCAATGTGAAGAGAGGATTTCAGATATAGAAAACAGGCTTGCAGTTAACACTCATGAAAAAAAAAAAGATTTCTTAAAACTATCAATCAACATTAAAAATCAATCTAGAAGGTGATATATGATACAAAATAGAATAAAGATTAATTGGTGTTATTGAAAAAGCAGGAGAGAGCACAAATGATATTAAAAATAAAAATCTTTTCACAGATGTCATGACAGAGAACTCCCTGGTAGGGAAAAAGAATTTGACATCCAGATAAGTAAGTCATGTAGTACTCCAATTAGCCATGATTAAAAATAAAATCTACAGTTAAGTATATCATAGGCAAGATTTCAGAAATTCAACAAAAACCAGAATATTAAATGCTGTTATGGAAAAGAGTCACCTATAAAGGAAACCTCATCATGATCACAACTGACTTCTCAGGACAAATGCTAAAGTCAAGGAGAGCTTGAAGTATTTCAAGTTCTAAAGGAAAATGACCTTCAACTCAGAATGGCATATGCCACAAAACTGTCTTTCAAAACTGATAGAGAAATAAGATCATTCCATAACCAAGAACACCCGAGGGAATTTATGACCACCAAACCAGCACTCTAAAATGTTTGGAAGGAAATGTTGCAAAGATATAACAAGGACTACAACTCCATGAACCCCAATGGAAAGAATTCACAAGACAAGACAAAAAATTATACAGACAGGAAAAAAAGTAGCTCCAATAACAAGAAAATAATATGACAAGGATAAATCAATATGTATCAGTTGTAACCATCAATATGAAAGGTCTTAATTCACCAATCAAAGGACATAGACTGGCAGAATGGATCAAGAAGCAAGATCCAACAACATGCTTCATAAAAGAAACATATCTGATGAAACATATCTAAGAAATTGATAGACTGAAAGTGAAAGAATGGAAAAACAATACTCCATGTGACAGGAATCCAGAAAAAAATCAGGACTGGCTATGATATTTGAAGACAAAGTAAATTTCAAGTCAAGACAGATAAAGAGACACAAAGAAAGGAACTATATCCTTCTAAATGGAGCAACCCAAAAGGAAAATATAATAATCATAAATGTATATGCAACAAATGCCAGAGCACTCAACTACATAAAACAAATGGCAATGGCTATGAAAAATCAAATAAGCACTAATACAATTGCATTGAGGAAATCTTAATACTTCACTGTCACAAGACAGATCAACTAGACAATAAGTCAACAGCAAAATATTAGAACTAAAGCAAACTTTAGAACAAATGGAATTAGTGCATGTCTACAGAACGTTCCACCCCACATCAGAATACACATTCTTGTCAGTTGCACATAGAACTTTGTCCAAAATAAACCACATGGTAGCTCACAGAACATGCTTAAGTAAATGCAAAAAAATTGAAATTATTCTATATGTATTATCAGATTCAATTTATCTCATGCATATTATCAGATTATACTACAATGAAATTGGAAACCAATGGCATAAGCAAACACAACAACTTCATAAGCACATTAAAATTAAATAACACTCTCCTGAACAACAAATTTGCCACACATGGTATTAAAGAAATTAGACAGTTTCTACATTTGTAGCTTTTTTTTTTTTTTTTTTTTTTTTTTGTACAAGGGATCGAATTCATGATTTCACAATTGCCAGGCAGGCGAATGTGCCGCTAACCTAAATCCCCAGCTCCTTCTACAATTTAATGCTAATGACAATACAACTATCAGGACTTATGGGACACAAGGAAAGCAGTACTAAGAGGGCAATTTATAGCAGCATATATAAATATCAGGAAAACAGAGAGAATACAAATTAAAACTTACTCTTCAACCTCAAACTTCTTGAGAAATAAAAGCAAGCAAAACCCAAACTCACATGAGGGTAGAAATTATAAAACTTAGAGTAGAAATTAATTTGTTGGAGGCTAAGAAAACAGTACAAAGAATAATGAATGAAAGAGTTAGTTCTTTGAAAGATTAAATAATATAAAAAACCTTATCCAAGCTTATCAAAAGAAAGGAAAGAAAAAACTCAAATCCATGCAGTTAGGAATGAAAAGAGTGAAATCACAATGGACCCTACAGAAATATAGAAAATCATCTATATACACTTTGAGAACTTCTGTTCTAATAATATGGGAAATGTAGAAGAAATGGACAGATACCTAGACTCATATGAATTGCTAAAGTTGAACAAAGAATATATAAAAACTGTAAGAAAACCAATATCTATCAATAAAATTGAAGATGTGAATAAAACCTGCAAACAAAGAAAAGCCTAGACCCTAATGAACTCACTACAGAACGTCACAAGAAATTTAGAGACCTAATACCACTACTTTTCAAACTCTTTAATGAAATTAGGAAAGAATCTCACAAATTCATTTCTGGAATTGAGCATTACTCTGATAGTAATACTGGAGGGAAAAACCCAACTGAGAAAGAAAATCACAGGCAAATTTCCCTAATGAACATAGATGCAATATCCTCGATAAAATACTGGCGAACAGAATGCAGCAAATCATCAAGAAGATTACACACTATAAACAATTGGGATTCATTCCAGGGATGCAGGGATGGTTGAACATATGTAAATCAATAAAAGTACTACACCATACTAACAGAGCCAGAGACAAAAACAATATGATCATCTCAATAGATGCAGAACAGGTTTTGACAAATTCCAGTACCCATTCATGATAAAAACCCTAAAGAAATTTAGAATATCAGTCTGATAAAAGCCATCTCTAACAAACCAACAGCCAACATTATACTAAATGGACAAAAGTGAAAATTTTATCTCCCTGTCTCCAATCCTATTCAACATAGTCCTGGAGTCTTTGGCCAGAGCAATTAGCCAAGAAAAAAGTGAAAGAAACATGGGTAGGAAAGAAAGAAGTTAAATTATCATTCTTTGTAGATGACATGATACTCTACATAGAAGATCTCAAAACTCCACTAAAACACTGTTAAATTTAATAAGCAAATTCAGTAGTATGTCTGGATACAAAGTCACTACTCAGCACTCCTGTACAAAAATAAGAAACTCACCAAGAGAGATGTTAGGGAAACAAAAATTTTCACAATAGCAGAAAAAATGAAATTCCTAGGAGTCTAATGAATGATGTATACACTGAAAACTTTGAAAAAGGAGATTGAATATAATATAAAAAAAGAAAAAAAACTATACCTTGTTCTTGGATAGGAAGAGCCAGTATAGTGAAAATGGTCATACTTTTCAAACTGTTGTACAGATTTAATGCAATTCCGATCAAAATTGCAACAGTATATCTCAAAGAATTAGAAAAAACAAACCTAGAATCATGTGGAACAGCAAAGGCTATTTCATGAAACAAAGGCAAAGTGGAGGCATAAAAATCCTCAACTTTAAATTATACTATAAGGCTACTGTGATAAAAACAGCATGGTGTTAGGAAAGAAACAGACCCAAAGAGCAACAGAACATATTAGAAGATGCAGAAATTCTCAGCCACCTTATTTCTGATAAAGGTGTTAAACATATTCATGGAAGAAAGCATCTTTAATAAATGATGCTGGAAAACTGGCTTTGCACATGCTGAAGATTAAAATAAGACCCATATCTTTCATGATTCACTAAGCTACATTTGAAATGGATCAAAGATCTAAATATTAAAGATACCAAATCAAGAGTTACAACACAGTATCAATTTTTAGGCTGTGGGTGATGCTATTATATTGCTAATTGTAATATATTAGTCAGGATGCCATACTCGTTGTAATCAGTTGTTGTCCCTTGAATAAAAATATCGTAACTTGGAGATCATAACTATCACAACAGTCTAATCTCAAAGGACTAGGAGCTGAACCAAAAAGCAACAACTCATCCTCAAAAAATTGGGAAGGTAGGATTTTGGGAAAGATGCAAAAGCCAAAAATATTCATAGACGACACCTCTGAATAACACATATTTCCTAGGGAGGAGTCAATGTTAGTGATGAAATAGCATAATATAAGAAATATACAAGCATCAACTCAGAAAAAAAGATAAAATAAATAGAAAATGACAAGACACAGCAGTAATACCTAACCCCAGACCTCCAGCTCACCCAGAACAAGTCCAAGGGACAATGAGTTAGAATAAAATGGAAGCCACCATCTGAAATGATATTCCAAAAGTTCAAAAAGAGGTTCATGACAATATAGAAGGAATCAGATCAGAAGTAATATCCCAGGTTAAAAAAAGATGATGCATATAATGAAAGTCTTACTCAGCAAGTCTAGAGTAGGCATACATAAAAAAAAAAATACAGGACCACAGAAAATGGTGGAAACCATGAATGTCCAACATGGGAAAGAAATGGAGTTCATGTAACAATTCAAACAGATATCCAGGAAATTTAAATTTACACTTAAAGTTTGCAAATTTGCATGAATGAAGTGAAGATAGAATTTAAGACCTAGAAAATATAATTGTGGCTAGTGGTCACAGAAAGAAAGATAACTTAAAAAACAACTAGGGTTTATGAAAAAAAACAATTAAAAAGCTTAAAGATGATGCAAAGAAGAATAACATAAGATTTATTAGGGTCAGTGAAAAAAGGAGGAACCAACACAAATGACATTTTAAAAAAAAACTGTTCACAAAAGTAATGGCAGAAAACTTCCCAACCATGAAACGGAATTTGACATCAAGTTTAAGTGAGACACGTAGAACTCCAATTATCCATGAAGCAAATTTATAACAGTGAATACCTGTGTTAGGAAGACAGAAAAAGGTCAAACAACCTCATCTAGACTTTCAAAGTTCTAGAAAAGGAAGAACAAATCAAGCTCAAAGCTCATTTGAACCAATAAATTGTAAAGATGAGAGCAGAAATTAATACAATTGAGACTAATAAAACAATACAAAGAATTGATGAATCAAAGAGTTGAAATCAAAGGTCTGGGAGCTGAACCCTTTGGATCAAAGGGTTCTTTGAAAGATTAAATAAAATTGATAAACTCTTAGTCAATCTTATCAAAAAAGGAAAGAAAAGACACAAAATCATGCAATCAGCAGTAAAAAGTGTACATTCACAAAGATCCTGAAAAATCCAGAAGTTAATAATAACTACTTTGAGAAACTTGTGATATAATAGAAAACACAGATAAAATTGACTAATTCCTAGATATGAACTACCAAAGCTGAATCAAGAAGATACAAAAATTCTCAGTAACCCAATATGTCAATGAAATTGAAAGTAGAATGAGAAACCTACCAGTAAAGAAATATCCAAGTCCTGTGTATTCATAGATGAGTTCTACAAAACATTTAGAGAGAATATAGTGCCATTATTCCTCAAAGTCTTCAATGAAATAGAAAGAGAAGCAATACTCTGAAAACATTCCTGGAAGAAGTATTACCTTGATACCAAAACCAGAGAAGTGTCTAACTAAAAAAGAGAACCACAGGACAATCTTCCTAATGAACATACATGCAAAACTTCATAAGATATTGACAAAAAGAATGCCATAAAATCAATGAAAGTATTATACACCATGACCAAGTAGGATTGGTTCCAGTGATGTAGGGCTTGTTCAACATATGAAATCAATGAATGGAATACCATACCAAAGTAGTGAAAGAAAAAAATCACATTATCATATCAATAGACACAGAAAAAAGTATTTGACAAAATTCAACACCCATTCATGATAAAACCCTACAGAAAATCGAAATAGATGTTGTTTATCTCAGTATGATAAAAACAATCTATGATAAAGTAAGAGGTAGTATCATACTAAAGGGTAAAACACTGAAAAGTTTCTCTAAAATTAAGAAAAAGACAAGTATATCCACTACCATCATGCCTATTTGATATAGCTCTGGAAACATTGGTGAGAATAATTAGACATGAGACTGAAGTAAAAAGAATAGTGATATGAAAGGAAGAAGTTAAGTTATCATCATGTATAGATGACATGATACTCTACAAAAAGATCCCCAAAACTCCACCAAAAGAATTCTATATTTAATAACCAGATTTATTAGAGCAGCTGGATACAAATGCAACACTCAAAAATCAATTATATTCCTGTACACAAATACCAAACTCACTAAGAGTGAAATTAGGGAAACAACATCCTTCACAGTAGCATCAAAAAATGAAATATTTAAGAATCAATCAAACAAGCCTTTACATTCAAAACTACGAATTCTGAAAAAGAAGATATCAGAAATGGACTCAAATATTTAAAGAAAACCATCTCAAATACTCATTGGGAACCAGAAGAGACCCAAAAACACCAAAGCAACTCTGGTTAGCCAAGGAAAGGCAGGAGGCATCACAGTAGCTACAGAGCTACTGTGATAAAGTCAGCATGATACTGAGATCTGAGCGTCAATAGAACAGATAACAAGATGCAGAAACAACTCCAAATGTACTCAGCCATCTGATCTTTCACAAAGGGTCCAAACATATTCACTGGAAGGATAGCCTCTTTAACAAATGGTGGTTTTCTATATGCTGAGGACTAAAACTAGACCCATGTATATCACCATGCACTAAAATAAAAATCAGAATGGATCAAAGCTCTAAATACTAAAACAGAAACCCCAAATGTGATGGAAGAGAAGTAGAACTGCAGAAGACACAGGTATAGACTTTATGAACAAAGTCCAGATCTCACAGGGACTATCACAAAGAACCAACAACTTGATTCTCATCCTATTAAGAAGCTTTTGCACAGTAAAAGACATTACCCACAGAGGGAAAAGACAACCAACACAGTGAGAAAAAAATTATTCCAGTTGATCTTCAGGCAAGGGACTAATACCTAGAACATATGAAAAATGGAAAAAAATCAAACCATCCAAATACAAAGACCCAATTCTAAAATGGCCATCTGAGATAAATAGACATTTCTCAAAATTAAAATGGTGCATACATGTATGAAAAAATGTTCACCATCACTGGTCACTCAAGAAATACAAATTAAAAGCATACTGAACTTCCAACTCCCTCCAGAAAGAGTGGCTATCAGTAGGAAAGCAACTAATAACAAATGCTACAGAACTGTGGGGAAAAATGAGTATGTCTGTTGGTGGGAGTATAGGCTGGTACAACAGTGTGGAGATGCCTCAAAAACCAGGATTAGGGACTCTATTCAACCCAACTATTCCCCTTCTGGGTATCTTCCTAGAAGAATTAACATCTTCATGCCACAGAAACATATGTGCACCTATGTTTACAACAGCACAGTTTGTAATAGCTAAATCTTGGATACAGCCCAAATGCCCACCAATGGGTGAATGGATAAATAAAGATACTTTTTATAATTGTGGAAAACAAAATACTGACTTTTTTAGATGGTGTAAGAAACCAAGAGTGAACTCCAGAATGGTAGAGAAAGGTTTTCATTTGACTATCCTGGCTCAGAGGAGCTTGTTTCATAATGTCTGAGCCCAGAAGATGGTGTCAGCAGTCTTTATTAAATTTGCAATGAGAAAACAAGCCCAAAACAAAAGCAGTTATTAAAAAACAACAGATTTATAGCTCTAGCCATTTGCCTATACTCAGGTAGGGAATCTAACCTAAGATGAGGAGGTGGGGGAAAGGCTTGCAAATTAGAGAGTGATACAGGAGGGAAAGGAGCAGCTACAGAGAACTTGTGAAATCACACTATTAGCATATCAAAGTGTAACCTCGGTTGGAAGAGGGATCAGGGAGTGTGCTTGCAGCATGCTTCCCAGAAACAGAGTAAGGCCCTTAAAAATACACCAATTTTCTTCTTCATTATAGTGGAATATTACTCAACCATAAAGAAAGATAAAATTAGAACTTAAGACCATAATTATAAGCAAAACAAATCAGACATACATTTGTAAATATTGCATTATCTCCCTAGTGTGAGAAGCTGGAAATGTAAATGAGAACATAAATATACAAATGATATTGTGAAATAGGAAGAAACTGTTCAAAAGGAAAAGGGGAATGGGGAAAAGTAAAAGAAAGGAACCAAAAGAAAAAAGAGAAAAGAAGTATAAAATGAAAATTGAACTTTGTGAACTGGGAGGGGATTGGAAAGGGGAAAAAAGAGAGGCTTGGAATACGAAAGAAAAAGAGGAGTCAGGACATATCATATACAGCTAAAAATTCCCTGTAGTGAATGTGGTTCTTATTTATATATAAATTGTACCAATAAACTTAAATTTTAAAAATGGACAGAACAACAAAACTGTTAAAAAAGAAACATTATTCTGATTGGCTAACAACCTAGACAAAAGGTGTGTTAACAACTTTGAAGAAAACTGTAACTCTTATCTTACCAATCCATTTAAAATATTCCCACCAGTTTCAACATACCTGACTCTTATTGAGAAGTTTGCACCACTAGTGTTACAAATGGCTTTAATCACTTTTATCAGTTTTTAAAAATAAATATAATAAAATTGATAAAATTAATAAATTAATTTATTAAATAAAAATAAAATAATGAAATTAATCAAATGGTACCCCATGTGACAGTCATGCATGTAATACTGATATAGGGAAAAATACAACTCTGCTCCTGCCAGATGTCAGATATTTCTACATTGTGTTTCTCAAAATTGAAGAATTAATTCTAAGGAACAACAGAGGTGAAGAGTAGAAAATCTTTATTGAGAGAGATAGCTCCTGAGAGATAAGAGATCTAAAAGTGGGTTATCACAGCACCCACCTCACAGAGGAAGTTTTATAGAGCAAAAATTACAAGGTGGGTACAAAATCATAAGGTGAGTTCAATGTGGGCCAAAACTATGATCAACCAATAAGATTATAAGATCAGCTGCCCAGGCAATGTTGATCCAGTAGGGAGGCAGGTCACATAGCAAGGGTACATTGCAAAAACAAGGATCTTTTTAGGAAAAAATGGATCTGGAGATTGTAGTTACTCACCTGTCTACCTAGAATTTTTTGGACCAGATGATACTAATTATAGTGTAATCTCTAATTTATTGCTTATCTTTTGGGAGGCACTTTTTCATGGTCATTTTGTCTTTATCCTGAGGCCTGGCCATTGACAGATGCACTTCCAGTGACAGTTGTACTGCGTTTTCATCTTTTGTACTGACGTCTTGAGGACCTAGCCCTGTCTGACTGCCTACTAATTCAACTGTCTTTAATACAAACCACCTGGTAGTCAGACATGCGAATTATGGTCCTATCATGAATGTTTTAAATTAGCTTAAGATTTACCTAAGTCATAGTAACAGAAGGCATTTGAATCTAATTATGTATGCATTTACTTACCTATAAGCAAATTTAAAGGAAATTTTTGGAGAGTTGTACCATATAGACATCATATGAGATGTATCCAAATGTTGTAAATAAAAACATGCACACATACATTAAACAAGAGAATACGCAGCATTTATCTTTCCAGATTTTAAGATTCTTGTTTGAAAATTTTAAGGTTGATATCAGCAGTTAATATAGCAATATCTGGGTTTTAAGGAGGACTTCTTAAACCTTTTATTCTTTATTTCAGAGTTTTAACTCCTGCATATTAGTTAGGGTTGCCTGAGGATACCCTGTAAGCAGCCTTGAATAACCAGTTTCTGTAGTAGTGTTATCAGACTGTTAAAAGCTTATCTGTTGGTTGCTTGAAGACTTTTATCTAAGTAAGTATTTTGAGTCCAAATGTGTTCCTTATGGTGACTCCTTCCCAGAATGCCAACATTGAGCCAGCTGTTCACTTTTATGTATTTTGGGATGTTCCAAATACTAAGTTAGTTTGGTCTGCTCAAGGTGCAGAGCTCTGGTCTTTCATTTGAAGCTCCTGGATGAACTAATATTGCCCCTTCTAACCCTGGAAAGGGTTATTCTCCTGAGGTGGTTCCTTATGAGGTCACTGTATGGCCAGGGGTCAGTCATCTCTAAAACATAAGATGTTAATCACCTGAGTTACCCAAAATGTGTATAAAGGAGCGCTTTTTTTCTTTTGGAGTTCAGAGATCCTCAAGTAGACAAATTTCAATAGGATTGTGTCTGCATGCATCAGATTGTTTAGTCTTTATCAAGTCAGTTATCACAAAAATTTAACAACAAAGTTAATAAACACACAAAGTTAAATTACTGTGCATTTAAAAATATACTGGTTCCAATTTTCTCTACTGGTGCACACAAGGAGAGATAATGTTTTGTATTTTCATTTGAATCATAATAGGAGAGAATAAAAGAACTATAGTAGCAGGTCATACATATAGCAACTGCTGTTGTTCAAGGAAAATGAAGAGAAGAAAGAAATCCAAGAGGTCTAAGAAATTTAGATCCCCTCTGCCCAAAGAATGGTCTGTCTGCAATCCAAGGCTTAAGAAAATAAATACTCTTGCAAACTACCAACCAATCAGAACATACACACACAATACACAATTCCTTTTTTTTTTTTTTTTAATGTACTGAGAATTGAACTCACAACATTGTGTTTCCCAGGCAGGTGTGCCACTGAGCTATGTCACCAACTCTTACAATTCCCAATTAATTGAAAATCTTAAAGCAAATTCTTTCAATTCCTCAGAAGCACAATTGCAGGATTTATCAAATTCCATATGTTAAATTAGCCCTAATGTCCCAGGATGTCTAATAGAAAGAGAAGGGAAAAAAAGAGACAGGTTTTAGGGTTGAGGTTACCAGAGTGTACTTACCCATTCATTATGTCTAATTTGTGAGAGTTCAGTATCAGTATGGGGACCTGGGTGTATCCTACAGCAAGAGTCACACAGCTCCTAAAAAGCTGTTGCAGACAAGCACGAGTCCTTACTTCAGGAGTAATGGAAATTAAAATTGAGGAATTTAACACAAATTTACAGAAAAAAGCCTTTAGTTGGAAATAAAGAAAAAATATGAGCAGGGGGAGCACAGTTTTGACAAAGACCAAGCCAGCCCCTACCACAGAAAAACAGAGAAACAACTTCTTTTTGAGGAACAATAAAGGGAATACTTCTGAAGAAGAGCATCAGCCTGGCCTGCTAACAAAAAAATGAGGACTAGATTTATGGGGTGCTATTATGGACTAGGATTTGTTGATTCTTGTCTCCCACTTAGTTACATAAGTCAAGAATCCTCACGGATTAAGGGACAGTTCAGTGCTCTCAATGAATTGTGCTGTTGGAGTAGGCAGTAGGCAGCATAGTTTCCTGTCATGGGGTAACTGCTCCTGCTTTGAGGGTGACCTCATTATTCAGTAGCTTGTGGGGCTTAGCTTTACCTGCTATCCAAGACAATTCAGGTGAGACCTTCAATACTCCTGGATATAGTGGAATATTCTTGTAAATTGATTTTATAAGGCTTGAAAGGGAATAAGACAGTCAATTAAATTTAAAGCTAATGATCTTTGTAATACAGACACTCCTTAAGTGATTAACATGCTATGTTCGGAGCTGATGAGCAATGGGAACCCAACTTCTAAGGTAATAAAGGAGCTAAAAATGAGGGCCAAAATGCCACGCTTCATTCTACTTTTACTCACAGTTACCATCTTTGGGTCCAGCCATTATGTCTCTATTACACAGCAAAAATTACTGCTACTAGTTATACGAGGAGCACTACAATGGAATTAATTGATGCTTAATAACCTCTCGAATTTTCTCTGTACATAGGATGCACTCTAAGAACATCTGGAAAGAAGTTATGGTTGTCATAGGCTGCAGTCATCAACACTTGAGTATCTTAGTAGGGAGGAAATTTTTATTTTTCTATTTGTATTTTTCTTGTTGGTACAAATGTTTTACTTTCTGGTTCTTTTCAATTTTTAATTTTTCTTTATTTTCCCTTATATAGTATTTTTATTTTTATTTTTTGCCTACTTTTTAAAAATACATTTCAATTTTGTTTTAAATTTTTCATTCTCTATTATTTTTCTTTTCTTCTTTTATTTTACAAAAATAGAAAAAGATTTCATAACAAAATAATAGAAGGATAACAATAATTAATTCATTGCATATTATTTTCTTCAAACAAGTCACTCAGAGTACAAGATATTGGCAAAAAAAAATTCCAAACAATAATAGCACAACCCTTTTTTTCAATCAATTAAGTGAAACCAACAGTATAACTAACTTGTATTTTTTCCTTTCCCATACTTTCTTTCCTTATTTCCTCACTCTAGTTCCTCTTTCCTTTCAAACAATTTATTTCCATTTCACAACATCTGTTGTACATTTTAAGCCTTATTTACTCTTTCTGTTTCTCGCACTGAGGAGACAATACAATGTTTACACAGGTGAATCTAATTTAGAATTAGAATAGAGAATGTGGTCTCTATTTGCATCCATTTACCTATAAACGTCTCTAGTTTATACTTCTTTATGACTGAGTAGCACTCCACCGCATAAAAAAGACCACAAAAAATTTTTTTTTATACATTCCTTAGCTGATGGGCATTTGGGTTACTTCCAAGATACAGCTATTAAAAATTATGCTGTTACAAACACAAGTGCACATATATGGATGTAGTATGATGTCTTTTAGTTCTTCCAGGAACATACCCAGAAAAGGAATAGGGACGTCAAATGGGACCTCTAATCCTACTTTTTTTGAGGAAATTCTATAGTGATTTCCATGGTGGTTACACAAGTTTACACTCCCACCAACAGTGGAGAAGAATTGCTTTTTCCCCAAAAGCCCCTCCAGAATTTGTTTTTGGTTGGTTTCTTGACATTGTCATTGTTTCTGGACACGAAATCTCAGTGTAGTTTTGTTTGTTTGTTTGTTTGTTTGTTTTTTGTCTTTTTCCTTTTTATCGGTACCAGGGATCGAACTCACGACTGCCTGCTTTCAAGGCAGGAGCTTATGCCGCTGAGCTAAACCCCCAGCCCCTCAGTGTAGTTTTAATTTGATCTCTCAAATTAACAATCATGTGGGACATCTTTTCATATATTTATTTGCTGTTTTTATTTCTTTATTTGAGAAGTGATCATTCATCTCAGATGTCCATTTTCTGACTGGGTCTTTGAATTTGAATTGGGGATCTGATTTTTTAAATTATTTATATGTTCTAGATATGTTATTTGTCTTAGGGACATCTAGCTAAAATTGTTTCCCACTGTGTCAGCAGTTTTTACTCTGTGGTTTCTTCTTTTGTCATGCAATAGCTATTTAATGGGATGAGATCTCAGTTGTTGATTCTTTATAGTATTTCTACATGATCTGGGTTTTTTTTCATGAAGTCTCTGCCAAATCTACGTCTTCACAATTTCTTCTTACTTTTTCTTCCAGAAGATTTAGTGTTTCTGTTTTAATATTTTGACCTCTGCTCCATTTTGATTTTAGTTTAGTACCCGGTAATGAACATGAGTCTAATTTTAGTCTTTGGCAGATGGAAAACCAGCACCATTGTTCCAACACCAATTAATAAAGAGGCCACTTCTGTTCTAGTGAACACAATTGGCTCCTTTTCAAAAATAAGGTGACTGAGTGTGTTTGGAGTTTTGTCTGTATCTTCTAATCTGTTCCACTGATCCTCAGCTATGTTTCATTGCCAGTACCATGCTGATTTTATCACAGAAGCTTTGTAGTATAATTTCAAGTCAGGAATTGTAATGCCCAACTTGTATTTATTGCCCTGAAATGCCTTCGATATTTTGAGTCTCTTCTGGTTCCAAATGAATATTAGGAATGTTTATTCCAGTTCTGTGATGTATGCTAGTGGTATTTTTATTGGGATTGCATTAACCCTAAATAACAATTTTAGGAGTATGGCCATTTTCATTATGTCAGTACTTTCTATCCATGAGCAAGGGATTCTGATATCCTGTTCAGTCTCTCTTTTCAGAGCACTGTAATTTGTCAATGTATAGATTTTTACTTCTTTGTTAGAATGATATATAACAATTTAATTATATTTTGGAGATGCTACAGTGCAGCATGTAGTTTCTCTAATTTCACTCACAGTGATTTTGCTGTTGGTTTACAAGAATACTGCTGAATTTTAAATGTTGACTTTGTATCCAGGTATACTACTCAATTTGGAAATCTTTTGGTGCAGTTTTGGTATCTTTTATATTCTAGAGTATCATGTCATTTGCAAATAATAAATGTGAGTCATATCAAGAAGGCTGGTCCCTCAGGCTCTGATTTGTTCACAATGTCTCAAAACTCATTATTCACAGTGAAAGAATCCAAAGAGATAATACACTATAAACTCCAACTGTAATTAAATTAATTACAAAACAAGCTAGTATCCCCAAGAATCACCATGACAAGTAAGTCACTTGCTAAGGAGGGCTTTATATGCAAGTAGAAGTGATAACCATTGAAACAGATGCACAAAGATCAAACATAAACAAAACACATTTAAAAACAGGCAATGTGGTGCCTGTTCAAGTTCTTAAGTTTATAATCATGGATCAGCAATATAACAAAGTAGCTGTGATTCTGATAAACAATTCAAAGCATTGATTTTAGGAAGCTCAATGAATTCTAAAAAATTCCTGTAAATAAATGAGTGGAAGAAGGAGATAAAAATTCATTGAGTTAGAAATTTTGAAAAATAATAAAACTGAAATTGTGGAAATGGAAAGGCCAGTAAGTCAGATGAACATTCATTTAAAAGATGACAGGTTTTCGTGGAAAAATAATGTCATAGCTCAATGGAAAGCATATATTCAGATAAAAATTTAAAAAAAGCAGAGAATATATAGAATTTCTGAAACCCATTAAACAATCAAACGGTTCAGTGGTATTCCTATGGGAAAAGAGTTGTTTTACTGAAACACAGAAAACTTATTTAATGAAATGAGAATAGAAGATTTCCAAAACCATGTAAATTTTTTTTTAAAAAAAAGAAATATGGACATATAGTTACAGAAGGCATTAGGGAACCCAAACAGATATGGCCAGAAAAAATTCTATAATACTTATCATAATTAAAGTAACAAAAATATAAACACAATTCAGAACACTAAAATATGTAAGAGAAAAGTAGCAGATAATATTCCAAAGCAAACACATTATTAACATCAAAATTTTGAACACATGCTAAGTACAGCAGGAAGGCATGCGATAATGTACAAGGTGTGATTAAATAAAAAAGGAAATGCACAGATAAAAAATCATTACAGTAAAAAACATATGAATCGCTTTCAAACTAACTCCATTCCAGCAATAATTCCCATGCCATTATTCTTGCTTCTTTCTGGAGTAGATGTGGAAGACCTATGTAAGGGTGTCTTTATTTGCACTGTCATAACTGGTCCGAAGCCTCAATGAATTCATAATGTTTCTATTCATTGACAATTTGACTTTCAATAAGAGTCACAAATCTCATAGCATAAATTCTGGACAATAGGGTGAATGAGGGAACACCATCACATTTCAATAAGTGGTAATTCTTAAGACACAAATGGAAGTGGACTGTGAAAATCCTAACAATTATAGCATAACAGCGCTGAAAGTGAGGGGGAGCATTTTGATGGAGAACAATGGCAATATATTTTGTACTGTATTTTTTAAATGAATGCTCATCATATATTGCATTCATACCACATCTTGGAAGGAAAAAAAAAACCCTGTCAGTTAAGATTACTGTCTCAATCAAGGTTATCCTTTAGAATCAAATGATAAATAAGACCATCCAAGATAAAAATAAACTGAAGGAATTCATGACAACTAGACCAAGATTACTGAGCATACTTAAAGGAATCCTAAATTCAAAAGAAGAAAAAAGATCAACACAATTATGAGAGCAAGTGAAAGAATAAATCGCATTAGAAGAACTGATATACAAAAGAGAAATACAAAGATACCAAACATTGTTAACACATCAAGCCAACAAATTCTAGATGAATAAAGGAGGAAGAAATGAACATGGAATTTATAAAGAATACCACCTCATCTATCAAGATTTGCATTCACTTAAAACAAAAGGATGGCAAATGATATTCTAAGCAAACTGAGACTGAAATTAAGCAGGAATCGCTATACTTACGTCTGGTAAACTAAATCCTATGGTTAAGGCAGTCATAAGAGAGAAACAATTTATGAATTCATCCCCTATACACTGATCAGGGGACAATTCATATAGAACACACAAAGACTACAAATTTATTTGCAGCAAATGTCAGGACACCCACTTTTATGAACCATGCACTGCTAGATATAAAGGGAAAAGCAGATTCCAGTACAATAGTGGTGAAATATCCTGTACTCCACTCTCACTGCTAGATCATCTACACATAAACAAAGAAAGAAACAAAGAAGGAAAGAAAGAAGGAAAGAAAGAAAGAAAGAAAGAAAGAAAGAAAGAAAGAAAGAAAGAAAAAGAAAGAAAGAAAAAAAGTGTCAACAAGGAAACATCAGAGTTAATTACTTTATAGGTCAAATGGTCTTACAGACATTTACAGAATATTCCATATACCCAGCTGCAGATACACACTTTTCATCATCATGCAAAACATTTTCCCAAATACATCATATATTAGGTCAAAAGAAAATCTTAAAAAATTCAAAAGAATTGAAGTAATTTCTTATGTCTTTTTCAGGTCACAGTGAAATGCAACTGGAACCTGACAGCCAAAAAGATTTCAGAAAAAAATACTAAAACATGTCGATTGAACAACACACTGTCGTTGACTGAAGAAATAAGGGAAGGAAATTGAAAAGTCTTTGAATCAAATGAGAATTTAAGCAGAGAACTCATGAGACACACCAAAAGCAGCACTAATAAGGAAGTTTAGCGCAATGAGCAGCAGAGAAAGCAAAAAAGAAAGAGAGAAAATTCAATTAAAATCATCAAAATGAAACAAATAAAAATAGTAAGAGCTGAAGCAAATGACGTAGAAACTAAAGAAAACAAAATATCAATGAAATGTCATGCTGACTCCTTAAAAAATAAATAAAATTGACAAAACTATAACTAGATTGACCCAAAGAAAGAGTAGAACCAAGTAAATAAAATTGCAGTTGAAATAGGAGACACTACAACAGATCTCACTGAAACTGAAAAGATCATTAGGGACTACTATTCTTAAAGGGTACATACCAATAATTTGGAAATTCAGGAGAAACTGACAACTTTCTCCACACATATGAGCTACCATCAAGACAGCACAGAGGATACCGAAAATTTAAATAAATTACTAACAATCAATGAGATTGAAGCAGTAATAAAAAGCTCACAATAGGAAAAACCTCATGACTAGATGGCTTCACTGTTTAATTTTACAAACCTTTAAAAAGAACTACTTTTCAAACTATTCCGTAGGTAGAAAGAGAAGTAACCCATGCAAACTCATTCTACAATGTCAGTGTTACCCTGTTACCAAAATCTGATAAGGAAACAGCAGTGAAAAAGAAAACTGTAGACCAATATGTCTGAGGACAATAGATGTAAACTTCCTAAATGAAGTAACTTGAAAATCTCAGTACCACACTGAAACAATCATGGACCATGATTAAGTTGTTTCATTCCACGTACGTAAAACACTTACACATATGCAAATCAATAAATGTAATGCAACACATAAAGAGAATCAAGTCACAAAATCATGTCATTATGATAGTAAATGCAGGAAAAGCATTTTGATGAAATTCAATAGCTTTTACAAGAAAAGCTATGAATCTATTTAAACAAAGAAGGGTCATAACATAATATTATAAAGATGACATATGCTGTATATCACACTCAGCTGGAAAAAATGGAAAGCATTTCCTCTAAGCTCAGGAAGAGGCCAAGAGTGTTCACTCGTGCCTCTTTTATTTATTGGATTACTATAAATTTTACAGCAATATAAATAAACAGTATATAAATAAACAGGAGAGGAACTATATAGAGGAAATCCTAAAAGTCTGCTAAAAAAATGGTGAAACTGATAAATGCAGCAAAGCAGGCTAAAAAATCAAAATACAAAAATCAGTGACTTCTACACATAAAACAATGCACTCACCATGGAAGAAATCAAGAAAGCAGTTCTATCACAATAGCGATACTAAAATAAGTAAAATAAAATAAAATTCCTAGGAGAGAACCTCACTAGGTTTGTGAAAGATTGCTACAATGAAAATTAGAAACTCTGAAGAAATAATTTGGAGGAGATGCTAGAATATGGAAAGATCTTCTGTGTTCATGGATTGAAAGAATGATATTGTGAAACCAGACCTACTATTAAAAATGACCAATAGATTACATGCAAACCTAATCAAAACACCAATGACCTTCTTCACAGAACTAGCAAAAACAATCCCAAAAGTCATATGGAAAAATGAAAGAGCCCGGATAGCCAAAACAATCATGAGCAAAATAAGCAATGCTGGAGGTATCACAATATCTGCTTTCAAAAGATTCTTTAGAGCCATTCCAAAACAAACAGCACAGTACTGTCATTAAAACAAACACACGGATCAATGGAGCAGAATAGAGGATCCAGAAATTTACACATCTACAACCAGTGTAATCTGAACATTCATGGCCAAAACATACATTGGAGTAAGGTCAGTTTCTAGAGCTAGGAAAATAGGATATCCTTACACAGAACACTGAAACTCTCTCTCACACGGTACAAAATTAAACTCAGAAAACATCAAAGGCCTTAAGACCTGGACTTCTAGAAAATGCGATATGAATCTGTAGAGGAAAACATCTTATGATATTGGCAGGGAAAATGATTTCCTGCATAGGACTCCAATAGCTCAGGAAACAAAAGCAAGAATTGACAAATAGGATCATGTTAAATGAAAAAGCTTCTGCATAAGCAAAGGAAACAATGGGCAAACTGAAGAAACAACCTCATATTGGGAGAAAATTATTTGACAGCTATTCATTTCATAGAGGATTAATATCCAGAATGTACAAAGAACACACTCAAGAAATAACAGCAGCAATCAAATGTCAGTAATATAGTCAGAGTCAGCAAATGATTTGGAGGCAGTCCATGCAAGAAGAAATACAAATGGACAATAAATATGTGAATATGTGATCTACGTACTTAGCTGTCAGGGAAATTAATTCAAAACTATATTGAGATTTCATCTCACCTCACTTAGAATGCCTATTACTAAAACAAAACAGAGCAACAATAAAATAAAATTATGGATAAAAGGGAACACTAATACACTGGTGGTGGCAGTGAATATTATACATTATACAGCCATTATGGAATATAGTACAGATAATACTCAAAAAATAACAACACTACCATATATGATTCAGCAGTACCACTCCTAAAGGAAATGAAGTCACCATGTTTATTGTAGCCATATTCATGATAGTCAAGAGATGTAATCAAACTACCTGGCTATCAATGGATCAGTGGAAAAGTATGTGTTGATTTTGTGCACATATACTTTTAAGTATACCATACGTCCACTATATCTGGCTGTATAACAAGCACCAATATGTATAGTAAGATCAGACTATATGGCATATATATATATATATATATATATATATATATATAAAATAACATATATAACACAAAACATTATATGCATACTATATATACAAGGGATACTCAGAAAGTTAAGTGAACATATTTACAGTTTTAACAATGACTACAGTAAAGACATATTGCATTTAATTCACCTCAAAATCCTCGTCCTAATTGCAAAGAAACTTAGCCTAATATTCTTGCAACTTTCTGAAAAAGCTCTTCAAACCTGTTTTGTGTGTATATTAGGTAAGATGAAAAATAATAGGTGAGTGCTGCTGTTGAGTATCATCCAGTTGAAAGGAGGCTACGAAAAAAGTGATGGTGTTTCTTCATCTATTTTGTTCACTAGAAGTCACCGTGATACTTCTGGTTCTTCCAAAAGTCATAGCAAATGAGCTTGCTATCATAGTTAAACATACACCACGGATTATGATCACTCCTTGTGGAACTATGCTATACCCACACAATGGAGTATTTTACAGCCTAAGAGTAAAGCCATCTCATTCACAGGAAAGCAGATGCTCCTGGAGGACAGCATGGGTGTTAGTCAGCTTTTCATCTCAGAGGCAAAATGTTCGAAACCACCAACTAAAAGGAGGAGACATTTACATTGGGCTTGAGGTTTCAGAGGAGTCAGTCCTTGGGAAAAGAGACACAGAGAATTGCAGGAATTAAATGAGTAATGTGAGCTGAGCTATTTGGAGGGCATAAAGCACCTCTGTAATATACAGAGAGAAGGATATACATAAAGACCAATCTGCAGGACACAATTGAGTTAGCATTTAATGTTTAGGTGTCTGGTGCTTCAGTTATGATATGCAAACTTTTTCTTCCCTGATAAGTCATACCTCTTATCTTGAGGCTCCAACCCAGTTGAAGGTCCTGGAGCAATGGCTCTGCCATCACACTGGGCTCAATCATTATAGTGGGAGACCTTATGTGAGAAAACAGAATGGTTGCTTGGCTTTAAAGATTACACATCAATATCTCAGCTAGCCCTATTTACATTGCTTACAGCCAATAAAAGGGAAAAGGAAATAGCTTAGCCAGCTCTGTACATACCAGTACATCGAGAAAGGCCCAGGTTTAGATAAAGTGAAGGTATCTTCTGTATTTAAGGAAAGCTGTCTACAATCAGGCATTCTGGAAACTCAACACTAAGCATATTCTCTTCTCATATACCACTTTGATACCTGACCAAAAACCTGGCAAAACTAGATTGACCAACCCCCTAAATCCCTCAGGATTGAAGAATTAACTAAGTCCAGGTTGGATTTTTAACAAGGACCTAGTAACAGGACCTGAAGATACACAATGAGTAAATAAAATGAGGATAAATCTTTGCCTTTCAGACTTATTTTTGTCTCCTACACTACTTTAAAAATTTGAGTCAGAGCCAGGCATGGTGGTCTATTCCTTTAATTCCAGCATTCAAGAGGCTTAGGCGGGAGAATTGTTGTAAGTTCAAGACCAGTCTGGGCTACAAAGTGAGCCTAAGGCCAGCTTGGACTGTGCAGTTAAACCCTGTCTCAAAAAATTGAGTCAGAATTCTGCTCAACTCTATCCATAGGCTTGTTTCTCATTTAAGGATTGCCTGTGTTACAAGATTTATTAGTTCTACACTTAAATAGTCTAACTCATCCTGCTTTGAAATTGAGAATACCATGGAAAGAGGCTTACAGGAATACTCAGCAACATCCACCCATAAGGCTCTGTTACCTTAAATCATGGATTTCAGGAAAGGAAGAGCCTTGTGACTAGGTAACACCCCCAAAAGCAAGCAAAATTATGCTATTACAGAAACTGAAGCTGCCCACAGACCTTAGTAAGAATAATCATCTCAAAGGATCCAAATTGCTTCTCAATCCATAGAAACTCCTTCAGAAATAGGAAATCAAGGCTGAGAGAGTGATCAGTTTAACCCGGTTCACTACAGCACCCCACGAAACAGGTCCCCCTTCTTGGGTTGGTGAAAATTATATATATACTTTATACATTCATCTTTTGTTGATCAGTCAGGCTGGTGTCCATGTCTTGACTACTCTAAATTGTGCAGTGATAAACATAGATATGAATGTATCTTCACAGTGAGCTGATTTGAATGCTTTCAGGTATACACTAAGGAAAGGTAGAACTCAGTGAAACTGTAGATCTATTTTTAGCTTATGCAGAATCTCCACAATGATTTTGGTAGTGGTTATGCTAATATACATTATAACTAGGAGGAAAAAGGTTCCACGTTTCCTTGTTAGCACATGTTTTTCTTATACTTTATGATTTCTATTGTGACTGGAGTCTAAGGGAATTTCAGTGTAGTTTTGATTTGAATATATTTAATGATTAAGATGTTGAACATTTTTTATATATTAACTATTTAGACTCGAACATTTGAAAAAAGGCCTGGTCAGTGTACGTGCTTTTTTACTGAGTGGCCTCTTTAAATATTTTCTGTTAAAATTTTAAAATTTTTATTTATTCTAGTTATTAATTCTAGTTCTATTTTCAAATGCACTTAGCTCACTATTATGACAACTTTCTGAAGGAGCTCCTGAATCCTCGTTCGTGTCTCTACTGTGTGATAAAAAAAAAAAAAAAAAAAAAAAAAAAAAAAAAAAAAAAAAACAAAACAATAGGAGAGCGATGCTGTTGAGTATCATCAAACGTAAAGGAGGCTTCTAAAAAGGTGATGGTGTTTCTTTATCTATTTTATTCACTGGATGTCGCTGTGAGACTTCAGGTTCTTCCAAAGTCATAGAAAATGACATTGCTACACAGTTAAACACACACCACGGATTTTGATCACTCCTTGGGAAATATACTATACCCACACAATGGAGTATTTTACAGCCTAAGAGTGAAGCCATCTCATTCATAGGAAAGCAGATGCTCTTGAAAGACAGCATGTGTGTTAGTCAGCTTTTCATCGCAGAGGCAAAATGTTTGACACCACCAACTAAAAGGAGGAGACATTTACATTGGGCTTGAGGTTTTAGAGGAGTCAGTCCGTGGGAAGAGAGCCCCAGAGAAGACACGGCATGCTGATGGACTGATGGGAGGAAAGCTGCTCAACCCATGACAGTCATGAAGCAGAGAGAGGAAAGAGCCAGATCACCAGAGATCCCTCCAGAGGTATGTCCCCAGCCACCTCCTCGACCTCCTGACAATACATGTAACTGCAAACTCATCAATAGACTAATGTAGCACCCCCATGACCAAATAGCCTTTCAAAAGCTTCACCTCTGAACACATGAGACTTTTGTGTGACATTCTGGATCCAAGCTATAATATTGAGAAAAAGAAATCAAATGCAGAAGGACAACTATTATAATATGTTTTTCTCCATATGCATGTGGGGATGTGGGGAACTGGCAAGTAGAAAAGTGTCCATTAGAGACAGGACAGGGGGCCCGTGGATAGGGGATTGAGAGAGGAGATTGAAAGGGAGATTGTGGATATGATCAATGTATGACAGATAGATATGTGTATGGAAATGTCACAGTGAAAACCATTAACTTGTAAAACAAAAATGTATGAATCATAGGAAAGTTATTATAAATAACTTTGTCAGTAAATTTTACATCTTAGATAAAATGCATACAAAATGTATCAGCATTATGACTCCACTCCTATAAAGCTTTGTGTGCACATTCACTTATGTGTGCATTCACGATTACATTATTCCAAAAGATTATGAAAGAATGGCTTACGCCAATTTAAATGCAATCTAAGAGTAGGTCGTGCCTCCTCATCCAATTTGAGAAATAATCTAGGGAAGTGGATTCTTTGCCTCATCGTGTGAGACTGGTTCTGTTACTCACAGTGAAGCTGAGCTATGTAAGAAGACCCTTGATTAAAACAATCACAGGAGCTTGTCTCTGACCACTGAGGCCCTAAGGGAAGTACAGAGTTGATATTATTCTTTGCGTCATGTCATCAATCCCCTCAGTGTCTGCTTTTCAGAAATTGTCTCTCTGACCTATGGCTCCCTGATGAAAATGTACTTCAAGAATTGAAAAGTTACCAGTGCTAAGATAGCAACTTCTGCCAAACACAAAACAGCGCAGGCACAATTTGTCGACCGGTGGTACTTCACCTGTGTCAAGCTCTATGATGGTAACTTGAAAACTTCGTACTGCTACCATCTTAATTTCAAAGCTTAAGGCTGCGTGTTGTCTAAAGAGCAAGTATTACCCAAATGCGGGACATAAATTGTGCAGATGATATTTGCAACACTTGCCTGAAATTCAGACCTGCTAATTGCCAGTTGTTTATTGTGAACGATCCCACAGAACCAACCATAAAGCAAGATTCTGCACTATTGCTGTTGCTGTTTGCAGTTGAAAAACCAGTGGGCAAAGTTCCCAAGAATGTGGAGATGGAGCACTCAGCTGGCATCACCTCTGTGTGCAGGATGCTCTGGGCAGACGGGCTGACTCTTCCTCCCTCTGCAGATTTGTAGAATGAGAGGCCTCACAGAGCACCTTCAGAAAGGGGCGTGGGTGTGGCAATGCACAGGAGGACAGATGAAAGCCTGCAGAGAGCTGGGAAAATGTCCATTTCCCATTCACTTGAGTGAAACTCATAAAACTGATCATGGTGTGCTCCACGAACATGCTCAAATGTTTAGGCATGAGAAGTAAAAATCTGTGTGCCTTCACCTCCCTTACTTCCCACATCCCCTACTACCTAGGAGTCAACTCTTTTGTAAATCCCATTGTGCCAGGGTGTGTGCCTGCTTCCATAAGATCCAATCTGACAGAGGCCCGGGCCCTCCCAAAGGCCAGTCTCTGGAAGAAGCACACGTCCTCTCTTATGAGGATTTCTTCACAAAGTACCTATGGGGACCAGCTTGGTGGATCTGCTTAAGGACAGCCAGGTGTACAAGGCCTTCTGCCCTGATGGCACACAGCTGGGGCAGGGGAAAGAGCAATCCAGGACACGCAATATGCAACCTGCGATGTCACTCTTTATTGTGAGTGTAAACAGCCGTCTTGAACGGAGACAACACAGAGAACTACTGGCTATTTGGATGGTTATATTACTTGGACTACAAGTTAACCTTGGATTATTGGTGAGTCAGGCCTCCAAGCCCAGCTAGGGGTATGATTATGTGCTGGAGAACGAAAAACGATGAGGTAGATGAAGAGCAATAAGACATCCAAAGGCTCCTTTTGGGGCATTCATTTGAAGGCTTCTGCTGGGATCTTGCCCTGGGTCTGAAGGGAAGAAGTTGGGCTGTCAGAAGAGCCAGGAGCCCTGAGTACCATCCCCTGGCCGCCCCAGCCTCTACCTTCCTGAAGGCCCAGAGGCATCCATCTTTCACTCCATTCCCAGACCTCACCTGGAGCACTGTGAAGATCTGACCAGCTTTGCTGTAGTTCCACTCATTGTCCTCAAGACATCTGGAGTGAGAGAAGAAGAGGTGATCTTTGTCACTATAGGACAGACACACTGGCCACACACTGGCAAGTCTTAACCTAGGCCACTCTTTTGCTGGGGCACATTCCAGAATCAGCATTGCTATGACAAAGAAAGAATGTGAAATTCAAAACAACTGTCACTAATATGCGTGCATTGCTAGAATTCAAAGAGGAAAAATAAGTGTCTTCAAAGTAATTAATGAGCTTAATAAGTAACAATAAAAAACGCTCAAGGAAATAACAAATGGAAGTTAAGAACCAAATCATTCCAATCATTTTAAAGGTGAGATCCAAAACACATTCTGTAATACTTAACATTTGACGGTGTAGTTTTCTCATATATTCACAGGATCCTACGTATCTAATTGTGAAACATTTTTCAACTCAAAAAGAAACACTTTACAATTAGAGACCATTTCCTATTTTCCCACTTCGCACAGAATCTGACCACCACTATCCTCCTCCTCTCCTTTGTGTTCTTTATGGATGTGTCTATTCTAGACATTGCATATATATGCAATCATACGGTGTGTGCCCCTTTGAAACTGGTCTTTCAGAGAACACTGCTTTCAAGTTTCACGCATGTCATACCACGCATCAAGATTGTATTATTTTTCACGACTAAACACTATCCTCCCGTATATATGTTCCACACTGATTCCGTCCATGCATCAGCTAAAAGATTAAATTTGTGTCCTTTCCATTTTTTGCCTATTGTAAGTATCAGGGATTTCTTTTGAGGAAATTTATTTTCACAGCAGAGAATATATACGTAGAGGAATAGAATTAAGAGGTTGTATGGTTAACCGTGCATTCAACATTTTGGGGAACTGCCAATGTGTTTTCCCCAGTGACTCCTCCATTTTGTAATACTTCAAGTTTGGCAGGAGATTTCCAATTTCCCCACATCCTCACCAAAATGTGCTACCTTTCATTTTATTGGTTTAAAGCCATCCTACTGGACATGAAGCAGCAATTCATTATGGCTTAGATTTGCATGTCCCTAATGTCTAATGTTGAGAAATTTTTGTTGTGCCTGTTGGCATCTGTGTACCTTCGGGAAAATGGTGAAAATGTCAATTCAAGTCCTGTTCCTATGTTTCAGTTGGGTTGGTTGTCTTTTTATTGTAGATTTGTAAGGATTCTTCATGTATTCCTGTCAGAGTTGGGGCTTGACCATTCTGTCACTTGGCTCTGCACCTTCTTGGGAGTGTCCATTGATACTCAATAGCTTTTAATTTGACAAAGTCCAAGTTAGGTATTTTTCTTTTTGATGGTATGAAATCAATTTTAGTGATGTGCTGTCACTCTTCTCGCCAGGGCTGGTGTGTGTGCACACACTGAGGCCTGTTCTAAAACTGGGCAGCTGAGATAAATTCACACTTCTCAGAGGAAGAAATACAAATGGAAAATAAACATATAAAGTTCTTAACATCGTTGTTTACTAGAGAGATGTAAATCAAAACAATGCTGAGATTCTATCTCACTCCAGAAAGAATGGCTAGTGTCCAGAAACCAATCAATAACAAATGTTGGATAGGCTGTACGCTAAAGATACCTTCTCCACTATTGGTGGGTGTAGACTGGTGCAACTGCTGTGGAAATAAGTGTGGAGATTCCTCAAAAAAACAGGACTAGCTGTCGCATTTGACCCAGCTATTCTTCTTCTTGGTATCTTCACTGAAGAATTAAAAATATCATACTACAGAGATGTATGTGCACCCATGTTTATAACCGCAGAGTTTGTAAATAGCTAAATCTTGGAAACAACCCAAATGCCCATCAACTGAGCAATGGATACAAAAGATGTGCTCTTGTTGTACAACGGAGTACTACTCTGCCATAAAGAAGGATAAACCTAAGACATCTTTAGGTAAATGGATGCAACTTGAAACCTTACACTTAAGTGAAATAAATTGGAATCCTATGTATAAGCTTTGCACTGTCTCTCTGGTGTGAGAAAATCAAAGACCAAATGAGGACCCAAATGTACAACAGATATTAAGAAATGGGAAGAAATTATTCCAAAGGAAAGAGGAACTAAGGTAGTAAAGGGGGGAAGGGTAAAACGGAAAAAATGATTTAAAAGGAATAAACTGACAACAAAGTTTTTTTTTAAATAGGAAGGGGAAGAGGCATTGAAGGGAGGAGAGGGAATCAGAAAAAAAAAGAAGAATCAAAATATACCACGTAGGCGTATAAATTTCCTATGGTGAATATGATCATTATGTGTATCTATAATGTGCCAATGGAGTTAATTTTTAATAAATCAGTTTTACTGTTTAGGTGCTATAGCACAGTCAGAGATTTCAGTTCATCTTTTAGACTCCTACACAGTGTCGTTGATTTTATTCTGGAGTTGTTTTTTTTGTTTGTTTGTTTGTTTACTTTTATTAGTAGATGTTTGCAGTACACGTTTACCTTCACCATAGGCATAGCCCATTTCAGTTCCTTCATTTTGCACACTCCTTCTACTGCTTTTTATTTTATTCAGCATGAGATTGACTTATCTATGATACCATATAAGGTTAATTACCATATGTACACCAATAGTCCAAAGAACATATGAAACATGTAAGATAATTGTATTAAGTCAAGGTACACTTTTACATACACTGTCTGCACTGGAGTATAATACCACTTTTTTCTCCTTTACTACTCTGTCGTAAAAAAAGAATAAATGAGTTATTTGTAGGAAAATGGATACAGTTTGAGACCATTAGTAATGTTAAGTAAACATAGACACAGAAGCTTAAATATTGCATGGTTTCTCTTACATGCAAAAGTCACTCTCTCACTTTCTCTCCCAATATGAAAGAAGGAAGGAAGGAAGGGAGAAAGATAGGGAAAGAAAGAAAGAAAGACAGAAAGACAGAAAGACAGAAAGAAAGAAAAAAGGAAGGAAGGAAGAAAGAAAAGGGAAAGAATTAAAGGACAGATAATAGGATGGAAGAGAAAAAAAGATATTCTAACTTATTTCTTTTGGTGACTTACGGTTTTGGTGTCACATACAATGTATGTCATATTAAGTCTTCATGTTCTTGAATTGTCATGAATTATGTCAATTCAAGATCATGAAGACTTAACATCTGTGTTTCTAGTTGTTGGGTTTTATCCATGTAGCTGCTGATTTTTTGTTATTGATCCATTTTCAGTCAGTGTTTGTGTGCGGTTAGAGTTCGGTGCGGTGCTTAAAAATTCACTGTTTTGCAAGTGGATATCCACCATCATTATTCAGAGGACAATCTTTTTTTATTTTTATTTTTGTAGTCTGCATAACAATGCATCAAACATAAATGTGAGTGAGGGTCAGTTCAGTGAGGGGGTTCTATTCAATTACATCTTGCTGACTCTTGTGCCTGTCTATATGCGCTACCATACAGCCTTGAACACTGAAGCTTTGTAGCAGGTTTTGAAACTGAGAAGTGTGAGTCTTTGAACTTTTTCTTTCTCTTTCAAGATTGCTTTGGCTATTCCAGGTCCATTTCACTTCCTTTGGAAATTTAAGAAGACCTTAAAACTTTTCGCAAAGAAGCCATCTAGGATTTCGATAGGCATTGTATTGGGGCTGAGGATTCCTGTAGGCAATGTTATACTCTAACCACATGAAGTCTTCTGACCTATGGAGATGAGATGGCTATTCACTTGTTTAGGGTTTCTATAACTTTTTTGCAGTCATGTTTTGTCAGTGTCGGAGTGTTAAGTTTTGGGCTTCTGTTTTTCCTTAGGAAGGAAGGAAGGAAGGAAGGAAGGAAGGAAGGAAGGAAGGAAAGAAGGGAGACAGATACTATTGTAAATTCATTTGTTTGTTCATTGCCTAATTGTCACTACAAGTACACAGAAATAGAAATGACTTGGTACATTGTTTATGCACATTGCAACCTTACTGAAATTATTTGTTAGTTCTACTGGTTTGTTGTGATGAATTCTTTTGGATTTTCCACTTGAAAGTTGTCTTGGTTGCTTTCTCATTGTTGGGACAAAATGCCCAACACTCATACAATAAAGGAGGAAATGTTCATTTTTGCTCACAGTTTGTACAATTTTCAATCCATCGCTGGCTGGCTCGAAGGCACAGTGGTATGGCAGTGGGGCATGGCAGAGAAGAAAAGAGTTTATGATGGCTCGGCAGGCAGAAAGCAGAGAGGAAAAGGTACAGACATATATACATATATATATATATATATTTATGAATATGTGTATGTATGTGTATGTATAAATATGTATGTGTATATATGCATATATATGTGTCTGTATATATGTGTAAACATGTATATGTATATGTATACAGAGATGTGTATATATTTATCTGTATTTATGCATGTATAAATATGTGTATATGTGTATGTATATCTATATATCTATATGTATATCTGTATCTATCTATCTATCTCTCTATATATATCTGCAATCCCAGGCCAAGACCACAGTGGCCCACCTCTTCCCACCAGTCTTCGCCTCCCGGCATCACGTCCAGGTACGAAACCCATCAGTGGAATAATATCGTAACACCTACCTGTGATGTAGTATCACATACTCACCACCCAGTCACCTCCCAAAAGCGCCACCTAGGAGCTATGAGTGTAGAAGGCTTTGAGGTGACACCCAGATTTAAGTCATAACAAAAAGAGAATGTCACTTGAGCATCACACTACTTAAAAAATTCTTTAAATACAGCAGTAAAAAGGTATGATGCCATTTTCATGGACCCATGTTTCGGGGAAACAAAACGTTCACACGTTATTTTCCCAAATCTCATACGAGTGTCTACTAGTCACTCCCCTGCTGGTTCAGCTTCACTACACTCATGCGTGTGACCTGGCACTCACTTCTGAGCCCACTGGAGTTTCATTCCAGACTGTATGGAGAAAGCGTGCGCCATTCTCTGATGCTCCTGGGACAAGGTGGACGTGGAGCTGGAGCAAGGTGTGGCCACGGGTATGGAGAAGGCACTCTGGATCTCATCAGGCCTGGCATCCCTCACAAACAGGTGGTCATTCACAATGCATAGACTGGAGGAAAAACAGCCCCTGAAGCAACTGAACAAGGCGACAACCCCTGTGCCACTGCCACCAAGATCCTTCTTAACGACTGTCACTCAGCAATGGGATTCCTTCCATACCCCTACTGAACTTGATGCCCAGGTTACATGGCTGGCACCCATGGAGCCTACCTTTGGAGAGACTGTCTACCAACTTCACTGGACTTACAGATTTAATGCCAGTGAATTTACACTTATACCACAGACCAAGGACGGGGATGTTCTTATCCCTATTTTCAGAGAAAGACACCGAGTCACACAGAGGTCGAGTAATTTGACCAAGGACAGTGTTAGCAAGTTTGGGGGCCAGGAACTGAAGTGGCATTCCAATTCTAGAGCCATTACTCTTAACACCTTAGGCTAGACTGCTCCTTGGATCTATGTGTTGACCTTTCACATTGAGACTACCCCGAGCTCAGCACCACCACATTCCTGTGCCACTGGCCCCAGGCTGAGATGAGTGCTCCCCTCTACAACACAGCACTTACCGGGTGCTGCTGCCAGGAGTAGCGATGAATGTCCGGGTGAAGGCATGAACACAACCCTGAGACGTTCCCTGTACTTCAAGGCCAACAAACAGCAATACCCTCTTAGGGTTCCACATGCTTCACCCACTCACACAGCATTCCCCAGCCAAGGACTTGTACTGAAAGGAGCAGGACCCAAACAGTTGTTCATCCGTAGACATGAAGTTGTGGTGGGAACGGGAAGGCCACAACAGAAACAATCCTCTCCCAGTGGTGGGTCCCCTATACTTTGGGGGGAAAATCACTTCAAAAGTGAAAACCACTTCAAAAATTCACTTGATTCCCACCTCATATCTGTGTGAGAGATGAGTACTAGCTCTTCACAAATACAGGGGATGGAGAGGTCAAGTAAATGCCCATGATCACAGAGGTAACGACCTGGGAGGGGAACCGTCAAACTCCACAGCCCGTGTCCCCAGTGACTGAGGCACAGGCATGGGTCTAGGTCCGACCAGGTTGGTTTGTGTGCTGAGTGAGGGTAGGTGAACACAGAGAGGAGGACGGGCAGGAAAGGCATAGAATCACAAAGGGTGGGAGACTGTTGGGAGGGTTGGGTTCCCACCCAGGGAAGAAGAGCAGCAGGGCATCTGGGCAGGGCCTTCTACAGACACTTACTTTCCTTGAACACTCCATTCACAGAAAAGCAAAGCATCTTTTCCTGAAAGGGGAGAAAACAGGAGCTCAGGGTCCTGCTTAACTTCCTACTGTCTCCAGCTTTCCGACCGTGCCCCAGGGAGGAGGCAGGTGTTTACCGTCTGGAGCCACATGTCCACCACAAAGGTATCGCAGTCATGCCGAGTTTTGGGCAACACACAGAGGCAATCTACAATGTCTCGCTTCGTGTACTTCAGCAGCTGTCTCCGCAAGTCTGTAGAAAAGAGCAGAGGGGAAGATCAGCACACTGCCACATCCGGTCCCTTGGCTCCTATGACTGTCCCCCTCACATGACCTTCCTCTGTACAGTCTTCCCCCTCACACCCGTACCTGGTTCTTTGAGCGTCTTCAAATTCCTGCTATACTTGAAATACTCACACAAGTTGCTCCTAGGGGAGAAAAATAAAAGAAACAAGAGGTGCTCCAGTCTGCACGTGTGTTTCCAGAAGCTGTCCCATGTCTGCTGGGAAGTCACAGGCCGAGACCAGAGTCTGAGCTATAATACTCACGTGTCTAGGTCCATAGCGTTGAGGGGAATGGTCAGGGAGAAGCAGGCTTCATTGTGGTAAGCACTGAGGAGACCCTGTCGCTCTCCATAGTCATAGATCAAGTAATACCTACAGGGGAGCAAAGGGGACAGGGCAACTCTGTGATCAGAACTCCAAATGAGATCTGAAAGGCCCTAGCTATACACCAGTGCTAAGGAGGCCGATCCCATCCCAGCACTCCGCATCCTCGTAGTCCCAGGGAATCTTACTCCTGCAGGAACTGTAGAATCAGATTCTTCAAGGTCTCAGATCCTTTGTAGCTTTCCTAGAAAAACAAATCATTTTTAGGCTCTGCGGCTGACAAAACCTCCCCAGCAACACTCCAAAGCTCTCTTTGTCCCTCTTCCTCACCTTGCAGGATTCTACTAACTTGCGCAGATCAATGTCATTGACAGTTGGTGGGCGTAACTCCTGGCCATCCTGGAGAAGGAAAAGAGGAAGTCAGCAGTGCAGAGCGAGCACACGAGTGGTGCTGGATGACCAAAGAGACTGACAGGCCTAAGGGTGAACAACGGGAAGAGATGAACTGGGCAGTGGTCCTGGAAATTCCATGGGCAAGGGTACCAGGGGCACCTGTGTCATGGGGGTCTTGGAAATCTCTACTACTCGTACGCGGCTTTTGTGTGCATATGTGTCTCTGTGTGTGCTTGTAGGCATGTTTTCCAGGGAGATCACTCACCCTGTCTTTCAGGAATCCACATACTCTGAAATGGATGAGGTGCTGGTGCAAACATGTGGGCTAGCCACATCCCAAAGGGTTTGTGGGCAGGTGTGGAGGCCACGTATGAACAAAAGGAGAGACAGTGACAAAGGTAGGTACTTACCAGGCGTAACAACTTGGGGAAAAAATCCTGGATGGCACTGTCCAAAACCAAAAATCAAATAGAGTGATTTGTCTGTTCAGGGGTGCTCAGTCTCTCTCCTTCTGCCTCTTCCTCTTGCTCTCCTCCCTCTCCATGCCCCTGGGTAGGTCCCACATACACTGGCCTGATCCCCTTCCTCAGGACCAGAAGTTGACCTGGGAACCCAGGCTCCAGGGCTTGCTGCCCCTCCCTGCCTCCCTTACCTTCCTCAGAGTCCCCACAGAAGGCTTTGCAAGGAGCAGGGACCTGGGGTGGGAGCCCAGGGCTCTGCCATGATGCTGAGAGTCCAGCACGGAAGCAGGGCCATGGGGGCCATGGCAATAGAGAGGACTTGAAGGCAGGGAAGGGAGGGAGGGATGTGGGAAACAAAGGAGACTACTACTACAGACAAGCAAGAAAGGGGAAGCAAAGCCCTGTCTTGGCACTAGGGATCAGGGCTAAGAGAGAAAGACAGTGGCTCTCTTGCTGTGGCCTTTTCCTTTACCATCCCTGGCTGGCCCTGGGGCCTGAGGAAGAAAGAGAGTCCTGCTGGCTGAAGTTTGAACCTTTGTCTCCTGTGTGAGCCAAGTCTGAGCCAGACACGGGGAGCAAGGGGGCTGGGGGAGTATGGGGGTAGGGAGAGCGGGGGGTGGGGGGTGGGAGGAGCAGGGGGATGGGAGGAGCAGGGGGTCAATCCCCAGATCCAGAGAGACTGAAGGGTCTGGCTGCTCAGCTCAGCATGGGTCAGAGGGCCTGTGCCTTGCCCAAGGAATCATACTTGTCTGAAGCTGTCCGGGGCTCCTTTGAGGAACCAGCTAGTAGGATGCTGATGTAGCAGAAGAGGGGAGCTGCAGGACCCCTGAAAGGCCTATTCTTCTGCCTCTCCCACCTCCTCTGTCCTGTGCCTTCCCTTCCTCCCTCAGGCTGCCCCCTTGCTCTCTGCTCGCTACTGATGGCCCACTTTCGGCTCACTGATGCAGGGAATGGAGATTCCTCCCTGAGGAAGGCAGAGCTCTCAGCAATGGCCTAGAGGAGTGGACGCCGTGTTGGAAGCCACTCAGGGTCTCAGTGCTCAGCATGGGGCAGGAAAACTTCCATGTTAATCTGGGCCAGGTGGGGGGACCGTTTTGGGGCAAGGGAAGGAGGGCTCCTCTCGGGACCAGGGAGAGAAACCAGTATCATCTTGTGGGAGCTATGGGAGAACATGCTGGAGGAAGAGGAGGACGGGTGCAGAGAGGTGGAAAACACATTCCACACCAGGTCCGATGAAGGGAGAAGATACCTGTAAACACAGCCAAAGAACACAGATGGCAAGGGCAATGGGGTGCGGTGCACCTAGAGGACCGGGTTGCCTCCTAACACACAGTCACATCGGGGGAGAGCTCGTGCTCTTGGGCACACAGGTCCCGAGGCAGGGACAAAGGCATTGCCTACCTCACATAAGCAGATTGGTCCGCGTACTTGCTGCAAAAGGGGTTCCCTTGTAGCCACAACTCTTCAAGCTTCAGGCCTTTCACCTTGTCTAACTCCCTGATTGACTTCAGCTGCAAAACACAGCGATGCAACTGGTAAAGGAGTCCCCGGGAAAGAGGGGCATTTGGCGCCAGGTACCCCAGCCCCCCCCCCCCCCCGCCCTCACCCTGCCTGCCTCTTCCCATCACTCCAGAGGGTGCGCTCAAGCACCTCCCAACCCCAGTTTCATCTGGCTCCCTGTACTCACTTCATTTTCGGAAAGGTTCAGAATCTTCACTTGCGGGCCCTTCTCCACGATGTCCGACAGGCCATCCAGTTTGTATAATTTGTTGTTTTGCAAGTTCAAGGACAACAGCTTTTAGGAAGGGAGGGTTAAAGTGATGATTCCCATCTAGGGCCTGGGGCACAAACTTGCACCGCACCGGACCCCGCCTGCCCCTCTACCTAAATTCCGGTAGTGGGCCTAAGGACTCACCTCAGGGAAATTTCTTTCAATGATCTTCAGGGCGGCAACCATGCAACTTCTTCGATTCAGGATTATGTCAATCTCATGGTCCATCAAGTCTTCAGGAGACCGAGAAAGAGACAGAAGCAAGTGAGAAGGCTGAAAAGGGTCTGGCTGGACCAGCGCCAGTACAGACCCTCTGCAAGTTGCCTTCCATGTGTCGGCCTCCCAGGCAGATCCCTCTGCTCTCACCTGGCCTAGAGTTAGTGTGGGTCAGCCATACCTGGGTCAAAGCGGAGCTTCTGAAGATTGAGAGCCTTCTGGGAGACATCATAGCGTTTCTTCATGGTCAGCTGAGGAGACAGAGGGAATGGCTGTGAGGCTGTGTGGCTGGCAGCGACAAGAGCACCAGGGCCTGAAGGAAGAAGAGGTGTGTAAGGAAAGTGGGTACGCAGCATGCTTTGAGTCTGCATTACCTTTAGCTGCTTCATTTGTTCTGGTGTGAACTTATTCTGCACAGAGTAGGGTACAGCAGAAGGATTGACAAAGATACGTATCTGTGGGAAGGAGAGGATCTCTGATCACCAAGACGACAACCAGCAGTCAGCCTCTGGCCTGCTCACCAGCTCCAAGACTAGGGTGCAAGGAATGGCCCCCAGCACGCACCTTTTGGTTCTCCTCATCATAAATCTTGTTGCTGGCATCTTTTATTGCGGAGGCGGTGCTCACACCCTGGACGAAGAACAGGGCCCTATTTTCGATGTAGTGGAACTACAGGCAGAGATGGCAGAAACAGTGGTGTCAGATGCCAGTGGCCCCTGCGGAGACACGCCTCCCTGCTTCCCTGGGGCCCACTCGGCTGGGTTCCCTGTCCTCTCTTACATCAACCGGGCTGAAGGAGACACTGCAATGGCACTGGATTAAATTCATTAGCCAGGTCTTGTCGTATGTTCTGCCAAGTGGAATCTAAAGGTAAAATCAGGAATAGGAGAAAGAGACACCACACAGGATTAGGATGGAGAACACACTCAACTAAGTGTGCTTTTCTGACTTTCTGCATAGCTTTAAAGGACTTCTGACAGGAATGCTGGCATGATTCCTTGTTTCTGTGCCCAGTAGGGATTTCCTAATCTTCCTTTCTCTCTATCTAGGGGTTCTTCTCCACATTACCAACATACCATGGTTAATGCAATCTTCCTTCTGTTAGGTTCCAAAATACTCTAGCTAAGGTAGACTCTGCCAGGACACTCACTGTGACCTTGAACCAGCTCTGCCGGGTTCCATCCCGTGTGTCCATCTTCATTTCTCTGTCTCTCAGCTGTGGATCTCTGCACACATTAACACGGCTTTTGTGCACATCACACCCTCTCCCTCTGCTCCTGTGGTGTTGTCTGACGTAAGGAATGCTGGCCAAGGGGAGAGAAAGAAAGTGTCCATAGGTGCAAAGAATGTCTTCTATACACCCTCCTCGATCCAATATCAGGGCCACAACTTGGACTGCTCAACAAGTAATACACATCCCCCACTCTTCAGCTGTCCAGTGAGAGACAACAAAGAAGACCGCATGGAGTGAAGGAGTCATGCGGTTCTGGGCCTGCTACTGGCCCACCAGGCTGATCACTTACTATCTCACTCTGCGATCCTCATAAAAATCCTTTATCGCATTTGAATCATCCTTCGGGAAGTGTGAAGACAGAAGCCCATGCCGACTATGTTCATGACGAGTGCTCCTTCTGTCAAAATTACCATAGGAAGCCCTCCCATTTCCCCTTCTTCTTCGAAGAGCACTGGTGCCATCACCATATCCTGAAACAGGGAACAAAGATACAAGCTCAAAGACATGTCCACGGTCCACCTACCAGACACCACATCATGAGCTAACAGTGCGGCAGGATAAGCAAAGGGCCAACCTGCCCGCAGGGACCAAATTGCACAAGCCCCAGAGAGCCAACTTCTCTGTCTGTCCCGACATGAGAAGCTTATCCCAACAGGTTGAACAATCAGGAGAAGTATCTTTGGAGGAGGAAGCAACCATGTTGAACCTTCTACAAAGTGGAACAAGACTGCTAAGGAACAGGGGTGTGTGTGCCCATAGGTCACCTAAACAACAGCTGCACACACCAGGAAGCTGCCCAAATCTTGGCCTCTCTCAGGCTTCCCTCCTCCTAACAATTATGTAACACCAACAGCTGGGAGGCCACCTCTCACACCTCCCAAACCCTCTCAGCCACGGAACTGATTTGGTGAAGGTTCAGGAAGCTGTACTTCCTTTGCAGGTGCACTACCAACTTTAATGACTGGTGGGATGCAGGAAACAGCCTCCTGAACTCTCCCCAGGTCAGGGAATTCGTTCTATATGACTTCAGTTGTTTCAAATTTGTCCAAGTTGACTTGAGGGTCCGGAAGAGTCTCTGTCTTTGTGATTGCAACATGACCCTTTAGTGTATTCTGCTATTCTTGGGTGGAGTTTCTAGCTAGGTGATTTAGATCCTGTTACTGTAACATATTATTCAGATCTCCGACATCCTAGCTGATCTTCTGTCCCATAATTCTAGAGATTAGGGTGTTCAAGGCCCCAGCTCTCCCTGTGGCTTCAGCTATTTCTCCGTCCACCAGGGATTGCTTCACGTACTTTGTGTCTCTGTTGCTTGGTGTGTACGCACTTAGGACCCTTCCAGCTCCCTGGAGGATGATCCTTTTACCATTATGTAGTGCCCTCTTTGTCTTGCTAGCCTCAAGTACACTTATAAAATGTTTTGGTTATATCTCACCCTGTATTCACTCCCAGAAGTTGCTTTTGTTTTTCGATCCCCCCACACTCCCCATCGACGTATCTAATTCACCAGCTACCAAGATTTGGAGGTCTGCTGCTGTTGTTTTTCACACTCAGAAGAAATAATAGCACCTCAGTTCTTTCTCCCACAGGTCGAATCACTACGGACATTTTATTTTGAGCACAGTCGACTGAAACCATGTACCAGCAGCGAGTAATGTTAGTACTTTGGGAGGCATGAGGATTAAGATAAATCAGACCATCATGAACCAGCTTCCTCACAGACTGCAACATTTAAGGTTCTTCATGTTTGTGAGCTTCACGATTTGTGCATTAATTATTCCACATTGCCTCTGGACACACTTATGGATAAAAACTGGCTCATTCCCAATCACTTTACAATGCACTGATGGTGAACTCACTGCTTTCACGGTGCGACTCACCATCAGGACAGTCCTTCTGAGAACTTTAGCACTTCTCTTATGTGGGAGAAGGGGCTGGAAATGAAATCAAAGACAGCAGGCCACTTGACCCACACATTCTACTTGCTTGTCCTCAAAAACTTGGGTGCGGCCTGGAGTGCTCACTTTTCATCACACTCCACATTCAACGAATCCAGATATTTCTCTTAGCCCTCCTTCAAAATGTACCCGGAGTCCATCCAATTCTCACCTCCTCCAGGGCCACCGCCACCACCCTGGCCAGGTCACCATCATCTATCTCCTGGATTATACTGCCTTCCAATTGGGATTGCTGTTTGTACACTGCCCCCCTTACCATCTATTTTTCAACACAGAAGGAAGAGTGATTAAGAAAAGAAAGGAAAAAAAAAAAAAGCACATGTCAAATCTTGTCACTCCTCTGCTCAAAATTTTATAATGCGGGTTTGCAGCCCATTCATATGTTAAACAAACACAAGTCTGTAACAATACTCTAAAACAGAAACAAAAAGATCTTTGTTGGGGACATCTGAAGAATGCCAGGAAAACAAGGTGTTTTCACCATAATTCATTACCAAAAGCCAAACATCAGATATTTTAAGTGCAGGTTAACAAGACACTCGCTCCGTGATGGAGTACAGCAAGGGTCTGAGTCCACTTGGAGAACTAGTATTACTTCACACAAAACATCACCGAGGGAAAAGTGGGAAAGTGAGCTAGCTGAAAGCCACAGCTACAATCTCAGTCAAGGCCCCATGTTGGTAATCACACTGGACAGACAGCATGATAAAAAAACAAAAACAAAAACAAAAAACAGAAAGAAAAGATAAATGAAAGTCACAGAAGGATTCGATAGAGAGAGACAACACTGAAGACAAAACGCACGGTAGACCCGTGCCCACTTACTGAACTGCTGCATCTCAGCCCAGTCCTTGGCTTGTGGCCCTGTGGTGAGAATCAAAAGCAACAGCAGGGTTATTACAAAGTAGCTAGTGCCTCTCACTGTCAGCCTGGGTTGACCTCAGGCTCCACCACCTCCCGCACAGAAACACAATGGGTGTCATTTATGACACCAAGAGGCTTCCTAAGACACCTCCCATGACACTTTGGAATTCTAACTACCTCAGTGCCATGCTGCCGAGTACAGGACAGCAACACTCCTGCTGACCAGGGTAAAAAGGAAACCCTCACTTGCCCAGTGACAACCCCTAGCTGCTCCGTGTTGGGCACACTCTTCTCTGTTTCTCTTGACCTGCTCACAGTGCTCTTGACCTGCTCGTGTGCTCACATGGGCACGTAGCTGTGTGTTGTATTATGTGCTTTTATAATTAGGTTACAGATACATACGTTCCAAGTGTATGTTGCTAACTATGTGGCTACACAAAACAGGATTCCACTACAGTTTCTTTTCATGGCCAAATGTTGTTCCTTGTTTTGAATGTGCTTTTTACATCTCTTCTCACCTCTTGGTATTTTAATATATGTTTGCTTCTAGTTAAGCAAGTAATCAAAATGTGACCATGTGATTATGGTCACAGGGTCACAGGGTCACAGGGTCACAGTAATCAAATTCTCTGTTCAAGACAACAGGAAACCAATACTCATGGGTTGCCCAGAATAACAGAGCATCCCCTTTAGCGTGGAGCACGCTAAAGGGCCCAGTGGACCAGAGCATGGGCTTCAGAGTAGATCCAGGATCTTCCACCTCTGCTCTAGTTTTCCAGGAGACATACATGAAAAAATTTAAGTACAAGCGATAGCTTCCTATGGATACCCAATGACACCAAGCATATTTCATCTACTTGTGTGAGCCTCACTCCCGAGAACACATCTCATGATCCAGAATTCATTCTTTGAAGCAGACATCTCACATTTTGTATTTATCAACAATAGACTCTGTTTAAATACATTCACATACTTTCATGGCTCTGCTTTGAAGACTCTTTAAGACAGAAGTGTTATGGAGCCAAAGAGTGGCTGATATTTTTCAGAACCGAGGCAGAAATGATTGATCTCGCAATGGAATATACACGGAAAAGAAGAGGATGTCATGAGTTCACGACATACAGAGTGAAAAGGGGAGGTCTGCAGGTCAGAAAGATGAGGGTGCGTGCTGCAAAAAGCATGGAAAATACACTGAAAAAGCTCGCAGCGAAGTCAGTTCATCCTGGAGACATGCACCCCTCCACTTCACCCTCAAGTCGAAGACTAGAGAAACAATTCCTGCACAGTCTAAGAAAAACAGAGACACTGCAGGGAAACAGCATTCACTGACGGGTCTCTTGGGAAGAAGACCTGGAGCCAGAGGTCTTGGTCTTAGGAGTCCCGTGTATTCATCACTGTCTGGATATTGAGTCTTGCCCAAACACTCACTTCTGACCCAACACAGATGCATGTGATTATGGTCACAGGGTCTGAGGTCAGATGACGTCGGGGATTTGAAGCCTGATGTTAATTCTGTGGTTCAGGGTAAGTAACGCTGTCCTCACACTCCCATAAGTTCTTGCTTTGTTTGTTCCTTTGTTCTAACTGAGGGGGGGGAGGGGGGTAGGTTGTTGTTGTTGTCATCACCCGTATGGGGTTATTGTGAAAAGTGTGTTAACACGTGAACATACGTGGAAAGAATCTGGAGAAATGTCTGCATATTATAAGTATGTTGGCTACTACTAGGTCAAGTACCTAGCACAACTTCCAATCCTTAGTGAGATATGGATACATGCTAGCTGCACTCCTTGCTAACTAGTCCTAGAAGTGACAACCACCAACCAACTGGGTAAAGGGGAGCAGGCCACATGTCAGCTATTACTGTATTGTACAGAATGACAGTACTAAACACGGCAGTCCCGCTAGAACAGGATAAGGGAACCAAAATGGAAAGTGCCGATACTGGAGCACTTATGTGGAAGGATTCAGCAATGGGGTTGTTTCCACTTCCAATCTTTGGGCAGAAAAGTATTATCACTCCAGAAAGGCCTGAGGTTTAAGTGGTTGACTCTAAGAAGCAAGACAGACTATTCATCACATGACTTTTGCCACATGACACCAGGCCAAAAAAACCCCTGTCAGGTAACAAAGCTGTGCACTACGGTATGTTTCTTCAGAAGAAAGTATGGATGGAAGTTATGGTATTTGTGTGAAAATATAATCCCGAAAAGGTCAGTCAAAGGAACACAGGAGATTGTCAACTGTGTGTCTAAGTGAGCGGTTTGGAAGCAGAACAGTTGCATTTTCACTTCTGTGCTTTCCTTGTCTAAAAGTGTCTTTCTGCCTGTGTTGGAGATTTGCCATACTTGCAGAAAAGCACTATTTCTCTTGACTCCACTCCACATATAACAGAAACAATTTATTATTGATAACCAGATGTATCTTCTCTGTGATAAATGAGCTACCTTTCTTTCAAAGATTCACCCAGCATCTCCTGAGCCCAAGTTCCTGACATGTAAAACTCAGGGATAGGGCTAGCCACCACCTCAGTCAAAGTGTAGAACATACATCACACACACCAGAATGGTCCCACTGAAACTCTTTTTTTGCCCCTGGTCCCATGCAGGCCTTGATTTGCTCTAAGTTACTGTATGTCAGTTTTATTCTTTTATAATTTCGTGTAAATGGAATTGAAAACCCTATACCCCCTTGGCTCTGGCATCCTTTAGCCAGCATAAATGCTTTAGAGATCCATCCACATCCTTCCCTTGTTACTGCAGGAACATAGTGCACCATAGAGACACCAGGTGGTGAGCCTGTGGCACCCGTTCTGGAGCCAATTGTTTGCTACACTGAAAGCTCTAAAAGGTGCGCTATCATTAGCATAGACCAAAGATTGTTTACCTTCGATGCCTTTGTTAGAATGAAGCTTCAGGAGGAAGAAGACGTAGGTCTTTTTGTTCAATCAACCGTCATTCTTGGACAGTCTCTAGTCCTTCATTTTCATGAGCATAGCTTCCCTTTTTATTGCTCCTTTATGTCTCTGTGGAAATCGCATCACAAAGTTGTTTTCAGTCTTTTCTGTTCTTTTCTTTTTCATTTCTTTCTTCCTTTTTTCTCTTCCCTCAGAACCCATCTTTGGATTTCATGAATCTGAGCTGTCCCTTCCTTGCTGATCCTGGCTTGGGCTTGTGACTGTCCCCTGCAGCAGCAGCTTCACTGTTGAATCAGCCCTGGTTCCCAGACCCTTTGCTCTAGCCTTGCCAGCAGTTTTGCTTCATCCCAAACCCAAGCTGCAGTGGCTGGTGCTTTACCACTGTGTTTTCCCAATTCCTTGCTCCTTCAAAGAGACAGTCTTTCAATTATGTACGATTCAATTATTCCATTTCATAGTTTTCCAATGTAGCTGTTTACTTGCTATGATTGGAACATTATTAATCCAAAGCCCAATTATAAAAGTTGCAAATACTGTGCCACAATGGAACTCTAATCATTTAAATTGTTCAAGTAGTTGCCAACCCTGAATACACATCACAGCTACTTGGGGAGACGGGAAAAGTCATCAGGATGAGAGGTTCCACCCAGAATGCTGAGAGAGAATCTGGTTCAGACCAGGTGAGCTCCTCTCTAAGCTCTTCCTGTCACTGCACTATGCAACCAATGTTACAAAGGATAGGAGCATGTAGAAATGTTTGCTTTCGAGCTGTTCTTGCCAGATGGTGACAGAAGTGGCTACCACCTCAATTTGATGACCTTATGCTCAGGAATTTCTTAGAAATCTAAGGAGTCTATTAGATTTGTGGGGGGTGGGGATCAGCAAAGTTCATCGTGTGGTCAGAATCTGGCCCACAGCTTCTTGTTGTGCAGCCTGAAGTCTGAGATGTGAGTTATATATTTTAATGGCTGAAAAGGTAAAGAGAAGGGTCTTTTACACAGATGCCTGAAAATTATTTGAAATTCATGTCACCAAACCCAGGCTGATCCTAAGATCCTTCAGCATCCCTTGCTTGCAGCATCCCTTGCTTCCAAAAACTGTCACTGGCCATACCAGCCATATTTATGCTGGGGCTATGACTGCTTTGGCTCTACAAAGGCAGAGTTGAAGAATTTGAGCAGAGACTTAATGGCCTGAAAAGCCGCAAGTGTTCATGATCAGGCCCTCTCAAGGGCAAGTGCTTTGAGCTCTGTCTCAGCCCAAAGATTTGTAGAGCAAGCTCACGGCAACTCTGGGACATGACTGCGAGTTCCACTGGCTAAGCCTAGGAGGAAGTTGCGCTCCAGTTCCCTGTGTCTTAATTGTAGGGTCTTCTGCAGTAGATTCTTCTACAAAGGTGCTCTGGGACAGGTATGGGAGCAGCATAAGGGGTGGTCATTGACCCTCAAAACTTGAAACTCACCATAGAGTTTCTTTCATTCTTATTTTCTTCATTTATTAGAAACATGTCATATTCTAGAGAAATACCCATAATGTTGTACTTATTTTTAATGGATCAAATGTAAACTTAAGATAATATTTGAATATTTCAAGATCCAGGGAACCTAAGGACCAACCAACCAATTTCACAGATCACTGTAGGTCAGACTGTCATTGCTACCCTTCCAGCCTTACTGCCTATCTAGATTAGCAGCATGTTGGTTAATCCCGAAGATTCAGTGCTATCACTGCACCTCTGGCCCCAGGGTGCATTCATCAACAATAAAATGGGAGTGACTACAATGGCAGAATCTCCTGCCTTAGCTGGTGCCTACAGAAGTCTACCACTGCAGAGCACTTTAATGATGACAGCACCCTCCTCAATCACAGGATGCTCAAGACCACAGGGAAAGGAGTGTCACTGGCATCTCTCAAAGTAGCTGCTTTGTCCACCTGTTCACTGACAGCAAACATGTCCTTTCAAGTGACCACAAGTGACAAACTGCATGCCACAGAACACCTGTATCTCTTCCTCTCCTGTGAATTGGACTTTTGTCATCTTTGTGCCTATTGAAGTCACCAAACCCAGGCTGATCCTAAGATCCTTCAGCATCCCTTGCTTGCAGTGAACTTTGGTGTCAGTTATTGTATTAACCAAGGTTCCAATTTGCCTATGCCAGAAATCACTCCAGCTGTTTTATGAAGACGAGACATACTTTAAATATTATGTCATATTGATTACATAAACTCTGTAAGGACAAGAAGAGCAGGATCAGATATTGCCAGGCCAAGGGAAAACTCTTGCATGCTATGTGACTGTCACCACTGAAATGCCACCACTACCTTTTAACTGACCTGTATGACAGAAACTAAATTCCAGAATCTTTTCCCTTAAACTGAGACAGCTCTCTCATTACAAGTAGCTGACTCCGTACGCTGGTCCTACATGACTCAGCGTCCGCTCTGAGACTCAAGTTCGCATATGTGTTTAATGTGATTGATCTTTCCTTTGCAATACAAACCCGAAGGGCTCCTGGAAAATATGCATGCCAGAATGTCCCTGTGAGCTCCTAGGTGCATCTCCGTGTAACTTTCCAGTTTCTACCATCTAGGAAAACATATGAGACTGTTTAAGAGAACGAGATGGTTTCTGAGTGAACCAATGGATCCTATATTTCACAAAGCATTATATATTATATGCTCTTCTAAATGATATATTCATCATGAACATGTCTGTGTTGTTTGGTTTTGTGCATATTACTCTTACACTCAACAAACATGTCAGTGTGTTTACCCTTAATGTTCCGCAGCCTTTCTTGAGGTTTCGAGGAAGACAACCATGTGGGCAGCTCTTTATTTCTATGCTTGTACATGTAATCATTTAAATCTGTATATACACAGGCATGTGACATGCCTTTGCTCTGCTGCCTGTTACAATGTACAGCTTACTGCAGTAGATTCACAGTGATGTTGATGAGAGATCCTCATAAGGAGTCATCCAAATCCAACTGTAAATGGAACACTTTCAATGTTTTACAACTAAGTGTGGTATTTGGTGTGCCTTTTTACTTTGTACTGCCGGTCAATGGACAGAAGTATTATTCTGTTTCTGACTTGGTGGGAATCACTCTTACTGCTATGCTTGCTAATTTACTTCGTGTCTTTTTTTAGTGGGTCTTTACGAAAATCACCCTTTTCTACTTGCATTCTTCCGGTAATGTGTTAAATCACATTGTGAACCTCTTAAAAATGATGAACTAACTTCCTGAGCTTGGGGTTGAACACAATTAAATCAAGCTGTGTTATGCTGCTTTAGTCATGGTTGGCTTGGCTCTGCTACTGATTTCTTTGATCATTTCTCATGAATGTAGCTAATGCAACTACTGCCCAGTAATTTTGCCATTGCATGGATTACTTGCAATGAGTGCTTTAGCAGTGGTAAGGTTTTTCTTCTACATCAGGCTTGAAAGTTGTAATTTCTCCTGGGATAGTATCTACCTAATTCAAAATTTTAAATTCCAAGCACATCTTTATCTTCTGATCTATTCAGGCCTTTCTGTAACTGCATGCACGACACTTTCTTCATAAGCCAAGTGTGGCTTTTCTTTGCCTTTTCTCTAATTTTCTCCAGCCATGGAGAAGGTTTTATTGTCATCCTATCTGCAAAACCCTGATATTTACCATTTTTTTTGAACTACATTTCCTGTGTAACCAGTTCCACTTAATGTCTATGGTTAGTGTTGTTAATTTTCCTGGCAATATGTAAAGACACAAGATCAATAAACGGTCCTTTCACTTACCACTGAGTTTTATTTTTTTTTATAATTTTTATTCTTAAATACAATGGATAGTCTAGTATATGATGTATTCACTTGTTTGGACAAGGCCTGAGGCTTATCAGTATTGGTGTTTTTGACCAGAGTCATCATATCTAATTGAAGCAACTCTCAGAGTATCACAGGGTTAAGCAATATCAGGAATTCTATCACAGAAGTAAAGGAATTTTTATTAGAAATAGGTATGAACCCCATTTAAGAGAATTGCGTGAGATGTGGAAGGAAACATAAAGGACGCCGACTTTGAAATCGCACCTTTCTGGATTCAAACTGTGGTTCTGTCACCTATGGCCTCTGTGACACTAGGCAAGTCCTTAACCTCTCTGAGCTTCCATTTCTCCACACAGCGCAGCGCCGCTGTACACCAAGGGCTTTCACTGTCCCTTCTTCCAGGCACTGTCCTGATAGAAATGCAGCTCCCAATTGCATTTGATTGGGTAGGTTGTGTGAGTGAATAGCTCTGGCCAGGCCCATTGTGAATGTCTGTGCTATTCCTAAACCAGAACATTGGGTTCCAGTTTGACACACTCTGGGGCTCTCTCCCCATCTGGCACAGTGAGTGACCATTTTCAACCTAGATAGTGGCTTCTCCATCAGTTTGGGTGGCCAAAGTATTGCACTAGGAGCCAGCCACTCAAGGCCCCAGCATCCACCATCGATGCAGGATTCACACCTGCCCTGAATATGCCCATGCGCTACAAGGCCCCCAGATGTGGTGCTTGCCTATAACCCTGTCACAACCCAACTTCTCCTGACTCATAAGTAAATTAAGAGAGCGATCTCTCAGAATTTTTCTGTGGGTGACTTGAGACAATTACATGACAGTATTATCATGGTGCTTGCCATAGAACAGGGACTCGAAATACAGCTGCTGTAGTTACTAAAGGTTAGTAAGACAGTTTTCAAAAAGGTGGCTCATTCATATAAAACGAGGGGTAATGAGCACACTCATCCTCACAGGTAAGTTGCTAACCAATGAGACACTTCATTTGATGCAACAGATAACACTTCCTAATGACTTACATTGATGTGGTGATTTTACCACCATGATTTCAGAAGCATACTTAAAATTGGGGGTACTTCTCAGGCAGGAAAAAAAAAAGACAAAATCAAGAGGGAGAGAAACTGCCTAATGAAACAAGATGAATGAAGGAGCACTAAGTAATCTCTCAATGAGAAAAGCAGGTTATAATTATTATAAACATGCACTGCATTATTCTTAGTAAAGAGCAGCACACGGATTTAAGTCGGCAAAAGAGTTACACTAGTTTGAACAACATTTCCTGAAGAACATGAGCACCTCCAAGCCTCTGTGGGAAAAACATTTCATTCCCATAGGAGCTAGAGGAAACTACCCCTCCCTTGGAGATTCCTGTTTTATATCAGTGCATTATGCAAAAAAATTATTGTACAATATGGAAATTTATTTACCTTTATTTCTGAATGTCCCAAACTCCTTTCTCTGTGAACACATTTTTATTGTTGCTGTCTCTTGACCCTAGAGTTTTGCAGAACAGACTTGGAAATGCAGAAATGAGAGAAAAATAGAATAGATTAGTTAAGCTATCTACATCACGAAAGTATCATAACTGACAATATTAATGAACTACCTGCCAACAGTAGTTACAGCCCTCTCCAGGTAAGCAGAATCTTCCTATTGGCTCAACATTACTCACCCAATACCGTTTTCATGATGCACCATGTCTGTCACCTATGATTCCACTCTGTATTTTTCTTAAAAATATGTTAACTCTATTCACTCTAATTTTCCACAAGAACAAATATAAGTTTTGGAGAAGGAGTCTAAGCATGCTTAGAAGAGGAGGGGAAAAAAAATTATAAGCCCAAACTGCATAGCGGTGTGTTTTAAGCCATTCAGAGATTCTAAGAACAGAAAAGCTGTCTCTCTGCCCACCTCCAAAAGTCTTTGTGAAACTGATGACCTTCAAATTAAGTGTAATAACTTCTGAATCTTCACATCTTGCCTACCGTGAAATTTCTGTCGAAATATCCACCATTTAAAATCTTTCCTTCTCTCCTCCACTCCAGTCCTCCCTCTCTCCCTGCACCTCCCTCCGCCTCCCTCCCCACACTGCCCATTCCCTGAGAGTATGTTTGGCTGCAGGAAAGTAAGTCACGGGGGACAAAGAGAATTTTTACAAAATCAAACAAGAGGCGGAGACTAAGATGGGATTTGGAATCGTCTGTGCCACGAACTACCAGACTGGCATCTAGGAGGTCTCCGGGGTACGTAGAAAAACCCTGGGCAGAGGAGGGCATCCCGTTCCAAAGACAGTGAAGTACCCCAGGTGATAAGCAAGGGTAGCTATTTTTCAAGGGATGAGGGAAGGGAGGCTTGTTCTATCAGGCCCCCTGCCGTGCACATACAGACGACTGATGAGCCAGGGCCTAGTATGGCTTTCCACCTCCCTGCCCCAGCCCCAGTGCTCTGCCTCCTTGGCCTCACTCTCTACCAACAACAGATCCCGGGAGTGTAGGATTGGTTCCAGACTGGCATACAGAAGTGAAGGCCTAGGCCAACCCCGCCTCCTCGCCCCGCCCCTTCCTCCGCCCCGCCCCTTCCGCCGCCCCGCCCCTCCGCCCCCTCCCCCTGTTCCCCCGCCGCCCCGCCCCCTCAGCCCCCCGCCCCCCTCCTCCCGCCCTCCCTCACACAGCCTTCCCTGGCGGCAGGCGAGGTGTAAAAAAGTTCTTCTAAGCTCGAAAACTCTTGGCCTCACATCCTCCCAACCACTTTTACTCGCAGCCTGTGCTGTTTGGTAGCCATTAGCTTATCCATTTAAGCAGGACACTCTGAGAAATCTCACTGCTACAGGTCGTGCCCCTCCCATCGGAAAACGACCTAAGAGCCTGTGGAAATTCTGGGACCCAGATCAAAATTCAGCCAGATCAAAATTCAGCCAGAGTGCAGGAACCACTTAGAGTTCTGACCTTTGGTAGTTCCGACTCCTCGGAGTTCCGACCTTCGGTAGTTTCGACTCCTTGGAAGGCCACCTTCTGGAGGCTTCAGGCACGCGAAGGGCAGATCCTGGTACTTGACCTGGAGGGGACGTCCGCTGACGCTCGAGCCACGTGACTCACGGGAGTCAGGCCTGATGGGTCGTTGGTAACTGAGAGGGCCGAGCTTCACGTGACACGACTGCACCATGTGACCCCCGCCACGAGACAGCTCCCCTAGTGGTGTGATCAATAGCAGGACCTTTGCGTGCCGCGCGATGATAGGCGCCCCCTGACGGAAGAAGGTGGAGCTGCAGAGTTCCGTTCTTCACAGTGCTTACTTTAAGGAGTAGGCAATTCAAAACCCATGGTGTTAACAGGTCCAGTAGATCTGGGCTTGAACATGACCTTAGTGTCTACGTTATGACAGCACCCACCTGAGCCACAGCCTTAGAAACTCAAAATGTTCACGGGCTTGGGAGGTCTAGATCTGTGTGTTTAAAAGCTGGAGCAATGGCTTTGGGGTCTCCAGATGTATGTGTTTCAGGAGATCATTCTTCTCTTTTTAAATTTTGTTTTTATTGATTTATTTTTGGTGGTTTTTTTTTTTTTTTTTTTTTTTTTTTTTTTTTTTTTTTTTTTTTTTGCGATACCTGAGGTCGAACTCACAGCCTTGTGCTTGCCAGACAGGCGCTTATGCCACTGAGCTAAATTCCCGGCCCTCTTCTCTTTATAGCGCCTGGAGATCTGAGGTTGCCCACATCACTGGACTCTTCAGTGAGTTCTCCCAACCCCGTTTTTCTATAGCAGATTTTTTTTCACGTACCACATGAAATTTAATACATAACAATGAAATGAAATAGAGCGCCTCTAAAACTGTAATTATAGCAAACTTATTGCAAGAGTCTAAGCAGTTAGTACAAGAGTCTAAGCAGTTCGCGCTGTTGAATTTGTTTCATGTTGGTCCAAAGTAATCTAAAGCAAACCTAATGTGTTTATTGTTGTTAATTTGTCAAACAAAATATGTAGTTATCAGCTGTGGCACGCCATTGAAGGCTAATGTATTTAAGAGTGAGATCTCAAGGAATTAAGTACTGTTGCAGAATTTTATAGATGAGGATGCTGAAGCACAATTGTGTTCAATTAACTGTCTAGGAGGTCGCGAATACAGTAGGTGGTAAGTTCATCTTCTCCTCCAAGGAAGGTGGCTCCCCTCTGTTCTGATAACCCTCCAGGATCAACAAAGGAAATTCAAATTAGTTCAGTCCTACAAATTCACAAACACTGAAGCCAGCAACAAATGTCAGTCACTTAAGATGGTGAGCATTGTCTTTGGAATGAGCTCTAAATAATTTCAAGTACTCTCAGAATTTACCGACAGTCAGTTTGGACTACAATGATGAACTTTAGGACAGTCTTTCTAATGTATTGTGTGTGCATTTGTGTGTGTGTGTGTGTGTGTGTGTGTGTGTGTGTGTATACACACACACACACACACACATTTTATATATATATATATATATATATATATATATACACAAAAAAAAACCCTACCATCAATACGAGATAAATTTTCATGTAAGAAGGTATAAAATGCTCGGCATTCTTGAATGCATTGGCTTTTTAAAAAAATGACACTAATCTTTTTGTTATAAAAATAAGATGTACTGTTGTGGTATATCAGGAACTTGAGCTTTGCATTTAAAATGCTTATATGCCAAAGTGTTGGCCAAGAAGACAGACTTTACATGTATTTTACATGTGTATACTTTTTTAAGGCAGAACGACCCGTATTTCTTTCAGATCCATAATGATCAAACATTTTCTTTTCTCTTTTAAGGATTGCCCAGGTTTTTAGAAAAGGCTACATTAATCCTTCATCCTTCTCGGCGAGATTTTATTTAATTCTTCATGGATTGAACAGATCTTTCTGGTACATGATCAGATGCCACTTTTTCTTCCCGTTTCACCAGTGTTTTCTGTACTACCACACAGGTAATAAAACTAATTTCTCTAATTAAATGAAGAACCCATCGTTAGTTTGTGTCCATTTGTGTATTAAGTATTTGTTATCCTTCTTGATGTCACAATTTCCTAGGTACTCTGTTCTCCTATTAAACAATAACGTGTTATAAGAGAAAATATAATTCATTGTGTCTGTTCCTTGCTGTTGTGAATTTTTCATAAAAATTCAGAAGATATGCAGAAGATGACATGGAATTATTGCTCTTTTGTACCTTAGACGTGCAAGAACAAAGAAATGATCACTTTAATTTTAAGACTATATTTTTGCACATGAATTTTGCATTGAGCCAATATTCGTGCACAATCTTGCTATCCTGAATTTAGAGAATTTGTGCTGACACTGGAAAAATCAATGACATTAGACAGAATTGCCATGTGTGATTGATCTTCACAGGAAACAACTGATCACCTATCCATGTCAGATCATAAGCCAAATTGTTTAGTTGTTTCCTCCCCCAGATTAAGGTTGTTACTCAAATACAATATTTCCTTGCCAAAGTTTTGCCTCCAAATATGCTTGATGAGGTCCTTTGTTTTCGGAATTCATCAGTTTATTCTACTGCTTCTTATAAAAATCTAGTTTATCTTTGATATAGCGTGAAAGTGTTTTAAAATTTGTAATTGAAAAACATACCTTTGACTTAATGTCTTTAGATATGAAGTATATAAAATATTAAAACCTTGGTAGTTCTCTTGTACCTGAAGAAAAGCATTCTCAAACTTTCGTAAAAGGACAAATTTTAGTGTACAGTTTCAGTCTTTTTAAAGATGCTTGTACTGGTATTGTGATGCTATCACAATACCAATTCTGTATTTTTTTATAATTTCATATGTAACACATAATGTGCATTTTTACTCAGTGTAAAAATAGAAAAATTAAAGGAATAAAATTATTATACAATAAAAAGACACTAAAAACAGAAGTATTAGAAAAATCATTGAAGATCATACTTGCCACTTGCCTGAATTGCGGCTATTATAATATAGGGGAATCTCAAACTAACTCAGTTCTGCAGTATTTATATTTTCTGTCCTGCTAGAAACGTTGGAGGACATTACATAGTACCAATTTTTTTTTCACATATCGGTTTCACAAATACCGCTTTCAATCGTTTGTGTGAGAAACTGTACCTCACATGACAAATTGGGTTTACTTTCCGGTTTGCTGACCCGGGCAAGCAATATTATACCAGCCTACGGATTACTTTGCTAGTGTGCTGTGGCATGGCAAGCTTACATAAATAGTCGCAAACACGCAACAGAATGAAATTTCTACTGCAGTGAATGCTGAAGGTGCTAGCAAGGACAACACACTGTTCCTGTGGTTTAAACCTCTCCAAGTCAACCATGATTTCAGAATGAAGACGAGGAAGAGAGAAGAGTGTTTGTGCAAATCAGAAACCAGACATCCTTGTGGCGATTTATCAGGGACCATATAAATAAATATAGGAAGAAACTATGAGCCACATATTTATGCTAGTGCCTCCTATGAAATGTTAAATTATGTTTAGAAAGCAACAATGTACAGTCATAGATGGAATCCTATTTCAAGGTTTGATATCTGTCCCAATCTTATTTCTGTAACTCCATAGAGATGAACCTGTGACCAGTGGAAGACAGGGAAGAATTACACTCAGTACCCCTAGGCCCTATTGACAATCACTGAGCACTGAAGGTGATTGGGTTCCTCCCAGTTCCTGGGGATCTATTTGTAATTCGTGCGTAGATCAGATTTTGCTCTTATCACTGGGTACACATATCATTGGCTTCTTGCCTCACATGATTAGCAGGCGCTTTCTAATATTTTTTTAAGTTACATCACAGGCCGGGGCTTTAGCTCAGCAGCACAAGTGCCTGCCTGGCAGGTGCGAGGTCATGTGTTCGATCCCTCATACAAAAACAAATAAAGAATAAAGTAAAGTTATATCAATGGGGTTAACCCCCTGGTATACACAGGCAATATGCATAATGCAATTCTATGTCATAGATTGTGGTGCCAGGGATCTGGTTTAGGCACTGGACTTGTCTGGCTTTTCAGTTATTTAGGTGATTCAAGTTGATAGGCCATCTATGTTGCATATGGTTTCTCAGAATTTACAGGAAATCTTTTGAGTAGTTGGCCCTTTAGTTTTACGGTTGAGGTCTGGTGGATGTTTTAAATTTAAGTGCTAGTGACTTTAGGAAGAGTGATTGTGTGTAGAGCAGAAAAGCGAAAACAAGGAGAGTGACAGAACAGATGTGATTAGACTTAGATTCTCAACCACGCTTATTTTGCTCAGACATAAGTATGTTGTATTGGGCCAGATATCCTGAGTAAATTTATTTTCAGAAATCAAACTAGCTCACCTAGCCATTGCATAAAGAGGCAGAAATCAGGTTGTGCTCTGTCATTACAGAAGCTGTATTTGAAATGTTTTTTTGTGTGCTTCTTTGAGGAATTCATTGGCTTAGCTCCAGGTAGCTTTATTGTCAATGCCATGCAGTGGGAAAGAAGGGAAACTGTGTATGGCTTTAGATAATAGGACGAACGTTGGGGGTTATCACAACATAAAAACAAAGAGTTCTGTGATGACGAAAGTTACAATGAGAACTTCCTTCAAGAAAAAGATACAGAAATAGAAGGCAGAAACTCCATGCAGTGCATTTAAGCAAGAACTGTGTCATTTTTATGACACGTATCTCCAGAACAATATGAAATCACCCTTCACAGAAAGACCATTAAAAGATTTAAAAAGTCTTGTTCACGTATATTAAACTATTAGAAGTAAGGCTTTAAGTTTCCCAAAATTTCTTCTTGCTATTCACTCATATCAACTCTGTTTTCAAATTCAAAATATAATTCTAAAGTTTCCCTTGAAAAATTTATAGATATAGAGTTATGTGATACAGATATATAGATATAGATGTTACAGCACCATATATCAGTGAAATATATCCATGTTCTTTTTTATACTATATCCAAGCTACATACAGTGCTTCTTGTAATCATGCTATCACTGGGTATTATTATCTGTAATTGGACCCTGTGAAAAATGCAATTTGAATAATGGTTCTTCATAAATTATTGCACTTAAATTCCTGCACATTTTTCTCTACATAGTACCAGACTCCTATATTAAAAGTTTCCATTTATAGTCAAATCAAAACAACAGTGAAAAACACCAGGAGAGGGAGTGGACCCAGAGAAGTCAATTTTCAGGGCATGAAGATGATGAACTGTCACACTCAGACATTAAGAAAGAAGAAAAAGAAATGGTACACGTAGCATTCAAGAAACCTGGGACACAGTTCAAAGCCATAGTTACGAATTTTCGGTGTAAAAGATGGCACCACGATACAGACTAAATACGTTGAGAATGTATTCAGTAGATTCGTAGCAAAAAACTTCCCAGATCTCAGTAAAGATATGGATATCCAGTTACAGAGGCATTTACAACCACAAACAAGCATGAGTGGAAAAGAACCTCCCTGTTTCCTGTCATACAGTGAAAATGCGACAAGTACAAAATGAGGAAATGGATTCAAAAGATGCAAGAAAGTAACACCAAGTCACTTACAAAGATAAACCTATTAGAATAAATACATGGACAGGATTTTATCTTTTCTATGGATGAACAGAATGTCATTGTGAATATGTTCCACATTTTCATTATGAATTCACCAGTAGACAGACACTTAGTTTGGTTTTTGTTTCTTTATTAGTGTGGGTAATGTAGCAATGAACATGAGAATGCAGATGTCTTTTAAATGTACAGAACTTATCCCCCTTAAGTACATATATACTCAGGTATGCAGTGACGGATCATATGGCAGTCCTCTGTTTAATTTTTGGCAGAAGTGCCACAGTGTTTTCCATAATAGAATTTTTTTTTCTGTATCTGTACCGGGGATCGAACTCACAACCATGCACTTTCAAAGCAGGCACTTATGCCGCTGAGCTAAATCTCCAACCCCCATAATAGAAATTTATTTTCCTGTCAATAGTGTGTGTTCTCTGCACTCTCACAGCACTTGTTATCTTTTGTAATTTGATAATAGTTTAAGTATCATGAGATAATGTCTCACTGTGCTTTTGATTTGCATTTTCCTGATGATTAGTGATGTTGAGTATTTCTTAACGTATGTTTTGGCCATCTGTATTTCTTTTGAGAAATTTAGATTTTTATTACTTATCTATTTTAAGTGGAATTCTTTCAGAGTTGATTTTCTTACACATGTTGGACATTAACCTCTTGTTAGAAGTATAATTTGAAGTATTTATTGGTTGTCTTTCACTCTGTTGATTGCTTTGCTGTGCAGAAACTTTTTAATTTGGTGCAATTCAGTTTGCCTTTTTTTCCCCTATTTTGGGGGGATCTTATTAAAAATTCCTGCCAACTCTAATGTCATAAATAATTTTCTCTGTGTTTTCTTGTAGTAGTTTTAGTTTCAAATATTGTGTTATGGGTTTTTATTAATTTTGATTTGGTTTGTGTATGTGATGAGAGGAATCTAGTTTCATGCTTCCACATGTGGATATGAATGAAATTAGTGGAAGCACATGTCTTTGTTTTCTTCAAATCTTGTAGGGAAAGCTTCCCTCCATTCAGTATGGAATTACCTTTTGGCTTGGTCAATGCATCTTTTGTCCAATTGATGCAAATTCCTTATGTACCTAATTCATTTAGAGTTCTTACCATGAACAGATAATAAATTTGATTATGTGCCTTTTATTCAACTACTGAGATGATCATGTGCTTTTTCTTCTTTAGTCCTTTGATGCAGCATATCACATTTATTGATTTTCATATGATAAACCATCAATGTATACCTTAGTGAGTCCCACTTAATTGTGGTGAACAATCATTTTCATGTACTATTTTATTTCACTTGTCAATGTTTTGTTGAGAAATTTTGTACTTATATTCATCAAGAATATTAATCTGGGGGGCTGGGGATTTAGCTCAGCAGCATAAGCGCCTGCCTTGCAAGCAGGCCGTCATGAGTTCGATCCCCGGTACCGATAAAAAGGAAAAAGACACACACAGAAAAAGAGTATTAATCTGTAACTTTCTTTTTTCTTGTGTCTTTGTCATGTTTTGGTATAAGGGTAAGGCTGGCTAGACAGAATAAGTACAGGAAAATTCTCTCTTCTTCAGTGTCTTGAAATAATTTGAGAATTGTTAGTTTATCATTAAGGGTTTGAATTTACAATAAGCTCTTCTGATCCTGGACATAGACATTTCACCAATTCAGTATTTTTAGTCATTATTGCTCTGTTCAAATTTTCTATTTCTTTGTGATTCAACTTTGGTCAGTTGTGTTTCCAATAAGGTGTTCAGTTTTTCAAGGCTATCAAATTTTTCAGCAAAGTTATTGTATAATTGAAGTTTTCAGGTTTTGTTTAATGAATTAGTTGTTCTTTAATGATGCTTTGTGTTTCTGTACTGTCAGTTTTGATGCTTTCCTTATCTATGATATGATTTTTTCTTTATAGCTGATTTTAGTTATTTGGGTCATCTCTCTTTTCATATTTATAACTGTTACACTGTTAATTTTATTTTTTGCCAAAACCAACACTTTGGGTGATTTTTACACTGTTTTTGGCCTCTATTTTGTTCATTTTTTCTCTGAATTTTCTGATAATGATGATGATGATGATGATGATGATGATGATGATGATGATGGCTATTTTTTTTTACCTGTACCAGGGATTGAACTCAGGACCATGCACTCACAAGGCAGGTGCTTACGCTGCTGAGCCAAATCCCCAGCCCGATGACGATGATGATGATGATGAGGATGAGGATGAGGATGATTGTTTTGGTACCAGAGATCAAACTCATGACCTTGTGCTTGTCAGGCAGGCACTTACACAGCTGAGCTAAATCCTTGGCCCTAAACTTAATAATTTCTTTCATCCTAGTAATGATATGTTTTTTTCTCTGTTGAGGTAAAACTGTAAGTTGTTTATATATGGTATTTCTGCTTTATTTGATGCAGGCACTGTTATAATTTTTCTTCTTAGTACTGATTTTGTTTTATGTCTTTTTGATTTAAATCTAGATGTTTCCACAAAGTCTAGTGTTGTAGGTGGAGCGCTTGAGAAGTGATACTTGATACTCATTATACTCATCAGTGAATTAGTCTAGTCATAGTTTATAGCTAAATGTGATGTCATGAGGTGAAGTTTGGTTGGAGGACCAATGGTGGGTCATTGGAGGACATGGAATGGTAGAATTGCATTGGCAGTTTAACTCTGTACAATGCATGTTACCGTCTGGCGGGAAATTCTGCATTTCACTCAGTACTTGATTCTTTGTGGAAGACTGATATTAAAAGCCTTAGACTCATTAATGTGACAAAAGAAATCTTGTGGCAGCCCAATATTGAGGCTGTGGCACAAGTATTGTTGGGGGCTTTTAGCCAGATTTGTATTGAGAATCAGGAGCAAATGGCACAGCCAAATTATACTTAAGTTTTGAGTTGGACAACAAAAGGAAATTCCAGTAGATCTGAGGCCTGTAATGAGGAAGCAGAGAGCAAGACGTGAACTCCAATAGTCTTGGGTATCCCTAACTATCCAGCATTGTCAGTGGTAGTTACAGTCATCATACCCTGTCTTCTGGGCTGGCTTTGCTCACTCTTTGCAGCTTTTTTCAGACAACTCACATTCTTGGATTTTCCAACATTCTAGTGTCTCCACTGAACATCAAATTCACTTTCAGTTTCTCACACTATTCTCTCAGGAGCAAACTGCATGAAATCCCAAGCGATCTTTTGAAATCTGGGTGGAAGCTTCTCTGACCCCACAAAAAGTCTTGTGTTCTGTATGCACGTAAAATGAGCACTACCTGAATGACACCAACACCAGCTGTCAACTGGAGCAGTAGCTGAGTCCATTTGTATATTTCCAGAAGATTCAGAAGCCCCTGAGTGCCTGGATGACTCAGAATTATAAACGGAATCCCAGCAAATCAGTTCTTGGTCTCTATTCTGTCAACATTCTGGAGTGTGTTGCCATGACATATTTAATGCAATCCTGATCAAAATGCTATTAGCGTACCTCACAGACCTAGAGAAAACATTCCCAAAATTCACATGGAACCATAAGAGATCTAGAATAGCAAAGGCAATCCTGGGCAACAAAGGCAAGGCCAGAGGCATCATAATCCCAGACTTGAAATTATACTACAGAGGTGCTATAATAAAATCAGTATGGTACCAGCAAAAAAAAAAAAAAAAAAAAAAAAAAAAAAAAAAAAACCCAAACAAACAAACAAACAAAAAACAGACTTGAGAATCAACGGAACAGAACAGATGATAAAGGCCCAGGAGTCTCTTCTCAAATCAAAGTTTTTCACATTTGTAATTCTGAGCCTTCACAGTACGGATCCTTGCTACTTATTCACATTCCCATGAGGCATTTTTATACTGTTCAGATACAAAGTACTTGGCTTCTTTTTAATGCTAATCTTTTGATCAACTTGAAAATTTTATTTGAAATATTATCAAAATAATTGAGTCAATCTCTTCAGTTTCTATATGTTGTACCTTCATTTTGATTTGTTTCAAAATTTTTCAAGTCTTCTTAATTTCTTCATTGATTTTTCAGAATTATGTTTTAAAATATCCATTCATTAGTATAGTGACCAAAATTTTTCTTATTACTCATTCATAATTTTGTACAGTAGTCAGAAAAAGATAATATTTCAAGTTTGGAAAATCTGTTAAGACTAGCTCTGAAACATATCATATAATCTATTCTGGAGACTTTTCCATATGCTATTATTGAAAGAATTCAGGCCAACACCTTGTGACTAATGTGGATCCAAAACACCCCTTCGTTCTCATGTTCCTAATGTTTCAATGTCCCCAAACTTGCAAGCTGCCTGCCTATCAGTCAGCTCCCAGAAAGTGCTACTTTGAAGGTCAGTCAGGCTCTGCTTATTGACAGTACACAACTTGCCAGCCAACTACTTGAAGGACAGTTCCAACTCCCTTTCTCAGCTGTTCCCCACCTTCTTATCCCTATAAAACCCCTGAGTCTGTAAGAGACAGGCTTCTTGGTCCTCATACCAGCAATCTCTCTTAAATTTTAATTCCAATAAAACCTGTCTTTGGCTCTGTACCTCTACTTCCCTTTCCTTTCTTCCTAGCAGTTAGAAATTTGTATTCTGCATCTGATCAGTGGATGGTTCTGTAGATGTCTATTAGGATCATTTACTGTATAGTGCAGTCTATTTTTTTATTTTTATCTAGATAATTTTTTCATTACTGAGTGTGAAAAATTAAAATGTCCCACTATTATTACACTGTAGTATATTTCTTCCTTTAGATCTATTAACATTTGTTTTATATAGGTAAATTATTTCATATTGGGTGAATTTATATTTAGAATCATTATTTCTTCTTTTTTTATTTTAACAGAAAAAAGAAAGGAAATAAAACAAAGCAGTAAAAGGGTACAAGTAATACAGAATTTCAAGAAAAGAATATACAGTAAGAAATCACTAGTTAATAGGTTACACATTGTCTTCTTAGAAACAGTTGTCCAAATTATAAAATTAAAGCCTATAAAGTGGACATTCATACAGTGAGTTTGCAGACAGTTCCATTCAAAGATCCAACAAAAGCTCAGTAATATGGTTTTCCATCCTACACACTCAAACATACATGTAGTAATATCCCTTAGACCACCTTCCTTTCCTCTCTTTTTTTACATTAACAATTACACTTTTTTGGTTTTTTTTACTCCCACAGTTATTATGACTTTTTCTGAAGAGAATAAAACCTAAACTGACTAAACAAAACAGAATTGGTTAGAACAGAAGGATGGGCAGAGTACATGATGCAAAAATAGAATATCAGGTGATCAAAACTGGTTACCATTGTGCCTCTTGCTATTTTTAAAAAGAGTTGCCTATATCATCAGGTATAATAGAATTGTTCAAAACAGTACAGAACAAGACCAATAAAACCTACACTGGAGACCTTACAGGACTTCAAAAGAAGATAACAGTCACACCATAATGGGCATCATAGTAAATCTTATTGCCTTCAAAGTGGTTGCCTATACCCTCAAACTTGATACTATCAAACAAAATAGAATATAGTAAAATCAGACAGAACAAGATGGGGAGAGAAATACTGGGGTTCAAATCAGGTTAATAGGACAACAAAATAGTTACTATAATATATCCCGCTATTTTTTAATTTAGTTTTCCCTTAATTGAAAAAAATAAGAAACAATATGATTAATTTTTAAAAAAAGGATGGAGATTGAGATAAAAGAGGACCTTGTAATAGAACCACACAGGTCAGAATGGAACAACTTAAGCATCATTGTTTTTCACCCCCAGTTAAGTTAACATACTAGTAGTCACTATAGTGCCTCTTTCTCTGAATTATTTGAGAAAGTAACATCAAGTCACTTACAAAGATAAACCTATTAGAATAAATACATGGACAGGATTTTATCTTTTCTGTGAATGAACAGAATTTCACTGTTAATATGTACCACATTTTTTTTAATGAATTCATCAGTAGACAGACACTGTTTGGTTTTGTTTCTTTACTAGTGTGAGTAGTGTAGGAGGCAAGAGAGAGCACCAAAGTTATAGATCCTCTAGGGGAAGGATCTTTAATGACACTGAGCCTTCCAACTGAGGAGAGAGACAACACCAGCACTGGATCCACTTCGTTAATTTCTTAAGTACTGTGTTCAGACAAAGCTAGCTTGGTGCCACCAGACTTCCATGTTGTAGAACGTGATTTTGTAGAAGGTGATTTTGTTCTGCCTAAAATCAAGGACACTCATAGTGTACTCAAGGCTATCTGTACATAATGTTTCTTTCCTAAGAGAAATAGATATTTTCTCTGCAGAAAGACTGCATCCAAGGCCATTTCAGCAAACATCTGCATTTCAGTGACTCTTTTCACTTTTATCCCTTTCCCTGATAGATAAACAGGCTTGATTATTCCTTTGTCAAACTAACTAAAAGTAAGAGAGAAGGGTCCCAAATCATTCAAATTGGAGATGAAACGACAGATGCCAATGAAACCAGAGTTCCTAGCACCTATTATGGAAATGTACATTGCAAGATATTGGGGAATTTCCCTAGGTACTGGTAGCATAACAAATTGGAACCAAGCAAATAAAAGAAAAACCATTAACGGATTAAAGGCAAGTAATGAAGTTGAACTCATAACAAAAAGTTTCCAGGCAAAGGAAATTGCAAGACTGGTCAGGTTCACTGGTAAATTTTACAAGCTACCTAAAGAACTAACACCTGTACTTCTTAAACTTTTCCATGAAAAACAAATGTGAGAAGTGTTTCTGATTCATTGTACAAGGCCAGTTCTACTCCCATAGCAAAACATTATATGGAGACACAAAACAAGGAAACCTATACATCTTTGAGAAACATACATGTGAAAATACTTAGAAAATAATAGTGAACCAAATTCAAAAGGATGTGGAAAAGATTACCCAACATAAATATGTCAGTTGCTTTATTTCCTGAGATACAAGAAACGTAAGTGGAATACTTGAAACCATAAACACTGATAAAAACCTTCCTGCTTTGAATGCCACCAGCACAGAAAAGGATAGCAAGTACCAATATCGATGGTAGGGATTATATATAAGGATGTCACTTTCACAGCAAAGGAAGCAGTCAACAGAGAGAAAAGACAACGTAAAGAACTGGAGACATTTTTGCCACCTATACTATGAACAGCAGAGTGCTATGTAAAATATATAAAAAATACACAAAATCTCAACAGCAATAAATCCCCAAATAATTCAATGTATAATGGGCAAAAAATTGCAAGGATATTTCTCAAAATAAGCAGCAAAATATCTGCTAAGTACACAAAGAAATGTTCAGCATCTTTAGCCATTAGGCAAATTGGAATTTTTTTTTTTTTTTTTTTTTTTTTTTGGTACCGGGAATTGAACTCACAACCTCGTACTTGCTAGGCAGGCGCTTATGCCACTGAGCTAAACCCCTGGCCAAGAAAATTGGAAAATAAACATACATTGAGATTGTATTTAATCCCTAACAGAATGGCTGACATCAAGAATAGAAGCCCCCATAAAACAATAAATAATGGTATGAATGCACGGGGAAAAGAACATTTCTACAATGCTGAGGAAGATTTTACTTATTATTTATTTATTTATTGTCAAGTTGGCACTTGCTGCTGAGCTCCATTCCCAGCCTTGGGTTGTAATTTAGTAGAGCCACATTGAAAGTCAGTATGGGCATTCCTTGAAAAACCAAAACTAGAACTATCATGTGACTGAGCTATATGATGCCCGTAGTAGATGCAAGAGGGAACTTAAGGAACGTATTGGAGGGACACCCGGATACACATTTATTGTGGCATAATTCATAACAGTTACACTTTGAAAACATGGATAATATCTCATAAATGATAAAGAATATGTGGCAGACATAGAAAGCAGAATTCACCGATTTTAATTTCAGGAAAACGATAGAACTGAACTACATCCCATTAAGTGAAAGAAATCCAGATACCAAAATGTAAGTATCGCACATTTCTCCAGATATGTGGTATCTGGAAGAATGATCTGAAAGTTGAAAGAAAGACACTGCTAATGTTAGACAAGAGGAAAAAATAAGAGGAAGGATGGGGAGAGTAAGGGGGGGTCACAGTGTGGGTGGATACGATGAATGTATTATATACCTGTATAAAAATGCCAAATTGAGACCTAATGTTTTGTAAAATTAGTGTGCACTAAGAAAACATATTTTAAAGAAAAGTACCTCTGTTTTTATTTTGGTGATTGATATCCACACCTGCATATTTATAGACTAGGTGATTATTAATTTTTAATTTTCTATTCTCATAAATATTTTGCATTTAAAAATACAACATTTTAAAGCCCAAATATGTGGATTAGAGGAACTCCATCCACATAATTTTTTTAAATTACTCTTTAATTCCCTCTAAATGCCCACAGATTTTGAAGTGCTACATACAGTAAAAATAATATCATCTTCAAAGAACACTGCTGATGAAAACAGATGGTGACAAATTCTCTTAGTTCTGAACATTTGATATCTTTATGAAGTCTGTGCTGTATATGTACAGAAAGTTTCGATTTCAAAAAACAGCAAATTGAAGAAGACACTGTTGAAACTATACTGACACAATAATATTTCAACAGGATAGTGAATAGGAAGTGCTGTCAAAACATTGAGGAGGAGCAAATTTGGATTTAAATGCGTCACTAGATACCTTTTGAGGGTCTTCCAAAATGCAAACTGTACCAGAGAGGGCACTCATATTCTGTAACACGTTCGCTAATTTCATACAGGTAACTCCTGCATGAAAGTGTATGCCTTTGTTTAATAAAGAGTCACTCTATTTGGAAACAAGTACAACTTGATTGTTGTGATTGTTTTATTCACATTGGGATACATGCTTCGATTTGTTGTGTCCAGGTGACATTTTTGTTTACCTATTCAATATCCATTCCTTGTCTTCCTGATTGGCATCAGACTGCCAGCAGTGCTTCTTTTCCTGATTCAGTTTCATGTGTGGAGATTGTCTGCCCAGTTTCCTTACCCCGAGCATAGGCCCCGAATTAGTCTAAACTAGCCTATATGCCAATGTGCCTGGCCACGATTTAGCCTGGAGTTTTACAACTTGTGGTCACTGTCTTAAGCACCCCTGAAAGCCATGGCAATATATGAACTCTAAATTATACAAGCAACTGTATTTCCTTGTTAGATAAGGCATCACGACTTGCACTTTCTGTCTCTTGCAATCATTGACCACCACAATAGAATTTTATGGTTGTTTTGGACAGCTGACAATGATGATTCTCTAAGAAACAGCATGTTGATTTCTTTGTTAAATATTTTTACATCTCATTTAGAGTTTCTACACCTATACTTACCATAATCCAAGTGATTACATTGTCCAGGTAGAAAAACAAACTGATGCCAACTACTGTGATTGTAACATGACTTCCATTTTAATAGTCCTGTTATTAATGTCCATCCCTATTTAATGACTATGTTGATGGTCACTCCCTGAATAATGCTACTGCTCAGTACTGTTCTAATTCTGAAATCATACAAGTTTGTGCCCTAATATTTAACGCTCTTTTTAATTTGGAACATTGTGTTTCACATGTTTGTGGGTTTTTTTTTTTCTAGCTATGTTATGATGTGTGTGGCCATTCAGACTTTTTACCTTTTTGGGTCAATTTTTTTAACTATTAGGTGGTGACTTGTTGCATTCCAATCAGTGCTTGCAATCTTAAAGTTTCTTTGTTTATATATATTAATGTAACTTCCTTTGGTTGCATTGTTTTGGCAGGTTCCTAGATGTGTTAGCCTTTGATTGCCCTAAAAACAAACAAACAAAAACAATAACTGGGCTGACCAACTTAAAAGTATAAAAACTTCATTTTGGCTCATGATTTCAAGTTTCAGTCCATTGTCAATTGGCCCCCTCACTTTGGACCTGTGGCACTCCAAAAAATTATGGTGGTGAGCATGGTACAAAATTAAGCTGCTCATCTCACTGTGGCTGGGAAGCAAAGAGAAAGAAGGAGGCCCAGAGGTTCTAATAAGACCTTTCAAGGTCCACCTTCAGTGGCCTCACTTCTTTCCAATGGGCCCAATCTCCTAAAATGTAAACTACCTCCAAGTAGTGCCACAGGATGTCAAACAATACTTTTCACATGACTTGCAGGAGACATTTGAGATCTAAACCACAACATTGGTAATTTTTACTATCAATTCATTTCCTTTATTTCAAAGACAGGCAAGAGTATTTCCATGATGCCTGACATTTCCCCAAGGAAAAAGGCAAATTGGGAGAAGGGGCAAAGACAAAGCAGGAGTGTGACACGCTATCATAATCCTGTAGCATCTCAGATGCTGAAGAACCTCGTAAATGGCAGTAGTTTCAGGTAGTTGGCATGAATGATCTGACAAAACAGGACCCCAGATTGGGCTAGAAGAAGTAGACTATACTTCTTAACTGAGAGGGTTTCTACTGAGGAGAAACAGGAATAATTAGGCCTAAAGATTTGGGATCAGTGTACACTTAGATCAATGGAAGCAACAAGTTTAATGATGTTTTGTGTAACATATTAAAACAGTAATGCATCACACACATCAAAATTGCTAAGGAGGAGATTCTAAATGGACTCACCATCAAAAATATGACCAGTGAAGTGAATGAAGTGAGGATATGATACATACTTTCATTTCATCTTTCTGCATATACTTTAAAGTATCACATTGTACTTTGAAAGCACACAGAACTATCATTTATCAATTTAAAAATCATGTGGTACATCATAAGTGCATATAAGTTTTATTCATCAATTCAGGAATAAGCAAATAATCAAAATGTAAAAAAAAAGTGAATTCAAAATCCAAAGTCCAACACTTTCCTGTTTCTCATAGTATTTTTCTTTTACTTCAAGTTCTTCACCTCCCCTAGATAGAGCTTCAAGTTAACAAAATAATGTCATGCCCCTGAATTTGCTGTCAGTCAATAGAAATTCAGACATAGCTGTGCATAGAATAAGGGATAACTCATTTTACATTTTGAGGATAGTTGAGTACCACATGTCCCTCCGTTTGCTTCCCTTCATTAAGGAAATCAGCAGTTCCTTGGACAGCAACCACTAGGTATCTACATATCAATAACCTTAAAGGCTAAGAGAGTGCATGCTACTGCAGGAAGGGTACTACTTAACAAGAGTGATAAGTATGTAACTGGGGCTCCCCGCTTAGCTCTTCCCAGGGTGATAATGTTTGTCCTTTCTTCACAACTCACACCAAGATTCATCCCAGGTCCATCCCAGGAGTATTCAGTGCTAAATAATGTCTACATGGCTTCTCCAAACAGTCAGTGTTAGTCACCTGACAAGACACTGTGGCAGACATTTTGCTTGATAGAATTTGAAAATTATATTCACTTTGTCAGGATTTTGCAAAATATTACCATGAATGAGTCATCTAAAATGACAGAATTTTGTTCTCTCATAGTTCTGTTGTCCAATAGTGGGAAATCAAAGGGTCAGGGCCAAGGTGTGTGTGCTTGCAAGTATTTGTGAGTGGGGGGTAGTAGTGGGAGCATGGGGAGTTATAGAGGGAAGCTCTCCCACACTCCACTCTTAGCTATAGATCCTTGGATCTTTGACATTATTTGTCGGTTGGCACCATAACTCTGATCTGTCTGCCTTTTGTTAAATGGGATTCTCTCCATGATTTGCTATGTCCCTATGCGCTCCTTTTATAAGGACATTGATCACTGGATTATCACATATTCTAGTTCAGTATTACCAAATCTTAACTTCATTACATATACAAAGATCTTATTTTCAACTAAGATCACATGCCCAGCTTCTAGGCAGACATGAGTTTTGAAGGGACAGTATTGCACTCAGTACACACCTCACTCTGTACCCCCATTATTGATGTTCTCACAATGAATAAAATATATTCACTCACCCCAAGATCTCAGAAAGCCTTAACATGTTCTAGAGTTACTCCTATATGTGAAACCCCAGCCAAATATCACTCAGTTCAAAACTAAACCAAAAACAACAAAAATAAAACCAAAAACTTACCAACCTCATCTTGTAAATGATTTCAATCTCTTATGGGTTGGACTCTGCTTAAGGTCAGGTCTGGAGCAAAGTGCCTGTCTACATATAGACCTATCATTTGATAAAAAAAAAATATGGGTACTTACAAAATACAATAGTAGTTAGAGGTAGATGTGTGGTACATATTCCATTTATATGAAGGAAAAGTGAAAGAAACAAAGAGGTAACCTGGAGTCAAATCACAGTACATCAGGAAACAAAAACATATATGTTTCAAGGGCAAGACTAAACATTGGTCACTTAGTTTTCTGTCTTCTGTGCCCTTCAGAGATGCAACTCCCAAATTTGAAATTCCTCTAGGGAGGGAGCCCTATACTACTGGCCTTAAGAGACCGTAGCTCAGCCCACTTAGCCCTCAGAGATCACAGAAATGCCCTTATGCACTTATCTTCTGTTGATTAGAGCTTTCAGAGCCATTTTCTCTTGCTATTGCTCCATCTCTGCCCATTTCAGTCCAGTCTGTCATGGTTTCTGCTTCTATAAAATTGTCAGAAACCTTGCCAGGCTGATGAGGGCGCCAAGGGAATTCACACTAATAGGTATGGGGATCTGCCACAGAACTTTGCCATGTTATCATATTTCCTTTCCTGATTTATGCTGACAATGCTCAATTGGGTACATATACCTAATATTGCTAGCAAATGGCTGTCTGGCCACATTCTTGATCTATTCCCATAGCACACTATTCAGGTAAGCTGAAAAGTTTCCAAGTTGTCAGCTATATTTTGGTTTATTTCTTGTTTGGGTTGTATTTCCCCCTTAAGGTTTCATTATTCAACATATCTGTTTACTCTCATATTTTGCTACAAACAGCAAGAGAGCGCAGGCTGCACCTTCCACATTTCGCTTGGAAATCTCCTTGGATAAACATTCCTTTCAGTGTTCACAAATTCTACTAGTCAAACAGTAGTAAAATACATTATAGTCAGGCTCCCTGTTGTTCCATAGCAAGGATCACCTTTACTCTGCTTCTAATAATAGTCAGTTCTTACCATAAGCATTGCACTGTTCGTATTCATAGCAACGTCCTGCTCACATCCATATATGTTCTCTAAAATGAAAAAGTACCTCTACACTTCTTTTCACTGAACCATCTTGAGAATCACCTTTAAACCTATGTTTTCACGCACAGTTTTCTCACAGCAAAGTCTTTTACCATCGTGTGCTACAAGCCTTACAGCCTCTGGTCTTCTCTCCATTGCAAAGGCGTGTCTGCATTTTTAGGTACTTGTGACAACAGTGACCACTTCTCAATAACAACATCTACAACAGATTCCTAGGGCTGCCGTAGCAAAGCGCCACAACTTAGGTAACTGAACACAACAAGGATTTACCCTGTTCCATTTTTAGAGATAAGAAGTTCAGAGTCAAGTTGTTGTGAAGGACATGATTCCTCCAAAGGCCTCTGGGAAGCAACTGTCCTTGAGTCTCCTAATTTCAGATGAATGCTGATAGTCCTTGGCCCTCTGTGGTTTGTCGATGTGTCTCTTAGTTTCTTCCCTGTCTTCACATCGCTTCCCTATGTGCCTTTTGTCTTGTCTGCCAAATTGATCTCTAGTTGCAGGGATACTAAATATATTGGATTTAGGGCCTACCCTCATCCAATATGCACACAGCTTTACTTGATTGCATAGGCAAAAGTACCATTTCAAAAAAGGTCTCACTCACATGTCCTAAATTTACAGAAATTTGAGGGAAAGGATAACTTAAAACCAAATACAAATGCTATTTAAAAAAAACAATTAAGTTAAACAACTTCCTTTTCATTCTTTAAGTACATTCTACCCACTACTTTGATTAGGTTCTAGATCCATTCATTGTATGCACAAATCGGTCAATAAACTCAATGGGACAAAAATTCTTTCATCAGTCTTATAAATTTAGACACTGAAAGCCCAAAGAAGTCAAGAAAAATGGGAAACTCTGTTAAATATGTAATAGAATAACGTAGGTACAAAGATTCTGAGTCAAATAGTACTAAGCAAAATTGGTACCTGTCCATCATATAAATGGTTTATTCTGGGAATTAAAACACAGTGGCAAATCTAACAATTTACTTGTATTTATTTAGGGAATGTTGAATGAGAATTCTTTCTCGTTCTCTTCTTGATAAAGAAGTAGTGAGTAAACCGGATGGATAAAACAAAAGCTAGTAGCTTATTGCAGTGGACTAAAATTTATGTTAGCAAAGTTTGGAAGCTATAACTGATGATCAAATGACAAATCCTTACAAGACTCCCAAAACTGAACACTAAGCTTTTAAGAGAAAAGTCACAGAACTCTGATATTGAAGGTGTTAGGTGTCACCTACTGCAGAGATCCCAGAGTTTAGATAATCATGGGGGTGGGGAGTCAAGAAAGTAATCACCCTGAGCAGCAGTTTTCCCACTTCGGGCCTAATGTCCAGCCAGGATTGTTCACATTCTCCTTTTACTCCACTGATCATGGTAACAGCCCTTGTGCACCAACATAAAGCAGCTTACTTTTCTATTGCGTGGGAATAAGGGAAGGGTGAGGTTGCTAGACGTTCCAGAACTTCCCTTCTGTTATCCTTTCTATGAATGAAAAGAGATATGGGTTGAGACAATCTCTGGACTAGGTGGAAACTAGAACGTGGCAAGATATGGGGAAACTGTAGTCTCCTGTCCAGAGGTATGGGGCTTGGCGGGAAGGAAGAGCAAGAGACAAAATAAGGGTGCAGCAGCGATCTGGAATAATAAGTTGTTCATGGGGAACAAAAGGCCACGAGGCTCTCAGAACTTTGGTATTCATTCATTGAGGAAAATGGTGAGAGGATTGTGACTTGATGTACCAGACAAGTGGCAAGGTTGGCAAGGCTGGTAACAGAAGGAGCAAAGCATTCTTGCTGAAGGGGCAGGAATAGCCAAGTTTAGGTTACAGTTAAAGAGGAACCTGGTCTGTAGCCAATTCTGGGAAGCAATTTTCCGCTGGAGTCAGGCAGGCCTCAGAGGAGACAGTATCTCGTGTCTTAGCTCCATGGTACCAGAGCTCATCTATCTGAGCTCAGCCATGGCTGTTGATGAACAACAATGCTATCCATCATCAGCTGCCTGATTTCATGAAGACAATCTACACAGCCTTGGCCAGACTCACTAGTTAAACTGAAAGCTAACTCAGGGCTGTCACCTCTATACAGCCTGCACTGCTGAAAAGTAAACACAATCACACATGGGCCTGGGGGAGGCTGATATGTGGGTCCTCCACATCAAAATCTACCTGATGTACTAACACCTAAACCTCTCTGAAGACGACTAGTGAACTTGCTGCATATGTGCTTTTGGCAAGTTGGATCTTCACTGCTTTCTCCAGATGCGTTCTGTTTTTTATGAAACAAAAACCTATGTGTAACCATACAACTGCTGCTGAAATAATTTTTTGCAACTTACGATACTTTTACTGTGCTTAAGTTTTATTTTAAAGAGAAAAAACCACTAAAAATGAAGATGCAGAATGTCAAAAACAAGATAAGAGCAAATTGACAATGATTAATGCATTGCATAATGTTATCTTCAAAGTAAGTGCTTAAATTACAAGATATAGGCATAATTAATCAAACAATATAAGTGTTATGATTTGTGTTTGGATGACCTCTGCAAGCCTCATGCAGTTGTGGAGGTGGCTGAATCTAGCCCATGTGCTGGGCTTGTTGTCCGGCCGCTGGGTTTGGAGATGTGAGTGCTGCGTCTGCCCAGGGGCTGGTGGCCAGCATACAGTGTGAGGGAGGGAAAGAGGCATGATTTCCTCATTTTGCCCTTTTGCTCTTGACACTTTCAGCCACAGCCACACCACCCTGTCTTGGAGTCAGCTGAATATGGACTGAAAGCTCCAAAACTGTAAGATAAATAAATCTTTCCTTGCTTTATTTTGGGCACCAGGAGTTTGTCTCAACATTGAGAGAAAAGTAACAAAGATAGTAATCGCAAAACATTTTCTTCAGTGAACTAAGAGAAATCAGTAGTATAATTGTCTTTGGTATCTTTTGTGTAAACACACACACACACACATATACACACACACAAACACATATATATGTTTCTTTTCCTTTCACAGTATCTATTGTAGATTTTGGGTCTTACTTCTTCAGTTTCTTGACCTATGGAGACAATATGATGTTTACACATATGGGTCTGGTTTATTTCTAGAGTATGGACTCTGGTTGTGTCCATTTACCTAGAAAAGCCGCAAGTTTATTTTCTTTATAGCTGAGTAGTACTCCATTGTATAAACATACTATATGTTTTTAATCCATGCCTCAGTTGATGTGCATTTGGGTTGTTTCCAAGATTTAGCTATTTCAAATTGTGCACATGGGTGCACATATATAGCTGTGATATGATGTATCAATTCAATAAAAAAATATACAGAAAAATAGCTAGGTTGAATGAAACCTATAATCTTAAATTTTTTGAGAAACCTCCACACTGATTTCCACAATGATTGGACCAGTCTACTCTCCCACCAAGAGTGGAGAAGGTTTCTTTTTCCTCAGTCTCTACCAGCATTTGTTGTTGGTTGTTTACTTGATGACAGTAATTCTTTCTGGGTTGAGATGGAATTTCAGTGTTGTTTTAATGTACATTTCTCAAATGAGCAACGATGTTGAACATTTTTTTCATATATTTATTTGCCATTTGTATTTCTTCACCCAAGAGTGTGTATTCATCTCTGGCGCCCCCTTTTGGATTTGGTCTTTGAATTTAGGGGGTCTGAGTTTTTTCACTTCTTCCTGTGTTCTAGGTAGAAGTCCTTTGTCTCAGGGACAGTTGCCTAAACTTTTTCCACTCTGTAGTTTTCCTTTCACATTGTTGATGATTATTTTTGAGGTGCAAAAACTTTTGAATAAGATGGGGTCGCAGCTGTTGATTCTGTGAAGCACTTCCTGGGCAGTTGGGCTTGAAAACACCACAGCTAATTTATTGAATCAAGGTACTAGAAGGAGGATGTGGGACATCCCTGCCCCTTCCCCAAATTTCATAGCAAATGTTAAAAATTGTTTTCCTGCCTCCAAAGCTATGATAACTCATATGATTAAAATGTTTGGCACCTGTATTTTTACCTTTAAACAGTGACCAAATGGAGAGATTTAATGTCACATTTCTCAGGAAAATGTCATCAATATTTATGAGACAACTTGCCTTATTTTCTTGTAATCTCATGGAATGGACAGGCATGTGTTTCGGCCCATCTTGAAATGTCTCTCTCCCTCTTAACCCCTTTCCTCTGTGGAGTTATTTGCCTCTATGTGTTTTTCATGGTTAAATTCTTGTACTCATCATGAGGCTTAGCACACCAAGGATCTTTGCATCTTTCCTCTACAGGCTATGGGATAGTTGCATATAAGTTGCTTTTTCCAGTCACATGAATTTGTATCCCATCCTACTCAGAACTTTCTACCACACATCTTTGAACTCAAGGCCCATAAATTATCTGTAGCACAATTTGTGGGCGTTAACTTTGGTACAAGCACGAGCCAAATTTCAGCTCAGATTCCTTTCACTGACCACCAAAAACAAACAAAAAATTGGTTGTGCACACTACAATCTGATCTTAACCAGATCAGGGTTGCTTATCCAGAAAGGCTTTAATTGTGTGCATGTGTATTAATGTTAGGAACTAGACTGAGTCTGCTGGGTTTTCTGTATAACCAACAACATTGGAGTGGATAGCCAAGTTTTCTAATCACATATCCTGAAACCCAGGAAAGTGAACTTCTTAAGGTCAATTTTCCACATATTTCTTCTGTAAGGATTCTTCCTATGAAAGGGGAAAATGAGAAAGAATAGAGGTGATGTGAAACTTCAGACTACAGATCCACTCTAACATAGTTTCGTGTCCTCCTATTGACCTTTATAAGACATTGAAAATCAGAGAGTAGGGATAAGATTTCAAATTTTCCCTCGACATGTGTTTCTGTGATCATCTTTCTTTAGTAATTTTTTTTTTTTTTTTTTTTTGGTACTGGGGATCGAACTCACAACCTCACACTTGCCAAGCAGGCACTTATGCTGCTGAGCTAAATCCCCAGCCCTATTTTTTAGTAATTTTTAATCACCTTTCATTATATTAAACTTCTCCCCCAAATGATCATCTTCAGAGGTTTAAGGTGATCTTCTTTTTTATACGGATTGCAATAATACTACCTAATGCAGACTCTGCCTGATCTTGAAAGAAGGACAATAGAAACTAGTCACACAACACTGTTAGTTTGAGGCAAACTGAATTATGCCACGAGGAACTGCTCCACCAGTCAATAGTTTCCTCCTTTGCCTTTAGACTTCTTCCCCTTGCTCCCCTGTACTCACACTGCTCTCTCATCTTCATTTGTTGTACCTGCCCTCAAATGATCAAGGGTGTTAACTTCTGGTAATAAAAGGAATACATCAGCAACTCAGTGTACTCCCATCAAAGTACCCACCACCTCTGCACAAAAAGAGTGCACCTCCTCACCCACCGCACCTATATATTCTTTATCTCTTGCCAGGGCAACCACTGAGAGCTCAAACCAACTCTTTAGGTTTCCATCATGGCAGCTCCCATGTACTTTACCCTTTGGAGGTACATTACTCTCCACATATTAACATGACATGGTGTTGATAATGCTATTGAGCTCTGCTATATGAAAATCAGTGGGTGATGTGGAAAAGTGGAAAGACAGAAGTTTTCTGTAGTGTGTTTGACCCAGAGATACATTGGATTAAAAAAAAAATTCAGCTGGGTGATCATGATAGACACACATCACTCAGTGCTACATCTTTGACATTTTTGGTGGGATGAAAGAGGAATACCAGGGCCTAAACATTCAGACCAATCACCATACTTCACTGTCAAAGAATTAAGTAGAATTCTATGAAAAGAATAAGTCTGCAAAAAAGTAACACTGTCCGGTTTTCTGAGATGACTTTTGTAACCCCAGTTGAGTAAACATGCAGAATCACAGTTTTTCCACTCTTAAATATGTGTTGGATGAAATCCGTTTGACTTAACGATCCTGATACACATTTTTCCCTAGCTCGTCATATCATTTCTTATAGAAGCAACTATTATTTTCATGGATTTACTGATGTATATTTGACTTGCAGTAAGTTATATTTCTTTGTATTTTAGTACTTCATATGTGCAGCCCAAGAGTGACCTGTACGATAATGAACATATGTATCTTCCCTAAAAGTTGCTCGTGGTCTTCCTTCCCATTCTGTCCTATAGCCTTTCTACCATTCCCTAGTAGTCACTGGCTTGCTTTATATTGCTGGAAATCAGTTTGCATGTTATAGATTTTTAGATAAATGTGATCATATGTTTTGAATCATTTTTGCTCTGGATTCTTTCATTGAGCAAAATTCCTTGGAGGATTTCCCCATGCTGGTGAGTGTATTTACAGATTTTAAAATTTCTATTCCATACACCACAACTGTTTTTCTAGTCGGGCAGTGATGAGTATTCCATGATTCCCAGTTTGGGGCCTTGAGTTACTAAACTACCTATGAAATTTTACATGCAGTTCTTTTGGGAAATCTTTTACTTTTGTTTACCTTTGAATGGAATGAATAAATACTTTCATAGGTGTACATCTTTATCTTTCTAGAAACTGACAGACTGTTTTTCAAGGCTCTTCTCCCATTTCATATCTCCATTCAAATAATGATGATGCCAGGATGGAATTAAAGTCATTTTCCACATCTCAATGACCAAATAAAGACAAATATTCAAGTCTGTATTCAGAAGAGCTGCAGAGTACCCCAAGGTTTTCTGCAGGTAGCAGTCCCTGAGGTGCTGTTTAGTAGGTTGGACTCTTTCAGGAAGTTGTGTGGGATCAACATCAGTAGAAGGAGAAAGAGAAAGCAAATGGCTCTACCAGAAATGTGAACCTACAAATGAAAGCCGAACCACAGCTTCGTTACCCCATGGAAAGTCAGGGATGTCTCAAAGATCACTCAGAGTAGTCTGGCATTGGACAAGGGTGGGTGGACATTTAATCCTGTTAGTCACTGTGTATGGAACACTTCAGGAAGGCCATAACCTTGAGCAAGACAGTTCTCTTGCATAAATAGCAGGAGAGTGATTTGTGTCTGAAATCAATGACAGTTGAAAGATAGATGTTGATATTTATACCAGATGGAGATGCATAAATTGGAGATCTAGTACATGTTCCTCGGCCATTACAGTCTAACCTTTGCACTGATTGGATGCACTTCTCCATATGCATCCAGTGAATGCCTTTCCCAGGACTTGTGTTACTGAGGGAAACTTAAAAGGTTTGTTACCAGAATAAACTATCTTCTAGATCAGTTTGCTACAGTTAATCTTATGGCCAAAGAAGTGCTCATTTTCTTTTTGTCTACTATTAGTTTCAAGTCATCTTCTCTCACCCCCAAAGTATGAAAACTTTAAAGGCTTACAGATGATATTTACTGAGATGCCCATCCCTAGCTACCTTACCCTTCTCTGGCTTGGGTTGTCCCTTTGTCATTTCACTTACAATCCTGGGCAAGGAAGTACCATAAATCATTCAATGAATCACTTGGAAGCCAAACATTTTCTTCACCCTCCGGTGTGTAACAGCTTCTGTATTTCTGATGCTCATAGTCAATTGCCCATGTCACAATGGTGGCTGGTTCTGTTGTCTGATTGATTGGCACAGAGAAGTCAAAAACTGTCAGGTGGAATTTGTAACTTTTAATTCAATAAGACTCTTGTGTTTCCCTTAATGAGTGTGACCTTCCTTTGGACACTAAGACTTCTAACTCTGTGTTACAGTTCTACACTGTTCTACAGTTCAGATTTACAAATTTGGCTAGTCGAGTAAACTGCATGAAGGGCACTGGAGTTTCTCTTGCTTATACCTCTTGTTACCCTCACACATTTTATTTCTTTTCTGCACACAGAACCATACAACGGTGTTTCACTCATGGTGTATAGTGAGGTCTAGAGGATAAATCATAATGCCTGCAGCAGGATTCCAATTTGTTATATTAGAAGCAGTCCATGATCACTACCTTCTCCTTGGGATAGAATCAAAACAAAGACAAAACAGCTACTCTTTGAGATGGATGATCTTGGGAAGGCACTAAAGTTCAATTGTGAACAGACATGGACTTGAAAGACCCAAAGCCTTTGGAGAGCAGAATAGAGAGTGAGAAAGCCACACAGCTTTAAACATCCAGTGTCAAAGAGTGTACAGGGATAGATATGAAAGAAAGAGGCAGGAAAACAGAAAACACAGCTAGTAAAAGTCTGAAAATCGTGTCAAAGTGTAGGCTAAACAGTGAGAAGACCTGGAAGCTTCATAACATAATGGCTCTATGGATGTACTCTCTACTTGCCAGCATATGGGAAGCATGACATAGTGTCAGGGAATCATCCTCAGAAGGTCTTATCTGACTTCCTTGCTTAGGCCAATCAAAGGTCCCTATATTCTTCTGTTTCAAGGTACCAGCAGAATTTGCCATACACTGGTCTAGAAGTGTTAGCCTGGAGAACTAGTTTGGCTGTGGGGGAAATCTTATGAAATAAAACTGCTAATAGCTCCATGTGGTGGAAAAATCAATGTGTACCACATAAGGTAATGAGAGTCTCTTTCAATTTAGGATCATCATCTTGGGAAACTAGCTCTGGGAGCTCCTGGGGAAGCTAGGATTTGCATTGACCACACGTGGGAGCTAGGATTTAGAACATGAATGTCAAGGAGGGTGTATTAAGTATAAGATACAAGGCTACCCTCTCCTCTCAGTGTGGAATGTTGAAACTCATAGCATTTCCACGCTTCCACTGTGGCCCAGATCTGCTGCAATTACTAGCATCAGCTCTTGCCTAGGAGTATGGAGAGAAAATAAAACCAAAGTGAAAACCTGCTGGTGGAAATTTTGGGTTCTACTTAGCCTGTTCTGAAGATTAGGCACATCTGTCACTGCTTCTGGTTGATAGGAGAGCAACACAAACAAAGTAAAGGTTGATACACACACTCTATGCCAGTGATGGTGGACCTTTTAGAGCTTTCAGTGATACACACAGCCTACACAATGCTCTTTCTATGGGGCACATAGCCAAGTAAGTTGTGGAAAGATCTGTTTGGCACATTGTGAGAACATCCTTTTTCACCTGCATCATCCTCAATGATTGGAAAGAAACCCTTACTATTTCTTAAAATAATTTTTGCTTATACCTTTTTGGATTAATATAAATGTATGTCTTCTTCTTTTGCCTTTCCCTCACCTCTTCTCCTTAATATTTAAAGTTACTTTTCTTTTTTCCTCTCTTTGTTTTCTCTTGACATTTTAATCTATAATTAGATCTCTCTTTCTCTTCTCTTCTTCCTCACTTTGCACTGGGTCCAAACCATTTGAAATAAATAACTAAAAGAGTGAGCATTACATCTGGAAAATAAAACCTTGAACATATCCCTAGAAGACAGGACTGTGTATATGAAAAAAATCTTCATGATGGATCCAGAAGGCACTGATGGAGAGAAAACTGAATACTACATAACCAAGTTGCACAGCTCTGCACAGTGACTTAAGAAACATTCAAGAAACGTGGAAAGTGAAAAGAGGACATGACCCAAAATATCATGGCACTATCATGCAAACTGACCAATCTAGACATTAGAGAAAGAAACAAAAATATTGGAAGAACTGAGTAAGATGGTTTAAAACATGAATTACATATTCAACAAACATACAGACTCCCCAAGAAGATATGAGACATAAATACTAGAAATAAAAATTGTACAGAATTCATAAATTGTGGAAATAACCAACATGAAAACAGAGTTTCTGAAATTGAAGATAAAATGGTAAACTTTGACAAATTACTCAAAGAAGCTATAAATATAGTTAGAGAGCAGCTACTAGACGATGGCAAAAGAGCAACATAATTGTAGGTACAAACTAGAAGACTGTACATCTAATAAAAAATATGTTTAACGAAACCATAATAAGAGACTTTTCTATACAAGGAAAGATTCCAACATAGAAGTAAGCAAGGCTAACATACAAAAAAGAAAAAAGAAAAACCTATGAGAAACAAGTAGAGGTTTGCCAATCGTTTTAAGAAAAAATGGAAGGAAGTTGCACTGACACATCTTAGTCAAAATTTAGATGCCCAACAAAAAGTCAGGGTCTGAAAAGCTGTCAGGGCAAAGCAAAAAAATTATGCATAAAGGTAGATTCAGAAGGATGACATTGAACTATCCAACATAAATCTTAAAGGCCAGCAAAGACTGGAGTGAAGTATTTCAAGTTATCTCTCAGTGTTTAATTTCTTTTTATTCTTTTAACCTTTAATTTAAGCTTTTCTCTTTTACTCACTTTCATGCTTTTCTGTTAGATTTTTTGTTTCTCCTCATTTTTAGTACTTAATTTAAAAATTCTTATCTTTATTACTTAGTAATCTGTTGTTTACACTATTTTTTCTCTTACTTTTGTTATTGATGTTGTGGCAAGTGTTTTTATTTGTTACTGCAAATCTGTGCCTGGTCTCCTTACACCTACCAATTGTCATTGCTGTTTCTTTGACTCTGTCAGGTGTCAAGTATTCTAAGACCTCAGATAAAAATAATATCAGAAACCCTGCTGGACAACAAAGATGCTGAAAATATTTCTAATTCAAGAAATGAATGGTTGTCCATTTCACACTAAGGAGACAAAGCCTATGCATTTTATTTTCATATTTGAAGTCATATTTGGAGTTTTTGTTACTGGAACTTTGGGCATTGAACAGTAGTATAGCTAGATCTATTTAGGAAATGCAAAGCCTACTATCCTAGTCTCAGGGCTACGCTCTCTCCTTGTCACTATGGTTTTTTTCTTGTTTTTTATTTATTTGTTTTTCTTGACTTTTTTCTTTGCATGTTTCTCCATGTGAAAATTGAAGTGGCTGTTAAGAGAGGCAACATGACTTCAGCTCACTGAATCATTCCATCTACCTGATTATTCAGTGCCTCTTTTATGAGGGATGCTTTCTATAATATAAGTATTTGTGGTACAAAAATCTTCACACTGAGACACTGGGGCATGGTGGGCTGAATGCGGGAAGAGAGAAGCTCCACCACTCCCCTGCCAGGGACAGCTGTCTGGCCTGCATCCCATAGGGGAGAAGTGAGGTCCCATCCAGCATCCTTTGAAGATACCAGGCACTGCTCGGGACTTCGGGAAAGGAGACAGGCTCTACCTGTCTTACTCTTCAGGCAGAGCCTCTTGGGTCCCACAGGTGAGGGGACAGGCTTCTTAGGTACACACAAACACACACACACACATACACACATACATGCGTGCATGTGCATCTGCACTTCCTCAGGTACCTGAGACTCCTGGGATCTACCTGTGAGGAAAGAGGCCCTGCCACAGCTGTGCACCTGCACCAGTACAAGTGCCTCATGAGCCCAATGTGATGAGAGTCCCACAAAGTCATGGCCTCCAACACCTGCCCCCCTACACACAGTGGGTGAAGAATGAGGCGTTATCCCCTCCTGCCATGGCACTGGAACCCTGAGGCCCATGGGAGAAGACAGAGGGCCTGCTATGTCCCTGCCACAGGTCAAGTATCACGTGTGCCATATAAGTGAGAAGAGAGGCCATGTTCCATCTCAGCTGCCTATTGGGGCACCTATTAGGCTCTGCTGAAAACATATATATATATATTTGTTTCATTTATACTACTACTAGTTTCTCTTAGTTCATTGAAAAGACTATTTTGTGCTAATATCTGTTTTTTTCCTGTGTAAGGAAGAATCTTTTATTATCTGTGTCTTGTATTCTGAGTGACTACTTTGAAGATGATACACCATGTTAGCTATTGTTATTCTCTTATTTTATTATATAAATTGTTTTCCTTTTAAAAAGTTATAAAAATATTAAAAAAATTTTAACCAGAGCATTTTTACAAATACAGGATGAAACAAGATAATACTGAAACAACTTCGTTCTTCTTTAAATGTATTTTTTCATGCAGATTTTAAAAAGAGAAAAAATGCAGAATTTACCTAAACTGACCTACAATGTTTGTCTTTTAATGTTCAAATGAATTAAATCCTTAGCTGGCCATAACGAAGTCAAATAACAACTTCGTTCTCATTTAAATGTATTTTTTCATGCAGATTTTAAAAGAGAAAAAAAAAAACAGAATTTACCTCAACTGACTTATGTTTGTCTTTTAATGTTCAAATGAATTAAATCCATAGTAAAGTGAATTTCAAGGAAAATACCAGAATGAGAATGGCAAGTCTATTAAACATTCAATGAACATTTTACTCCAAGTTCATACAAATTTTACCAAAGACACAGATAGAGGGATACTATCTGGGATGCAGTTTTTGAATGTATTCTTGACTCCAAAACGAAATAGCAGTCATAGGAGGCAGGACGATTATCATTGCTACCAATTCTGAAAATAGGTTTAAAATCCTACACTAAATATTGCATACATAATAGGATGCATAGAAATGACAACAAACCAGGATAACTTTGGTTTATTCAAGGATTTCAATCTTATCTATACATTAGAAAAAGCATTAATAGAGATCAACCACTTAATGGAAAGAAGTAAGATTGTATTACAACTTCAGTGGATACAGTATTATTTTGTTTTTTAAAAAAAATTATTTTAAAGAGATTAAGACAAATGAGGACAGAACAAAGCAGATCAGAACTATGTAAGTAATACAGTACTTCACCACAAGACAACCCGATATTAATATACCATAATGTCTCTTTCTTTGAAATAGTTGAGCCTACCTTCACATACAATAGTATCAAACATAACAAAATAGTATAAAGCCATGCAAGAGAATGAAAGTATTACAGGACATGCAGAACCAAATAACAGAAAACAAACAGTGGCTAATATATTATCTCATTTTCCATAAAAAATTTGTTTATATTATCACACATATTAAATTCCAATAAGATGCAACATATAGAACCAATACAAACAGAAGAACAACAGCTTGGTAGGACTTCAAAGCACGATGATATTAAATCAGGCTGCCATAATGTCTTGTTTTCTTCAAAATAGCTGTTCATACAATCACACATAATGAAATCAAGCAAAATACAATAAAACTATTGCAACTAATGAATGAAAAGATTATAAAGCGTCAAAGCAATGTAATGGGGAACCATGATTACCATAAAATCTTTTGTACTTTTACTCTTTCTTACACTAGGGAAACTATATGGTATTTATACATGTGAGATTGATTTATTTCACTTATGAGTATGGTCTCAAGTTGTATTCATTTATTTATAAATATCTCAATGTGATCATTCCTTGTAACTGAGCAGCACTCCATTGTATAAAAATACCACAACTTTTTTTTATCCATTTCTCAGTTGATGGAAACTTAGGTTATTTCCAAGATCTGGCTATTACAATTGTGCTGCTATAAACATGGGTGCACACATATCACTGTGGTATGATGTTTTCAGTTCTTCTGGGAATATGCCTAGAAGTGGAATAGCTAAAACAAATGGGACTTCCAATCCCAGCTTTTTGAGGACTCTCCAGACTAACCTCCACATTGGTTGCACCAGTTTACCCTCCCACCAACAGTGCAGAATAGTTCCTTTTTCCCCACAGCCTCTCCAGCATTTGTTGTTGGTAGTTTTCTTGATTCTGGTCATTCTCAGTGAGATGGAATCTCAGTGTGGTTTTAATTTGCATTTCTCTAATGACTAATGCTGATGAATATTTTTTCATGTATTTATTTTCCATTTGTATTTCTTCATTTGAGAATTGTATTCATCTCATATGATCATTTTTGGATTGGGTCGTTGAATTTCCGGGGTCCGATTTAAAAAAAAAAAAAATTGTATGTTTTAGACAGAAGTCCTTTGTCTGAGGGACAGTTCACTAAGATTTTTCCCAGCTTGTGGGTTTTCTTTTCACTATGCTGGAAATTTCTTTTGACATGCACAAATTTTTTAATAAGACGTGATCCCAGTAATTGATTCTGGGAAGTATTTCCCATGCGGTTTGGTTCCTGCTCACGAATTCTCTACTTACCCCTATGTCTTCAAGATTTTTACCTAATTTGTCATCCAACAGATTTAGTATTTCTGTTTTAATAATCAGGTCTTTCATCCATTTAGATTTTAGTTTAGTACATGGTGATAGGCATGGATCTAGTTTTAGTTTTCAGCATATGGGGAGCCAATTTTTCGAGCACCATTTATTAATGAGACTGTTGTTCTTCCAGTGAACGTATTTGGCTCCTTTATCAAAGATAAAGTGTTTGAGTGTGTTTGTAGTTGTGAGTGTATCTTCTAATCTATTCCATTGATCTTCAGATCTGTTTTTATTCCAGTACCATGTTGATTTTATCACAGTTGCTTTGTAGTATAACTTCAAGTCAGGGATTGTGATGCCTCCTGCCTTGCCTTTGCTGGTTAGAATTGCCTTGCTATTCTAGGTCCCTCCTGGTTCCAGATGCTCTAGATCTATGAGGTATGTTGATGTTATTTTCATTGTGATTACATTGAATGTGTATAACAATTTTGGGAGAATGGCCATTTTCACAATATTTATTCTTCCTATCCATGAAGAAGGGATGTCTTTCCATTATCTGAGATTCTTTGCGATTTCTTTTTTTCAAGGTATTATAATTTTCCCTGTATAGATCTTTTACTTCTTTTGTGAGATTAATTCCTAAGTATTTCATTTTTTTGGATGCTAACGTCTCTTATTTCTCAGTGATTTTGCTGTTAGGGTATCGGAATGCTACTGATTTTTGAGTATTGGTATTGTAACCAGCTACATTACTGAATTTATTTATTATATCTCGGAGTCTTTCAATGGAGTTTTGGGGGTCTTCTATGTAGAGTATCATGTTGTCTGCAAATAATGATAATTTAATCTCCTCTTTTCCTATCTTTACTCCTTTGATTTCTCTCTCTTGTCTAATTGCTCTGGCTAGTATTTCCAGTATTATGTTGAATAGGAGCAGTGACAAGGGACATTCTTGTCGTGGAGGTCAGTCTGGAGATTTCTCAAAAAGCTGGGATTGGAAGTCCCATTTGTTCCCACTATTTCACTACTAGACATCTTCCCAGAAGAACTGAAAGCATCATACCAAAGTGATACATGCGCACCTATGTTTATAGCAGCACAATTTGTAATTGCTAGATCATGGAAACAACCCAAATGTCCATCAACCGAGGAATGGATAAAAAAGCTGTGGTATTTCTACATAACGGAGTACTACTCAGCTATAAAGAAGGATCACATAGAGGTATTTATCAATAAATGGGCGCAGCTTGAAACCATATTCATAAGTGAACTAAATCAAACTCGCATCTGTGAACTCCGAATAGTTTCCCTAGTGTAGGAAATGAATTAAATATATAAAAGTACGTGATAACCATGATTCCCCATTATATGGCCCTGAAGCCTGATAAAATTCTCACTCACTGCTTGGAATGGCTTTATTCTGGGGTGTTTGATATCTTGACTGGTGATGCAATGAACAACCACTTTGAAGAAAATAAGACATAATAACAGCTAGTGCGGATTTAATAACATCTTGTCTTAAAGCCATACCAAACTATGGTTCTTCTGTCTCCATTGATTTTATTATGTTGTAACTTGCTGGACTTTATCGTATGTGGTAGTATAAACAAAATTGCTATAGGCAAAGAGATAATATTGAGACCATTGATCATTGTTTTTCTGTTAGCTGGTTCTAAATACTCTACAATGCTTTCATCCACTTGAATGGTGTTACACAGTCTTGATATATTTGATGCTATAGCATATGAAGTTATATTCAAATATTTGAAAGAAAAAGACTCTATGGTAACTACTGTTAAGTCGGGTTATTTGGTGGTGAAGCACTAGGTTGCTGAAAGTGTTATGCTTTAACCTGTATTGTTATGTTGTTATGCCCCCTTTTATCTCATTCTCTCCCTTATTCATTAAAAAATCATTTAATTTTTTAACAAAATATATCAACCAATAAAAAAATGCTCCTGGTTCTGTAGGGAAAAAGAAACCCTTTACAACTGTTGGTTAGAGAGTAGATTAGTATAAACACTGTGGAAATCAGTGTGGAGATTCCTCAAAAAATTAGGATTAGAGGTCCCATTCAACCCAGGTATTCCCCTTCTGTGTATCTTCCCAGAAGGACTGAAAAACATCACACCAGTGACATATGTGAAACCATAAGGTTCAAAATATACAATAGTCACTGTGAAATGGAAGGAAACTGTTTAATAAAAAGAAGAAACTAAGATAGGAGAAAAGAGAAAGGATAGAAGGGAAAAGAAAAAAGTGCAAGTTATTTATACCATTAGTGTCACTTAGTTCACTGAATAGGAAAGGGTATGCTAATATTGATTGAAGTAGTTTTTATGCCCATATTTTGTACTTGAGTGACTAAAGACAATGTTGTGTAATTTATTAACAATTGTTACTTTTTCATTATTTTGTTGTGAAAATTTGTTTTACCTTTTCTTCTTAATAATAATAAATAAAGTAAAAAAAAGGGGGGGGGACATTCTTGTCTTGTGTCTGATTTTAAGGTAAAAGCATTCAGTCTTTGGCCATTTAATATAATGCTGTCTGTTGGTTTGTTGTAGATGGCCTTGATCATATTGAGGTAAAGATCATCTATTCTAATTTTCTGTAAGCTTCTTATCATGAATGAGTGTTGGACCTTTTCAGAAGCTTTTACTGTATCTATAGAAATGATCGTGTGATTCTTACTTTTGGCTCAATTGATATGGTGGATTACATTTATTGATCTACATATGTTGAACCAGTCCTGCATGCCTGGGATGAATCCCACCGGGTGGTGGTGTATAATCTTCTTGATGATTTGCTGCATCCTGTTTGCCAATATTTTATTCAGGATTTTTGCATCTATGTTCATTAGGGAGATTGGCCTGTAGTTCTCTTTTTTAGTTGGGTTTTTCCCAGGTTTTGGTACTAGAGTTATATTGGCTTGCAGGAATGACTTAGGAAGAATTGCTTCCCTTTCAATTTCATTGAGGAGATTCAGGAGTGTCTGCATTAAGACTTCTTTGTATTTCATGTAGAATTCCGCAGTGAATCCGTCTGGGCCTGGGCTCTTCTTTGTAGGTAATGACTTATTTACATTTTCAATTTCATTAATAGAAATTGGATTATTCACCAGTTTTACATCTTCTTGACTCAGCTTTGGTACTTCATATGTTTCTAGGAATCTTTCCATTTCTTCTGTTAGCAAGTAGAGGTTTTTGGAATAGGTATTGATGATCTTCTGCATTTCCACAGAGTCTGTAGTGATTTCACCTTTTTCATTATTTATTGCATGAATTTGGGATTTTTGTTTCCTTTTTTAATAAGGTTGGCTAGGAGCTTATCGATTTTATTTATTCTTTCAAAAACCCAAATGTTTAATTCATTGACTCTTTGGATGGTTTTCTTAATCTCTTGTTGCCTTAATTTCTGCTCTGATCTTTATACTTTCCTCCCTTCTTTTGGATCTGGACTTGAATTGCTCTTCTTTTTCTAGATGTTTGAGGTGGACCTCAGATAGTTTATTTATGTTTATTCTGTTTTCCTGATATGGGAACTCAGTGCAATAAATTTTCCTCTGAGGACTTCTTTCATTGCATCCCACAGATTCTGGTAAGTTGTATTTTCTTTTCGTTTATTAGTAGGTATTGTTTAATTTCTTCTGTAATTTCCTCTGTGACCCATTGATTGATCAACAGTTTATTATTCACTTTCCATGTGTTTGTGGGATTTTAAAGTTTCTTTTATCATTCATTTCTAGTTTCATGGTGCTGTGATCTGATAACATGCATGGAATAAGTTCAACTCTTTTGCATTTACTTAAATATGTTCTGTGGGTAGTATATGGTCTATTTTAAAGAATACCCTATGTAGTTCTGAAAAGAATGTGTATTCTGATGTTGTTGGATGTAACACTTTGTGTACATCTATCAAGTTCATTTGTTCACAGATGTGATTCATTTCTGCTATTTCTTAGCTGATTTTTGGTCTGGTTGATCTGTCCCTTGGTGTCAATGGTGTGTTAAGGTCTCCTGTTATAACTGTATTATTGCTTATTTGATTTTTCATTTCTGTTAATACTTGTTTTGTGTAGCTGGGTGATCTGCAATTTGGTTCATATAAGTTAAGCTTGTTATCTCTTCCTCTTGCAGTTTTCCCCTAACCAGTATGTAGGGACCTTCTTTATCTCTTCGGATCATTCTTGGTTTGAAGTTCACATTGTCTGCAAACAGAATAGCTACCGTCACTTTTTGGGGTGTTCCTGTTGCATGAAGTATTATTTTCCATACATTGACTTTCAGTCTGTGAGTTTCCTTTTGGTTTACATGGGTTTCTTTTAAACAGCATATGGTTGGATGTTGTTTCTTGATCCATTCTGCCAGTTTGTTGCTTTTAATTGGTGAATTGAGAACATTTACATTAATGGTATAACTGTTACATGTTGGTTTATTGTTGACATATTATCTTTCTGCTGTTGCATCTTAACCTTTCCATTCTGTTTAATTGTCTGCCTTGCTTAGTTTTTTTTTTTTTTCCTATGTGTATCTATAATGTCTTTCAGTATTCTTTGGCAGGTTTGGTTTGGTGTTCATGAAGTTCTTCTGCTGTTCTCTGTCATTGAAGTATGTTATTTCTCTGTCCATTCTGAAAGACAGTTTTGCGAGGTACATCAGTCTAATTTGGAAGTCATTTTCCTTTAGGATCTGAAATACTTCACTCCATGCTCTTCTGGACTTCACTGTTTGTGTTGAGAAGTCCGCTGTGATTCTGACAGGTTTTCATTTGTAGGCGATCTGTCTTTTCTCTCTAATAGCTTTTAATATTCTATTCTTAAGTTGGATTTTCTGGGATGGTGACTAGTATGATTCCCTACCACATCTGCCCCAATGTTGGTTGCATGTGAGCCCACAGTATCACTGGGAATGATGTGATGTGATGATATGGAACACTGCCATAGTTCCTGCCACTGATATAGGAAGTAGATACCATATTTCTTGCTGCCAACCACCCAAGCATGGATTATGCACATGCACTAACTCTGGGAATAATAGTAGGGTCTGGGAAGGGTGCTGGAAGAGGTGACCAGCACCTCTCCCTACGTGGGCATCACATGTGGGCCTATATCACTTGTTGGACTGAAAACAGGTGCTTCAAGTACCCCCACACTGCTGGGGATATCAGAGCCAGAGACCCTTGTTGGAAGAAGAGATTACCTCAGTAATGTTTGAGGAAACATTCACCACATGCCTGGTTACCACTCTGGTACCCCATATCCACAGTGGTGTTGATGTGCCATCCCTGTGTGGCTTCCTGGAAATAGATTATTTCTTCAAACTGGAAACAGCGCACACTGGCCAAAAGCCATTAATTATAAGCAAGTGAATTACAGTGAGGCTACGCTACCCAGCTAGAACCAAAGGCAACATTGCTCAGTAAACGCACCACAGGATACATCACTGGGCAGTCATTCATTATGAGAACCACCTTGCAAACATGGTAGAGAGAACTGATCCTCCAGATGTACAAATCTCAAAGAAATATGAAAAATTCAAATCTCATAAGAAATATGAAGATGAAACCCAAAATAATGTAATATCTCAAAAGGATACTTTATAGTAACATAATCTGAAGAGAAGCATATTGATGAAATGTTTGATAACTAATTATGTGATTATAAAGAAACTTAGTAAGATTCAGAAGAATAGAGACAAACAATGGGACAAATATAGGATGTGAATGAGAAACTCAGCAAACAACAGAGTTCTTGGGAATGAACCGAGCAGAAATCTTGAAAATTAAGAGCTTAACAGGTAAAATTTTAAAAATACAAGTAAAAGCATTAACAAGAAACTGGGTTAAGCACAACAAGCATTATCTGAAAATTAAGACAGCTATTTTGAAATATTCCAGTCCAATAAACAGAAAAATGAGGTGGAAGAGGAGGAAGGGGAGGAATAGGAGGAGCAGTGGAGGGGAAAGAGGAGAGAATGAGAAAGAGAAGAGACTAGAAGGAAGAGGGGTAGAGGAGGAAGTGTGGCGGAGGGGTGGAGTAGAAGAGAGGAAAAGATTGAGTAGGGAAAGGGGGCAAAAGTGGTCCCAAAAGAGGAAGTTGAGGAGAAGGAAGAGGAGGAACAGAAAATTGCAATTTCTGAGAATTTTGGGATGACAATGAAAGGGCAAATTCTCACACTTTGTGTGTACCCAAAGGAGAAGAAAAGAACAAAGTCATAGAAAACTTATTTCATGAGATAGAAACTGAGAGCTATTAATGGTATTAAACTAGAAATAAACAGCAGCAAGATGCTTCAGATTCTGTATACAAACATAGAGATTTAAAGTGTTATTGAGAGAACAATGGCTCATGGAAAAAATCAAAAGCTAAATTTAAAATCTGTTGAAACAAATGTAAATGGAAATACAACCGACCAAAACCTGTAGGATGCAGCAAAAAATTACTAACAAGAAATTTTATAATAGTAGAAGGCTGGATCAACAAGTACAAGGATTTCCAGTAATGTAATATTCACTGCTAGTTTCTAGAAAATCAAGAACAAGTGAAATCCAAATTTAGTATACTAAAAGAAATAGAAAAGTCTAGAGGAGAAAGAAACAAAACAGATGCTAAAATAACAGAAAAGATCAATGAAAGGGAAGTTCAAAAAATGCAATCCAATAAATGTGATTAGCCACAATAACAGTAAAAGAAAAAATGTAACTTATCTCAGTAGTAGATGTGAAAGATCATTTGACAGCATTCAGAATATGTATATGTATATGCATATATATGCATATATATATATATATAAAACGTGTGTGTATGGGCATATATATATACATATATATATATAGAGAGAGAGAGAGAGAGAGAGTTATTGATCTTTCATGATACATATAAACATATATATATGTGTGTGTGTGTGTTTGTGTGTGTGTGTGTGCTTTTACCTTAAAATCGAATAAATGGCATTCTATGTAGTTTTGGAATCTGGCTTCATTCCTTCAGCATAATGTATTTAAATTCATCCTTTCTGCTGTAGGTGTTCCCAATGCTTAGACTTGTTTTATTGCCAAGAAGTTTGCCATATATGTTCTACACAAATGTAAAAATGTATATACAGTTATATAAATACACACATAAAGAATATCTGCATATAAATGAGTCTACGTATATGTTCACATAGAACTCATATATCACTAAATTACATAGTTTTTAATATATACATGTTTGTATATGTACATGTAAATACATGTGTGTACACCACAGTTTATCCATTACCCTGTTGATTGATATATGGGATATCCAAGTTTTGTAGTTCAATATAGAGCCTCTATAAAGCCTTGCTTATAGGCTTTTATGGAAAATAAGATTTCATTCTCTTATATCTTGGAGTGGGGTTGTTAGTTTGGACAATAAGCACATATTCAGATTGTTTCAAAACTACCAAATTATTTTCTAAAATATTGGGACCATTTTGTATTTCCACCAAGAATGTAAACAATTCACTGTGTTCTATTTCCAGCATTTCAAAATAGACTGTTCCCGGTAAAGAGTCATTCACTTCTTTTTCTTTCGTCCATCTGTCCCCAGGAAAAATAATGAATGTTTTGTCTTTATAGATATACCGTGTAGGATATTTAATAATAAGTGGAATCACACAACATGTCACCTTTTGTTTTTGGCTTCTGTAAGTTAACAAATATTTTTTCCTAAATTCATAAATTTGAAGCATCTATGCATATTTATTTACTTTCAATAAATAGATACCTAATATTCTGTTATATGGATAAACCACATTTTCTTTATCCGCTAATCAGTTGCTTAACATTTGCTATTTCTTCTACTTGGCATTGTTTATAGTAATGTTCCAGTCATCTGCGCACAAGTATTTGTTTGCAAATCTGTTTTCAATTCTTTTGAGTTCAATTCCTTGCAAAAGTGAGTTGGCATAGTCACATAACAATTGGATGGTTTGCTTTTCGATGCACCTTCCAAGTTGTTTCCCAGTGTCTGTACCATTTTACCTTCAATCTTGTAATGCATGAGCTTTACTTTGCCAAATCCTTGCTAACAGCAGTTATATTTTATTCTCTTTGGTTACATACAACCTAGTATGTATGAAGCAACATTTCTTTGTCCAATTGGATTTACACTTCTCTAAGGACCCATGATGTAGAGAATCTTTTCATGCAATGGTTGTCTCCTTTGTCAGTATTAAACATAATCCCCAAACTTGGAATTCTGAATAATCTACTCCTGAATGTTACAATTTCAAAGGGTCAAATTCCATTAAGTCTGAAATCCATTGCATCTAAACTCCCCAAACTCACAATACCTAAAAGTTAAAATCCCACTGTGAATGTGACAAAAGCCTAAAACCCAAAATTGTACTTCCTATGGAAAAATAAATAAAAAGGTATTTAAAAAGTAAGTAAAACAGAATTTGGGGAAAGGATTACTTGGATTTTCAGTTGCACATATGATTGCCACAATCTGTTAAGCAGAACAGATGCCTAGAAACCTGATAATGTATCTTCACCACGTAGAATACAAATGTGAACATATTCTTTAAGCAGAGCCATGCTGTAAAAAAAAAACTTACATCGTGATGAAAAAGTTCCAAATATATTTAATGATCATGAAATTCTAAAGCTCTCAAAGACTAAATCTGTGCAATTGTTTATAACCAATCCCTGAAAAATACTGCTTTATATATTGCTTTAAAATTTTTTTTGTTTTTCATTTTTTGTTTCAGTACTGGTGTATGAAATTGTCAGCTTTAGCTTTTGCACTTTGCTATGAAGTGCATTTCTTTACAGCATTATTTTGAATACTGAAAGTGTAGAATCTGTAACGAGTTTCAGAAAGTGTTACTTTTTATGAAGTTTTTTTTTAATTTCACTTAACAGAATTGCATTATCACAATATTGATTTTTTGCTTAAGCACTGAGCCAATATGCATTTATGTAAAGGTGTTGAAACGTCCATAGATGCACAGATGTTGTTTCTCTGCATTCACCGTTGTGAACAATACTTTCTCTAGATATGAACTCTTTGAGAAACCGCCTGTGTGGTGATGACCCATCATAATATCTGACTGGCCTCATCAAAAGATTTGGTTGTCCATCCTTGTCCTAAAGATGGTCATTGTGACACAGCTCAGTGGAAACAATTACCACTTATATTTAGTGGGATGTTAGGTATTTGTGATTCATGCTTTGTTGTTAAAATGTCAAGAATATCTCTAATGGGTCTTGTGGTAAAAATATTTTGCAAGTGTCACTTATGCTGAAATATCTTAATTCTTTCCATCAAAATCATTCTACAATTTCATTTACAGTCATATTTCTTGCGATTTATTTGCACACTTTAATCTTTGTTCACCAATCCCACTTATTTATTTTTTGAATTTGACTATATATTTGTTTAACAATTCAGAGCAATTTTGAAATATAGAAAATAATTTTTATTTGTTCTAAGTTGCAGTCTCAAAAATAATAAACAATATTTCATGTAAAACTTGGATTCTTCAGTGAAAGTATAAGTAATGGTAAGAAGCTTCTGGTCATGTTTGAAATAAAGCACCATATTCACAACGTAAAGGCAAGCAGAAAGAAAGTGCAAAAATGCAGTAACGAAGACTAATGGCTACCAGATCACATGGATTAAAATTCAAAGTTTCAAGAAAACAAGGTTTTTAGTGAAATATTATGTGTGTTAATCACTGGAAGAAAAGGAAGCAGTGCAACTTCATTCTTATCTGTCTGTATGTGAAATAAGTGACAAATAATAACTAAACACAAATAGGCTTACATAGATGTGTCATGATTGCTCAACAAATATGATGCTCTTTTGTCATTTATACAATGGTTTCTCAGCTGATGCAAACAGATTTTGAAAGAGGTACATAATAGGTTGTTGATCCTGAAGCTGAGTTTTTATTTAAATAGCAATTCATGGGCTGAACAACCAGCAGGGAAGTTTGATCCTAATGAAATTACATTTAATTCACCATGGTAACCGAAATATGACCCATCTTGTGCAGTGACTGGTGTTAATCAAGCCACGGTAAATTGCATCACTGCATATCTGAACTATGCAAAATGAAGATTGCATGTAAAATAGAGTTGATCCTTTGTAATATTAACATAGTATGCAGTAACCTGGATGTACTGCCAGAGATTTTTTTTATAGATTCCCAGGAAATTTCTATACACTAAAGCAACTAAACAGATATTTCTCAATAAAATACATACAATAACCAACAGATATGTGAACAATAGTACAATATCACAGATCATCAGGGAAATCCAAATTAAAAATACAGTGAGGTACTCCTACCTAGCAACTATTAGAATGGCTACTATAAAGCATCATGAAAACAATCAAGAGCTCTCTATAATGTGGACAAAGGGAAACACTGGCACACTGTTGATGAGAATGTAATTTACTGAAAACATGGAAGAGAAAGAAGAGTGTCCTTAAAAATTATGAGTCAATTGAGCAATCTCATTTCTGGATACATATTCAAAAGAAATGAAATGAGTGTCAAAGTGATATCTGCACTCATTATTATTGCAACATTATTCAAACTAGTAATGTCATGGAAAATTTAATGTTTTAGGAGGTCATTCTAGCTCCTACTTCTTTCCTGAATGTGCAGTTTGCAATTAGGTTCTCCCAGTCTTTTGTATTTTCATTCTCTCATTTGGGATCCTTTTCATAGAAAAAAATTTTATGGTTGTGATATTGAATTTATCAGTTTTCTTTTTACACATTGATGTCTTCTGCAGAGGAGATCAGGAGCACATTTTAACAGGCAGAAAAAGAATCAGCAGACTTGAAAGTACAGCATGTGCAATTATATACTGTGAGAAGAAAAAACAATATAATGAAGAAAAGAGGACAGACCTTACTTAAATCATCAGATCTGGAAAACATCAAGTGAACAAATGTGTGCATTGCAAGGATAGCAGAAAGAGAAAGCAAAGAAAAGTGAAAAGAAATCATTTGAGTAAATAATGGCAAAAACTAGTCGGTGTGTCTTCTATGAATCACAGAATAATGAAACTAGAAGCCAAAAACAGAAATAAAAGTGAAAAACACACAAATATATGGCAATTGTGCAAAAAGCATTTCAAGATGTAGCAGGTCAAGAAAAAAATTACATGGCAAGACAGTAAATACTTTATGAGCTGTATAACTAAAAGCTACTTGCCAAACTATTGAGATATAACAAGGGTAGCATTAAAAGAATGTAGAAGCTGTGTAGGTTAATTTTGAAAAATAAGAAATATCTCAGATAGGGGCTGGAGATTTAGCTCAGCGGCATAAACACCTGCCTTGTAAGCAGGCAGTCGTGAGTTCGATCCCTGGTACCGATAAAAAGGAAAAAGACAAAAAAAAAAAAAAAAAAAAAAAAAGAAAGAAAGAAAGAAAGAAATATCTCAGAGATAAATATGCATATATTTCACTTTCCTGTTACAAAGGCAAATACTCAACATCCACACCATAAAGAAGATGATTTGGTGCAAAGTTTTCAGTGAGGTCAGTACAAATTCAGCTGGTGCAAGGCAGAAACAGCAAATCAGAAGGGCCAGGCAGAAGAGAGCTGTTCACTGTGGGGCCGAAAACAGAAGGATGGCAGGAACCACAGGTAAGAATACAGCCTTCCAGGTAATGCCCCTGAGATCCAGACCTACCTACATAGGTGGGAGTTTTGAGGGATATTTTAGTTTTCAACCATTGTATTCTAATCCTGGCTCCCAAAAAGTGCATGCCTATTTCATTATCCCAAAGTGTACTGAATCAGTCCCTGACAGTAACCAAAGTCTTAAAAGTTCTGGAATTGCTGGAGAGTCCAAGTTCAGAATCTACTCTAAGACTCAAGGTAAAGTCTTGGCTATGATTCCCTGGAAAAATCAAAAGAAAGTCAAATATTTCCAACGTACAATGATATGGATGGAAGCTCTCATTCGAAAAGGAATAAGCAAGGGGAATAGAGAGAAATAAGATAAAGGCAATCCACACTCTACAGGACAGGTATGTACACTGGTTGCATCTGGAGCCTGTTTGGGTGAGATGTGAATTTCAAAGAACTTGGGCAGCCCCAGTCCTAGACCTTGCTGATTGCAACTCACGTGGTTTCTAAGTTGGACTGGTTCCACTTTCTACTTTTGGCTTTCCTCTGCACATTTCCCTCTCTCCTGGCATATTCAATTTCCAAGGGTCTCCACTACAGTTTTGGCTTCCCTCTCACAACTTTACACACTTCGCTTTGAGGGGCACACTACCTGGTCTCCGAGGCATTCTTCAAAAATCTAAAACTCTGCAGCACCAAAACTGTCGATCTCTGCTTGGCTGAAAAGCAGGCACCTCATGGATTACTCCAACATCTGCAGCCAGTGTGAGAAATACCTAGACCCTCTTGGACCCTACCTGTGGAAGCCTACGAGTGCTGCATGATCAAACTCTGAAGAACACTTCCCTAGGAGGGCTGTAATGGACTTGTCTCTCTGAAACTGTATTGTAAAAGAAAATTCTTTTAAATCTGTATATTCTTTTGTGCCATTGAGCCTATGAAATGTGAAGTCTGGCCGATCCTGCACAGTGCTTTGAGCCATCTTTCCTACTTTCATGCTGTAAAATACTTAATTTTTACTTTTATTAGTACATGTTTACAGTGCATGATGATAAATTCATTGTAGGTAGTTGGTACATGTACGTATCCTCTCTTAACTGTTTTATATCCCCTCCTACCCCCACCCTTCACCTTCCCTGCATATTGTGGTCCAACTTTCTAAAAGATGTACTTCCCTGATTCCTTTTGTTTATCTTTTATTTTTTGCTTTAATTTATTTATATGTTGGGTTTCCTCATACAACAGAAGCAACATGATTTTTAAGAATGTGTGTCTGCAGTGATATATGTGCACCTATGTTTATAGCAGCACGATTTGTAATCGCCAGATCTTGGAAACAACCCAAGTGTCCATCAACTGAGGAATGGATAAAAAAGTTGTGGTATTTCTATACAATGGAGTATTACTCAGATATAAAGAAGGATCACATTGATATATTTATCAATAAATGGGCGCAGCTTGAGACCATACTCATAAGTGAAATAAATCAATCTCGCATGTGTGAATACCGAATAGTTTCCCTAATGAAAATAATGATTCAAAAATATAAAAATATGAGGTAATCATGATTCCCCATTATGTGGCCTTGAAGCCTTATAAAGTTTTCACTTATTAATTGGAAAGGCTGTATTCTGGGCTTCTTGATATGGAAATATTTGAAGCTATGGTATATGAAGCTTTATTCAAATATTTCAAGGAAAAAGACAGACACTATGGTAACTACTATTCAGTTGGGTTATTTGGTGGTGAAGCACTAGGTTGCTGAAACTGTCATGCTTTGACCTGTATTGTTATATTGTTATGTCCTCTTTTATCTCAATCTCTCCCTTATTCATTAAAAAAATTATTTAGTTATTTTTTATGGTTTTTTTTAATTAAGGGGAAAAATAAAAAAATAGCAGGATATATTATAGTAACTTTTTTTGATTGCCTATTAACTTGTTTTGAAGTCCTGTAATACTCCCACTATCTTGTTTTGACTGAATAGACTCTGTTCCATTCTGTATGATAGTATCAAGTTTGAGGGTATAGACAACTACTTTGAAGGCAATAAGATTCACTAAGATGCCCATTCTAGTTTGACTATTGTCTCCTTTGGAAGTCCTGTAATGTTTACAATGCTTAAGTTTTATTGGTATTGTTCTCTACTGTTTTGTTCAACTTTATAATACCTAATGAGATAGACAATTCTTTTTAAGGAAACAAGAGACATTATGGTAACCATTGTTGATAACCTTGTACTGTTTTTACATCATGTGTCATGTCTATCCTTGGTTTTGACTGACAGCTTTGTTTTACCATATTTGACTTTATTCTCTCCACCCCCCCAAAAAAGTAATAAGAACTAAGGAGTAATAAAACCCAAAATGTGTAAATTTTGTTGTAAAAAAGAGAAGGAAAAAAGTGCTCTAAAAGATACAACAACAAGTGTGTTTATGGGTGTTAAATAGCTGACCATATTAATGTTTTTAGTTGGATCATTGAACACAACTGTTTGCAGTCTCACTGTTTGAATGTCCACTTTGTATGCTTTGATACTGTGACTTGAACAACTACCTCTAAGATGATAATATGTAATCTATTAACTGGTGATTTCTTACTGTTTTTTTTTTTTTTGTAGTTCTGTATTACTTGTACCCTTACCCCACTTTGTTTTGTTTTGTTTTTTCTCTTTTTCCTTTTAAATAAAATTTTTTAAAAAAGAATGTGTGTCTAATTTACTGTTTTACTATTATAGTCTCAAATCACACACATTTTCCTACAAATGAACAAATTTAGCCCTCTTTACAAAAAATGCTAATCTTTCTAGAAACCACACTGTCCTTTAACAATATCTAGGTCTACAAATATTCCTGGGATACTTATGAAATTTGTATTATGCTCATCAATCAATTTGGGAAGAACTGACAGCTTGACCATTCTTCCAGTTCATGAACATAGTATGTGTTTTTCTATCTTCCTCTCTTTTGTTTTTAGCTTTATTTTTACTAATATATATTTGTCATATATATTGATCACATTCCTCATAGTGACTTTGTACATGTAGGTAATCTGTATTGATTATTACTATTTGCCTATTTCTTTCCCCATTATTCTTTTTTTCCCTTCCCTATATCTCACCGTTATTACCCTTCTTATTTGAACATGTTCATCATACTTTCCAATAAGTCATCATTCAATACACTCCTTATCTACATTTTGGGTTTCTCCACAAGGGAAGCAATGTGATATTTGATGTTGTGTGTCTGAATTGTTTCACTTAAGATTATGGTCTCAAGTTTCACCCATTTACCTAAAAGTGAGTCAGGTTTTTTTTTTTTCCTTCTTTATGGTAGTGTAGTACTGCACTGTATTAAATGCCACATTTTCTTTATCATTTCTACTCTGCATGGGAATATGTGCTATTTCCAAGGTTTAGCTGTCATAAATTTGGCTGCAATAATCATGGATATGCATCTATAACTGGGGAATGATGCTTTTGACTCTTTTGGTAAGATATGTAGTAGGAGAACAGCTGGATCAAGTGGAGTGTCTCATTTAGTTTTGCAAAGAGTCTCTAGACTTCTTTCCATAGTGATTGTATCAGTTTGCACTTCTACCAACAATGGAGCAATGTCTCTTTTCCCCCACAGCCTCACTGGCATTTGTTATTGGTTGATTTATTGGTGATAACCATTGTTTCTGAAGTGAGATGGAACCTCAATATTGTTTTAATTTTTATTTCTCAAATGACCAGTAGTACTGAGAATTTTAAAAATGCATTTGTTTGCTTCTTGTACTTCTTCATTGCAAAAGTGTCCATTCTTCTCAGATCCTTTTTGGATTAGGTCTTTAAATTTGGGAGGTCTGATTTTTTTGAGTTATTTATATATTCTTGATATTAGTTCTTTGTCTGAGGACTAGTTGGTAAATTTTTTCTCCATTCTGTGGGCTATCTTTTCACTCTGCTGGTGGTTTCTTTTGCTGTGCCGAAGCCTTTTAGTTTGATGGGATCCCAGTTGTTCATTCTTTGCAATATTTTCCTGTGTGATTGGGGCTGTGTTCATAGTCTTTGCCTACACTTACATCTTCAAGAATCTTTTCTATTCTATTTCCCAAAAGATTGTTTCTGCTCTAATACTTAGACCTTTGATCCTTTTGGATTTTAGTTTAGTACATGGTAAATATACTATACTATATTCAGTCTTCAGCATGTGGAAAGCCAGTGTTCAGATTTATTAAAGAGGATATCTTTCATCCAGTGAAAGTTTTTAGCCTCTTTGTCAAAGACAATGTAGCTGAGTGTGCATGGAGTTGTTTCTTCATTTTTTACCCTGCTGCATTCATCCTAAAGTCTTAATTTTTTTTCACAGCACCATATTGTTTTCGTCATGGTAGCTTTGTATTATAAATTCAAATCAGGGTTTATGATGTAACCTGCCTTGCCCTATTTGCCCAGAATTGTGTTTACTATTCTAGGCATAACCTGCCTCCAAATACATTTTAAGATTGCTTTTCTGCAGTCCTGTGAGGTATGCATTTAGCATTTTTATTAGGAATGCATTAAATCAGTAAAACAGTTTTTGAATTATGACCATGTTCCCTATATTGCTTTTGCCTATCCAAGAACAAGGGATTTCTTTTCATTTTCAGATACCCTCTTTGATCTAGTTTTTCAGGATACTGCAGTCTTCAAGTACATTACTTACATTCCTTTATAAGGTTGCCTAAGTATTTCATTTTTCTTGATGCTATTGTGAAAACCTTTGTTTCCCTAATTTCACTCTCAGTCCATATGTTATTTGTGTATGGAATACTATTAATTTGTGAATGGTGGAATTTTTTCTTGCTGCACTGCCAAATTTGGTTATTAATTCTAGGAATCTTTTAATGGTTTTTGGTCTTCCAGGTAGATGATCATGTCAGCAGCAAATGATAATAATTTAACTTCTTCTTTTCCTATTTTTATTCCTATTATTTCTCTCTCTTGTCTAATTGCTCTGGGTAATATTTCTAGAACTATCTTGAACAGGATTGGCAATAGCGGACATCCTTGTCATGTTCCTAATTTTAGAGTAAAACTTTTTTTCTGACCATTTAGTGTGATATTGGCTGTTGATTGTTGTAAGTGGCTTTTATCAGATTAAGTATCTTCTCAATAAATTTGTTCTAGGGTTTTATCATGAATGTCTGTTGATCTTTATCACATGCTTTTTCTGTGTCTTTTGAGGTGATCGTATACTTTTTGTCCTTGGTTCTAATAATGTGGTGTATTATATTTATTGATTTACATATGTTGAACCATTCCTGCATCCCTGAAATGAATGCTACTCGGTTATGGTGTTTAACCAAGTAGCATTCATCTTTTTGATGATTTGCTACATTTTGTTTGCCAGTATCTTACTGAGAATTTTTACATGTATATTCATTAAGGAGATTGGCTTAGTTTTTTTTTTTTTTCTGACTTGTCTCGTTTTGATATCAGGATAATGCTTGCTTCCAGGAATGAGTTTTGGTATTACCACTTCACTTTCAATTTCATTAAAGAGTTTGAAGAATACTGGCTTTGAATTTTCTCAAATTCTTAACAAATTCAGCAATGAATTCATCAGGGCTTGGACTTTTCTTTGTTCATAGTGTTTTATTCTACAATTTTGTTGACTGATAAATTATTTAGAATTTTTATGGTTTCTTGATTCAGCTCTGCTAACATGCCATGACTGGCTCAGAATCCAGTTATCTTCTATGCTGAACATTCATGGTTACCGTGTCTTTCCTAAGCTCCTGTATTTTTTTAAAATGTGTTCTCTAGATTCACTAGCCATTACCTTCATTATGGTCATCATTTCTTTAATTATGTTTGCTTTGGTTTTGTGAAGAGACATTTGTCGGGTTTTTTTTTTGTTTGTTTGTTTGTTTGTTTTTACTCCTTTCTTTCCATAGCTACCATTTCATAGGATTTAGTTGAGTGGCATTTGCTTTTTCCCACTTGAATGCCCCCTTGATTTGCCTTGGGTGAGTTGAGGGCTGTAGGTAGCATCTTGCTTCCATATTTTACCGTTTTTCTAATTTTTTGTTTATCTTCTGTGTTGAGGCTTGTAAATTGTTTAGGCATGTAAGTTAATTACTGGTATTGAGATCTCTTTGGATAATGTGCACTTTTCAGAGATGTCATCTAGGCATAGCTGGTTTTTGGCTTTGAATCTGTCCCACGTTCTGACTCTTCAGTTTATTGGAGGTAAAAGCTCGATGCGTGTTTAGACTAGCATTCAAGTCTTTGTTACTAGACTATAGCACTGTTTATGGCCCCCAGACAATCTAGATATTGACATTAAAAGGAGATCAATTGACCACAACAACTTTGCCACCTTGGATAAAGTGACACAATCAGTAATAACAATAGCACCAATCGCAGACTGGAAAATATCGAATTGTGGTAACTATAAATTTGTTGTTTTTAACCATAGGTACCAGATTGATAGTTTTATAAAATGTGTATCTACAAATAAATTAATAATTGCAGAAAAATTAGTAAGTGTTAATATGATATAATTTCATATAAAATTGAAGATAACTACAAAAATTTAAAACAAATAGAGATTCATAAATTAATTGAAGGAAAGACTAAAATGGTTTGTGAAATATATGATTAAGTGGCTTATATGGTAATTAGTACAATATCAAAAACAGCCATATGTACTTTCTTGTACTATTGAAACCAGAAAGTTAAAACATGAGAAACATATACACACATATAAGAGCATGCATGTACACCCCAACACACACCGACACACACATTTCCTGAGGTCTCTTGCAGTCACAGTCACAAATGCAATGTTAATCATAAGTGCAAATTCATGCATCAACATGATGCTTGGAGGTAATCACTGAATAACACAGGATCTACATCTCCTTGTTTAATGGCAAAGGTTTTGGAACTCATTCTCTTGTCATTTATTTCAGTTAGCAGATAGCAGGAGCATTTCAGTTGTGATAGTCACATAGCACCAGAAAGCTTTCTCCTCACACAATGCTTTCTAAGGCTCATTTTCTGTTCCTCACAAAGTTTATGTAAGCAGTGTAATATTATTAATGAAATAGATCTTGTCTTTATAAAACAACTACAGTGAATTGTGGCATAAACAAGTCAAAACCTTGGTTAATGCAATACTTGACACCAAAGCTCATTGCAAGCAAAAGAACCTAGAGGAAAAGGGAACTGTCTAGGTTATGTGACCTCAGAGGTGCAAACACTACAAAGGTCCATTTCTCAGAAGAAGAGGGAATACAGGTATTCTGTGACACACAATGGTGTAACAGTTACACAATTTGCCAACTGCGGGCACTCGAAAGGAACTGTTTGATACATACACACAAGTAGACCAGACAACTGCCTTGAGAGATTTCAGTGACACTGCTTTCCCTGTGACATTGAGTCCTAAGGTTGAGGAGGGCATTGTCATCTTTAAAGTGCTATGAAATATTTGAATTGCATAATCTACAGATTAAGAAGGATATTTGCCATTTTTATGATCATCCCTATTTCAGTGATGATGATGAGACCCTGGAACCAGAGAGCAAGCAGAAACACTGAATTTTTAGGATCAAGCATGTGCAGCAAGACATAATGGTTTGATCTGCCTCTGATTTTTCAGAGGCTGATTAAACAATAGGTTCTCTGGATTGGGAAATATATAAACATCCTCTAAACTTGCATTTGATTCATTTAAAAGTAAGTATAAACGTGTATTTCCTTATAATGTTGAAGTAAATCAAATAAGAATGAAACTCTAACAAGTTCTGAGTTTTAATGGCAAAGTATAGTCTCATAATGGCCTCCCATATCTATCCCAGAGAACCTTGATGAAAAAGACTTCTGTGGAAGACATCACAATGAAGTCTCAGGGAATTAAATAGATCTCCTTCCTAGGCTTATCCAAGCAATGGTACCCCCAATCAAAGGTGCCTTGGTGGCAACCCTGTTTTAGGACTCACTCCTGTCTCTGTAAACTATGTCTCAATAAATCTTTCCTGTTGTTAATCTCCATTGTCCTTGGACTTCATTCTTCAATTTTGGGAGACATAAATTCATCATTTGTGATGTCTAGCAGGTTGGGGGTCAGATTTCTCTTATATCACAGTCACAGCAGCAACCTCACTCCTGGTTCAAATTTTCTGTTTCAGTAACTTTTCTATCAGTGGAACAAAACATCTGACACACAGGAAAGGTTTTTTGGTTCACACTTTCCTTTCTGTTTGTTCCAAATTTGGATGGCTCCTGGACAAAAATATGATGCAGTAAGGGCCTGACAGAGAAAAACTACTCACTTCACACCAACCAGTAAATAGAGAGAAGGGAGGAGCCAGGAATAAAAATAAGTCCTTCTAGGTCTTGTCCCCTATGACTTATCCATACCATACAGATCTCCCCTCTGAACATCAGAGCTTTGGAGGAAATTTTACATCAAAACTATATCCACAATCAGATTTATAATTTAAAGGACTAGAAGAAAAAGGCCAAACTGTGCCAATCCTAGCACAAAGAGAAGAAAAAAATCATGGTTAGCTAAGGTCACATGGTAAACTGTTGTCAGGCATTCAGGGTCTACTAAGGCTCAGTAGCAGACCAAGGACTTCTCAAATTGAGAACAGTTGCTTGCACATGACATAATGATAGAGCCTTGCTCCAAAATCCTAAATGCCTCTTATGTGATTCACTTATGAAGACTGCCAGAGACACCCAAAAGCATTGCTTTGTGTCACTGATACCTTAAGTACCTGCTGACTCATATGGTCCCAATGATATAAGGGCCTGAACAGCACTCTAAATATTTTTCAAAGTATTATCTTGTTGTGGGACACACTCAGAAATAGGAACTTTTCAAGTTACTCTGTAAATGGACTAGAGAAACACTCGTACGTGAAGAATGAGTTGCCTCCAAAATCTAAACAGGTCCTCTAGATGTTGTGCCAACTTTTTGGTTGCAATGCGATCCAGAGGCCAAAACTTATACTTCACCTTAGAAGGAATATCTCTGCATGCCCCTATAGCATTGTACTCCCAGAAATTTTCCTCAATTAGAGGGGTCCTAAGTTTTTTTTTTAAATTTTATTTAAGGAGAAAAAGAAAAAAAAAAAACAGAAAAGGGTACAAGTTATACAGAATTTCAGAAAGAATAAACAGCAGGGAATCACTAGTTAATAGATTACATATTGTTATCATAGAAATAGTTGTTCAAGTTACAAAATCAAAGCATATAAAGTGGACTTTCAAACAGTCAGACTGCAAACAGTTTTGTTCAATGATCCAACAAAACTCAGTAATATGGCTATCTATCTTATACACTTAAATATATATGCAGTTATATCCTTTAGAGCACTTTCTTTTCCTCTCTTCTGTACAATGACAATTACACATTTTGGGTTTTATTATTCCCACAGTTCTTATTACTTTTTTTTGAAGAGAATAAAACCAAATGCAACATAATCAGAACAGAGTCAGTCAAATCAAAAGGATGGACATAATAGATAATGTAAAAACAAAATACAAGGTGATCAACAATGGTTACCATACTGCCTCGTGTTATCTTAAAAAGAATTTCCTGTACTATCAGTTATAATAAAATTGAACAAAACAGTAAAGAATAAAACCAAAACATGGGAGACATTACAGGACTTTAAAAGAAGATAATAGTCCACCAGAATGGGTGTCATAATGAATCTTATTGTCTTCACAGTTGTTGCCTATACTTTCGAACTTGGTACTACCAAGCAAAGCAGAATAGGGGAAAATCAGTCAAAACAAGATGGTGAGGGCAATACAGGGTTTCAAATCATGTTAATAGGAAATCAAAGTGGGTTACTATAATGTATCCTGCTATTTTTATTTTTTCATTAATTAAAAAGATAAAAATAAAAAAGTAAATAATTAAAAAAAGGAGATTGAGATAAAAGAGGGCATAACAACAAAACAGCACAGGTCAAAGCATAACCATTGAAGCAAAATAGTGTTTCACCACAAGATATCCTGACATAAAAGTAGTTACCACAGTGTCTCTTTCCTTGAAATCTTTGAGTAAAACTTCGTATACTGTACCACCAAACATATCAAGACAACGTAAAACCATTCAAGAGAATGACAGTATCACAGGGTATTTAGAACCAACTATCAGAAAATGAACAATGGTTTCTGTATGATCTCCTTGTCTATAAAAGTTTTTGCTTATATTATCACATATAATAAAATCCAATAAGATACAACCTGTTAAGACAGTGGAGAAGAATAAAAGCTTGATGGGACTTCAAAATGAGATGATATTAAATCAGCTATTCTGATGTCTTATTTTCTCCAAATTAGCTGTTCCTACCATCCAGTCTTCTCTGCCTCATTTCTGTTGAGCTCTTTTTCTGTCGTTTGTTGTCAGTTTGTCTTCTTCATTTCACTTTCTGCTCCATTCATTGTGGTCTCTCTGCCACTGTTTCTGGAATCTTGGTATTTTCCTTTTTTAGAATATCTTGCAGTATTTCCTTTTTTAGAATGTCTTGCAGGGTTGAATTGGTGGTTGCAAATTCCCCTAGTTCCTCTTTATCCTGGAAGCACCTTGTTTTTCCATCCATTTCTAGGGACAGTTGTGCAGGATATATCAATCTTGGCTGGAAGTTATTATCTTTCAAAGCTTGAATTATTTCCCCCCATGCTCTTCATGATTTGATGGTTTGTGCTGAGAAATCTGTTGTAATTCTGATGGGTGTTCCCTTGTAAGTGATCTGTTTCTTGTCTCTGATGGCTTTTAAAATTCTGTTCTTATATTGGATTTCTGGGATTTTGATTTTTGTATGCCTGGGTGTATCTCTAGGTTGTAGTTGGCTGGGGTCCTGTATGCCTCATACACCTGAGTATCTTTACCTCTTGCTAAATTAGGGAAATTCTCCTGGATTATTTCTGTGAATAGCTTTTGTAGTCCATTTGTTTGTGTCTCTACTTCTTCTTTTATGTTTTTAATTCTTAAGTTATAGATCCTCTTATCTTCTAGCCTTTCTATTATTGCTGTTTGTTTTCTTGTTATTTTTAAGAAGTTTTTCACTTCATGCTCCCACATTACAAATCTGCCCTCCAGTTCAGATAATCTATCCTTAGTTTATTTCAAGCTGTTATGCCAGTTTTCGATAGAGTTTTTAGTTTCCTGGTAATCTCTTTGAACCTGCTTCACGTATTCTATGTTTTCTCTATTTTCTCCATCAAACAATTCTCCCCTTTTTTCCTGTTCTTCCATTCCACCATCTGTTTTTTCTTGTGTGATGCTTAGCATTTCTGTAACTATTCTACTTATATCTTGTTTATTTTGTTAAATACTTCACTTTTGAACTCGTCTGTGAGGCTCCGGAGATACCGCTTTATGTCTATTGGTGCCGTGCCTGATATTGCATGTTTTCTTTCCTCATTCTCCTTTGCATTCAGCTTTCCTGGATCAGTGTTCTCAGGATTGGGGACTGAGGACCCTTTCTTGTTGCTTCCTTTTCCCATACTTTTTGTTCCTTCCATACAAGCGAGTATAGGAGGCCCAGTTTTTTTTTTTTTTTTTCTCTTTGTCTGTTTCAGTTTGTTTGAATTGCGCTGGCTAGGTGTTCTTGTCCACTGCAGTATACGAGGGAGACATACCTGGGAAGCCTCTGCTCGGCCTGCCCCTCCAGGTCAACCTACCAAAGGCTTCACTGCTAGGGTGCACCTCCAGGCGCTGGGACCTGGTTTGGGCTAGCTTACTGGTTCTTAGTCAGCGGCATCACCCAGGCCAGGCACTCCCCACCAATCCTGCTTGAGAGGGGAATATGCAACTAAAGTCACTGCAGTGTCCTGTTCTGGCAAGTCTGCCTGGTCCCAGTATGTCCTTTGCTGAGGCCTCTACTCTATGGAAGGGTCCCCATTCCACTCACTCACCACAGGTTGATGCAGGGCTCCCTGCCAGTCCCACTCTCAACTCCATTCGCTGGTTCCCACTCTCAGAGTTTTCACGCATCTCTCTCCCTGCTGTGCCGATTCAGATGCAGCAGTGGCAGCAGGAAATTCAAATCGCGGCTTCCAGTGGCACAGGCTCCAGCTTCCACACTGAGACCTTATCTGTTCCTATTATAGCACTGGGATTGCATTTCCAGTTGGTTTCTCTTAGCTTAGTTTGTTCCTGTGTCGGCAGGGTACATCTCCCCCTGCTTAGGACTCCTGGCACTACACCATTCCTGGACTCTTACTGGGGTATCTCATAGAGCCTCCATACCTGCTGCTATCTATCTGCCATGTTCTCCTGGAAGTCTCCCAAGGGGTCCTAAGTTTCAAGTGGAGTATTTCCTCATGTTCTGTTACACAAATGTTTGGCTAATGTCCACAATGGTTGCTTCTTTCTGCTCAGTTGGTCGAATTACCATAATATCATCAATGTAATGTACTAGTCACACACTTTGTGGAACAGAGACAATCAAGATTCATGTGAATAAGTTTGTCACAGGGCAAGAGTAGTAATATTCTTAAGTTGGAGAAAGAAGTTGTATTGCTAGTCTTTCCAGTTGAAACCAAATTGTTACTCATGGGTCTTGTGGTTAGGTATGTAGAAGCAGGCATTTGCCAAATCAGTTGCTGTCTAAGAGGTAACAGGATATGTGTTAATGTACTCAAGCAAGGAAACTACATCTGGTATAACAACTGGAATATGTATCTCCACCTAGCTGAGTTTACTGTAATCTACCATCTTTCTCTAAGGCAATCTGTCATCTGCACAGATCAAATATGATAATTAAATGTAGATGTGGTGGGAAACATCAGCCCTGCATCTCTCAAGTGCTTATTAGAGGCATTAATCTATGCAATCTTTCCAGGGATGAGATATTGGTTAAGGTATGCTCTTTTCCTGGGTATACACAAAGGCTTCCATTTTGAATTTACAACCATAATAGCTATTGAAATACAAGTTCCCTTTCACCAATGTGAAAATTCTGCCAAGTATTAATTTTATGTATCCCAATTATTCATTCTGAAACTAGGGAAATAACTGTTATGTCCCTGATATTTCAGGGACGTGATGAACCCACTGTGAATTAGGTCTTTGATAAGATTCCATTGATAACATGATCTCCATAGGCAGCTACACTCACTGAATGAGCACAGTCCCATTTTGGATCCCCTGGAATCAACACTATATCAGAACTAGCTAGTGTTTAGTATTCCCAAGAATATCTCATCATTTGGCTATTTTCCAAAGTAAAGTTACCCTTACAAAAGACCATAGGTCCCCATGGAGAAGGATGGTAAAGATGTACAAAAAATCTTTTTCATACTACTCTAGGGTCCTTCCTTGAGGAGACTCAGCCCAACCTTTATTCAATGGAGTTCTGAGTCTGAAACCAATTCACATCTGGAAATTGACTGAGGGGAAGAATGCTCTGTTACTACAATTTGAGATAATTTTATTTTTACTTTTTTCCAATTATACAGACCCACTAATAATTCAGTACGCTTCTTATCTATTTCACTTTTGCAAATGCTGTGACTTATCAGCCAACACCATAGGCCTATACATGTCAAATCATTTCAGCCATTTCTCGTTTTCTGCTGTCTATTATGTTAAGTATGTACATCTTGTCTTTTGCAGCTACTACAAGATTTGGTTAAACCCATTGCCTTTAAATTTCCCAAATGAATGACCGTGGTCCCCATAGTAAGGTCTGGCCTACAGACCTTAGCAAGGGCAGGATACTTCAGGGATGCTTGTGATTCCTCGGGAATCTGTTTTTTCAGATATTAGTGAAGGGTACATCTACAGGGTCATCCTGGTGTGGAGGATGGGGTTTGATATGATAAATCCACTTAAATATTCTCGTTTCCCTGAGACTTTTAATCCCCTTATCAGCAGTAAATCAAAAAATATCAGGAACCTCAAAGTCATTCACAGTACACAGTATCTTTTGATCCATACTTCCATCACCTAGCAAAGTAAACTATTAACAGCATAATTTTTAACTTCATGAGCTGCAATATTAAATTTATGAGCTCTACTCAATGGGACCTTAGGCAAAACTCAGCCTGATCTGTTTTGCCATCATTATTCCACAACCTTAATCTGTCCTACACTTGTTAATAAGACTACCGCTTATAAGAAACAGAAAATGCCAGTTCTTTGGAAACATATAGGAAGTCGTCATGGATCACATCATGTACCTCACATTTCAGAGTCTTCTGATTTCTAAGCCTAGTTATAGATCTAGTCAAACATCAGTGGTGAGGGTGGGTTCTTAGGAAAGTCAGCATTGTTATGCTAGGTCAGTGCAGGATTAATTCCCTCAAGTCCAGGAGGAGAGGCCAGTATGATAGAGAATGATTTTGGGGATACCTACACCATTGTGGATGGGGAAATCTCTTCCTTCCCAAAATAATCTCTTTAAAGTTTATGAATTTGATGTACTCAACCTTATCAGAATTTTCTCAAACATCTCCATCCCAGTCAATGGGATCCCATTCATTCCTAACTAGTGCCCTCATTTTACTTCATACACCTTTCATCTATGAGTGTTAAATTTAAGCTGTGTTTCAGCCAATCAGATTATATGGGCTTGTGTTTGGGTTGTTTGAAATCTCAGTTTTCCAGGTGAAATATAGAAGGTTCTGTTTGAGTATATACTTTAAAACTTTTAGATTGCTTATGGGTTTCTGGAGCTAGAAATTTGAATTTATGAGCTCCAAATTTTACCTTATTAATTTGTTTTCACACTTAGAAGACGTTAGACTTTTTATGCATATTTTGAGCTCAAGATTTTCCCTTAATAGTTTGTTCATAAGTGATAAGAACACCCAGACAGCATCATTATATTTCCTACTCTGCCAAAAATATTCAAAAAATTATATACATCATCACTAAATTCCTTGCACCTTACAAGTGGTGAATTAGGATAGGCACATAGATATATACATTGCATGTTATTTCAAACTGTTTACAATTTCAATAATCAGTACCCCACACATAATCAGAGGGAGAGACCAAGGCAACTTAAGGTCTCATCAAATTAGAAAGTCAACTCCAGAAACTGCTATAGCCATTAATGAAATTCATCTGTTCAACTGTGTTTCCATATATCCACTTTTGGTGACAAAAATCTGTATCAGTTAATTTTATGAAAATGGCTACCTAGGGTCCCCTGTGCCCTGGAAATCTGAAGAATCCAGTCCAAGACTGAAGTCCTGGATCTGGCTTCAAAGACCTGTGCAAGTTCAGGCAGAAAGTCAAACGGCCTGAGATGAAAGGCTGAAGATAGATGTCCAAAGGCAATGTTGAAGACTGGAACTCCTCTGAAGTAGAAGTGAGACTTCTTACTTCTTTCTCTTTTTATTCCATCCAGGTTACAAGCCTATTGATTGAAAATAACTCTCCCTTAAAGAAAAGTTCCAGTTAATAACTTTTAATATGAATGTGAGAAATAGAAAATCATGATTAACTGACATTTGTTGTAGTCAAGATCCCCACATAGATTCTACATGTAGTGAGTCAGGTTTAAGAAAGAACAGGACATTCTCAGCCTTAAAATATTTCTAAAACCACATTCTTTATTAATGAAGGAAAACACCATTACAGTGGTACAAAATAATCAGCACAACTTTAATCAAGTGATAAAAAGTTAAACATCACTGATAATGCAGCATATGGAGAACATGCACCTGCCCTCTTGATTATTATGCATGATAGAAAGGAATGGAATCACATGTGTGGTAATGTGATGGAAGTCCTACAACCAAAGCTCAGTAATGTATGTGCCTTCATATATGGAGGAAACTGTGTGGACACTGACTGGAGAAACTGTAAGTTTTCCTTTCTACTGTATTTCCATATAGAAAGGTCCTCTTGCCAATGATCCTTGCTTATCATGTGGAATGCAACATGGTGCTTGCTTATGCCTGAGTACTGAGTTTCAGTTCCTCTCCCAATGAACAGAATTATTCAAATAAACTTATCATCTTACCACAAACTGAGAGTCATTTTATGCAGTTGTCACTACTAAGATTACTTCCACAGTCCCTGATTTCCCTTTCTTCCAGAATGTGATACTGTGAGGCTCTTCCTGACATAAGATAGCTTCCTCTCCTAGGCTCCGAGTACATGTGACTAATAAACTTGAGTGGATTTCATCTGCCCAGTGCCAAGTGCCACATGTTTGGCCACCCACATAATATTATGATGGAACTCATTTCTCTGTGGTGGGATGAAGAAAAAAATCAAACATATTCTTGCCACAGAGCAACAACTTCGATCTAGTCATAAGGAAACACCAGACAAACCCCAATGAGAGACATTCTACAAAATACCCAATTGCTGTCTTTAAAAGTATTACACTTGTGAAAGACCCAGACTGAGAAAATATTATCCAGAATGAGACCAACAAATGAAGACCAAAAAGCAATGAGGTATCCAGAATGGAATCTTGAAATAATCAAACAATATTAGTAGGATAACTGGTGAAATTCAAGTGAAGTCTTTAGTTAATACTACTTCATCAATGTTTTTCTTAAAATTTTATTTAAAGAAAGACTAAACAAAACAGAAAATGGGTAGAAATAATACATACGTGCAAAGAAAAAATAAACAGTAAGAAATCACTAGTTGATAATTACAGGTTGTCCTCTTACAAATAGTTATTCAAGATACTAAAGTGGATCATATAAAGTGGGGATTCAAACAGTGAGACTGCAACCAGTTCTGTTCAACTACCCAACAAAAACTTAGAAATATGGTTATCAATCCTATACACTTAAACATACATGCAGTTATCCATATCTTCAATTATGTTGAGATTGAACAAACCGAAGCAGGCTAATATCACTCTGAACAAAGAATAATACTATTGTTGGATATCACATTATGACATTCCAGGATAAGCACTGGGTACTTTAGTGTCTCTTTTTCTTCAAAGTATTTGTCCATTTCATCATGTGTCATAAGATCAGTTCTCATAAGCTATTTATAGGTTCTACACATGCATAAGTCTTAACATGTATTTCTATCCTTTCTATTTTAGAGGGAGAAACAAAATAAAGCAAGACAAAAAAACATATTCTTATAAACACACGAAATGAAAAAGACATATAAGACAATTGTACAAGGAGTTCTACCATAGTTTCTGTGTTGTCTCTTGTTATCTTCAATATTATTGGCTATATCATCAGACATAGTATAATTGAATATATCAGTACATAACAGTATTAATAAAAACACAACTTCGTATATAGTATAAAACTTCAACAACAGGCAGTTATCAAACCAGAATGTGTATCATAGAATCTTATCATCTTCAGTGTAGTTGCCTATACTCTCAGACTTGATACTATCAATCATATCAGTTTTGAATAAAATCTGTTAATATCAAACAGCAATCAAACAAACCAGATTTAACTAAGATCAGTCATGATAAAACAGTGTAAGTCATACAGGGCTCCAGACTAACTTAATAGGAAATTAAAGATGATTACTGTGCTACATCCTGATGTTTTGGGGACAGCTGTCTGTGCCCTCAAATCTAATGAAGTAGACAAACTGGGATAGAATAAAATCTATCTAAGCAGAGTGGTGCAAGTAATGTGGGTTTTAAATCCTGACACACTATTAACAATATCTTCTGCCATCTTTTTAAAGACTCTCCCTCCCCTTTCACTTCCCCAGGGTACACTGTGCATTTTAGGGTCTCACCAAGACCTTTGGTTTTAAATTGGAGGGTGGTCAACCTGCTATTTACCTAAGTGGTTCTGAACCTTCTCTCTGCTGGACTTGATCTCTAATTGTATTCCTCTACCTATTAAAGCCTGTCTTTCCAAACTGTTCACAAATACTGGTCTAGTTGCCCCTATTACTCTCTGGTTCTCTGTCACATAGAGTATTATTTTGTCATATTTGATTTTCAGTCCATGTACTTTTTCATGTTAATTATATTTCCTAAAAATAGCATCTTGGTGAACCCTACCTCCTGATCTACTCTCATGTGGTTCTTTTTTAAAAAAAATTTAGTGTATCAAGGCCATATATATTAGAGATTATTACCAACCTTCTCTGCCTCATTTCTGTTATGCTCTTTTTTGACCATCAGTTAGTTGTCTGCTTGTGTTCTTCAATCTGTTTTCTGCACCATTCATTGAGGCCTCTCTGCCCCTGTTTCTCTTTCTCTCTAAAATGGCCTGCAGTATTCTTCTATAGAGTTGGATTGGTGGCGACAAATTTCCCAAGTTCTTCTTTGTCTTGGAAGCATTTTGTTTCTCCATTAATTTCTAGAGACAGATTTTCAGGGTATATCAATCTGGGATGGAGGTTATTTTCTTTCAGGACTTGGAATATTTCACTCCAGGCTCTTCTTGACTTGACGGTTTGTGTCGAGAAGTCTGCTGTGATTCTGATGGGCCTTCCTTTATAGGTGATTTGTTTCTTGTCTCTAACAGCTTTTAATATTCTGTTCTATACTGAATTTCTGGGATCTTGATTATTATATGCCTGGGTGTAGCTCTGTTTTGGTTGTAGGTGGCTGGAGTTCTGTATGCCTCATACATCAGAATATCATTTCTTTTTCCTATGTTTGGAAAGTTTTCCTCAATTATTTCTGTGAATAACCTTTATAGTTCCTTTGTTTGTACCCCTCCTTATTCATTCACATTCTTTACTCTCAAGTTATAGATCCTCTTGTCATCTTCTAGCCTTTGTGTTGTTACTGTTTGTTTCCTTGTTATTTTAAAAAAGTTTTTCCTTTCATAATCCCACATTGCAAACCTGTCCTCCAGTTTGGATAATCTATCTTTAGTTTCTTTCAAGAAGTTTTGCCATCTTTCAATAGAGTTTTTAATCTCTTTGAATCTAATTCATGTATTCTATATTTTCTTTATATTCTTCATCAAATGGGTCTCTCTTTTGTTTGAGTTCCTCCCTTCTGTCAGTGTCTTCTTGAGGTGTGCTTATCATCTCTTTTATTAATCTTCTTATATCTTGCTGTATTTGGCTAAATATTTCACTTTTTACTCATCTATGAGGTCCTGAATATATCTCTTTATGTCCACCTGCACTGTATCTGATACTGCATGTTTGCTGTTCTCATTCTCCTTTGTATTTACCTGTCCTGGGTCAATGTTCTCAGGGTTGGTACCTGGGGACTTTTTCTTATTGCTTCCTCTTCCCATCTTTTTTGTTTCTTCCAGGAGGCCCCAGTTTGTTTCTTTGTTGGTTATAATTCTTCTGAAGCACACTGGTAGATGACCCTTCCCACTGCAGTGTGCTAGTGAGTTGCAAACAGGGACAATATATGCTGGGCCCTCTCCTCTGGATCAGTCAACCTGCTGAGATCTTCACTGTATTAGTGTGTACTGCCTCCCTTCTGGGTCAGTCAACCTGCTGAGGGCTTCAATGCATTAATGTGCACCACTGCCATAGGGAACTGACTTCAGATAACCTATTGGGTCTCAGCCAGGTTGCATGACCCAGGCAAAGCTCACCCCACCAATCCTGTTTGGGAAGGCAACAACTGACTGAAGTCACTGCTGCCCCTTGTTCCTGCCAGTCCTTCCCAGTCCCAGAATGTCATCTGTTGGAGACCCCGTCTCTCTGGAATGGTTTTATTGCCATCATTCACCACAGGTTGATGCAGGTTCCCTGCCAACTCAACTCTCTGTTCCGCTCATTACCCCTGACCTCAATGTGACTGCATTTCCAGTGAGTCGAAGCAGTGGAATTTCAGACGGCTTGGTAAGTCGTTACCGCTTGGGTTCGGGTGCTGCAGCGGGAGCACTGAACCTTTAGCTGTTCCAATAGTAGCACCAGGACTGTATATTTGATTGGTTCTTCTCACCTTAGTTTCTTCTTGGGACAAGAGAATTCATCTCCCTCTGTTCAGGACTCCCCATGCTGTATTATGTTGAATTCTAAGTTGGCTCTCTCAGGGAGCCTCTGTAGCCTGCTGTTATCTATCCACTATCTTTGCTTCTCTTCCCTTTGTCAATGTTAATTTCCTAGTTTGTGTAATATTTCTCAGTTATGTAAAATGGCAAGACTAAGGAAATCTGGGGATTATTTTTAAATCCAACATTATTTCAAAATAAAGCATTACAGAAGATAAAATTAACAGCTAAAGGAATGGCTAGCTATAAAACACAGTTTGCCATTAGCTTGTCCTCTTGAAACATACTCAAAGGAGTGAATAGAAACACGGATAACTGGTCAGACCAGATCATTCACTAAAATTAGATATCAGTGTTAGATGCATAGTCATGTTTACAGCAGCCCACTCAGTAGTAGTTGAATTTGGGAGTAGATTGTGTGTTCATCAGAAGGGTATTGGTTAAAAACAACTTCATTGTTTTTCTTGTGTTGGAAACTCAAAGAGTAAAGATGGAACAAAACATAGGATAGATATTGGGAAGCAGGAGAATAGTTCAAATGGGAAGGGAAACAAGGCAGGAGGGAAGGGAATAGAAAGACTGGAAAAGGGATTTTAAAAAGTGGATGGAAGAAAAAATGGAAGCAAAGCTTTTGTAAATGTGAAGGGGGATAAGGGTTTAAGGGAAAGGAGAGGAATGTGAAAGAAGAAGCATTAAGACATTAATGTACTGCAAATATGTACCAATAAAATTTTTAAAAATATATATTTAAAATGCTTTATAGAAATCATTATAAGAAATGAAAACAAATCTACAATATGCAGGTGAATATTTACTTGCTCTTTAGATGAGAAGACTATTTAAAGCATAGAAGAAATGAAATAAAATAGAAATGGAATTATGTATCCATGGTTACTATTTCAAAGGTTGATATATCAAAAGTAATTGCAAGGAAATCCTAAGATGCAATAAAGAGGAAGATAATGTTTTCAAGAAGAAAAGAAAGGCTGTTTAAAGAATTTTAGAGAAAAAATAATAAATTAGGAGTCATACAATTAAAGTTAAGTGCACAAGAGAGTAAGCCACTGCACAGAGAGTGGCCCTTTGAGTGGATTGCCTTTCTTTTGAACCCATAAATCTCGATCCGAGGTAATTTAGGCTAAACCAGTTATAATTTATAATCAAAGATACTGTTGAATTTACCTAATTTGAAGATTTAGAAAAATCTTTGGACTCATCCAGGAGTCCTTTTCCTACAGCAGCCTGCTTACCACAAACCTTACCACCCACTCTTGATGGCACCTGGTATCTTAAATGTTCCTTCTCAAAAGTTGAAGTAGCTGGAAGACGATCTCAATTGGCTCTGCTTGGATCATATTTAAAAAGATAATTCTTTCAAATTCATAAGGCTGCTGATGGTATTCATTTATTCAGTGCATAACAAGGCTTAGTAGAATACTTGATATTTTTGAAAAATGGATAATTATAATTATTATCTGCTGCAAGTTATCAGAACTGAGGGTCAAAATCTGTGAGACTCATCCCAATTTGTATTATTTGAAGGCAGTTTGTCATTTTTAAAAAGTCATTATAAAGTTTAAACTATACTGTCTGAGATTGTTCTTAAAAGGAATAAACCCTGTGCACATTAACTATCAAGAGCATTGTGCAGAATATTTAACCCCTGCAAATTAAGTATCATGTTTCAAATCAGGGATGAATGCATTAAATGCTTAGGATGTCCATGAAAATTCTTAAAGAACCACAGCAGAGGTAATTAGATCTTCCTCCTTCAAAACATAAGACAATAGGCTAACCTAATTTTGGGTTTGTTCAGAGAATTCCGAGTAGAAAATCACTAACAAAAATCAGATTAGAGTTTGACTTGTACTGAGAGTACTGTTTTGCTTTATATGTGGAATTGAGCCCTAGGCCTTGAAAATACTAAGAAAATACTTCACCATGAAACTATATCTCCAACTCTGTTATCCTCAATTTTTTGAGGTAGAGTCCTACAAATTTTTGCAGGTTAACTGACAACTAGCACTTCTCCTGTCTCAGCTTCCTGAGAAACTTGGATTCCAGACATGATCCATTGCATTCGATATAATGTAATTTTTTAAAAAACACTGGGTTTTAAGGTAATTTTAAATTTTCACTTCTAAAAGATTTTAAAAGTAGACTTCTCATTTTTTCACAATTATAAATGATGTAAATTCTAAATATATATTTTCTGTGTTTTAAATATATCTATTTAATCCTTGGAACTGCAAAATAAATAAGCAGTTTAAGGAAAATGATCAGATAATTTAATTAGAAGACCAGTTCTTATTGAAAACACAATAGCAAACCTGATTATAAGACTGTTATATCAGATAAAGTCTTATTTTGTTTTCAAATTACAGACTATAAACACATAAATGATTCTTTAGGACAACTTCCTTGTGAATACTGAATTTAAGATGTGTATGTAGATAACAAGATACCTGATAGCCAAACCATGAAAATATACTATTCTACATGAAAAACTATACATCAGAATTAATAAATTCAGTAAGAGATAATCAAGCTATTTCTCTCACTTCTGTAATGAATTATAGGTGAGATGCACATATTACTTTTGTTATAAAATTAGTTATACTGCTAGCTTTTTATTTTTAGATAATTATAAATTTCTACAATGCTGCAAAAATACAGAGATCCAACGTATACTTCATTCAACTTTCCCCTGTGACAACACATGGCTAAATTACAATATAACAATACACAAGGATATTGACACTGATAAAGGCTATTTATTGTATTTAACTATTTCCAGGTATACTTTAGTATGTGTCATTACATGCGCAATTTTATTCAAGGTAAAATTCAATACCAAAATTTATTGCTAAAATATAACTAATTATATAATATATGCATAATATATAATATATGTGTAATATATAACATAATTCAAATTCAATGTTAAAAATATAACTGTGGAAGAAATATCTTGATTATCTCTTACTACCCACTTAAATTCAGTATTCACAAGGAACATCACCTAAAGAGTCATTTACATAAAAATACACTGTTCAAGTTGATGTATATATCATAACACAAAAGATACTAAAGAGTTCCACCACCAAAATGATCCAAGTGTTGTCATTTTTAAACTATTCACATTGGAGAATCACCCATGCTCAAACTTGGGGGACCAACCAAGAAAGCAACACAGCCATCCTTATTGGTAAGCGGCAGGAAGGATCTACCATGAGTGCACCAGGGAGAGAGTAAGTCAGTGTCTCCCATCAGCCTCCTGGAGCTCGGGCTGAGAATCAAATGTCTGGTGCCCCACTCCTAGCAATTGGAAGATTTCTAGGTCAGCCAGAGTTGATAGTAACTAAGTACATGAAGCAACTAATTGTTTGTATTGTTGGGTTGATTATGCTGACCAGGGGCCAGAGGTCTGAGCATCTATTGGGAGGATCACCATACGCAATATAGCAAATATGGGGGATTTCCTTCTGTCTTGACTTTGAAGGCCAATATTGTTTTCACTATTTTGCTTTGTTCTGATTGATTGTTTTGCTCTATTAAATATTCTGTTTTGATTAATTTTATAGTGTTCTGTTTTTGGTTTGATTTTGCTATATCTGATTGAATGGACAATTATTGTGAAGATAAGATATATTATGGTACCTATTACTGTTATCGCAGTATCCTGCTTCGAAGTTCTGTATCAATTTCACTGCATTGTCTTGATTGGCTTTGGTTTGTCTTGTTTTGTTGTATTTTACTATCTTTAAAAAATGTGCATTTCTCTTCAAATCCAAGTCTCCATCCCAAACCCCTGGAAGCTACTAAACTATCTCCACTTCAAAAATTTTGTCATTTCAAAGGATGCTATATGCATACATGAAAATGTCACAATGAAACTCATTATTCTTAAATGTGATGAATGGTGGTTGAGTAAATAAATAACATACATAAAATACTTTTCCACATGTCAAAATTTACTACAATTCTTTGGCCTAAAGGCCCACAGGGCATATTTCTCGTTTGTATGTTAAATTCATGTTTAAATTTTTAAGAAATTCTCATATTGATTTGCAACTTGACAGAACCACTGTATATTTTCACCAACAATGTATAAGTGATTTAGCTCCCTACATCTTTACCAACATTCAGTATTATCATTAAATTTAACTTTATTTTAATATGTGCACAGTGGAATCTCACATTTGTATTAATTTGCATTTCTTTGATATTCAATGAGGTTGAGATATTTTCAAGTCATTATTTGCCATCTGCATATCCTCTTCGGTCAAATATTTGCTAATGGGTTATATCTATTTTCTACATGGATTATTTTGTTGCTTATTGCTGAGGTTTATTATTGTATGTGTTTCCATTACAAAATAATTACATTCATCTTTGGGAATTTGTATGTATACACATTGCATCTTAATCAGTTTTACTTCACCTTCCCCTCCTCTACCCTTGTCTCCTCCCATTACCAAATTTCCTTCCTGTCTCTATAATGTTTCCTTCCCTGAATTCTATCATTTCTCTTTTTTCTCTTTAATTTATTTATAGTTTGGGTTTCTCATATAATAGAAATCACATTTGGCTTATTTCATTTAGCATTATGGTCTCCAGATTCATACATTTTCCTACAAGTGATTCAAATTTATCTTCTCTTATGGCTTAGTACTCTCTTGTATGTTTATAAATTTTTACATACATATATATTTGTGTGTATTTATGCATGTGTGTGTTTATCACATTTACTTTACTCATTTATCTGTTCATGGACATAGAGATCACTTTAAAAACTTAGCTATGATGAAATACTTTACTACAAAAATGAGTAGGCTTGTATTATGGCAATATGAGGTCTTTTATTCTTTTGGCAATGATAAACATAAAAGGCATAGGTTGATCACATGGGATTTCAATTGTTATATTTGTGAAGTATCTCTGGATTAATTTCCATACTCGTTGTACTAGTTACATTCCCACCAGTAATGTGGAAGAGTTCTCTTTTCCTCAGAACCTCAATCTCACAGCATTTTGTTTCTGAACTATTGATAGTTGTTTTCTTCTGTTGTCAAATTTCATGTTCTGTATGCCAATTATTTCTTAGGTATATAATTTGCAAACATTTTCTCACTCCACAGTGTGTTTTTTCATATATTTAATGGAATATTTTATAGACAAAAGTTTTTAATTTCATTGAAGTCTGATTTCTTTCTTCTTTTTGTATTGAGCTATTGATGTCAAGTCAAACAATTCTGCCTAAACTTAGGACACAAAAATTCTATCTACGGTGATTTTTTAGAAGTATTATACATTAGCATTTTATGTTTCAGACAGTGACCTATTTTGAGTTAAATTTTGGTTTGTGAAGTTTAAGATAAAATTTCTTCTCTCTCTCTTCTCCTCTCTCTCTCTCTCTCTCTCTCTCTCTCTCTCTCTCTCTCTTTCTCTCTCTCTCTCTCTTTGAATCATCAAGGACTTTGCCATAATTTCTTGAAAACCATTTTATTTCTCCATTAAATTGTTTTTGTGCCCATCTCAAATATCATCTGAACATAATTGTGTGGATCTATTTTGAGTCTCTAAATCCTGTTCCATTGTAATATGACTCCTCCTCTTTGCCCAAATATCAGTTGAACATAATTGTGTGGATCTATTTTGAGTCTCTAAATCCTATTCCATTGTAATATGACTGCTCCTCTTTGCCAATGTATTGATTGTTATAAAAATCACTGTTTTGTTTTGTTTTTATTATTTTGTTTTCTTTGAATATCTTTAAAAAAGAAAAGAGAATAAATATATGTATTAAGAAAGGCTGCCTTAGGATAAAAATACAGCACCTGTGAAAATATCTGGCTTGAAATATTTATAAATTTCTATGAAAAACGCAATTCAGAAAATCTTTCATTTAGCCCTTTGTCTATGTTTCACATTCAATAACTTTTGCTACTTCAATGTCTAAGTTGCTGAAACAAAATAGGTAACATACAAAGTTAATGGAGAAGAGGTTTATTTTGGCTCCCAGTTTTTATAGGATTCAGTTCATAGTTGACTGGCTTCAAGGAAGGTTGGCACAGCAGAGGAACATCTCAGAGAAATAACCCATGATAAATCAGGGAAGACAGAAGGCAGCAAAGCAGCAAGCAAGTAGCAAGCAAGGACAGAAGTCCTCTTTCTGTACCTTATATTTTATCCAGTTTACACACAATTAGTGTGAGTAACACTACCACAGAGGATGGGCCTTCCCATTATCCACATCCAGAAGTATGCCAAACCAATAAGTGGACTAATTTAGGAATGACACGGTCTTAATCCCAGCATCACACATTCTAGACACAGTCATGTTTGAAAACCCTACCTATAACCACATGATTCTTTGGGGGGACATCTAGGAACAAGCCATAACCGTGCCCATTCTGTTAATCCCATCCAATGAATTTTTGTATTGAGGACTTATTTACATATAGTAAAGTTTACAGTTTTCAATGTAGTTTTATGAGTACTGCCAAAATGCATGGAGTCATGTAAGCAAATTTGAAATCACGATACAAAACAATTCCTTCCCATTAAATGTTTTCCACATACTACTTTGCAGTCACACTTGGTACTTAATCCCAGTCTCTGGTAGCAACTGAGGAATTTTTATCTTTAGCCATAAATTATACAGATGGAATTATATTAAGATTGTTGATAAATTTGTCCACCTTAGTATGATAAACTACATTTTCCAGGTTTTATTTCCCTGTTATTGTCCTGCTAAAATGAGTTTCAAGAGAAATTATCTGGGAGATTTAGAAGATGGAAGGGAAGCCACTGACTCTTTATAGTGTACACATGTTGCTTACTGCTGGCCTATTTCACTGTTGCTACAAATTCACAAAAACTGCAGTTTCTCCAACTTCTCCAAGATCGTTTTGTGTTTATGATTCCTGATCCTAACATATGTATTTAGAATAATGATGCAGGGTCTCAGATTCTATGTAACACCTATGCCATCAGTTGTTAGAAACAATGATAACAGTTTTTTCCCAAAGGTTTAATTTTTGTATGTGTGTATTGTTACTTGTTCTTATTTACAACATTTTGCACATAGTTTCCTTTCTCTTCCCTCTTGGGCTGTGACTTCACCCTCGAGTATCATATATGAAGAAGTAGCATTACAGAAGCTATATAATCAGCTCCCGTAATTATGGGAGCTGGAATACCTATAATGATTAGTAGACTATGAAGAGTCATATGAAGAGTCATTTTGTCTCGAGACAAAATGTCTTCTCCAAGTCATCATCGACATACTTCTACAGCTCTGTGTTCAATTTTTCCCAAGAACAGCTAGATATGGTGATGGTATTCTCTACCTAGCCTGAGATGAAATTCATGTGATAGTAGGTATGAGTGAGGGGAATATGAAGAATAGGAACAAGTTGAAAAAGTCAGAGAAATAAATAACATACATTCATAAGTAAACTTACTTTTTCAAAAACTGAATCATTTTTCTAGCAAAGATTTATCTGTACAGAATATATCACAATGGAGTAATGAATGTATCAATGTTTTAAACTAAAATGGTGTATCTCTATTCATAGTACAACAAATACTCCTTTTCATAACTCCTCAATCTCAACATCTTTGTCTTTCAATAAAAATTAAGCTACTTCTGTGGCTTTAATAGTGTACTCTAATATTCTGTGATTTAACAGTGTATCCTAACTTTCTGAATTTCATGAGTCCTGTTACATACTGACAGAAATTGGGCTTCACAAGATTTTTTTCTCTGTTGTCATGAGAAATGGAGCAGGTTTTCAATAGGATGGCCTGGACCTGCGTGGTGTCAACCCAAGGAGCAGATTATTAATAAAAGACAGTCTATATGGAGGTTGTTCTCTTTTGCATGGTGTCCCACTCTCAGAATGTAGGATGTATCTCTTCCTATTCTTACTTGGTCCGAACTCACTCGGCACAACTTGTTTCTATTCCTACATTTAATAAAACTTTGCTATCATAAAAAAGAAGTTTTTTCACTATTACATACTATGCCACACTGCTTATTCTGTAATGTAAATACCAGAAAATTTGAAAGCTTATTTTGTTCACATAGATTAGTAAATGGCATTCTGTAATCAAAATGTCTCCACTTTTGTCCTAATAAATGTTGTCTGTCCCTCATTCATTCTAGGTGCCTAGAATGTATTAGACCCAGAAATCACACAAATTCATGTTCTTTCTACTGTGAAGACTGAGAATTTAGGCCAAGAAAACTGAGACTTGGTAGCCTATGGATAATCTGAGAATTATCAGATTCTCACTCTGATAATCTCCAAAATTCCTTTCTTCAAATCCTATGGCCTGAGATCAAGGTCGCAGAAGAGGCCTACTTGAAGTAACTCAATTTCTTCTGGTAAACAGAATGCAGAAAAACATAAAGAAATTATACATCATCATCAAGTAGGATTCATCTCAGGGATGCAGGAATATTGCAACAAATAAAAATCAATAAATGTAATACATTATATCAACAGAGTCAAAGACAAGCATCACATGATAATCTCAACAGACACAAAAAAAAATCATTGGACAAAGTTCAAAATGCATTCATGTTAAAATCTGTGCAGAAAATTGGAATATATGATTTTATCTCAACATGATAAAAGCCATCTATGACACCACTCCTATTGAATATAGTTTTGGAAACATTAGCCAGACCAATTAGAGAAATGAAAGAAATAAAAGAAATCAAGATAGGAAAGGAAGAAGTTAAACTATCATTATTTACATCTGACTTGATACTCTATATTAAAAACTCCAAAAATTCTAACAAATGGCATCTAGATTTAATAACCAAATTAGTATCATAGCTGGATATGAGCCAACACTTAAACACGATTTCCATTTCTGTATGCAAACAGCAAGCTCAGTGAGAAAGTAGGGCAACTATATTTTCACAATAGCATCCAAAAATGAAATATTTAGGAATCAATCTAACAAAAGAAGCAAAAGATTTGTACATTGAAAATCATGGTTCTGTGAAAAAGAAGATTGAAGAGCACATAGAAAATGGAAACATATCCCTTGTTCTTGGGTAGGAAAATGGCCACACCCCCACAGATGATATAGGGATTCAGTGTAGTCCCAGTCAAAATACCCTTAGCGTACTTACTTCACATCTCACAGAACTAGAGAAAACATTGCTAAAATTCATTTGAAACCAGAAGAGTGCTAAAATAGACAAAAAAAAAAAAAAACCCACTTCTGAACAACACAGGCAAGATAAGACATCACAAAGCCTGACTTGAAATTATACTGCGGAGCTACTGAAATAAAAGCAGCATGACACTGGCAAAAACAAACAAACAAAATCAAGCAAACAAAAAACACCAATAAATGGCAAGAAAACAACAACAAAAATGCCTAGTCATGTTTGCAATTTAGGTGGTAATAATTATCTCAAACATTGTCAATGGAGCAGATGTCCCACCCATCTTTACATACATGTGTCTCTACCTGGCTGAAGTAATTCATTATAACACAGAAATTATGGTAACTGGAGGTACAACCATGTACTTCTCAACATACAGCAGTAGAAAGCATCAAAACTGTCATGGATTGTGCTATGATTATAATTTACGCACTTCTATTTTTATAGCATGCAGCCAGTAATAATTTGATTTTTTATGCAAGTTTGATTTGCTGGCATTATTTTAATTGAGCTCAATTATCTATTTGCAAAGTTCTTTTTCCTTCCATTTTAATTTCAAAATTCATGTCATTTAAAAATAAGAAATTAAAAACTTATTTTAGAAGATTCTCTTTATTAGCCTGTTTAATTGTTTTTTCTTTTTACTTTAGATTTGTTTGCCATGCAGTTTCATTTTAGGTAGGCATTCTAGGTTTTATTTGTTTTCCCCCACTATACTTATGTGTTTCTCCAGTGAACAACATTTAAAATTGTTTGTATGATTGCATTACTTAAAATCTAAAAACCTAATAGCTTTAAAGCTTTCTGCTACAGCCTTCTAACACAGAGTTTACAGTGTTTAAAGTTCCAGTATCCATTTTATATTTTAAATTAAGTTTATAAGTACATTTTACATAAAGTTTACATTAATCATAAGGAATTTGTACCTGTATATGACATGTTTTAATTCCTCTTTTTTCCCAAAACTATCCTGTCCCTTCACCTTTTTGCTCCTTATTTACAAAGTTTCATTTTTATTTTACCCATTTTTATCATGTTTTTCATTTCCCTTCCTTCTTTTTCTGATTCCCCCTCCTTAGTTTCTCTTTCCTTTCCAACAAGTTCTTACTAGTTCACAATATATATTGCAAATTTTTGTCCTTATTTACTCTTTCTTTTTCTTGCACCAAGAAGACAATACAATGTTTCACATTTATAACTGATTTACTTCACTTAAGAGTAAGATGTCAAGATGCACCCATTTACCCGTGAATGTTTCAAGTTTATCCTTTATGAATGAGTAGCACTCCATTGTACATAAAAAGAATCTCATCTTTCTATCCATTTCTCCATTGATGGGCACTTATGTTGTTTCCAAGATTTACCTAATACAAGCTGTGCTACTATAAGCATGGGTGCGCATCTATAAATACAGTATGATTATCTTAATTCTTCCAGGAAGACACTCAGAAGGGAAATAGCTGGTTAAATGGGTCATCTAATTCTAGTGTTTCCAAGGAATCTCCACACTGACTACCACACTGGTTGCACCAGTTTACATTCCAACCACAGTGAAGAAGGGTTCTTTTTCCCATAAGCCTCTTCATCATTTATTATTGGTTGATTTCTTGATGATAGCCATTATTTCTGGAACAAGTTAGAATCTCAGCATTGCTTTATTTGCATCTCTCAAATAATCAATGATGCTGAATATCTTTTAATATATTTATTTGTTCTTTGTATATTTTCCTCTGCAAAGTGTGAATTCATCTCAGAGGCCTAGTTTTCAATTTACTCTTTAAATTTGGGGAATCTGATTTTTCAATTCTTTATATGTTCTAGATAAAAGTCCTTTGTCTGAAGGACAACTGATTACAAATTTTACCACTCTATAGGTTGTCTTTGCATGCTGTTGGTGATTTCTTTTGCTGTGTAAAATCTTTTTTAATAGGATGAGTTCCTGGTTTTTGATTCCTTGTATTACTTCTCATATGAGCTGGATTTTGTTCATAAAATCTTTGCCTACACCTGTGTCTTCAAAAGTTGTGCCTACTCTCCTCCAATAGATTTAGTGTTTCTGTGTAAAATTTAGATCTTTCATCAATTTTAATTTTACTTTAGTGTATGATGATACACACAGGTCTAGTTTTAGTCTTTGGCATATACAATACCAGTTTTTCCAGCACTTCATTTATTAAAGAGGCTTTCTTTCTTCCAGTGTACATGTTTGGCCTATTTGCTAAAAATATGGATGTCGTGGGCTGGGAATTTAGGTCAGCGGCATAAGCACCTGCCTTGCAAGTGCATGGTCATGAGTTCGATCCCTGGTACCGGTAAAAAAAAAAAAAAAAAAAAAAAAAAAAAAAAAAAAAAAAAAAAAAAAGAGAGAGAGAGAGAAATATGGAAGTTGTGTGTCTCCAGATGTTCACAATCTTTGAATCTTTTCCGTCAATCTTCAGTTTTGTTTTTGTTTGCTTGTTTTCCCCGACCATTCTGCTTTTATCACAGTACATTAGAAGTATAATTTCAAGTCAGAAATTCTGATCCTCACTGCCATTCTTTTATTGCTCAGAATTTTTTTTTGATATTCTAGGTCTCCTCTGGTTCTAAATGAAATTCAGCAATGTTTTGTCTACTTCTGTGAGGTATGCTAAAGGTACTTTAATTGAGATTGCACTAAATCTATATAAAAGTTTTGGTAATATAACCAGTTTCACTATGTTGGTTCTTCTACCCAAGAACAAGAGATATTTTCCACTTTCTGATATCACTTTTGATCTCCTTTTTTACAGGACTATAATTTCCAATGTAAACATCATTAACCACTTTGTTAGATTGATGCCTAAGTGTTTCATTTTTTTTTTCAGTGCTAATATGAAAACTATTGTTCCCTAACTTCTTTCTCGGTGAGTTTGGTTTTTGTGTACAAGAATGCTATGAATTTTGATTTGTTGTGTTTTTTTTCCAGCTACACTCCTGAATTTAGTTATTCAATCAGCAAGTTTTCTAGTGGAGTTTTTTGCGTCTTCTATGTAGAAAATCATGCCATCCATAAGTAATGATAATTTAACTTCTTCCTTTCCTATTGTATTGGATTGGTAGCTGATGGTCAACTTAAACACCAGCTGAACTGAATCAACCTGGTGCTGTGTGTAAATAGCCCACCTGAGGACTGTCACCAGCTTAAAAAGGAGACTAGAAGAGAAAGAGAAGCCTTGTAGGTTCTCCTAAGTGATGTTGTTGTTTGGAGCCATTGATTTTCCAGGAGGAGTTTGTCATCCTGGCTCCCCTGTTATGAACTCAGCCATTATTATTAGAGGAGCTTGGGCCCTTGTTCCTGAGGATTGCTGCCTTTCATTTTGGGGGAGCTTTGGTCCTTACTTTGAGAATTGATTCCTGGCCCTAGAGAGGATGATGTGTGTTGTTTAATCTCTAAGAGAAGTTTGTCATGCTGGCGTCTGGATATGTACTCCACTGTTCTCATCTTTGGAGGAGCTCAGGACCTCACTGTTGCTGAGGATGGCTGTGGTACCTTTCAGAGGAGCCCTGGTCCTTATTTTGAATGTTGATTCTTGGCTCTAGTACAAAACCCTTGTCCTGATGGCACAGATCCTTAAACCCACTGGCATAGACTTTATATCTTCCACTGCTGACATTTGGGCCTTCCCAGTGCAGATCTATGAAACAAACTTGCATGAGTCATTGTTGTGGACTCTAAGCCTCCTTGGCCTCATAAGAGGCATTGTCATGCTGGCTTCCATTGCAGAGCACTGCTGTGGGATCCAGGTCCTTCGCTGGATTTCTTTGAACCTTTAGTGTATGGATAGATTTCTTACACTTTCTTTTTTTTAACTTCTTGGGTGATCATCATAAAATAATACTATAGATGATGTGTCCTGTTCTCTTTGCAACCCTTGACTACAACACTTATCTTTATTCTCTTTCTCTTTTCCTTGTCTAATTGTTATGGCCTGTTGGAGCTGCTGAGTTCGTTGTTCACAAGTGCAGAAATGACAGCACAAAGCACTTGAAGAATGCCTTGAAGGCAGAGTGTTGCAGGAAAATAGGTGTTCTAGTCCTGATATATTGGGACATGACCGGCAAGCTAGTTAAGCAGAGGTGGGTCACATTACATATCTATAAACACATTGTAGTGGTTGAGCAGTTTCTTTCCAACCAGCAAGAGAGAGGACTCCACTTGACCTCAGCTCCTTATATATTTTCTCTTACCTTTATTTTTCCATCTTTTCACTGTCCTTCCCCCTGGGAATTTTAAGAACTGTGCAGGATGTGGCATATTGACTCCTGAACATGGGACCACGTTAAGAAGAAATAGTAGGTGAGGGGACACTTCTCATTGTGTACGCAAATGGGAGAGAATAGTATCAGTATTGATCACAGAGATGTACTGGCATTGATACATGGGGCAAACAGGATCTCAAGAACCACAAATGTATACAGAAATATTGGTTGTATTCTTGATTACTATATTTACTTTCCTTTTGTGGATTTGCATTAGGGAGTCTTTAATTGGTCATAAGCTTGTTGAGATGATCACAAAGGATTTGCCTCAGAGCACTATTTGAAAACCAATTCCCAAGTGGAAGATACTGGAACAATAAGTCCCCCAATAGATCTTAAACCCTCTGGCTTTGCTCAATTAATGAAGGAGTAGTGTAGAGCAAAAAAGACCTCTCCACACTGGAAGAGTGTTTCACTGTGAATTCTAATTTACAGTGTCTGATGAATTTAGCTGACCCACAAACAGAGATTTCTGACCTTTCAGCTTAGAGTAGGTTTGGTATGCCACAGGTTGAGCCTTCATCATTTCACAGGGTGAAACCATGCTCTCTCTCTCTCTCTCTCTCTCTCTCTCTCTCTCTCTCTCTCTCCCTCTCAAAATTGGCATTAAAGGAAGTTAGAAAGTTGGAAAAGTCCATGGAAGGTTTTCAGTATTTCTACCCTGTTACTGAACTTCAAGTTCCCAATAATCCAGAACAAGTTGTGAATCTTCATGAAGCTATACCCTTTAAGATCTTAAAGGAATTAAATCAAGTTGCCACTGATAGTGGTCCCATGGCCCCTTTAACCCTAGATTTAATAGAGCTCCTAGGGCAATAGATTATGTCCTTAAATGATTGGAAAGGAATAGCTCAAGCACATGGGACTATTTATTGCGGGAAGGAACATTTTTAAATTGTGTGAAAATTGGGCCAGTTTTAATGCTGCTCATAACATAACCATTACAAAAGACATGTTAATCAGAGAGGATGCCTCTTCTGCCATGAATAACCATTACTTTTGAGTTGCAAGTATATAAGCAAATTTAAATAGCTGCCACAAGGGCTTAGAGGAAGTTACCTTCAAAGAGAGATGATGGACTGAAACCTACACAAAACCAGAAGACATTCTGCCGCCAAAGAGAAGCTTTGTTGGGTGGGGCTGGACTGTCTTGTAGACCAAGCTGCCTTGCAGACCAACAGCTGTTGTTTGACTTGGGGAAAGTGTTTTAAGGGTTGTTCTGGAGGGATGACTCTGCAGGTGAGCCAGGTGCAAACAGTAATTTGTGACAGAGTTCATCAACAAATACATTCTTACATGGAGTTGGCTTTTGTTGATGGAACAGTTCTAGGAAGTTTGTTTTCTTGCAGCCCAAGTATGAACAGGCTCTGGGGACAGGCTGATCCTGCAGGTGAGACATCCCTTAATTTGACTTCCATTCTTCAAGGTCCTGATGAACATATTCAAGATTTTACACCATGCCTATTGCAGACTAGTGGGATAGGGGCAGGGATGCAGCTCAGCTGCTGCGTAAGCAGCTGCCTGGCAAGCACAAGGCAATGAATTTGATTCCTGGTACAAAAAAAGCAGACTAGTAAGAGGATTATAAGTGACACAGAGGCTAGTAAGTTAATCATTCACTTGGCCTTTGAAAATGCTGATAAATGGTGTAAAGAGGGTTTAAGAGCCCACAAAATATGGGCTACGCTGGCCCAGATATTTCAAATTTGTGTAGACATTGGCCCCTCATATGTGCAGGGGGCGGCCTCGGTAGCAGCTATAACGCAAGTTGTTCATCCTAGAGAAGGGAGAGGAAACAGGATTACTTAGTTGCAGAGGCAGGAGACATTTGCCCAAAATTACTGTGCTACACCTGTGAAGGCCGCATAGCCTTTATCTATTCCTGTAACAAAACCTTATGGTGTCTGTATATGGTGTAGATGAAGGTCTCATCGAGCAAATGAGTGTGGATCCAAAAGTGATGTGAAAGGCTGACCCATGCTGGGAAACTTCCAGTGTATTCTGCCCCATCCCCACCAAACAATGGGGCCACTTTCCCTAATTCTTCCCCAGCCATACCCTCTAGCACCAAGCACGTTTCTGACCTCTGGCAAGGGGCAAAACAAAGCAAAGACTTAGGCCTCAGTCACTTCTCCAGATTTGAACTAACTCCTGAAATAGAACTGATCACATATGGGCAATGCATATTATTTAGCTTCTTGGATGTCAAGTGCAAAATATTATTGTTCTCTTTTCTTCTCTTCAGCAGTAGTCATGGCAATTCTCATCCTCTTGGCAAACCTCATTAGCTAACTTTCCTGGTGTTATTGATTGTTATTTTCCTGTAGACAAATTTATTCAATTTGCTTCCCTAATGCCTTTTGTCTTCCCTTAAAAAATAAACTAGGTTTCTATAGCCAGTTTAAATGTTGTTCTTGTTGCCATCTTCCTGTAAGTAACAATTTTTTTTTATTATTTGGCATTGCACAATTTTTGTCTGTCTTAATTCTGGCATTAAGATCTTAACCCGCTGTTTAGCTGCCGCGCCTGGCCATAGGTCTGCAGCGGAGGAGCTGGGCAGATCTGGGGTGCCCTCACTGGCTTCTCTGCGTGTCTGGAGGACTCTGGATATCTGTGCCCAGACTGCTGGAGTTCCCTCAGGCTTCCAGGTGCAGTGAAGGAGAGAGGTGGGTTTGAGGCTTCCACATCAGCCTCCCCATTCCCGGCTTCATTTGGAGACCTGCTGAGCTCCCCATAGGTGGGCTGGCCCACACTACCAGCCTAGCCCAGCCTGTTTAGCTGCCGCGCCTGGCCATAGGTCTGCAGAGGAGGAGCTGGGCAGATCTGGGGTGCCCTCACTGGCCTCTCTGCGTGTCTGGAGGACTCTGGATATCTGTGCCCAGACTGCTGGAGTTCCCTCAGGCTTGCAGGTGCAGTGAAGGAGAGAGGTGGGTTTGAGGCTTCCACATCAGCCTCCCCATTCCTGGCTTCGCTTGGAGACCTGCTGAGCTCCCCATAGGTGGGCTGGCCCACACTACCAGCCTAGCCCAGCCTGTATAGCTGCCGCGCCTGGCCATAGGCCTGCAGAGGAGGAGCTGGGCAGATCTGGGGTGCGCTCACCGGCCTCTTTGCGTGTCTGGAGGACTCTGGATATCTGCACCCAGACTGCTGGAGTTCCCTCAGGCTTCCAGGTGCAGTGAAGGGGAGAGGTGGGTTTGAGGCTTCCACATCAGCCTCCCCATTCCCGGCTTCATTTGGAGACCTGCTGAGCTTCCGATAGGTGGGCTGGCCCACACTACCAGCCTAGCCCAGCCTGTTTAGCTGCCGCGCCTGGCCATTGGTCTGCAGAGGAGGAGCTGGGCAGATTTGGGGTGCCTGCATCGGCCTCTCCATGTGTCTGGAGGACTGTGGATATCTCTGCAACCAGGGAGGGTCCACAGGTTCCTGAAGCACTGCGGCCTGTGGTGAGTACCCTAACCCGGCTGCGATTGAAGAACTGTGGAGCTTCCAAGGGGCAGGTGGGCGCACAGTGTCCCTGAGGCCCAGCTTGTCTGGAACTGCGGAGTTCTGAGCAGGCAGAGGAGGGCCACTGGTTCTGTAGGCCTAATGGCTTGGGGTAGCGCGGCGCCAGAGTCTCAGTAGCTCCAAACATAGAAGGGAATTTTCAACAGATCCTGAGGAAGCTTTCAAATAACACTTGAAACACAGAAATATAGGAAAATGACAAAACGAAAGACCAAATTACAACCTCAAACCTCCAGCCCATCTCAAGAAACCCTAGGAGCGATGTATATAGAAGAAAATATATCCCATCCACCTCATATATCGGACACAATAGCCACTGAAATTGACAAGCAACTCCAGGAAGCTTTAAAGAAATTCAAACTCGAAATAATCTCCCAGATAAAAGAAGAAATGATAAAAGAAATGAAAGAGATTCTAAATATATCTAAAGAAAACACAGATAAAAAATTGGAGGAACTAAACAAAAAGATAGAATCCCTAGACGAGCAATATAAGAAACAAACAGAATACATAATGCAGATGCACAGAGATATACAGGAAATAAAAAACTCCACTGAAAGTTGTAAAAACCGCCTTAATGAAAGTGAAGATAGAATTTCAGACCTTGAAGACAGGATTGCAGCTAGTGAACAGGAAAGGAAAGATCTTTTGAAAATAACAAGGAACCAGGAAACAACAATTCAACAACTGCAAGACGATGCAAAGAAGAATAACATAAGAATGATAGGGATTAATGAAAGAGAGGGAGACAACATGAAGGATGTCAGGAGGGTATTTAGAGAAGTAATAGCTGAAAATTTCCCAAGCATGAGATCAGAAACTGACATCAGGATCAGTGAAGCATATAGAACTCCAAACAGTCATAACCAAAATAAAACTACACCCAGACATATAATAATCACCATCCCAGAAATCTAACACAAGAATAGATTATTAAAAGCTGTCAGAGAGAAAAGACAAATCACTTATAAAGGAAAACCTATCAGAATCACAGCAGACTTCTCAGCACAAACGATAAAGTCAAGAAGAGCATGGAGTGAAGTATTCCAGATCCTAAAGCAAAATGATTTCCAACCAAGACTGATATATCCTGCAAAACTATCATTCAAAATAGATGGTGAAATACGATACTTCCATGACAAAGAACAGCTGAAGAACTTCATGAACACCAAACCAAACCTGCAAAAAATATTGAAAGACAGTTTAGATACACAAAGGAAAAAAGCACTAAGCAAAGCAAATAAGTAAACAGAACAGAAAGATAAAGATGCAACAGCAGAGAGATAACATTCTTACAATTAACCAGCATTTAACAGTAATAACCATTAATGTAAATGGTCTCAATGCACCAATAAAAAGAAACAGACTAGCAGAATGGATCAAGAAACAAAATCCAACCATATGCTATTTACAGGAAACCCATCTAACCCAGAAAGATACTCACAGACTGAAAGTCAAAGGATGGAAAACAATTCTTCATGCAGCAAGAATCCAAAAAGGCAGGAGTAGCCATTCTGTTTGCAGACAACGTGAACTTTAAACCAACAATGACCATAAAGGACAAAGAAGGTCACTACATACTCGTAAGGGGAAAACTCCAAGAGGAAGAGATAACTATCTTAAATGTATACGCACCAAACTCCAGAGCACCCAGTTATATAAAACAATTATTAACAGAAATGAAAACTCAAATTATCAGTAACACAATTGTAACAGGAGACCTTAATACACCACTGACACCAAGGGACAGATCAACCAGACAGAAAATGAGCAAAGAAATAACAGAACTGAATCACACCTGTGAACAAATGGGTTTGATAGACATATACAGAATGTTCCACCCAACAACATCAGAATACACATTCTTCTCAGCAGTACATGGATCATTTTCTAAAATAGACCATATATTAGCTCACAGAACATATTTAAGCAAATGCAAAAGAGTTGAAATCATCCCTTGCATATTATCGGATCATAGCGCTCTGAAATTAGAAATTAATGACAAAGGATACTGCAAAAATTCCGCAAACACATGGAAACTAAATAACACACTCTTGAGTAATCAGTGGGTCACAGAAGAAATTAAAGAAGAAATTAAACAATACCTAAAAGAAAATGAAAATGCAGATACAACTTACCGGAATCTGTGGGATGCAATGAAAGCCGTTCTGAGAGGAAAATTTATTGCACTGAGTTCCCACATCAGGAAAACAGAACGAATACAAATAAATAACTTGATGCTACACCTCAAACAGCTAGAAAAAGAAGAGCAAGTCAAGCCCAAAACCAAAAGTAGAGAGGAAATTATAAAAATCAGAGCAGAAATCAATGCAATAGAGACTAAGAAAACAATCCAAAGAATCAACGAATCAAAGAGTTGGTTCTTTGAAAGAATAAATAAAATCGATAAGCCCCTAGCCAACCTTATTTAAAAAAGGAAAGAAAAAGCTCAAATTCATGCAATAAGAAATGAAAAAGGAGAAATCACTACAGACCCAATAGAAATACAGAGGATCATCAACACCTATTTCGAAAACCTCTACTCTCAAAAGTTTGATAACACAGAAGAAATAGACAGATTCTTAGAAGCATATGAAGTACCAAAGCTAGATCAAGAGGATATAAAACTGTTGAATAACCCAATCTCTGCTAATGAAATTGAGAATGTAATTGGGTCCTTGCCCACCAAGAAGAGCCCAGGCCCAGACGGATTCACTGCAGAATTCTACAAGAAATATAAAGAAGACCTAATGCCGACACTCCTCAAACTATTCAATGAAATTGAAAGGGAAGCAATCCTTCCTAAGTCATTCCTGGAAGCAAATATTACTCTAGTACCAAAACCCGAGAAAGACCCAACTATAAAAGAGAACTATAGACCGATCTCCCTAATGAACACAGATGCAAAAATCCTCAATAAAATATTGGCAAATAGGATCCAGCAAATCATCAAGAAGATTATACACCATGACCAAGTGGGATTCATCCCAGGAAAGCAAGGATGGTTCAACATACGCAAATCAATAAATGTAATCCACCATATCAATAAAGCCAAAAATAAGAATCACATGATCATCTCTATAGATGCAGAAAAAGCCTTCGATAACGTCCAACACTTATTCATGATAAGAACTTTACAGAAAATTGGAATAAATGGTCTTTACCTCAATATAATAAAGGCCATTTATGACAAACCAACAGCCAGCATCATACTAAATGGCCAAAAATTGAAAGCCTTTACTTTAAAATCGGGTACAAGACAAGGATGTCCTTTATCACCACTCCTATTTAATATAGTACTGGAAGCACTAGCCGGAGCAATTAGGCAAGAAAGAGAAATAAAAGGGGTAAAGATAGGAAAAGAAGAAGTTAAATTATCATTGTTTGCAGATGACATGATACTCTACATAGAAGACCCCCTAAACTCCATTGAAATACTCTTAGATACAATAAATAAATTCAGTAATGTGGCTGGATACAAAATCAATACTCAGAAATCAATAGCATTCCTATACACGAACAACAAAATTACAGAGAGGGAAATAAGAGAAACTGGACTATTCACATTAGCAAGCAAAAAAATGAAATATTTAGGAATTACTCTTACGAAAGAAGTGAAAGACTTATACAGTGAAAATTATAATACACTGAAAAAGGAAATTGAAGATGATCTCAGAAAATGGAAAGACATCCCTTGCTCATGGATAGGAAGAACAAACATTGTTAAAATGGCCATTCTCCCAAAACTGTTATACAGATTCAATGCAATCCCAATAGAAATACCATCAACATACCTTATAGATCTAGAGAAATCACTCCTAAATTTCATCTGGAAGCAGAAGAGACCTAAAATCGCAAAGGCAATTCTAAGCAGCAAAGACAAAGCAGGAGGCATCACAATCCCTGACTTGAAGTTATACTACAAAGCAACAGTAGTAAAATCAACATGGTATTGGAATCAAAACAGAGCTGAAGATCAGTGGAATAGATTAGAAGATACAACCACAACTACGAACACACTCAACCACCTTATTTTTGATAAAGGAGCCAAGCAGGTTCACTGGAAGAACGACAGTCTCTTTAATAAATGGTGCTGGAAAAATTGGCTCTCCATTTGCCGAAAACTAAAGCTAGACCCATGTCTATCACCATGTACTAAATTAAAATCTAAATGGGTCAAAGATCTGAATATTAAAACAGAAACACTAAATCTATTGGAAGACAAAATAGGTAGAAACCTTGGAGACATAGGAGTAGGTAAAGAATTCATGAACAGGACTCTAACCGCACGGGAAATACTTCCTAGAATCAATAACTGGGACCACTTCTTATTAAAAAGTTTCTGCATGTCAAAAGAAATCTCCAGCATAGTGAAAAGAAAACCCACAAACTGGGAAAAGATTTTAGTGAACTCTCTCTCAGACAAGGGCCTCTTGTCTAAAACATATAAAGAATTAAAGAAACTCAGACCTCCGAAATTCAAAGATCCAATCCAAAAATGGGCATCTGAGATGAATATGCAATTCTCAGATGAAGAAATGCAAATGGCAAATAAATACATGAAAAAATGCTCATCATCATTGGTCATTAGAGAAATGCAAATTAAAACCACACTGAGATACCATCTCACTCCTGAAAGAATGGCCAGGATCAAGAAAACCGACAACAAATGCTGGAGAAGCTGTGGGGAAAAAGGAACTCTCCTGCACTGCTGGTGGGAGTGTAGACTGGTACAGCCTTTGTGGAGATCTGTCTGGAGATTTCTCAAAAAGTTGGGACTGGAAATCCCATTTATTCCAGCTATTCCACTTCTAGGCATATTCCCAGAAGAACTGAAAGCATCATACCACAGTGATATATGTGCACCTATGTTTATAGCAGCACAATTTGTAATCGCCAGATCTTGGAAACAACCCAAGTGCCCATCAACTGAGGAATGGATAAAAAAGTTGTGGTATTTCTATACAATGGAGTATTATTCAGCTATAAAGAAGGATCACATTGAGATATTTATCAATAAATGGGCGCAGCTTGAGACCATACTCATTAGTGAAATAAATCAATCTCGCATGTGTGAATACCGAATAGTTTCCCTAATGTAAATAATGATTCAAATATATAAAAATATGTGGTAATCATGATTCCCCATTAGGTGGCCTTGAAGCCTTATAAAGTTTTCACTCATTAATTAGAAAGGCTTTATTCTGGGCTTCTTGATATGGAAATATTTGAAGCTAGAGTATATGAAGTTTTATCCAAATATTTCAAGGAAAAAGACACTATGGTAACTACTATTAAGTCAGGTTATAAGGTGGTGAAGTACTAGATTGTTGAAACAGTCATGCTGTGACCTCTATTGTTATATTGTTATGTCCTGTTTTATCTCAATCTCCCCCTTATTGTTTCAAAAAAAATTATTTAGTCATTTCTTATGTTTGTCTTAATTAAAGAAAAAATTCAAAAAAATTAGGATATATAAACAGTAACTCTTTTCGATTTCCTATTAACTTGTTTTGAAGTCCTGTAGTACTCCCACGATCTTGTTTTAACTGATTAGACTCTGTTCCATTCTATATGATAGTATCAAGATTGAAGAAATAGGCAACTACTTTGAAGACAATAAGATTCACTAAGATACCCATTCTGGTTTGACTATTGTCTTCTTTGGAAGTCCTGTAATGTTTACAATGCCTAAGTTTTATTGGTCTTGTTCTCTACTGTTTTGTTCAACTTTATAATATCTAATAAGATAGACAATTCTTTTTAAGGAAACAAGGGACAACGTTGATAACCATTGTTGATAAACTTGTACTCTGTTCTACACCATGTGCTATGTCTATCCTTGGTATTGACTGACAGCTTTGTTTTGCCATATTTGACTGTATTCTCCCCCCCCCAAAGAAAGTAATAAGCACTAAGGAGTAATAAAATCCAAGATGTGTAAATTTTGTTGTAAAAAAGAGAGGGAAAAAAAAAAAGAAAAAGAGCTCTAACGGATATAACAGCAAGTGTGTTTGGGGGTGTTAAATAGCTGACTTTATCAATGTTTTTGGAACATTGAACACAGCTGTTTGCAGTCTCCCTGTTTGAATGTCCACCTTGTGTTCTTTGATACTGTGATTTGAGGAACTATTTTCAAGAAGATAGTGTGTAATCTACTAGCAGGTGATTTCTTACTGTTATGTTTTTTTGTTTTGTTTTGTTTTGTTTTGTTTTGCAGTTCTGTATTGTGTGTACCCTTACGCCGCTTTAGTTTGTTTTGTGTTTTTCTCTTTTTCCTCTTAAATAAAAAAAAAAATTATTTTTTTAATTATGGGAAAAAATCAAAAAAAAATTAACAAGATATATTATAGTAACTTTTTAGATTTCCTATTAACTTGATTTGAAGCCCTGTATTGCTCCCATCATCTTGTTTTGACTGATTTTAATCTCTTCTGTTTTGTTTGATAGTATCAAGTTTGAGGGTATAGGCAATTATTTTGAAGGCAATAAGATTCACTATGACGCCCATTCTGGTTTGTCTATTATCTTCTTGTGAAGTCCTGTAATGTCTCCAATGTTTAGATTTTATTGGTCTTGTTCTGTACTGTTTTGTTCAATTTTATTATACCTAATGATATAGGCAATTCTTTTTAAGGTAGGAAGAGGCATTATGGTAACTTGTGTTGATTACCTTGTATTCTGTTTTTACATCATATGCTATGTCCATCCTTTGTTTTGACCGACTGCTTTGTTTTGTCATATTTCATTTTATTCTCTTTCAAAAAAAGTAATAAGAACTATGGGAGTAATAAAACCAAAAATGTGTAATGTTGTTGTAAAACATAGAGGGGGGAAAAGTGCTCTAAAAGAAACAACTGCAAGTGTGTTTAGGTGTGTAAGATAGACGACATATTGCTGGGTTTTTGTTGGATCATTGAACACAACTGTTAGCAGTCTCACTGTTTGAATGTCCACTTTGTATGCTTTAATCCTTTAACTTGAACAACTATTTCTAAGATGACAATATGTAATCTGTTAACTAGTAATTTCTTACTGTTTTTTCTTTTGAAATTCTGTATTGCTTGTACCCTTATAATGCTTCAAGTTTTCTTTTTCCTCTAAATAAAAAAAATAAATAAATAAAAAAGAAAGACAATAGGTCAACAATAACCAAAAAAAAAAAATCTTAACCCTTTTTTGCCAATAGTAAAGGTGTTGAAAACTACTTTTTAAAATTATCAATCCAATTTGCTATTTTTCATGATCTGTACTTGAACAAAATTGAATCATCTTTTATAAATTCACCTTCATTAAAACTTGCTTTAAAATACACAATTGCTCTGTCATTAGCCTTATGTGTTTGTATGTTTAACTTATTTTCACAATGAACTTCTATGTAGTGAAAAAAAGAAGAAAGCAATAACCAAAGAACAGTGAATAAAAAATAAAACAACTGAAATGACTGAAAAATCACATTGATTGTAGTAATTATTTTTCATACAAATGTAATAAATGATCCAATTAAAATACAAACCTTAGAAAAACTGATTAAATATTATCACCCAACTAAATGTTATGTAGAAAGGATTTAGCCTTGACACATAAAAACAAATAATTTGATTATGAAATAAGAGACATGGTGCTCCACAAAATAATAACCAAAAGAGAGATCCGTCTGATGATTTCTCAGAAAGCTGGGATTGGAAGTCCCTTTTGATCCAGCTATTCCACTTCTAGGCATATTCCCAGAAGAAATGAAAACATCATACCACAGTGATATATGTGCACCCATGTTTATAGCAGCATAATTTGTAATAGCCAGATCTTGGAAACAACCTAAGTGTCCATCAACTGAGGAATGGATAAAAAAGATGTGGTATTTTTATACAATGGAGTACTACTCAGCTATAAAGAATGATCACATTGAGATACTTATAAATAAATGGATGCAGCTTGAGACCATACTCATAAGCACAATAAATGAAACTCACATGTATAAATACTGATTAGTCTCCCTAGTGTAAGAAATGGTAAGAATAAATAAAAATATATGGTAATCATGATTCCCCATTATATTTCTTTGAAGACTTATGTTTTCATTCATTAGTTGAAATGGTTTTATTCTGGGTTGTTTGATTTGAACAGCTATTTTGAAGAAAGCAAGACATTATAATAGCCAGCACTGATTTGATATTTGATATCATCTTGTTTTGCAGTCCCACCATGATTTTGTTTTTCTGTCTCCATCGGTTCTATCATGTTGTATCTTATTGGATTTTATTATGTGTGATAGCATAAACAAAAATTTTATGGACAAGGAGATAATATAGTAACCATTGTTTATTTTCTGTTATTTCTTTATGAATGCCCTGTAATACTTTCATTCTCTTGAATAGTTTTATACTATTTTATAGTATTTTGTTATGTTTGATACTATAGTGTATGAAGTTATACTCAAATATTTCAAGGAAAGACACTATGGTAGCTACTGTTATGTCGGATTTCCTTGTGGTGAAATACTATGTTGCTTAAATTGTTTTGTTCTGATCTAGCTTGTTATATCTTCTTTTATCTTAATCTTTTTAAAATAAAAAAGAGAGTTTGGTAATATGTTGGTTATTTTTCTCTTTTGCTAATGTTACAAGCAGCTGAGTTAATTAGAAATACAGGCAGTCAGACAGGGCTAAGCCTTCAAGGAACCAGAGCAGATGTTCAGGAACCTTGCAGCCTTGAAAGAGACAACTACCTCCTGCTGTGGGCCATATCTCAAGACAAAGCAAATACAGCCATTTTCTAAGGATCCATAGTCCAAATAGTTCTCTATTACTGTGAGGAAGTCAAGAGAGTCAAGAGTCAGAATCCTACACCCACAATAGAAAGAAACACTGCTATTAAGCATGCCCTCTTACTACACAACTCACTCCCCCATTTGCTCCTAGTTTATTCTATTTTACCTGAACAATTAATCTTATTGGTTAACCATAGTTCTGTCCTACCTTATGCCCATCTGCTTTATGTTTTCCTAATTTTCCCCACCTTAAACCCATCTCACTCTATGATTTTACTCTATAAAAGTCCCTGGAAAAGACAAAGTCCCTGGCATGCCACTCCGGACTCTTTATGTCTCTCATATAGAAGCTTTCTTTCTCTCAATAAATATATTTCAGTCTTAACCTCCATTGTCCCTAAAATTCATTCTTTCATTTTAGAGAACACGGACTTGTACTGGACATACGGTAGGTTAGGAATTTCATTCCCCTTTATCAATAAGACAAAATACTCAATGCCAAAAATTAAAGAATAAAAGGTTTATTTAGCTCACAGTTTGTGGAGATTTCAGGCCACAATCAGATGGCTCCAAGATAGGGTGGCATGGCACAGGGGCAACTCTCCAAGGTGACAGAATACAGAAAAAGCAACAACAAAAAAGGGCAGAAGCAAGCCTCTTTTCCTGTCTTATATTGTAAGCAGGTTATTCCACATCCACGGGAAAATACAGAGCTCATTCCATCTCTCTGCATGTGCACATCTAACAGCAGAGATTAAAAACATGAAAAGGAAAATCTACCAAAAGGAGGAAGAGTTCTATAAATACAACATGAGAATTCAGTCACTTACTTTTGCTAATGAATAAAACAATCAGACAATCAATAAAGAAGTAGAGAACTTTAATAGTCATATTATAAATACAATAGACCAATACACATATACAGAACATTGCACCATACAACAGAATTCATATTGTTTCAAGAACACGTAAAATATTCTCCAACATAAAAATATGTTAAACCATAGAACAAACCTCAATTAATATGCGAAGACTAAAATAATGCACCATACATTTCCCTAAAAAACACTCAAAGCTAGAAATCAATAATAGAAATAACACAATGAAACAGAGAATAACATCAAAGATAAAGGATAAGAATGCTGCATGAGACAAGAGTCTTTGCCAGGAAAAAGAGGAGATTACATGACAAGCTTAATGTCTCAGTTCACTAAGTACTACAATCACACAAAAGTGACTTGGTGCCAACAGGATTGTATGGCTGGAAGGGATCAACCCCAGGCTTGGATAGAGTATGGGAATGATCAGTCTTTTTTGTTTTAACAGTTATCTCTGCACACTCTTTTCCAGGAGGTAGCCAGTGTCACTTGCAGAAAAGCACACAGACAAGGTCACTTCAATGAACATGAACTTTTCAGATGACTCTTTTCTGATTTAACCTTTTTCTCTGACACCTTGCTTTCTTCCAGATTCCCATCATGTGGGGTACTGTTTTCCATTCTTTAACATCTGGTCTATGTAGGCTTTTTATATGCAATATATTTTTGAATCTTGTTTCTTGATGCATTCTGCCAGTTTGTTTCTTTTGATTGTTGAGTTGAAACCATTGACATTCATGATTATAACTGATTTATATTGACTTATCCTCATCATATTAATTTCCTGTTGTGGGTTCCCTTCCTTTCCCTTCTGTTTAACTGCTCACCTTGCCTAGTAGATTCATTCTATTTGGATTCATAGAATTGTTGTCCTCAATGTCTTTTTTTTGTACAATACTGTTTAGAATGTTTTGGATTGCTGGTATTTTGATCATAAATTTCTACAGTTGCTCTTTATCATGGCAGTGTCTTATGTCTGCATCGATTCTGAAAAAATAATTATACAGGAACATCAATCTGAGTTTGAGGTTGTTTTATTTTAGGGATCTAAGTACTTCACTTCTATCTCTCCTTGACCTAAGTGTTTCTTTTGAGAAATCTACTGTGATTCTGACTTTTTTGTCTTTACATGTGATTTGTTCCTTACTTTGAATAGCTTTTAATACTTTATTATTGTGTTGAATAACTAGACTATTATCATACACCTCGGTGCAAATTTTTTGTCTGACAATGGCTAATTGGATTTTTATAAGCCTCTTTTATCTAAGTCAATTCTTCTTCCATGCTTCAAAAATTTTCCACTATTACTTCTGTGAACATATTTTTATGTCCTGTAAGCTTTCTTTTGATTTTTTGTTGGTTCCAAATAATTATATTATTGTATTTTGCATCAGCCAGTAGCTGTTGGCCTGATTTTTCATTGTCTCTTGCTATTTTTAATCTTTTGGTTGTTGCTAATTGCAAGTATTTCTTTTAGTTCTTATATTCTGGCTTCATGTTAGCTCATTCACCTCCATATATTTCAATAGAACTTTTAATGTCCTGAATATCTTATTGCATCTGTTTTATGAATCTTCTTTCCTACATTGGGCCTTCAGTTTCCATCACTTTGCTAAGCTTCTTTATTTTTTTAATCTTTATCTACTCTGTGAGAATTCACTACCTTGTCTTTCATTATGGTTGTCTTCTCTTCAGTAAACTGTGGAATTATTTCCATTTTTTTTTCTAAAGCCTCATTCATTTGCTTTGCTCCACGTGCTGCTACCATTTCAGAAAGTTCAGCTTGGGGGGAGGTCTTTGGTGTTTTCCACCTCAGTGCCTTGGGTAAACTGGAGGTCTGGAGTTTCATCTTGCTTCTATATTTTCTCATTTTTGTATTTTATTTGTTTCTGAATTGATGTTTGTAAATTGATTATGATGGGTAGTTTTTTTAGTAAAACTGCTTTCATAAATGATTAATTTTTAGATGTGTCTTCGATGTGTATCTGGTATTTTAGCTTGAGAGCCTGTCCTGAGTTTCTGGGTTTTTTTCATACATTGAGAATTAAAGATTGGTGTCTATTTGGTGAAGCACCTGGTTCTTTGGTACTGAATTAGGTTTTGTTTATGACCCCAGACATTCACAGTATTGGAATGCAAGGAAGAACAATTGATCACAACAAATGTTGACTTGGCTAAAGTAGTATGACTAGTAATAACAGTAGTGTCAAGTGCAATCCAAAAAAATGATAAACTGTAATAACTACTAATTTGACACTTTTAACTATAGGTACAAGATTTATAGTTACATGACAAAATCTAAAATCAGGGATGGGAATTTAGCTCAGTGGCCTAAGTGCCTGCCTGGCAAGTGCAAGGTCATGAGTTCAATTCCCGGTACCACAAAAAAAAAAAAATCTAAAACTAATCAGAAATCTAAAACCAACCAATCAATTGGTTTTTACGTGTATTTTACCAATACACAGTAAAAACACTTAATAGAATGATTTTCACCCTAGGATAAAGAATTTAAAGGTAATAAGACAAAAAATAGAGAAATCAAAGGAGAAAAAGAGCATAGGGCCAGATGTGAGCATCATGCTAATCAGCACTACACCAGTGAGAGAGGACGTACTGGCATTGGTACATATACTGACCTGGCAAGGCCAGTAGCTTGGAAAAGTCCAAAGTAAGAGTGAGAATACAAGGAAGCAGCTAGTTAGTTAGGTGAAACAGTGCTGGGCTCTGACACACAGACATGTATGACACACAGACAAGTAGAAGTAGAAGCTGGTGTGGTGGAGTGGGGTACCCATTTTATATCAAAAGGTTCTGGGAGAACTCTAGCAAATAGAAAACCAATCCCAGTGCCCACAACTAGATGCCAAGATCAGCCATACACCCAGTACAAATTCCAATGTAAACTTGGTCGTAATCATACAGCACATTTCTGGGATCTGACCTGCACACTACCACAGACCTGTGGATAAAAGAAATTTTTACTTTTATTTTTGTTTGTCTGATTGGTTTTTCTTTCTCTGTCTGATTGAGTGTCTTGTTTTGTTTTGTTTTGTTATTTGTGATTATCTTAGTTTATTTTAGTTTTTCTTTCTTTTTTTCTTATTTCCTTTTCTCATTTTTCTTTTTGTCTTCTACTCACCTTATTTCTCTCTTTCATCAACTGTCTCACTTGGTTTTATGATACATTCCTATAAGTAAACATTGTCTCTTTCTGCTTCAATCCCATACTCCTTTGCTTTCTCTTCCATTTTATGCTTACTGTGTTCTGCAGTTTCCCAAAACGTGGGTGAGCATCCTTTGCCCTCCAGCCTTGCTCTTACTATATTTTACCTCATGCATCTCTCTACCTTGACCCCTTATCCCTCTTTAAAGCCCTCTGTTAAAGAGGTAAAATCATTTTGCTAAAAGGAAAATCATTGCATACAATTTTCTAGTTTATGTTGGATTCTACTATGTAATGTAAAATTTGCTTTTATGGTTAAATATATCAGGTTAACAGTTACCACAGTTTATCAACAGCCAGGCTATGCTTAAGATTACTTTTATTGCTAACTTTATGACTTTAACCAGGGTATCATACCTCTTATAATCATTTTTCTCCCTTGTATGACTGAGGGAGACAACTGGAGTGACTCCCCTTGAATGCAGGACAATTGCTGCAGCTTTGACTATGTCAACTTATTTCTTTATACTAATATGCACAGAGCCAACTATGGTATTTCTTTCTCTCTTCAATTGACTGTAAGCATCGCAAATAAGGCCAGCCTAGGTACTGGTATGTAATCTCTAAAGCCATCAGACGGTCTCCTGTTTCCTTATATAGTGTTCTTTCTAAAATATATAAGCACATCAGGGTGATAGAGTCACTCGGTTCCAGGAATGTCAACTGGGTATGAACCTCAAGATAAAGAGACTATATCAGGGCACAAAAAGTTTACACATCAAAAAGCGAAGCAACAGCCTCCTAAAACAATTCAGTTGCTACCTTAAGTAAATTATGCAAATCATACTTCTGCATATCTTTATCTCTGCATTTTGCAGAGGTTTTCTGAATTCCTGGCTAGCCAGCTCAATTTACTTATGTAGTTCCCACCATCCTCACTGTCACTCATCCGATAATCACCACATTATTCACAACATAGGATCAAGGCTTTTGTCCACACATCCTCATGAGACTCCTTGGCTGCCCTTAACTTGGAATACGTCCTGGTGTCTTTACTTTTTGCCATGAGTTGCATTGGAGGTGGTAGATGAGAATTAAATTGCTGGGATTCCAATAATGTCTCAATGATATTATAAATATAACTTTTTGGATTGTGAAGAAGGCTAAAAAAGAATTATAATACTTGGATGACTGTACTCAGTATTTGTTATTACAATATATGAAAATGCTATAATTGTGTGGGATCATAAACATTACCATAGTCCAGTACCAAACAGTTGCTAGTGAGCCAAATAGATAACAACTTCTCATCATTAATACACTGAAAAGATAAGTTATTGGGATAGACACAAAGACCAAGAACCATCTATATCTATAAGACATCCAAGAGAAACAGACATTTCCTAGGGAAGTTGCGATATTACATGTAAACTTATCTACCATAATAAATCTACAAACATCAATACAGAGAATAAAGTAAAATAAAAAAGCAGAAAATGGCAAGATGCAGAAAAAAATGCAACGCCAGAACCCCAGCCCACACAGGACAAGTCTGAACCACAGTGAGATAGAGGAAATGAGAAGCAAACCACTAGACCTTTGTGAAATTATAGCAACAGAAAAGAAAAAAAAATGGAACAGTCTAACAAAAATACTCACTCAGGTGAAAAGAAAAAAAAAGCAATGCCTATCAAAATGAATGACATTGGTGGACCTGACCCTCGGCCTGCACCCCTGGGTTGCTCATCAGTCCAGAGCACCTGGGACACCCCCTCCACGACTGAGCTGCCTGGGACTAGCAGAAGCTACATCCCTCGGCCTGGAACATGTGGGTCCCTTGGGACTGCCACTGTGGTCATGCCCCTCGGTCCTGCATGCCTGGGATGCCCCTGGCACAACTGAGCTGCCCTGGACCACTGCCACAGACCTGCTCCTCAGCCCGGCAGGCCTGGGATGACCCTGACCAACACCACTGGCCCGCCCTTGGGGAACCCACCCACTTCCTGGACCTAGTACTGAGGTTGGTCTTTGAATCCAACAATTTCTCCCAGAACCTTGGACTACAGTGAATTACTGTGCTGGCTGGATGGGAGACTCAGGAACCCCTCACCCAGACAGAAGACCTCAGCATGCTCTAGTCAGTGTGGTGAGTTTGTCCCTAAAATAGAGGTCTGCAGTGGGTAAATAGGAGTGGAAGTGAAGTGAAGCTCCCTCCAACTGTAAGGCATTGGCAAACCTGGCAAGAGAGTGGGTAATCCCCTCCTCCACACAGAGAACATCAGACAGGATGAGGAGTGCACCAATAAGGCCTCCCCCAACTTGGAGAAAATTAAAAGAGCTTATAAGACCCCGGTGACACAGCGGAGCCTCAACTGACATAAATACTATAGACAGGGAGATCTGGTGACTTGCAACAACCTGAGGACATAGCAACAGCAGGAACTAGGAGTTGATCTGCATCAATAATTCTAGGCCAGCCCAAAAGGAATATAGGACTCACCCAACAGGCCCTGTAGGAGGAATTCAGGTGACTGGCTCTCCTCTTCATTGTGGTACCCAGCAATTGGACAAACATCAACCACACAGTAGGACCCTACAATTCACACTATGGACAGTTGAGACTGTTCATATTGAAAGACCAAATATTTTCCCAAAAGGTGAAAATGACAAAACAAAAGGGCAAAATGCAATCTCAAACATCTAGTCCATCAGGTGTATGTACAGGCAACATTGAAATAGAGGACTTTAAAAGTCATACACTAGAAATCTCTGAAAAGATAGCAAATGAAGCAAAGAAACAAATCCATGAAGCTATAAAGGAAATAAAAGTAGCAATAATTTATCACATAAACCTAGAAATAACCACCTTAGGAAATCAGTTGCTCAGCATAGCTAGAGAAGAAATATATAAAAAATTAAAATGTGCATGAGAAATTTACAATGAACAATATAGGAAGCAGAATCCAAATTCAAAGAGATATCCAAGAAGCAAAAAATTCTACTGAAAGCTGGCAAAACCGTTTAAATGAAGCAGAGGATAGAATTTCAGACCTTGAGGACAGGATCACAAATAGCAAATAATGAAAGGGTAGAACTTATAAAAACAACAAAGCAGCATGAAATGACAATCCAGATAGTCTTCATTTAATGCCATATATGCTTAATGCCTGTTCAGACTTGATGATACAAATGCACTGTTTTGACTTATGACTTATTTTTTCTACAGTTTTTTTTTTGTCTTTTTCCTTTTTATCGGTACCAGGGATTGAACTCACGACTGCCTGCTTGCAAGGCAGGTGCTTATGCCGCTGAGCTAAATCTCCAGCCCCTGGCTGTTTGTCTTTCAATCCCTTGTTCAGTTCGACTTAGTACCTTAAAAAATGACTCCTTGAAAGCTCAACTTCATGAGTATGTCAAACAATGGAACTATGTAAAAGTAAAGATAATTCTGCAGAAAGGGTGTTAAGTGGTCCAGGCTGGCCTTGAACCTGGAATCCTCCTGCCTGAGTCTCTGGTGTAGCTAAGATTATAGGGATACATCAGAACACCCTGAAAAATTTTATTGAACTTTTCTACATACCATACTTAGTGTCTATAGATGAAGTACCTATTGAAGAACTCTATTTTTAAAAGATCACAGATGACCTCACAAGACTCGGGAACTTCAGCCAGAGGCATGCACGGTGCTGGGCTAGAGGGGGGCCCCTCCTGAGACTCCAGCTGTCTCCACAGATGACCCTACAGGACCCTGGAACTCGAACCAAAAGCATGCATGGGGCCAGGCTAGACCTGGGCCCCTCCTGCAATACCAGCCTTCTCTGCAGATGACCTCACAGTAATTCCAGCCAGAGGTGTGCATAGGGCTGGGCCAGAACCAGGCCCCTCCCTTGTCCCCCACAGTCCTGGTCACCCACCTCAGAACCTAGGAACTCCAACCCATGATGTATGCCCCTGCAGTCTCACCACTGCCATTCCGGATCCCTCCACCTCCTGGACCTAGCACTGCTGTTGATATTCAGTTCACACACCTGCCCCAAGAACCTTGGACTGCAGTGGATTAACCATGCAGTATCGAGGGGAGACTCAGTAAGAAGAATTCAGCAGGCTTCCATCTGTGAGGTGAGTTTGTCCCTAAAATAGGAATAGAGTTTGCCACCTTCAGTGGGTAAAGAGGAGCTCTAGAGAAGCCCCTTCCAGAAGTAGGCCGTAGGCGAGCTTGGCAAGTGGGTGGGTGAGTCCTTCCTCCACACAAAGAATGTCAGGTAGTTTGAGGAGTGTACCAACAAGGCCTCCTCTAACCTGGAGAAAATTAAGGGGGTCTGTGCAACACCCAGAGACACAGTAGGGTCCCAGCCAAGACATACACTATAAATGGGGAGATCTGGTGACTCTGAACAACCTAAAGACATAATAACAGCAGGAAATAGGGGTTGATTTCCATTAATACTCCTAGGCTTGTAAGCCTAGGAAAAATACAGGAGTCACACAAAAAGCCCTACAGAGGGAATTCAGGTGACTGAACCATCTCTTCATTGTGGGGCCCAGCATTTGGACAAGTATCAACCTTACAGTAGGACCCCAAGATATACACTACCAACAGTTGACACTAGTGGGATTGAAGAACAACATATTAACCTGAAAGGCGAAAATGGCAAAACAAAAAAGCAAAATGCAATCTCAAACATTTATTTCACCAGGAACAAGTTCAGGAGACACTGAATTAGAGGACTTCAAAAGTAACACAATGGAAATCTCTGAAAAGATAGCAAGTGAAATAAAAAACAACTCTATGAGGCTATAGAGGAAATCAAATTATGTAAACACAGAAATAACAATCTCTTCTCTAGCTCAGTGCAGCTAGAGAAGAAATGGATAAAAAGATACAGGAGCATGGGAAGCTGATTGAAACCTTGAATGAACATAGAAAACAAGCAGAATTCATGAAAACACAAAGAGACATTCAAGAAAGAAAAAATTCTATTGAAAGCTGGCAACATTTTAAAGGAACTTGAGGATAGGATTTCCTATCTTGAGAACAGGATCACAATCAGCAACCAGGAAAGGAAAGAACTTTTAAAAAAACAAAGCAGCACAAAATGAAAATCCAGCAGCTTCAAGATAATGCCAAGAGAAACAATATAAAATTACTAGGCATCAGTGAAGTTGCAGAAGTCAGTGCAAACGACATAAGTAAAATATGCACAGAAGTAATATCAGAAAATTTCCCAAAAATCTGATATGCAGATAAGTGAGGCATATAGAACACCAAACAATCACAACCAAAATAAATCAACACCCAGACATATAATAATTAATATCTCAGACATGCAGCATAAAAACAGAATACTAAAAGCTGTTAGAGAAAACACACAACTCACCTATCAAGGAAAGCCCATTAGAATCACAGCAGACTTTTCAGCACAAACCCTCAAGTCAAGACGAGCTTGGAGTGAAGTATTACAGTTCATAAAGAAAACAACTTTCAACCCAGACTGATGTACCCAACTAAACTTTCATTCACATTTAATGGAGAAACAAGATACTTCCATGACAAAGAAAAATTGAAGAAATTCGTGTCTACTAAACCAATCCTAGAAAGAGTGTTGAAAGACATACTAGATAGAGACAAAAAGGACCACAATCCCCAGAAAAACAACAGAAAGAAACCACCAGGTAGGACAAGCAATTAAACAAAGGGGAAAAGCAAACAACTGGAACATAACATGGCAAACTTGAGCCAGTACCTATTAGTTATATCCATAAATGTAAATGCCCTCAATGAACCTATCAAAAGAAACAGCTGGACAGAATGGGTCAAGGAACATGATCCCACAATATACTACATACAAGAAACATATCTGACCCAAAAGGAAACTCATATATTAAAAGTCAAAGGATGGAAAACAGTATTCCATGCAACAGGAACCCAGAAAAAAGCAGGAGACAACGGAAACTTCACACCTAAAATGATTAAAAGAGATAAAAAGGTCACTACATATTTGTTAGTTGTGTTTGTGGAACAAGCACAAATAAACAAACTAATGTTTCATCTCAAGCTTCTAGAAAAAGAAAAGCAACTTAAACCCAAACTCATAGAAGACAGGAAATTGTAAAGATTAGAGCAGGAATCAATGCAACTGAAACGAAAAAAATACAAAGAATTAATGAATCAAAAAGCTGATTTTTTGAGAGAATAAACAAAATTGACAAACCTCTAGCTAACCTTGCCATGAAAAAGAAAGAAAAAGCCCAAATTCATGCAATAATGACTGAAATGGGCGAAATTATTACAGATTCCATGGAAATTAAAAATATCATGAATACCTACTTATTTTACTCACATAGAGTATAAAACACAGAGGAAATGGACAGATTTCTAGAAACATATGCACTACCAAAGCTGAACCAAGAAGATATAGCAATTTTGAATAACCCAATATCAGCTATTGAAATTGAAAACTTAATTAAAAACTTACCAACAAAGAAAAAGACCAGGTCTTGATTGACTCATGGCTGAATTCTACAAGAAATTTAGAGAAGATTTGATACCAATACTTCTTAAACTCTTCATTGAAATTGAAAAGAAGCAGTCCTCCCTAAATCATTCCTGGAGGCAAGTATTACTCTGACACCAAAACCAAAGAAAGACCCAACCAAAAAGGAGAACTATAGGCCAATCTCACTAATAAACACTGATGAAAACATTCTCAAAAAATTCTGGCAAATAGAATGCAACAAATCATCAAGAAGATTATACATCACAACTAAGTGGAATTCATTCCAGGAGTGCAGGGATGGTTTAATATATGCAAATCAATAAGAGTAATACACCACATCAATAAGCCAAAAACAAAAACCACATGATCAGCTCAATAGATGCAGGAAAAGCTTTTGATAAAGTCCAACACCTGTTCATGATAAAAACCCATCAGGAATTCAGAACACATGGTGCCTACCTCAATCTCATAAGGGCCATCTATGACAAACCAACAGCCAACATTATACTAAATGGAAAAAAACTGAAAGCTTTCACACTAAAATCAGGAACAAGACAAGGATGTCCAGTATCACCACTCCTATTCAAGTTCTGGAAATACTAGCTAGGGCAATTAGACAAGAGAGAGAAATAAAAGGAGTAAAGATAGGTAAGGAAGAATTTAAACTATCACTATTTGCAGATGACATCATATTCTATACAGAAGACCCAAAAAACTCCAATAAAAGACTACTAGAGGGGGCTGGAGATTTAGCTCAGCGGCATAAGCACCTGCCTTGCAAGCAGGTAGTCGTGAGTTCGATCCCTGGTACCTATAAAAAGGAAAAAGACAGAACAAAACAAAACAAAACAAAAAAAGACTCCTAGAGGTAATAAACAAATTCAGCAGTGTAGCTGGATACAAAGTCAATGCTCAAAAAACAATAGCACTGCTGTACACAAACAAAAACCTCACCGAGAGAGAAATTATGGAAATATTGCCTTTCACAAATAGAATTGAAAAAAGTGAAACACTTAGGAATCAACCTAACTAAGAATGTAAAAGACCTATATGCTGAAAATTGTGCTACATTTAAAAAGGATATTGAAGAGAATATTAAAAAATGGAAGGATATTCCTTGCTCTTGGCTAGGAAGAACCAACGTTGTGAAAATAGCCATACTCTCAAAACTGCTATACAGATTTAATGCAATCCCAATCAAAATACTATTGACATACCTCACAGATCTAAAGAAAATTCCTAAAATTCACTTGGAAATAGAACAAACCTAGAAGAGTAAAGGTGATTCTGTGCAAAGGCAAGGCAGGAGGCATCTCAATTCCTGACTTGAAACTATACTACAAAGCCACAGTGATAAAATCAGCATGGTAATGGCAAGAAAATAGACCTGAGGATCAATGGAACAGATTAGAAGATGCAAACACAACTATAAAGACATTCAGCCAGCTGATATTTTACAAAGGGTCTAAACATAGTCACTGGAAGAAGGATAGCCTCTTTAACAAATGGTGTTGGAAAAATTGGCTTTCCACATGCTGAAGACTGAAACCAGACCCGTGTCTATCACCATGCACAAAACTAAAATCTAAATGGACCAAAGATCTAAATATTAAAACAGAAACACTAAATCTACTGGAAGACAAGTTAGGTAGAAGAACTATGTCTTGGAGACATAGGGATAGGCAGGAAATTCATGAATAAAACACAAACTGCACAGGATACACTTCAAAGAATCAACAACTGGGATCTCATATTATTGAAAAGTTTCTGCATTTCAAAAGAAATCATCAATGGAGTGAAAAGAAAACCCACAAAATGGGAAAGAATTATAGCCAGGAACCCCTCAGACAAAGGACTTATATCCAGAACATATAAAGAATTGAAAAACATCAAGTCCCCCAGATTCAAAGATCCTCTCCAAAAATGAGCATCTGAGATGAACACACAGTTCTCAGATGAAGATATACAAATGGCAAATAAATACATGAAGAAATGTTCACCATCACTGGTCATTCAAGAAATACATATTAAAACCACATTGAGATTTCCTCTCTGTAAAGAATAGCTGCCATCAAGAAAACAATTGATAACAAATGTTGGGGAGGCTGCGGGGGGAAAAAGGAACATTGCTCCATTGTTGGTGGGAGTGTAGACTGGTGCAGCCACTATGGAAATAAGGATGAAGGGTTCTCAGAAAACTAGTATTGGAAGTTCCATTCAACCCAGCTATTCCCCTCCTGGGAATTTTCCCAGAAAACCTAAAAAGGTCATGTCACAGTGATATATATGTGCACTCAAGTTCATAGCAGCACAATTTGTAATTGCTAAATCTTGGAAACAACCAAGATGCCCATCAACTGCAGAGGATAAAAAAGATGTGGTATTTTTATACAATGGAATATTACTCAGCTACAAAAAGGATGGCCTTGAGGCCTTCATAGGTAAATGGAGGCAACATGAGACTATCCTCATAAGTGAAATAATAATAATCATATTTATAAATATCACATTGTGTCTCTAGTGTAAAAAGTAATAAGAATTGTAGGAGTAATAAAGCCCAAAATATGTAATTGCTATTGTAAAAATGAAAGGAAAAGAAAGTACTCTAAAGGATATAACTGCATGTATGTTTATTTGTGTAAGATATATGTCCATATTACTAAGTTTTTGTTGGATCATTGAGCAGAACTGTTTGCAGTCTCACTGTTTAAATGTCCACTTTGTATGCTTTAATTTTGTAACTTGAACAACTATTTCTAAGATGACAGTAAGTAATTTATCAGCTAGTGATTTCTTACAGTTTGTTTGTCTGAAATTCTGTATTATTAGTATCCTTTTTTCAGTTTTGCTTTTTTCTCTTTAAATGAAATTTTTAAAAAGTAACAAGGGATCAGGAAACAACAATTCAATGGTGGCAAGATAATGCAAAGAAACATAATTTAAGAGCGATTGGTGTTTTTGAAGCAGGGGTCAGCACAAATGAAATTAAAAGATTATTTACAGAAGTAATAGCAGAAAACTTCCCAAACATGGGAAATGAATCTAGCATGCAGGTAAGTGAGGCATTAGAACTTCTACTAGCCATAGCCAAATAAATCTACAGCCAGACACATAATAATCAAGATTCCAGAAATTCATCACAGGAACAGAACATTAAAAGCTGTTAGAAAAAAGAAACAGATCACCTATAAAGGAAAATCAGTCAGAACCACAGCAGACTTATCAACACAAACCATTAAGTCAAGAAGAGTTTGGAGTGAAGTGTTTCAAACTCTGAAAGAAAATAACTTCCAACCCAGATTGATCTGCTCTGCAAAACTATCTTTCAAAATTGATGGAAAAGAAAGATACTTCCATAATAAAGAGCAAATGAAAAGTCATAACTACCAAACCAACCCTCTAGAGAATGCTAAAGGATATTGTAGAGAGAGATAAAGATGTCCATGGTTCCAGGAACAGCAGCCAAACAAGGCAGTCAACTGAATGAAGGGGAAAAGTGGAGAGCAAACAACATGAGGGTAGCACGGCAGAGAAAAATCAGTGCATGATGGTTGTAACCATTAACGGAGATGGCCTCAGTTCAACAATAAAAAGAAACACAGGTAGGGTGGATCAAGAGACAAAATTCATCAATATACTGCATATAAGAAGCACATTTAACTGGAAAGGAAATTCATGGACTGAAAATCAAAGGAGAGAAAACAATTGCTCCATGTGATAGCAAAAGTAACTTGCCCATCAACCACAGAATGGATAAGAAGATATGGTATTTTCATGCAATGGAAAACTATCCAACTATAAAGTAGAATAATCTCGAGGCTTTTGTACATAAATGGATGCAACTGGAGATGTTGTTCAATGGGAGAAACAGTTTGAACTCATATGCGTGAACCCTAGCATAAGAAGCAGAACAACTTAATGGGATCCAAAAGCAAAACAGTTATTATAAAAGTGATAGGGGAAGAAACATCTAGGAGGGAAAGGTGAAAACTACTGTTAATTTCGTACTGTTTTGTCTGGAACTCTTGTATTATTTTCAAAATTTTGTTATGATTGGCTTTATTATATCTTGTTTTGTTAGATTTTACACTGTCAGATGGTAGGACCAACTATTTTGAATATAATGGGATATATTATGGTAATCATGGTTTCGTATTACATTGCTTTGAAGTCGTATAATGCTTTCATTCATTTGTTTAGTTGTTTTTATTTTTTTGTTTGATTTTGTTATGTGTGATAGTGTGAACAGCTATTTTGAAGAAAACAAGACATTATGGTAGTAATTGCTGATTACCTATCATCTTGTTTTGAAGTCCCATCATACTTTCATTCTTCTGTTTTAATTTGTTCTATCCTGTTGTGTTTTATTTGATTTTGTTATGTATAATGGTATGGATAACATTTTGAGAAAAATAAGGTATAGTAACCTTTGTTCATTTTCTGTTATCCAGTTTTGAAATCCTGTAATGCTTTCATTCTTTTGAATGGTTTTATACTATTTTGTTATGTTTGACATTACTGTGTGTGAAAGCATGGACAACCATTTCAAAGAAAACTAGGGACATAAACTGTTGATGTCCTTTTGTCTTGTTGTGAAGTTCTGTGTTGCTTGAATTACTCTGTTCTGATTTGCTTTGTTGTTTCATTTTGTTTTCTTTTCTTTTATTCTCTTTAATATAAAAAATTAAAAAGTTGAAATCTGTTTACCAAGGAAAAGTTCACTAAATCTCAATTTATTTCTATATTCCAGGAAGCAAAAGGGTTTGGTCACAAACTCCAAGACTTAGTAGAGCACAGTGATTTGAGGTGAGAGATACTTATATGATTAATACTGGAACTTTGAGTAGCTGCATCTCCTCACCGAGTCTTTCATGACACCAATGCATATTTAATTTAAATACTTACATTCTCTGTGTTGATTGAGCCAATTTTGTGAGTACCAAATAATATTGGCAGTTTAAGTATTTGTTTATTTTTTGTGCTATATAACATAAATCAAGACTTTTTTAGTATTTCTGCCATGTAACCTTATAATGATGCTATCCAGTTCCACTAAACTTATACCTCTGTGCTTTATATTGATATGTGTATTCTTCAAGATTCTATTTATATGTTGATAAAGTTGCATGCTGAAACTGTTGAAAATTTTTCCTAGTTCTTCAGTTGAATATATTCAAGTAGATATAGTACAAACAACATAAAGATGGTGAAGAGCACCATATATGGATTTATCTGTAGGAACATGCTAAGAAAACAAATTCACATTAGAAAGTTCTTTAGTTGGAACATGTTCAAGGAATAAGCCCAAGAGGAACAGATTGTGCTACCAGCTTTTTGTAGGTTCCACCTAATACAGTTTCAATACTAAGAACAGTAATCTGGGCAGCCTAGAGGAACTGGTAAGGGCAAGATTCAGGATAAAAGGAACACTGATGCTTTCACCTGTAAGTCTCAGAACTCGTACTTAACACTTTACATAAAATGCCTCCCCTGGATGCTTTGAAGCTTTTCAAACCCTAAGAAGATTCCTTTATCTCACCATCAGTACAGCCAAGGAGGAAGTATAGTTTGGAAGGGATCCAGCCCTGCTGTATTCTCTCTTTGCACATCCAGGGATGTCAGATTTACTGGCACATCCAAGGTTCTCTCCCTGCTGCAGTCCTGAGTCTCAGAAGAGGCTCTGGGGAAGCACCAGAAACTGTGCTACTGAAACTGTGTCATAGATAGTCTCATATGTCTTACCTTCATGACTGTTAACACTCATTCTTCTTTTGTTTTCTGGCCAATGTTTTGTATTTGGTGCTTTGTACCTATTTGTGATGGGAACCCCTTATTTGGGCTAATCAGAGCCCTTCTTTGTCAGAGTACAGCTCTACGAGTGAAACAGTGATAGGGTAGCAAAGTCCTATAGGCTGTGTAGTTAGGAAAGAATAAATTCCTCTAATTTCACTATTGGTTTTCACTGTTTATAGAATTGAATACATGTCATCTATACCTCCTTAGTTTCTGTTTATAATTAACAAAAGCTAGGTTCCTCGCAGGGGTTTATGGAATAGGATGACAGAGTACAAATTGGGATCTGGGATCACCTCTGTCTCTTCTATCTACAAACTGTTTGCTGTTATTATTCTTCTTAATTTACTGCCCAGTGCTGGGAATCACAGATACTAGTATTAGTATAGAGATTCTGGTCTTTCTGATAGCTATCTTTTCTTAACTTCATGCATTGTGGGGGAAGATCTAACCTGAAGAATATCAATATGGTGGAATATATACTTGTGATTTCAACTGCTATCCCAAGGTTAATTCATTTTTGGGAAGGAGGTCTTGATTTGTATTTTAAACTGGCTTTCAAATGACTATGTAGCCCAGGCTGACTTTGAACTCACATCAATCCTGCCTTAATCTTTTGGTTGCTGGGATTATTAGTATATGCCACCATGTTTAACTTCCAAATTTAATTTCTATTAATCTCACATGTGAACCTGCTTTTATCTAGGAGTTAAAATAAAAGACAATTGGTCACCCTTGTAAATTCAGAGGGAAAAAAGTGAAGGAGTTTTTTTTCAATATGTAGCTTCAATTTCATTGATATTTGAAGTTTTTTGTAACCTTTTTTAATCCACAGAGATGTCCTAGTTTATAATACTGCTCTCAGTATATGAGATACTCACAGTACAGTCAGATCATATCCTTTGGAAATATTGTATCTCAGATGGCCTGTGGAGAACACAATTGATGGCTATTAAATTTCTAATATCAGCTAAAGAGAAGGTTGAGTAGTGAATGTGTATGTATTTGTACCACGATGCTGATAGTTTCTCCTTGAGTGGGGACTTTAAAAAGGAGAATCATCTCTAAAATTATTCCTGAGATGTCATTTATTGATGTATGCTTAGTTTGTTTCCATCTTTTGGCTATTATGAATAATGCTACAGTGAGTTTTGGAACACAACAATGTATTGGAGTCCCTAATTTCAATTCTTTCGTGTGTATATCTAGAAGTAGAATTACTGGGCTATTCATAATTATGTTGTAGCTTTTTGAGAAATTGCCAAATTATATACCACAGTAGTTGCACCATTTTACATCCTCATGTATAACTATTCCAATTTATGCGTATACTCACCAACACTTTTTTATTTTCCATTAAATTTTGTACTTGTTTTTTAACTGAAACATAAAGAACACATATATTAGTGGATAATTATGCAATGTTGGGTACACATATATACTTTATAGTGTTCAAATCTGGTTAAACATATCCATCCTCCTAAAAATCTATTATTCCTTTATGCTAAAAGTTTTCAAAATCTTTTCTTCCAGGTTTTTGAAAAGTACTATACACAGTTATCATCTTTGGTAATTACACTGTAAAATAAAATAGCATACAAGAACTTTTTGCTCTTATCAACTGAGTAATCTGTAGAATGGAGTAATACTCTGAAATAAACAATGATAAATTGGAGGCATTTCTATGTAAATTGATGCAAGTTGAGACTATAATCGTAACTGAAATAAATCAGACTCACATGACTTCCAGGAGAACGTGGAGGACAGATAACACCAGCCACAGAGGCCCTCTGAGATTATCATCTTAGAATCCAGGAATGATGCTGTGTGAGGAGTCCTAAGCATGGGGAGATATACCTTCCAACCCAAGAATGAAATAAGCTGAGAGAAACCAACTGGAAATGCAATCCTGATGCTATAACAGGAACAGATAAAATCTCAAAGCGGAAGCTGAAACTCACACCTCTGGAAGCCATGATTTGAATTTCCTGCTGCTGCTGCTGCGTCCCAATCAGCACAGCAGGGAGAGAGAGGTGAAACTTACGGGAGCAGGAAATGGTGAACCAAACGGAGTTGAGAGTGGGACTGGCAAGGAGCCCTACATTGACCGGCAATGAGTGAGAGGAATGGGGACCCTTTCATAGACTAGGAAGCTCCAACAGAGGACATTCTGGGACCAGGCAGACTAGCCAGAACAAGACGCTGCAGTGACTTTAGTCGCATATTCCCCTCTCAAGTGGGATTGGTGGGGAGCGCTTGGGCTGGTGACGCCACAGACTAAGATCCAGTAGGCTAGCCCAAACCAGGTCCCAGCATTGGTGGTGAGCCCTAGCAGTGAAGCCTTCACTAGGTTGAACTGGAGGGATGGGCCCAGCAGAGGTTGCCCAGGTCTGTGTCCCCCTAGTACACTGCAGTGGGCAGGAACACCTAGCTGGCAGATTCAAACAAACTGTAACAAACAAAGAGAAAAAAACTGGGCCTCCTATATACACTTGTATGGAATGAACAAAAAGTATGGGAAGAGGGAGCAATAAGAAAGGGTCTTTAGTCCCCAATCCTGAGAACACTGATCCAGGAAAGGTAAATGCAAAAGAAGATGAAGACAGAAAACATGCAATATCAGACACAGCACCAATAGACATAAAGTGATATCTCCGGAGCCTCATAGACAAGTTCAAAAATGAAGTATTTAATGAAATAAAGCAAGAAATAAGTAGAATAGTTAGAGAAATGCTTAGCACTGCCCAAGAAAAAACAGATGGTGGAATGGAAGAACAGAAAAAAGGGGAGAATTGTTTGATGGAGAAAATAGAGAAAACATAGAATATATGAAGCAGGTTCTAAAAACTCTATTGAAAGCTAGCATAACTGCTTGAAAGAAAATAAGGATAGATTATCTGAACTGAAGGACAGATTTTTAATGTGGGAGCATGAAATGAAAAACTTCTTAAAAATAACAAGAAAACAAATAGCAATAATACAAAGGCTAGAAGATGATAAGAGGATCTATAATTTAAGAATTAAGAGCATAAAAGAGAAGGTAGGCGGTCTCTTCTGGTGTCATGGCGTTAATTGCAGCTGAGTTAGTTAGAAATATGAGCAACTAGGGGCTGGGGATTTAGCTTAGCGGCATAAGCGCCTGCCTTGCAAGCAGGCAGTCTTGAGTTTGATCCCTGGTACTGATAAAAAATGAAAAAAATGAAAAAGACAAAAAAGAAAGAAAGAAAGAAAGAAATACGAGCAACTGACTTCTGGGACAACATGGCGGACAGATAGCAGCAGCTACCGAAGCTCTCTGAGAGACCCAGCTTAGAATCCAGGAATGGTGCGGAGTAAGGAATCCTAAGCAAGAGGAGATATACCCTGCTGACCCAAGAACAAACTGGGCTGAGAGAAACCAACTGGGAATGCAATCCTGGTGCTATAACAGGAACAGATAAAGCCTCAGCATGGAAGTTGGAGCCCACGCCATTGGAAGACCGATTTGGGTTTCCTGCCGCCACTGCTGCATCTGAATTGGCTCGGTAGGGAGAGAGATGCGCAAAAGCTCTGAGAACTGGAATCGGTGAAGGGAGTTGAGAGTGGGATGGGCGGGAAGCCATGCATCGACCTGCGGTGAATGAGGGAAACTGGGACTCTTTCACGGTCTAGGAGGCTCCAACAGAGGACATTCTGGGACCAGGCAGACTTTCTGGAACAGGGCACTATAGTGACCTCAGTCACATATCCCCCTCTCAAGCGGCATTGGTGAGCAGGGCCTAGCCTACATGATGCTGCTGGCTGAGACCCAGTAGGCTAGCACAACCCAGGTCCCAGTGCATGGAGGTGCACCCTAGCAGTGAAGCCTTCGTTAGGTTGACATGGAGGGGCAGGCCCCACATAGGCTGCCCAGTCTGTAACTCCCTGGTGCGCTGCGGTGGGCGAGAACACCTAGCTGGCGCAATTCAAACAGACTGTGGCCAACAGGGAGGAAGCTGGGCCTCCTATATACGCTTGTATTTAAGGAACAAAGAATATGGGAAGAGGGAGCAATAAGAAAGGCTCCTCAGTCCCCAATCCTGAGAAACAGGCAATAGCAGACACAGCACCAATAGACATAAAGCAATATCTCCAAGGCCTCATAGATGAGTTCAGGAATGAAGTTATTAATGACCTGAAGCAAGACATAAACAGAATAGTAACAGAAATGCTAAGCACTACCCAAGAAAAAAACAGATGGTGGAATGGACAAACAGAAAAAAAGGGCAGAGCTGTTTGATGGAGAAAATAGAGAAAACATAGAATATGTGAAGCAGGTTCAAAGAGATTACCAGGAAACTAAAAACTCTATTGAAAGCTGGCATAACAGCTTGAAAGAAACTAAGGATAGATTATCTGAACTGGAGGGCAGATTTGTAATATGGGAGCATGAAATGAAAAACTTCTTAAAAATAACAAAGAAACAAATAGCAATAATACAAAGACTAGAAGATGATAAGAGGATCTATAACTTAAGAATTAAGAACATAAAAGAAGAAGTAGGGACACAAACAAATGAACTACAAAAGCTACTTGCAGAAATAATCCAGGAGAATTTTCCTAATTTATCAAAAGGTAAAGATATTCAGATGTATGAAGCATACAGGACCTCAGCCACCTACAACCCAAACAGAGCTACACCCAGGCATATAATAATCAAAATACCAGAAATCCAATATAAGAACAGAATATTAAAAGCTGTTAGAGACAAGAAACAGATCACTTACAAGGGAACACCCATCAGAATTACAGCAGACTTCTCGGCACAAACCATCAAATCACGAAGAGTGTGGGGGGAAATAATTCAAGCTTTGAAAGATAACAGCCTGCAGCCAAGATTGATATATCCTGCACAACTGTCCCTAGAAATTGATGGAAAAACAAGGTGCTTCCAGGATAAAGAGGAACTAGGGGAATATGTAACCAACAATTCAACCCTACAAAGAATACTGCAGGATATTCTAAAAAAGAAAAAAAAAAAAACGAAGAATCCAGAAATAGTGGCAGAGAGGCCACAATGAATGGAGCAGAAAACAAAATGAAGAAGACAAACTGACAACTAATGACAGAAGAAGAGCGCAACAGAAATGAGCTGAGAAGATTGGATGATAGGAAAAGCTATTTTGGAGAAAACAACGTCATAATAGGTAATGCTGATTTAATATCATCTTGTTTTGAAGTCCCATCAAGCTTTTGTCTCCATAGGTCTTAACATGTTGTATCTTATTGGATTTTATTATATGTGATAGTGTATACAAAAACTTTTATAGACAAGGAGATTATACAGAAACCATTGTTAATTTTCTGTTAGTTGATTCTAAATACCCTGTAATACTGTCGTTCTCTTGAATGATTTTACATTGTTTTGATATATTTGATGCTACAGTATATGAAGTTATACTCAAAGATTTCAAGGAAAGAGACACGATGGTAACTACTTTTATGTCAGGATTATCTTGTGTTGAAAGACTATTTTGCTTAAATGGTTATGTTTTGACCTGCGCTACTTTGTTGTTACACCCTCTTTTATCTCAATCTCCATTTTATTATTTACTTTTTTATTTTTATCCTTTTACTTAAAGGAAAAATAAATTTTAAAAAAGCAGGATATATTATAGTAACCCACTTTGATATTCTATTAACTTGATTTGAAGCCCTGGATTGCTCTCACCATCTTGTTTTGACTGATGTTCCTCTACTCTGCTTTGCTTGATAGTACCAGGTTCAAAAGTTTAGGCACCAGCTATGAAGACAATGAGATTCATTATGATGCCCACTCCGATAGACTTTTGAAGTCCTCTAATGTCTCCAATGTTTTTGTTTTATTGATTCTGTTCTTTGCTGTTTTGTTCAATTTTATTATAACTGCTGATATAGGCAATTCTTCTTAAGATAGCAAGAGGCATTTATGGTAACCATTGTTGATCACCTTGTATTCTGTTTTTACATTATGTACTATGTCCAGCCTGTTGATTTGACTTACTCTGTCCTGTTATGTCATATTTCGTTTCACTCTCTTCAAAAAAAAAGTAATAAGAACAGTGGGAATAATAAAACCCAAAATGTGTAATTGTCACTGTACAAAAGAGAGGAAAAGAAAGTGCTCTAAAGGACATAACTGCACGTATATTTAAGTGTATAAGATAGATAACCATGTTACTGAGTTTTGTTGGATCATTGAACAGAACTGTTTGCAGTCTCACAGTTTGAATGTCCCCTCTATATGCTTTAATTTTATAATTGAACAACTATTTCTAAGATGACAATATGTAATCTATTAACTAGTGATTTCCTACTGTTTATGTTTTCTGAAATTCTGTAGAACTTGTACCCTTTTTCTGTTTTTTTCTCTTTTCTCCTTAAATAAATTTTTTTTAAAAATCAGACTCACATGTATAAACATCAAGTTGTCTCTCTCATGTGGAAAACTGAAAGAGGAAATAAAGTCCAAAATGTACAATAGATATTGTGAAATGGGAAGAAATTGTTCAAAAGGAAAGGGAAATTGGGTGGGACAAAGTAAGGGAAAAGAAAAAAGAATAAAATGGAAACAAAGCTTTGTAAATTGGGAGTGGAAGAAGGGCTAAAAAGAGAAGGGGGAATTAGAAAAAAAAGGGGGTAGTTAAAATATGTCCTGTATGAATACAAACTCCCTGAAATGAACATTATTATTCTGTATTTCTAAAGTGTGCCAATAAACTTAATGAAAAACAAAAGAAGCTTAGAATCCATTGGTCAACCTTTCTCCATCCCTGGCTTGGCTTGTGATAAGCATAATGCTGTTTCCAACTTCTATGAGATCAACATTTTTAGATTGCCTATGTAAATGTAAACAATATATCTGATAAGAGTTTGGTAGCCAGATTCTTTTTCTATCTGGCTTATTTCACTAAACACAATACATAGTTTCAAATTCTATTTTTAATGGTTGAATAGTATTCCATTGTGAATATGAACTACATTTTCTTTATCCATTGATAGATACATAGGTTGTTAATTTGTTGGTTACTGTGAGTAGTAATGCAATGGAAACAGAGATGCACATGTCTCTTTGGCATACTGATTTTATTTTTATTGAATATATATACATTGAGAGATTGCTGGATCATACAGTAGTTCTACTTTTAATTTTTTGTAGAGGCTGAATACTGTTTTTCATACCAGCCATACTAATTTACATTTCCACTAACAGTGCGAGGTTTTTTCTAACAAAACAAAATCCTAACAAACACTCATCTTAAGTGTTTTTGATAATAGCCATCTTTACCGGAATAAAGTGTTATTTACATTTCCCTAATGGTTAATGATATTGAGTGTTTTCCCATATACTTGTTAGTCATTTGTATGTCTGTCTTATTTCAAATGTTATGTAGATCTGTGGAGCACTTTTCAATTGGGTCATGTGGTCTTTCTATTTGTTTGTTTTGCAATTGAGCTATCAGAGTTGCTATTATATTCTGGATATCAGCCTCTTTTAAGATATATTGTTTGCAAATATTTCCTCTTATTTGGAAGGCTGTCTCTCTATTCTGTTGATTGTATATTGTGCTGTACAGAAGCATTTTAGTTTGATGTCATTCCATTTTTAAAATTTTACTTTTATTTCCTGTGCTTTTGGTGCAATACAACTTTCTCCTATGTTTCCTTCTATTAGTGTCATAATTTTAGGTCTTACAGCTTAGTCTTAAATTCATTTTGAACTTATTTTTCTAACTGATGAAATATAGTTGAACTTTGGTGAGAGATTTTTCTGCATATAGATATACAATTTTTCTAGCACAATTTCTTCAAAATGAATATCATTTCTCCAATGTGTTTTTCTTTTCCTCATTGTTATATTAAAATCAGATACTGTGGTCTCTTATATGATTTCTTTAGATCTTTGGAAGAGTTTTCTGTGTGGTTAGCTATTCAATTTGTTGTGCCTGTGAGGAGATTATTGGAGGATCTTTCTCAACAATCATCTTGCTTCTCCTCAATCCACTGAATTTTCTTTTTCTTTCTCTTTTTTCTTTCTTTTTTTTTTTTTTTTGTTCATGTGATGCTAGGTCTTATACATTCTAGGCAAGCACTCTATTGCTAAGGGATACACTAAGATCTTTGTGTATGTTATTTTGAGATAGATTCCCGCTAAGTTGTGTCAACTGGCCTCAAACTTATAATCCTCTTGCCTCAGTCTCTCAGGTAGCTGGGACTACAAGTGTGTGCCAATGCCAAGCTTCCTATTATTAATATTTTAATAACTTTTATTAGGTATAGAGTATATCTCATTGTAATTTTAATTTGCATTCCCTAATGGCAAATGATGTCAAACATCTTTTCACGTGATTATTATCCATTTGCATATCTTCTTTGTAGTAATGTGCATTCCAGTTTTTTTGCCTATTTTTAAATTGGATTTTTGTTGTTTTATTGCAGAAGTTCTTTATATATTCTGAATACAAACCTTTATCAGCTGTACGATTTGCAAATTCTCCTCTTCTATAGGGTGTTTTTGAATTTTGGTGATATCCTTTAATGCACAAACTTTATAATAACAAAGTCCAATTCATGTAATTTTTTTTTGCTGTTGAAGTTTTTGATGTCATATCTAGGAATATATCCGTGGTCATGAAGATTTATCACTATATTTTCTTCTAAGAGTTTATACTTTTAACTTATGTTTAGGTAGTTGATCCCATGCTGAATTAATTTTTGTATGTGGTATGAAGAAGGGTCTGACATCACTCTTTTACATGTGGAAATACAGTTGTCCTAGCACCATTTGTTGAAGATTCGATTCTTTCTCCCTTGAATGGACTTGACACTCTTGTGCAAAATCCTTTAGTCATGAATATTAAAGTTTTTTCTGGGCTGTCTGTTGTAGACAGAGGTTGTGAGGAGAACAATTAGAATAAGAACACAGAATTTATATTATTTTATGTCATAGTCACCCAGAGTTAAACACAAGAAAGTACAGGAAATCTGTCTACAAGACTAAAGACTCACAATATTCAGCCAAGGTCCTTGATCCCACAGCAATGTCCTGCATCAGTCCAGATGAAGACCCAGAGCCCATGACAGTGCATCCTATATGTCCAACTGGAGGACTAGAGCCCAAGACAAGGACTCATTCCACACTGTTTTACAGATCTTCTGGGAAGGCCCAAAGGTGGAAATCAGAAAGTCTGTGCCAATGGGATGAAGGAGCTGTGCCAGTAGTTTGAAGGTTCTACACTGGAACCGAGAAGTCATGCTCAAAATAAGGACCAGGGCTACCCTAAAAGGTACCGCAGCCATCGGAGGTCCCAAGCTCTTCTGACAATGAGAACAGTCAATGAGAACATGCCAGGGAGCCAGCATGACAAGCTTCCCATCTTCCCTCCGGAGCTAGGAAGTGATGCTCAATGTAAGGACCAGAGCTCTCCCAAAGTGAACCATAGTCACTCTCACTGACAAGGTCCTGAGCTCCTCCAATGATAATGGCTGAATTCATACTGGGGAAGCTAGTCATGACAAGCTCCTCCAGGAGAACTAATGGCTCCAAACAGTAGCAACACTTAGGAAAAACCACAAAACCTAGCTCTAACAGTGTTTAGGTTACTGTAGCTTTGCAGTGTTTTGAAATCAGAAAGCGTAAATGGTCTAAATTTGTTTTTCTTTATTAACACTAGAGTGTTATAGAATTTATTCAGAAGTAGTTCTTTCTGGGATTACTTATAAATCTGCCTTAACTATGACAGATTTACAATGGAAAGCTTGTGTTGGAACTGGCACAAATTGGATTCATGATCCCAGTGGTACCAACAGAATAGCTATGCATCCTGAGTGACAAGGCATTGTTCATGGGCAAGAATCATTGCCCTGACTCTTTCTTCTATTAAAATGAATTTTCTTGAAGAATGTCTCTTGATGTGATCTGAAAATATTTGTACATCAGACCTTGCCACCAATCCTGCACCTTTTCCCTGTCTGAACTCATGGACACAATCTGAGATATTTTCCAGCCTGGAATAAAAATTGATATTCATTGGGTCTATTTCATCAGTTACTTCACAAGACCCACCATAGCTTAGTTGGTTTGGACTTCATGAAACTTTAGTGTAGTTCACATTACAATTCTTATACAATTCACTATAACATAATGCTTCAGATAATCAACTTACCTAAAAGAGTGAATATTGAAAGAGCCTATCTGGTTCAAAATGTGTGAGAAATCAGCTATAAAACAGGAACATGAACATTGGACAAGACCTTAAATGCCAGCAACTTCACAAATGCAGAGGAGAGGCTGAGGAGCAGAGGCAAAGGAGTTGGGAGGGGATAAGTTGGTGTCTGGTCAGTCACAACAGTGGAAGGCAGGGAAGGTTCCTAAGAGAATCTGTAAGAGGGGTGGGAAGAGAGGAGAAGGGATAAGTGGGGCTAGCAGGGGAAGAATGAGGCAGCAAGAATTGGGGAGGATGGGTATAATATGCATTCACTGAAGGGGGTTCGCAGAAGTTGGTGGAGAAAAGCGGGGAGACTGAGAAGGAAGAAGTGGAATGGAAGGATAAAGAAATAGTGGTGAGTCAGCTGAAGTGGGGAGCCCAACTGTTGTTGGAGGCTGAAGGAGCTGAGAAGGGGCGGCAAATGGGAGCCTGTGGTGGAGGTGGGGGCAGGTCCATGGCAATGAAGGGAGAGGGTTTAGAATCAGCCAGAGAGAGGGACTGTGATAAAGGGGGACTGAGGTCCTGTGGGGAATGGAGGAGGAAGGACCCAAAGGCTGTTGTCTGTGGGAGAGAAGTGGGGGGTATCCCAGCAATGATGTTGGATAGAAAGGGTAGGGGAGTCTGTGGGGTGAGTCAAAAGGATTTGAGTTGCTTTACAGGACTGGATAATCCTAGGACATGTCAAATACAGGCCTGGACATAGGGAAATTCCCCCATTTGCCCTTAAGATAGCAGTAGTAGTTATCTAAACTTCTAATAGTATCATAATCAATGTACCTTCATCTGGCTAGCACTCAGCATTATCAAGAGCATACAGAGACCAAGTGGTTTGGGAGAGGAAAATAAGCTGTTTGGGTCTAATCACTTGTGCTAGGCCCAAAGAGCCCAGGTGGTGCAAGAAACAGCCAAGAGGAGTGTGGTTTTTCAGTAGGGAATGAGTATTTCTCATAATGAGCCAAATTAAAGGGGAGTTGACAAGAACGAGTCACAGAACTGAGGTGTGTCATCACTGACCACAGGACCATGTTCAAGTAGTGGTCCCAAGAGTTGTGCCCCCTAGTCAGCACCAGGAGAAATAAAAGGGAAAACAAGGCCCTAGAGGGAGATCAGGAATATGGGCATCCTGGCATGGGCCCACAGTTTGAGACAGGCACCCCAAGTGAGAGTTGGCTCATCTGTGAGAACCTGAAAAGATGGGTCTGGCCAGTGTTGGGCGGGCTGCAGTTAGTAATGGGGCAGCAGTGGGGATTCCCCATAAAAAAGAAAAGGAAAAGCAAAAGAGAGAGAGAGAATGGCTCACTGCCCGGGATAACTCAAACCAGGGGACAGACTCCTCAGGAGCAACAGCTCCCAAACACTCTGAGTCTAGGTGGCGCCAACTGTTTGGTTTTTCACCATGTAAGAGAGAGAGGGAAGAGAGAGAGCAAAAGGAAGGTAAACAGGCCTTTATTAAGAGCACGGAAGAGGTGCTGAGGAGATGTTGGCAGCCTTCAGTGTCTTCAGGAACAATCACTGCCTTTTTTCTGGAACCTAACAGGGAAGGAATTAAAGGAGCAGCAGAGTGATTTACTAAGCCAATAGGAGGAGTCTTTGCACATGCACTACTAGCAGGAGGTTTGACTTGCAGGTTTGTGAAATTAACATAAAGGGGTGCTGTTCAGCACCAAAGGGAGTTCACACAGGAGGAAAAACCTATCATTACCATGCTTTGAAGCCCCGTAGTGTTTTCATTGCTCTGTTTTGTTTTGTTTGATTTTATTATATTTGATGTCATGGCAGCTATTTCAAAGATAACAAAATATATGATGGTAGCCATTATTGATTTCCTATTATCTTGTTTTGAACCCCTGTATTGCTTTCCTTGCTTTGTTTTGATTGTGTTCTATTTTTGGTTTGATTCTATTATGTCCAATAGTATAGGTAGCTCCTTTGAAGATAACATGAGGCATTATGGTAGCCATTGTTGATTTCCTATTATCTTGTTTTGAAGTCCTGTATCATGTTCATTGTTTTGTTTGGTTGGCTCTATTCTGTTTTATTTCATTTGGTTTTATTCTCTTCAAAATTTAAAAAAAAATAAAGAAAATACTTGATTGAGCCATTGTAGTGCTCACAAATAATGACTGAAAGCAGCAGTTGTCAAGTTTTGACATCAGGGTCTCAATTAAAAGATTCCAAAGAATATCAATGACAGTTTAAGTGCTATGTATTAATATTTTTCATAAAAGAAATTGACATTAAGAAAACATTTAACATTTTCCTGAGCCATTTAAGATTCACAGTAATGAACCCACTGCATAATAAAATAAACAGTGTAAATTTGGTGAAAAATTTATTTTTCAAAAAAGAAGAGTAACATCACTTTATATTTTTAGGAAATCTTTTTAATATCTGGCTTATATTAGACAGTTATATTCTGTACTTAATGTGGCTTACCACTACTACTTGAACTTTATAAATAAATCCAGCATGACACTGACACACAGACCTACGATCCCAAAATTCTGGAAAGCTGAGGCAGGAGGATCACAAGTTCAAGTCCTCTCGTGGCAATATAGTGACTTACAGAGGTCCTGTCCCAAATATAAAAAAACAAAGGGCTGGGGATGTAGCTCAACATGAAGGCCCAAGTGTTTACTCCTTAGGATTACCACAGACACAGAGATTTGGAACAGGGAAGGGAGATTTAACATGCTATTCAGATAATTGTGAATATTTCTCTTTGACACCAAAAGTTGACAAGTGTCATTTCTTTTTCCTTTTCTTTTCTTTCCTTTTCTTTTTGTGTGTGTGCCAGGGATTGTACTCACAACCTCTTGTTTGCCAGGCAGGTACTTATGCCACTAAGCTAAATACCCAGCCCAACAAGTGTAAATTCTTAATGGTTGTTTGTAATTTATAATTCTAAGTACATGTTAATACTTTATTACATGAAAATTCACTGGTCAAACTTAAAAATAATGATAATCTGATCAATGAAAATAAAATACTAAATCAAACAAAAATCTTAAATGAGGACCTTTCTCATTTCAATCAATGTTAGCCACTAAAAGAACATGCTTCCTAGTTGAATTGATACGGATTTACCCAACAGACCAGACTTCAACAGAAAAATACATCAGCTTTCTGTAGAACTACTCTTTTGTCAGTAAATAACCTTGGTATAAAGATACTAAGATCTTCAACATTAACAGAGAAGTTTATGATGATGTAGCATTAGGCATACCTTTGAAATGGAGCAAAGGAGATTGGTGGCTGCAATGGTGAGACCAAAAATAAATGCTTGGTGGTGAAAAATGAAACAAATTTATTACCTTACAATTCTGAAAGTTAGCCATCTGAAAGAAAAGCTCTCACTACGATAAAATGAAGAGATGAGCAGAGCTGATTTCCTTTCGAGGTTTCTGGGTTCCGGGTGACACTCTAATTTACCAGCTTATTTGACTCCTACATTTCTCTCTATTTTTAAAGCCAAAATGGGCTGTCTAGATTTTCTCAGGCTGCTTCACTGGGACACTGTATTTTTGGCCTCCCTCTGAAGCAGAGGTTCTACAGAACCCTTGGATTGACACTGGCCACGATAATCCAACATAATTTTATGTTAAACTCAACCGTTTAATAACCTTAATTCTGTCTGCAAACTTAATTGTGCTTCGTCAGATAACGTATGTTTATATGTTCTAGGGGATAATTTGTGGGTATTTTTAGAGCCAAATTATTCTGACAAACATGATGAGGGAGGCATTCAGGTGACTTTTTCAAAGGACAGCAGTGATCTCATCAATTTTGCATTGCCCCATTTGTCCCATGAAGCAGGCAGAGAAAGGAAGGGCTCAAGAGTACAACAATGTGAAGGTAAAAGGGAAGGATTCAAAAACAACCAGAACTCTGACTTGAGAAAGTGGGTGTACTGTGAGCCCTTCGCCTGGGAATTTGACTGCGGAACCTAGGCAGGTGGCCATGGCTGAGATCCAAGCTGCTTCCGGTCCCGCTCACATTTCCACACTGCCAAACATCATGAGAGCCTGCACAGAAGGGCAAGTGGAAACATCAAAAAACAGTGGATTGGGAGCCAAGACTAAGATCCCAGCTGGTGCCTGACTCTTGGCCCTTGGACAGCAGAGAAAGAGGACTACATGACTGACACCCTGCATGTCCTGAAAAGAGAAGGCCTTCTTTCTTGGGCAACTGTGGGGACAGCACAGTAATCAAATGAGTTCCCACATGGGATTGAGAAACAGTCTGCATGGCAGAAAAAATGACTCTCAGCCCAGGACCCAGACCAGTGATTGGTTTCCGAGGGCTGAGGTCTTCCTCTGAAAGAGAAGCAGCCTTGAGGGGCGCCCATCTCAGTTTCTTCAAGAGCAGAAGTACCTTCCTCACCATCCTGGTGGGAAAAGCAGGGACAGACAAACATTGGGGAGCCTCCTTGGCTGCCTGTTGCGCAGCCACCCCCCACCCTCCCCCCAAGCCACAGCTCTTGACACGCCCCCCCCCCAAGCGTCGAGAAAGGAGGGGGAGTGGAGACGAGGGGGCGGCGCACCGCAGACTGCGTTGCGGCCTCACAGAGGGGCGGCTTGGTATCCATCCGCTGCCGCCAACCTCCCCATGTTGCTTCCCCCTCCTCGCGCATCCTCGCAGCCCACAGCCGCCCGCCAGCCCCACAGGGTATAGTGGCGTAGCGTGGGAGACAGAGTGGTGGTCTGCACGTTAGGGTGCGCTGGGGACTACTGAGGCGGGCGGATACCGAGCCGCCCCTCAGACGGAGGCTAGCCCTGGCCCCGCCCACCTCGTCGGAACTACGGTGGGCCTGAGAGGGGGCGTTGAGCGATTTCTGACGTATCCCTCCGCCCCCCTCACCCTCGCGGCCAACGGTTCTCGCCGCGTCGCGTCCTGCGCAGCTCCTGCGGGGTTTGGCGCAGAGGCGCGGGAGGCGGACGGTTCTTTGCCATTCTGGTGGCGCAGGAACCAGGAAAGCGGTGGGAATCCGAGTTTGCGGCTGCCAGTGGAGAGGGGCGAACAGGTGAGGAGGGATAGCCCGATGTCCTGCGCTCTGCGTCCGTAAAGAGCGTGAGGGAGTGCGGGGGCGGGAGGCGCGAGGCGGCCTTCCCCTGTTGACAGACTTACGGCAGGCTACCAGACCCTGGACGCCAGGCAGACAGGAGGCTAGCGGGTCGTAGCCGGTCCCAGAAAGTGGCGCGCAGTATTTAAAGCTGTGTGGGATTCTGTGGAGGGCCAAGCTGCGACCGCTTCCCCCCGGCTTTCTGGACGCCCGCGCCCCGCCCTCCACAGTGTCTGCTCTGAGAGGCTCTGTCGCAGGTGAGGGCCTGCTGTGGGAGAAATTGGAGTGCGGCAGTCTTGACTGGGGGCATCCCGGTAGGCCTCCCGGAAGGCGAAGGGGCTGGCTTGAGGACACCGTGTCCAGAACAGCTGGTTGAAGGTGGCTCACCCATGCTAGCCAGCCCCTGATTCCCTTATGGGGCCTGTTAGACCCCGTGTCCTGAATACTCTCTCCCCCCACCCACCCCCAGGTTCCTGTCGGTGGCAGAGTCTCCTGTCTGCGCGGCAGGTGTAGTAATTTCTGACAGGCCACAGTGTGCATCTGTACAGGAGAGGCTTGAGAAAAAGAAGGAGCAGGAAAATGGCCTGGATTTTTGCAGGTGTGTAGGGTTGGGGGGTGGGCAACAAGCACTGGATAGATATACACATAAAGGTGGGGTGACTGTGACCAGAGCAGAGGGGCTTCCAGTGGTGCCTACTAATCTTATCCTTTCTGAAGCCGATCCTGGTATTTACCATATCCCCCCAACACCTCATGAGCCCCAAATTGGAGACCTAAAAAGGTGGGCTCATGGAGGGGGCAATGAAGGACTACTGAGTAAGATTTTACAGTATACTTTCTAGAATATGCTATGCTCTTCCCCTGTTCAATGCTGCTGCGCAAGGTAGGAGTCTGTGGTACACCTAGTGGTGGATCATCAGAATTGGAGATGGATGTAATGGGAAGTGTGAGGAAGTCTAGAAAAGGCTTCTTACCCTCTGGAACACTGCAACAAGGGGCCGAATAAAATGAGAATATTAAGCCATCAGGTCCCCAAATCTTGAAGGACAAAATGGGGAGAATTTTCTTTGATGATGTGCTGTCCACCAGGCTCAGCTTGTTATCACTGTTTCCTGACTTGGCTTAAGCCTTTTCATCTGTTTGTCCTTAGGCCTGCTTTAAGGCTGGTCAGTTCTTCAAGAAAACAAGAGAAGAGAGATCGGACTCAAAGTTCTGGAGGCTGGTGAGAAGGGGGCCTCAGGGGGGACAGCTCCTGAAGAGCAACAGGTGGCTTTGATCCAAGTGGATGTAGGACCCCATATACTTTTACTTTTTGCTAGATTTGTACATTGCCACTGCATTCCTTGTCCGTTTTCTGTAGATATTTTAGAAATGTTGAGATAGGCATGCGTTGGGCTAAGAAGGGAGAAGACCTAAAAGCAGGAAACAGGAACCTTTAGAGAGATTACACACTAAAACTGAGAGAAAGATTTTCCTAGAGCCACAGTGCATGCCTCTGTCTTCAAACAAGATTCTTTCCTGTATGTTTATCTGCAGGACCCCTGTGGTTGACTGTGGAGCTTAATACCACTTGAACAAAGAAAGGAGTGGAAAATAGCACCATACCAGTCCAGGTTTGTATGGGTGTAGGTTCATTTTTGGGTGGAGTAGTAGAAACCAATTGTGGTGATTAGGGTCCAGTCCTCCGGCTTCTGTGCTTCTCTGTTGTCAACATGCTTTCCCCACTGTCCCCATATCTGTTTTGTAGCACACAAGAGAGAAGGAGAGACTTTTATCATAGCTTAGTTTTTCTGCCTAGCATTTGGCACCATTTTTTTCTGTGAGAGTCTGTGCATGAGGCAACACAATTGGATGAGAAATTCAATTCCCCATTTTGTTCTTTTTCTCTAGATCGATCTCCAGTGACAGCTCTGGTGGTGCAGAAGTTGCTGCTGGCCACCACCCTCAACAGGTCTGCACCCCGCCAGGAATCATCCAGCACCCCCCTATCAACTTCTTGTTTTTCTGCCTATATGCATATTATTGAGGGAGACTATCTTCAGTAGGAGGCTAAGTGACTACCAAATTGATGATCAAGCCTATGTCTTGGTTTTCAGCTTATAGTCTACATTTCCAGAAGATTAGTGTGTAAAACTGTAGTCCTCTGACTGTTCTCTGGCTGTGATTACACCTGTGATTTGGGGAAGTGTATATAACTTGGCTTTTTCTGATTTGTATCATGACTGGTACAGAGCTTGAACTTGCTAAGGAGGATAAACATGAAAAGAAACCTGTGGAAAAGTTTGGTGTAGCTGAAATAGAGAGTGAAGTCCCTCTGGTGGTCAGACCTAAGGTTAGGACCCAAGCACAGATAATGACTGGAGCAAGGCCTAAAACAAAGTCCAAGGTTATTCCTGGAATGTGGTCTAAAACCGAAGCAAGAGCAGTGGGTAGGGTATATACTAAGAGTAAAATCAAAATGATCCCTGGGTCAAGATCCAAAGATGATACCCAGGCCTGGGCCCTGAATGATTTTAATACTGAGCCAATGTCAAAGACAGAACAAGATGCCCAAACCAGTGCCATAATCTTTCCAGTGGTCAGTACTGATTCTGGGTTGGTTCCTAAAACTAAGTGCCTTTTTATGGATAGAGAATTGGTTAATATAGACAATGAGAGCTTTACTGGAAAGAAAGTTCATTCTCAAGTGGGATTCCAACCTTCCTTTGGGTCAGGAGAGATAACTGATGATGAGACCTGGAGTTTTCTTAGGCCTTTATCCAAACAAGAGTCCTCTCAGAATTCTGTGAATTCATGGTTCTGGAATCAAGAAGATGTCAGTGTAAGATTTCATCCTGGGAATGGGTTAAAGGATAGTAACAGATTCAGGCCTATATCCAAACAAGAGGCAAATGATTATCCCAGGCACAAAAGCAAACAGGATATCTATATCGTGTCTAGTAGTTCTGATTCTGAGGATGAGTCTCTTGAGACATCATGGTTCTGTGGTAAACAAAAAACAAATTCCTTGCCCAGATCCAGGGAAGAGGTCAATAGTAGGCCCTGGTTTAGGTCTAAGAAAGAAGTCAATGTTGAATTTAGTTCTGGGTCTGAGTGTGAAAGTGCTATGAAGTCCTGGTTCTGGGATAGAGAAGAGACCAAATGTAGGTCTTTACCTAGAGCTAGGAAAGAGACCAATAAGAGGGTGCAGCACAGTCACAAGCAAAAAGCTTGCATTGATGTCATGTGTGATTCTACAGATGAAATAAAAAAAGAGTCCTGGTTCTGGCCTGAAGAAAAGGATAATACATTTTTAAAGTGTAACACCAATAAAGAGGCCAGGGTGCAAGCAATTGAAAAGGAAGAAGTCAAAACCAGGGTCAAACCAAAACAAAGATCACAGGAGGAAGCCTTCACTGGGACTTGCTTCTGGACTACAGAAGAGTCCACCCTGACGGATGTGGCCAGTGTAAAGTCCAGTCCACAACTGGAGGATGAGAGCATTGTTGGTAGTTGGTTCTGGACTGAAGAAGAGGTCAGTAAGGAGACAGGGTCCAACAGCAAATCTAGTCCAGTGCTTGAGGAGCTTGTTGACAATTCCTGTGTAGGGACTGGGGAGAAAACTAGTACGGAAATTGAGGCTGAGGCCACCTCTCAATCTGTACTAGCAGCTAATGATGAAGAGGTCATTGTTGGTTCCTGGTTCTGGGCTGGTGAAGAAGTCAATCCCGAGCCCAAAGAAGAGACAATTTTTGGGTCTTGGTTTTGGAGCACTGGTGAGGCTAGTGTAGAATCTGATGTTGGGGTCAGCTGTGAATCAAGGCCACAGTCTGAGGAAGAAGTTGTAGGTCCCTGGTTATGGACTGGAGAAGTCAGTATAGAGGCTGGGGTTGGAGAAGAGTTTAGCCAAGGATCTGAAGAAGAGACAATATTTTTGTCCTGGTTTTGGTCTGAAAACCAGACTCAGACTCGTATGGATTCTGTGATGGAAACTAGCTGTGATGTGCCAGGAGCTGAGGAGGAAGAGGATCCCATGTTTGGGTCCTGGTTCTGGGCTAGAGTAGATACATGTGAGGAGGCTAAAGTTAACAGCAAGTCTGGCGTGGAGCATGAAGAAGTCATCATGCCATCTTTGTTTGTGGCTAGAGAGGAGGCCAATGTGAAGTTCGGAGGTGGTGTCACAAACAAATTTACGGCAGAAGCTCAAGATACTAGTAATAAGTCTTGCTTCTGGGCAAAAGAAGAACCCTGTTTATATCGCGCTAGTAGAGGAAACTGGAAGCTTAGACCAGAGGAAGAAGATACTGCTGATTCAAGGTTCTGGTCCAAAAGATACACGGGACCAGAGCCCCTTGTGGGATCCTGGTTATGGGCTGTGGAAGAGGGCAGTACAGATTATGAGGCTAGACAAAAGGCCATGTTACCAACTGAAGAGAAGATCAAGACGAAGTCCCAGTTCTGGAAAGAAGGTAAAGACACCACCATAGAGACTACTGATAGAAAGGAGTCCAGGCTAGAAGCTGAAGAGGAGGACATTATTGGTTCTTGGTTCTGGCCTGAGGAAGAAGACGGCCTCGAGGTACAAACTGAGAATAGGAAAGAGAGCAGTGTAAGAGTCGAAGAGGAGGAGGATTCTGTTTTGGGGTCCTGGGGTAGGCAAGAGGCTATTCAAGAGAGTGGGTTTTGCAGCAAATATAGTTCCAAAGCTGATGTGGAGGAAGTCATTGTTGGATCCTGGTTCTGGGAACCAGAAACAAGTTTAGAGACAGTTACAGCAGATATTTTTGAAACCAAGACTGGGACTGAGGAAGAGGAAATCATTGTTGGACCTTGGTTCTGGCCTAAAGAATCTGACAGAGAAGCTGAGTCTCAGGCAGTAGATGAAACCCAGTCAAAAACTGAAGGAAAAACAATTTTGGGGTCCTGCTATTGTGCTAGAAAAGAGGTTAATAGAGAAGTAGGGATGTGCTGTGTATCAGAGCCAGCATATGAGGAAGAAATGATTATTGAGTCCTGGTTCTGGTCTAGAGACAAGACTGTTAAGGAAATTGAAACTGTAGCTACCTGTGAGTTTGGATCACAAGATGATAAAGGGGAAGTTGTTAAGTCTTGGTCTAAAGCCACACAGGAGATGAATAACCAAGCTGGTGATGGAACTAACTGTGAGGCTGGGACATTACTTGATGATGAGGATGACATAGTAGGGTCCTGGTTCTGGGTAGGAGATGAGGCCCATTTTGAATCAAATCCTAGCCCTGTGTTCAGGGCCACTTGTGAGTCTTGGGATTCAGTTAAGCAGGAATCTGAACCTTCACACAGACCTCAGAGTTGGGATGAGGTCACTGTTCAGTTCAAACCAGGTCGATGGGGTAGAGTTGGCTTCCGATCCCTAAGCCCTGTTAGATTTCCAAGCGAAGCAGCTCTTTTCCCTGAAATGCTTGAGGAAAGCGGGGATGAGGAGCTTAATGCAGAAGGTGGAGAGCAAGAATCTTTGTTTAATTTTCAACCTCAGTTCTCATTTCAATATGCTCCATCCTACCGGTCAGTCCAGGAAATTCGAGAGCATCTTAGGGCCAAAAGGAATGCAGAGCCTGAGTTCTGCAGCTGCATACAGTGTGAACTTAGGATTGATTCTGAAGAGTTTGAAGAACTCCTTTTATTAATGGACGAAATTCAGGATCCTTTTATTCATGAAATTTGTAAAATTGCAATGGGTATGAGAAGTGCTTCTCAATTTACCCGAGATTTTATTCGGGAGTCAGGTGTTGTCTCGCTTATTGAAACTTTGCTGAATTATCCTTCCTCCAGAGTTAAGACAAGGTTTTTGAAAGATATGATTCGTACAGCTCCATCTTACCCAAATCTAAACATGATTGAAACATTTGTATGTCAAGTGTGCGAGGAAACACTTGCTTACAATGTGGATTCCCTTGAGCAGCTGTCTGGATTAAGGATAGTTAGATATCTCACTACTACTACTGACTATCATACACTGGTTGCCAGTTATATGCCTGGCTTTCTCACCTTACTAGCTATAGGCAATATCAGAACAAGATGTCATGTTCTGGAAATGCTACTGAATTTGTCTGAAAATATTGACATGATAAAAGAATTACTAAGTGCTGAAGCAGTGTCAGTATTTATGAACTTGTTTTCCGAGGAGGAGGCAAATGGCAATATTGAAATTGTTCTTACAATATTTGAGAATATTGGTGATAATATCAGAAAAGAGACATTTTTCGGTGATGATGATTTTAGTCTTGAGTCACTTATTCCTATATTCCATGAAGTTGAGCAATTTGCCAAACTACTGCAAAGCAAAATAGACAATCAGAATAATCCGGAAGCAGACCAACAAAATTAGTATGATTAATCACTTGTGTCTGATTGTTACTATGTTCCTAAGTTATGATTGTTAAATAATGCTTTGGTTTTCACAAAATAGCTGTGTGTTGCAGTGTACCTCTTTAATGCTAACACTAACTTTGCAAATATTTATGCAAGCTAAATCATTTTTCTGATGCCAACTCAAAACTGAAAACTCACTTGTTGATATTTGTCTCGCCCAGGTTATAATATTTAGTATTTGAGCTTATAGTGAACTGAGCCATCATAAATAAGCTATTCTTCTGACTGTTGTTCTGATGTGCAGATACCCTATTCTTGTTTGTGTTTCAATAAAGTTCTGTTAAATTTAGTGGAAGTCAATTATTTTTCTAGAACTTAAAGTAGAAGCCTAGTATGGTGGGGCATGCTTGTAAACCCCAAACTCTGCGGAAGCTGAAGTAATAGTATCAAAAATATAAGCCCATCCTGGGCAGTTTATTGATTTAGTGAGTTACTCTTTCAAAAGAAAGGCTGGGCCTGTAGCTCAGTGTGAAGTTATAGCTCAGTGTGAAACCTCCAGTATTGCAAAACAGACAAAATTGATGTAAAGGTGATGTGAATACTCAGTGATAATCATATGTGCAATATGTTAATTGTAAAAGTTTCTCATTAATTTTAAAAGTTACAGCTGACTTATTACGGGCATACTTCAGAGAAAAGGACTCTAAAATATAGGAAAGTAGTTGGTGATACGAAGGAATGCATGGAGGTGGCAAAAGTGTTCTGTGGGAGTGAGGTATCCATCTGCCTGGATTTAGTGGCAGGAGTAATTTGAGGGATATAGAGAATGATGTAAATCTTGAAGAGCTGAAGAGCTGGATTTTACTTTTAAAATACAGGTGTTTCTCAGTGTTACCTAAAGGATAAAAGAGTAACACAGACGAGCACTCAAAATTCATAGAGGAATGTGGTTTGATCATATTGATCAGGTTTTAAAATGAGCTAAGATAATTCATGTTTTTCAAAAATTTTTAAGAATAGATGGTGTCACATGGAAAGAGTGGTCCCATTTAAAAATGTGGAACAGAACAGGCAATTTAAGTATTTCATTATGAAAAATTCAATAGTTACTCAAAAATTGACAAATAAGGTACAAAAGACTAATTTGAAAACTGGGTTATCAAATGAAACTACAAGATTATTTAAAGGAAATATACTGTAAAATTACCCAAGTTTCTGATTCTATCCCCTATACTATTTCTTACATTCACAACAGTTAATGTCTGTTCATACAGCAAAAATGGGATAAAGTAGATTGGAAAGAGTGTTCACTATAAGGAGGAATACACAAAGTTTTTTTCACTCAGTAAAAGAACCACACCTAGTGACTTATTTCTGGTTTGTCTCAGGACATAAAGTGATCTTTTTCACCTGGTTCTAGTATATGAACTGGAACTAGGACAAAGCCCCTACATACATTACAGATGTTTTCAGAGATATCCTGCTGTTAAAAATTGGGTTTTGGATGCTGTGCGTGTCAATAATTCAAGATCGTGTGTTTTTTCATATCATCCAAGCATTGTACAAAATACTAAAAATCAATTCATCTCCAAAATCACTAAGAAATTTTCCTACCAAGTGAGTGTGCATGCAGAGCAAGGCCCAGACCTAGGGCCTAAAAGCTTTGGTTCCTACTCTAGCCTTCCTTTCAGCTGTCTTCACTGGATGCAAAAGATCCTGCCATCTGAACTGCAATGCTGCTGTAGACAAGCGATGGTCATATGAAACAAAGTGGTTCCTATGACCAGGATCTTGTTTTAAGCAGTAGAGAAATATGTTTACTTGTGTGAAGAAGGGTTAGGAAGGAAATGCACATGAAGATTAAGACAGATGGGATGAACGGCAGAATATTCACGTGAGTTTGTGTGTAAGGAGGGACTGCCCCATGCTACGTTAGCCTGAAAATTGATTTCTCAGATGACCACAATTTCAGCATTTGCTAGTAGAGGAAAGAATCCTTTAGGAAATTGTGAGTGTCTTTGTTCTATCTTTTGTCTACAAACTCAAGAAGTGGGCTGTCATCCTTTGGGATGCATTCAGGCAAAAATGCAGCTCTTGCTGTTGGAGGAGGTGGGAGCAAGGCTGTTAAATGTCATCTATTAGAGATGGTGGCTGATACTAAATGCTGGTGCTTGAAATGCCTCAGACCTGCCTGAGGCCCAGAGTAGAGAAACTAGTATTAAGTGATGATTTGTAATTACTTGTGGCTCTGGATCTGAAAATGCAGGAGTGGGGATGAGAAACATGGGCTACACTAATAGTCTTCCCATCCTGTCAGAACTCTACTGTCTGTCTTAATGACAGTGTCCAGGCCATAGCAATGGCCAACCAGCTCAAACACAGGGGCTGGGCAAGAGAGGAACACATCTGGCTTTTACTGTAACATTCCAACTGACTGGAACATCTGGGCAAAGGGAGGCGTATGATAGATCATCAAAAAATATGGTGGATGTTTAATTTTTAAAAATATATTACATTAAATACCATCTGTTGGGAACTGTCGAAGCTGGAAATTGACCACACTTGCAGGGGCCAGCCAGGCAAGTCAGAGAACAAAGACCTTCCAGGATAAGCCATAAAAAGAAGTAACTCTAGGCCCCAAAACATCAAGTCCTTGGGTTGCCATACATACAGATTACTAGGCAGTGAGGTGTCCCATAATTAAGTTGCTAAATGTATAAATAAATGCCCCCACAGTGAGGGGGAAATTCCTTTCCTCCCATCAGGAAAAAGGGCTCTGCCTGCCCAGCTTTTGTCTCTTATTTTCTCATCCTCTTGTGGTCCTCATCGATAACCTCAAGCGCCACGTGGGTCACAGCAACCATCACCATCAATCCTTCCCCCCCCCCAAAAAAACCCACCCTTTTGCTTTAAAAGATTTATCCCATCATTCTTGCCACTTTCTGAAACAATTCTGGAAGTCCTCTTTCATGAGTGTCTTTAGTAGCACTGTCATGTTTCTTGTCCTGAATCAACTGAAAACATTTACCTTTGCTTGTCATTTTGACTTTGTGGAAGAGCCAGAAGCCACATGGTGCCAGGTTCAGTGATTAACATGTATGAATACACACCACAATGTTGTTATGAGCCTGCTTTTTTATTGGAAGGTACTCAAAAGTAGCATCACCATATTTTTAAACATACCTTCTAATGAAACTCATGAAACAGGACTCCCAGAACTGTGAAAGTAGCAAGACTTATAGAATAAAATTGAAGCAAGAGGAATATTTTGAGAGGAATTAATGGCATTGTGTCTTTCACTGTATTTTATACTTTAGATGTCCTCCCAAAGTCTTGCACTCAGAAATGGGGCTTGTGGAAGGTTCCTGAATTATGGGGATGCTACAGTTGGCTTGGTGTTGAGATGTCAGATCTGGTTAGAAGAGATGGGTCACTAGAGGTGACCTAGAAGGCTGCATCTTCCTAATCCCTTTATTCTCTACCTCCTGGCTGCTGTAATGTGATCAGTTTTTCCTCTGCTACCATATGCCCCTCTACCATGTCACCCTGCCTTGCAGTCAGCGAACTATGGAGTAAAAGTGTAAGTGAAAATATACCTCTCCTCTCAGTTGTGGACATCAATATTATGCCTTGGTGAAGGGAAAGTGACTAAGATACTATAATGCACTTTTAAAATTTAAATATTAACTCTGTATTTCAATAACCAGTTGTGAACTCAAAGAGAAGGAACTGAGGTGCTTTGGGCTTTTCGTGTAGGGTTTCTCACTGGGATAGTCTGAAGTTTTCAACACCTGATTTCAGTCATAGAGATCATCATTCTGAGGGTCAACTTTAGACTCTAGGTTTGCACAGGGTCCCATCCCATTGCGCTCTCAACAACTCTACCCATCTGCTATTCCATCTGACACTGTCTTCCCCTAAAATACTAGGCTTCTGAAGAGGATCTTTCTGGCAATCACCTATACAAATTGCTTGTGGAGTATCCCACAGATACCCTTTTATGAATGTGTTGATGTCTTCATTTTGTTTTATGGTCAATACTTTAGACTAAATCATTTGTGCTTAAACTTAATGGTACTTTATCACTTTTGGTGAGAGTAGCTCTGTAAGACAGCCTCAGACTAACATAGTTCTTCAGGACAATACAATTAGAAAAAATAAGTCTTAATACATCAACCTCTATTTACTTGCACTTTTTTTTTAAATTAATGAATCCACACAGATCTTTCTAGTTCCTTTTTATAACTGTATAGTATTCCTTTTATCACTATCAAATTTTAGTAAATGATACTCTTATGTAGAGATATTACTTTGTAATATTTTGCTATTGCATACAATACTGGAAGGTATACTTTTTACAAATATATTTTTGTGTGACTGCAAGCATGTCCTCATAGATTCCTAGGATTGGAGCTTGTGGGCCAAATAATAAGTGCATGGGTGTTATTAGGTATTCTCAAATTCTCTTCAAAGGGGTACTACAAATTTTCATTTATGGAAGCAACATGGCATTGCCTATTTCACCACATCCTTAATATTCAAGTACTTATACATTTGATATTTGTTGATTGCCTGATCATTTCACCTCTGTTGTTCCTTGTGTTAGTAACTGTGTCTTTTTGCTTTCTACTTTACATTTCTGGCCAAAGGCTTATCAATTTATTGACTTTCTCGAATTATAATTTTCTTTTGTCTTTTTCCTTTTTTATTGGTACTGGGGATCGAACTCACGACTGCCTGCTTGCAAGGCAGGTGCTTATGCTGCTGAGCTAAATCCCCAGCCCCTATGATCTTGAATTACAATTTTTTTCTTTTGCCTTTTTAAATTTTACTGACTTTCTCAATGAATTAGGTTTTAGTTTTGTTAATTTTACTTATTGTTTTATGTTTTACATTTCATTAATTTCTGCTTTTATATTGCTTTTCTTCTCTTTACTAGATGTTTAAAGTACCCTGTTTTTTCCTATTTAAAATAGTAGTTGAAGTCACTAATTTGAGACTATTTTCCCAATATATACATTTTAATATTATAAATTTCCCTTTAATACACTTGTTAGCTACACCCTACAAAATTGATGTATTGCATTTTCATTATTTTTCATTTTAAATTACTATTTTATTTTTTGATTTCTTCTTTGATCTAAGAATTATTTAGAAGTGTGCTAAGCGCTTCCCAAGTCTTTGGAGTTTTCCATATTTTGATTACTTATTTAATTCCACTCTGGTCAGATAACATCCTTTCTTTAACTTAACTCCTTTAAATTTATTGAAATTTCATTTATATTCCAGAGTATGACCCATCTTGGTACATACTCCATATCCACTTGAGAAGAATGTGTATTCTTCTGTAATTTGATTATTCTATAAGTGTTAAGTATAATTGGTTCATTGTGTTTTTAGATCTTCTATTGTTTATTTTATTTTGTCTCTACTTGCTACTAAAATCGCTGTTAAAATCTCTGACTATAATCGTTTGAACATTTATTTACAGTTATGAATGTGCCTATCTCCTTGAAGTTGTATCATATTTTTTTTCTTTGGTACCAGGGATCGAATTCATGACTGTGCACTTGCAAGGCAGGTGCTTATGCTGCTGAACTAATCCCCATCCCTTATCATAATATTTTTTTATGAATTTTTAACATACTCTTTGGTTTCATTTGCCATGTTTTTATTATTGTTTATAAATATTAGCATGTGATTTTGTATTTTTATCATGTAATGCTCTCATCTTTTTGTTAAATTAGCTACATTAAATGGCTTTTGATAGCTTTTCCCCTCTAGTTTAAGAAACAATTCATCTAAGATAGAGATTTTCTGTACCTTACTATTAGAATCCATCTTTGAAGTTTTTTGTATATAATATTGTTTGAGGCAATATGTACATTATAGATGTACAAGGATTTTAATTCTTCACAAAAAGTAGTATTTACAGAATTGTCTGTGCCAAATCTTATTCATATAGTTCTTTTTTGAATGAAGGAGGCACCTTTCTCACTCATTTTGTCCTTACCCAGCAGTCATCCCCAGTTTCCTGTAATTTTGGTCTAGGAAAGACCTATTCATCTCTTACTCAGTTTTATATAACTGTGACAAGATACCTTATTTAAACACTTATAGGAAGAAAAATTCATTTTGGCTCAGTTTCAGAGATATTTAGTCCCATTGCCTTATGATCTGTGGTGAAGCAGTATCATGTGGCTAAGAGTGTGTGGTGAAGCAACGCTGATTACCACATGATGGTCAGGAACTAAAGTGACAAAGAGGATGAGCTCAAGGTCTCAGTATCTTATTGAAGTATATTTCTCCAATGATTTAACCTCCATTAGGCCCCTTCTAAATATACAACCTCTCAATAGCACATAGGCTGATGACCAAGCTGTTAGCACTTGAGCAGTTCAAATCAAAACTGTATCCTACCCCTCACAAATTTTCTAGAAGACTATCTACTCTCTTTATTATGACATTCCTAATTCCTCTTACTGTGAATTCCTCCCTTCTTTTAAACATATTTCTGAGCCTAACAGTTTAATACTGTCAGTCCAGTGAATTACCTGTCCTACTTGATTGGACCAACATTCAGAAATCTTTATGTTGTGGCAATATTTCTGATTATTCCTTTTCCTTTTGTGTATCCTTGGGCCTAGTGTCCAATGCTGGCTCAGGTCACTGGTCATGCTTTGCTTAAGGATCAAGCAAACATGATGATGACTTTCCCCTCCTCTTTATCATCCTCTTTCTCTTCCTTTTCTTCCTCTTCTTTGTCTTTCTTGTACTCCACCTCCTCATCATCATACTCCTCCTTCTTTTTATCCTCCTCTTCTTCTTGTTTTCTTCATCTTCTTCAATGTATTTTTTTGTCATTTTCTCCTTTTTCATCCTCTTCTCTCCCTATAATGCTAGGGATTGAACCTAGGGACTTTGCACTGAACTACGTCCCTCAGCTCTTTTTTATTTTAATTTTGAGGCAAAGTCTCATTAAAATGTTAAATTGCCCAGATTGAGTTCTAATTTGCAATCCTACTTTAGTTTCTCTGAATTCTGGGATTGCAGGATGTGCCTCCACATTCAGCTTCAAGCAGATAACTATCTCTGAGTTGGTGCTGTGGACTGGATACTTTGTTCTAGAAATGGAGGGTGAGCTTGGTAGATAATATATTTAATGTGTGGATTACTCCATTAATTTACATTCTTTATCTGAAAATTATTTACTCAAGGAATTAAATGACGTGATATAACATTATTGTTTTAATATTATTGATGAGGTTGGATATATTTTCAGGTGTTCATGGCCAGTTGAATTTTTGTTTATATGGAGTATTTTTGTAGATTTTTTTTTTACTTGACTTTTAGAGGATATTAGTTTAGAGGGTCAAAAAATCTTCATGGAGGTCTGATTCCATTGATTTCTATGTGCACATAAGCATTTAAATTGTCCAATTCTTTTTGAAAAAAATAATTGGGAGATTAGGCAGATATTCAAAATTTTGTCAAACTATTGCTATTAAACCAGCACAAAACTGACTCAGGAAATTATAAGGAAAACACAAACAGGAAGCCCATATGTAGACATTTACACATTTACACTATGAAGACAATTCAAACTTACGGTAAAAACTCAAAAATACCCAGTGACCACTAACAGACTCAGTGGCTTAGTAGTAGAATTCATAGGACTCACAGCTATAGTTGTACTCAAAAGCACTATACCAAAAGGCTACATAACCAAGGATTTTTTTCAGCAAACAGAAAAAAAATGTATGAAATCTAGAAGAAACTAGGCTCAAGCTTCCAAGAATCAGTATGTAGTGTGGAATCCCACAGGATACACTTAATTCTCCTAGCAAGGAGTTGTGATAACCTGAGTGGAATGTTTTCTACTAAGGAATCTCATTAAAGAATTAATGCGCAAGAAGGGGTGGGGGACTTTTAATGCAAGTACTGTCTACCTATCAAATTCCCAAATTCCAGAATAAAAGGAAGAAAGAAAAAAGTATTTACCACACACTTTATAATTTTCATAAAATGTTCAGGCTCACTTATCCATTCTAATTAGTTCAGGTAGTGGTAGGAATGCTCTTTTAATCCAAGTTGCCAGATTTCCGGTAAGGCTCAGTCTAGCAAGCAGGACTTTCTAATTAAAGCAATTGCAGGCCTATGAATTATAGGCCACACCAACTCATTTTGCACATTCAGTTAATAGTGTTGGAATACTTTTCTCATTGAAGAAATCAAAGACCCCAGAGCTTCTGTGTGTGTCCCGCACACTTCATTGGGCTGCTACTGCAAGCACGACCAGAGGCGCAGCAACTGCAGCACCCTGGGACACAGAGCCTGTGCTGTCTGCTGCTGCTGTCTCTGCAGGCACGTGTTCAGGGCCCTTCTCTGCCTGCTCAGCCAAATGACTGGCCTCTGCAACCTGAAAAACCTGGCCTCAAAGCCAATGAACAAACTGCATGTGGCATGTGGAGTGTTCTGGTGCCCTGCATCATCCTGCAATGCTTTATCCATCCATGAAGGGAAGACAGAAGTGGACATAAACGACCTCCTAGGGCTGTGAAAACTAAACTAATTTCACACAGAGTAAGAGCCACAGCATCCCTAATGGAAAAGCCAAATTATAGTCATCTAAATTAGACACAAATTAATATGCAATCAAGAGAGCGATTGAGCCCTCAAGCAAATCAGTGCAGAAGAGCAAGACACAGCAACACTGTGGCTGGAGACAACACTCAAGAGGGCCAGCCTCAAGACAGAGATGCAGCAGCTAGCAGTAGCTAAGGCTGAAAGCCTCCCTAGTGATAAAAAGTGACTTGAGACTAAATTGTAAATAATACCACTTGATCCAGTTAACCCAGATAGGTATCAGATACATAAGTGATTGACCAGAACATCTGGATTTCAAGACATGCATTTGTTCTTTCAATATTCCCTTGCTGTGTGACTTGTTCCCCTCTTGGATCAATACTAGCTAAGAGAATATGCTTGTAATGCTATAGGTTGGCTGTAGTTTGACCCATGCGGTATGCACAATGTGATTTTGCTGTATAAAATGCTCTGAACAAAGAGCCTCAGTGGCCACTCACTCATAATCCTTCCTGGAGATCTGGGAGCTATTCTTCTTATTTCCAGTAAAACTGTAACTTCATCCTTTGATTTGAGATTTCATTCCCCGATGTTATAAAACCATGAACTCAGCATATCTGACAGGAATTATTTTCTTCACATCATCAGAATTTGGGCATTCCTTCTTGTTTTCTATGCCATAAACCATAGAATTCTTTAATCTATTATAACCTGAATTAGATGAATACATGTAACTGTTGTTTGTGAAGGGGGCCTTTCTTGCTTTCTGAGCCTCACCTCAAGCTCCACAGTTGAGATGTGTGTGAATACTGCACGTTGGCTCTGTCTAGCACTGAGTCCAATTCTGATGTCCTAAGAGTGGACCCTGACCTTAAATATGTGGCTCCTCCCATGTATTGAACACCTCAAGGAGCAGCCTAAATCCCATGTACACTCCAGCAGGCCTCGTTGATGTAGAAATGCCTCATGTCTTCCACAAATGCACTGTCAGGTCACTGGGTCTATGGAAGAGGGGATTTGAGCACGTGGGTGAACGCCTTGCTCTAGGTCTGACGAGCAGTGACCTAAACATGCTCCATGGGTAGGGAAAGGAAGACAGGAGAAGGAAGAGTCCAGGTTCTAGGCAGACAGGTTGGCACCTGCCTCCTTTTCTTCTGTGGCAATTAGCACCTGGCTGAGGTGATCCCAGCATCACCACATCAAAAGGGAAAACGTGTCTGTACAGCTGCAGACAGCAAAGCAAGGCAGGGGAAAACTTAGCCTACAGAGGCCCATGGAAGACTTCCCCCACCGCCTGGTGGCACATCTTTGGGAAGCACCACTTCCCTACAGCAGACCACTGACAAACCTGAATGCCAGTCAGAATCCAAACTTGTATAAAGGACTTTAGAAAAACAAAACTGGGCTTGTGAGCTGCTTTCCTGCCAGTAGCAGCATACCTGGCAAGTTAGGCATTTCTAAGCTGGCCTGGGCTTTACCTGAGCTCCCCACTGATTAATCACTTTATTGTTTGGAAAAGTAACCACAAGCAGATATCCCAAGTTATTTATGTGAACAAATAAAGAAAAAACATGGGAGAGAAAAAAAAATCTCTGGAATGGATGATATAGCCTTGATCAATAAATTGATCAAAAAACTGGAACTTCATAACCCTAAAAAACATCAGCTGGAATAGTCAATGCTATGCCTGAAGTTGAGCACTTCCGTACTATGAAGAAGTTCCGCTTTCCATTCCCAGTACCTCAGATACAACAGCAATAACAAAACTGGGAGTGGTGGCACAATCCTGCCATCCTAGATCTCAGAAGCCTGAGGCAGGAGAATTGGAAAGTTTTAGGTGGAATACATAAGAAGCCCAAGGACAGCCTGAACTACATAGCAAGACCCTGTCTCAAAAGTAAAGCAAAAGACTAAAACAATTTGATGAAAAGGAAAAAGGTCAAGACAAAATGATGTTGCTGTGCAAAATATAGTAGCCACCCATTTACAATAAACTATGAAAATCCTTAACACTTTGATTCAGGTTAAAGCCATTCTGTTTTCTGTAGGCAGTCACAAGGTAGCAACAACTGCAAAAATGAACATTGTTTCTAAGGCCCTTTCTTTCCTCCCAATTATTCCAACCCATCTTCTCTAAAACATACATGTTATGGCCTGTATGCAGGTTATAGGTATGGCTTTTTGGAGGTGGTTGGATATAGGGTGTGTACTACTGCAATCAAGGTTGTGATGCTGGGATTGATTCACAGTGTGATGCTAAGGTTAAGAGTATGAGTGCTGGATAAAACATAAGGGACAGAAAGCTACCACAGTTGTTGCTTATTGCTGGCTATTTGTACCTCACTTTCTTGCTTCCTTCTGCCTGCACTGCTTGGCCATGACTGTTTCTCCTCTGCGATGTCCTTCTGCCATGACACCCTGCCTTGGAGCCAGCCGATTATAGGCTGAAACCTCTACAAACTTTGAGCTAAAATAAACCATCCTTCCTTTATAAAAAAGAAAGAAATCAAAGATCCAAATATATATGAACAAATTCTATGAAGAGTAGATGTCTTGATAAATGTTTTTAAAAGGGTGTGAGAAAAAATACAAGAATAGCTAATTTACACAGAAATATCCAAGCTTGTGGCTTATATTTTCACATAATATAGATCATATCATATATTAAATAACCTTCCTTCTCCAAAAGTTTCTCATATCTCTTTTGTAACATATGGAGTTATTGACATATCAATTTCTGAGATTACTGCTACCTGGTGCTAGAAGCACACCATTTTGGTTACTGTATTTTTTAGCATTGTGGCTTCTCTGAGATATATCAATAATTGACATAAATGTTTGGACTCTCTAGTTACTTTTATCATTTTATTTCACTTTTAGTTTCCCATGCATCCGATTGATTGGGAGTGAGAATGCCAGATTCTCTTATCACTTGTATGAATTTTCTTTTAGTTTTAAAATAGAAAAGGCTATTGGCCTGGTCAAAGCACGTACAGGTGTTGCTAGGTCAGCTGGATGTCGCCAAGATAGCACTTAATACCTTGATGGCTTTGAAAAAAGTACATGATATCTAGTTCTCAGCTATTCTAGCTAAGAACATCAATTTTCTTGAAATACAAAAACAAGATTCATCTGTATGGTGACAGCTCATATTTAACTAGTTCACAAGACTTGCAGAATACAGAGTATGAATTTATTGATTTTTAAGGAGAAATGGAAACATCAGAAGAACTAAAATACTAACATCCAGCAAATTCTCTCATTGTAAACCAAGAAAACATTAAATCAGAAGTCCAAGTAATTAATTTGGATTGAATTATACTTTTTATATTAAGCGCATAACATTTAGTTGTAGCATTGGAATATATGATCAAACTTGAATGAAGCTTCTAAGAAATATTAGCCTGAAATTTAAGAAAAAGAATTTATGTCAAAACCGAAATTACCTCTATCAAATTATACATAATTTTCCTAGCAGGATTTTCTTTGAAAAAAGTTGCAGTGAGCACATTTCTATTATGATGAAGCTTCTTCTGTCTTGGTGCACTGGTAACAAAATGCCATTTATGCGGAAGAGTACCGGCATCTTCAGTTTGAGAAGGAACATGGCTTTATTTTTTTTATTTAAGGAGAAAAAGAAAAAAACAGAGAAAGGGTGCAAGTAATAAAAAATTTAAAAAATAAACAGTGAGAAATCACTAGTTAATAGATTACATATTCTTATCTTAGAAATAGTTGGTCAAGTTACAAAATTAAAGCATATAAAGTGAACTTTCAAACAGTGAGAGTGCAAACAGTTTTGTTCAATGATCAAAAAAAGCTCAGTAATATGGTTATCCATCTTATACACTCAAACATATATGCAGTTATAACCTTTAGAGCACCTTCTTTTCTTTTCTTTTGTACAATGACAATTACACATTTTGGGTTTTATTACTCCCACAGTTCTTATTACTTTTTTTGAAGAGAGTAAAACCAAATGCAACATATCAGAACAGAGTCAGTTTAGAACAGAAGGATGGGCATAGTACATGATGCAAAAATAGAATATCAGGTGATCAAAAATGGTTACCATTGTGCCTCTTGCTATTTTTAAAAAGAGTTGCCTATATCATCAGGTATAATAGAATTGATCAAAACAGTACCGAACAAGACCAATAAAACCTACACTGGAGACCTTACAGGACTTCAAAAGAAGACAACAGTCACACCATAATGGGCATCATAGTAAATCTTATTGCCTTCAAACTGGTTGCCTATACCCTCAAACTTGATACTATCAAACAAAATAGAATATAGTAAAATCAGACAGAACAAGATGGGGAGAGCAATACTGGGGTTCAAATCAGGTTAATAGGACAACAAAAAAGTTACTATAATATATCCCGCTATTTTTTAATTTAGTTTTCCCTTAACTGAAAAAAATAAGAAAAAGGATGGAGATAAAAAAGGATGGAGATTGAGATAAAAGAGGACCTTGTAATAGAACAACACAGGTCAGAATTGAACAACTTAAGCATCATTGTGTTTCACCCCCAGTTAACCTAACATACTAGTAGCCACCATAGTGCCTCTTTCCTTGAATTATTTGAGTATAACTTTGTATATTATAGACTCAATCATATCAAGACAGTATGAAGCCATTCAAGAGAATGAAAGAATTACAGGGTATTTAGAATCAGTTAACAGAAAACAAACAACAGTTTCTGTATTATCTCTTTGCCTATAAAAATTTTTGTTTATAGCATCGCATATAGTAAAATACACTAAGATACAACATGTTAAAACTAGTGGAAACAGATGTACAACAGCTTCATGGGACTTCAAAACAAGATGATATTAAATCAGCCCTAGCTTTTATGATGTGTTGCTTTCTTCAGAATAGCTATTGGTACTATCACCGATACTAAAATCAAACAACCCAGGTTAAAACCATTGCAATTAATGGGTAAAAACATTATATGGCTTCAAACCAATATGATTGGGAATCATGATTACCACATTCTTTTATGTATTCTTATCATTTTCTTACACTAGGGAAAATATTTGGTATTTATACATATGAGTTTGATTTATTTCACTTATGAGTATGGCCTCAAGCTGCGTCCATTTATTTATAAATATCTCAACGTGATCATTCTTTATAGCTGAGTAGTACTCCATTGTATAAAAATACCACAACTTTTTTTATCCACTCCTCGGTTGATGGAACTTAGGTTGTTTCCAGGATCTGGCTATTGCAAATTGTGCTGCTATACACATGGGTGCACATATATCACTGTGGAATGATGCTTTCAGTTCTTCTGGGAATATGCCTAGAAGTGGAATAGCTGGGTCAAATGGTGCTTCAAGTTCTAGCTTTCTGAGAAACCACTAGACTGACCTCCACAATGGTTGCACTAGTCTACAATCACTCTAACAGTGCAAGAGAGTTCCTTTTTCCCCACAGCCTCTCCAGCACTTGTTGTTGTTGGTTTTCTTGATCTTGGCCATTCTTGCAGGAGTGAGATGAAATCTCAATGTGGTTTTAATTTGCATTTCTCTAATGACCAGTGATGGTGAACATTTTTTCATGTATTTATTTGCCATTTGTATTTCTTCATCTGAAAATAGTTTATTTATCTCAGATGCCCACTTTTGGATTGGGTCTTTGAATTTTGCAAGTCTGATTTTTTTTTTTAATTCTTTATATGTTTTAGAAAGAAGTCTTTTGTCTGAGAGGCAGTTCACTAAGATTTTTTCCCAGTTGTGGGTTTTCTTTTCACTATGCTGGAGATTTCTTTTGATGTGCAGAAACTTTTTAATAAGAGGGGCTCCCAATTATTGACTCTAGGAAATATTTCCTGTGCAGTTTGAGTCCTATTCATGAATTCTCTACCTACTCCTATGTCTTCAAGTTTTTTTACCCAATTTGTCTTCCAATAGATTTAGTGTTTTTGTTTTAATATTTAGATCTTTGAACCATTTAGATTTTATTTTAGTACATAGTGATAGGCATGGGTCTAGTTTTTGTTTTTGGCATATAGAGAGCCTGTTTTTCCAACACCATTTATTAAAGAGACTGTCGTTCTTCCAATGAATATGTTTGGCCCCTTTATCACAGATAAGGTGGTTGAGTGTGTTTGTAGTTGTGGTTGTATCTTCTAATATATTCCACTGATCTTCAGCTCTGTTTTGGTTCCAGTACCATGCTGATTTTACTACAGTTGCTTTGTAGTATCATTTCAAGTCAGGGATTGTGATACCCCCTGCCTTGACTTTGCTGCTTAGAATTGTCCTTCTTATTCTAGGTCTCTTCTCGCTCCAGATGAATTTTAGGAGTGATTTCTTCAGTTCTATGAGGTATGTTGATGGTATTTTTATTGGGATTGCATTGAATCTGTATAAAAGTTTTGGGAGAATGGCCATTTTCACAATATTTATTCTTCCTATCCATGAGCAAGGGATGTCTTTCCATTTTCTGAGATCATCTTCAATTTCATTTTTCAGTGTGTTATAATTTCCCCTGTATAGTTCGTTCACTTCTTTCGTGAGAGGAATTCCTAAATACTTCATTTTTTGGTTGCTAGTGTGACGGGTGTGGCCTCTCTTATTTGTCTCTCTGTGACTTTGTTGTTAGTGTATAGGAATGCTATTGATTTTTGAGTATTGATTCTGTATCCAGCTACATTACTGAATTTATTTATTATATCTAGGAGTCTTTCAATGCAGTTTTGGAGATCTTCTATATAGAGTATTATGTCATCTGCAAATAATGATAATTTAACTTCCTCTTTTCCTATCTTTACCCCTTTTATTTCTCTCTCTTGTCTAATTGCTCTGGCCAGTATTTCCAGTACTATGTTACATAAGAGCTGTGATAAGGGACATCCTTGACTTGTGTCTAATTTTAAAGTAAAGGCCTTCAATTTTTGGCCATTTAGTATGATATTCACTGTTGGTTTGTCATAGACGGCCTTTATAATATTGAGGTAAAGACCATCTATTCCAATTTTCTGCAAGATTCTTATCATAAATGAATGTTGGACCTTATCAAAAGCTTTTTCTACATCTATAGAAATGATCATGTGGTTCTTGCTTTTGGCTCTATTGATATGGTGTATTACATTTATTGATTTACATACATTAAACCATCCCTGCATGCCAGGGATGAATCCCACTTGGTTGTGGTTCTTGATGATTTGCTGCATCCTATTTGCCAGTAGTTCACTGAGGATTTTTTTTTTTTTTTTTTTTTGTCTTTTTGCTTTTTATCGGTACCAGGGATCGAACTCATGACTGCCTGCTTACAAGGCAGGCGCTTATGCCACTGAGCTAAATCCCCAGCCCCTACACTGAGGATTTTTGCATCTGTGTTCATTAGGGAAATTATTCTATAGTTCTCTTTTTCAGTTGGGTCCTTCTCTGGTTTTGGTACTAGAGTAATATTTGCTTCTAGGAACGATTTAGGAAGGATTGCTTCCCTTCCAATTTCATTAAAGAGTTTGAGGAGTGTTTGCATTAGGTCTTCTTTGTATTTCTTGTAGAATTCTGCAGTTAATCAATCTGGGCCTGGGCTCTTCTTTGTAGGTAAAGATTTAATTATGTTTTCAAATTCTGACCGGGGCAGCCCCCCAATGAGACAAAGGACGCTCTTATTGGTAACAGGAACTGCTGCTTTATTGTCGCGGGCTCTGGCTTATATATTCGGCCGTGACCAATCACAGGCTGCCACGAGGAGGCAGGGTTGGGATGGGACATGGTACATTGCGGAAGCTGACATGGTCCTTTGTCCCGGGTGGGGTATGGTATGTTGAGCGCCTGCATCCAACAAATTTCATTAATAGAAATTGGGTTATTCAGTAGTTTTACATCTTCATTACCTAGCTTTGTGCTTTGTAGGCTTCTAGGAATCTGTCTATTTCCTCTGTGCTATCAAACCTTTGAGAGTAGGGGTTTTTGAAATAGGTGTTGATGATCTTCTGTACTTCTATAGGGTCTGTAGTGATTTCACATCTTTCATTCCTTTTTGCGTGAATTTGAGCTTTTTCTTCCCTTTTAAAAATAAGGTTGGCTAGGGGCTTGTCGATTTTATTTATTCTTTCAAACAACCAACTCTACGATTCATTGATTTTTTGGATTGTTTTTTAGTCTCTATTGCATTGATTTCTCCTCTGATTTTTATAATTTCTTCTCTTCTTTTGGCTTTGGGCTTGACTTGCTCTTCTTTTTCTAGATGTTTGAGGTGTAACATCAGGTTATTTATTTGTATTAGTTCTGTTTTTCTGATGTGGGAGCTCAGTGCAATAAATTTTCCTCTGAGGACAGCTTTCATTGCATCCCACAAATTCTGGTAAGTTGTATTTGTATTTCTGTTTGCTTGTAGGTATTGTTTAATTTCTTCTTTAATTTCCTCTGTGGCCCACTGATTACTCAAGAGTGTGTTATTCATTTTCCATGTGTTTGTGGTAATTTTGCAGTATCTTTTATCATTAATTTCTAATTTCATATCTCTATGGTCCAATAGCATGCAAGGGATAATTTCAACCCTTTGCATTTATTTAAATATGTTCTGTGAATTAATATATGGTCTATTTTAGAGAATGACCCATGTACTGCTGAGAAGAATGTGTATTCTCTTGTTGTTTGGTGGAATATTCTGTATATGTCTATTAAGTTCATTTGTTCCCAGGTGCGATTCAGTTCTTTTATTTCTTTGTTGATTTTCTGCCTGGTTGATCTATCCATTGGTGTCAATGATGTGTTAAGATCTCCTGTTAGAATTGTGTTACTGTTAATTTGGTTTTTCATTTCTGTTAATACTTGTTTTATATAACTGGGTGCTCTGGAGTTTGGTGCATATATATTTAAGAGAGTTATCTCTTCCTTTTGGAATTTTTCCCCTAATCAGTATGTAGTGACCTTCTTTATCCCTTGTGATCATTATTGGCTTGAAGTTCACATTGTCTGCAAACAGAATAGCTATCCCCACTTTTTTTGGGGGGGGGTTCCTTTTGCATGAAGTATTTTTTCCATCCTTTGACTTTTTAGTCTGTGAGTATCCTTTTGTTTAGATGGGTTTCTTGTAGAAAGCATATGGTTGGATTTTGTTTCTTGATCCATTTTGCCAGTCTGTTTCTTTTAATGGTGCATTGAGAGCATTTACATTAATGGTTATAACTGTTATATATTGGTTTATTGTTGACATGTTATCTTTCTGCTGTTGCATCTTTATCTTTCTGTTCTGTTTAATTGTCTGCTTTGTTTGGTGGTTTTTTCCTAAATGTATCTAGGCTGTCTTTCAGTATTCTTTGCAGGGTTGGCTTGGTGACCATGAAGTTTTTCAGCTGTTCTTTGTCATGGAAGTATCTTATTTCTCCATTGATTTTGAAGGACAGTTTTGCAGGATACATTAGTCTAGGTTGGAAATCATTTTCCCTTAGGATCTGAAATACTTCACTCCATGCTCTTCTTGACTTTATTGTTTGTGCTGAGAAGTCTGCTGTGATTCTGATAGGTTTTACTTTATAGGTGATCTGTCTTTTCTCTCTGACAGCTTTTAATACTCTATTCTTTTGTTTGGTTTCTGGGATGGCCATTATTATATGTCTGGGTGTAGTTTTATTTTGGTTATAGCTATTTGGAGTTCTATATACTTCATTGAACTTGATATCAGCTTCCAATCTCATATTTGGGAAATTTTCAGCTATTACTTCTCTAAATATCTTCTTGACATCCTTTACGTTGTCCCCTTCTTTTTCATTTATCCCTATCAAACTTATGTTGTTCCCCATTGCGTCATCTTGCAGGTGTTGAATTGTTATTTCCTGATTTCTTGTTATTTTTGGAAGATCTTTCCTGTTCACTGGCTGAAATCTTGTCTTCGAGGTCTGAAATTCTATCTTCACATTCATTGAGGTGGTTTTTACAACTTTCAATGGAGTTTTTGATTTCCTGTATATCTCTCTGCATCTGCTTTATATATTCTCTTTGTTTCTTATATTGTTCATCCAAGGATTCTACATTTTTGTTTAGTTCCTCCAATTTTTTAAGTGTGTCTTCTTTAGATATGTTCAGCATCTCCTTCATTTCTTTTATCATTTCTTCTTTTCCCGAGAGAGTATTTCTAGTTTGAATTCCTTTAAGCCTTCCCAGAGTTGCTTCTTTATTTCAGTTTCTATTATTTCAGCTATTTCAAGTATGTGGCATGTATTTTCTTCTATGCACATGGCTCCTAGGCTTTCTTGGGATGGGCTGGATGTTTGAGATTGCATTTTGGTCTTTCGTTTTGTCATTTTCCTATATTTTCAAGCTTCAAGTGTTGTTCCAAGTGAGGAAGAGAGGTCCACCAGGCTGGGAAGGGGTTCCAAGTCTCAGCCTGACTCCCTGGTTCTGACAGGAAGCTGTGGCCTGGCCTCCAGGTGAGGGAGATATTTCTGCCAGGCTGGGACTGGGTTCTGTGACTCCCCCCAACTCACTGGTCCTGACAGGAACTGTACCCTTATTCTTGACAAAATGGGAACAATCTAATGAAAAAGAAAGTTTATAAAGGTTTCCCCTTACAATTTGGTAAAACTAGTTTTGGGAAAAAGAAAGAAATGATTTTTAATGAATGGTTTGGAATCCTGATGGAACAAAGAGTCGTTTTCACGCACAACAAAGGAAGAAGCTGCTTTCTCACTAAGAGTATAGATTCCACATCAAAGGAACAGTGATGATTCTGCTTGTAAGTTGAGCCAATTGAAGAGTTCATAACAAGAATTCAAGAAACATTATTTTAAAATGTTTGCAAGGCTTAACAACCCTTAACGTTTTTTTAAAAAAAAATGTTTAAAATATTGACCTAAAAGAGTAACCGGAAATATACCTGCCTATTGTTAAAGATTTCATGTTTGGCCAGGAGAGACTATTTTCTGTTACTTTTTTGGTTCTTTATGCAGCAGAAGGAAGAGAGAATAAAAGATATCAATTATTTTTATGATAGTTATATTTAAGATTTTGTCACCTTTACACACCTTTTAGACTGCCATTACCCTTTAAAATTGTTAACATAATAAGGGCACTTGTCTTTCTTCACTAGATATATTTCTACAAATATGAATATTTCAGTTTAGGCTTTTAAAATAGATATTATGAAATATGAAAAATGTTCAAATGAGAAAGGGAATTAGGGAGAGGAAAAGGCAAAAGGAAAGAAGGGAAATAAAAAATATGGAAAGAAGGAAAAAATGGGAATAAAGCTTTTGAGGAGTGAGGAGTGAGAAAAAAATCAAGATATATCATGTACAGGTAAAAATTTCCTATGATGAATGTGATCAATATGTATACCTAAAATATATCAATAAATTTAATTAATTAAAAAATAAAAATCTACATGATAAAGTGTCAGAAAAAGATATATGGAACTATTTGGAACTTGATTCATTTTTCAGGTGATTTTAACTTAGATCTCTAGAGTTATAAATCTTTAGTTCTAAACTTTGTAAGAAATGTGGCTCTTAGCATTAGCCTCATTTAAAATGTTGGTCTTTTAAGTCATAAATGTATAATTACAAAGGTATGTAATAGTGCACTGGAAGAGATGATTCAAATTAAAAACCTGATGATTTGTATAATAATGACAAAGGCATGCAATAAGGGAGCAAGTTGATGGACTAGAAATTTGAATGAAAAAGTTCAACAACCAGGTCATTGTTGTATTCTTTATTTAGTGTCTTGATTCTAGTTTCTACAAATTCTTGTTCAATTGATATTTAGAAGAATTTTAAGTAGATTTAAAAATGGATTGAGCCCATATGATATTTTGATAGTAAAATAGTTTTACCATCTCATGCTTTCTTCTTGTTCAAAATGTTAAAATTTATGTCTTAAAGTTTGCTAAATTAAATAATTTACAGTGCCAGAAAAATAATATGTTACAAAGAAAAAAATGTGTGAAATTACAATACAGTTATACTATAGCCTAATTGCATACCTTCTGCTCTGATTTATTTGTATGATACAAATTGCCTGCATTTAAGAGAAGAGAGTTTCTTGTACTTTGCGGTGGCAATGCGAGGAGTTAGTCTGTTGTCTCAGTGCTAACAGTCTTCAAAAGTTGTGTACTATAAAATTCAGCAAAATTCCAAAATAATATATTACAGCTAAAAACCAACAAGTTTGGTCACTCTGGAGGTTGAACTTGTGATTTATTACAATGTTCAACTAAGTAGATGTTGCTTCATTCTGATTGTGTTAGCTCTAAATCATTGCAAATAGATATCAACAAACTTATCTGAGAAAGCTTGAAGCTCATAGATGTTGACACAGGGTGTGTAGTGGAGAAGGATTGAGCAGGGATTACAACACAAGGCAGTATGTGGTTGGTATGTGATATCAGTCATCAGGTCATCTTAACAATCCAAGACATCATCTTCACTCAAGACCACATGAGGGACAAACTTGGTTGGAATTAAGTCCAGGAAATGTGAAGATCATTGGCCTTTCTATAGAGCAGTTGGTAGTTCTACTATGATCTGTGCTTTAGTACGAATCTCATAACTGGAAACCCTGCTTCAACCTCTCCAACACTGATCTCCTCCACATTGCATCCAAAGTGAGCCCTATTGAGTTTCCAGGGTAGGTGGGCTGTTTAGTATAATTGGGCCCCAGGGAAATGGACATGGGTAACTGCAGTGTTTTGCCCAAACTTTAAGCAGATTTTTTTTATTGTTAAGGTTCTTTGTTTGCTTGAGATAATAGTCCTTGATCAGATGTGGCTTTGGCTTGGCTTAAAAAGAACTAAGATACAATGTGCATACACATCAATTTTCCATGATGAATATATTCATTATTTATCACAAACATGGGTTAATTAAAAATGAAAAAGAATAGGGTAATAAAAAAGTACAGAAGTTTATAATCTCAGTGAAGTTCTGCTTACTAATTATTTCTTTCATGGATCATGCTTTGTTTTGTGTCTATGTGGTATGATAAAAATATGGTGAATATTTAAATATGGTGAATTATTATAGTAAAAGACACATTTCTATCAACCCATCTCAAATAGCACATTTGCTTCAAACACATTTGTCCAATCTTTCTTTCCACTTTCTGAAGCAGTTCTGAGTGTCCTTCATTGTCTTTAGATGTATTAGCAAGGATTTCTTAATGTCCTAAGTCAATTCAAAACGTTCATCTTTCACAGTCACTTTGACTTTGCTGATGGACCAGAAGCCTCACCATACCAGATCTAATAAAGTAGGTGGGTGAAGACATACTTTAATGTCTTATGAGTCTGCTTTTCCATTGGATGTATTTACTGTATTTTTATTACTCCTTGTAAAAACACTCATAAAACAGGACTTCTTTTCTAGTAATAATTTTTGTCTAAATATTCTCTACATATTTTGATCACATATTTTATAAGACATGGCCATATCCCAGGTCATTTATGCTTTTTCCTGTTTGCTTCCATGAATTTTTAAATTTTTATGTTTAAGTACATTTGTAATCCAACTTGAGTTTTCTTTTTAGGGCTATGTGTTTAGAATTATTTTGTTCTGTTCATGTGTGTCCTGTTTTTCCAGTGCCGTTTATTGAACGAATTATCTTTGCTGTATTGTCTTGCTTTTTCTTTTTCATCAAAGCTCAGTTAACTATATTTATGTAGGTTTATTTCTAATCTCTCTATATTCCTCCATGTATGTGTCAATTCCTCCACTAACACCACACTCCATTAATCATCATAGATTTATATTAAGCCTTGAATATGATAGTGTCAGTTCTCCAGCTTTGTTTTTCAATACTGTATTTTCTACTGCTGAGGATTTTCGTATCAATATTCATTAGGGATATTTGTCTGTAATTTTTTCTTGTAATATCTCTACCTGGCTCTGGAAACAAAGAATTGTAGCATCATGGGATGAGTTTGGAAATAATTCTTCTTCTTCAATTTTTTGGGAGAGTCTCAGAAGAATAGATGTTATGATTTAGTTTTAGAAAGTACTCAGGAGTCTCCTGAGTTTAAAAGTAGGGATTCAGGAAGATGATTGGATCATGAGAGCACTATCATTATCAGCAGATTAATTTACTGATGAATCCATACCTCAGTGTGCTATTAGGAGGTGGGGTCTGGTATAAGAGGCAGTTCACTGTACACATGACCTTGAAAGGTACATCTTCTTCTCTGGCTCCTCGTTTTTGTCTCTCTGCTACTGGGCTGGCAGGATGTGAGCAAGTTTTCTCCATGCCAAGCTCTCCTACCATACTTTTCCCTTGGAACTGGCTAATGATTCATAGATTGAGACCCCCCAAACAGTGAACAAAACAAACCTCTCCTCCTTTAAATTGTAGGTGTTGAGTATTGTGTCTCAATGATGAAGAAAGTTACTGATGTGATTGTATCTGAAAATGTGGTTTAAAAGCCTTAGGAATGGTATACATGATGAGTTTGGAAAGATTTGGAGATACGGACTAGAGAAGCCCAAGAACATGGCAATCCAAGATTGAAAGATGATTCTCGTCAGAGTTCAGATCAGGCTGCTGATAGCAATGTGCACAGTAAAGACCAGATTCTAGTTTCAGTTGGGAAAATAGGCCCCATTGGCATTTGGAATTGAGGCCATGTGTACCATGGTCTGGCAGAAAACCTGTCCATATTTTGCCCATGTCCTAAAACTTTGAAGCTTTCATTTCAGAAAGGAAACCTATGGCCCCATGTTTCAGAAGACCATCTAGGACCCTAGTTCCCTGGTATTTGTTTCACTGTGCTCAGCCATCCAGGTACTCAAAAGCTTTTGTAGATGTGTCTTAAAAGGGCCTGGCTACTGTTTTATCTGGTTTCAGATGTCAGTATTATCTATGCAGTGCTGGTTTTTCAACCATGCAGAATGCAAGAGCTTCTATCCATATTTTAAAGGAAGAACTGGGAGATGTACCAGTGTGCCCCTGAGGGGCAGTGTTTGAATCTGTGACAGTGAACAAACAAGTTTAGTGGAGACCCCGGAATGTTGTAGATACCAGGAACACGGATTGTCTGCTGAAAGAGATGTTAAGCAGTAAACACATCAACTCGTGAGATCCCATGAGATCTGCACCTGGAATTGCTGGGGGCATGGGTGTGCATAAGCCCTTAGAGTGAACATCTAACTACAACTTGGTCCAGGTGGTGGACATGGACATGTTTGCCCTGCTGAGTTTCAGTCTTGTTTCAGTCTTTTATTTTTACCCTGATTCCTCCCTTTAGGACTGGCAATGTTTACCCTGTGCCATTGTATGATGGAAATACTTAACATTTGATTTTTACATGGGCTTACAGTTAACAGTTTTCCTTGAGTCTCAGAGACTTTGCGTTTGGACTTTTCAACTCTACTGGACTTGTTAAAACTCTGCAAATCTTAGAGATGGACTAAATGCATCTTGCATAGAGATATGCATGTATCTTTTGGGGGTCAAGAGTGAAATATGATGGTATACATCTAAAATATGCCTCATAAGCCTCTTATGGCCAGAGGTTCTGGAAGATAGTAGAATCATGGGATGCTCTAACTACCATTGAATTTATCTGTTGATGAATCATAGCACAATGTGCCATTAGGATGTGGTACTTGACCAAAAGAGGTGCCTCAGTTTATTATGATGTGGAAGACTTTATCTCCACAGAAAATCGCTTCTTTCTCTGCTTTTGGCTGCTATAATGTGAGTAGCTTTATTCAACATCAGGTTTTTTCACAATGCTGTTATTATCTTGGAGCAAAGTGACTATGCATGGAGTGAGATCTCTCAAATTATGAGCCAAACTAAACCTCTTGTTCTTTAAATTGTACGTCTTAGTCTTTGTGTCTCAGTGACCAGAAAAGTTACAAAAACTGATTTCATTTAGTTTTCTGAAATACTCAGTGAAATTTGCCATGGAAAGTAGGCTTTTTTGTTGTTGTTGAAAAGATTGTTTTTAAGCTAATGATTCTGTCTCCTTAGCAGTTAATGACCCATTCAGAGTTCCCATTTCCTCTTGACTCAATCATCATGTGTTTCTAGGAATTCATCCATTTATTTAAGGCTATCCAATTTCTTGGTGTACAATTGTTCCAAGAATTATAAGAATCTTTTTCCTATCTGTAACATCACTAGTGCCTGTCTTAATTTTTATTTTTATTTTTTTAACTTCTGCCTTTTTGTCATGGTCTATCTAGCTAAAGTTTTGTTAAATTTGTTGCTATTTTCCACAAAAAAGAGAAACAATTTTTAGTTATATTTTTTCTTCTATTGCTGTTGCATTCTCTGGTTAGTCTGCAATTCAGCAGTCATTTTGTTTTTCAGCTTTTATGTGTGGGTTAATATGTATTTTCCCAAGTTTCTTGAGGTATGAACTTAGATTATAATTTGATATCTCTGTTTCATTTTGAAGAACACATTTACAACTACAAACTTCTCTCTGCACAGTGTTTTCAGTACCTTTCTTAAGCATTAGTATATTTCATTCTCATTTTATCACCTTTATGTGATTAATCACAGATTTTATCTTTACTTTATCAGAAGTTTAAGAGTGTTATTTGCAAAGGAGAAACAGATAATAGCACAAAACTTTCTTTTCAATGAACTAAGGGAATCTAGTATTATAAATCAAACATATTAAAGTATTTTTGAAACAAAGGAATAGGTATTTCCAAAAATTTTCTCAGTTTCTCTCTACTTCTTATTCATCTGCGTACATATATATATCATTTTATAAAAACAATGTGATTTTTTATAATTAAATTTATTGTTACAATTTACGTATACATAACATCTCATTCATCATAGGGAATTTGTACATGTACATGATATATATCTTTTAGTATGTCTATTTTTAACCTTTCCCCTTCTCTCTTTTTAACTACTCTTCCCCTCCTAGGTTACAAAGTTTTCTTTCCATTTTATCCTGGTTTTTTCCTCATTTTATTCTTTTCACTTCCATCCCCCCTCAATTCCCCTTGGCATGAGTAATTCATATTTCAAAATGTCTAATTATATTTGTTGATTCATATTGATACTTTCAGTTTCTTGCATCAAAGAAAAATATTTACATATTTGTGTCTGATTCATTTAACTTAAGGTTATAGTATCAAAGTCCATTCATTGAGCTCTAAATGTCTCAAGTTGATCTTCTTTGTAGCTGAATAGTACACCATTATATTAAAAAAATCTTTTTTATTCATTTGTCAGGTGATGGCCATTTGGATCATTTCCAAGATTTAGCAATTAAAATTGTACTGCTATAAATATGGCTGCACATATATCACTGTGATATGATGCTTTTAATTTTTCAGGGATGATATCACCCAGGGAAATAGCTGTGTAAAACAAACTTCTACTCTTAGTTTTTTGAGGAATTTCCACTTTGGTTTTCGCAGTGGTTGCACCAGTCTATACCAGTTGCAATAGTGAAGAATTGTTCCTTTTCCCCCACAGCCATGCCAGCATTTGTAATTATTTGGTTTCTCGATAATATCCGTTCTTTCTTGAATGATATGGAATTTCAGAATTGTTTTAATTTGGGTCTCTTGAATGATCACTGATGCTGAACATATTTTTCTGCATTTATTTGGAATTTCTGCTTCTTCTAAGAAGTGTCTATTCATTTCAGCGGCCCATTTTTGAAATGAATTTTAAATTTGGGGGCTCTGATTTTTTTCTCTTCTATATAGATTCTAGATATTATTTCTTTGTCTGAAGAACAAGGGACTAAAACTTTTTTCCTCACTGTGGGATGTCTTTTCACTCTGTTGGTGATTTCATTTGCTTTGCAAATAGTTTTTAAAATAATATGAGATCCCAGTTCCTGATTCTTTGTAATATTTGCCATGTAGTCTAGATTTTGTTAATGAAAGCTTTCACTACACTTATGTCTTCAAGAGTTCTACACATTCTCTCTTCTAGCAGATTTAGTACTTCCACTTTAATAGATTTTTTATTCATTTAGATTATTATGTAGTGCATGGTGATACACATGAGTCTGGTGTTAGTTTTTGGCATGTGGAAATCCAGTTTTCAGGCACTATTTGAGACCATCTTTCATCTAGTAAATATTTTTTGGGCAACTTTGTCAAAAATAAGATGGCATGTGTGTTTAAAGTTCTTTATGCCCCTCCTAAACTGTTCTATTAATCCTAAGGTCTGTTTTTCTACCAGTATCACTTTATTTGTTACACAGCGGCATTGTAGTACAACGTCAAGTCATGGGTTGTGATGTTCAAGGCCTTGCCTTTGTTGCCTGGAATTGTTTTTGCTATTCTAGGTTTTTTTTTTGGCTCCAAATGTATTTTAGAAACATCCTCTATGTCTGTGAGGTGTGAAAACGGTATTTTGATTGGGGTTGCATTAAATGTATAAAACATTTGATTGGGGTTGCATTAAATGTATAAAACAATTTTGGGGTAAGAACATTTTTATGATGTTATTTCTTCAAATCCCATAAGCAAGGAATATCTTTACATTTTGTGATAGCCTCTTTGAGGCTATACTACTCTTTTTCAGAGTAGTATAGTTTTAAATGAAAAGATCTTTTACTTCCTTTGTTAGATTTATTACCAAATGCTTCATTTTTGAGATGCTATTGTGAAATGCGTGATTTTCCTAATTTCTTTCTCAGTAAGTTTGATATCTGTATACTGGAATGCTATTGATGTTTGAGTATTGACTTTGTAGCCAACTATGTGACGGAATGTGGTTATTACACCTGGAAATCATTTGGTGGAATTTTTGTTGTCTTCTATGGAGCAAATCATACCATATGCAAATAAAGATAATTTAACTTCTTCCTTCCTATCATAATTCCTTTTGTTTCTTTCTCCTTTATGCTTACTCTGGGTAATGTTCCCAGAACAAAATTGAACAGGAGTGGGGATTAGTGGGCATCCATGTCTTGTTCCTGACTTTAGAGTGAAATCTTTAATTTTTGAACATTCACTATGATGTTAGCTGTTGGTTTATCATTAATAGCTTTTATAAGACCATCTATTCCAATATTCTGCATTGGTTTTTTATCAAGAGTTGATATTGATATTGGACTTTGTCAAATGTTTCTTGGGTGTCTATTGAGATGATCATGAGATTTTGTCTTTCATTCTGTTGATATGGTGTAATATATTTATTGATTCACCTATATTGAACCATCCCTACATTTCTAGGATGAATGCTGCTTGCTCATGGTATATAATCTTCTTGATTTTTTTGCATTCTGTTTGCTAGTATCTTGTTGAGTATTTTTGCATCTATATTCATTAAGATAATTGGCCTGTACTTCTCTCTTTAGTTGGGTCTTTCTCTGGTTTGGTATCAGGAAAATACTTGCTTCTAGGAATGATTTTGGCGGTATTGATTCACTTTAAATTTCATTTAAAAGTTTGACAAATAGTGGCATTAAATTTTCTCTAAGTTTCTTGCAGAATTCAACAATGCATCCATCAGGACCTGGGCTTTTCTTTTTTGTGGTAATATTTTGATTGTATTTTCTGTTTTGTTGTTTTTAGGATACTTAGAATTTTTACATCTTCTTGGTTCAACTTTGTAATTTCATATGTACATAGAAATCAGTCCATTTCTTCTGTGTTTTATCTCTTATTAGAGTAAAGGTTCTTAAAGTAGGCATTTATACTCTTTTGAATTTCCAATGGATCCATTGTGATTTCATTATTAACTGCATGAAACTGAGTTTTTTAAATCTTTTTGATAAATTTGAATAAGGATTTGTCTATTTTGTTTAATATTTCAAAGAACCAACTCTTGGATTCAAAAGACTGCTGAACTAAATACATAGCAACTTCTCACCTTCAATATATTGGAAAGATAGGTTCTTGGAATGAATGCAAACACCAAGAGCTGTGTACACTTAGAAGAAATCCTGAAGGAACAGACATTTCCTAAGCCTTGATACCAGCGATAAATATATCCATCATAAGAAATCTACAAGCATCAACACGCAAAATGTAAAAAAATAGAAAATTAAGACACAGAAGCAAAATGCAATCCCAGACCCCAGCTGACCAAGAAGAAGATCCAGTGCACAATGATATAGAAGAAATAGGAAACCAAATATTTTCACTTTCTGAAATGATAGCAACAGAAGTTAAAAAGAAATGGATGGAGCTATAGAAAACATAACTCCTAAAAGGCAAAATGAAATGACCATCAAAATGAAAGACATTAAAGCAGACACAGATTAAAAAAAGAGAGAGGAGCTCAGAAAAATGATGCAAAACATGAATATGCAGCATTGGAAAGAAGTGTGACCCATGAAACAGATACAAACAGAACTGCAGAAGATTAAGATCACCATTGAATATATATATATATATGTAAAAAGTTTGAATGAACCCTAAGATAAAATATCAGATCCAGGAGATGTGAGTGCAGCTAGCAAATATGAAATGAAATATGTATTAAAAATGGAAGGAGACTATGAAAAATCAAGCCAACAGCTACAATATAAAGAAAAGAACAACACAGGATGGATTGGAGTCAAGTGAGAGACCTCCAGAGAGCACAAAACTATTAAACTTTCTCCATACAAATAATGCGATACAATTTCCAAATCAGTGATAAAACATTTGATCTATGAATCAAATTTGATCTACGAAGGCTATAAAACTCCAAATACAGAAATTTTTATTTAACCTATCTGGGAGAAGGGGACGACTTTCCATCTCCTCTGTTTTTCAGAATACTGCAGTTTTAATTTAGAGGTGCTTCACTTGCTTAGTTAAGTTAATTTGTATGTATCATTTGTCCTGAAGTTACTGTGAATGTTATTATTTTCATATTTTACTTCTTATCAAATTGTTGATGTACAAAAATGCTAATAATTTTTCTGCATGGATTTTTCTGTACTGGAAATTGAGATCAGGTCCTTGCACTTACCAGGCAGGTGCTTGTGCCACTGCGCTATATTCCCAGCCCTCTGCATGGATCTTCTACATTACTAAAATTAGTTATTTGTCCTAAGAGATAGCTTGTTTTCCATGCAGATTATTATACTTCCTATGAAGAATTGTATTTTGAATTGTTCCTTTCTTATGTATCCCTTTTACTTCTTTATCTGCTTGCTCTGGCTAACATTGCAAGTAGTATTTTGAATAGAAGAGGCAAATAGCGGACACCCCTGTGATGTTCCTTGTTTTAGGAGAAACAGTTTTAGATTTTCCTCATTTAATCTGATTTTGGTGGTTGTTTTGTCACATAAAACACTTATCTTTTTCATGTGTGGTTCTTCTATATCTGATTCCTTCAGGATTTATTCATGAAAGGATAATTAATACTGTCAGATGCTTTCAGTATCTATTATTATGGTTATGTTTTCTATTTTGAAGAGAATAAAACAACACAAAGCAAAACAAAACAAAGCAGATAAGAACAAAACAATGCAAGCAACCCGGGGTTTTAAAACAAGACAACAGGAAATCAACATTGGCTACCATAATGTCTCTTGTTTTCTTCGAAATGATTGACCATATCTTCACACACAATAAATTCCAACAAAACAAAATAGTATGAAACTGATTAAAATAAAAGATGAGAGCATTATAGGCCTTCAAAGCCAGACAATAGGAAGATCAACAATGGTTACAATGAAGTTTCTTGTTCTCTTAGCTGACTATACTTTCTCACATATTGAAATCAAATAATAGAAAACAGACTAAAACCAATCAAAACAAAGAATAAAAGCATTGTTGGACTTTAAAAAAGATGACGAGAAAAAAATTGCTACCATAATGTCTTGTTTTCTTCAAAGTAGCTGTTTGTACCATCACATGTAATAAAATCAACTCTTATAAACACTCTAGGAGAAGATCTATGCATGTATAAGCCTATGCATGTATAGCTATCCTTTCTGTATTAGAGAGAAAAACAAAAACATACAAAGAAAACAAGAAATAAAAAATACAAAAAATAACACTAATGAAGATCCCTAAAAAATAGCAATATAGGTTTTCAAACAAGGTAGTAGGAACAAAACTAAAGTTGTTATTTTGCAGTTATATTCAAAAGAGATATTCAGATTACCAGATATAAATATGAAAAAATTGACCTAATCCTGTGACTGTGAGCTGTTCTGTTCCAAGAACCAATAGAATTAGTAGTACAGTCATCTTACATATATCTTAAGTGTATATGTACAATTTTATGGCTTTTTTCATTGCCCTTCCTTTTTTCCTTATCAGAGTTATTTTTCCCCCTTTGAGCAGTTTCCTGCCCTTTCACAATATTTATTTAAAATTGTCTATCTTATTTAGTCTTTCAATTTCTCACTCTAGGGAGAGTTTACACATGCGAGTTTGATTTATTTCACTTAGGAGTATGGTTGCAAGTCACATCCACCTATGATAAGAGCCTCAATCAGTACTTCTTTATAGCTGAGTGGTACTCCATTGTAGAAAAATATCACATCTTTTTTTTATCCATTCCTCAGTTGATGGGCATTTGGATTGCTTCCAACATGTGTATATTACAAATTGTGCTGCTATAAACACAGGTGCACATACATCAGTGTGGTATGATGTTTTCAGTTCTTTTGAGAATATACCCAGAAGGGGACTAGCTGTCACAAATGGAACTTCCAATCCCAGCTTTTTGAGGAGCCTCCAGAATGATTTCCACAGTGATTGCACCAGTTTACATTACCATCAAGAGTGCAAAAGTGTTCCTTTTTCATGAAAGCCTCTCCAGCATTGGTTATTGGTGGTTTTTATGGCCTTTATTTCTGGAGTGAGATGAAATCTCAGTGTGATTTTAATTTGAATTTCTCTAATGAACAATGATGTTGAACAGTTTTCCATGTATTTATTTACCAGCTATATTTCTTCATCTGAGAACTGTGCATTCATCTCAGATATCCATTTTTGGATTGGGTCTTTGAATTTTGGGAGCCCGATTTTTAAAAATAAGTTCCTTATAAAAATACTTAGTCTGAGGGACAGTTGAGTAAGATTTTCTCCCAATTTGTGGGGTTTTTTTAAAATTTTTTTAAAGATTTCTTTTGACTTGCAAACCTTTTTAATAAGATGAGATCCCAGTTATTGATTTTGGGAAGTATTTCTCATACAGATTGATTATTGTTCCTAAATTTTCTGCCTACCTCTAAGTCTTCAAGATTTCTACCTAATTTGTTTTGTAGCAGATTTAGTTTTTTGTTTTAATATTTAAATCTTTGATCCATTTTGAATTTAGTTTAGGGTACAGTGATAGGCATGGGTCTAGTTTTAGTTTTTGACATATGGGAAGTCAGTTTTTCCAGCACAACTTATGGAAGAGGCCATCTTTCTTTCAGTGAACATGTTTGGAACCTTTTTCAAAGATAAAGTGACTGAGTATGTTTGTAATAGTGGTCATATATTCTAATCTATTGCATTAATCTTTAGTTCTGTTTTTATTCCAGTACCATGCTGATTTTATCACAGTAGTTTTGTAGTATAACCTCAAGTCAGGGATTTTGATGCCTCCTGCCTTACCTTTATTGCCCAGAATCGCCTTTACTATTCTAGATCTGTTTGGATTCCAGATGAATTTTACGAATGGTTTTTCTAGATCTATGAGGTGTATTAATGGTATTTGGATTGGAAATACATAAAATACGTGTAACCATCTTGGGATAATGGTCATTTTCACAATGTTTGCTCTTTCTATCCATGAACTAGGAATGTCTTTTCATTTTCTGAAGTCTTATTTAATTACTTTTTTAGAGTGTTGTAATTTGCATGAAATAGATCTTTCACATCCTTTATTAGATTGATTGCTAAGAATTGCATTTTTTGGATGCTATTGTGAAAGTTGTGCTTTCTCATATTTTTCTCCCAGTGAGTTTCTTTGTGTACAGGAATACTTTTGATTTTTGAGTATTGTCTTTGTATTCAGGTATATTACTGAACTTGGTTATTATATCTAGAAGTCTATCAATGGAGTTTTGGGGGTCTTCTATGTAGAGTATCACATAATCTTCACATAATGATAATTTAACTTCTTCCTTTTGTATTCTTATTCTTTTTATTTCTCTCTCTCTCTTGCCTAATTGTTCTGATTAATATTTCCAATACTATATTCAAGAGAAGTGGAAATAATGGACATCCTTGTCTTGTTCCTGATTTTAGAGTGAAAACTTTCAGTTTTTGACCATTTAACATGATGATGGCTGTTGGTTTGCCATAGATGGCTTTTATCAGTTTGAGGTAAAGATCATCTATTCTGATTTTCCATAAAGTTGTTATCATGAAGAGTATTGGACTTTATCAAAAGCTTTTGCTGCATCTATTGAAATGACTATGTGATTTTTGTCTTTGACTCTATTGATATGGTGTATTACATTTGTTGATTTGTGTATGTTGAACCATCCCTGAATTCCTGGGATGAATCTCACTTGGTCATGATGAATAATCTTCTTGATGACTTGCTGCATTCTGTTTTCCACTGTTTCACTGAGGATTTCTGCATCTATGGTCATTACGGAGATTGACCTGTAGTTCTCTTTTTCTGACTGGGTCTTTCTCTAGTTTTGGTATTAGGGTGATGCTTGTCTATGAATGAGTTAGGGAGAATTTCTTCCCTTTCAATTCATTGAAGAGTTGGAGGAGGGTTGGAACTAATTCTTCCTTGAAGTTCTTGTACAATTCCACAGTGAATCCATCAGGACCTGGGCTTTTATTTATTGATACTGTTCTAATTACATTTTCAATTTCATTTATCGAAATTTGTTATTCAGTAGTTTTACATCTTCTTGATACAGATTTGGTAATTCCTGTGTTTCTAGGAATCTGTCCATTCATTTCATCTTATCAAACCTATGAGAGTAGAGGTTTTCAAAGTAAGTATTGATGATCTTCTGTATTTCCACAGAGTTTGTAGTGAGTTTGCCCTTTTCATTCCTTATTGCATGAAATTGATTTTTTCTTTCCTTTTTTGAATAAAGTTGGGTAGGGTTTTAATCAATTTAATATATTCTTTTAAATAACCAACTCTTTGATTCATTACTACTTTGTATTGCTTAGTCTCCATTGCATTAATTTCTGCTGTGATGTTTATAATTTCCTCCCTTATTTTGGCTTTTGGCTTGAATTGCTTATTTTTTAGATGTTTGAGGTATAGCTTCAGTTGTTTATTGATATTTGTTCAGTTTTCCTGATGTGGAAATGCACCACAATAAATTTCCTTCTCCAGACTGCTTTCATTTCACTCTACAGTTTCCAGTAAGATATATTTGTTTTTTCATGTGCTTGTAGATATTGTTTAACTCCTTGTTTAGTTTTCTCTGTGACCTATTGATTCATCAGGAATGTGTTATTTAATTTCCATGTGTTTGGGGAGTTTTTGCAGTATCTTTTGTCATTAATTTCTACTTTCATGGCATTATGGGCAGATAACATATATTAGATAATTTTGATTCTTTTGTATTTACTGAAGCATGTTCTAAGGTCTTTTTTAGAGAATGTCCCATGTGCTGCTGAAAAGAATGTATATTCTGATGTTGTTGGGTGGAACACTGTATTCACTCACTAAGTCAATTTTTTCACAAGTGTGATTCAGTTCTGTTATTGCTTTGCTGATTTTCTATGTAGTTGATCTTTTTTGTCACTGCAGTGTTAAGGTTTCCCATCATAATTGTGTTAGTGTATATTTATTTTTTCATTTCTGTTAGTATTTGTTTTGATAGCTGGGTGCTCCCAAATTTGGTGCATATATATTTAAGATTGTTATCCCTTCTTCTTGAAGTTTTCCCCTAACTCATATGTAGTGGTCTTCTTTATCTCTTCTGATCATTCTTGGTTTGAAGTTCACATTTCTGCAAACAGCATATCTACCTTTGCTTTCGGGGGGACTCCTGTTGCATGTAGTATTATTTTATATCCTTTGACTTTCTGTCTATGAGTTTCATTTAGGGTTAGATGGATTTGCTGTATATAGCATACGGTTCAGTGCTGTTTGTTGATCCATTATGCCAGTCTGTTTCTTTTAATTAGTGAGTTGAGGCCATTTGCATTAATGGTTATAACTGATATATATTGATTTGTTTTTCTCATGTTATCTTTCTGCTGTTGGCTCTTTACCTATCTCCTCTGTTTAATTGTTTGTCTTGCTTTGTGGTTTTTTCTGTTAGTGTTCTTGAAGTTGTAATTATTTTCATGTTTATCTAGAATATTTTTCAGTGTTCTTTGCATGGTTGGTTTGGTGATCATGAAGTTTTTCAGTTTTCTTTTCATGGAAGTAATTTATTTCTCTGTCACTTTTGTAGGACAGTTTTGTAGAGTATATCAATCTGTGTTTGAAGTCATTTTCCTTTAATATCTTAAAAACTTCACTTTATGCTCTTCTTGAATTCATTGTTTGTGCTGAGAAGTCTGCTGTAATTCTGATGGGCTTTCCTTTATAGATGATCTGTCCCTTTTCTCTAACAACTTTTAATATTCTGTTCTTATGTCGAATTTCAAGGATGTTGATTATTATATGTCTGAATAGTTTTATTTTGGTCATGGCTCTTTGGAGCTCTATATGCTTCACTTATCTGTATGTCAGTTTCCATTCCCATGTTTGGGAAATTTTCAGCTTCTTTTCATATCATTTGTGTTGTCACTTTCTGTTTCATTTACATCTACGAAACTTGTTATTTTTCCTTGCATCATCTTGCAGCTGTTGAATTATGTTTCCTGATACCTTTTTTTTTTTTAACACATCTTTCCTTTCCTTAGCTGAAATATTTTCTTTGAGGTCTGAAAGTCTATCTTCACTTTCATTGAGTCAATTTTGATTTTGGCAACTTTTGATGGAATTTTTGATTTCCTGGATATCTCTTTGAATTTGTTTCACGCATTCTTATTTTTTCTTATATTGTTCAGTCAAAGTTTTCATCTTTTTGCAGTGTTCCTTAATTTTTTAAACTATGTCCTCTTGAGATGTGTTTAGCATTTCTTTTATTATGTTTATCATTTCTTCTTTTACCTTGGAAGTTATTTCTGATCTAAGTTCCTTTACAGCTTAAATAGAGTTGCTTCTTTACTTCAGTTGCTATCATTTCAAGAGTTTTAGGTGTATAGCCTACATTTTCTTTTATATCTATGTCTTCTAGGCTTGTTTGGGTTGGGCTGGAGGTTTAAGACTGTATTTTGCTCTTTTATTTTGTCATTTTCCTTTATTCTCATGGGGAAGCTAAATGCAATGTTTCAGTTTTTTGTTGGGTTGAGAATATCGATCCAGACTGCAGGGAGTTTTCCCAGTCAAGTCAAGGTCATTAATCAGGCCTTACCAGGAGCCTCAGGGTTCCAGGTCCTGAGGAAACTATCCAAAGGTCCTCCAGTGATTGAGGATGCTGGATGGGACCCTACCAGTTTCCAAGCAACCTGCAAGGACTACACAGCTGGATGGATATTGCTGCACAGGCTTTCCACTCACAACACAGAGTTAGGGAGCTCCAGGCCACTCAGTCACTGGGAAGGCCTCAGTAATGCTTGGAGGGACCTTCCCTAAGCTCCTGCTATGATTTGGGATGCTGGTTGGGGCTCTATCAGGCTCCAAGAAACCTAGTGATGCTGCATGACTGGATACAATTCATTGTGTCGGCTTTTAGATTGAAACAGAGTTCAGGGGGCTCATGCCCACTCGAGTTCATTAGACAGGGCTCAACTATGTCCCAAGGAACCTTGCTCAGGGTCCTCTGGTGGTGAAGGATGCTGGGAGGGGCTCTGAGTGATGTGCAGATGCTGCACAGCAGATGGAAATCACTGCACAGACTTCTGGCTCACTACAGAGAGCACAGGTAGCTCCAGACCACTCTGGGTACATGGAGGAGGACTAGGCCAAGAGGGACCTTTCTGAAGGTCCTGCGGTGATGAGGAATACTGGGCGGGGACCTACTAGGCTCTGGGTGATATGGCAAAGATGCACTGCTGGATGGAGATTGCTGCACAGGCTTTTGGCTTGCAAAGAAGAGCACATGCAGCTCTGGGCCACCTTCCTCTGTGTGTGTGTGTGTGTGTGTGTGTGTGTGTGTGTGTGTGTGTTTTGTACTGAGAATCAAACTCAAAACCTTGTATTTGCAGGCAAGTGCTTATGCCACTGAGCTAAATCCCCAGCTGGGCTACCTTGCTTGGTTTTTTAGCTGAATTAGTTTCATTGCTTTTTCTAGGATATTGTTTATTGCAGTGCTGGTTTCATACTCATGAATCACTTGGATTGATCTTTTTCATGAAATTTTCTATGTTAAATAAAGCTTTCTTTGATAAGTTAGTCTATATTTGATGCTATTTGCTGTCAGGGCTTTAAATAATTGACTCTATGTTCTTCTAGCCTATAAAATTTGTGTTGAGAAGTGTGTTGTAATTATAATGGATGTAATTTTATGAGTGATTTTTTTTTTGTTTTTCTCTTACTGCTTGTAAAATTCTGCGGATTTTTTTGTTGGACATATAGCAATTTAATAAGGATATCTTCTAGTGAACCTTTTTCTTCATCACAGTTATTTGGTGTTCAATACCACCAAATATGTTGAAATCTTTCCTCACACTTGAGAAGATTTCTGTAAGCATATTGGTAATTCAATGTGTCATTTTCTAGGTTTTTCTAACTCCAATTAGCTTTAGGTTGGTCTTTCTAGTGTCATCTAGCAGCTTCTGGATGGTACTTTCTTGTTTATTTTTTCATGGCTTCTTTGAATACTTCTTATAATTTCCATTTTATTCTTAATTTCTGACATCCTGTCTTCACATTGGTCATTTTTGCAATTTTGTAATTTTTTTTTTTTAATTTCAGGTATTTGTGCCTGACATCTTTTTCAGATTTCTATATGCTTATAGAATATGTCATTCTTTTTTTCAACTGTTTTGGTCAGGTCATCCATTTTGCTAACTTCTCTCATATTCACCTGGAGCATATTGATTGACCATACTGTGATTTTTTTTATTTATTCCAACTTTGAGCTCATGTGGTTTCTTCACTCATTCCATAAATTTTTTGTAAATTATGCTACCTGTCATTTGATTTCCTTTTAATTTGCTCCCACATGCTCTGTCTTTTGAGAGTTGGGAGAACTTGGGAGGTCTTCTGTTGCCTTGCTTTTCCATAATATTGTGTGTATGTATATCTGTTTATTTATTATGATTTCCTGGAACCCTAATTACTGGCACAAAGAGAAAACCAGTTACTATTTACAATTATGTTACTTTAGATATAGTATTAAATTCAGTATTATCAATGGCACCAAATAACAATTGAGTACCACCAAATTCTAGGAGCCACATTGGATATACCTTAACCAGAAATAAGAAGGCTATGATTTTAATACAGACAAACCACCTGTACATTAGCCTATAATACTTCAGATCACTAGGTTCTGCTGAATGTAGGCAGCCAAACCAGAGATCAAAGGTGAAGAGACGAAGAAAGCTCGTTCCATCTGCTGCTTCCCCTCCCCTTCTCCCTTCAAATCCAACTAGGTTAAGTTTTAACTTCCTAAAGGCCATAAAACAAAGGCCTGAGGTACTAGCTCCTGACATCCTGGGTCTTCCCTATCTGGTAGCCCCGTCACAAATTGTGTTAATTGCATCAGATTGTATTAGATTGTACATTCTTCACAGAAATAGCTTCGTTTATATCATAGTAATACCTGTAACTGTAAATGTGTGTCTTCCTTTTTCCCTGGGTAAAAGATTGATATGTTAATCAATGCTCTCTTCTGTAAAGAATTGTAAAATCTTACCCAATTGATATGTTAACCATTGTTGCCCTCTACAAATAGAAAGGTTGTGGTGCTAAAGTAAGGTAATTATGTCAGGAAACTCAGAGATAAAGTCTGCTGACTATGCTAATCAAGATTGGGAAGTATGTCAGAACCAAGCCACACAGGAGCTAGGTGACCTAAAAATAAGCTGTGCAAAACAAGACAGTTAATCAACTCTGACCCACTGGTCGCCCCTCATGATCTGACCAATCACAAATGGACAAATCACCAACTGTTCTGCTCTAACTGCTATGATTGGCTTCTGTAACAATGCTTGCTTGCTTTGCGGTTTTCATCCTTAAAAACACCAGCCTTGCCCCAACTCAGGGTTCTCCGTTTCCACCTGTTTGGAGGACCCCGTGTACACGGAATAATAAAAACCCCATTGTTTTTACATGAGAGCGAGGCCCTTGGAGTCTTCCTCGCGACACCGGTCTAACAAAGGTACCACTAGACTACCTTCTTCATGACCACTCCACCTGATATCACCCTCCAAGTATGGCCTTCTTCAATAAAATACAGACCCTATGAACTTATCTTATCCATATATCCCAAGAGATCCCAGGAGATCCTTAGTTACCTCTCACCCTTTCCAAGGCTACATTTCAATGATTCTTTCACCCAGTCCCTGTTGTAGAGTAACACTTCAGTCCTGAATGAAAACTCTCCTCCTTGGTGTTGGTCCCTTCATTTAGTTGGGTGAGTTGGTTGTCATCTGTAATGTCTTGTGCTGAGTAGACCCTATTGTGGTATTTTTCAAGATTCTCACCTGGGCTAGGTGTCTGGCATGGACCCAGATACATAGCTTGGGGCCCTGTCATGTGGCCGGGGCCTAGATTGGTCATCTGACAGGTCACATGTAGGCTTCTATAGGGCCAAGAGTTTCACTGGTGGGGCAAAACAATTTTGTGGTGTCTCAGGTAGGCTTCCTTCTGAACTAGTCATGTGGTGTGAGCACCAACTTGTGGCCAGATGGCAGGGAATCATCCAGGATGCCCCGAGTTCCCTCCCTAATGTGGTCATATATCACAGGGCCCAACATGTTGCCAGTGAGGCAGGGCAGTTTTTGTCCCTTTTCTATTAGCATCTACATTCTCTTAGCAATTCTGAGAGATTCCTATTATTGATTGTTAAGATGATGTATGTGGCACCTATTACTACTATGATAAAGAAACTCAGTTTTAATTCTTAAACTGTGAAAAACATTGTCTCATACAGATTTTTTGTTACAATTCTCAACTTAATTGCCTAATGATATACATATGAAAATGAAAGTCCTAGACTCAAGGTTATGAATTAGTTATGTTCAATGAAAATTACCATAAAATTGTTCATACCACATAGTGTTTTTTTGTTTTGTTTTATTTAAAATATTAGTTTATTAGTACATATGTGTAGCATATTTACATTCTGTGTGGGAAGTTATTATATGCACCCAACACTTGTAAATTCCTTTATTCATCCCCTTTCCCTTCTTTTGTCCCTCCTTCCACTCATTCTTTGAACACTTTTCCTTTTTTGGGGTACAAGTTTGCAGTACAAAATGTTTATATTCTTTTATGTTTGAAGTTAGTAACTGATGTAGCTCATACAGAAGTTATTGGTACCTCCATCTGCACAACCCCTTTGATTTCCTGAAATAATAAAAATGAAAAGTCTCAGCACTATATTGACAAAAACCAGGAAATTTCTTTTCCTTTTTCATTACATGTAAATAAAGCATTTATAATATTTTACCTGTGTTTCATTACAAATTTCCTCACAAACTTACTAATTTTCCTTTACTTTTCCTCATATGTTAAGACTTGTTCTTCCCCATCATATATACACAAGCATGCACACAGTTATTTACATCCAGTTACTATAGTCATAATTTATGGGCAAGGAAATATATTCATTCTTTATCAAAGTGAATCCCATGGTACAAACAAATCATAACCATTGACAAATGGAAGTAATTTTCTTTCTTTGATATAACAACTTCCTGAACAACAGGAGGGTTAAAACAAAAAATATTTATTTTTTCACAGTTTGGAAGAGAAGAAACCCAAAATCAGCACTCAACAGGCCAAAGTGAAGGTGTTGGCTGTACTCCACCACCTTCAGTTTCTCCTGTGTGTATTTCTCTTTTTCTGTGTGAAATTTTCCTTTGCCTTCCTCTCATAAGGACATCTGTGATTGCATTTAAAGCTATTTTTGACAATCAAAGACAATTTTCCATCTCAAGATAGTTAATTTGATTGCATTTTCTTCCCTTTTTCTTATTTTAAAAAGAATAAAACAAAACAAAATAGAATAAGGCAAAACAGAACTAAACAATGCAAGTGATACAAAACTTCAAAATAGACAACAGGAAATCAACAATGGTTATGATAATGTGTCTTGTTTTCCTCAAAATAGCTGTTCATACAATCATGCATGATAAAATCAAATAGAACAAACCAAAACAGAATAAAATGAATCAAAATCAAAGAATGAAAGCATTACAGGACTTCAAAACAAGATAACAGGAAATCAACAATGGCTATCATAATGTCTTGTTTTCTTCAAAATAACTATCCATACTTTCACAAATAATTAAATCAAACAAAAAAATAGAATAAAACAAAACAAAAGAATGAAATCATCATAGGAATTCAAAACAAGATAATAGGAAATCAACAATGGCTACCATAATGTCTCCTGTTTTCTTCAAAATAGCTGTTCAAATTGAATGAAGATGTCTTGTGCTCTGGGTGAATGATTTGGGGATGCAATTTTCAATGTATGTACCATTGTTGTTCCTGATTGACATATTGACATATTTTGAATTCTTGTTGTAGTTTTTCTTTTTGTACCGGGGATTGAACTTGCGACCTTGCGTTGCAAAGCAGGCGCTTATGCCGCTAAGCTAAACCCCAGGCATTTCTTTTTATTCTTGAAATAAAATGGATTTGGAAAAAAATGGAACAAAAATGAAAACAAAAATAAAAATTAGCTGTCCATACCCTCACATATAATAAAATCAAACAAAGCAAAATGAACTAAAACCAATCAAAACAAAATAATGAAAGCATTGCAGGACGTTAAAACAAGACAATAGGAAATGAACAATGGCACCATAATGTCTCCTGTTTTCTTCAAAATAACTCTCCATACTATCACACATAACAAAATAAAACCAAACAGAAAAAAAACCCAGTCAAAACAAAAGAATAAAAGCACTATAAGACTTCAAAACAGGATTACAAAAAATCAGCAATGGCTATCATAATGTCTTGTTTTCTTCAAAATAGCTGCCCATATCATCACACATAATAAAATCAAACAAAGCAAAACAGAATAAATCCAATCAAAACAAAAGAATGAAAGCATTATAGGATTTTGAAACAAAATAATGGGAAATCAACAATGGTTACCATAATACATCCCATTATCTTCAAAATATCTTCCCATAGCATCAGACATGGTAAAATCTAACAAGAAAAGAAATAAAACCAAAGCTAACAAAACCAAGATAACTACAAGAATTCAAAACAAGATAATAGGAAATTAACAGTGGTTACCACTTTCCTTTTTAGGCACTTCCTCTGCTATCACTTTGATATCTATTGTGCTGTTTGGATCCCACTAACTTCTCCAGTTTTTTATGCTAGGGAAATAACTTGATGTTTACCCACATGTGTCCAAACCATTTCATTCATGAGCATGATTGCCAGTTCCATCCATTTGCCTACAAGAGCCTCAAGATTGTCCTACTTTATAGGTGGGTAGTTTTCCATTGTATGAAAATACCATATCTTTCTTATCCATTCTGAAGTTGACGGGCAAGTTACTCTTGCTATTTTCTGTTCTTCTGTCACGTGGAACAATTGTTCTCCCCTTTGATTTATGAATTTCCTTTTCAGTTAAATGAATTTCTTGTATACAATATATCTGTGGATCTTGTTTCTTGACCCACTCTTCCTGTGTTTCTTTTTATTGCTGAATTGAGATCATCTACCTTAAGGATTACAACTGGCATGCATTGGTTCATCTCTGCCATGCTATCTTCCTTCTGTTGGCCCTCCACTTTTACTCTTCATTCAATTGCTTGTCCTGTTTGGTGATCCTCTCTGCTGCTGTTACTGGAACCATGGACACCTTTATCTATCTCTAGAATGTCCTAAAGTACTTCCTATAGGGTTGGTTTTGTGGTCACGAATTTCTTCGGTTATTCACTATCATAGAAGTATCTTACCCTTCTATCAATTTTGAAAGATAATATTTCAGGGTACATCAATCTGGGTTAGAAGTTGTTTCCTTTTGGGATTTAAGACACTTCACTCCAAACTCTTCTTGACTCGATACTTTGTGTTGATGAGTCTGTGTTATTCTGATGCATTTTCCTTTATAGGTGATCTGCTTCTTTTCTCTAACAGCTTTTAATATTCTGTTCTTGTACTGAATTTCTGGGATCTTATTATATGTCTGGGTGTAAATTTATTTTGCTTATGACTAGTTGGAGTTATATATGCCTCTCTTCTCTGTATGCTAAATCCTTTTCCCATGTTTGGGAAGATTTCTACTATTACTTCTTTTTATTTCATTAGTGTTGACCCCTGGTTTTTCACTAATACTTCTCATTTTTATTTTTCTTTGTGTTGTCTAGCAGTCTTGAATTTTTTCCAATTCTTTGTTTTTTTATTACTTTAAAGAGATTAAGAAAAAACAGTACATAACAAAGCAGATCAGAACAGAACAGAACAATGTAAGCAATATAGTATTTCACCAGAAGCCAACTCATAATTAACAGTAACTACCACAATGTCTCTTTCTTTCAAATGGTGGAGTATAACTTCATATACAGTAGTATCAAACATAACAAAATAGTATAAAGACATGCAAGAGAATGAGAGTATTATAGGGCATTCAGAACCAAATAACAGAAAACAAACAATAGTTACTATATTATCTCATTTTCCATAGAAAATTTGCTTATACTTTCACACGTAATACAATCCAATAACATACAACATGATAGAGCCAATGGAAACAGAAGAGCAAAAGCATGGTAGGACTTCAGAGTAAGATGATATTATATCAGTTTTGGCTATTATTATGACTTGTTTTCTTCAAATTAGCTGTTCATACCATTGCAGATAATAAAATCGAACAAACCAGGACAAATCCATTCCAAATACTGAATGAGATCATTATAAGGCTTCAAAAAATGTAATGGGGAATCATAATTACCATAAACTCATGTACTCTTACCATTTCTTACACTAGGGGGACTATATGGTATTTATACGTGTGAGTTTGATTTATTTCGCTTTTGAGTATGGCCTCAAGTTGCACCCATTTATTAGTAAATATCTCATTGTGATCATTCTTTATAGCTGAGTAGTACTCCATTGTATAAAAATACCACAACTTTTTTATCCATTCCTCAGTTGATGGACACTTAGGTTGTTTCCAAATCTGGCTATTTCAAATTGTGCTGCTATAAACATGGGTGCACATATAACACTGTGGTATGATGTTTTCAGTTCTTCTGGGAATATGCCAAAAAGTGGAATAGCTGGGTCAAATGTGACTTCAAATCCTAGTTTTTTGAGGAATCTCCAGACTGACCTCCACAAGGGTTGCACCCATCTACAATCCCACCAAAAGTTCAGGAGAGTTTCTTTTTCCCCATAGCCTCTTCAGCATTTATTTTTGGTAGTTTTCTTGATCCTGGCCATTCTTTCAGGAGTGAGATGGAATCTCAGTATTGTGTTAATTTGCATTTCCCTAATTACTAGTGATGATGAACATTTTTTCATGTATTTATTTGCCATTTGTATTTCTTCATCTGAGAAGTATGTATTCATCTCAGATGCCCATTTTTGGATTGGGTCCCTGAATTTTGGGGATCTGAATTTTTTAAATTCTTTATATGTTCTGGAAAGAATTCCTTTGACTGAGGGACAGTTAGCTAAGATTTTTTCCCAGTTTGTGGGTTTTCTTTTCACTCTGCTGGAGATTTCTTTTGACATGCAGAAACTTTTTAATAAGATGGGATCTCAGTTATTGATTCTGGGAAGTACTTCCTGTGTGGTTTGATTCCTGTTCATGAATTCACTACCTACCCCTATGACTTCAAGATTTTTAACTACTTTGTCTTCCAATAGATTTAGTGTTTCTGTTTTAATATTCAGATCTTTCACCCATTTAGATTTTAGTTTAGTATATGGTGATATGCATAGGTTTAGCTTTAGTTTTCTGCATATGGAGAGCCAATTTTTCCAGCACCATTTATTAAGGAGACTATCATTTTTCCAGAGAACATGTTTGGCTCCTTTATCAAATATAAGGTGGTTGAGTGCTTTTGTAGTTGTGGTTGTATCTTCTAATCTACTCCATTGATCTTCAGATCTGTTTTTATTCCAGTACCATGTTGATTTTATTATAGTAGCTTTGTAGTTTAATTTAAAGTCAGGGATTGTGATGCCTCCTGCCTTGCTTTTGCTGCTTAGAATTGCCTTTCCTATTCTAGGTCTCTTCTGGTTCCAGATGGATTTTAGGAGTAATTTCTCTAGGTCTATGACATATGTTGATAGTATTTTCAATGAGATTGCATTAAAACTGTATAACAATTTTAGGAGAATGGCCATTATCACAGTATTTATTCTCCCTATCCATGAACAAGGGATGTATTTCCATTTTCTGAGATTTTCTTTGATTTGTTTTTCAGGGCATTGTAGTATTCCCTGTATAGATCTTTTACTTGTTTTGTGAGATTAATTCGTAAGTATTTCATTTTGGGGGATGCTAGTGTGAAGGGTGTGGCTTCTCTTATTTCTCTCTCCATAATTTTGTTGTTAGTGTATAGGAATGCTATGGATTTTTGAGCATTGATTTTGTATCCAGTTACATTACTGAATTTATTTATTATATCTAGGAGTCTTTGAATGGAGTTTAGGGGGTCGTCTATGTTGAGTATCATGTCATCTGCAAATAATGATAATTTAACTACCGCTTCTCCTATCTTTATCCCTTTTATTTCTCTCTCTTGTCTAAGTGCTCTGGCTAGTATTTCCAGTACTATATTGTACAGGAGCGGTGATAAGGGACATCCTTGTCTTGTGCCTGATTTTAACATAAAGGCCTTCAGTTTTTGGCCATTTAATATGATGCTGGCTGTTGGTTTGTCATAGATGGCCTGTATCACATTGAGGTAAAGACTATTTATTCCAATTTTCTGTAAGGTTGTTATGATGAATGAGTGTTGGACCTTATCAAAAGCTTTTTCTGCATCTACTGAAATGATAATGTGATTTTTACTTTTGGCTTTATTCATATGGTGGATTACATTTATTGATTTATGTATGTTGAACCATCCCCGCATGCCTGAGATCAATCCCACTTGGTCCTGGTGTATAATCTTCTTGATGATTTGCTGCATCCTATTTGCCAATATTTTATTGAGAATTTTTACATCTGTGTTCATTAAGGAGATTGTCTTGTAGTTCTCTTTTTAACTTGGGTCTCTCTCCAATTTTGGTACTAGAGTTATATTGGCTTGCAGGAATGGCTTAGGTAGAATTACTTCCGTTTCAATTTCATTGAAGAGTTTGAGGAGTGTCCGCATTAAGTCTTCTTTGTATTTCTTGTAAAATTCCACAGTGAATCGATCTGGGCCTGGGCTCTTCTTTGTAGGTAAGCAATTAATTACATTTTCAATTTCATTAATAGAAATTGAGTTATTCAGCAGTTTTACATCTTATTGACCCAGCTTTGGTCCTTCATATATTTCTAGGAATCTGCCCATTTCTTCTGTCTTATCAAACCTATGAGAGTAGAGGTTTTTGAAATAGTTGTTGATGATCTTTTGTATTTCCACAGAGTCTGTAGTGATTTCATGTTTTTAATTCTTTATTGCATGAATTTGAGCCCTTTCTTTCCTTTTTAAAATTAGGTTGGCTAGGGGCTTATCCGTTTTTATTTATTCTTTCAAAGAACCAACTCTGATTTATTGACTCTTTGGATTGTTTTCTTATTCTCTATTGCATTAATTTCTACTCTGAATTTTATAATTTCCTCTCTTCTTTTGGCTTTGGAGTTGACTTGCTCTTATTTTTTAGATGTTTTAGGTGTAGCATCGGGTTGTTTATTTGTATTCATTCTGTTTTCCTGATTTGGGAACTCAGTGCAATAAATTTTCCTCTGAGACTCCTTTCATTGCATCCCACAGATTCTGGTAAGTTGTATTTTCATTTTCATTTGCTTGTAGGTATCGTTTAATTTAATTTCCCCTGTAACCCACTGATTGCTCAAGAGTGTATTATTCAGTTTCCATGTGTTTTACAGTTTCTTTTATCATTAATTTCTAGTTTCATGGGATAATTTCAAATTTTTACATTTATTTAATTATGTTCTGTAGGATAGTATATGGTCTATTTTAGAGAATGTCCCATGAACTGCTGAAAGGAATGTATATTCTGATGCTGTTGGATGGAACACTCTATATATGTCTATCAAGTCCATTTATTCACAATTGTGATTCAGTTTTGTTATTTCTTTGCTGATTTCCTGTCTGGTTAATCTGTTCCTTCTTGTCAATGGTATGTTAAGTTCTCCTATTATAATTGTGTTATTGTTAATTTGATTTTTCATTTCTATTAATACTTGCTTTGTATAACTGGGTGCTCTGGAATTTGATGCATATATATTTAAGATTGTTATCTGTTCCTCTTGAAGTTCTCCCCTAACCAGTATGCAATGACCTTCTTTATCTCTTAGGATCATTCTTTGTTTGAAGTTCACATGGTGAAGCTACACCAGCTTTTTGGGGGCTTACTGTTACATGTAGTATTATTTTATGTCCTTTGACTTTCAGTCTGTGAGTTTACTTTTGGGTTAGATGGGTTTAGTGTAGACAGCATATGGTTGGATGCTGTTTCTTGATCCATTCTGCCAGTCTTTTTCTTTTAATTGGTGAATTGAGACCATTTACCTTAATGGTTATAATTGTTATATATTGGTTAATTGTTGACATGTTATCTTTCAGCTGTTACATCTTTACCTTTCCATTCTGTTTAATTGTCTGCCTTGCTTAGTGCTTCTTTTCTATGTGTACCTAGAATGTCTTTCAGATTTGTTTGGTTTGGTGATCATGAAGTTCTTCAGCTGCTCTTTGTCATGGAAGTATCTTATTTCTCCATCCATTTTGAAGGACAGTTTTGCAGGGTACATCGGTCTAGGTTGGAAGACATTTTCCTTTGGGATCTGAAATACTTCACTTCATGCTCTTCCTGATTTCATTGTTTGTGCTGAGAAGTCTTCTGTGATTTTGATATGTTTTCCTTTATAATCCATCTGTCTTTTCTCTCTAACAGCTTTTAATATTCTGTTCTCATGTTCAATTTCTGTGATGGTGATTATTATATGTCTGGGTGTTGTTTTGTTTTGGTTATGGCTATTTGGAGTTCTATATGCTTTACTAATCCTAATGTCAGTTTGCATTCTCATGTTTGGGAAATTTTTAGCTATTACTTCTGTAAATAGTATGTTGATATCATTTGTGTTGTCACCTTTTTCATTTATCTCTATCAATCTTATGTTGTTTTTTTTTTAGTCATCTTGTAGCTGTTGGATTGTTATTTCTTGATTCCTTGCTATTTTTAAGAGTTCTTTCCTTTCCTGTTCACCAGCTGCAAACTTGCCTTCGAGATATGAAATTCTGTCTTCACTTTCATTGAGGTGGTTTTGACAACTTTCAATGGAATTTTTGATTTCCTGTATGTCTCTGAATCTGCTGTATGTATTCTGTTTGTTTATTATATTGTTCATCCAGGGATTCTATCTTTTAGTTTTGTTCCTCTAATTTTTTAACAGTGTCTTCTTTAGATGGCAGCATCTCTTTCATTATTTTTATCATTTCTTCTTTTACATGGGAGATTATTTCTAATTTGAATTCCTTTAAAGCTTTCTGGAGTTGCTTCTTTATTTTAGTTACTATTATTTCAGTTATTTCAGGTGTATGGCATATATTTTCTTCTATATACATGGCTCCTAGGCTTTCTGGGGATGGACTGGATGTTTGAGATTGCATTTTGGTCTTTTGTTTTGTCATTTTCCTACATTTAAGTGTTTCAAGTGTTGTTCCAAAGCTTCCCCTGGGTGTGTTGGAAATTGTCTCCTATGTCCTGGGCTCCTGAGAGTCCTCTGGTAGCATAGCTGCCTCCTTGGGCAGTGAGGCCCCTGGATTAAAAGAAGGATGCCAGGCACTCCTCAGTCAGGCTTAAAGCCTCCTCAAGCTGTGTAGCTTCCATCTCTGGCAGCAAAGCTCCACGGACCAAAAGAAGGCCATAAGGCATGGTCCAGGCAGGCCTGAATCCCACCAAGCCCAATCTACTGTGGCCACAAGCTGGGTGGGTCCCCAACCACGCAGAGCAAGGATCTCAAATTCTCCCAGGGATCTCATGTTCAGGCATCCACCTCCTCGGGTGGCATAGCTCCCTGGGCTGAAAGAAGGTCATCTATGTGGCCTAGGCAGGCCTCAAACCTCCTCCACAGTTCAGCTCCCTCTTCCAGGTGGTGTCAGCAGCAGAGGTGCTCTCTGGACCTAGAGAAGGTCACCAGCAAGGCCTAAGTAGCCCTCCACAGACAGCTCCATCCTCCAGGTAGAGGCAGTGGTTGCAGTGTGTCTCCAAACTGAGAGAAGGTTGCTGGTATGGCCTAAGTAGGCCCCCACAATGCAGCTCCCTCCTCCACGCAGTGGCAGTGGTGGCAGTGCTCTCCACCACTGGACCCTTCTTCGTTATTTTTAACAAATCTTTCCTTTCATTATTACTAGTTGCAATCCTCTTCAGGTTCTGAAAGTCTGTCTTCAGTCTTTTTCAAGCAGTTTTGCCAGCTTTCAATTGACTTTTCAATATACTATATATCTCTTTGAATCTGTTTCATGCATTGTAATTCCTTCCTATATTGTTCATTAAAGGTTTCTATCATTTTCCTATGCTATTTTTATCTGTCTTCTTTAGATATGCTCAGCCATTGTTTCATCATGTTTGTGATTTCTTTTTTTTCCTGAGACATTATTTCTGATCTGACTACTTTTACAGCCTTATGAAGTTGTTTCTTTCTTTCTTTTTTTTTTTTTTTTATCAGTACTGGGGATCGAACTCATGACCGCCTGCTTGCAAGGCAGGTTCTTATGCCACTGAGCTAAATCCCCAGCCCCTTGGAGTTGTTTCTTTAGTTGCGTTCCTCTCAGAGATTTCAGGTTTATGACTTCCATTTTCTCCCATGACATTCCTCCCAGATTTGTTTTGTGTGGACTGGAGGTCTGAGATTGCCGTTTGTTCCTTCATCCTGACATTCTCCTAAGTTCCTCCCAACAAGCCAGTTGTGTTGGCCCAGGAGCTTCCTACATTGTCTTCCCTTCCTCAGTGTATGGGAGTGCTCCAGGCACTTGAGTTTCTCTGCACCTAGGTTCCCAGGGAGGTAGCACCATGTGGAGCAGTCTTCTCCAGATCCATGCAGCTACACTAAGGCTTTCCTGCTGGCTAGAGGTGTGTAGTGGCAGACCATCTTCTCCTCTCATCCTGAGTGTCTACAATGAGACTCCTGTAATAGCAGCAGGCACACAGGGGTGTATTTTTCTGATCCTCCTATTTGGTGCTGGTTGCCTGAAGGAAGCAAGGGTCTCCAGTATTGGCCTATGGGTGCACAGACTATCTGACTGTGTCTTCCTGCCTATGCTGGCTGCCTACAAGAATCAAGCTTTCCAATGATGGTGGCAGGTATGCAAGGGCAAATCTGCTGTGTCTGTCTGCCCACATTGACTCTTTAATTGCATTTTCAAAGGCATTTTGCCACATAAAATATCAGTCACAGGTTCCCAGAACAAATCTTTAGCTTATCACAACAGTTAGTATTGTATTATTGAATAGAAAATGATAATCATCTTAACTGCTTCACAATATGAATTGATTTAATCATCTCACAATCAGGATGGAATATTATGTGACCATAGAAATGAGTTAGAGCGGAAAGATTAATTATTTTCTGAAAAGTTATGCAGAAAGTGAAAATAAAAAAGAGTGCCAGGTTTTTAAAGGTGTAAGAAAGTAGATTCTGTCATAAACAATTCAAAAAAATGTAAGTCAATGCCAACATTTATAAGATTATTTTTAAAGAAATACTAAAATATGCATTAGTCGGGCCTTCCAGTAAGACTTCAGTCTATGGTTATTAATATAGACCTAGTACGTGAAAATACCTTCACAATTATAAGTTTCCTATAGAAGGCTGGTTATTGAAGCTAGTTTGTAGATGTAAAAATAGAAAATAAATACAATGTCTTTCACTCAGGGGAATCGTTCAGTAACCTTCCCATAATATTGGAAAACATAGCCAGTTTTAAAAAGAACACATTAGGCTTGTACATGAAATGGAGAAAAGGCAAGTTATATCACCAAATGAAAAATCTTTAAGAGATAGACAAGGTATACTTTTAACATAAAATGAAGTATACACAATGGTTTCTATAAGGATAAGAAAGTCCTATGAAATGTACGTTGTATTTGTAGGTATATGACAAACATTTGTTTGTTTTGTAGCCAGAAAACAATAACGGAGCTAAAATCTTGAAATCACAGAGAATATTGTAAGGCATATTGGTAAGTTTTGTTCTCACTCTCCTGAAAATTGTTTGTGTGTCTACAAAATGGAAAATCTTGTATTTATTTTCTTAAAGATGTAAAAAAAATAAGATGTTTGTGATAGCCAAGACATATATATGAACATCTAAAAGGCTGGTGAATTTTTATGGATCAAAAGCAAATTTGTGTAGGAAGTAACATGTCATCAAAGTTGAAGATGGCTCATTTGAGGTTCATTCTTTCTGAGGTGTAGAAAAATATGAAAGAAACTATGCATAGCCTAAGGTAATTGTGGAACACAATCAAGCACAGTAACATATGCATAGTGGGAATTTCAGGAATAAAGGAGAAAAATAATGAAGTAAAAATAGTATTTTAAAAAGTAGTAACAGAAATCAAATCAACAAAATAAGTAATGACCAAATCTAACTTTGTTGAATAATGTAAACCTACATGCAGAAGAAACTAACTAAACTCCAAGTATGAAAAAATAGAAGACAACCCACACCTACATATGTTATAATTGAACTCTTAAAAGCAAAATCAAAGAAGGGACCTTCAAAGCAGCAGGAGAAAAGCAATTCATTTAGATGAAATGATTCTCACAGTTATAAACAGTGTATTTCTCATAAAGACAGCAAAAGGAAACTAGGAGACTATTATTTAAAGTCCTAAAAGAAAAAGAAATTGGGGCACAAAAGTCTTGTGAATTACAAAATTATGACACAAAGATGAAGAAAAAATTAATATATATTACCAGATAAATAAAAGCTAAGAATTTATTACTAACAGATCTGCACTACAAAAAATATTGATAACACTTCTGATGAAATAAAATGACACTAAAGTATATTTTGAAACCATATAAAGTAATAAAGAACATGGGAAGATAAATTTAACTTCATGAGTAAATATAAAGAATAGTACTAATGTATTGTTAGTTTCTAGATGATATTTGAAATAGAAATATATAAAATGTAATTATAAATCTATGTTAATGAGCATATAATAGATACAGATACAATTAAAAACTTTAGCAAAACAAGATCTGTTTAGGAATAGGACTTTTGTATATTATTACAACTAAGACAATATTAATTCAATAGAGATTATTATAAACTTAGAAAGCTAGCAAATAACAATATCTAAAAAATATAGAAAATTAAATAAGAAAATAATCAAAATTATATACCAGAGTAAATCAATTGCATACATAAGAATACAGTAATAAAAGAAATGAAGAGCAAAACTAAACATAGAAAACAAATAGTGAAACAAAACAAATTCTACCTCAATAATAATTTCAATAAAAATAAATTACAGTTGCCAATCAAAAGAAAAGGATTGCCAGAATAAGTTTAGAGAAGCATAATCCCCTAAGTTAAAAATACAGACTCACAAAGATAAATAACAGGTTTTCTCTTATATGAGAAATATAAATTATAAGTGGAAAAATAAATAAATGAGAGATAATAGGAAACTAGAAGGTAGACTCTTCAGAGATGAGGAAGGGGTAATAAGGGGAAGAGGAAGAGGAAGTTAATGGAGAGGGGGTAAAAAGGTAGCACATTTATTTTTTAAAAACCCATTTGTTGTATCCATTCTTCAGCTGATAGACATTTGGATGGTTTCCAAGATTTAGTTATTACAAACTGCTTTACTACAAACATGGGTGCAAATGTATTGCTGTGGTATGATACTTTCAATTCTTTCAGAAAGATACCAAGAAAGAGAATAGTTGGGTTAAATGTAACCTGAGCCCTATTTTTTATTTTTCATTATGCATATCTAAATTATACCAATAAACTTAATTACAAATAAAAATTTAAAAAATAAAAATGATCAAGATATGTTACACGCTGTCTTGGTTACTTTTCTCTTGCTGCTGAGACAAAATAACTAAAATCCAAAATATATTTTTGTTATAGCCAGGGGTTGCAAGGAGAACAATTACATACAGAACACAGAATTTAGAATATTGTTTTATAATGGTCACCCTGAGTTAAATACAAGAAAGTATAGGAAATCTGTCCACAACACTAAAAATATAGAAAATCCAGCCAAGGGCCTGGATACCAATGTCCTGCATGAGTCCAGCTAAAGATCTAGAGCCTATGACAGTGCCTACGATGAATCCCATTGGAGACCTTGAGCCCATGACAATGACTCGTGCAAGTCTGTTTTATGGATCTGTGCTGGGAAGTCCCAAAGGTCAGTGGTGGAAGGTAGAGAGTCTATGCCAGTGGGGTGAAGGATGTGGGCCAGTAGGTTGAGGCCTCTGTAATGGAGACAAGAAGCAATGCTCAAAATAAGGACAAGAGCTCCCCTAAAAAGTACCACAACCATCCTCAGCAACAGTGAATTCCTGAGCTCCTCCAAATGATGAAAACAGTTAGGTATGTCAGGAAGCCAGCATGACAAGCTTATCCTGGAGTCAGGAAGCAAAGCTCAATGTAAGGATCAGAGCTCCCTCAAAGTGAACCACAGCCTTTCTTAGAGACAAGATCCTGAGCTCCTCTGATAATAATAGCCAAGTTCATATCAGGGAAGTTAGCCATGACAAGCTCCTTCAGAAGAAGCAACAGCTCCAAAGAACAACCACATGAGAACTCACAACACTTCAGTCTTCCTCTCCATGTCTCCTTTTGTGTGGCCAACTTTCCTCAGGTGGGCCATCCTACAGTCAACACCATGCTGATTCAATTCAGCTGATGTTAAACTGACCACCAGTTTTTAATCATTAACACCTACATGTACCAATTCCGCAAAATGAACATCACTATTGTATATTACAAACATGTACAAATTTTAAAAAGAATTAAGAAAAAAAATAGAAAATTATACAACACAACCTCGTGGGATTCATCCCAGGCATGCAGGGATGGTTCAACACATGTAAATCAATAAATGTAAACCACCATATCAATAAAGCTAAAGTAAGAATCACATGATCATTTCTATAGATGCAGAAAAAGCTTTTGAAAAGGTCCAACAGTTATTCATGATAAGAACCTTACAGAGAATTGGAATAGATGTTTTTTACTGCAATATGATAAAGGCCATCTATGACAAATCAACAGCCAGCATTATATTAAATGGCTAAAAATTTAAAGCCTTTACCTTAAAATCAGGCACAAGACAAGGATGTCCCTTATTACTGCCCCTATTCAACATAATACTGGAAATACTAGCCAGAGCAATTAGACAAGAGAGAAAAATAAAAGGAGTAAAGATAGGAAAAGAGAAAGTTAAATTATTGTTATTTGCAGATGACATGATACTCTACATAGAAGACTCGCAAAACTTTGTTGAAAGACTCCTAGGTATAATAAATAAATTTAACAATGTAGCTGGATACAATATCAATACTCAAAATTCAGTAGCATTCCCATACACTAACAACAAAATCACTGAGAAAGAAATAAGAGAAGCCATACCCTTCACACTAGTATCCCAAAAAATGAAATACTTAGGAATTAATCTCATGAAAGAAGTAAAAGTTCTCTACAGGGAAAATGTAAGACCCTGAAAGAAGAATTTGAAGACAGTCTTAGAAAATGGAAAAGCATATCCTTGTCCACAGATAGAAATAATAAATATTGTGAATATGGCCATTCTCCCAAAACTGTTATACAGATTCAGTGCAATCCCAATGAAAATACCATCAACACACCTCATAGATCTAAAAAATCACTCCTAAAATTCATCTGGAACCAGAAGAGACCTAAGAATAGGAAAGGAAATTCTAAGCAGCAAAGGCAAGGCAGGAGGCATCACAATCCATGTCTTGAAGTTATACTACAAAGCTTCTGTAATAAAATCAACATGGTAGTGGAAAAAAACAGATCTGAAGATCACTGGAGTAGATTAGAAGATAAAACCGTAACTACCAACACACTTAACCACCTTATCTTTGATAAAGGGGCCAAACATGTTCACTGGAAGAACAACAGTCTCTTTAACAAATGGTGCTGGAAAAACTGGCTCTCCATATGCCGAACACTAAAACTAGACCCATGCCTATCACCATGTACTAAAATAAAATCTAAATGGATCAAAGATCTAAATATTAAAACGGAAACACTAAGTCTATTGGAAGACAAATTGGGCAGAAATCTTGAAGAAATGGGGGTACGTAGAGAATTCATGAACAGGACTCAAACCGCACGGGAATACTTCCCAGAGTCAATAACTGGGATCGCCTCTTATTAAAAAGTTTCTGCACATCAAAAGAAATCTGCAGCATAGTGAAAAGAAACCCACAAACTGGGAAAAAATCTTAGTGAACTGCCCCTCAGACAAAGGACTTCTGTCTAAAATATATAAAGAATTAAAAAAAATCAGACCCCGAAATTCAAAGACCCAATCTAAAAATGGGCATCTGAGATGAATACACAGTTCTCAGATGAAGAAATACAAATGTAAAATGAATACATGAAAAAATGTTCATTTTCATTGGTCATTAGAGAAATGCAAATTAAAACAACACTGGGATTCCATCTCACCCTAAAAAGAATGGCCAGGACCAAGAAAACTACCAACAAATGCTGAAGAGGCTGTGGGGAAAAAGGTGGGAGTATAGCCTGTTGCAACCACTGTAGAGATCAGTCTGGAGATTCTTCAAAACCTAGGATCGGAAGTCCCGTTTGACCCAGCTATTCCACTTCTAGGCATAGTCCCAGAAGAACTGAAAACATCATACCACAGTTACATATGTGCACTCATGTTTATAGCAGCACAATTTGTAATAGCCACTTCTTGGAAACAACCTAAGTGTCTATCAACTGAGGAGTGGATTAAAAAGTTGTGGTTTCTAGGCATATTCCCAGAAGAACTGAAAGCATCATACCACAGTGATATATGTGCACCTATGTTTATAGCAGCACAATTTGTAATCGCCAGATCTTGGAAACAACCCAAGTATCCATCAACTGAGGAATGCATAAAAAAGTTGTGGTATTTCTATACAATGGAGTATTATTCAGCTATACAGAAGGATCACATTGAGATATTTATCAATAAATGGGCGCAGCTTGAGACCATACTCATAAGTGAAATAAATCAATCTCGCATGTGTGAATACCGAATAGTTTCCCTAATGTAAGTAATGATTCAAATATATAAAAATATGTGGTAATCATGATTCCCCATTAGGTGGCCTTGAAACCTTATAAAGTTTTCACTCATTAATTAGAAAGGCTTTATTCTGGGCTTCTTGATATGGAAATATTTGAAGCTAGAGTATATGAAGTTTTATCCAAATATTTCAAGGAAAAAGACAGACACTATGGTAACTACTATTAAGTCGGGTTATATGGTGGTGAAGTACTAGGTTGCTGAAACAGTCATGCTTTGACCTCTATTGTTATATTGTTATGTCCTGTTTTATCTCAATCTCCCCCTTATTCTTTAAAAAAAATTATTTAGTCATTTCTTATGTTTGTCTTAATTAAAGAAAAAATTTAAAAAATTAGGATATATAAATAGTAACTCTTTTTGATTTCCTATTAACTTGTTTTGAAGTCCTGTAATACTCCCACAATCTTGTTTTGACTGATTAGACTCTGTTCCATTCTATATGATAGTATCAAGTTTGAAGACATAGGCAACTACTTTAAAGGCAATAAGATTCACTAAGATACCCATTCTGGTTTGACTATTGTCTCCTTTGGAAGTCCTGTAATGTTTACAATGCCTAAGTTTTATTGGTCTTGCTCTCTACTGTTTTGTCCAACTTTATAATATCTAATGAGATAGACAATTCTTTTTAAGGAAACAAGAGACAACGTTGATAACCATTGTTGATAACCTTGTACTCTGTTCTACACCATGTGCTATGTCTATCCTTGGTTTTGACTGACAGCTTTGTTTTGCCATATTTGACTGTATTCTCCCCCCCCCCAAAAAAAGTAATAAGCACTAAGGAGTAATAAAATCCAAAATGTGTAAATTTTGTTGTAAAAAAGAGAGGGAAAAAAAGAAAAAAAAAAGAGCTCTAACGGATATAACAGCAAGTGTGTTTAGGGGTGTTAAATAGCTGACTATATCAATGTTTTTGGATCATTGAACACAGCTGTTTGCAGTCTCCCTGTTTGAATGTCCACCTTGTATTCTTTGATACTGTGATTTGAGCAACTATTTTCAAGATGATAATATGTAATCTACTAACAGGTGATTTCTTACTGTTATGTTTTTTTTTTTTTTTGTAGTTCTGTATTACGTGTACCCTTACACCGCTTTGTTTTGTTTTGTGTTTTTCTCTTTTTCCTCTTAAATAAAAAAAAAAAAAGTTGTGGTATTTTTATACAATGGAGTACTACTCAGCTATAAAGAATGATCACATTGAGATATTTATAAATAAATGGATGCAACTTGAGACCATACTCATAAGCAAAATAAACCAAACTCAGATGTATAAATACCGTATCACCTCCCTAGTGTAAGAAATGGTAAAACTACATAAGAGTTTATGGTAATCCTGATTCCCCATTACATTGCTTTGAAGCCTTATAATGTTTTCGTTCATTAGTTGGAATGGTTTCATCCTGGTTTGTTTGATTTTATTATCTGTGATGGTATGAACAGCTATGTTGAAGAAAACCAGACATTATAGTAGCCAGTGCTGATTTAATATCATCTTACTCTGAAGTCCTACCATGCTTTTGTTCTTCTGTTTCCAATGGTTCTATTATATTGTATCTTATTGGATTTTATTATGTATGATAGTATAAATAAATTTTCTATGGAAAATGAGATAATATAGTAGCCATTGTTTATTCTCTGTTATTTGTTTCTGAATGCCCTGTAATACTTTCATTCTCTTGAATGGTTTTATTCTATTTTGTCATGATTGATATTTTGTACATGAAATTATGCTCAAGTATTTCAAAGACACATTATGGTAGTTACTGCTAATTACAGGTTGCCTTGTGGTGAAATACTGTGTTGCTCACATTGTTCTGTTTTGATCTTCTTTGTTATATTCTTTTGTCTTAATCTCTTTAAAATAAAAAAAATTAAAAATAAAGTATTAACAGAAATATCTCATAAAATAATGAATTTTGCCAAGGATGTATAAAAATTGGAACCCTTTTTCACTGTCTATAGGATTGTAAAATAGTTCAGTGAATATGGAAATCAATGTTAAATTGTCTTCAAAATTTGTAAGTAAAATCATCATGTAATCCAGCAATTCTTCTTTTGGCAATATATCTAAAAGAATTGAAAGCAAGATCTTCAAATATTTGTATATTTACGGTTATATAATCAATATTCATGGCACAGATGTAAATGCAATGGCCATTGATGTATGAATAGAAAAGGAAAGAGTAGTATATACATACATGGAAATATTATTCAGTTTAAATGTGAAGGAAATCCTTTACCTCCTTTTTCCACATGAAAGTAATCTTGATGATACTGAGTGACAGATATAAGTCACATAAAATCAAATACTAGTGTATGATTCCAAATATATGAAATTGCGAAAGTAGTCAGTTTGTAGAAGCTGAACATAAAATGTAAGTTGTCTAAAGCTTGGGGATGTGGAGCGAATGTCATTTCATGAATACAGAATTTAAAATTTGCCAAGTGAAACTTTCTTGAGATGTGCTTCACAAACTATGAATATTGTTAACACTATTGAACTGCATATTTCTAAATGATTGAGATGTTAAATTTTCTGTGCTGGCTTTTTCATCACTACAGTAATAATTAAGAATTTTTTAACATTCCAACAATACATACAGAGTTTAGGTTAGTAACCAACAACTACCTAAAATCAGAAAGGCCTGGGTCAGACAGTTTTGGTTATAAATTCTATTTGGTATTTTAAAAATTAACATTAATTCTAACAGTCTTCTACAAAATGAAGAGATGAACATTTCCTAACTCATGCTATGAAATCAGCATCCAACAGTTCCTCACTCAGGGTCTGAAATGCCAACACCATAATTTTCTAATGCAAATATGTACTTTAGCATAATAGTAGCCACTGTGCATCTCAGTAGCTCTGCTGGGGAAATAAAGGAAGCAACCTTTGTGTTCACTCACTTGGTACAACAAATAAAAATGTGTATGCATATACATTAAAGTGTAAATGGGTGTTATTTTCCCACATTATGTGCCTTGGCACATTTCTATGTTTTTGCAATTTGTTTTGTTAAATGATTTATTTTGGCATTTCGTGTAAAGTTAGCTCAGTTCAGTGTAATACCACATAATAATATGCTTTTGCAACTTTGGGAGGAGTTTGAAAATGAGTTATCAGATGACCCAGTTACTGATTGTGATTTGGATCATATAAGCCAATGAAGCTAGCAAGATAAAATAGAAAAGTACAGAATGAAGACCTTGATCCACATGAGAAAGAAAACAAATATGTAAGTAAATATTTGACTAGACAAAATGCTACAAAATGATCATGTATGCCTGAATGAGCCAACATTAAAACCAGGTTGGAAAAAGTTATTAGATTTTGCCAGGGGTGAAAAATTTGGATATAATGCCAACACTGGCATTTAATGTTGGAAATTGTTAATATATGATATGCTACAAGATGTTTTGAAGTACACTAATAAGAAAATACAAGTAAAACCTTCTATATGCATCAATAGTTACACTGAATAATATATTTATCATGCTATCTCAGTATCTGAACTCAAAACCTTCATCACAGAACTTTACCATTCTAATCATCAGAATATATAGGATTTGGGGAGAAGTGAGTAATATGATGTTGAGACTTTTATAACGATACTGACAATAAAGAGATAATTTTCCTTTAAAATTCCCTGTGTTTTGACTACAAAAAGATCCATTAAGAAATGAAAAAAATCAACAATTTGACTGTTATTCACTCCTTTTTAGAAAGCTTAATTTTGAATTTTCAAACAATTTGTGCAGTATCTGAATATATGACAACTGACCCACAGCTTGCATCATTTCACAGTTGTTGATGGTTTCATCAACACATGCCAAGTAAATCTTCTAAATACGGTATAAAAATATATGCTGTGGTAGATGAAAAAACATTTTATAACTTGAATTTAGAAATTTATCCTGGAACTCAGCTGCTAGGTCTTTGTTTATGTAGTAATAAATTATGAAATTATAAACAGAACTGACTGTTGCACCTATTTCAAAAAGTAACTCAAATATCACATTTGACAATTGGTTCACTACTTGCCCATGATGTTATATTTGCTAAAAGAGCACTTGTTGATCAGCACAGGAATTATTCACAAGAACAAAAGAGAGATTTCAGGAAAAAATGTTGTAACTTTGTGATAGAGAAATATTAGTATGAACTTTGGATATCAGAAAGAACTGACATTAGCAAAGTAATACTGATACAGTCAACATTATACCATGATGGTAAGATAAATAGTAGTCAAGCTGGGTGTAATAGTGCACACCCGTAATCCCAGCACTCAGGAGGCTAAGGCAGTATGATCCTGTGAGTTCAATCTGTGCTACACAATGAGTTTCAGGCTAGCCTGGACTGCATAGCAAGACCCAGTCTCAAAACAATCAGGCCATCAGAAAAATTGATTGATGAATCCTCAACAAAAATGAAGCCAGAAAGGGTCACACTTTACCACAAATCAAAAGATGGAGTATATGATATTGAATTGTGCAGCAAATATGATGTCTCTAGAAACCAGTGATGTGTTTTACTTCATCCAAATCACATCAGACATAAATAAGTTTATAGTTTACAAAGAAAATAACAAGCACAAAATATGGAGAACTTTTCTTAGAGAACTATGACTGAAATTGAAAAATGATCAATTACAACAGAGGAAGAAAGGTATGTATCTGCCCAAAAGCTCTGCAAAGAATTTTGGAGAAAACAGGTGAATCATTACAAGATCCCTTCACAAGAAATCAGGAAGACCAGCAAGATGTCAAGTATACTGTACCAAAAAAGATAGGAAAACAAAATGCATGTGCTACCAGCTTAAGTGATACTTGTGCATGAAACATACTATTTTCATTTGTGAAAACTGCTTTTGTTGTGATAATTGAAGTAGAGTTTTTGTGGTAGTTTTATTTGTATTTTCATTGTAGTTCAGATAGGAATTTATTTCTGTTTTTTCTATATTTAATAAGCAAACAGTTGATATGGAAAACATTGATGCTTATTCTAAATACTCAGTAAATATTTGATATTTTCTTTTATTGATATTTAATTTTTCTGCCAAATGCACATTGTATAATAGGAGGCTCCTGACAAAGGAAGTAAGCAGAAACATAACAAGTGTGGGCAGCCAAATGGGAAAGGAATGCTAAGCACATATGCTGTTGTTGTAAATGAGACTTGTGCCTGTAACATTTGTTCTCATGTGTGAAGACTGCCTTAGGTGTGATAGTTGAAGCAAAGGTTATTTCTATAGTAGAGTTTTGTTTGTGTTTTCATTGTAGGTTTATTTTTGCTCATGTTTCAGTCCATATTTGGCTAACTCCAATAAAAGAAGGCATGGTCTCACTTCATGGTGTTAAGAAGAAGAATGAGTGAAGGGTTTATCTGACTCACCAGCTCCTCCTTTCACTCAAGCAAAAAATACTGTCTCAAAAGTACAATCACTTTCCAAACACATGAGGCCTTGGAGGCTATTTTAGATCTAAACTGTAACAATCATTCATCCAGACTATGAACCACAGAACATGGATTTGTGTATGCATATATCTGGCATTTCTTTTTTCCAAGTAAAATATGCAACCAGGTATGCTGACTAAAATTATGCCTGTTATTATGCCCGTCTTTCCTTTCCCCACTATCCTTTGAAGATGTGCTAGAAAGGAGTTGTAAAGCCGCATCTGTTTACTGTTGGGTCGTACCAGCATAAAATGCAGAACCATCTATAATCCAGGCTCTATTCTCCTATTTCTTCACCAAGAGAGTCCATAGGTGCACACTGAGGGACAGACAATTATACTAGGAATGAGAACCATGACATGAAAGTTCATGTCACACAGTAGGCTTGTAGCCCATGATCAAGTGTTTAGTTTCCACTAAGGCCTCATGGCACTTCATGAGGTGTTTCTCAAAGGGAAATTAGCTGTCTAATTCTAAGGGCATCTTTTGTGATTTACTTATATGGGGTCCCACCAGAGCTCCAACAGGATCCCCGTCTTCAACTAATACCTCTGCTGGACTGTATGATCTAAGTGTCATAGCAGCCTACACAGAAGCCCAGACCAGTTCCAATGCCTTCTTTTGTTTCAGTTTTGGTCACTGAATACTAGCAGCTTTCTGTATCACTCAATAAATGAACTAGAAAAATGTCATGAACATGTTGCTTCCATAATGTAAGAAGGCCCAGTAGGTGTACCCATACGATAAATGTGTTTCTTCCATTATCTGAGTAGACCCAGTAGGCATTGCTCCTCTTTGTTGTAGGTGGGACCACTTGCAACAGATACCCTAGAATGGGTATCTCTATAGACTCTACTTCTGGTATCAAATGTTTTATTGTTTAGTGTTTAGGGTTCTCTAGAGGAGTGGAATATATATATAGATAGATAGATAGATATAGATATAGATATATAGATATATGTGTGTGTGACAAAATTCAAGGAAATTCAAATTCATTAGGTAAGTTTACCAGATCAGAGGCAAGAGAGTCCACAATGTTCACCTGTGCACTGGAGTTCTGGAATGTCCAACAGTTGCTCAATCAATATAAGATCCTGGAACACATAGAACAAGAGAGATAAATGATGTAGTACCATTCTAGTACCAAAGTCCTAGAAGCTAACTGGGCAGTCAAGGGTATGAGTCTGCATTGGAAGACTGAATGTATATGTTCATAAGGGATAACAGCAAAAGATGTACCTGATTGAGCAGAATGAAGCTTTTAAATCACATGACAACTTCTTACTTCTTTCTCTTTTATTTCATTCAAGCTGTAAACCAATGGGATGGTGTCACCAACAAGTGGAGAATGATGTTGCTCCTCAGTTTGACGGCTACATGCCAGGCATCACTGAAAACACTCCACAGACACATCTAGAAGTGCTAATCTAAAGAGGACTTTTTCATTCAGTAAAGTAGGCATATTGCAGTAAGTGGTCACAATTGATAATGTTAATATGTTTATTAATATCATAAACATTTGAACATTTTAATCTTAAGTGTAAAACTTACTAAAAAATACTTTAAAACCAATTAAGTAGTTATATAACAAAATATTACACAAAAATCAGTTTTAAACTAACATTTGTTGCAATGAACTATAATTGTTACTTTGTACAAAGAAGGAAAAATAAAGCAACAAGCCACCAATATAAATAAATAAATAAATAAACTTTAATAATTTAGAACAGATTATGATAAATATAAAAGCAAAACTAATGAACTTTAAATGTAATTATGTAGCATCAAGAAGAATTTTATAACTGAAGAGTGACTTTTACCAAATATGTAATATTTGTACATAAGAAACTACAAAATAATGTTGAAAGATATTTAAATATGTAGAAAAGATATCCTTTGTTTGCAGTTTGGATGACAATGATTATTAAGATATTAGTTCCACAGGCTGGGGATTTAGGTCAGCGGCATAAGCACCTGCCTTGCAAGCAGGCGTTCACGAGTTCGATCCCTAGTACCGATAAAAAAAAAAAAAAAGATATTAGTTCCACTAAATAAATACAGAGATTTGATATAATTATTGCAAAGTTTTGGGATTTTTTGCAAAAATTTACAAGATGCTCTTGAAATTTATATGAAAATACAAACTGCCTTCAACATCCAAAGTTAATAAAGAAGTAAAATTTGGAAGGCTCGCTTTAACCAATTTGAATACTGGCTGGTATTATGAAGTTTCAGTAATCCAGATGATGTGGCATTGGGATAAGGGGAGACCTAGATATAAAGGAAATACAATTGTAAGTACAAGAATAATAAAATGCTAAATACATTACATTTTGAAAAGAGAAGAAAGTTATATAGTGTAATAAGAATTGTCTTTTTAATAAAAGTGTTGGGACAATTGTACAGGCACAAGCAAAAGAATGATTTTGAATCTTTATTTTATATCATATATATATAAATTAACTTGAAACTGATCAAAAACCTAAATGGAAGAGCTAAATTTGTAAAACTATTATAAGTCTTGTGACTTCGATGTGTGACTCTGGAATATCCCCCCAAATTCTCCCACACTCAGAAGTGAGACTTTTGAAAGATGTTTGAATCACAAGGGCTCTATACTCATCAGTGGATTCATCCACTGGCAAGTTCAGTGGCTAGAGGTGCTGTTGGGAGGTGGAGCTTGGTTGGAACAAATGGGTCACTAGGGTGTAACCAGGGCAGGCATATGTTCCTCCCATCTCTCTGCTTCTTGACTGCCCTGACATCAAGTTTTCCTTTGTGGCAGGCCCTTGCACATTCCACTTCTTAATTTCAGCCTGCCAACTAGGGACAAAAAACTTCTGTAAATCTGAGTCAGAATAAGCTTCTCACCCCTTAAGTTTTCATTATTGGATATTGATAAGATTATATCCAAAAGATGAGAAGTATAAAACAAAACAGGCCTTTATTCTGAGAACACAGAAAGAGAAAACCAAAACCCCAACCGCTGGAGTCCGGCCTTCTCTCTGGTGGACACATGGCTTCAGGCTTATGTAAGTAGCCTCGGTTTGGGGTGGAACCTAAAGGGGGCATCAGGGCTGCACGGGTAGCCCATTGGTCTAGGTTTGGCGCCATAGGTAAATTCCTAAGGGGGTGGGGAAGATGGAGTCACAGGTAAATTCCTAGGGGTGGGGGAGATAGGAGCTCCTTGGTTCTGCCTTCAAGGCTTCACCAGCTACAGTGTCCTGTCTGGGCCAAAACCCTTTCAGATATTATATCCAAGCAATGAGAAAATGACTGTAATTTTTGTACGAAGAATGAGATCATTACTATGACTGCTTGACCATGGCATTCAGGAAAGTTTGGAGCTTGTTTGTGGGACAACTTTAAAGAGATTTGGATATACTGGCTACAGATGCTCTGCAGTGCTCTAAGCCAAGTTTGATGGAGATTCTAGTGAGAACTCAGAAGATCATGATATAGGGGAGTGAAACTTCCAACCTACTAGATGTCCCATAGGAGTTCATGTTCTCTTAAATTGAAGAATGAATTTTAGTAACAATGGAAGTCAAGAGTAGTCAATATTTATTGAAAGAAAGAAAGCTTCTGTCTTGGAGAAAGACAGAAGGGGTCTCAAGTGGATCACCAAAGACTGTCTTTTCTAGGGACTTTTATAAAGTAAAACCATGAGGTGAGATGGGTCCAAGATGAGGGATAATGGGAACTCACAAGGCAGATGGGCATGAGGCAGAACAGAACAATGATCAACCAGTAAGATTAATTGTTCAGGTAAAGTTAACCAAATCAGGAACAAATAGGGAAGGGAGTCAGGTAGTAGTGACTCTTCCTTAAGGGGTTGGGACAGTGGCTCCTGGCTTCTGTCAAGCTGATCCAGACCTATTTAGAATATCAATCCCTGATGTTTATACTTAGGATGTAGTTGCATTTGTTTTGCCTTTTGTCTTGAGATCTGATCCACAGCAGGAGATGTTTGTCTCCTCCAAGACCATAAGACATCTGGTCCTTTGTCTCAGCTCCTTCAAGGGTTTAACCCTGTCTGATTGCCAGTATTTCTCTTTTTTTTTTTTTTTTTTTTTTGTCTTTTTCCTTTTTATGGGTACCGGGATCGAACTCACGACTGTCTGCTTGCAAGGCAGGCGCTTATGCCGCTGAGTTAAATCCCCAGCCCCTATTGCCTATATTTCTATATAACTCAGCTGCCGATAACAGTCAGAAACTTGATAAAAATATAGGCAGTAAAGTCTGTGCTCAAGAGATATTGACTGGGAGCAAAGACTCCATTGACAGTTGAATTTGAGAATCTATGTGTTACGTTATAGAAGAAAATTTTCCTCATGTTTATCATGTCCTGAGAGACTGTAGGAGACTGAGATTAAGTATAGCAAATCAATCCAGAGGAGAAAATTTAAAGAGAGTCCAATATTTAGGCTATGGCATGGGTAATGATGGCTTCTTTTAGTCATATTTACATGAGAATCAGCAGCAAAATGCAGAGCAACATATTTTGCAAAACTTGATGAAGCTGAGAAGGAAAAAAATCTGTAAAGTTTAGGCCTATAATACTTGAGCAAAGGAGGCTATGGTTGCTAAAATGATTAGCATTACAAATAAGTCAACCACTTTGCATTTGAGAATAAGAAAGATGGCTTGATGGCACCTTATGAATCAGCAAGACTCTGCCCTTTGCAGGCTCATGTATGCAAAGTTGAAAGACTTTGCCTTGAGAAGGGAGCCCCAAGACACTCTGTTCAGCAAGGGTTGCTTAGTGAATTGTATCCTGCTGGGATTTGGTTCACAGTGATTAGTCACTCAGGCACTCAAATGCCTCAGCAGTCATGGTCTGGGACTGGTTAGTTGATCTGACAGCAGACTGAGAAATCATGCACATGGGACTGGCTTTACAGGTGTGTGCAATGAGAGAGTTGAGAACAGGGGGACTTCTATCCCAATTTCAGAATAATGTCTAAAGGTCAAACAGCGTGACCCTGGGAGAGCAGTGCATGAAGTTAGGAGAGTAAAGCTGAGAGTGAAGTGAAGACTCCAGGAAGTTTAAGTAGCCAGTAATATGGAATATGTTGTAAGGGAGGCCAGGGGCAGTGAGCAGAGCCAGGCCAGGAGATAAGCCATGAAGACATCACTTGGCAATGCCATAAGAGTTGGGTTGCCAGAGCCCTGTGTGGCTCTTGTCTTACTTCAAATTGTCCTAACTGCTGGACATGGAAGTCCAGAATTTAATGGATTGTCTGTTGAGCTTTCGTATTACCTTTGGCCTGCTCTTTTCTGCCACCCTATTTCTTTTATTTGGGAATAAGAATGCTTATCTTGTGCCATTGTATTTTGTCAGTTTTCTTTTCTTTTTTATTTTTATACAGGCTAACTGCAAAGTATTTGCTTTGTGTCTCAGAAGAGACTTCAGACTTGGACTTTTCAACAATACTGAAACAGAGTACAATAGAGAAGCAAAATGTACAAAAAGAAAAGAACAGATTTATTGAGGATATGGAAAGGAGCACACAACACATGGCAGTTGGGCTGCCTCCTTCGACCGGATACAGAGAGAGGCAGAGGGTTACATGACCTCTGATCCAAAGTGAAGCATGGGGCAGATATTGATGATGTGTGAGGAACTGATTGGAATTCTCTTTGAATGCAAGCAGGAAAGGGAGTTGCAATTAGGGCTGAAGAAGGAGGAATTGGTAAGCATTCCCGCTTTGGCCTTCTGCCATGTTAGACCACCACCATAATTGTACAGTAATTTATACTTTGGCAAAAACCTTTCAGAAACTGTTTAAACTTTGTTGACTCTTAGAAATGGACTAAATGCATTTTGCATAAAGAGATTTACAAGAGACCTTTGAAAGGTAGGAGAGGAATGTTATTTGGACCTGGAGTATTCCTGACAGATTCTCATATGCACAGAAATAAGGCTTTTGGGGGTGTTGGGTCATGAGGGCATTGTATTTATTGGAAGAGTCAGCAACGGCTGAGTTTAGAAGCAGTGTGTACTGTTGGATGATTGGGCCTAGTTAGAACAAGGTCAGTGAGACTATGACTCGAAGGGAATATTTTTCTTTCTTTCTCTCTCTTCTTCCCAGCTGCTATCATGAGGGCAAATTTTTTCTATGTTAGTTCCCTCTAAAATACTGTATCTGTATTTGAGCTAGCCAGCCAACTGAAATTTTTATCTCTGAGCCTAAATAAACTTTCCCTTCCAAAATTATGGAGTTCAAGTGCTGTATTATTGATATAGGGGAATGAAAATCCTCACCTACTACTATATGTCTGGTATGAGTTCATGTTCTCTAAAATCAAAGAATGAATTTTAGGAACAGTGGAGGTTAAGAGCAAAAATATTTATTGAGAGAAAGAAAGCTTCTGTCTTACAGAGAGACAGAAGTGTTCCTGAGGGGGTTGCTAAACATTCTGTCTTTTCTAGTGATTTTTATGGAGTAAAACCATTACGTAAGGCAAGTATTTATTGGGGAAATCTGGACACTCACAAAGCAGATGGGCATGAGGTGGGACAGAACTATGACCAATGAATCAGATTAATTGTTCATGTAGGATTGACCAAATTAAGGACAAATGGTGAAGTGAGTCACATAGCAAGTGAGCATTCTTATGGTGACTGGTCCTATGGGGGTTGAAATGGTGACTCCTCACTTCTCAAAGTAATTCATACCTATTTCCTAATGTTTATACTTAGTGTGTTGTTGCATTTGTTTTGCCTTCTGTCTTGAGATCTGGCCCACAGGAAGAGGTGTAAGTCTCCTTTAAAGTCACAAGGCATTTGGTCCTCTGTGATGGCTCCCTTGACTTATTTTTGTGAGACTGCCTATAATAATTCTAACTAGCTTAGTTGCCTGTAACTTTATGATCCTACAACAACAAAGTGGCTAATATTCTTGAACTAGGCAACAGACTCATATATGACAATAAACAACAATGGAAATAATAGACCAATTGAAAATCATCAAAATTAAAAATGCTTTTATTTCAAAGGAGACAAGTAAGTGAAAAGCCAACCCAGAGAATAGTAGAAAATTTTTTCAAAATGATTCATTTGATAAAGTATTGGATCTAAAGTGCATAAAAGACAAATTAACTACCTATGGAAGGGTCTATATTGCTGTACACTAGCAAAAAGAGCTTCATCACCCTGTGTTATGTTTGCCAATGCCCAAGTAATATGACCAAATTACCTGTTAATTCCCTTTGCAGTGCAACTATTTTCTATAACTGGACACCCAGGGGCACCAACCACATTGTTGTAAAATAACTATAGTGCCTTTATACTGTTCTGTATGCGCTATCTTCCTGGGTGACCTGATTGATATGTTAACCATTGTTCCCCTCTGCAAAAGACAGATGTTATCTAAAATTAAGTGCTGAAATTAGCTGACAAAGGACTGTAAATTCCTGGGAATCTTCTCTGTCCTCAAGCAAAGGGAAACAAAGGATTTCCTCATTCCTGATCCACACCCATAAATCTTTTACTTTGTAATTGTCCTTTCTATAAAAGTCTGTAAAATTTTTAAGCAAGTTACACAACCTTAATAAACTCCAGCTGCACTGTGTTGCTGGTCCAGGATAAATAAAAGTGCTCCTTTTTCTTTAAAAAACATGTCTTGCCCATTTTTGGACACCATTTTGGGGGCTAATTTTTGGGGTACAACATATATTAGTCAACTTTATTGTGCTGGAAAAAATGTATGACGCAATTTAAAAGAATTTACTTATGATCATAGTTTGATACAGGAATGATACAGGACCTCCAAATAACTGAAATAATATAAAGGACATATTATAACTCTGCTAGATGTCCAATACTGCAAACTCCTGTTCCCCAGAATTAAACAGTGAATTCTAAGGAACTACAGAGATTAAAAGCAGGAAATATTTATTGAAGGAAACAAAGCTTTTGTCTACAAGAGAAAGAAGGGAGAACGGAAAGCTGATTGTCCATGAGCCCACTTCACAAAAAAGTTTTATAGAGCCAATTTTACCAAGGTGGATATGAAATCACAAGTATAATGTGGGACAAAACTATGGGCAACCAATAAGATTACAAGTATAGGCCCTTAGGTAATATTTATCCAATGGGAAAGCAAGTCATATAACAAGTGTATATGGGAAGAACAAGGACCTTTCCTAAAAGTAAGGATTAGGGACTCCCTGGTCTCCCACCCAGGCAATTGATGTCTATTTAGAATAATAATAATTGTTTATTCTTAGGGAAATATATAGATGTAATCATTCCATCTTTTGTCTTGAGGTCTGGCTTTTAAGGAATGCACCTTCACCCATAGCTGTCATGTATTTGCACTGACTTCAAGTGTCTAGCCTTGTCTGACTAATATTTCTGACTAATATTTCTACTTAGCTTTGTTTAATAGCTTTGTTACAGGCAGCTGAGTTAGAAATATTATAAGCACTCAAACAGGGATGTGCCCTCAAAGGAAATATCACAGAAGACCAAATACCTTGTAATCTTGGAGGAGACAGATATCTCCTGCTGTGGGCCAGACTTCAAGACAAGAGTCACAACAAATGCAACCACAAGTATAAACATCAGGGACTGATATTCCTGGTAAGTATCAGTCATGCCCACTTGCTACATGACTGACTTCCCCATTTGTCCCTGATTTGGTCAATTTTACCTGAACAATTAATCTTATTGGTTGACTATAGTTCTTTCCCACCTCATGCCCACCTTGCAGGCTCCCATTTTTCCTCATAATGGATATACCTCACCTCATGGTTTTGATCTATAAAAATTACTGGAGAAGGCAGGATCCTTGGCACTGGGGACCCCTTCTGGCTCTCTCTCAGACAGAAGCTTTCATTCTCTCAATAAATATATTCTGCTGTTTACCTCTGTTGTTCCTAAAATTCATTCTCCAGTTTCAGAGGACACGATTTTGTAAGGTTGGGAGCTTAATTCCCCTATATCAGTTTCACAGGTTTCCAATTCATGATTGGATGGCTTTAAGGCACAAATATCATCCCAGAAGAACATAGTGGAGGAAAGTTGCTCAATCCATCAAAGCCAGGAAGCAGAGTGAGCAAAGCAATGCAAGGAAAGATGTACTTCCACACCACAACCACAATGACCTATTTTCTCCAACCAGGCCCTACTTCTTAACAGCACAGTCAGCTATGAACTCAATGGATTCTTCCATTGATAAGGTAAATACTATATAATCTTACCATCTTCCAGAAAACCCACATTTAGACACATAAGCCTTTGGGAAGAAATTTTTGATCCAAACCATAGCATAGTGTAAAAATCTGGGTAGATATTTGTTAATAGAAAATGTAAAAATTATCTTTAAAAACACATGAAAAAATGCTCAACATAATTAGATAGGAAGCAAATGAAAAAAGTCACAATTAGATATTTATTCACAACTACTAGAATAAATGTAATAAAAAAGACATAAGATGGGGCCAGGGATTTAGCTTAGCGGCATAAGCGCCCAGCCTGGAAAGCGTGAGGTTGTGATTTCAATCCCTGGTACCAAAAAAAAAAACACATAATAAAATGTGTTGGCAAGACATGCAGATATTATAATCTTTATACACTGCTGCTGGGAATGTAAAATTGTGCTGCTGTTTTAGGAATTTGGGTAGTGCCTAAAAATGTAACCATATGTTTCAACCATTCCAGGTCTAGGCATATATCTAGGAGAAATGAAAACATATGCTTCCCCAAAATATTGTATACACATGCTCATAGCAGCTCCATTCATAATAGACAATGAATATAAACAATCCAAGTGTCTATCTAATATTAAGTGGATAAATGAAAACTGGCTACATTCATACAATAGAATAATTTTCCACAATGAAATAATATTAAATGCTACCACATAGAAGAACCTTAAAAACATTATACTAAGCAAAGGAAGAAAGTCATAAAGGAACATTATAGCAAATTCCTATAATTTTGTTGCACTGGAATCTATTTTAGATACAGAATTAACTTTCTCATTCAAGAAATCAGGCCTCAGTTGCCAATTTCTCTGCGTTCTTCCAGGTCTTCCATGTAGTCAAGCAAGATATTTGCCTTACACAACCACTTCCTGATAACTACTACCTTCTGAGACAGACAGAAATAGCCTCTTTGACCTGCCCCCATGTCCTCTATACCCCATAGAAACTTTGCAGTTAATTCACAATGATCATTCTTTAATTGATGGCAACCCCTACTTACTTTAAACTCATCAATTAGAATTTCCAATGGGCAAAATGTTTGCATAATTCTCTTGATTCCAATAATAACCTTAGCTCACAAGTACATGTCTTTCTCATTTCACAGCTTTGATTTTAGCATTCTGTTATGTTTAGACATTCCATTGGCCGTCTTATGCACATTTTTTCTCTTGTGGATCTGAGTAACAAAATGCTTTTATTTCATGTGTTCTGTTGGGATGCCTTCTCTATCACCTGACCATCATATTCAAATCTGAATCTTCTTCTGGTCAACACTGGCCCTAAAAGGAGCTATCTTGGTAAAAATAAACTATGCATGGGTCAAACAAGAACAACAGGAGATCTGCTACTCTAAGCAAGTTTTTGTGAGGCTGACATCTGTTCACAATTTGGACATTTATGCATCAGAATGTCTACCAGGATAAAGAAGTGTATTGTAAAAGACAAAGTATAAATCTCCATGACAATCTATGCCTAATTATGTCAGGGCACAGGTAGAATATATGGTCAGTTTCCAGAGAGAGATGTCAAGAGCAAGTTAGAAAAAATAAATAAAAATAATATCATCTTCACATCATATAATTCCATTTACATGAAATGTCCAGGATAGGACAATTTATGAGACTGAAAGTAGATGGTTCTTGCCCTTGTTTGGAGGTGAGGCAGTGTACTCTGAAAGCTAATGGACATGTAGTATCTTGGACTAATAAAAATGTTTTAAAATTGACCTGAGTGATAAATGTAAAACTGTACAAATACGTTGCAAGCCAAAGAATCATACATAAATCATACATATAGACAGGTGAATTATGTTTTAATAAAAATATTTAAAACACGATAAATAAAAAACAATATACAGAAATATTAGTATAAAACATACAGTGATTTATAAATAGTTTAAATCAATGGAATACATAATCCAATGGAATGATAAACTGAACCACTTATTTTTGTCAGTTCTGGGAAGAAAACTTTAAAAGTAACCATAAAATTTGTCAAGATTTTTTATCTCAGTACATTCTAACAAACAAACTTCCAGATAGTGACTGTTGTAGCACCTTAATGTTAATGACTAAAGTTCCCAATAAGCATGTATTAGAGATGTAATGTGGACAAGAAATATATGTTTAGCACTTTAAACTACTAAGACTTTGTGATAATTTGTTATAGCAGTGTAATGTAGCCTACAATGATTTATAACATCACTAATTCTGAGAATGAATAGAAACAAGTTTTATATGTCATAGTGACAAAAATTTGAGTTCTGTAATTTTCCATGATAACAAGATATCTCAGAAACTCTTTTGATATATGCTGTATTCTTTTTCATCTTTTTTTAATTTAAAGAATAAACAAAACAGAAAAGGGTAGAAATAATATATAATTTCAAAAAAATAAGCAGTAAGAAATCACTAGTTGATATTACATATTGTTCTCTTAGAGTTGTTCAAGTTACAAAAGTAAAGTATACAAAGTTGTCATTTAAATAGTGAGACTGCAAACACTTCTGTTGAACTAACAACAAACAGTAATATGGTGATCAATCCTACTCACTTACACATACATGCAGTTCTGTCCTTTAGAGCACTTTCTTTTCCTATCTTTTTTACAATAGCAATTACACATTTGGGGTTTTATTACTTGTAGAGGCCTTACTACTTTTTACCCTAGACACACAATGTGATATTTATAAATATGATTCTTATTTACTTCACTAATGAGGATAGCCTCAATTTGTCTCCATTTGTGTATGAAAGCCTCAAGATCATCCTTTTTATAGCTGAGTAATATTCCATTGTATAAAAAACTACATCTTTTTCATCCACTCTCCAGTTGATGGGCATCTTGGTTGTTTCCAAGGTTTAGCTATTACAAATTGTGCTGCTATGAACATGGGTGCACAAATATCACTGGGATATGACCTTTTCAGTTTTTCTGGGAAAATACCCAGGAGGGAATAGCTGGGTTGAATGGAACTTTCAATCCTAGACTTTTGAGAATTCTCTATACTGATTTCCATAGTGTTTACACCAGTCTGTACTCCCACAAACAATGTTCCTTTTTCCCCACAGCCTCGCCAACACTTGTTATCAGTTGATTTCTTGATGCCAGCAATTCTTCCCAGAGTGAGATGAAATCTCAGTGCTGTTTTAATTTACATTTCTTGAATACTCAGTGATGGTAAAAATTCTTCATGCATTTATTTGCCATTTGTATATCTTCATCTGAGAACTGTGTGTTCATCTCAGATGCACATTTTGGACAGAGTCTTTGAATTTTGGGGGCTTGATGTTTTTCAATTTTTTATACGATCTGGATATAAATCTTTTGTCTGATGAATTGTTGGATAAAATTCGTTCTCATTCCGTGGGTTTTCTTTTCACTCTGTTGGTGACTTGTTTTGAAGTGCAGAAACTTTCAATAATTTGAGATTTCAGTTGTTGATTCTTTGAAGTGCTTCCTGTGCAGTTGGCATTTTGTTCATAAATTCTCTGCCTACATCTATGTCTCCAAGACTTCTACCTAACTTGTCCTCTGGTAGACTTAATGTTTCTGTTTTAATATTGAGGCCTTTGATCCATTTAGACTTTAGTTTTGTGCATGGTGATAGGCATGGATCTAGTTTCAGTCTTTGGCATGTGGAGAGCCAATTTTTCCAACACCATTTATTAAAGAGGCTATCCTTTTTCCAGTGAACATGTTTAGATCCTTTGTCAACTATCATGGTGGCTGAGTGTCTTTGCAGTTGTGTTTGCATCTTCTAATCTGTTCCATTGATCCTCAGGTCTATTTCTTTGCCAGTACCATGCTGACTTTATTACTGTGGCTTTGTATATAGTTTCAAGACAGGAATTGAACTGCCTGCTGCCTTGCCTTTGTTGCCCATAATTGCCTTTGCTTTTCCAGGTTTCTTCTGTTTCCAAATGAATTTTTAAGAGTGTTTTCTCTAGATCTGTGAGGTATATTAATGGTATTTTGATTGGGATTGTGTTAAATCTCTGTAACAGTTTTGGGAATACGGCCATTTTCACAATGTTGGTTCTTCCTAACCAAGAGCAAGGAATATCCTTCCATTTTCTAATACCCTCTTCAATCTCCTTTTTTTAGCAATCTCCTTTTCCACTTATAGATCTTCTGCATTCTTAGGTTCATTCCTAAGTATTTCATTTTTTAGATGCTATTGTGAAGGATGATATTTTCATAATTTCTCTCTCTGTGAGTTTTTTTCTTTGTGTACAAGAATGCTATTGATTTTTGACCATTGACTTTGTATCCAGCTACACTGCTGAACTTTTTTTTTTTTACTTCTAGCAGTCTTTTAATGACATTTTGGGATTATCTACATAGAGTATCTTGTCATTTGCAAATAGTGATAATTTAACTTCTTCCTTTCCTATCTTTATTTCTTTTATTTCTCTCTTGTCTAATTGCCCTGGCTAGTGTTTCTAGAACTATATTTAATAAGAGTGGTGGTACTGTGCATCTCTGTCTTTTTTCTGATTTCAAGTGAAAGCTTTCAGTTTTTGTCCATTTAATATAATGCTGGATGTTTTTTTGTCATAGATGACCTTTTATTTGGTGCATTTATATTCATACTTCTTAGTTCTTCCTCTTGAATTTTTCAACTAACAAGTATATAGTGATCTTCTTTATCTCTTTTAATCATTTTAGGTTTTATAGTTCATGTTGTCTGCAAATAGAATAAGTATCTCTGCTTTTTTCTGGTTTCCTGTTGCATGGAATACTGTTTTCCATTCTTTGACTTTAAATCTATGGGTCAGATGTATTTCTTGTATATAGCATATTGTAGGATCTCATTTCTTGATCCATTCTATCAACCTGTTTCTTTTGATAGGTGAATTGAGGCCATTTACATTTATGGATAACATTGATATGTACTGGCTCAACTTTGCTATGTTCCAGTTGTTTGCTTTCTACTTTCTCTCCTTGTTTAATTGCTTGTCCTACCTGGTGGTTTATTTCAGTTGTTTTTCTGGGAATTTTGGTCATTTTTATCTCTGTCTAATATGTGATTCAATCCTTTTTTTAGTGTTGGTTTAGTGGATGTGAATTACTTCAGTTGTTCTTTGTCATGGAAGTATCTTGTTTCTCCATTAAATTTGAATGAAAGTTTTGCTGGGTACATCCATCTGGATTGAAATTTGCTTTCTTTTAGGTCTTGAAATACCTCACTCCAAGCTCATCTTGACTTGAGGGTTTGTGCTGAAAAGTCTGATGTTATTCTAAAGTGTTTTCCTTGATAGGTGAGTTGTGTCTTTTCTCTAACAGCTTTTAGTATTCTGTTTTTACACCTTATGTCTGAGATCTTAGTTATTATATGTCTAGGTGTAGATTTATGTTAGTTGTGACTGTTTGGCATTCTATACGCCTCATTTATCTGCATATCATATTTTTCCCATGTTTGGGAAATTTTCGGCTATTCTGTGAATATTTTAGTTATGTCATTTGCATTGACTCCCTCTTTACTGATGCTTATTAATCTCATATTGTTTCTCTTGGCATCATCTTGAAGTTGCTAGATTTTCATTTCACGCTGTTGTGTTATTTTTAAAAGTTCTATCCTTTCATGGTCACTAATTGTGATCCTGTACTCAAGGTCTGAAATCCTACCCTCAGCTTCATTTGAACGGTTTTACCAGCTTTCAACAGAATTTTTGTTTCTTGGTTGTCTCTTTGAATTTGTTTCATGAATTTTGCTTGTTTTCTATATTGTTCATTAAAAATTTAAATCAGTTTTTCATGCTCCTGTACTTTTTTCTCTATTTCTTCTTTAGCTGTACTCAGCAACTCCTTTACTAAGGTTGTTATTTCTAGCTTTACATGGGAGAGTAGATCTAATTTGATTTCCTCTACAGCCTCATGGAGTTTTTTTTATTATTATTTCACTTGCTATCTTTTCAAAGATTTCTGGTGTGTTACTGTTGAAGTCCTCTATTTTAATGTCTCCTATACTTGTTCCTGGTGAACTAGATATTTTAGGATGCATTTTTCTTTTTCATTTTCCCATTTTCCCCTTTTGAGTGTCAGCTGTTGACAGTGTGTATCTTGGGGTCCTACTATAAGGTTGATTTGTTTGTCCTAATTGCTGGGTCCCACAATGAATAGGTGGGCTTCCCACTGCAGGGCCTGTTTGATGAGTACTATATTCTTCCTGAGATGACAAGCCTAGTAGTATTGATATAGGTCAGCTTTTAGTTCCTGCTATTACTTTATCTTCAGGTTATTCCAGGTCACCAAATCTCCCTGTCTATAGTGTTTGTGTTAGCTGAAACACTACTGTGTCCCTATTGTGTGATTGTGTGTCTCATAAGCCCTTTTGATTTTCTCCAAGTTGGGGGAGTCCTTACTGGCACACTGTTCCCCCTGCCTGATGTTTTCTGTGTGCAGGAAGGAGTCACCCACACTCTTGTCAGACTCACCAAGGTCTTACAGTTAGTTGGAGGGAGCTTTACTGCTGGCCTTATTTATCCATTGTACACCTATATTTTAGGGGCATGTTCACCACACTGACTGGAGCCTGCTGAGATCTTATGTTTGGGTGAGGCAGTTACTGAATCTCCCTTCAAGCTAACACAGTTAATCTGCTGTAGTTCAAGGTTCTGGGAGAAAGAGTGGGAGCTGAAGGTCATCAGCAGTATTAGGTCCAGGTGATAGGGTATGTCTCTGAGGGGTCAGCAGATGTCTGGGCCCAGGTATCTGCTGGGCATGGGCCACGGTTTCAGGGCAGCATGCATTCCTCAGTGCTGTTTGTAGTCGTGCAGGAAGCTGCACGAGCCAAGGTCTGAGGACAGCACATGTTCCCCAGGGCTGGCAGGAGTTGCACAAGAAGCATGTGGCAGTGAGGGCCAAGGTCCCAGGGCAGTGTGGCATTCCTCAGTGCTGGCTGGAGCTAAGCACCTATTTCTGGGTTTTGAGTGATGTTTCAAAGCTTCCTCTGTACACTGGGAATCACCTGACCCACTTTTGGCTCCCAGGGAAGACTGCTGGCAACTGCTTGCGACTTGGAGCTCGATAGATGTGGACCAATTAGGCCCGCTAGGACTCTGTATGTCCTCTGATAATTTCAGATACAGAGCGTGGTCTTACTGCCTGGGAGCAAAGTTATAAGGTTTCCCCATGCACTGGGATTCAACTCACGCACAGTTAGGGCCCTGGACTGGATTCTGGGCCCTACTTGCTGCTTGGAGTTCACTGGGCATGGCCCAGTTAGGCCCCCAGGACCTGTGGGTCTTAGGTTGATTTCAGATGCAGGGTGTGGTCTTACTACCTGGGAGTGAAATTTCAAGGTTTCCCTGTGCTCTGGTATTAACCGGGGCATGGTCAGGGCTGCTGTATTCTTTTTTAACTGAGAAATACAAACTATGTATACATACAATTTACATGATTTTTTATATCTGTGCACATTGGAAAATGTCTAAATCCAACTAAATAACATATCCATCCCATATTACAAGTTTGATATAAATTGGTAAATCCCTATCCTTACATATTTATGTTATATATTTGTTTTTCTAATTATAATCAGTTTTGTGATGAATATACTTGTAACAAATTTCTGTTACTAAGTGATATATTTCACTTATATATTCTTATTTGTATCAGTCCACTTAGGGGTTTTTATCCTCACCTGACATGAACACCTAGGTGAATTCCAGAACACTGATAGCAGATCTTGAAGTCTCTGGGGATTAGTAGTATTATTGTATACTGCTGCCTGTATCACTTATCTGTTTTTCCTTTTCCGTTTACAATTTCAATGTACTTCAGACAGTTTCAATAGTGTCCTCTAAAGTCAGTTCATAGATGAAAGAATAGCTGAATTGGTTTGCACATTTTTAGCTATTTCCTTAGGGAAAACTTCTAGAAGTCGAATTCATGGTTCAAACAATCTTTATTAACTATTAGTTGTAAAAAAAAATCTACTCACCTTCTGGCACTTCATGTTGGCACAGAATCACTTACCAATTCAATTATGTCAAGAGGAATAAATAGTTAATAGGCCTTCAGAGGACTTAGATCAATAGCTGTCAAAAATCTTCAAATAGCATAGATAAAAAGATCTGAAGTTTAGTTTCAGTTGTGATATATAAAGATGTTAGAATTTGAAATTCTCAAACTTACTGTAAGACAAAAAACAAACTGAAAATAAATGACTGATCAGAGAACTAACATTGCAAGGCAAACTACTACTATAAATTCTGATTAAATTGTTCAATGCAGAGGCAAATTTGAGAAGTTTACCAAGAATAGAATCCAATGGAACCATAAATTGGTAGGAACACTTAAACATTAATTTTGATGAGTCAATTGGGGCTCAGTGTAGAACAGAAAAAGAATTTGGAATTCAGGTAACTTCTTAAAAGTGCTTTTGATCACTCAGTTCTCATGGTAAAAAGCCAAAATATCCTCTTTGAGATCTGGCAAAGGGAAAGAAAAATATACCATATTTCAATATATCCAGATTATGATCTATAACATCTGACTATTCTTAAGAAAGACAAAATTCCAGAGTCTTATTCCATCTCAAGAATGACAATTTTTAAATTCCAGCTACACCCAGGATTCCCAGCTCAATCTGGGAGGAAAAAAGTTAGGAAATATTGTAAAGGCACATACTAGAGGGAAGTATCCAACTCTAGGCATCTCTAAATGTCCTGTGGTAAAAAAAAAAATTAAAAACAATTAAGAAATACTTATGAATGATACAAACCAGAGATAAAACTTCACTGAGACTTAATAATAGGACTAGAAAATGACACCCTTCCATCTATAATTGTACCCATCAATAAAGCTTCTGTATCTCAGCGGGATTTTAAAATTGAAAAGTTGAAAATATCAGAAGACTCATTTAAGAAGTTTCTAGGAAAACCAAAGACAACATTGTAGAAAAAATGACATCAAAAGAAAATTTCACTACATTGCATAACACAGCCTAAATACCAGTAAATCAAAAGGCCCATTTCTCTCTTTTCCTTTACTTAGTACACCATACTGGTTTTTAAACCGCAACAACAACAAAATACAAAGGGTACTAAGAGACAAAGAAAACTGTATAAAGAGAGCAGAGGTCACAAATAGGTTTATACATTGCTGAGATTTTTAAATTATCAGACTGGAAGTTTAAAACAACTATGATTAATATAGTAAGGTCCCTAATGGAAAAATAGAACAATATGCAAGAATAGGTGAGTAATGAAAGCACAGAAATGGGAAACTCTAAGAAATGAGCAGAAGAAAATTCCAGAAATTAAAAAATAAACTACAACAAAAGTGAACATTGTCAAAAGACTGATCAAGTAATACTGAAGAAATATCCATAGAAATTTCCAAAACAACAAACATGTAAAACAAGTAAAACAAAATAGCAAAGAGTTCAAACACATACATGTAATGAAAATACCATAAAGGAGACAGAAAATGAAGAAACAATTGCAATAATAATACCTGACTATATTCCCAAATTAATGATGTAACCAAATTTGAGGTCTAGGGAACATAGAACATGAATAAGGAAAAACATCTACATCTAGACACAGTATACTCAAACTTCAAAAATATCAAAGACATAAAATATTGAAAGAAACCAGAGAAAAGAAATGCATTACCTGCAGAGGAGGGGGGATAAGAAGTACAGTGAGATTTATCTTCAAAAATCATGCAAACAAGAAAGTGGATGAATGTTTTAGATGCCAAAGAAAAAAGCAACAATGGAGAATTCAGTATCCAGTGAAATTGCTCTTTTAAAGTAAAGAACAGTGGGGTGTAGTGGCACATGCCTTCAATCCCAGAATTTGGAAGGCTGAGGCGGGAGGATTGCCATCAGTTTGAGGTTAGCTTGGGTTTCATAAGCAAGTTCAATGACAGCCTGCATTACATAATGAGACACTGTCACAAAACAAAGTGAAGGAGAAATATATTTTCTAGACAAACAGAAACAGAGAATTTGTTCCCAGTAGACTTGCCCTGAAAATGTTAATAGCTATCCTTCAAAGAGAAGAAAAATTGTATAGGCTGATACTTAAGTGTGCCTAGAGGAAGAATATTAGACAAGAAATAATTGAAGAAAAACTAAATTTTGTCCTTTACTTTTCATTAATTAAATATGAACAGTTTATTAAAAATAAACTTGGCAATGACATATGTGGTGATAATGCCTTATAGATATGTTAAATGAATGGTAACAAAGTTATAGGAGAAATGAGAGAAGAGTTGCACATACTCTGTTATAAAGTAGTTTTCTCAAGAAAAGGTTTAAGTAGGTGAAAATTATATGCAAATACAATTCATTAAAATTGCGCCATGCAATAACACAGTTCTTTAAAAGAAATTTATAGAACTTAATGAATATATTAGAAAGGAAGGGTGACCTAGAAACAGTAATCCAAGATTATATTTAGGAAACTAGACAAAGAACAAAAATTAAATTCAAAGTAAGCAAAAGAAAATAAATAATAAAGAGTTAAGGCAAAATTCAATGACATTGAGAATAAGACATCAATAGAGAAACTCAATGCAAAAAAGCTGAATCTTTGTATTGCAATTATTTTGTCTTTTTGAGACAGGGTATAAGCACACAGTTCAGGTTGACCTTGGGCTAACTTTGTAGTACAGGAGAGTCTTGAACTTGCGGTGATACTCCTGCCTCAACCTCCTGAGTGTTGGAATTACAAAAGTGGGCCAACTACTTGAAAGACACAATCAACAAAAATGAGCACAAGGAGAAATCTATACAAGCCTGGAACTATTAAATTGCAGTAGTGCTTAATATCATTCCAAAGAGAGAGCAATAGGCCAGGTGTATTCACTAGTAAAATTTCTAGTCATTTATGGGGAAAGGGTACTAAATATACCTACAGCATTACTCAAAGAACTAGAGAAAGAATTATTAAAATTCACATGGAATAATAAGAGACCCAGAATAACAAAAGCAAACAAGGGTAACAATGGCAAAGTGGGAGGCAAATCACCCCTATTTTAAGTTATATTACAATGCCACAGTGATACATGCAGCATGGTACTGGCACAAAAACAGACACATGAACACAATGGCACAGAATAGAGGACATACAAACAACTCCAGATATATTCAGCAATCTTATCTTTGATGAAATTGTCAAAAACATATCTAGGAGGAAAGACAGGCTCTTCAGCAAATGGTGCTGAAAAAAATGGCTATCCACATGCAGAAGATTGAAACTAGGTCAATATACCTCATTTTGTACTAAACTAAAATCAAATAACAAAATATTAAACCAGAAACAATCTGCTGAAAGACAAATAGAAACTCTCAAAATCATAGGTATAAAGAAGGACTTCTTGAACAGAACTATAGCTATAGAAGAAATAACATCAGGAATCAACAAATGGGATTATATCATATAAAAAGCATCTGCACAGCAATGAAGCAGTCAACAGAGTGAAGCAACAACTTAAAGAATGGGAAAAATTGCACACAGGATTAGTATATAGAATATATGAAAAACACAAAAAAAATTTATATCTCCCAAAATAAAAGACCCAGCTAAAAAATGGTTAACTGAAATGAATAGTCACTTCTCAGAAGTACAAATAGCCAATATACACAGGAGAAAATGTTCAATATTCCTGGCTAATAAAAACTGCAAATTAAAACAAAACTGAGATTCCATCTTGCTCTAGGAAGAATGATTATCAAGAATGCATTTAATATTTTCTTTAATGATATCGACTCATATTACATTAAAATAAATAAATAATTACAAAATAAAGAATCAATGAAGAGTTCAACCCAAATCATATACTGAATTCCCAGGTCTGTTCACAAAGTATAGGTTCCTCAAGAGTTGAAGGGTTAAAATACATGTCTTCTACTGATGAGTGTCAGTAGAAAAGGGAATCAAATAATTACAAGTGCTGGTGAGGCTGTAGGGTTAAGAAGGAACCTTTCCACATTGCTGGTGGGAATGTAAACTCACACAACTACTTAGAAATTCAGAGAAATTGAAAAACTCAAAAAAATTAAAATATAAGTTTCATTTGACTTGGCTACTTTCCTAACTAGATGTTTTCACAAAATAAAGATATATTACAGTAATATATGCATACGCATGTGTATAGCAGCACAATTCATACTACCTAAATCTTAGAGGTGGCATGTATGCTCATCAACATGAATGGATAAAGAAAACATGGTATTTATACCTGATGGAGCACTAATGTGCTAGAAAGAAGGATAAATTTGAGTCATTTTTAGGAAAATGAATGTACATTGAGACCATAATATTATGTGAAATAAATCAGACACATAACCTTGTATGGTTTCTCTTAAATGACAAATATCAAGTATAAAAATTAAAGAGGAAAATAAAAGATAGATAATAGGAAATCAGACGATCTTTTTCAAATGGAGATGGGGACTAAGAAGTGGAAGGAGGGTGAAAGAAAAGGAGAGAAAGGAAAATGAGACATAAAAAGAATTAAGATGTGTCATGTGACTTCTGGGAGAACATGGCGGACATATAACAGCAGCTACGGAGGCTCTCTGAAAGACTCAGCTCAGAAGTCAGGAATGTGCGGAGTAAGGAGACATAAGCCGGTGGAGATATGCTCTGCTGACCCAGGAACGAACTGGGCTCAGAGAAACCAACTTGGAATGCAGTCCTGGTGCTAGAACAGGAACAGAAAAGTCTCAGTGTGGAGGCTGGAGCCCGCACCATTGGAAGCCATGATTTGGGTTTCCCGCCACGCGGCGGCTGCGTCTACATCGGCTTGGCAGGGAGAGAGATACACAGAAGCTCTGAGAATGGGAATCTGCGAACGGAGTCGAAAACAGGACAGGCAGGGAGGCGTGCACTGACTTGTGGTGAGGTGAGTGAGAGAAACTGACACTCTACCACAGTTTGACTCCACCGGAGGACATTCTGGGACTGGGCAGACTTGCAGGAGCAGGGCGCTGTGGCGACTTCAGCCACATATCCCCCTCTCAGGTGGGATTGGTGAGAAGTGCGTAGCCTACGTGATGCTGCTGGCAGACCCAGTAGGCTAGCCCAACCCAGATCCCAGAGCCTGAGGGTGGCCTGGAGGGGCAGGCCCCGCATAGACTGCCTGGTCTGGAACTTCCTGGTGTGCTGCAGTGGGCAGGAACACCTAACCGGCGCAACTCGATCAGGCTGTGGCTGATAGGGAGGGAAGCTGGGCCTCCTATATAAGCTTGCATGTATAAGGAACAAAGAATATGGGAAGAGGCAGCAGCAAGAAAGGCTCCTCGGCCCCTAATCCTGAGACACAGGTAATAGCAGACACTGCATCAATAGACATAAAGCGCCATCTAGAGAGCCTCATAGATCAGTTCAGGAATGAAGTTATTAATGACCTGAAGCTAGAAGTAAGCAGACTAGTTAGAGAAATGCTAAGCACCACCCAAGAAAAAACGGATGGTGGAATGGAAGAACAGAAAAAGAGGGGAGAATTGTTTGATGGAGAAAATAGAGAAAGCATAGAATATGTGAAGCAGGTTCAAAGGGACTACCAGGAAACTAAAAACTCTATCAAAAACTGGCATAACAGCTTGAAAGAAACTAAGGACAGACTATCTGAACTGGAGGGCAGATTTGTAATATGGGAGAATGAAATGAAAAACTTCTTAAAAATAACAAAGAAACAAACAGCAATAATACAAAGACAAGAAGATGATAAGAGGATCCATAACTTAAGAATTAAGAACATAAAAGAAGAAGTAGGAACACAAACAAATGAACTACAAAAGCTACTCACAGAAATAATCCAGGAGAATTTTCCTAATTTAGCAAAAGGTAAAGATACTCAGATGTATGAGGCATACAGGACCCCAGCCATCTACAACCCAAACAGAACAATACCCAGGCATATAATAATAAAAATTCCAGAAATTCAATACAAGAACAGAATATTAAAAGCTGTCAGAGACAAGAAACAGACCACTTCCAAGGGAACACCCATCAGAATTACAGCAGATTTCTCTGCACAAACCATCAAATCACAAAGAGCGTGGGGGGAAATAATTCAAGCTTTGAAAGATAATAACCTCCAGCCAAGACTGAGATATCCTGCACAACTGTCCCTGGAAATTGATGGAAAAACAAGGAGCTTCCAGGATAAAGAGGAACTGGGGGAATTTGCAACCACCAATTCAACTCTACAGAGAGTATTGCGATATCCTAAAAAAAGAAAAATACAAAGAATCCAGAAATAGTGGGGGGGAGGCCACAATGAATGGAGCAGAGAACAAAATGAAGAAGACAAACTGACAGCTAATGACAGAAAAAGAGCTCAACAGAAATGAGGCAGAGAAGATTGGATGATAGGAACAGCTATTTTGGAGAAAATGACGTCTTAATAGGTAATACTGATTTAGTATCATCTTGTTTTGAAGTCTCATCAAGCTTTTGTTCTTCTGTCTCCATTGGTCTAAACAGGTTGTATCTTATTGGATTTTATTATGTACGATAGTATAAGCAAAAATTTTTGAAGACAAGGAGATTATACAGAAACCATTGCTCATTTCTGTTAGTTGATTCTAAATACCCTGTAATGCTGTCATTCTCTTAAATGGTTTTACATTGTTTTGATATATTTAATGCTACAGTATACGAAGTTGCACTCAAGGATTTCAAGGAAAGAGACAATATGGTAACTACTTTTATGTCAGGATTATCTTGTGGTGAAACACTATTCTGCTTAAATGGTTATGTTTTGATCTGTGCTGTTTTGCTGTTATGCTCTCTTTTATCTCAATCTCCACTCCATTATTTACTTTTTTATTTTTATCCTTTTAATTAAGGGAAAAATAAATAAAAATAGCAGGATATATTATAGTAACCCACTTTGACTTTCCATTATCTTGATTTAAAGCCCTGTATTACTCTCACCATCTGTTTTTGACTGATGTCCCCCTATTCTGTTTTGCTGGATAGTACCAGGTTCGAAAGTTTAGGCAACAGCTGTGAAGATAGTGAGATTCATTATGACACCCATTCTCGATGACTTTTATCTACTTTTGAAGACTTACAATGTCTCCAATGTTTTGGTTTTGTCGGTTTTGTTCTTTACTGTTTTGTTCAATTTTATTATAACTGATGATATAGGCAATTCTATTAGAAATAGCGGGAGGCATTATGGTAACCATTGTTGATCACCTTGTATTATGTTTTTATATTATCTATTATGTCCACCCTTTTGATTTGACTGACTCTGTTCTGTTATGTCACATTTGGTTTTACTCTCTTCCAAAAAAGTAATAAGAACCGTGGGAGCAATAAAACCCAAAATGTGTAATAGTCATTGTACAAAAGAGAGGAAAAGAAAGTGCTCTAAATGATATAACTGCATGTATATTTAAGTGTATAAGATAGAAAATGATATCACTGAGTTTTATTGGATCATTGAACAGAACTGTTTGCAGTATCATTGTTGAAATGTCCACTTTACAAGCTTTAATTTTGTGACTTGAACAATTATTTCTAACATGACAATATGTAATCCATTAACTAGTGATTTCCTACTGTTTATTTTTTTCTGTAAATCTGTATAACTTGTACACTTTCTCTGCTTTTTTTTCTCCTTAAATAAAATTTTAAAAAAAGATGTGTCATGTACATGTATAAATTACCACAATGAATGTGTTCATTGTGTACCACAAACATATACTTATAAAATAAAATAATTATTGATTTTTAAAAAATTGTCAATAAATTATTAGTTGTTCAGATCAAGTATAAAAATAAAAGTAATTGTATACTACACATTCTAGAATTACAGATGCACAAGATTGATTCAACATTCCAAAATCAATTAATATAATCATCACAGCAAAAGAATAAAGAAGAAAAATGTTATGCTCCAATCAATGAAGGCAGAAAAATCATTTGACAATATTCAACACCCATTTAAAAACATTTCAGAAACTAAGAATAGTGTGTGACTGTCTGAAAGTATGTGCCTCATAAAAATTCACATGTTGAATCTGTGAGTGGCAGAATGATGGTATTTGGAAGCGGGATCTTTTACAAGAAACTAGGTTCAGATGAGGTCAAGAGGATGGAATATTTATGGTGTGATAAAAACTGTCCTCATAAAAAGACACACCAGTTATCTCCCTCTCCCCTTCCCCTTCCTCTTTTTCCTATATGCACACATTGGGGAAAGGCTGTGTGAGAATCGGGTTATATACACACCATAAGACAGGACTTCATCAGAATCACACTTGCCAACACCTTGATCTGTGAACTTTTCAGTTTCTATAGCTATGATGAATAAATACCTATTATTCCAGTCACCCAGTATACAGTATTTTGTAATGGCAATCTCAATTGACTAAGACAGAGGTAGCTTTTAAAATTTAAATAAAAAATCTAGCCAAAGACTCCTTCAGCTAACATCATAAGGCTGAGAAGTTAGATATTTCCTGCTAAAATCAGGAACAAGGTACAGATGTCCCCTCTCATCAGTCCTATTTAACATTATATGTGAAGTCCTAACTAATGTACTAGGATGAGAAAATAAAAGGTACACATGTGGGGAAGGAAGAAATAAAATGTTTGAACTCACTTTACATTATAATCTATATAGAAAATTTCCACAACTGCTTTATGTGGTTGCAGTGAACTTCTAAGTCATACAAGGAAAAAGAAAGTAAATTGCTGCAAAGCCTGTTGAACCTCAGTGTGAAAAAGATCTCCAATGTGTTAGAAGTCAAGATGAAGACAGTACCTGTTTCTGATAGTCTGATCTCCAAGCAGCTGAACACAACTCTATCGGGGACAAATATACTCTGGAATTTTACATTGCTCTTGAGCCACCTTTTGCAGATCCAGAATTGAAGTTTGCTACAGGTTTTGGCTTTCTCATGGCTAAAGATGAGCTGCACTCTGTATTGTCAAACTACACTTGCTTAATAAGACTTCTACTTAGGAGATGCATGCATGTGTGTGTATGTATGTGTTTTCATGGCAAGACTTCTGCTAACTCCTTACCCAATAGGTAAAAGGAAAAGAGACCTAGAAGACAACCAGAAAAGACTAGAATAAAATTTATAGATACAAAAATGAGTTGTGTAGAAGAAAGTGGTACAGCATTAAAAAAAATTAACCTGAAAGACAGTAAAATGAAGCCAAGGGTATTTAAACACTGCAGGGCTATGAACATAGATGTAGCTCAATTGGAAAGTATGTGCCTAGCATGCACAGGGCTCTGGGTTTAAACATCAGCACTGAAAAAATAAATTCAAAAGAGAAGATAAGAGGTATAGGGACATAAGAAAGGAACATGAAGAAGCACACTGAAGATAGACAAGAATGTATATGTCCTATAGCTATAGATAACTCATGAAAAGGTTTGCATATATGGGAAGTAACATGGTTCATTTTCTTTTAAAAAACATTCACTGTAGATATTTGTTGTTGTCCATTTTTGATAACATATTCTGTATTTTTGTTGTTCAGAATAGTACTCATGACCACCATGGCCATCAAGTAGCTATTAACTAATTTATCTAAATATATAATACAGATATATAAACAAAGATTATGAAATATGACATTCAGCCAAGGATTGAAAATCAAGGTAATTCATCATATTAGCAGAATGAACAAGAAAACTTGTATGATTGTTTTAATAGTTACAAATTTTTTTAGGTATTTTGACAATCACTCATAATGAAAAACCTGAACTGTTATACTCTAAAATGCTGTACTTTAAAAATGGGATGAGACATCTTTAAAAAAAGAAAAGAAGTGCTTTATTTAAGCTGCTACCAGAGGCACACCCACGTTGGAATTGCAGAGCTATGCAACCAGGTCAGGCTACAGGGGGGTTTAAAAAAGGGAAAACTGCAAAGAAGAGGGAGGGAGCTTATGCAAACAGGCAGTTAATAATTGTGAAATGTTTTACAACCAAGTGTCAGCCAGTTTGGAGCCATGTGTTTTACAATCAGTGGTCAGCAATGGGTAATTCACAGGAAACAGAAATTGGAACAAAGGTCAGGGTAATGATGCTTTATAGAACAGGATAGTGGCACCTTACCTAGGTTACAACATTCCCCACTGATTTTTATCTGTGAGTCAAATCATTGACTCATGAAAGGGGCTTCAGTTAGGGGTATCTGTTCATAGCCTTGTGTCCTTAGGATCATTAATTTAACAGTTTGAACTTGGTCTTTGACATAGTTTACCAATTTATTTATAATGCAAGGTCCAATAGTTACACAGATGAGGAGAATTAACAAAGGCCCTGGGACTGCTGTTATTTAAGTTGTTAACCAAGGGGAAAAAGCGAACCAACATTCAAACCAGTTTTGTTCAGCCTACCTGGCTTGTTCTCATTGTGCAATCACTTTTTAAGGCTTGCCATGTTCTGTCTGATGACCCCGGAATGGTTGGTGTACAGGCAGCAGTTTTCTCCTCAAGCCAAACAAAGACCTCCCTCTTTTAGAAACAGGAGGTCTAATCCCCGCCAGTTTTGTAAAACCATCTCAGTCAGGGAACTCAAGGAATCTTTTAGTTTGGAGACAGAGTCACTGAGAGTGGCTAAATCTTGGTCTATAAGTGCACTTAGATGCCTATAATTTTGGTCTCCAATTACTAGGCTGGACACTTCTAAACCCATTGATCCTGCCACCCCAACATCTACAAAAGTATTCTGTCTCTAAGGACTGTGAACACCTCCAGGTATGATAATCTCTAGATACTCCAATATGGGTAAGGTCAGTAGCTGGTTGTTGTATCTGAGGGCAGAGATACCAGCCAATAGACTGTAATTTATTTTGACTATTTAGGTCTTTTCAAGGCCCAGTTTGTCTTCCTTTAATCTGCTGGACATGATGTATAGCATACTGTCCTATTTCTACCCTCTTTTGTCTAATTGTTACTGGGATCTTATTTAACAGAGCACATAAATCTAGTTTAATTGTCTCATGGACAGTGGCATTGGTTGCCAACATCTCACCAGTATTGTAAATTAGTTATCTTCCAAGTTCCAAATTGAGGATTATGAGACATGACTCTGAGGTCTCCATAAGGGAGTACCCATAGGAACAAAACTATTAGGTACATTTGGCAATCTTAAGCTTTAAGGAGTCCCTGGAGGGGATAACAGTCCGCTTATGTGCAGGTCAATTGTAGTTGGAGGCTGGGACCAACTTAAAGTGAGAATGATGGATCCAGGCAGGTTTTACCCAGCAACTTTGATAGCGGCTGTAGTGCTGAGGACCACAGTGTTGGGGCCCTCCCACCATGGTTTGAGAGATTCTTGGTGATGTCTCCTAATGAGGACTAGTGTCCCAGGTTCCACTGCAGGGCATTTGTCCTTGGAATGGGTTGCAGGCAGAGGATGTTGTTGTCTAAATAACTGGTAGATGGAAGTCAGAATTGGCTGAAAGGCCTGGAGGAACTTAATAAGCTCTTGGTTAGCTATATCAGCTAGTTTTTCTTCAGAAATCTTAGGGATGAGTGGAAGGGGTCTCCCATATAGAGCCTTGAAAGGAGATATACTAGCAACATAGCAGGTACATCGCACACGCAAGAGGACAAAAGGAAGGAGACTCACCCAGTTCTCACCAGGTTTCCAAGGTCATCTTAGTTATTACCATTTTTAAAGTCTGGTTCATCCTTTCTACTTGTCCTGAACTTTGAGGTTGGTGAGCACAATGGAGTTTCCAATCAATCTGCAAGGCTTGGGTCATTTTTTGAGTTATCTGGGCTACAAAAGCCAGGCCATTTTCAGACCCCATGGATAATGGGAGGCCAAATTGGAGAATAATCACATATGAGAGCTTTTTAACTATTATCAGGGCTGACTCAGACTTAGCAGGAAGGGCTTCAACCCCTCCAATGAAATTATCAACAATTACAACTTATACCCTTGAAGTCCAGGCTTTCCCATCTGTGTAAAATCTACTTCAGAATGCTCTCCAGGCATGGTGCCATGGTAATGAGCGGTTTCTATTTGTTGTTGTCACTTTGGGTTCACCAGTTGACATTGAGGGCATCTGAGGCTCACAGACTGGGTAAGCTTTGATAATTGAGGAATAAAGAAATGATCTCGGAAAAAGGGCAGCAAGCTTTGATCCTCCCAGTTAAGTGGACCCATGGGCTTGTTGGATGCGCTCATCCCAAGGCCTCAGGGAGGAGGACTCACTTATCAGGCAGTTGGTACCAGCCCCCAGGGATATTAGGCTTTGTTTAAAGTTGAGCTGCCATATACAAGCCTTTTTGAGTGTAAATGGGCTCTGACAGAGTGGGTGGGATCAGCAGTAATGTCAGGGGTGTCTCAATCCCCACTGATTTTATGGCCACTTTTCAGGTGGTGGCATCTGCCAGATTGTTTCCTGGTATAAACAGGATCATCTCCCACTTCGTGGGCTTTACAGTGGATGATAGCTGGCATCCAAATGGTGGCATCCACTTTCCCCAGCATCCAAATGACAGCCAATAAATCTAAAATTTGGGGAGCATTTTTGATCTTTAAGCCCCCAGAAGTCAATAAACCCCGTTCTTGATAAATGGCCCCATGAACATGGGCAGTAGCAAATGTGTATCAGTTATCAGGATAGATACTTATCTCTTTACCTTCTGACAACTTAAAGGTCTCAGTGAGGGCAATGAGTTCAGCCTATTGGGCCAATGTTCCTGGCTCCAAGGTTTGTTCCCATAAAATCTGAGAGTCTATAGTAATGACAGTCCCCATGACCCGCTTACCTTAATAGATGTAACAGCTTCCATCAGAGAAGTATGATAGATACAGTCATGGAGAGTCAAGGAGGGGTCGTAACTAGGCAGGAGAGTAGCAGGATTTAAAGCTGCTGTTTCTTTGAAACTGATGATAGTTGGATACAGAAGTAGTGCCTGATAGTGCATGGACTCAGTAGTTGGACAGCCACCAGCCTGGCGGAGCTTTGATGAAGGTCTCCAGTGAATAGGAGGAGACAATTAGAGTTTTGTCGAAAACTCAATTTTTGAGCCTCCTTTACCAGGAGGGTCACCAAGGCACTCACCCATAGACAAGGTGACCATTCGGCTGGTATATTATCAAGCCTCTTTGAAAGATGGGCAACAGACCTCTGCAAGGGCCCCAAACTCTGAGTCCATACTCCTTTTGCTATCCCTCAACTCTTATCAACATAGAGGGAAAAAGGTTTTTGCCGGTCTGGCAGCACCAAGGCAGGAGCCTTAGTTTAGGCTAGTTTCAGCTGTTTAAAAGCCTGGTCCTGAGAATCTGTCCAAGGGGTCCTGAGTGGCTCCCATTAATGAGTCATAAAGAGGCTGAGCTATCTCAGCAAAATTAATAATCCAAAGCCTAAAATATCACATGGTTCCTAGAAATTCTCACACCTGCTTTTTAGTCACAGGGACTGGAATCTGTTGGATGGCTTGCACCCACTGGGAGGAAAGAGCCCACTTTCCTTCAAGGACTTGGCAACCTAAGTAGGTCACATGTTTTTGGCATAGTTGGGCCTTTTTAGCAGAGACTTTATAGCCCAGTTCATCTAAGGCCCACAGAAGAGCTTGGGACAGTCCTTTTGCCAATGTCCCTTCTCTTTGCAATAAGCACATTGATTTTTATCTAGGGGCAAGTGAGACTTTGTATCTGGCTTGGTAACCTTTTCAGTTAGCACGTCTAACACCTTGGTCATCTTTTGATCTTTCTGATCCTCATGGCTGTCAAATACCCTTTGAGCAATCTCTAATAACTGGCTAAAGGGACGTTCCCTCAAATCCCTCAAGCTTCTGCAATTTTCACTCAATATCAGGGGCTGACTGGGGCAATATTAATGGCCCTTGCATTTTCAGGTGCTACCAGATCTATGGGTGTATTAATGCAATAGGCCTCTTGCAATTTTTCCAGAAACTCCAGGGGAGACTCATTAGCCAATTGTCTTACCTCTGAAACCTTGGACAAATTGGTTTTCTGGCAGCACCCTTAAGGGCTTCCAAAAACAACTAGGAATACCACTTGAGAGCCTCCTTACCTCCAGTCATGTTAAGATTCCAATCAGGGCAGGATAAAGGGAAAGCATGGTTCAGGCATTCGGGATCGGAGGATGGATTTTCATCTGGATCGTGCACAGCTTTTCATCCCAAGGTGCGAATGCACTTCCTCTCCTCCATGATAAACAGTATGAAAACCAATTTTCTGGCAGTTCTCCCTGGGCCCAGGTTGGTGGAGCTATCACCTAAGGCTGTCCTCAGTATTGGTTGTGTCTCCCACCAATGCTGTGTATATCTTGTGGATCTTTCACCTGTTAAGACACAAGCATAACCTTGCTTCCACATTATTAGCTATATTGATCTTTTAAAGTTTAAATTAAGCCTGGAAAAGGCAAAACTTGGTCTATCTGTGGGAAAAATAAGAATGTTTTAAAAAACTGTCCTTTAAATCAATCATGATGAGAGGCCAGACTCTAATACTTAAAGTTGGATATGGCAGTCTTGGCTGTAGAGCTCCTATAGGAAGTAAGCAGGCATTTACAGCTCTTAAATCCTGTAACAACCTCCATTTGCCCTACTTATTTGGAATAACAAAGACAGAATTATTCCAAGGGCTAACTGAGCTTTCTAGATGGCCTTGTTGTAATTGCTAGTTAACTAATTTGTGTAATTGAGTTAGCTTCTCCTTTTTAAAGGGCCATTGATCTACCCAAACAGGCTCCTTTGTTTTACATTATAAAGGCAGAGCTGTTTTGCAGGGAGAAGCATCAATAGCCCCAAAAAATCTGCTGATATCCAATACCTTGCCCTTAATCTTTAGGTGTAATCCTAACAGGCTCTTTGATTCCCTGTAAGTTTTTTCCCAGTCCTTTGTCTTTTTGATATCCCATTGTAATCATCATTTTCTTAGGATTAGGATCTATTGGTTCAGTTTCCAAATTGGAACTTGTTTGTTCAGCTTTAAAATCAGAATTGCTAGTCAGCACTAATTTCCACTTTTGTAATAAACTTCTTCCCCACAAGTTAACTGGAATAGGTGCCACATAAGCCAAAAAGAAACCGCTTTGTGGGTCTGGTCTCTCATAAGGAAAAGGTTAGGCACTCTGTAAAACATCCTTAGGGGTCCCCAGTCCAATAAGGGATGTAGGGGACCTTTGTTTCCACCACATGGCAGGCCATTGTTCTAATGCAATTACAGACACATCTGCACCAGTATCTATCAGACCCTCAAGGTATTACACATTCATTTTTATAAAACACTTAGGCCTGTTTTAGTCACTCCCTGTGTAAAATAAATTTCTTTTTTTTGTAGTTTTGCTCCGAGGGTCTTGTTCTCTCCTGAGCTGTCTATACATAACAAAAGAAGTCTTCTCTATAGGTAACAAAATCAACTGCACCACATAGTCTCCCTGTTCAAAAACCCAGATGTCCATAGTACATGCAAGAACTTGTATTTCATCTCTACAATCACCATCAATCACACTAGGGACAATAGTTATTCCTTTTAAATTTAGGTCAGCCATTTCCAGCACAAGACCAACTGTTCTTTCAAGTGGGCAAGTCCCCAAATACCTGTGGGAGTTGGGGGTGGTCTTGTCACCTCCAATAATAGTGACTCTGTAAGTGGCAAGAAGGTCTAATCCTGCATTTAGTTTAAGATTTGTAACAGTTGTATTTTAAAAGGCTTCTGAATAAAATACTTCTGATCAGTAGCATCTGTTAAAATTCCAACTGGGAAGCAATCAGGGAGGGTATTATTTGTTCCCTTTGAGGCTGCCTCTTCCTATACTACCTGTAAGTTTCTGGATAGAGCTGTATGAGATATTTTTTGTAAAGGCTCTGGCTCCTGCTGAGATAATCCCTCTAGGGATTTTGTTTTGGTGGAAGACACCTCAGCAGGGAGCTCCCTTCCTTCTGTGTCTGAATCAGAGTCTGCAGACAGTGAGCTCTTTAAGGGACTTAAAACTGACCAGATTCCAAGTTGAAAACATCTCAGGGGAAATGATTTGTCTTACATTATGGGCCCTTTTTAATATTTTTTTCTCAACTCTTTCGCAAATGTCAATCTCTATAGTGCCTGTTTGAGGAAACCATGGGTTATATTTGGTTTACCTCTTTTAACATTGTTGTTAAGTCTTTCTTTGGCACACAAGCCCCTGAGCATTTAAGCAGGCTTTGGAGCAGTTGTAAATACCTTTGCTCCTCAGCTGAAACCTTTTGCCCCATATTTTACTCCCAGATAAAATGGCTTTTCACAGCAGGAAGACTCACCCTCTTTTTTCCTCTCTTCTCTCCAGTCTTTTCGGGGGCATGTTTTTTTTTTTCTTGACAGACAGGACCTGACTCAGTGCAGGTTTTGGTGTTTTGGTTTTGATAGTGCCAAGTTGGTACTTGGGAGTCTTAAGAAACATTTAAACCAGAAGGGGGGGGGGGTCATGAATGAGGTTAATCCAAACCTCAATATATGCGACATGATTCAGGTGACTCAGGGGTCTGAAGACATATTATCAGATGGCTTGAGCTATGGATGAATCAAAACTACCCACTGGGGCCAGTTAGGAACCCCAGTGAGCCATTCAAGATCACAGAAGATACAGAGTCTCCCAGGATGTACCGGTTCTCTGTATCCCCAGGCTTGATCCTTGAAGTTTCCAAAATGATTAAGGTCCAAGGTCAAAGGAAACAAAGACACTGATGACAGTACCTGGCCCACAGTTGTTAGTAACCAGTCAAAAACAAAAACAGGGAGAAGGAGCAAAATGGCAGATAAATAACAACTGGCTACAGAAGCTCCCTGAGTTAGTCAACTTAGAATTCAACATAATACAAAGTGGGGAGGCCCAAACAGAGGGAGATGAATTCTCTCATCCCAAGAAGAAATTAAGGTGACTTGCTGACCATCCGAGGTCCCACGGCAACTGGCTAATGCTGTGACTTGCTGGGGTTCTGCCATGACTTGTCAGGGTCCCACCATGACTTGCCAAGCTGTCCAAGGTCCCACCGCTTCGACTCACTGGAGGCACAGTTACATTGAGTTTGAGGGTCAGCAACCCAAACAGAGAGCTGAATTGGTGGGGAGCCTACATCGACCTGCAGTGAGTGATGGGAGTGGAGCCATTCCATAAATAGGGGGAATCCTGCAGATGACATTCTGGGACTGGGCAGGACTGGCAAGTACAAGGAGCAGCAGTGACTTCAGTCAATTGTTCCCTTCCCAAATGGGACTGGTGGGGTCAGCTAGGACTGGGTCACATGACCCAGCTGAGACCCAAGAGGTTATCTGAGGTCAATGTGCATGTGCAGCAGTGGTGCACACTAACCACACTGGCCTGGTGGGATCTCAGAGGTTTGGCTGGTCTGGAGGGGGAGATGGCACAAAGTAATACAGTAGTGCAGGCCACAGCAGCTTGACTGATCTGGAGGGGAGGGGCCGGCATACCCTGTGCCTGTCTGCAACTCACTAGCATACTGCAGTGTGAAGGGTCATCTAGCCAGCGTGCTTCAGAAGAATTGTAACCAACAAAGAAAGAAACTGGGGCCTCCTGGAAGAAGCAAAAAAGATGGGAAGAGGAAGCAACAAAAAGTCGCCAGGTCCCAACCCTGAGAACATTGACCCAGGACAGGTAAATACAAAGGAGTACGAGAACAGCAAACATGCAATATCAGACACAGTGCCAGTGGACATAAAGAGATATATTCGGGACCTCATAGATGAGTTGAAAAGTGAAATATTTAGCCAAATAAAGCAAGATATAAGAAGATTAATAAAAGATATACTAAGCACCCCTCAAGCAGACACAGAGGGAAGAAGGGAGGAACTCAAACACAGGAGAAAACCCTTTGGTGAAGAATATAAAAACATATAGAATACATGAAGCAGATTCAAAGAGATCACCAGGAAATTAAAAGCTCTATGGAAAGATGGCAAATCAGCTTGAAAGAAACTAAGGATAGATTATCCAAACTGGAGGACAATTTTGCAATGTGGGATTATGAAAGGAAAAACTTTTTAAAACTAACAAGGAAACAAGCAGTAACTACAAATGTTAGAAGTTGACAAAAGGATCTATAACATGAGAATAAAGAATGTAAATGAAGAAGCTGGGATACAAACAGAGGAACTACAAAGATTATTCACAGAAATAATCAAGGAAAATGTCCCAAACATAGAAAAAGGAAATAATATTCTGATATATGAGGCACACAGAACTCCAGCCGCCCACAACCAAAACAGAGCTACACCCAGGCATATAATAATCAAGATCCAAGAAATTCAAAATAAGAACAGAATATTAAAAGCTGTTAGAGACAAGAAACAAGTAACCTACAGAGGAAGGCCCACCAGAATAATGGCAGACTTCTCAACACAAACCATCAAGTCAAGAAGAGCCTGGAGCAAAATATTCCAAGTCTTGAAAGAAAATAACCTCCATCCCAGATTGATATACCCTTAAAAATCTGTCTCTAGAAAATAATGGAGAAACAAGATGCTTCTAAGACAAAGAGGAACTTGGGAAATTTGCAACCACCAATCTAGCTCTATAGAAAATACTCCAGGGCATTCTAGAGAGAGAGACACAGTACTAGGATTCCAGGAACAGTGGCAGAGAGGCCTCAATGAATAGAGCAGAAAACAGAATGAAGAAGATAAGCAGACAACTGATGGCAAAAAAGAGCATAATAGAAATGAGGCACAGAAGATTTTATTCAACACTGATATGATTAATAGTATCAAGTCTGAGAGTATAGGCAACTACACTGAAGATGGCAAGATTCAATGATACAGATTCTGGTTTGATAACTGCCGGTTTTTGAAGTTCTATACTATATACAAAGTTATGTTTTTGTTAATGTTATGTACTGATATATTCAATTATGCTATGTCTGATGATATAGCCAATTCTATTGGAGATAGCAAGAGACAACACAGGAACTATGGTAGAATGATTTGTACAATGGTGTTATATGTTTATTTTGTTTCATGTGTTTATAGGAATATGTTTTGTTTTGCCTTGCTTTGTTTTGTTTCTCCCTCTAATATAAAAAGGATAGAAATACCTGTTAAGACTCATGCATGTGTAGAATCTATAAATAGTTTATGAGAACTGATCATATGACACATGATGAAACGAACAGATCCTTTGAAGAAAAAGAGACACTAAAATACTCAGTGCTGATCCTGGAGTGTCATAATGTGAAACCCAGCAATAGTATTATTCTTTGTTCAGAGTGATATTAGCCTGCTTGAGTTTATTCAGTCTCAACATAATTGAAGAGATGGATAACTGCATATATGTTTAAGTGCATAAGATTGATAACCATATTTCTAAGTTTTTGTTGGATAGTTGAACAAAACTGGTTGCAATCTCACTGTTTGCATCCCCACTTTATAAGCTCCACTTTTGCATCCTGAATAACTGTTTGTAAGAAGATAATCTATAATCATCAACTAGTGATTCCTTATTTTTTTTTCTTTGAAATTATGTATTATTTATACCCATTTTCTGTTTTGTTCAGTCTTTCTTTAAATTAAATTTTTAAAAAAGACACTACAGTACCCAGTGTTGATCATGGAGTGTCATGATGTGAAATCCAGCAATACTATTATTCTTTGTTCAGAATGATTTTAACCTGCTTTAGTTTGTTTAATCTAAACATAAACGAAGATATGGATAACTGCATGTATGTTTAAGTGCATAGGATTGACAACCAAGTTACTAAGTTTTTGTTGGACAGTTGAACAGAACTGTTTGCAGTCTCACTGTTTGAATTCCCACTTTACATATTCCATTTTTGTATCTTGAATAACTATTTGTAAAATGACACTATGTAAACATCAACTAGTGATTTCTAACTGTTTATTTTTTTCTCTGAATGTATGTATTATTTCTACCTATTTTCTGTTTTGTTTAGTTTTTCTTTAAATAAAATTTAAAAAACAAAAACACAAGACAAGGCACCACAAAAGACAAGGTAAACAATGAACACACACATGAAGGCTTTTCTGTCCACAGTCTGGTGACCTAAAGGGAAACAATTTTTATTATAACCCTTGAGTCCAATACACCACATGGAACCTGTAACAGACAAGTTCAAATGGGCAATGAGCCCCTAAGTTAGTAACAAATTCAACAAGTTCAAATGGATAAAAACCTCAAAGATAATAACAGATTCAAATGAGCAGACTGCCTCAAAACACAGAAACACTGAACATAAAGTCAAATAGGCAAAGGAGCTCCCAAAAGGCAAACTGCAAATGGGCAAAAAGCTCCAAAGTATAAATTGTCAAAAAGCCCCAAATCAAAATCCTAGGAAACCAAATGGGTGAATTTTCCCCAGATTACAAATGGAGGGCATCCCACTCTGGAGCAGAAGGAGCACTGGCCTCATCTGCTGTTACAAATGTGCACACCCAAAGCAAATGTACTAATAGTTTGAGATCTCCCGGTGAAAAAAAGAATTTAAAGAGGGGTCCCAAGATATCCTGGACAAGCTCCCAAATGTTACACCCCAAAATATTGTACTTCAAAAACGGGGTGAGACTTCTTTAAAAAGGAAAAGAAGTGTTTTATTTAAGCTGGTACCACGTTGGAATTTGCAGAGCTGTGCAACCATGTCAGGCTACAGGGGGGGTTTACAAAAGGGAAAACCACAAAGAAAAGGGAGGGAGCTTATGCAAACAGGCATAATAATTAATAATTGTGAAATGTTTTATAACCAAGGGTCAGCCGGTTCAGAGCCATGTGTTTTACAATCAGTGGTCAGAAAATGGATAATTCACAGGAAACAGAAATTGGAACAATGGTCAGGGTAATGATGCTTTACAGAACAGAATAGTGATGCCTTATCTGGATTACAACATGAACCACCAGGGGGAAAGAAAAACAAGGAAGGGGAGAATGTCCTCAGTTAATACTAAAAAAATAATAGCATGTTGAATGGCGTATTTTTTTTTTTTTTTTTTTTTGTCTTTTTCCTTTTTATCGGTACCAGGGATCGAACTCACGACTGCCTGCTTCCAAGGCAGGTGCTTATGCCGCTGAGCTAAATCCCCAGCCCCTTGAATGGCGTATTTACCTAACTGTAATATTTATCAAGAAGCTGTAGTACTTCAGAATGTATAATACTGGCCTAAAGCTCAACAAATAGATCAGTGGAACAGCACAAGAATAGACCTGCTAGGAAGGCTGAGGTAGGAGGATCACCACAAGTTCAAGGGCACCCTGGGCTATGCAGTGAGTTCAGGGCCAGTCTGAATTACATAATGAGATCCTGTCTCAAAACAAAAACAGAATGAACCCTCAGTTGTAAAATCTTTAAAATTTTGTATGAAGGAATCAAAGCCATACATTGCTCAGTCTTTTCAGAAAATGATGCTTGTATTATTAGATATACATGTGAAAGAAGGTGAACTTCAGCTGCAATAGTGGCACACCCCTGTGGCTCAGGCAGGAGCATCATAGTGAGTTTGGGACCAGACTAAGCTACAAAGTGAATTCAAGGCCAGCCTGAACCATATAGTGAAACCCTGCCTCAAAAGAGACAAAAAACGAATAACTAAGAGAAAGGAAAATGAACTTTGTCTCCTGCCTCACAGTACAAACACATACACAAACACACACAAAAAAATTTGAGACTAACCATAGACCTAACTATAAAATTTAAACCATAAAGCTATTAGAAGCAAATGAAAAAAATTCCTTCCTGAGTATAAGTATAGACAAAGGTTTCTAGGAGAAGATACACAAAATATATTAGAATGGAGGGGGTGCAGTCAAGAAAGGTCAAAAATTATTGCAAATTAAAACATAGTAAAGCGGTACAAACACTAAATCCAGTGTGTCTCTCAGGTTTTGATCCTGGGACAGTAGAAAAATTACCATATAGGATATTTCAGGATATCCATATAGGATATTTCAGGGCCATTTGGTAGAATGTAAACATTTTATAAATTCAATGATAATACCGTATCAATAAGAAACTGTATCATGTGGGTAAAGAATAAATTTTCTGAGTTTGATAATAGGGAAAAAAGAAAGAAAACCCCAATGAATCAACAACAACAGCAACAACAAATAACTCTGCAGCAATAAACATGTACACCAGTCCTCCAGGGTAAAAAGTAAAAATGAAAAAGTCAATTTTTATTGTATACTAGCAATGAGAAATAAGAATTTAAAATGAAAAATACAGTTCTATTTATATTAGCAACAACATATGAACTATTTAGACAAATAATGAAATATCTACAAGATGTGTATCAGAAAAACTAAAAAACAATGAAAGGAATCAAAACTCTAAATAAATGTACAGATATTATGTGCTCCTGGCCAATAATACAATGTTATAAAGAGACCTGTTCTTTCATACTTGATCTGGATTCTACGCACTTCACTTCAAACAACCTGAAGTTATTTTGTAGCTATTGGTAAACTAATTTTAAAATTTACACAGAGAAGCAAAGGACTTCTCAAAGCCAAAATCATGTTCAAGGAGAACAAAGTCAGAAGACTGACACTACATGACATCAAGACTTACCATAAAACTACCATGATTAACAGTTTGATATTGGTGAACAGCAGGCACTCAGTGCAACAGGAAAGAGCCCAGAAATGGATCCACAGACAGTCAACTGATATTTGACAAAGCAATTGTATTTCAATAGAGAAAGGGTAGTCTGTTTAACAAATGGAGCTAAACAACTGGGTATCTCATGCAGAAAACAAAAAGGAACTTACACATAGACCTTACTCACAAATATTTTCTCAAAATGTAAAAGGTAAAAACCATGAAATCCCTAGAACATAGTAGATCTAAGTAACTTTGTGTTTGTGAGATCTTTTTAGATATGACACCAAAAACATGATTCATCAGAGAAAAAACTGACAAATTGTGTTTCATGTAAGATAAATCTGCTTTGTAAAATACCCAATTAAAAAAATAAAAAGATCAGTTAATAACAGAATATGTCTTTACAAAATACAAATATGTTAGAAGACTGGTATCCAAAATATAAAATGAACTCTTAAAATATAAAAACAAAAACAAAACCAATTCAATTTAAAAATGGCCAAATAATTTCAATAGATATCTGCTCATAATAGATATACAAATAGAAAGTGAACATATTTATTAGAAGTTAAATATCATATGACATCAGGAAATTACAAATTAAAACATTAGAAAGCTAACTTAAGCTAAATAGACAAAAAGAGACACATATCCATAATGACTAAGAGGAATAAGAATTGATCACATAAACCACACAAGAAGGGATATGCTAATGTGCAAATTCACAAATGTATAGGAGGTACAGTGGGTTTGGAGGCAAAACTTTAATAATGATTAGCCCCTAAAACTACTTTTATGCAAAAGCTTTATGCTGTGAGTTGTGCTATGGTTTGTGTCTAGATGCTCTCCACAAGCCTTATGCACTCATGGAGGTTTTTCAGAGGTGGCTAAACCTAGAGTGTATGATTGACTCATAGTGCAATGTTACCATTAAGGGTACTGGCATTAAGAATGGGTGATTATATGTACAGCCATGTTTATAGCAGCACAATTTGTAGTAGAAAAATACTGGAAACAATCCAAATGTCAATACCAAGAATGGATAAAAAAGATGTCTTTTTATACAATGGAGTATTACTTAGCCATAAAAGGTAAACTGGAGACTTATAAGTAAGTGGATGGATGCACTTCAAGTTCATATTCATAAGTGAAATGAAACAGACTCATATGGATAAGCATTGTATTGTCTCAGGGTGAGAAGCTGAAAAAAGTAAATAAGATTGTAACTGTATATTAATTCTGGAAATAGTCATATTAGCCTTCCAAGGTTTATCTTCCTTTTCAAAATTATTTTAATGATTCTAAGTCTTTTGGATTTTGACATTAATTTTAGAAAAACCTGTCAAATAAAAAATGAAAAATTGGAATTTTCATTAGAATTAAATTATTAGATCAGTTTTTGGAAAATTGTTATCTTCAAGTGTTTCCACTTAAAAATGATTCTTCAAAACTTTAATTTCTCTGTAATATTTTCTAGCTTTATGTATACGAGTCTTGTAAATTTTGTGGTGATATTTATCACTATTTCATATTTTAATAGTCTTGTAAATGTGTTTTGGTTCTGCTTATCACCATGAAGTAGAAGTACAGTTGCATTTTAATAAACATGAAAAAAAACAAAAAAATTGTTTAAAAGAGTGGATGATTGCTGGATCAGTCCACCGATTGGATTGGCACTGGCTTAATCCCATAGACTGAATAAAATATAAGGGACAGAAAGAGGCTTGACTCTCACTTGTTGCATTTGCTGTCTTCTGCCTCTGTGAAATACTGCCCCTCTGTAATGTGTCACCCTGCTTTGGAGCCAGTAGATTATGGAAATTTTCACAAACGGTGAGCTAAATAAACCCTTCCTTTCTTAACTTTGGATGTTGGGTATTTTGTCTCAGCAATGAGAGAAAAGTAACTAAGACAGGTTGTTTGTTAGTTTTCAGAAGCAATTCAGGGTTACAAAACTGCTAGTGCAGGTGGTGGGGTGTGAAATCATGGCTATTGTACCCTCTTTGTCTCTGACATAGATTAGTACCTCATGCCAATCTTTTAATTAGTCCCTGAAATTAAAGACAACATTTAACTTTATATGAGCTCTTTTCCTCATTGATATGTAGAGGGAGTAGTGGTATATTCTGGTAATAATTTATAATTTGTAGTATTGCTGTGAGCTAATGAGCACAAAATATTTAGGACAGGGTCTTTCTCTCATAAATAAATGTTCATCAGGTATATCTTATGTTTTCTAAATTAATTGACAACAAATTACCCAACATATATTTCAGTCTTACTGCAAATCCTATCAGCTTTTGGTAGTCATTTCTGTATAAATAAATATCATGAACTCAAGAATTCAGCAAATTCAAAATTGCCAGAGAAACTTGTGCTGGCATAATTTTCAAATATCTATAAACTTTTAGGATACAGGTTTGAATAAAGAAGAAACCACAAGTTGATGTAAACTCCATAAAAATGAGCATGTCTTTCTGCTTAGTTTCTACTGTGTCCCTATTACTTAGGACATGGTAAATGCTCAATATAAACTTTTTGAAACAAATGAAAGACAGTAATGACTTTAAGAAAGCGGAGAAAATAAGAGAAAGGAAAAAGATTACACACATACCACATATCCCCACAAATACCATCAGAATCCAGACTCCCATATCTAAGGCTTGGAATTCACCCAAGAGATTATAGAGTGGAATAAAAAAGAAAACAATCCATCATTTTTGTTAAGTCTATTTAAACAGCAGAGTTGAAATCATTTTCCTGTGATAGGTGATACCCATTTGTGTGCAGATAAAGTATAGAACTATCCAAATGTTTCCTTTATATCATCTAAATATTATAATAAATATCTGATATTGAATAAAAGATGATGTGGAAATATATAAAAATCCATATAGAAGAGGATTCCATTTTCTTTCTTTTTTTCTTTCTTTCTTTCTTTCTTTCTTTCTTTCTTTCTTTCTTTCTTTCTTTCTTTCCTTTCTTTCCCCCCTTTTTTGATTCCCTTTTCACCCAGGGAAATATCAGTAGTGTTCAGCAAAAGTAACATGGTTCAACATGTATCTCATGGGAAAACATATAAAATCCCTAGTTTTTGGCAAAAAAAAGAAGGGATGGTACATAGGATGATTAAAATGGCGAGAGATTATCCCAAACTAAACTAGATCTTCACAGAAATGAAGTAACATCAATAAAACAAAATGCATAAAGATGGTGAACACATAGATTGCCTACTACTGCTATGATGAATTGAAATCCTCTCATGGTATCCATGTGAGACTGTTTAAAGAATTCCTTGAGACACCAAAATGAGCAGAAGCTTAACTCCTTTATTAAAAGGTGCATAGTACTAGCACATAATATGTACACAGAATTGCATAGAATTTAGTCTGAATTACATATAAAAACTAATGAAAGACTGCCATGTAGATAATTGCTATGTTGTATAATTTTAGGAATAAAGATCAGAAAAAAGTTTATACAAGTTAAATATTCTTTTTAATTCAAATATTTATCATTAAGGTTCGGTTGTATCAACAGACCCACAAACTGTGGATATTGAAGACCAAATATGTTGCAAATGTTGTAAAATGACAGAAATTTACTACTTTACAGTCCTGGAAGGGTGAGCAGAGCTGTTTTTCCTCTAAGGTTTCTGGGCAACACTTTGACTTTGCCAACTTATTTGACTCCTACATTTCTATTTTTAAAGCCAAAATGGGCTGTCTAGATTTCCTCAGGCTGCTTCACTGGGACACTATATTTTTGGTCTCCCTCTGAAGCAGAGGTTCTACAGTCTAGGGTTATTTCCAAAAGATGAAAAATATTAACAAAAGATGAGAAATATTGACCGGCACAGCCCCCCCAATGAGACAGGAGACGCTTCAGGTGGTAGCGGGCTCTGGTTTATATATTCGGCCGTGACCAATCACAGGCTGCCACGAGGAAGCAGGGCGGGAATGGGACACAGGCTCTGGCTAGTATATCCAGCTGTGGCCAATCAGGGGTTGCAACAGAGTCAGCACCGGGTGAATACGGAGTGAGCACGAGGTGCGCACGGGGTGGCTAGTTTAGAGAGGGACGTAAAGCATTGCGGAAGCTGACATGGTCTTATCGTCCGGGCGGGGTGTGTTGAGTGCCTGCGCCAACAACAACCAGAACTCTGACTTGAGAAAGTGGGTGTACTGTGAGCCCTTCGCCTGGGAATTTGACTGCGGAACCTAGGCAGGTGGCCATGGCTGAGATCCAAGCTGCTTCCGGTCCCGCTCACATTTCCACACTGCCAAACATCATGAGAGCCTGCACAGAAGGGCAAGTGGAAACATCAAAAAACAGTGGATTGGGAGCCAAGACTAAGATCCCAGCTGGTGCCTGACTCTTGGCCCTTGGACAGCAGAGAAAGAGGACTACATGACTGACACCCTGCATGTCCTGAAAAGAGAAGGCCTTCTTTCTTGGGCAACTGTGGGGACAGCACAGTAATCAAATGAGTTCCCACATGGGATTGAGAAACAGTCTGCATGGCAGAAAAAATGACTCTCAGCCCAGGACCCAGACCAGTGATTGGTTTCCGAGGGCTGAGGTCTTCCTCTGAAAGAGAAGCAGCCTTGAGGGGCGCCCATCTCAGTTTCTTCAAGAGCAGAAGTACCTTCCTCACCATCCTGGTGGGAAAAGCAGGGACAGACAAACATTGGGGAGCCTCCTTGGCTGCCTGTTGCGCAGCCACCCCCCACCCTCCCCCCAAGCCACAGCTCTTGACACGCCCCCCCCCAAGCGTCGAGAAAGGAGGGGGAGTGGAGACGAGGGGGCGGCGCACCGCAGACTGCGTTGCGGCCTCACAGAGGGGCGGCTTGGTATCCATCCGCTGCCGCCAACCTCCCCATGTTGCTGCCCCCTCCTCGCGCATCCTCGCAGCCCACAGCCGCCCGCCAGCCCCACAGGGTATAGTGGCGTAGCGTGGGAGACAGAGTGGTGGTCTGCACGTCAGGGTGCGCTGGGGACTACTGAGGCGGGCGGGTACCGAGCCGCCCCTCAGACGGAGGCTAGCCCAGGCCCCGCCCACCTCGTCGGAACTACGGTGGGCCTGAGAGGGGGCGTTGAGAGGTTCCTGCCGTATCCCTCCGCCCCCCTTCCCGACACCTTTGCGGCCAGCGGTTCTGGTTGCGTCGCGTCCTGCGCAGCTCCTGCCGTGTTTGGTGCAGAGGCGCGGGAGGCGGACGGTTCTTTGCCATTCTGGTGGCGTAGGAACCAGGAAAGCGGCGGGAACCCGTGTGTGTGGCTGCCAGTGGAGAGTGGCGAACAGGTGAGGAGGGGTAGCCCGATGTCCTGCACTCTGCGCCCTTAAAGTAAAGGGATTGCGGGGGATGCGGGGCGGCCTTCCTCTGTGGACAGACTGACAGCGGGCCCCCCAGATCCTGTTTGCCGAGCATGCAGGAGGCGAGCGGGTCCTAGGTGGTCCCAGAAAGAGGTGCGCAGTTTCTGAGGCTCTGGGATTCTGTGGGGGCCAGGCTGAGACTGCTTCCCCGCTTGCCGGCTTTCTGGACGCCCGTGCCCCGCCCTCCACGGTGTCTGCTCAGACAGGCTCTGGAGCAGATGGGGGCCTGCTGTGGGAGAAATTGGAGTGTGGCAGTCGGTGCTGGGGCATTCAGGTAGGCCGCCAGGAAGATGCTAGCTGGCTTGAGGACACCGTGTACAGCCCAGCTGGTTGAAGGTGGCTCACCCTTGCTAGCCAGCTCCCAATTCCCGAATGGGGCCTGTTAGACCCCGTGTTCTGCGTACTCTTCCTCCCTCCCCACAGGCTCCTGTTGGTGGCAGAGTCTCCTGTCTGCGAGGCAGGTCTGGTAAATTCTGACAGGCCACAGTGCGCATCTGTAGATGAGAGGCTTGAAAAAAAAAAGGAGCAGGAAAATGGCCTGGATTTTTGGAGGTGTGTAGGGTTGGGGGGTGGGCAACAGGCACTGAATAGACATACACATAAGGTGGGGTGACTGTGACCAGAGCAGAGGGGCTTCCAGTGGTGCCTGCTAATCTTATCCTTTCTGAAGCTGATCCTGGTATTTACCATATCCCCCCAACACCTCGTGAGCCCCAAATTGGAGACCTAAAAAGGTGGGCTCATGGAGTGGGCAATGAAGGACTGCTGAGTAAGATCTTACAGCATACTTTCTAGAATATGCTATGCTCTTCCCCTGTTCAATGCTGCTGCGCAAGGTAGGAGTGAGTGTGTGGTACACCTTGTGGTGGATCATCAGAATTGGAGCTGGATGTAATGGGAAGTGTGAGGAAGTCTAGAAAAGGCTTCTTACCCTCTGGAACACTGCAACAGGGACCGTTTAAAATGAGAATATTAAGCCACCAGGTCCCAAATTTTGAAGGAGATAACGGGGAGATTGTTTGCTTTGATGTTGCTGTGTCCACCAGGCTTAGCTGCTATAACTGTTTCCTGACTTGGCTTAAACATTTTCATCTGTTTGCCCTTAGGCTTTGAGGCTGGTCAGTTCTTCAAGAAAACAAAAGAAGAGGAGAGATTGGGCTCAAATCTCTGGAGGCTGGTGAGAAGGGGGGGCCCAGAGGGGACAGCTCCTAAAGAGCAACAGGTGGCTTTGATCTAAGTGAGTGTAGGACCCCATATACTTGTACTTTTTGCTAGATTTGCACATTGCCACCACATTCTTTGTCCATTTTCTGTAGATATTTTACAAATCTTGAGGTAGGTGTGGGTTGGGACATGAAAGGAGAAGACCTGACAGCAGAAGAAAGGAACCTTTAGAGAGATTTGACCCTAAAACTGAGAGAGAGATTTGCCTCGGGCCAGGGTGCATGCCTCTCTCTTCAGACAAGATTCTCTCTTGTATGTTTATCTGTAGGACCCCTGTGGTTGAATGTGGAGCTTAATACCACTTGAACAAAGAAAGGAGTGGAAAATTGCACCATACCAGTCCAGGTTTGTATGGGTGTGAGTTCACTTTTGGGTGGATTACTGGAGACCCACTTTGGTGATTAGGGTCCTGTCCTGGAGCTTCTGTGCTTCTCTGTTGTCAACAAGCTTCTCCACTGTCCCTATACCTATTTTGTAGCATGCAAGAGGGACAAAGTGACTTTATCATAGTTTAGTTTTTTTCTACCTAGCATCTGATACCATTTTCTCTGTGAGAGTTTCTGCATGAGGGAACACAACTGGATGAGAAATTGAGTTCCCCATTTTGTTCTTTCTAGATCCACTTCCAGTGACAGCTCTGGTGGTGCAGAAGTTGCTGCTGGCCATCACCCTCAACAGTTCTGCACCCAGCCAGGAAGCATTCAGCTCTCCCCAGCCTGGTTGTGCCTCTTCTGCACTTTATCTATATATTATTGACTAAGATTGTGCTTAAGTAGGAGCCTGAGTGACTGCTAGGTTGATTTTAAGTTGTGTTCTCCACTTTATCTCCTGCATCATCAAAACAGTGTCAAGGTACAGATCTGTGACTGATCTGTTGTAAGGACTGAAATTGTTATACAGCTACTTAATTGAGTCTTCTGTTAACTTTTACCATGACTGGGGCAGAAGTTGAGTCTGGTGTCCAGGCCAAGCCTGAAAAAAAGGCTGGGGAATTGGGTATGGGAGGGGTTGAGCGAGAGAATGAAGTCCCTTTGGTGGTCAGACCCAAGATTAGACCCCCGGTCCAGCTATCTCCTGGAGCAAAGCCCAAAACTGAGTCCAAGTCTACACCTGGAGCAAGGTCCAAAACTGAGTTACCAGTAGTGGCTGGGGCAAGACCAGATACAGAGGTCTCAGCAATAGCTGGAGTAAGGCCCAAAATTGAGTCCCCAGTAGTAGCTGGGGCAAGGCCCAAAACTGATGGGAGGGCAGTAGGTGGTGCACGTCCTAAGACTGAGGCCAGAGCAATCCCTGGGGTAAGGCTTAAGAATGATGCTCTAGCATGGTCCCAGACTGAGTTTGGGGCTGAGGAAATGTCGCAGTTAGATGGAGCATCACAGTTGAATGCTGTCACCTGGCCACTGGTCAGTGCTGATTCTGGGTCAGTTACTAAATCCAGAGGCTTGTCTATGGATACAGAACTGGTCAGTGTGGACACTGAATCATTTTCTGGCACTCACGGCCAGACAGTAATCCAACACTGGTTTGGACAAGGGGAGGAGGCTAACGGAGGTTCTTGGTGCTATCCCAGGCCCAGAACCAGAGAGGAAACCTCTAATGAATCGGGATTTTGGTCAGCAGATGAGACTTCTGCTGTGTCTTCTCTGTGGGCAGGAGAAGAGTCTAGTATCAGATCCTGGCCCAGGGAAGAAGCCTATACCAGGTCCAGGCACAGGGCTAAACATCAGACTAACCCCAGGTCCAGGCCCAGATCCAAGCAAGAGGCCTATTTGGATTCTTGGTCTGGGTCTGAGGATGAGGCTGGCAACCCATTCTGCTTTTGGACTGGTGAAAATACCAGTAACTTGATCAGTCTGAGAGTGAGAGAAGAAAAAAATACCAGGTCCAAACTGAAAACAAAGAGAGAGGAGAGTTTTGAATCCGAGTCTGAAGATGAGTTCTATAACGAGTCCTGGTTTTTGACTGGAGAAGAGGCCAATAATAGATTCAGGCACAGAGACAATGAAGAACCTAATGGCATCTTGAAACACAGGGCCCAGAAAGATGTTAAAAACAGTGATAGAGCTGAACAAGAGTCCCGGTATGAGGAGGAAGTCATTTTTGGGTCCTGGTTCTGGACAGAAAAAGAGGCCAGTTTGGAGGCTGGAGCTTCAGCAATTTGTGATTCTGAGTCAGGGCCTGAGGAGGGGGCCATTGGTGGATCATTGTTCTGGACTGAAGAAAAGTCCAATTTGGGGGCTTTGGCCAGAGAAGAGGCCAGGCCTGAATCTGAAGAAGAGGCAATATTTGGATCCTGGTTTTGGGATAGAGACGAGGCCTGCTTTGACCTAAATCCTAGTCCTGTGTACAGGGTCAATTGCAGGTTTGGAGATTCAGTGGAGGAGGAGCCTAATGTATCATCCAGGCCCAAGTCCTGGGATGAGGTCACTGTTCAATTTAAACGTCCTTGTCGTGTGATTGGCTTCCCACCCCTAACCTCTTTTAGAATTTCTGAAAGGTCTTATGAAGCAGTTGAGGCAAAGCACAAGAACATGGAACTTAGCCCAGAAAGGGAAGAGGAAGAACTTTTGTTTGAACCTGATCAGCTTGCATCTGTGTTTCCATTTCAATATGATCCTTCCTACCGGTCAGTCCAAGAAATTCGTGAACATCTTAGGATCAGGGAGAATGCAGAACCTGAGAATTGGTACTGTAGCTGCATTCAGTGTGAGCTTAAAATTAGGGCTGGAGAGTTCGAAGAACTCCTTCTATTAATGGACAAAATTCAGGATCCTTTTATTCAAGAAATCTCTAAAATTGCAATGGGTATGAGAAGTGCTTCTCAATTTACCCGAGATTTCATTCGAGATTCAGGCGTTGTCTCTCTCATTGAAACACTGCTGAATTATCCATCCTCCCGTGTTAGGACAAGTTTCTTGGAAAACATGGTTCACATGGCTCCACCATATCCAAATCTAAATATGATTGAGACATTCATATGCCAAGTTTGTGAAGAAACCCTTGCTCATGATGTGGATTCCCTTGAGCAGCTGACTGGAATAATGATGCTTAGACATCTCACTATGACTGCTGACTATCACACACTGATTGCCAATTATATGTCTGGATTTCTTTCCCTGTTAACCAAAGGCAATGCAAGAACAAAGTTTCATGTTCTGAAAATGCTGTTGAACTTGTCTGAAAATTTTAAGGTGGCAAAAAAACTATTCAGTGCCAAAGCTCTGTCAATATTCGTGGGTCTTTTTAACATAGAAGAGACAAATGATAACATTCAGATTGTTATTAAAATGTTTAAAAATATCAGTAATATTATAAGAAGTGGGGCAATGGCCTTCATTGATGATGATTTCAGTCTTGAGCCACTTATTTCTGCATTTCATGAGTTTGAGGAGTTGGCTAAGCAACTGCAAGTCCAAATAGACAGTCAGAATGATCCTGAGGTGGGACAACAGAGTTAATATGGTTAACCACCTGCTGCTGATCAGCCTTACGTTCCCAAAGAGCCCTGAATAGTCCTTTAATGTTGACAGTCTGGTTTTATGTTGTAACTTACATTTTTAATGCTGCTGTTAACTTGTTAAACTCTTGTTTTAAGAGTTAAACTCTTGTTTTAAGATGGATCATTTCATGGATGCCAAATGAATATTAGAACTGAAAACATTTGTTGATGTTTGTCTTGCTGTGCAGATTGTGAATTTTTTTAGTGTTGAGCTTCCAGTGAATTGAGTCATCTGAATAAGCTATGCTGTTATTCACTGTTTAAACATGTTGTTCTCTACTTGAGTTTGTGTTTTCAATAAAGTTCAATGCTAAAATAGGCATAAATGACCCTTCTTCACTTTAAAAATGAGGTGTAGATACATTGTGCACACTTAGAGCCACAAGGAATCGGTGTGATGAACACATATTCTCATTAGAAAATCTCATTCTTAGATCTTAAGGGATACATTACTGTAGACTGTAGTACTTCAGGAATGCTTCAGAGAAGAGGGATCCACTTAAGTTTGTCACCAAAGCGTGGGATGAGACAAGTCTTGCTTGGAAGTGGGCCGTGTTGGTATGAAGAAAAGTATGGAATTAGACAGTATATTACAGCTACCCACTCTGCTTGAAATAGGTGGGAGGAGTTTAGTGGGAGACACATTTGTAAAGTTGGAATGAAATCAGTTTAAGGGAGCTGAACAAGCCAATTCTATTTTATATTTTGAAGTATAGGTGTTTCACCAGTGCCACATAAAGGGTTAAAGAAAGAGTCCCATTAAATGGACTCAGGGATGGGATTTCCTTTATGATCCTAGTTATGGAAATATCATGCAGCCATTGAAATAATCATGTATATATAGATTTATGTATTGAGATGAAAACATGGGCAGTATTACATTTAGTGAATCAAGAAGATGGCATCTATGAAACATTAGACCCTATTTTTAAAATGTGTGTAACTACAATTTTTATGCAACTTCAGTATGTCTGAGTAATTTCGTATATTCTGCAGTTTGTAATAAAATTTACATGGCATAGTAAAGTTTTTTGAAGTGGACATTGAGGAAATAAAAATTTAATATTCATATATGTATCTCAAGTTCTGGATGGGCATGCTGGAAAGGCTAGTTAATAAATAAATAAACTAAATATTATAAAATAATTTAGAAATGAAATCATCAAATTTTCAAATGAAAATTTGTAATTGAGTGAGATTTTAGAAACCAGCTTTTTAAATTCAAAATATTAACAAGTTTCTATTAGTCTGTTGATGCTATAATGGCAAATCTTCCCATGATTATTACATTCAAATAACATTTCCTTTTTAGATGGCAAAGTTCTGGAAATAGGGATAATAATTGTACAACATTTAAAATGTCACTTAATGTCACTGAATTGTACAAAATTATAAGTTTTATGCTCAGTGTATTTTATCACAATAAAAATACCATACACTCAAGAATTGCAAAAGTCAGGGATAAAGTTAAAGAGGGATTCCAAACTTCTGAGAAATACAAATATTTGATTCTTTTTAGACCTAAGAAAAATGTTACATCTTTTTAAATCTTAGGATTCGGTAAGTTTTGAAAATGGAATAATTCTGACTCATGTAAATTAAAAGTGAATGTTAAAGAGTTTATCAACACAAACATCAAGAAAATAGTTGGATGTTTCTAAGAAGACAATATGTAACCTATTAACTAGTGATTTCTTATTGTATATTTTTTTCTTGAAATTCTGTATTACTTGTACCCTTTTACTGCTTTTTTTTATTTCCTTTTTTCTCTTTAAATAAAGAAAATTATATGCAAAAAGAAAATACACACAAAAAGAAAATAGTTGGAGATGTCTATACAGCATACAAAATAGAAAATATAAAAACATATCAAATTTCATTCTTAGGCAATTAAATGTTAGAATAACCCTGCAGAGTTAAATATAAAACTGGAATATCTTATAGGGGAATACATTGTAAGATTTAATGTTATATATACCACTGGACAAACAATTTCTGAGTCTTTTGAACAAATTATCTACAAGTTAAAATCAGCCACTACCCAGATGGAAAATAAATCAGTAGAAGGTAATCCCCAGCACTGCCCTGAAATACCCAGTAATTTATGTTGACTTTCTCCAAATACTTTATCATTTTCCTATGGTACAATGTGATTTACTTCTGAGTCTATGAAGTTTAGACGAAGTAGGGCAAAGTGGAAGTTTAGATCACTAGTTTTATCAGTGATCATCTTGGTGGAAGAAATTTAATTTGAATGTTTTATTTATTGATACTTTTCACAACAGATCGCATTCATGAAGAGTCTGCTGCTACAGCCTAGCTCACTGTGTCATCATATGAGACTGAATCTGATGGTGGGTGATGTGACTAGGTACCTGCTTGGGTTGCAGAAAGACATTTACTTTCTAGGAAGAAGGGACGAGAGACATACCTGACAATTGAGACAGGTGGGTAGAGTGACAGGATGTTCAGGTGAGTAGATATCCCTACATGCTACATTTGCTTGAAAACCAATTTCTTAGGTGACTAGAATTTTAGCCTTCTTTGGTAGAAGAGAATGCAATCTCAGACAATTCCAAATGTCTTAGCCAGGTCTCTCTTTTGTATAGGAGCTTGAGAATTGGGCAGCTATCCTGAGGGAAACATTTGTGCAGAGAACCAGTGGTAGCTATTGAAGGAGGTAAGTATGAGGCAGTGCCATCCCTAGGAGATGGCTGCTGAGATTAGATGCTGGTGCTTGCAATGCCTCCAGCACTTACACTCCCTCTTGCCTTATAAACCGTCTCACGGGGCTGGGGATTTAGCTCAGCAGCATAAGCGCCTGCCTTGAAAGCAGGCAGTCGTGAGTTCGATCCCTGGTACCGATAAAAAGGAAAAAGACAAAAAAATAAATAAATAAACCGTCTCACCCTGTATTGCTAAGTTTCCCATTCACCTCTCAATCTCTATGTTGGAGAGAGTATATGAGTGGAGTTGGCATCAGGACCCCAGAGAGGGGAAATGGTGAAGTGACAGATTGTGAACACCTATGGCTGTGGATCTGGAAAGACAGGAGTGAAGGTAAAAATTCTCTCTCATCCTATAGGCACTCTCTATTTTCTGTCTTCCTTAATGATAGTATGCAGGCAGTAGAGATGGCTGAGACTGGCTCAAGTCTGAAGGAACCACATATGCTTTAGGTTTCCTCCTGGTGAAGGATGCAAATAGTTAATCTCAACTTGTGCAGATCTAGGGAGGGAAAAAAGAGATAGATACAAGGGGAAAGAGCCTAGATACTTCAAGATTTTCACATAGGATTGTTCATTGCAATATTCTGACCTTCTCAAACCTTAAGAGGATTCTTGGATTTCAGTTCATTGCAGAAGCTCCCTTACATTTAGGAACACAGAGTTGCTTAATGATGTGAAATTACTTATCCCTGCTGTTGTGTGCCAGAAAGGAGGGTGTTCCTGATACCCTTATTCTTAAACCTTGCCCCTTATTGGAAGCAGTTCCTGCATCTAGTGCTTCCCATTATTTTATTTATCCTTACTTTACTATTTTAGCAATCCCCTTTCCTTCTCTTTCCCTTGTGCCCAGGATCAAACTCAGGGCCTCACACATGCCACAGAAGCAGTTTATCACTGAGCATCTTTAGCCCCTTCCTTTTGGCATGTTTCTTTACATCATGTATTGAAATCTTCTTAAAAACTAGTAGCTAGTGTTAAGGGGCAGGTAGCATAGAGAAAAAAGCTTGGATTCTGGAAGTGTGATTCAGCTCAATTTGCCTTCCAAGCCTAAACTTTTTACTATTTCAAATGGGGAGAGGAAAACAACTTCTCCAGGGCAAAGTGTCTAGATTCTGGGAAATAATAGTTTGGAGAGAATTGAAGTGAGTGTAGGGTACCCAGGAACCATGAGGGAACTGACAGAGGAAAAGAAAGTAAGTGATCCTGAAGAAATAGACCACTGCTGCAGAGGGGAGACCAAGTGGCACTGAGGACAGTGGCTAAATAGCTGCCAGCTGGGAGCCAAAGTGAAAATAGCAACTTTTCTGCCCACAGGGAAACAGAAACCTGCAACAGGATCAGGTGAATCTTACGCAGTTGGAGAGAACAGGAATCATGGGAGACACTGCTTCCTGAGAGGCTCTGCATAGTCAACAGCTGGTGAATGACTAGTACAAGTGTCCAAGGACACAATAGGATGGAGCAAAAGGTGGAGAATGCCATTGCAGGAAAGAGTTGGGTATTTGAGCCTAAGTCCCCGAACAGTTTCACAGCTGCTTCACATAGCCAAGTTCTCAGGAGGATTTCCACTGAGAGTTAGGGGCTGGTGATCACAGACTCCAGTCCTGTAGTCAGGAGCAAGTATGGCCTGAATTACCAGGGTAATAGCTCACATTATTCCCACTACAAGCAGATCTATATACACAGCACAATTTTGGGCTCAGATTGCCACCTTTTAAAAAATTTTTTTAACATTTTTTATTAAAAAAATATATATATATATAAAAGGGGGGAGATTAAGATGAAAGGACGTAACACATGTATGAACAGTTATTCTGAAGAAAACAAGACACTATAATAGCTAGTGCTGATTTAATATCAGCTTGTTTTGAAGCCCCATCAAGCTTTTGTTCTTCTATCTCCATTGGTTTTATCATGTTGTATCAAATTGCCACCTTAAGTTTCCGGCATGAATTAAGACTGAGCACTGCTCCTTAATTCAAGTCTGAGGAAAAAAATCCGTGTGTCCAAAATAATATAAATTTGTCTTCTTTCTTATTCTTTATTTGATTGTGTTATTTTTATTTTATTTATTTTTAAAATCTTCAATATTTTCCTTCTGTTCATGTTTCCCCACATATTTATCCATTTTAAATTTGTTTTCTTTTATGAGAATATGTATGTGTTCTTTGCATACTCTTACCTTTTTTTCTTTCCAATTGTTAATAGACAGTGGGTGAATTCTCTCCTTCCTTCTTTTACCCATATCTCTTCACCTGACCTCTTTCTCCTGTGTTTTGTTCATTGTCAGTTTTACTTTTTTCCCCTGCACCTTTTCAATTGTCTCCCTTAAACTTTTTTGTCTAATATATGTCAATTATAGAATCACCCATTCCCATTTCCCACTACAAAGTTTGTATAATATTCCATTACCCCTTTTTAGATACATACCACGTATCCTTAACATCAATAGGTCCCTTTGATCCATTCCTTTTTCCTTCTTCCCATACCACAGAGCAGAGGACTTAATTATTCTTCCTTTCTTTTTCTTTTTCTCTTCTCTCTAGAATTACCCAGTTCCCCACCCTCTTGGTGTTTAGATAACTGATTCTATGAAACTACTTTTAATACTGTTTCTCACCAGCAGGGGAGACACAGCCATCATTTTTAGAACCATTAACTGTGGGGCAAGCCTTGGGTTGTTATAATGCTTACATAATAGCTGTGAATATCTTCTGTGGGTTAAAGGGAGATCCAAAAGAGGGTCCTTTGGTGTGCTGTTTCTCAACTACCTGATAGATTCCACTGCAGTGGATTAGCCTGTTACTGCTGTAGTTGTATTGATTTCATTGGAATAATCCTGACTCAATGAATAATTGAATGCCAGTGAATTTGTCTGCCAAAACCACCATCACATCCAGGGAAGAAGGAGAGCCAAGAATACCAAACCCAAGGGCTCAGACTTGATTGGACTGCAAGAATGCATGCACCCTGGCAGAAAGAGGTCCTGCGTCTGATTTAACTTTAGTGTTGCAGTGGAAGGATCAGAGGAATTACTGGGGTGTAAGCACAGTTTGGTAAAGAAACTACTCAGGAATCATATATGTAATGTCTCATGGGAATATCTAATCTCATTGATCTCATGGGTTTAAATTTTTTTCGTATTTCTTTTATTTACTAACATGGTGCTATGTTATTTTATAATTTCATGTGTTTAGTATATTGATAGTCTTATGTTTATTTGTCACTTGGGTATGATTTAATAGATGTCTGATTTTTTCATCTCCTCTCAGCTTTTTATATAGTTTCCTCTGTTCAAAGCCCTGAGAAAATATTATTTAAATGTTTCTTTATTTTTTCCAAACACAGAAACTCCTCTTCCCAAGTTCTTAAATTCACCATACTTATCTTGCTCACAGACATGCTTATCTGCCCTAGTGTAATTCCTTGATCCTTTGCAACCTAAGCCTGTGGCTTTTCCACATCTTAACTATCCTACTGTCCTCTCTGTCAGCAACTTCAGATAACCACATACCTTTCCTTAACCACAAAATGAACCCTGTTCTCCCATATCTTGTCCTTACCACCACAGCATATCCTCTGAAAACCCTCAATAGTAAACCTTCAAGTCAACTAAAAGTACTCCAATAAAATAAGAACCCATATCAATATTTTCTTCTCATCGGCCATAATTCTTCCTTTCAAACTCCCCCCATAGTGCCTAACACTTAGTGCCATTCTCTCCTGGCCACATCTCACCTACCTTACTGCAGAACAACCACAAATAATATTGCAGCATTCAAAGCGATAGAAAAAGGGGGAAGAATAACTGCAAAGATTATCATATAGAGATGCTGTAAGATTGAATCTGAATGCTATTATAAATAGAAACAATTATTTTCATGAACAATAAGGATAGACTTGATATCACTTAAAGTGAATAATAGAAGAAATAAATCTTCACACCTAACTTACAAAGTTGAACATTATTCATGAAGAGGCAGGATCATACTAAAAATCTCCAGATAAACCACAAATATTCATCATGTCTTTAGTCTCCAACCTGCAGTAACTTCCCCAAAATGAGAAAAAAGAGAGGATCATATAGAATTTGAAAAATTATATAGGTATAAATACAGATATAAATAGGAGAATTTGGAAACAGAAATAGAAGATCTCCAAGACTCCCTAAATCTCCAAAGGGAAAGCAAGTGTTCACAAAGTGAGAAGATAACAAATACCAGGTAGCAGAAATGTATTACAAAAATTCTTAGAAGGGATGAAGAAAACAGATGAGTTCAAACATGAAATGAACCAAAAGTTCACAGTACTTATATTCAATATGGCCATGGTAAATTTTGGGAAAATACATAAAAACCTGGAGCAGCTAACCAAAACATTTCAAAATTTGAAGCACAGACTCAACAAACACATGGAACCCTCAAAAAGATATCACACAGACATAATTGAAATTAAAAATAGTATTATTGAATTCATACTTTGGACAAATGACTAATGAAGACACAATCTCTTATATTAAGGAAAAAATACTGAACTGTGTTAAGCTCTCAAGCCAAAAAGAATCAAACAAAAAGAGAAAACTATTCATCAGCTACTAGATGTCAACTAAAAGACCAATAAAGCAAGAAGTTCACCAAGGTATATCCTTATTAAACTCACATATGTCCAGCAAAAGAACAGAATTTTAAAGGCAGAGATAAATTCACATATAAAGGCAAACATTAAAATCAGCAGACTTCTCAGCACAAACTCTGTAGGCCATAGGAGTTTGGAATGAAGTATTTCAACCCCTAACAGTAAATAACTTCCCACTCAGGTTAACATACCAAGCAAAGCTATCCTTGAAAATATATGGACCAATAAGGTATTTCCATGAAAATGATCAGCTCAAAAGATCTATGTTTGCTAAAGAGAAAACACATAAGATTATTCTTGACACAACAATGAATTAGACACAACTAAAGACAGGAAGTTATTGAGGTCAATAGATAAACAGTAATAAAAATATTTGGAAAAATAAAATATGTCAATAGATAAGGGAGGCAATAAGAGTAAAAATCCAACATGTCTCAGTAATATCTCAATGTTAACAGCCTCAACTGTCCAATCAAAAACTACAGACTGGCAGAATGGTTCAAAAAGCAAACCCAGAAATCTATTCAAGAAAATTAATCCAAAAAGATATTCATAGTCTAAAAATTAAAGGATGAAAAGTAACATTTCATGCACCAGGAATGTGAAAACAAACATGGATTGCAATTCCAATATCATACATGGTAAACTTCATGTTAAAATATACGAGAAGAGACAGAGAAGATCACTACATTCTAGCTAAGGCACTAATCCAATAAGAAAAGATAACACTGGTGAACATATATGCACTAAATTCTGGGGTACATATCTTCATAAAACAAATGCTGCTGAAATTAAAAGATGAAATAAACATTAATACAATCATAGGGTACTTAAGCATCATGTTTTTGCAAGGATATAGATCAACTAAAACAAAAAAGAAATTTAAAGTCTGTACCATACCCTACACCTTGTAGATATACTAGATATATACAAAGTATTGAACCCCTCTACAACAAAGTATACATTGTTTTCAGTAACAGGTAGTAATTTTTTCCAAAATAGATTGCATACTTGTCTACAAATTGAAATCACCCCATGCATACTATCTGACCACTGCAATTAAAAGAGAAATCAATGACAAGAAAGTTTTGAAAAGGCAAAAGCTCCTGTAAAATTAATAACATACTCATGAACAACCAATGGGTCACAGAAGAAATCAAAGAAAAATTGAAAATTTTCTGGGAATTAGTAACAATGACTGTACAACTCAAGAAAACTTCTGGGAAAGAATAGTAACAATCCTAAAAGAAAACTTCATTTAAATCAGTGCTCACGTTAGGAAAACAGACTGAGCCCAAATAAATAACTTTGTGGGAAAACTTAAGACATTTGAGAAACAAGAACAAACTAGCCACAAATCAAATGTAAGGAGAAAATTATAAAGATGAGAGATGAGAGCAGAAATCAGTGACATTGAGACTTTTTTTAAAAAAGTGAAAAAAATCGAATAGGAAGGAGCAAAGACATGTTGAGACTGAGTGACCTCAGAGGCTTCCAAGGAGAAAACATGCCAGTGAAAGAGTGGTAAATGCTGTACAATGCAGCAGCTAATTGGAACCTCAGAGATAGGAAGGAGGATTCCAACAAAAGTGAGATAGACTAATGTGCAGAGAAGAGGAAGCCCCCTTCCCCCAACTTCACAAGAAAGGAGAAAGCATGTGTCAGTGGAATGGAACAGAGGAGGCTTGCAAGAACCAGAAGGGGCTAACTGAAGTGAGACTTGGAGTAGACATGGAGTGTCTTTGTCCCAGGGCTTGCAGTGTTGAAATTCCAGAGCAACTAGGTGACTGATGGCTGTAGAGGCATTCAGAGTAAGGAACCATGGGTGGGCTTTTCCTTTGCAAAGGAAATCCAGAGTATTTTTGGTTGAAGACTCAGATCCTAGCTCCCACAGCTGAAAGACATGGTCAACATACAAGTCTGTAGAGCTGAAAGAGTAGAACTGGTTCCCCACCATGTCCCTAATATAGGCTTGCTGGAATAGTGCCACACCCTGCCTTAATCCTACTGCAGACTTGTGCAGTTACTCAGAACAGATAAGGGCTCCTCTGACTTAGACAGTACCACAGGACTGTGGACACTGGAGTGTTGCTTTAGGTTTGTGGTCAGAGAATGTTTTGGATGTTTTGGTTTTAATTTTTGTTGTTGTTTGCTTGTTTGTTTTTTTTTTCTCTTATGTTTTGTGATTTTTTTCATGAGAGTGAATGTTAGTTTTAGTTTTCCTGGTTTACTTTGATATTCTGTTGCTTTCTCTTTTTTTCTCTCCTGTCTTAATTTTCCCAAAGCTGGGGTGATTTTCTTTTGTCCTTCAACCTTGTTTGTAATATCTTTATTTTTATTTTGTCTCTATTTTTCCCTTATTCCACTTAAATCCAGCCCTCAGGGTAAAATCACTCCACCAATGGAAACTCCCTGTATGCAAAGTCCAGTTTTGTGTTGGATTTTGCTATATAACTATAGATCTTGTTACTATGGTTAAAGGTAACAAATTAATAGCTTCCAAAGTTTGTCAGTTTCTAGGATGTTCTTGATGCTATGGATATTGCTAATTGCACTGCCCTATCCAGGATGTCACACCTCTTCTGATTCATTGTTCTTTTTTGCCAGCATGGAGACTGTCTGGGGTCATAAACATTAATACAGTCCAGTACCATAGTACTGAGTACAGGGCAACTTAGTAACTTCTCATCCCAAATAAATTGGGAAAGTAGGAATTTGGGACAGACTCAAAGGCCAAGATGCAGGTACATCTAGAAGATATCTCTGAGAAGTACTGATTTCCTAGAGATGTCTAGATACTAGTGATACAGCTACCTACCATAAGTAACTTATAAACATCAACACAGAAAAAAATTCATTATAAAATGAGAGGACACAGAAGCAAGATGCAACCCTAGACTTCCAGCCCACTCAGGGCAAGTCCAGTAGGGAAGAAGGTGAAAGAAATCAGAAGCTAACCACACTAATCTTCTGAAAAGGTAGCACTACAAGTAACAAATCAGGTGATGGGGCTATAGAAAAAGCTAGATCTGAAATAATTTCTCAAGTAAAGAGATAATAACTATAATGAAGGAGTTGGTTAGTGAATCTAGAATAGATACAGTTAAAAATAGAGATGTTTAGGTAAATGATGGTAACCATGAATGCCAACATAGGAAAGAAATGGCATCTATGAAATAGACTCAATTACATGTCCAAAAAGTTAAAAAAAAAAACTGTATTGAAAGTATGCACAGCAGAATGAACCAATGTAAAGAGACAATATCAGATCCAGCAATCAGGTTTGTGGTTAGCACTCAAGAGAAGAAAGATTTCTTAAAAATAGCAAGAAACCATGAAAATCATTCCAACAGCTACTAGATAATGCAAAGAAGAATAACAGACAATTGAAAAAGCAGGAGAAAAAAATGGCAAAAATTGTCAGAAAAACTCTTTTTTCCTAAGAATGCAAAAAAGAATTTAACATATAGGTAAGTGTTGCATATAGAACCCAAATTAGCCATGACCATAAGAATCTTCACAAAGGCATATAATTGTCAAGATGCCAGAAATTTAACACAAGAACAGAATATTAAACGCTTTTAGAGAAAAGAAACAAATCAACTATAAAGCAAAGAACAATGAAATCACAGCAGACCTCTTAACACAAATATTTTAGTCAAGGAGAGGTTGGAATGAAGTATTTTCAAATCCTAAAAGAAAATAACTTCCAACCAAGATTGATGTATCCCAGAAAACTTTCCTTCAAAAGTGATGGCAAGAATGAGAAACTTTCCTGATAATACTTGAACATATTCATGACTGCACCATCACTCCAAAGTGTTCTGTAGGATATTCTAGAAAGTGATAACAAAGACAAAATTTCTAAGAACACAATTAGAAAGAATTTACCAGGCTAGGCATGTTATTAAACAGAGGGGAAAGAAAGGGAACCAACAATAGCAAAATTATATGACAATAGTAAGTGAAAACATATCAGTCATAGCCACTGAAGTAAATGTTGAATCTCATTTCATCAAAAGAAACATGATGGCAAAATGTATCAAGGCAAAAGATGCATCAGTGTGCTTGCATACAAGAAACATATTTGCCTGAAAAATAAATTGACAGACTGATAGTAAAAAGAGTAAAAAAAACAGTACTCAATACAAAAGGAACTGGAAAATAGCAGCAGTAGCTACTGTATTTTAAAAAAGAGTGAGTTTCAAGCCAAGACTGCTCAAGAGAAAAATGAAAGTCACTATACACTTGTTAAGGGAACACTCATAGAAGAAGAGATAGCAATCATAAATATATATGTAACAAATATCATTGCAGCCAGCCTTACAAAACAAATATCAATGGATATGAAAAATCAAATAAGCATTAACAAAATTGTGATGAATTCCAAAATGAATGGAAAAAGAAACCACAGAAACCATATAAGCAGGTGGAAATTCCTCCTGAACAAACAATGGGTCACAGATTAAATTAAAGAAGAAATTAAGCATTTTATACAATTAAATGATAATGCAATACAGCATACCAAAACTCTTGGGATATAATGAAAGTAACCCTATGAGGGAAATTTACAGTGGTGAATTTCTAAGTAACAAAAGAGTGAGGTCAAGTAAACCTAATATTGAACCTCATGCATATCAAAAAAGAAAGCAAGGCAAGTCCCAAGCTCTTATAAGGGAAGAAATTAAAGATCAGAGAATAAATTAATTTAATTAAATTTCAAAAAAATAAGACAATGATTAGAGTTGGTTCTTCGAAAAATTAAAATCTACAAGACAACCATCCTTACAAAAAAGTAAAACAAAACACTTAAATTCATGCCATTAAGAATGAAAACAGTGAAGTCACAATACATCCTGCAGAAATCCACTGCTTTCTTTTTTTGTCTTTTTCCTTTTTATCGGTACCGGGGATCGAACTCATGACCGCCTGCTTGCAAGGCAGGTGCTTATGCCGCTGAGTTAAACCTCCAGCCCCCATCCTGCAGAAATCCAGATCAATACCTACTTCAAAAGCCTGTATTAAAATAAGATAGAAAACACAGAGTAAATGGGCAGCTTCATAGATACGTATTATTTACTAGAGCTGAATCAAAGATGTAAAACTTTTATTCTAACCCAATATTAGTCAATGAAATAGAAGAGGTAATTTTTAAAAACACCAAGAATGAAAAGTGGGGTCCTGATGGATTCAGTGCTAAATTGTACAAAAATTTGAAAAAATCTATTGGCACTACCTGAAATTGGTTAATTAAATTGAAAGTGAAAGAATACTTCCAAAGTAATTCCTAAAAGCAAGAATTGAGGGCTGGGGATTTAGCTCAGTGGTGTAAGTGCCTGCCTGGCAAGCATGAGGTCATGAGTTCAATCCCCAGTACTGCAAAAAAGAAAAAAATTGCCCTGATATCAAAACCAGGGAATGATACAAGCAAAAGAGAATTACAGGCCAATTTCCCTAATGAAAATAGATGTAAAATTCCTCCGTAAGATACTAGCAAACAAAATGCAGCAAATCATCAAGACTATACAGCATGACAAAATCGGATACATCCCAGGAATGCAGGGTGTTTCAACATATGAATATCAGTAAATGTAATAAACTATATAAATGGAACAAGTGACAAAAGATACATGGTCATCTCAATAGATGCAGAAAAAGTATTTGACAAAGTCCAATGCCTGTTCATTATTAAAACTAAAAAACTCTATAGAAAATTGAAATAGATGGTCTTTATTTCAACATGATAAAAGCCATTTATAACATACCACAGCCATCATACTAAAAGTTCAACAACCATCATACTAAAAGGTCAAAAAAATGAAAATTTTCTTTCTAAATTCTAGGAAAAAAAGCTGTTCACTATCACAATTCCTATTTAATATAGTTCTGGAAATATTAGTCACAGTAATTAGAAAATGGAAAGAAAAGGGATAAGGATAGGGAAAAAAGTGAAATCATTTATGTTTAACACTATACTCTTCATAAATGACTCCAAAAATTCCATCTAAAGAATTCTGAATTTAATAACAAAATTGGGAGCATAGAAACAGAGGCAGCACTCAAAAATCAATCATATTACTGTGCACAAATAACAAATCAGAGACAAAATTGAGGAAACCCCCTTTCACAATTGCATCTAAAATGTGAAATACTTAGAAATCAATCTAATGAAATAGAATGTTACATGGAAAACTACAAAACTTTTACAAAGGAGATTGAAGAAGATGTTAGAAAATGCAAGGATATCCCTTTTTCTTGGGTAGGAAAAACTAATACAGTGAAAATGGCCACAGTCCTCAAATTATTGTACAGATTGAATGCAATATCAATCAAAATACCATTAACATACCTCACAAAACTGAGAAAAAAAAGTTCTAAAATTAATTTGGAAGCAGAAGAATCTTAGAAAACCAAAAGCAACTCTAAGCAACAAAGGTATGGCAGAGAGCATCACAGTCCCTGACTTGAAAAGATACCATGATAAAAAAAAGCATGTTACTGGCAATTAAACAGACCCAAAGATCAAAGCAATATATTAGAAGATGCAGAAACAACTCCAAACACAGGTCAGCCACCTTACCTTTGACAAAGGGACAAAACTTTCACTGGAAGAAAGCCTCTTTGCATATACCAAACATTAAGCCTAGACATATATCTCTCATCATGCCCTAAAATAAGGTCAAAATGGATCAAAGATCTAAATATTGGAACATAAACACTAAATCTGCTGGATAAAAGAATAGGTACAGCATGTAATAACCTATTTATTTGTATGCGTTGTAATCAGGGGTTGTGAGGTGAACAATTAGAATCAGGACACAGAATTTATAATATTACTTTATGATACTCTTCCAGAGTTAAAAGACAAGAAAGTCAGAAAAATTGCCCATAACACTAAAGACCAAGAATTCAGCCAAGGGCCTGGATCCTCCAGCAATGTCCTATATGAGTCCAGATGAAAGCCTACAGTCTGTGACAATGCCTCCCACAAGTCCAACTGACGGTCTGGAGCCCACAAGAAGGACTCACACCAGTCTCTTTTAAGGGTCTGTGCTGGGAAGGCACAAAGGTCAGTGGTGGAAACCAGCAAGTCTATGCCAGTGGGGTGAAGGACTGTGCTGGTAGGTTGAAGGTTCTACACTGGAGCCAAGAAGTCACACTCAAAACAAGGACCAGGGTTGTCCTGAAAAGCACCATAGCCATCCTCAGTGACATAGAGGTCCCAAGCGCCTCTGAGGATAAGAACAGTCAACTATATGCAAGAAAGCCAGCATGACAAGTTTCTCCTGGAGATTAAATGACACATGTCTTCCCCTCTGGAGCCAGGAAGCAATGCTTGATGTAAGGACCAGTGCTCCCACAAAATGAACCACAGAGACTCTCACCAACAAGGTCCCAAGCTCCACCCATGACAATGGTCAAACTCACACTGTGGAAACTAGTCGTGATGAGCTCCTCCAGGAGAACCAACGAGTCAAAACTGACAGAGAAACCTACAATGCCTCACTCACCTTCTCCACATCTCTATTTATGCTGGCAAATTTCCTCAGATGGAACATTTACACTCAGCACCATGCTGATTAAATTCAGCTGGTGTTAAATTGACCATCAGTTTTTAATCCATAACTGTAGGCAAACACTTCATGAAGAAAATTCCAATTGCTCAGGAAATATGACAAAGAATCAACAAATGAGATCTCATTTTATAAAAGAGTTTGCACAGCAAAATAAACAACCAACAGAGCAAAAAGACTACCCACAGAGTGGGAAAAAATTTTACCAGGTTTTCCCCAGACAAAGGACTAATACCTAGAATACATAAGGAACTAAAAAAACAGACTCTCCAAATCTAAAGACCCAACCCAAAAATGGGCATCTGAAGTGAATAGACACTTCTCATATGAAGAGCTATAAATGGCAAATAAATCTATGAAATAATTTTCAATATCACTAGTCATTCCAGAATGACAAATTAAAACAACACTGAAACTTCATCTCATTCCAGAAAGAATGGCTGACATTAAGAGTTTAACCACTATGAAATGCTAAAGAACCTTCCCTATTGTTGGTGAAGTATAAACTGTTTGAATCAGTGTGGAGATTCTTTAAAAAACTAAACCTGGAGGTTCCATTTGTCCCAGTTTTCCCCTTTTTGCTCTTTCCAAAAGAATTAAAAAAGCATCATACCACAGAAATATATGCACACACGTTTATATCAGCACAAATTTTAACAGCTCAAAAACAGCCCCACCTATGAAGCAATAAAGAAGATGAGAGGGTTGATACAATGGAGTACTATTCTACTATAGAGAAAGATAAATTTGAAACGTTTCCACACAAATGGATAGACCATGAGACCTTATGTTTAAATGAAATAAATTAGACAACCATGTTTAAGTGTCACACTATTCCTCTTGTGTGAGAAACAGGAAGAATAAGGACTAAAGTGGTTGGTGGATATTGGTAAATAGGGAGAAAATGTTCAAATGGGAAAGGGAATATTGAGGAGGGGAAAATGGAGAAAAATTGAAACAAAGCTTTTGTAAATAGGGATGAAAAGAGGGGATGAAGAGAAGGGAGGGGATTGGGAATAAAGAAGAATCAAGGTATATTTTGCACAGGTACAAATTCCCTAGGATGAATGTGATCCCTGTGTATACTAAAATGTACTACTAATAATAACTTTAAAAATCAGTGAATTGAAGAGCTCCAAAGGACAATAAAATTGATAAGCCTTTACCAACACTTGCCAAAAGAGAGAAAAGACTCACATCATTGCAACTATAACTGAAAAAGGTGGACACAATGGACACTGTTGAAATCCACAAGACAGTAACTACTTCAAAAAATTATGTCGTTAGCCTATGTTTATGAAATGGAGAAATTCCTAGACATGTACACACTCCCAAATTAACCCACGAAAACATATATGTGCTTAACAACCCAATGGAAGCAATGAAAAAGAATGAGAAATAAAGAATTTACAAAGTAAAAATGTTCAGGATCTCATGAATTCCCTGCTGAATTGTACAAAATTTTAAAAATGCTTTATCATCAATACTCCTCAAGCTTTTCAAAGAAAGGGAAAGATGTTGAGTACTCCAAAATTTATTTATAGATGGAAGTCTCAATCTTGCCCACAAATCAGAGGAAAAAATACAATAATAATCTATTTAATGAACATAGATGCAAATATCCTCAACATACTAGCAAATAGAATGCAGCATATTATCATATTGTTACATCATATAGGTTTCATCCCAGAGATGCAAGGATGGTTCAAGATAGATGTCATTAAATGGAATGCATCACTTAATAAAGGTCAAGGTCAAAAACGATGTGGTGTTTTCAACAAATACAGAAAAGGCTTTTGAGAAAAGCAGACACTTCATGAGCATCAGGTGTTGGAGACTGGGATGTACAGAGTTAAGTTGCTGTATACAGGGACCTGTGGCTGTGTTGGAATAGAACATATGCATAGTGCTCAGAAGTCTGAGACAACAAAAGACCTAGGCTGCTGACACTCCTATTCCAGAGCAATAATACTTCCAACCTTAGAGAGAAGACAGTCATCTTAATTGGTAAAATTTTAGTACTTGGAGAACTCTTTGAACTGACTCCCAAAGTCCTGGTCAGTTTCCACATTTGCTTCAGGATCCCCTTCCTTTGTTTGAAAACCAAATAAATACAGGCTTTGTTTCAACTTCCAAGGAATCATGAATTGTGTTAGAGGGTTTTGACCGTCCTAAATTCCTAAAATTATATCACTTGTCTCGTTTAAGTCATGTCTACTCATTTAGAAGATTGGGACTAGTCCAAGAAAGTACTTGGGAATCACATTTGCAATGGCTTATTGGAATGTCTGATTGACATTCCCATCAGAAATTGGTTTGAGTTTTTATTTATCTTGATTTATTTAGCAACATGGGGTTATGTTCTTTATAGCTTCATAAGTGTATTAGTTTGTCACATTCGTTGTTTCTTTGGCTCTGATTTAATAGTTGCCTAGGTTATCTTTCTCATGGAGAGAATAGACAAAGCAGATAAAAGTAATTGCAAGAAACGTAAAATTGAAAGTGTGGATACTGTTATAAAATTAAACAATTGTTGTGGGAAAACATAGGGACAGACTTAACACCACTTAAGTGACAAAATTAAAAACAAAAAGCTGAAAACTATTCATAGAATGACATTATTCTACTAAAGAGCTCCATATAACCATTTACTCTCCTCACTTCTCTAGCCCTCAACCTACATTCTACATTAATTCCCTGACAAAAAATGGGAAGACAAGAAAAGAGAGGGACACATATAATTAATACAAGAAGGAAAATGTGACAACATGAAAACAAAATATCTCTGAATCTCAACAATTTCTAGACAGAGCAAGGGGCCACAAAGGCAGAAGAAAACAAATCCTAGGTAGCAGAAATTTATGAAAAGTTCTTTGAAGGGATGAAGCAAATAGAAAAGTCGAAACAAAAAAAAAATCAAAATTTACAGCAATGACCCACAAAATACCCATGGTAAATTTTGGGGAAACAAGTAAAAAACTAACACAGCTAACCAAAACAGTTCAAATTTTGAAAGACCTATTCAACAAAGATATGGAATCCCTCAAGAAGATGTGACAAAGAAATACTCAAGGTTAAATTTAAAAAAATCTATGCACAGAACACTTAAGCACCTATCTTCAAGTAACATTATCAGCGAAACTAAAAGTCAAACAAATACTAGCTCAATCATAGTTGGGAATTTTAATACCCAGCTTTCACAAAGAGACAAAGCAAACAAAAATAACCTAATAAATAATTTCAGAGCCTAACCACACCCTTCAACATATACACTTAATACATATATACAGAATATTCCACCCCTCCACAACGAGTATACATTATATTCAGCAGCACATGATACTTTTTCCAAAGTAGATAGCATACTACTCCACAAAACATGCTTAAGTGAATAAAAAAGTTGAAATTACCCAATGCATTGTATTTGTCTACTGCTCGATGAAAATAGTAATCAATGACAGAAGAATATTTTTAAAAGTTGAAAGCTCTAGGAAAATTAGCAGCATTCTCCTAAATAAACAGTGGATCAAAGAAGAAATAAAAGAAGAAAGAAAAACATTCTGGGACTTAATGAAAATGATCATACACCTGCATGCGAATTCTGGGACCCTTCAAAAGCTTCCAAGAGGAAAATTTGTTCAAATCAGTTCTCACATTAGGAAAACCTAGCAAACACAAATATATAACCCTATTAATATTCCTTAGCAATAGAGTTTCAACATTAACAAATAGAAGAGCCAAATTAGAGCTACTCAGAGAAAATCAACTAAAAACACAAGTAACTAGAAGAAAAGGAATGACATACAACTTGATGCCAAAACCAATCTGAAATAAGAGACCTAGAGATCAAAGAAAACAGGCATAGGACTTTATATAGCAATTATCCAGCCCACAAGATTGCCTGTGAGTCTCCTGTCTGTGGGAGAAGTAAGACTACCATTGAGGAAGTATTCCAAAAACTGAAATAATGTGGTTACAGTGGTATATGTGCACTGATATTTATAGCAGCAAAGTTTGTAATAGGTAAATCTTAGAAACAACCCAAATGCCCATCAACTGATTTGTGGATATAAAAAATGTGGTGGGAATTTTTTATGCAATAGAGTAGTAGTCAGCCATAATGAAGAATAAACTTGAGTCATTTATACCTAAATAGATGGACCTTGAAACAATGTGTCTCAAGTTTATCCTTTTTTCTTTTGTATTTCATGTAATTGATGCAATTTATTTTAAAAGAGAAAATACAATGATACAAAACTTCAAAGCAAGATAGTAGGAGAGTAACAATGGTTCATACATTGCAGATTGTTGTCTTCAAATTAGTTGCTCAAGTAACAAGATACAGATGTGAAAAACTGATCAAATATAAGCACAAACCTTTCTTTTCAATGAAATAATAGAAATGAGTAGAATAAATATCATAATTATCTTGTGTATATATATATATATATATATATATATATATTCATTTTTCATTTTCCTTACCTTTTCTTTTCCCTCATCCCAGTTTCTCTTTATTTTTTAGCAGTTTTGTCCCATTTCTCAATATGTATTGTAGATTTTAGATCTCACTCTTTCAGCTCCTTACACTAAGGAGACAATATGATGTTTCTACAGAAGTCTGATTTATTTGACTTGTGTTTTATTTGAAGTTACATCCATTTACCTATAAATGTCTCTCAAGTTATCCTTCTTTATACCTGAGTAGTATTCCAGTATATTAAAAACTGCTCTAAACATGGATTCACATGTATTGCTGTAATACGATGCTTTTCATCCTTCTGGGAAAATATCAAGAAGGGGAATAGCTGGGTTGAATGAGACCTCTAGTTCTAATTTTTTAAGGAATCTCCACACTGATTTCTAAAGAGGCTGCACCAATCTACACTCCAATAATCGGTGGAAAAGTGTTTGTTTCCCAACACAGCCCTGCCAGCATTTGTTAATGGTTGATTTTTTTATGATAGTCATTCTTTCTGGATGAGATGGAATTTAAGTTTTGTTCTAATTTGCATCTCCAATGAACAATGATGTTGTACATATTTTTTTATTTTAAAGTGAATAAAAACCAACCAAAATGTAATAGACTAAATCTAATTGAAACAAAACAGTACAAGTGATACAGAGCTTCAAAACAATATAATAGGAAATCAATAATGGTTACCATAATGCCTGTTATTATCTTCAAAATAGCTTCTCATACCATCAGACATAATAAAATCAAACAAAACAGTAAAATCAAGCCAAAGAAACCGAAACAATGAAAGTAATTCAGAATCTGAATACAAGATATTAGGAAATTAACATAAGGTACCAACTTCTCTTTTTAGACATTTCCTCCTCTTTCACTTTCACAATATCTTTTGTACATTTGAGATCCCACTAAATCCTTCAGTATTTTATTCTTAGGGGACAGCATGATGTTCACCCTGTGAGTCCAAACCATTTCACTCATAAGCATGATCCCAAATTGCATGCATTTACCTACAAGAGCCTTGAGATTATCTTTCTTTATAGCTGAGTGCTTTTCACTGTATGAAAATACCCTGTCTTTCTTATTCATTCTGTACTTGATGGGCAAGCTATCCCTGCTTTTTTCTTTGTCTCCATAATATGGAGCATTGTCTTTTTTCCTCCCACTTATTTCATCTGTAAAACAATTTCATTGGTTGTTTAGGGGGATGTTATTTAATTTGTATATGTTTATGTAGATTTTGCAGTTTCTTTTTTCATTAAATTCCTGTTTCATTGCACTGGATGATATACTGTGCATGGGATAATTTCCATTCATCTGCATTTATTTAAGCATATTTTTAGCTGGTTTATAATCTATTTTACAGAATGTCCCATATGTAGCTGAGAAGAATGTGTATTCTGGTGATGTTCAGTAGAACATTGTGCAAACATTTATTAAGTACATTTTTTTACAGATTAGATTCAGTTTGATATTTCTTTGCTAGTTTTTTGTCAACAACAGATGCTGGAGAGGCGATGGGGGAAAAGGAACTCTTCTGCACTATTGGTGGGAATGTAGACTGGTATAACCATTGTGGAGGTCAGTCTGGAGTTTCTTCGGAGTTGGGATTAGAAATCTCATTTGACACAGCTATTCCACTTCTTGGCATGTTCCCAAAAGAACTGAAAGCATCATACCACAGTGATATATGTGCACTCATGTTTATAGCAGCACAATTTGTAATAGCCAGATCTTGGACACAACCTAAGTGCCCATCAGCTGAGGAATGGATAAAAAAGTTGTGGTATTTTCATACAGTGGAGTACTACTCAGCTATAAAGAATGATCATATTAAGATACTTATAAATAAATTTATGCAACGTGAGACTATACTCATAAGCTAAATCAATCAAACTCACATGTATAAATACTGTATAGTCTCCCTAGTGTAAGAAATCGTAAGAATATATAAGATTTAGTGCTAATCATGATTCCCCATTACATTGCTTTGAAGCCTCATAATGTTTTCATTCATTAGTCAGAAAGGTTTTAATTTGTTTTGTTTGACACCAAATAAAAACATCAAAGAACAAGGGGCCCCCAAGGTTCTCCATCTTTCTGGAGACCCCTACCCTGATTTACCAGGGTAATCTATCTCCTCTTTTTTCTACCTTTTCAATAAATTGTTCAATAGTGTGTCTTCCTTTCCTTGAACTTTATATCTTTAATGATAAGTTTATGAATCCTGGTTGGTGAGCAGTGGAGCGATGGCACTCACCTCTTGGAGCAGTGGTGCTTGTACCCTGAATGCAACAGTGGGAGAATAAATAAATACAAGCTTACTGGTGTGGCCAACACTGTTGTCCACCTCAGTATGTTAAAAATCAATTTAATATGTTATATTCCAGTACAATTTAACCAAACCAGGAAGAGGGAATCTTTACCTTTTTTTTAAAAAAAACATTATTTTAGATATAGTCAATATATGTATATGAGATTCTTAAAAATGAAATGTTTTTGAGTACATTATTTTGTTTTCTGTTCTCCTAAGCAAACCATGCTTCCCAGCATGTGCAAAATTTATTATCATAATGGTAATTAGAATTCTTCAGAAAACACCCCACATACATGCAAATCAAAACTGCTAAAAACTGTCCTAATCATATATAAATATACTCACATTGGAAAATAAATAATACAGATTACAGAACAAAGGAGAAAATATTTCTTTACTGCAATGTCTACCCTCATCCCCATAGATGCTTGCTTAACCTTTTGATGTAGACACATTCCGTCCATTAATATATATACATACATGTGGGGTGTAGTTGAAGCTGGAAATTGATCACATGGGTAGGGAGAAGGCATGCCACTTATTGGAACAAACAGCACCTGAGTCAAGCCATGTGAAAAAGCTGCTTCAGCAAAGACAGCACCAAGCCCCAAGGCAGTCCAAGCAATGGGTTGCTAGGCTAAGAGGGCATCACATGACAGCAATCTGCCAAATGTATAAATAAATTTGCTGCAGTGGTTGAACACTTCCTTTCCTCTCATTTGGAGAGAGAGCTCCACCTGATATAAGCTTTCTGTATATTGTTTCTTATATTTATTTTTCCATCCTCACTCTCCTTCCCCCTGGGGAATTTGGGTACTACAATGGATGTGGCATATGGTTCCTGAACAAGGATGAGGTAAGAATAGTGGGTGAGAGGACACTTCTCATTGTGCGTGAAAAAGGGGGAGAAGTGCATTAGCAGCATCAATATTAAACACAGAGGTGTACTGATTTTGATATAAACAGGTGCAAACTTGGGGCAAGAGACAAAAGGCTCTCTTGAGCAAAATGGGCTCACTGGGGCCAAAGAGAGAAACAGGCTCACTAGATCCAAAGAAAAAAACCAGCTCATGAGATAAAAAGGCAGAGAGATGTATTGCTTTTATCAGGTGTTAGACATGAAGAAAGCAGAATTTTAAGAACTGGAAATGTATATGAAACTGTTTTGTATTATTGATTTTTTTGTGTTTACTTTCTTTTTGTGGGTTTTGATTAGAGAGTATCTTCATGGTTGTAAGCTCCTTAGGACAACCACAAAGGAATTGGCTCCAAGCACTATTTAAGATCAAGTCCTGATCTGCGGGATGGTGGAACAATGGCCATCCTGATAACCTTAATTTATCCACAAGTGGCAGTTACCACCATCTCAATTTAGGGAACTTTTGCTATATCATAGGCTGAGATTTCCACATTTCATAAAATAGAGTCATTATGTTAATAGTTCAATAGCAGGCTTTTGAAAATGTAAATAAATGATGTAAAGAGGCTTTATGAGCCCACAAGAAACACACTACACTGTCTGAGATGTTTCAGGTTTGTACAGATATTGGCACTTCATATGTACAGGCGGCTGCCTTGGCAGCAACTATCATTCTGGTTATTTATCCACAGCCTAAAACAAAACAAAACACAAAACAACAAGGCAGCCAAGGCTACAGAAGTGGCAATGCTACTGCTAAAGGTGTTCACTGAAGTTGGAGCCATCCCTGTCAATGAGGTGAGCACTGACTCTCACAGTTACTGCTACCAAAGCCTTGGTGCCAAAGGGTGAGGCCAAGGGTAAAAAGTTCTCCCCTCAGGCTGATGAGCCACTGCCAGGAGGGTTGATCACCCATAGCCCCAAAGCATGAGCTTTAGCCAGAAGCAAAAGTGTTCTTTGGGAGCCCTAAGCATGTATATATGTCATACAGCCTTTTTTTTCTTTTTCTACACTTAAGACTGACAAAGGCTCAGCCTATAGGAGTGATGCCTTTCATTTTATGAAGCTTTTAATATTTCCCTTACCACAGAAATTCCTTATAATACTCAAGGTCTAAAAATTGTTAAACATGCTCACCAACATTCAAAATTCAGTTACAAAAGCAAGGGAGAATTTCCCACAAAATTTATATCTCATAAGAGACTTCACTTGGCAGTATATACTATCAACTTTTTAAATCCTACTAAGGATGGAACTACAACAGAAAAAAGACAATTCAATCAGATAAACTAAAAGAAGCTAGGAGCAATCTTAGCCCACTACTCACTTGGAGTAGAGGGTACGCTTGCTTGTGTTTTTACAGAGAATGCTGAATGACCTATGAGGCAGCAGAGTGTGTTGTCCAGTTGTATCATGGACCCCGACTTGAAGAAGGAGTTTATTCCACTTCTCAAGAAATTGATGCTTAGTCCTTTGACAGTAATGCATCAGAGGGCAAGGATGAGACTAAAACAAACTGAGGCCACTGAAATTAACTGGCCCAGGATGCCCAGAAGATGGTAACTCAAAACAGAAATCAAAAGTCTGAGTACCTGGCTGAGTGTACAGAGAGAACTGAGCTGAAAGCTATGTGAAAGAAAGGGACATGAAAGTGACTAGTTTTCTTAAGGCAAAGTAAAATGCAAAAATATATATTAATTATAGGTATAAGATTATATTCCTTCCAAATTCTTAAGGGATCTCTGCTAATTGACCTACAACAAAATATGATTAGTCTATTTATATTTGCAAACTTTTAAAATTGTAAAAATTTATAATTTAATTTGGTCAACAATATATTTAAGAGCACTTTGACTTTATAAGATGTTTGTCCAGTTTTTTAAGCAGTGTACTTAAGTCTTTGTCTGTTTGTCGTATCTGTGAACAACTGTTTTCTGTTTGAGTTCAACAGTTTTTCTCTTTTCCTTTTTTCTTTTATTATTTTTATTTTAAAGAGAATAAAATCAAGCAAAATAAAATAGAATAAAGCCAACCAAAACAAACCAGTGTAAGTGACATAGGACTTCAATCAATATGAAATCAACAATGGGTATCATAATGCCTCTTGTTTTCAAAGTAGCTATAGATATCTTCAGACACAGTAAAATTCAAACAAAACAGAATATAATAGAACCAATAAAAACAACACAATGAATGTGATAAAGGAATTCAAAACAAAACAATAGTAAATCCAAAATGGCTATCAAAGTATATCTTGCTATCTTTGAAATAGCTTCCCATGCCATTGAATATAACAGAATCCAACAAAACGAAACAAAATAAACCCAACTCGACAAAACAATGAAAATGATACAGGACTTCAAAACAAGATAATAGGGAATTAATAATGGTTACCACCTTCAGAAGGAGATCACTCATACATGCCACACTGCATACTGTTATCCTCTGAATTGATGATCAAATTACTGGCCCTAGACCTACAAAGTCAGTGAGACACCAAACGCCACAAGCATCAAATTGCATTTCACCTCAACAGCTATCATCACAGCCTGTGTTTCTCTGGATCAGCTGGTCTCTTATGTGGGGAGGGGTGTTGGCACTTCTTACTTCCTAGCCAATGCACTGGAAGGGATTAGGGTCTGGCTGTCCCACCAGTGGCCTGTGCATGGCACTGATTCATATGGAGGGCTTGCTTCTTGGTGGTTTCTTATTCTCTTTCCCCACTGTTGGTTAGTGGAACTGACTCACAGGAAAAGGCTGGGGTTTGGCTGTCCTCTCAGTGGCCTGCTCTTGGTGCTGATTTGCAGGGAGGTCTTGCTTCTTGGTCTCTTTTCCTTTTTCCTTTGCATTTTCTGATCATTTTTTCATAATATAACTTGGGTTATAGATTTAAAAAGATGGATTGGATTATAGATTTCACCCCTGTTGCCAGCTGGTCAAAATGATGCTATAATTCATTGTGTAAATGTAATATATATTGTTATTATGACTTAAGTGTCTTTCACTTTTTAAAGTAGTGTTAAATGTTGTGATTGGGTTTTCATAAATCATCAAAATTAGTAAGATATTTAAACAAAAATTCATTAATGTGAGGAGACAATATTGGACAGGACCCCAATTGATGAATAAGAAATTCGCTGCCTGGGATATTAATCAGTTCTTGTTCATTAATGGGAAAACCTCCGAAGATCTCAATAGCCTTATAGGAGATACTCCAATATTATCATTAAATATATATATATATATATATATATATATATATATATAAAAAATTGTAGTATGTTTACATTGGTCATTATGAAAAGATTACATTTTCAGGCCAGCTCAGCAGCACAGTGCCTGCCTGGCAAGTGCAAGGTCATGAGTTCAATTTTTAGTTCCAAAAATATATTCAGTTTTCAACACAATATGACTTTTTATTTAAAGATGCTCTAGTACAAAGATTTTCATGTAGTTATGACAATTGATTGTTATTATTTTTCCAATGTACTAAATACACTTATGCCTTCAGATGTGTGGGTATTCCAAAGTGCAAAACAGGATTGTTATGGTAATAGACTTTTCTTTCAGATTCATACATTTGCCTTTAACAAAAACTTATGAATTATACATCTTGCTGTAGGTCAACAAATTAGGTAAAAGCTTCTTATGTATTAGATAGGGATGATTGACTAAAAGGGGTATTTTATGCCTGAATGTAAATTCAGGTATCTTACAAAAATGTCATCATGATTGTCATGCTATGATATTATGCATAGTTTGATGTCTAATGTTCTGTGTAAAATATGTAACTGTTTGCTAACATTCTATAGGAATTTAATACTTGAACATTCATGACTGTTAAAAAATGATGGTTCCATTTTGTGTTCTAAAGTGATTGATATTCAGATAGTAGATAGAAGGTAGTAATGTTAAATTTACTGCCTCTATTATATTGTGATGTTATCAATATTTTCTTCTGGATGTCCAATAACTGAGGATTCAAGACCAAAATTTATAAAAATATATAGGCTAAAAGGACAGCCAGTATTTTTGCCCTAGCCATCCAATATCAATGAGGACCCAGGACATAAGAGAATCTCTGCTGCAACATCATATAACTTGGTGAATCCCTGGTCTTCTGACCAAGGAGTTTGCAGGACCACACAGGAAAGTGATCAATAATATGTAGAGTGCTTAAGAAGAGTCACCAGCAGAGAAAAATCTCCTAAGATTTCATAGAAAGCAACTTGATCAAGCAATGACTGTAACTCATTCAAGTGGCTGACACTGACAGAAAAACTGATAGGTGCTGTTCTTGGTTCCAAAGAAATTCCTGAGCAGACTTGACTGACCTTGATGGATAACAAGCAATGAATTTTATTTTAATACAGGTCTCATTTAACTTAATCTTGAATATCCAACAGAAAATTATAACTACATAAGAAAACCATCTGCAGAGTCCTACTAACACAACTTCTCCAATTTCAGCTGACCACCAATCACTTGCAACTGCAAAGCAGAAAAGGGGGAGATGTGGGGACTGGCTGAAACTAGAAATTGATCACATGTGTAGGGGCAGTGCAAACCCCTTCTGAGAACAAAGAGTGCCTGAGCCAAGCCATGTGCACAAACTGCTTCAGTTCACAGAAAACTAAGTCACGAGGCACCCCAAGCAATGGGTTTGATAGACAAAGGGGGCATCACATGACATCATCCTGCCAAATGTATAAATAAACACTCTGTAATGCTTGAGCAGTTCCTTTCCTCCCATCTGGAGAGGGTGCTCCACCTGATCTCAGCTTTCTGTATATTGTCTCCTATCTTTATTTCTCTATCCTCTCACTGTCCTTCTCCCCAGGAACTTTGAGAGCAGTGCTGAACATGGCACATAGATATATACTCATGTACCCATACACACACACACACACACACACACACACACACACACACACACACACACACACATATATATATTATCCTAGTTATTGCTAGGATAAAATACCCAACACCCAAAGTTAAAGACAGAGCTCACAATTTGTAGAGGTTTCAGTCCATAATCAGCTGACTGTAAGACAGGGTGGTGTGGCAGAGGGACAACAGTTCATGATGGCAGGAGACAGCTAAAACAAGTGCAAAAGAGAAATCCTTTTTTCCGACCTTATGTTTTATGTAGGCTATGCACCCTAGGGCAGGTATAGCACTCACATCCCCAATCCAAGCACTAGACAATGAACCAGTCACAAACTCTAGATTGAGGTGCATACAAAAAGCCCCACCTCATAACCACATGAAGCTTTGGGGGGATATATAAACACAAATTATTTTATATATGTGTATATATATATTTATATGTATTTATATAATGCATCATATATATTTAAAATTTGCATTTAATCTTCAATTTGTTTCTCAAGGTATTTCCATTCTGGTTTATGGAAAGTTAATTCACTCATATCAAAGTAGGGTAGGATAGTACAGTACTTTATAAAATAAATGTACCACACTTCAATTAATCCCCTACTGATGGCATCTAGATTATTTATAATTGCTATTATAATAAATACTATCTTTAATAAATATCCTTGTACAGATAGATTAGTATCTTATCTGAAATGCTTGGGACCAAAAGTGTTTCAGATTTTACAAATTTTCAGATTTTTCAATATTTATAGAGACTGACAGTTCAACATCCTTAATATGAAATAATCCAAATTTATGTTTGAAATGCTTGAAATGTAAGCTTCAGTTTGGATAATTTCAGTATTTTGAATTAGGCATGCTCAGCCAGGACAAGGTATGACTTGTGAATATACTGAATAATTAAACTTTATAAATACATTACCCTGAAAGACACATTGCCATTGATTCCTCTCATAATACTTGCCCTTTCTTTGGAAATAATTATTATATCATTCTTGCCACTTTGTGAAGTACTTCTAGAAGTCCACCTCTGTGAATGTCTTTAGTTGTATTCTTATGGCTGCTATGATGTCGTGAATCAATTGCAAATTGATTCATTAATGTGGGGAGACAATATTGGACAGGACCCCAAGAAGAACCAGAGTTTGTACTCTGCCAGACATGGTGAAGAATGTGCACGAAGACATAGTGTAACTGCTTTTATGACCTGCCTTTCTTTTGGATGATAGGCAACGCATCATTCATCATAAGATCAAATCTTCTATATGAGTCACAAAAGACCTCCAGAGCTGCTTCAAAAACATATCAAGAATGATGGGATAAATGTATTCAAACTCAGAGGGATATTTTGAGGGAGATCAGGGGAAATGCATATTTTGTGGAAATAATACTTTTATTTAAATAATCACTACATACTTTACACCTCATAAAAATTTCTGGTCCCAAGCATTTTGGATAAGGAATGCTCAATTTACAAGTTTCAGATATTCTAAATCACATATGGGTGTGTCAGATTGAGATACCTTCCCCCAAAATACAAACAACCAGGTAAAGAGATCATTTTTTTCTTTTTGTTTTCCATACTTTTTTAGTAGTGCATGTTTGCAACATATACCACAAATTCCTTTTTGATAGTTGCTACATGTACATAGCACATCTTAATTTATTTTTTATAACCCCTTCCCCACCCATTCCTCCCTCTCCTTCTACATCTTCACTCCCTCCCCATTTAGGAAAGATCTATCACCTTCTCTTCTCTGTCTTTTATTTTGCTCTTCATATTTGGGTTTTTCATGTAAGAGAAATTATGCAATATTTAAGGTTGTCTGATTTATTTCACTTAATAGTATGATTTCAAGGTGCATCTATTTTCCTACATATGACTTAAGGTTTTTTTTTTTCTTGCAAAGTACTCCAATTTATGTAACATATCATATTTTCTTTACCTCTTCACCTATTGATGGATATACAGGCTGCTTCAGCATTTAACTATTGTGAATTATGCTGTTATAAACATGGGCGTGCATGTATCATTGCAATAGCATATATTTAAACCATTTGGGAAAATATTTAGAAGTGGAACAGCTGGGCCAAATGGAATTTCTGTTTTTAGTTTTTTGAGGACTCTCCATACTGGTTGTACCAATTTACACTCCCATTAATGACGGAGGTTTGCTTTTTCCACAGGCCTCATTAACAACTCTTATTAAACTTATTGAAGATGACTATTTTTTCTTGGTTAAGATAGAATCACAATGTTGTTTAAATTTGCATTTCTCTAACAGCAAGCAACATTGAACATTTGAATATATATATATGTATATATATATATATGCCATTTATACTTTTGGAAAGTGTTTCTTCATTTCACTTGCTTATGTTTGGACTGAATCTTTTATTTTGGGAATTCTAATTTTTTGAATTCTTTAAATATTCTAGATATTAGCCCTTATTCTGAGGAATACGTGGCAAAATTTTTTTCTCATTTGGTAAGGTTGTCTCTTCACTCTGTTTGTTGTCTCCCTTGCTGTGCAGATGCTTTTTAATATAATCCTATTTATTAATTCTAGGCACTATTTCTTATGGAATTAGGGTTCTATTCAGAAAGTCCTTTCGTAAGTCTGACTTTAAGAGGTTTATCTATTTTATCTTCCAGCAGGTTAACTGTTTTAGTTTTAACATTTAGTTATTTGATCCATTTTTAATTTAGTTGAGTGCATGATGAGATAAATATGAGTCTAGATCCCATGGTCTGCATGTGGATAGCCAATTTTCCCAGCACCATTTATCAAGGGGTATATCCTTCCTGTAAATGCTTTGGCCCCTTTGTGGAAGCAAAATACTTGGATGTGCTTTGGGTTGTTTCTGCATCCTGTATTCTGACCCATTACTCTTTGGGTTTGTGCCAGTATTGTGCCCTGTAATTTAACATGGAAATATGAGTACTATTTCTAACATAAGTGTACTTCAGGTATAGTTCACAATGTCTGCAGTCTCCTTTTACTCCTTTTCTCCATTGAAAAGCCATGCAGAGACCATTTATTTATTTTGTGGGTAAATCTGGGCTAAGTTCTGGAGTTAAAAGTATCAAAGCTACAAGGTTAGCACTGGGATACAACTCCTAAAGGATGCTATCTATCGAACTCTCATTACCCAAATGCCCCAACCTTGCTTTAACTACTGACAACTTTGTCTCCCGCCCTACAGGATACAGTGGTGGAAAAGACCTAAAAAAGAATACTTCCTTCATGAGACATAGAGTGTAATCAAAATTACCCCACTCTAGCAAACCCTTACACACATTTAGGGGAAAGGAGAATATGCATTCATTAAGCAATATGCAAAGCTTATAGGGAGAATATAGAGAACCAGCTCAGAGTCGCCATGAGAAGTATATGTGGTTACCTTTCCTGAAAAAAGACTGGGTTGGAAGCCATGACTAAGATCTCAGCTGGTGCCTGACTCTTGGCCCTTGGACAGCAGAGAAAGAGAACTACATGACTGACACCCTGCATGTCCTGAAAGGAGAAGGACTTCTTTCTTGGGCAACTGTGGGGACAGCACAGTAATCAAATGAGTTCCCACATGGGATTGAGAAACAGTCTGCATGGCAGAAAAAATGACTCTCAGCCCAGGACCCAGACCAGTGATTGGTTTCCGAGGGCTGAGGTCTTCCTCTGAAAGAGAAGCAGCCTTGAGGGGCGCCCATCTCAGTTTCTTCAAGAGCAGAAGTACCTTCCTCACCATCCTGGTGGGAAAAGCAGGGACAGACAAACATTGAGGAGCCTCCATGGCTGCCTGTTGCGCAGCCACCCCCCCACCCCACCCCACCCCACGCCAAGCCAAGCCAAGCCAAGCCAAGCCACAGCTCTTGACACGCCCCCCCCCCCAGCTTCTAGAAAGGAGGGGGAGTGGAGACGAGGGGGCGGCGCACCGCAGACGGCGTTGCAGCCTCACAGAGGGGCGGCTTGGTATCCATCCGCTGCCGCCAACCTCCCCATGTTGCTGCCCCCTCCTCGCGCATCCTCGCAGCCCACAGCCGCCCGCCAACCCCACAGGGTATAGTGGCGTAGCGTGGGAGACAGAGTGGTGGTCTGCACGTCAGGGTGCGCTGGGGACTACTGAGGCGGGCGGGTACCGAGCCGCCCCTCAGACCGAGGCTAGCCCAGGCCCCGCCCACCTCGTCGGAACTACGGTGGGCCTGAGAAGGGGCGTTGAGCGGTTCCTGCCGTATCCCTCCGCCCCCCTTCCCGACACCTTTGCGGCCAGCGGTTCTGGCTGCGTCGCGTCCTGCGCAGCTCCTTCCGTGTTTGGTGCAGAGGCGCGGGAGGCGGACGGTTCTTTGCCATTCTGGTGGCGCAGGAACCAGGAAAGCGGCGGGAACCCGTGTGTGTGGCTGCCAGTGGAGTGTGGCGAACAGGTGAGGAGGGGTAGGCAGAAATCCTGCACTCTGCACCCTTAGAGTAAAGGGATTGCGGGGGATGCGGGGCGGCCTTCCTCTGTGGACAGACTGACAGCGGGCCCCCAGATCCGAGCAGGAAGGAGGCGAGCTGGGCGTAGCCAGCCCGGCAAAGAGGTGCGTAGAATCTGTGGACCCCTGGTGGTGAGGAGGTTGGTGTTGGTGCAGGTTTGGCCCTAGCCCAGAGGAGGCCGAGAGGCTCTGTGGGATCCTGTGGGGGCCAGCCGCTGCGACCGCTTACCCGCTGGCCGGCTTTTCTGACCCCCGCGTCCCGATCTCCACAGTGTCTGCTCGGAGAGGCTCAGGCACAGGTGGGGGCCTACTGCTGGAGAAACGGCGGCGCGGCAGTGGGGGCGGGGCGTATCTGGGTAGGCCGCCAGGGAACAACGGGGGGGGGGGCACTGGCGTGCAGACTCCGTGTCCAGCCCAGCTGGTGGAAGGTGGCTCACCTTTGCTACTCAGGCCCCGATTCCTGAACGGGGCCAGTTGGACCCTATGTCCTGCGTACTCTCCCTCCCCACAGGCTCCTGTTGGTGGCAGATTCTCCTATCTGCGCGGCAGGTCCGGTGAATTGTTGTAAATATGAACAGTAAAGCTTGGACTATGTGGATACCAAAATGAAATAGTCAACTGCTTTTAGTACATAACTGTTTTGTTGTATTATATATTTGAGTCTCTACACCTTTTCTGGTTCAAGCAAATGGCGTAGATGAGTATTTTCATATCAGTGGTTTTCTATACAAATAGCATGATATTAATCTGTTTTATTCACGATCTACTTTCTTGGTAGTATAGTAAATTTTATTTTTTATTTTGATGTGTGAAAATGGGCCTTGAAGTAGAGAGTAAGTCTCTTGTCATTTTCGAACATTTGAAGCCAATCTGCTTTAGTTTCTTTTTCTGAAAATCTGTATGTTTTAAGAGATCCTCACATCTTTATGACGAAGCAGTCCCTCCAGAAAATTTCTGTGTCTGACAGTTATTGGAGAAGCCTTGAGAGAACCTGGACTTAATTTTTATTGTTTCAGACCCTCACAAAAAATTTTGAACTTTGATTCTGGGAAATCTATCCATTATCCTGATATTTTTTACCATTGTCAACCTATTTTCTTGATTTTCTGCTGAATTTTTTTCTCTAGATTACTGCTTTTCTCCAATCACAGAAATCTTTGTTTGGAAGGATTGCATTGCTTGAGAACCTGTGCCTTGTGAGCAGTTTGGCATTAGCAGTAAAGAAGGTGTGATCTGGATATGCATGGGGAAGGAGAGCATGTAAAATTGATATTGAAATAATAGTACCTGTTAACTTTCCCCCGTGCTAAATGTAGTTTCGTATTCCCTATTCCTGTACTTTGTATTTGTCCAGGTAAAGAGGTAAAAGTCTAATGGGAGAATGAATGACTTCAGAATTGGGAGGAGGTCTAATCATATACACTGTAGATCTTAAGGGGAGTGACTGGGGAAATATTGGGGAGCATCAGACAGGTGAGAAACATTTAACATTGTATAACCCTCATCAAGCCTGTTATGTCATCTCAGCCTCTTGTTTTTTTTTCTCTGCTTCTCTTGTCTGCTCTAGGTTCCCAGAAAAATTTTTATAGATAGCTGTTCACTTGGAAGTTAGTTGAGAAACAACGAAATCTATTCATTTGGATTCAAGGTTGGTATGATGTAATCATGAGCGCTTCTATTAATTAGGGGTGGCATAACTGTTGGCCAGTGGGCGAGATAAGATAATATCTTGGAGCCATTATCTTCCAGTTTTCCAGACACCTTTGCCTTCTCATTTGTGTATTGTTAAATGGGGTGGGAGTGAGCTTGGTAGGTAATTCATAGATACAAGGCAAAAGATACAAAAAAAAAAACTATGAGGAACACTTAAGGAGATCAGAGAAGTATTTAACCAAAATCTTGATTTGTTAGGGGAAGTATTACAAAACTTGATTTGTTAGGGGAAGTATTACAAAACTTGATTTGTTAGGGGAAGTATTATAAAACTTGATTTGTTAGGGGAAGTATTACAAAACAGTTTGTCACTGAAAATTCTAATTCTGCCAATATTTTTGTCCATAGGTCAGCTTGTAGGTCAGCTGTAGGTTTTAGTAACAGTTGAAGTGAGGAAGAAGGATAAAATTCTATCAGATAAGTGAAGGTGGATATGAAGCTTGTCTGGATAGATTTGTTGTGGCTAGTGGTGTGTACCCAAATGGACTGGGTTCTCCTTACCCTTCCATTCTAGTAAGATTACCTACTGTGCCTGTTCTGTTTGATACAGAGAACTGAATGGTAGTATTGGAGGGTATGTTGAAAATGTGCAAGGGATAAAATGAGATAATTGAGTTTTCTACTAATTGACTTCTAATGTACAAGCGATGTCTATTAATATGTTCTTCTATGTGGCTGTCTGCATTAAGAAATGAAGTTGGAGGAGACTCATTTCTTTCTTCCATCTCAGGTCTATCTTCATAGTAGCTGTGCTGATCTTGGATTGCCAGAAGCCATCATCTTCCTGCAGCCTGCGTGAGCCTCTACTCTGGCCATACCCTTGCGAAAGGTTTTATTAGAAAGGGGACTGTGTGACTTGCTCAGCTGACAAGTGACTCTCACTAACGAGCTCATCTCTGACCCACTGGAAAAGTAAAGACACTGACCTGGTACACAGTGAAAACCAAGGCCGAGATTGAACAAGATTATATAACTGGGCTTTAACCATGACTGGGAGAAGGAATAAGGCTAGGGGCCAGGCCAAAACTGAGAAAAAGGCAAAAGTACAGGCTAAAGTTGGAGCAGAGAAGGAAGTTACAAGTGCAGTCAAACCAGTAGCCAAGACCCAATCTAAAACAAAAGCCAAAACAGGGTATAAAACAGATGTAGTGGCAGAGACAAAGGTAGTATCTAAAAACAGGGTCCTTGATGAGATGAAGGAAGCAGCGCTGCCAGAGCCTAAGGCTCCAGTGAAAGCAATAGATGATTTCAGTTCCAAGGCTGAGAATGGGGTTACCAGCTCCACATGTAAAGATAAGGCTGGTATTGATACCTGGTTCTGGGGTGGGGAAGAGGCCAGTATCAGTTCCTGGTTCTGGAAGGGAGAAGCGGCTGGTAATCATTCCAGTGCTAAAGATGAAAATAAAGCTGATACTGGTGCCCACGTCTGTGCTGAGGAGTTGAAATCTGAGGCTGGGGCCAGTTGTAAATCTATGTCAGGGGTTGATGAAGAGGAAGACAATGTTATAGGGAATTGGTTTTGGGAAGGAGATGAGACTAGTTTTGACCCTGAGCCCAAACCTGTATACAGGATAGTTAGACCTCTGCCTGTGAATGAAATTAATCAAAAAAATAGACCTAAGGACTGGTCTGAGGTCACTATCTGGCCCAAAGCCCCTGCTGTAACACCAGCTGTGTTAGGATTTAGATCCCAGGTCCCAGCTGAGACAAAGCCCTCTTCGTTTATTGTTGTTTCCTCAGCTGAAGGAAGTACCCATTCTTTTTCTGCAGCAGCAGCTTCCCCTTCTAGGAATACTTGCTCAAGCTCACAGCCTATTCCTGAGTCCCCATTTGGTTCTGACCTTTGCGTCCAGACCATAGATGAAATTAGACAGCAAATTAGGATCAGGGAAATGAATGGTATTAAGCCATTTGCTTGCCCTTGCAAAATGGAATGTTACTTGGATTCTGAGGAATTTGAAAAACTTGTTAGCATACTTAAGTCAACCACTGATCCTCTCATTCATAAAATAGCGCAGATTGCAATGGGTATCCATAATGTTCATCCATTTGCCCAAGAATTCATTAACGAAGTGGGTGTAGTGACACTTATTGAAAGCTTGCTCAGTTTTCCTTCCCCTGAAAGGAGGAAAAAGACTGTAATTACTCTGAATCCTCTTTCTGTGGATGAAAGACAACGCAAGATTGAGTTACATGTTAAGCATATGTGTAAGGAAACAGTGTCTTTCCCCTTAAACTCACCTGGACAGCAGACTGGATTAAAGATACTTGGGCAGTTGACTACTGATTCTGTCCATCACTATATTGTTGCTAGTTACTTTTCAGAACTTTTAAATTTGCTGTCTGAGGGGAATCGTAAAACCAGAAATCTTGTTTTGAAAGTACTTGTGAATATGTCTGAAAATCCAGCTGCAGCCAGAGATTTGATCAATATGAAGGCATTGTCAGCATTAAAACTCATCTTCAATCAGAAAGAGGCAAAAGCCAATCTTGTTAGTGCTGTGGCCATATTTATTAACATAAAAGAGCATATAAGAAAGGGCTCAATTGTAGTTGTTGATCACTTGAGTTATAATACACTTACTGCCATTTTCCGTGAAGTTAAAGGGATTATTGAAACAATGTAAAACAAGCCAAGAATGAAGAGATTCTGAAAGGCTGTACATTTCCAAAGATCATTGCCTAACTTTTATTACAGTGTACACATTAAAAATCATATCTTCAACAGTGTACCTGTAAGGCTGTAGCTCTGAGCTAGAACATTTTTTGTGTATATCAAATCAGTATTAACATCTGAAAGTATTCGTTGGTTTTCATGTTGTCTAAACTGGCATATTTAAAATTTTACTTAAGAAAGTAAACCAATTCTAGGGGCTGGGGATTTAGCTCAGTGGCATAAGCACCTGCCTTGCAAGCAGGCGATCATGAGTTCGATCCCTGGTACCGATAAAAAGTTAAAAAAGTCAGAAAAAAAGAAAGTAAACCAGTTGTTTATAGGTAAGCTTAGCTTTACTGTTAGTATCTACTTAGATATATCTGTGACTTCAAATGGCAAAAAAAAAACGTTGCATTTATAATCTAGTTACAGAAATAAGGTATATGAACACAAAAATAATAGTACCTATAGTTATACTTGTGGTGCACGTGTGTGTATGTGTACCCTATCAATACATTTTAGGAAGCAAAGCTTATTGTAAGGGATTTCTATTTTTCCTCTGTTCCAAATAAATCAGAACTGATTCAAAACAGAAATAACTGAATCTCAGACAAAATGTGATGTTTGTTTACTTTTTAATTTTTATTACATTTTCAACCCTTAAATTGTTAGGCAGCTTCATTGTGTCAGTTATTTTATAGAAGAAAAAGGAGGTAGCATAGGGAGAAGACATTTATTAAGTGCTCTTTGTGAGACACTGTGTTGGCACTAATGGTTTAATTTTGTGGTTGATGATGTCTCTGCAAAGTGTTCCAATTCTTAACTTCCTCCAAATAGACTTGTCCATTAAACATTTAGCTATAGTTGATAAAGTCAAGAGAAAAGTCTGACATGGATGTATGTATTTTTCCTGGCAGTACCTGGGAAATACTAGGTAACCAAAATTTTGTTGAACAAATAAGATGTAGATGTGGATCATGTAAGGAAGTAAAACATTATATATCCTTCCTTTTTCTATCCATCATTTTTATTTTAAAGAACTGAAATTGTTCTAAATACTGTTTCATACCCTGAATTTAAAAGGTAATTGATTTTTTCTCATAAAATCATACTTTTTTTGACCCTTAAGATTTATTTTGTGAGTCACATGAAAGTCCAAAGAACTCCATCTTTTACTAGTAGGCAAGCCCAGTTTGCATTTGTACTAGCTAAAACAGACTAAACTTAATTGGAGAAATTTGGATCCATAATTGAAGGTCCACTAATATAGAATAGGAAAGCAAGGAGAGAAGCTACTGTCTAAAAATACAAAATAATGATTCCTGAAAAGTCTTTACAGCCCTGGAAACATTTTAGGGATTTGGTGTGATATGTGAGGTTCTGAGATTCAGTAGGAATTACCATCCCTGATCTGAGCTGTGAAAAATGTCTTTTATATATGGAACCATCAAGTGTATGCTTTGAGATTTTCAATTAAGTTAAAATGATTATACTATAAATACTTGTAACTTGTCCCCTACACACTATTTGTATACCATGAACAACTTTCCATGTCATAAATATGGTTCTGTGAAATAGTTGTGAAACACTTAATACGTCTCTTCCTGTTATATAATGTTGTAATCTTTCATTGCATATTCTCTTAAAATATATAGTAAATGTTATGGTTTACTAAATGTACCTCCAAAGCCTCATATGCTCATAAGTAAAGCTTTTGGGAGATGATTAGATTGTAGGGGCATGATACTGTACTTACAATAGATTATATTGTTGATGAGTTTATAGCTAAATGTATGTTGAGAAGTGAAGTCTGGTCTGAGGAGGTGGGTCCTTGGGTGTGTCGCCTAAAAGGGTGTATCTCCCTCCTTCCTTGCTTCTTGCCACCCATGCCGTAAACTATTTCTCCTCTGTTGTGCTTCCCTGCCTTTAAGCAAGCTGACTATGGATTGAAACCTCTACAAACTGAGCCAAAATAAATTTTTCCACCTTACAGCTGTGAGTGTTGAGTATTGTGTCTTAGCAACAAAAAAGTAACTAAGGCAGTATGTATAAAGCTTTTCTTTTGTAGAAATAGAAACTCTCAAGTTGTCTTTCCAATTTAGTATGACACAAATTACCACATTCTTTGTTTTTAATAATATTTTGTTTTGCACATTTTGTATCCACTATATGAGTTAACAATTCAGAGTAATTTAAAGTTGAATTTTGTTTTGAATTTTTCTTACAAATATAGCTTATTGAAATTATTAGTAAAATGATCATATATTGATTTGAATTGAAGGTGTCATTATTTGTTCATTCAAAGAAAAAGGTTGTACCATCTCCCAGACTGAATCAGCTATTGGTTACTTTCCCCAGATTAGCATGATGAGTAAGTGCAAAGTCCTACACAATTGCCACAGAGAAAACTCATTCTGTTATCTACAGAGTCAGATGTCATCCAAATGCTATTTTACAGGTTTTTGGGGGGAGGAGGTACTGATGGTTGAGCCCAGGACCTCAGGATTGAGCTACATTCCCAGCCATTTTTTATGTTTCTATTTTTGAGGCAGAGTCTCGCTAAGTTACTAAGTTGTCTGGGCTGATTTCAAATAACACATCTACTTCAACCTCCCAGCATGCTGGGATCACAGGGATGTACCACCACACCAGACTCAGTGCTTTCTACTTAATAGCTTTATGGAAATACAACTGGCATACCTTAAACCGAATAAAGTATAGTTTGATAAGTTATGAGGTGTATTAAACCATAAGCACAATCAAAATAGTGGCCATATGTATCACCCCCGAGAGCTTCTTAATGCCCCGTCATAAACCCTCTCACTTTTCTCTGTATGCCCATCCCCAGGCAACTTACTGCTCTGCTTTCTGATGACCTGGGACATTTTCACTTTCTGTAATTAAAGAATCATGCAGCATATACTCTTGGAAGAGTGGACTCTAGTTTATTTCAGGGTAATCGAGTTTAATCCACATCGTATCTCAATAGTCCAAGTAATTTTTATTGCCAAGTGGTAGTCAACTATATGACTTTCTAATAGTTTATCCATTCAACTGTTGGATAGACATTTATGTTAAAAATTTGATTATTACAAGCAAAGTCACTAAATTCACAAGATTTTCTATGGATGTATATTTTTATTCTAGATAAACAGTGAAGTAGCTGGATCATATGCTATGTACGTTTTTCCAAAGTGGTTGTACAACTTTTACATTTCTACAGCTGTGTATGAGTTATTTATTTCATAATTTGTGAAATTATATCAGACAAGTCCATAGCATAACTATGAGTATTCAGGCAGCTCTTGGATTTCAGGGATTGGTTTGCTTATGGGTATTTATAAATTTCTATTTATATTGCTGAACTGACCTTCAAGATAAATCTCCACACAATCTGTGGAACATGAATGTCTATTCATATATTTGCCATTATTTAGTACAATATTTTAAATCTTTGCAACTCTTATGGGAAAAAAATCTATAACAACACTTTAAGTTGCATACATATTTTATGGAAATTTATATCAACTGACAACAAGGAAAGTTGTGACACAGCGATTTGTGACTTAAATTTAAAAAACAAAAATGAAGTTTAGCTATGCTGACACTGCATTTCAGAGGGGTGTTCCTGAACTGTGTTACTGATGCATACTTAAGTAACCTGTCAGTAAATTAGCAAGTGATAGATACATACAAATACAGCTCAAACAGAATGGAGGTTAGCAATAAAACAAACTTTTCATTGAATAGCAGTTTTTCAGTTACATTTTTATGAAAATATATTTCAAGTTCTTTTGGTAAAAGTTATTTGCCATTTTATAATCTTTGAAGAAGTATAATCATAAAAGACTTCAGTGGTATGCAAATTTTTCTGTAAGAGGTTTGGGATCATCTTATCCTCCACATGACTACTTTTAGGCTAAACAATATATTGTCTACTGTTAGGAGATCTCAAAGCAGTTCTTGACTACCTCTCTTCTAAAGGCACTGTGTCCCTTTAAATAGTAATTGTCAATGTTTTGCTGAAAGAAAGAATTCCAAAAACTTGCAGAATGAAACAGTTCCTTATTGTATATGTTGAACGCAACTTTAGCAAACTAAGCTTGGGTGTTTTCAGGTTATGCCACCCAAAATAAAACAAATTATAAAAGATATAGGTAGAATTTTTTTTTAATCTCATTGTTAATCTTCCATGTGGGGTGGGGAAACACCCACTATTCCTCCTTACTCAATTAGGTCCTTTGTGAAAGCTCTAAAATGTGTCAGAAATGAACAAAATGTTACCAGTAAGTGAATGGAAGTTATATAGGAAATTATAATGTGTTTCCATTTGCTTGGCTTCAAACTATGAAAGCAATATTCTGTTTACTCATAATGGGATACCACTGTAATGTAAAATTGCATTGGAAAGAGTGGGCTGTGGTACCCATGCTTCATTATGTGGCTTTCATGTATTGCTCTATTTTCATTTAGTAACGCAAAGAATTAATCTTTGTATATCCAAAAATATGGCCCTGTAATATGAGATTGACTGCATTCCTTAACACATATCAAAAGAAAAATGCACGTGAAAACTGATTCCCATGGAAAGCCATACACTAAAGTTCAAGGGGAGACTGAATTGGTCCTGTGTACCACCTTCAATAAAAGCAGCTTAGCTTTGGGGTTACGTTAAGACTGTGTTCAGAAACAGTTTTCCTCAATTAAAAATTAGTGTGATATATATTCGTCTTTCAAAATTATCTGGTATCTAATGATTGAATTCCCTTTCTACGTATTCCTAACAATATTATTGTCTACCAAGATTTTTTCAGTTGAGAAATCTATTCACATTACCCAAAAGATTTCACATAATTTACTGAAGACTGGAGACTTTATCTAATACTTTCTATTATATGGCTTGAGAACTTATGTAAATTCTATTTTTGATGAAATATGGCATACATTACAGGCCAAAATAAATAGTAGTCAACTACCAATCCCAAATACTTTCTCTGTAATTTCAATGACGAGATTCTCAACTCTTTTGCCTTTTCTGTTTGTTTTTGGCCAAAATCATATTCCTACACTATACAATGGTCATTTGTGCAAGTGTGTCTCTTGAAAAAAATCTGGAAATACACTTTACTAAAACAAGTTTCATTGTTGGTGAAGGTGTGGAATAATGGTTCACTGGTCAAATTGGGATCACTTGGAGAGATTTTGGAAGATGCTAATTCCCAAGCTTCTGTTTTAACAGATGCTGGTTTAATTGGTCTGGAGAGGAACTTGAACCTTGGTAATTTTTACAAAGCTTCCTGGGTTGTTCTAATGTGTAGTCAAATCTTGAAATTATAGGTAATCTTAAAAACTATTGGAGGTAGAAGAAGATAATTTCATACAATCCATTTTCACTGTCATTTGTCAATAGCTATTTAAATGTAAATTTTTTCTTTTTATTTTATTGGTACATTTTAGATAGACATAGTGATAATATTCATAATAAGGAATTTGTTCTGTACATGGTATGTCTTGCTTATTTTTTCCCATTCCCCTTTCCTCCCTTCAGCCCCTCTTCCCTTCTTTTATTTATAAAATCATTGCTTCCAGTTTTATTTCTTTTTTCCCTTATCTTTTCTTTCCTCTCCTCGTTCCCTTTCTTATTTGACCATTTTTCCCATTTCCCAATATCTATTATACATAAAGGTAAATGTTGATACTTTGGTTTATACTTTTCTTCTTTGCCAAGTTGGAGATAAAACCCAGGACTTTGCGCATCCAGGAAAGCACTGTGCCACTAAGCTACACTCCCAGCCCTGGCGTTCATGCTTTTGAATGAGGACTAAATTAATCCTACAGAAAATGCATGAAAATTATGAAAGGTATATAAATATGTTCATTGCAGTATTGTCTATATAAGAAAATCCAGAAATATTCAAATACCCACAAATAAAAGATTTGTTAAATCAAAGAGATCTATGCCTACTAAAGTGTGGTCTTTTGGAAAAGTAATATGAAAACAGAAAAACTGTAATAACCTAGAAAAAACTTTATAGCTTGTATTAAGAACTGTAGTGCTTTAATAATATGTTTTTGCTTGTATCATTTGTATTTGGTAAACATGCTACCTAGATAATTAAATATAAAATATAAGCTTGAGTATATCTGATAAAAAATATTTGTCATAGAAAAAGATGGGCATACTCATAAGGAAAATGTGAGAAGGCCTTTTCCAAGGGTGAATTACAGAAGATACCAAATTTAATTTCAAGCATCCATATTAATCTGATATAGCAGTACCTCAGTTGATGAACTTAATATTTTCTGTGATTTGGGTCACAAACTGAATCGGATGAATCAAACTCAGTGCTTAGGTTTGATGTTGACCTTATGAGATAATTCAATTTGGTTCTCATCCAATTCGGTTTGTGACCAGAACTGTGGAAAAAATTAAATTCATGAACCAAGCTGGATGTAGTGGTGCACACCTATAATTACAGCACTTAGGAGGTTGAGGCAGGAGGGTCACCAAAAGTTCCAGGCCAACCTGGGCTACATAAGCAAGGCCAGTGTGCACTACATAGGGAGACCTTGTATTACAAAAAGTTGTGAACCAAGGTAGCACTGGAATTATAAAAATATATCTTAAACGGAAGCAGTAAATATGATCTAAAACTTAACAGTAATTGCCTATGTAAAGCAGATGTTTGAACAATTCACCACCTTGCCTCATCAAGATGGTTAAGGAGGGTAATCTCCCAGAAAACTGAGAAGAAAAGGTGTACTTCATAATCAGGGTCCAAAATCTGACAGCCATTAACCCTGAAGGTATATAATGGGAGAGGAAAGCTGTTATGTTACTTGAAGGAACTAGTAAAGGAAGTAGGTGATCACAGATGACCACTGAATATATTACTGGCAAGGCACAAAAATTTACATTCAGATAATGAACTTTCTTTAATAACTATCAATTTTTTTCAAAATAATTATGTTTTTATCATGAACCAGTCACAGAAGCAATTTGTTGCTAAATGGTCTATGGCTATCTAGGATTATCCTGTGGCATAATATATGACTGGAACAATGAGTATCTAAGGAAGAGATCTCTTTCTCTAGAATGGACATTTTGTATCTCCTTTGGTTAGGCAATATGATTGTATATAAGCTTGAGTATATCTGATTAAAGGATATAGCTGATTGGTAGTCACCATAAGACTCACTTCCATCTACTATCTTAGTCACTACTAAGGGTTTTTAACTATATGAATGAGGTTGTATGTACAAATAAAAACAGTTCCACATCTTTAAAAACAAACTTGGAAACTAGACACTAATTCCTTCTATAGTCAGGTACCTTTACTACTACTGACTTTTTTATAAAAATCTCAGAATTCGAATGAACCAATGCAAACTGTACATATGAGCTTCTTTTCAAATGTGTGTATATAGTCACATGGAAGGTTTTTAGCATTTGCTATTAAATATCATATAGATATGAAAATTTAAATGATACTTTCATCATTTTACATGTCCTATATAACATACTATGAGCATGGAAAACAGCTTTATTTAGTGTGTAATATAAGTAACTAAAGGTTCCTTTATCCACTGATTTGAAAATGTCACTTTCATTATAGTAAGCATTGATTCTGGGCTTAATTTTTGTATTGGTTTTGGCCATGTTCTCAACATTTAAAGAATTTTCCCTTATACATGACAATTTTCTGAGACCCAGGTGCTAACTGGTTTAAAGTTTAACTGATGTTGTGCCAATGCTGTGTCATTAACATATAGATTTTTTCACAGCATCAATGAAAAGTATTAATACCAATTAATGTGCTTATTCTTTTCACCACAGTACTGGATCTGGGGAAAAATTTATGTTCCCCAAGCATCAAGTGTGTAATGATAAGAGAAAAAATCCAAGAATGAAAGGAGTGCATGAATTTTTGTCTAATATCTTCCATGTGCCAGGCATTGTGCTAAGAATTTATATAAATCTCTTTTCCCAGTTTTCATCTGCAGTCCCTAAAGAAAACTGTTTGAGAGATAAGATCATGCCTTTAAAACATTTTGTGTTACAGTTGTCATGTTATCTTTATCCATCGTTATCTCACTGGTGAGTGCTCAATTAAATATCTACTGGTCAATTAGTTCTTATGGTTTAGGTCTAACATGTTCCTCAGAAGTCTCATGTATTTGAAAGATGGGACCTGGTCAAAAAAAGCAAGTCATCAAAGACATGACCTGGAAAGATGTATTCTTGTCCACAGTTCCTCCTTTCTCTCTTTGGTTTTTGGCTGCCTTGCAGTGAACAGCTGTCCTCCTATGGGCAGGTAACTTTGCAAGAAAATCATGAGCCAAACTTAACCCCTCTACCTTTAAACCATGAGTGCCAGGTATTATATTCAGTGATGAGAAAGTAACTTAGACATCAGTGGACGATGTGGAAATCATTTGGTGAGCACAAAGAGTTGGCTAGAAGCTATATGCTACTTTTCAAAATAGGCTCAGTTTTTTCTCCTGCAATGCTATCTAAAGTAGGCACAAAAATCCAAATGGAAGAATTTTTGCTTCTTACACTCATATTAACTTTCCCTTCTGACTCCAAAAGAACTTCTCCAAGGACAGTGATTAAAATTAACCTGGGACAATTATGAGTTGTGCTGCTATAAACATGGATATGCAAGTATCACTGAGTGTAATTGTATGTACTACAAATGTGTAGCAATAAAAATAAATAAAATGTAAAAAGAATTCTGGAAATTGAAAAATCACAAAATGGCAAATGCCACTCTTACAATTGCCTCAGGCAAGTGTTATCAATAAATTCATTGAAAAAATGAAAATAACCAGGAGCAAAGAAAAAGATTAATAAACCATATTTCCTCTAAGAATTAAAATGGTAGAATACAACTCCCTTCTGATGATCATCTACACTATTATACAAGCAGAAGTTATGCAGCAAGCACTGGATACTGGTGATTTCCTCATTGTTTTAGAAGAAAATGGACCATAGTCCATTTTATTTATTTGTATCAATGGACACTGATAAATAACATTAACGTCAGAAACAATAGTGTACCTTACACTCAACAGAGCACCTCTTGCTCTCCCTCTCCCCCTCCCTGTCTCTTTCATCAACAAATGAGTAAACAATAGAACAAAATTTTCACTTTCAAAACTTTTCATTCATAATAAAACTAAGATTTTTGGCTTTAACACAGATCCTTCATTTCTTCAGGGCTGACAACCCAGAGCATTTGTCAAGCTTTTATGATCCCATGAGACTTCAAAATAGTGGGAGGATTTCCTAGGTTTTTTTTTTGTAATCAGTTGATGTCTGTAGAAGGGTATTGACTCACCCAGTGCCCTATCGTTAGTAATGTTTTCCTATTACATTGCATGATTTTTTTTTTTTCTGAAAACTGGCATTTCAGAAAACAGTCACCTACCCCTAGGCTGTGCAAACTGGTTGCATGCCAAAATGGCCTTCACTAATTAGCAGACATATTCTGAAGCTTGCATTCAGCTCTAGTGAAGACCTCAGGTCATTTCAATTTGTTTCAGGGCACTCATATTGCCTGGCACCATGTTTGTGCTTTGTTTCAGATTCCCCATGTACATGATTGCTTGTAAATGTCTTAGTTTCTTCCCACTAATATATATAACTTATGTTTTTATGTGCCAGTTATAAATGCATTTAATTTTACAATAACTCTTCTTAATTTCCAAGAATCTCATCACACCTTCTTCTTGGGGCCTTGGTTGTTTTATTGATTTCTCTATCCTTAATCTGGTGCTGAGATTTTTCTGGATAACAGTCCCTCTAGGGGCTGGAGGTTTAGCTCAGCGGCATAAGCGCCTGCCTTGGAAGCAGGCAGTCGTGAGTTCGATCCCCGGTACCGATAAAAAGGAAAAAGACAAAAAAAAAAAAAAAATAACAGTCCCTCTGCAGGAGTCTTAAGTCCACTGCTTGTTATCATTGTTCCCACCCTGAGATCTGAGCTATCCTGCTTTCTTTCATTCAAGACCAGAGCTTTGTGAAACCGACCCTCAGGCAGCCTCCAAACTCATTAGAATGTCACAAGTGAAGTTTGCTCTGTTTCCTCCAGTTCAAATGAAGAAACTGAGAATTGGTGTATATCTATCGAGACTATGCTCCATTGTGCTGGAATGGAGGTGGAACAAGGATGGGTAAAAATACCATGCAATTTCCTATCATTTTGAATGTGAAGTTTTCTTTATTGCACATTTACTTGACTGATGTAGACCTTCATTTATTTCCAGAGCTGCTTTAAAGTTATTTTAGCCAGCCTCTACTTGTTATTTAAAATGTTTTCATGGATGATTGAGGCCTTTGAGTTCTTTAGTCAGTTGTCCTGTGGATATAACTCCAAGATCTCTATAACTTCTTTTTTTTAATTGGCAAGTAATAGTCTGTTAAATGATTTCACCACAGTTTATTCATTCAGCAGATGATAGATATTTGGGTTGTTTGTTTTAGAAACAACCAAATAATTTAGGCCTATTACAATAAAGTTACTAGAAGTACTCACGTACAAAAGTTTTATCAACATAACTTTTACTTCTATTGTGTAACTACCTCAGATTAGAATGACTGGATTTTACAATACATGTACATTTAACTTTTAAAGAAACTAAAATATTTTTCCAAAATGGTTGCATCATTTTACATTTCCACAAACAGTGTATGAGGGTGCTGCTTTCTCAATATTTTTATTAACACTTTGTATGGTCAGTATTTATTTTGGTTATTCTAATAGATACACATACACTAGTGTCTCATTATGGCTTTAATTTTCATTTCTGTAATGAAAAGTGTGTTGAATATATTTCCCTGTGTTTTTCTGCTTTGCCATTTGTATATCTTCATGGTGAAGTGTTTGTTCAAATATTTAAACCATTTTTTGGTAATAGGTGCTTTTTCTATCAAGTTTTGAGAGTTATTTAAATATTCTGGATAAAAGTCCTATATCACACATACTTGATGATTGTTATTCAGATTGTTTTTTCATTTTGTTAACAGTGACTTTCACAGAGAAAAGTTTTGTTTGACAAAGTCCATTCTATCAGTATTTCCTTATGGATTGTGCTTTTGGTATCATTCTTAGGAAATCTTTGTCTAATCCAAGGGCCCTAAGATAGAGCAAGAGCACTCTTACTCTGCTTTAAAAGTTTTAGATTCTCAAGTTGCACATTTAAGTATTGATACCCTTTATTGTGATGAGAACAAAAGGCTCTACTGTCTTAGAAAATTTTAATAATACATTATGGTTAACTATAGTCAGTATACTAGTACATTAGAACTCCAACACTACTAAATCATGGATAATGGAAACATTGTACCCTTTGATCAGCATATACCAGTTTATCTTACCCTCTCTCATCCTTAGGAAGCACCATTGTAGTCTTCTGTTTGTATGAAGTTGAGTATTATATTGTATGTATAAGTAAGATCATATATTATCTGTCTCCATTTGTCTGATTTATTCCAGTTCCTATAAATTCCTTCATGTTTGTCTTTGTTTTTGTGAATGGATTTTTTTGTAAAGGCTTACTATCGTTCATATGGAATATATATATATATATATATATATATATATATATGACATTTTATTTATATAATTCTGGACACTTAGGATGAATCCATAACTTAGCTGTTGTGGATAATATACAATGAGCGTGGAATCTTACTTATTATCTCAAGAGTCAGATATTTTTTCTTTGTTAAATACAGATCATCAGTATCTATTTCAAAACTTCTACTCATAGGCTTGACAACACAGAAGGAATGGACAGATTTCTAGAAACACATGAACTACCAAAGCTGAACCTAGGAGATGTAAAACTTCTGAATAACCCAATCTCAATTAATGAAATCGAAAATGTAATTAAATACTTACCAACAAGGAAAAGCCCAGGTCCAGATGGATTAACTGCAGAATTCTACAAGAGATTCAAAGATTTAATACCAACACTCCTCAAACTCTCCAATGAAATTGAAAGGGAAGCAACTCTCCCTAACTCATTCTTGGAAGCAAATATTACTCTAATACCAAAACCAGAGAAAGAACCAACTAAAAAGAGAACTACAGGCCAATCTCCCTAACGAACATAAATGAAAAAATTTTCAATAAAATATTGGCAAAAAGAATGAAGCAAATCATCAAGAAGATGATACATGACAGCCAACTAGGATTCATGCCAGGAATGCAGGGGTGGTTCAACATGTACAAAGCAATACATGTAATCCACCATATCAATAGAGTCAAAAATAAGAATCACATAAACATTTCTATAGATGCAGAAAAAGCTTTTGATAAGATCCAATATTTATTCATGATAAGAACCTTACAGAAAATTGGAATAGGTGTTCTTTACCTGAATATGATAAAAGCCCTCTATGACAAACCAGCAGCCAGCATCACATTGAATGGCTAAAAACTGAAGTCCTTTACCCCAAAATCAGAAACAAAACAAGCATGTCCATTTTCACCACTCCTATTAAATATAGTGCTGGAAATACTAGCCAGAACAATTAAACAAGAGAGAGAAATAAAAGGAGTAAGGATAGAAAAAGAGGAAGTTCAATTATCATTATTTGCAGATGACATGATACTTTATGGAGAAGATCCCCAAAACCAATGAAAAACTCCTAGGTATAATAAATAAATTCAGCAATGTAGCTGGATACAAAGTCAATGCTCAGAAATCAGTAGCATTCTTATACATAAACAACAAAATCACTGAGAGAGAAGTAAGATAAGCCACACCCTCCACACTAACATCCAAAAAACCTGAAATATTTAGGAATCAATCTAAAAAAAAGTAAAAGATCTATTCAGGGAAAATTATATTACCCTGAAAAAGTAATTGAAGAGAACCTCAGAGAGTGGAAAGACATCTCTTGTTCATGGAGAGGAAGAATAAATATTGTGGAAATGACCATTCTTCCAAAATTGTTATACAGATGTAAGGCAATTCCAATGAAAATCACATTAGCATACCTAACACATCTGGATAAATCATTCCTAAAAATTCATCTGGAACCAGAAATTACCTAGAATAGTAAAAGCAATTCTGAGCAACAAAGACAAGGCAGGAGGTATCACAATCCCTGACTTGAAGTTATACTACAAAGCTACTGTAATAAAATCAATATGGTACTGGAATAAAAAGAGACCCAAAATCAATGGAATAGATTAGAGCATACAACCACAATTACAAACACACTCAGCCACTTTACCTGTGATAAAGGTCCCAAAAATATAACTAGACCCATGCCTATCACCATGTACTAAATTAAAGTCAAAATCGATCAAAAATCTAAATATTAAAACAACAACACTAAATCTGCTTGAAGACAAAGTAGGTAGAAATCTTGGAGACATAGTGGTTAGTAGAGAATTCATGAACAAATATCAAACAGCGTGGGAAATACTTCCCAGAATCAATAACTGGGACCATGTCTTATTAAAAAAAATTTTTTTTTGCTTGTCAAAAGAAATCTCCAGCATTGGGCTGGGGCTTTAGCTCAGCAGCATAAGCATCTGCCTTGCAAACGTGCAGCCGTGAGTTTGATCCCTGGTATCGATTTTTAAAAAAATCTCCAGCATAATGAAAAGAAAACTCAAAAATTGGAAAAAATATTAGTCAGCTGTCTCTCAGAAAAAGGACTTCTGTCTAGAACATATAAAGAATTTTTAAAAATCAGATCCCAGAAATTCAAAGACCCAATCCAACAATGGTCATCTGAGATGAATGCACAGTTCTCAGATAAAGAAATACAAATGACAAATCAATACATGAAAAAATGTTCATCATCATTAGTTATTAGAGAAATGCAAATTAAAACCACACTGAAGGAGCTGGGGATTTAGCTCATTGGCATAAGCGCCTGCCTGGCAAGCGTGAGGTCATGAGTTCGATCCCCAGCACCACAAAAAAAAAAAAAAAAAAATAAAAAAAACAACAAAAAAAAAAACACCAAAAACCTTATATATTAAAAAAAAGAACACCAGAAAACCACACTGAGATTCCATTTCACTCCAGAAACAATGGCCAGGTTCTAGAAAACCACCAATAACCAATGCTGGAGAGGCTTTGTTGTAAAAGAAACTGTTCTGCACTGTTAGTGGGAGTGCAGGTCAGTGCAAGCAATGTGGAGGTCAGTCTGGAGATTCCTCAAAAAGCTGGAATTGGAAGTCTCATTTGACCCAGCTATTCCACTTCTGGGCATATTTCCAGAAGAACTAAAAACATCATATCACAGTGATATATGTGTATCCATGTTTATAGTAGCACAACTTGTAATAGCCAGATCTTGGAAACAACCTAAGTGTCCATCAGCTGAGGAAGGGATAAAAAAGAATGTGATATTTTTATGCAATGGTATACTAATTAGCTATAAAGAATGATCACTTTGAGATATTTATAAGTAAATGGATGCAACTTGAGATCATAATCAAAGTGAAATAAATCAAACTCACATATGTAAATACCATATTGTCTTCCTAGTATAAGAAATGGTAAGAGTACATAAGATACAAAATCCTCATTAAATACAGTGAAAGTATAAAAATCTTCTCAAAGGAGAAAAATAGTATCTCAGAGAAAAGGAGGAAAAAGAAAAAGGAAAGGAAAAGAAAAAATATCTAAAATTATATAAGCACACTTAGGATAGCTAAAATGATTGTGCTACAAATTCTATAAGGTCTTGGAACAAAATAGTTAACATTCTTAGAGTTGAAACAATTGTACATGCTATTGTATGGTGATCTGAGGAACTCTTGAAGAGCATTATGTAAAATAACAACTTAGTTATGCTCCTCCCACCTTGTTTTGAAGGCCTATATCGTCATTGTTTTGGGCTCTTTACTATTGTTATGTATTTGTATTTTTGTTTGTGTTTTTCAGTAATCTGTTTTGTTTTTTCTGCTAATACAAAAAGGATAGTTATACATGTAGAGGCTTATACATGCATAGAACCTCTCCTAAACAGTTTACAAGAATTGATTACATTATGCATGAGGAAATGAACAGCTATTTTGAAGAAAAAGAGACACTATGGTATCCATTACTGATTCTGTATTGTTATACTGTGAAATCTAGTTATGCTTTCATTCTTTGTTCAGAGTGGTTTTAGTCTGTTTTGTGTCATTTAATTTCAATATACATGAAGGTATGGAGAGCTATTTTGAAGAGGAGACACGGCAGCCCTTGTTGATTGTCCTGCTGTCTGCTTTTGAAGGCCTATAATGCCTTCATCAGTCTGTTCTGATCAGTTTAATACTATTTTGTTTCATTTGAATTCATTGTGTGTGAAAATATGGACAATTATTTATAAGAAAACAAGAGACATTACAGTAGCCACTGTAGATCTCCTGTTGCTTTGAAATCTGTGTCACTTACATTGTTTTCTTCTGATCTGCTTTGTTCTGTTTTGTTATGTTTATTTTATACTCTTCAAAATAAAAAAAATATGAATGGCCATTTATGTTTGCAGATTTTTAGTTTCTTGAAAATAAGGTGCATACTTGTATAGATTTTAGCGAAAGGGTTGAGATATAAGGTTAGTAATTTAAAAGGAGAGAGTCATCTTTTAGAACAGACTATATTACTGTCTTCAAACACACAAAATGGAGCTTTTCCTACAGAAAGCCAGTGCTATGGACTGAATTTATGTTCTCCCTCACAAAAACTAACATGCTGAAATCCAAACTTTTAGATAATGATATTAGAAGATGTGTTCATAGTATTTTCATTTGAATGGAATCAAAGAGAATGTACTCTTTTTAATTTTTGTTTAGCTAGCTTCATACATTGCACTTGTTCCATCTAGGGGAGTATGTAGCACACTGCAGCTCCACTGCTCTGCTGTCTGGGAATCTCACCTAGATTGTAAACCTAAAAGATACAGTGATTGTTCTGTTCATGAATGCTTCTGTTTGTGAACAATTCGATTCATAAAGTGAAGTGGTTGTCAAAATTTTACTTCCATTCGCAAACTCTGCATCTGGCAACAAACATTACCACAGCTGTCTTCCTTAAATTAACCCAAACACTGCAATCTTCCCCAGAACTGCGGAATGAATGAAGTTCATGAAGCGAGGTACCACTGTACATAGTTTAAGAAAAGGTAGACATCTTATTGGAGGCTTTATTGAAAAGTAGAAAAAGTGAATAGCCACTTACCCTAGTAAATAATTGTAGTGAGCTCCAGAAACATGGAGGAACTGTGTGCCCTTTGTTCCCAAATTCTTTTATTGAGTGCCAGGATACTTTTCCCTGCCTTAAACTTTCCATAACTCAGTTAGTTCCATGAGCTGTAATAGGTGGATCTCAGACCCCAAGACCCTAACCCTTCATGTCATCATGTACAGGCACATTACTAAATTGTAGTATTTACTTTATATTTTATTTCCCTGTCTTTCAGAATTTATGGGTTTACTTTCAGAATTTATGGGTTGATTACAAAGGTCTTCACATACTTGCTTGAGTTAACAATTAGATATCCAATGCAGTAATATAGATTTTACAGTGATATATATATATATATATATATATATATATATTCAACTTTTTGACTGATATATATGTTAAATATATATAAATTCCACATTCAAGTATTTTTTATAAATTCCATATTCAAGTTTTTTGACTTGTATGTATTTATGTATGTGTTCATTTCTTACCCCCACAGGTGGGTGTAGTCACAAATATGATAACAAGCATTGTGACTCAATAATTATAGGAGATGAACTTACTTGTTTTATGATTTTGGGGAAGATGGCGGCATTTTTGTTTATATGTGGAAGATGACCATAATCATGTTTATCATTTAATGTACAGTTTGCAAATGGAAGAAAATTTTGCCAAACACTTTTCTTTATGAATCAAATTGTTTGAAGGGAAGCATTTATGAAATGAGATATTAGTGTACATATATATATATATATATATATATATATAATTTTTCTGTCAGTTTAGTTCATGTTTTGTTATAAACACATTCTATAAAATGTACTTTCTAATCTAAGGTTACAAAGATTTTCTGTTATGTTTTCTTATAAGAGTTTTAAATTTTAGGCCTACTTTTGGTCTATGAACTATCAAGTTCATTTTTGGAAGTTTTCCACATTAATCACAATTAGTCAGATATAGCTTCGCGTGAATTCTTCTCTAAGTCCTTTTTCATAAGGATATCTGAGAAGAATGTCTAAATCCTTTTCCAAAGGAGATCTAAGAAGAATGTCTGGTCCCAGGAACCGCACTTGGAAGTGAACATAGGACATTATTTTACATGGATAAGGGTTCCTCTTCCTTTGCTTTTGGAGAACAGCATAAAATGTAAATTGCCATTATGCATTAACCTAACTTTCAAAATACATCAGAATCTTATACTGGCCTAAATTAATCAGAATGACCAATTTCTGCAGAAAAGTCAAACAAGAGCATAACTGATGTCAATGGGCACTTTAGAGACTTCACCCCCACAAGTTTATTCATAAAGAAGCAAATGATAACAAGTATTGATGAAGATGTGAAGATATTGTAACCCTATACATTGCTGGTGGAATTTTTAATCATGCACTTACTGTAGAAAAATGTCAGTCTTTTAAAAAGCTATTCTGGATTAACCATATCAAAACAGAACAGAACATTTAAAAAAAATAAAAAACAATTTAAAGAAATACAGATTTCAAAGCAAGTCCACTGGGACTGATAATCATATTACGGAGCTTTTGTTCGGCCATAGAGCAGAATGGTTTGTAGGGTCATTTTTTTTTGAATGTCATTCTATATACTTTAATTCTATAACCTGAACAGCCATTTCGAAGATGACAATTTGTAACTTATCAACTGGCAATTTCTTACCTTTTGTTTGTCTGTAATTTAGAATTATTTCTACCCTTTTTTTTTAATCTCCATGTATTTTTTTTTTCGTTTCCTTTTCTTTAAATAAAAAAAAAAAAAAAGCTATTCTGGAACTACCATGCAAATTGAAAATACCAAGAGAATTTAAAGCATCATATCCACAAAATATTTGTACAAGTATTCATGATAGTATTTGTTATAATAGCCAAAATTCTCACACAGCCCAAACTGATTCAACTGACAAACCAGTAAATAAAATGTGATGTACCATATAATGAATTATTCAGTAATAAAAGGAATGGAGTACTAATATAAACTACAATTTAGGTCAAACTTGAAAATATTATGTAAAATGAGAGAAGCCTGGCAAAAAGAAAAACAAACTCCACATTTTATAGAATTCTATGTATCTGGAATGGCCAGTGCAGGTAAATCTATCTATCAAGAGAAAAGATTAGTGGTAGCAAGTCACTGAGTATAGCAATAATGTATAAACGGTATAGAGTTTCTTTCTGAGGTAATGAAAACATTCTGACCATGCCCAGTGACCTTCTTCAATCAGGGGAACTGGGGGCACGTGAAGTGAATTCCAGCAAATCGGTGTTTACCCAAGGAGGGCGTTGTACCATCATCTGCAGTGGTTAGGAGCCCACCCAGCTTCCTGGAACACCGTAGGTGGCATGGGAGGTCCTGTAGGCATGACTGGACCACTCTCAGCAACCTCTATTAAGTCCCAGGGGCTGAGGGCATAGGAGATGATTTCCAACATGCACAGGAAGCTTTGGAACATCATTTGAAACACAGAAATATAGGAAAATGACAAGACAAAAGAACAAAATTCAATCTCAAACCTCCAGCCCATCCCAAGAAAGCCTAAGAGTCATATACATAGAAGAAAATATATGCCATACACTTAAAATTCCTGAAAAAATAGCCACTGAAAAAAAGAAGCAACTCTGGGAAGATTTAAAGGAATTCAAATTAGAAATAATCACCCAGGTAAAAGAAGAAATGATAAAGGTAATGAAAGAGATGCTGAACACATCTAAAGAAGACACAGTTAAAAAATTAGAGGAACAAAATGAAAAGATAGAATCCCTGGATGAACAATATATAAGAAACAAACAGAATACATGAAGCAGATCCAAAGAAATATACAAGAAATCAAAAATTCCATTGAAAGTTGCCAAAACTGCCTCAATGAAAGGGAAGATAGAATTTCAGACCTCAAAGACAAGATTGCAGCTAGTGAACAGGAAAGGAAAGATCTTTTAAAAATAACAAGGAATCAGGAAATAACAATTCAACAGCTGCAGATGATGCAAAGAAAAACAAAAGAAGATTGATAGGGATAAATGAAAAAGAAGGGGACAACACAAATGATATCAGGAGGCTATTTACAGAAGTAGTAGCTGAAAATTTCCCAAACATGAAATTGGAAATTGACATACAGATTAGTGTAGCATGTAGAATTACAAATAGCCATAACCAAAATAAAACTACACCCAGACATACAATAATCACCATCCCAGAAACCCAACATAAGAACAGAGTACTAAAGCCATTACAGAGAAAAGACAGACCACCTATAAAGGAAAACCTGTCAGAACACAGCAGACTTCTCAACACAAACAGTGAAGTCAAGAAGAACATGGAGTGAAGTATTTCAGATCCTAAAGGAAAATGACTTCCAACCCAGACTGGTGAACTCTACAAAACTGTGCTTCAAAATGGATGGAGAAAGAAGATATTTCCATGACAAAGAACAGCTGAAGAACTTTATGATCACCAAACCAACCTGCAAAGAATACTGAAAGATATTCTAGATACATAGGGAAAAAACACTAAACAAGGCAGACAACTAAACAGAATGGAAAGATAAAGATACAACAGCAGAAAGGTAACATATCAACAATAAACCAATATATAAAAATTAAAACCATTAATGTAAATGGTTTCAATTCACCAATTGAAAGAAATAGACTGGCAGAATGGATCAAGAAACAACATTCAACCATATGCTGTCCACAAGAAACCCACCTAACCCAAAAGGAAACTAATAGACTGAAAGTGAAAGGATGGAAAACAATACTTCATGCAACAGGAAACCCCCCAAAAAGCGAGGGTAGCTATTATGTTTGCAGACTGTGTGAACTTCAAACCAAGAATGAACTGAAGAGATAAAGAAGGTAACTACATACTAGTTAGGGGAAAACTTCAAGAGAAAGAGATAACAATCTTAATATATATGCACCAAATTCCAGAGCACCCAGCTATACAAAACAAGCATTAACAGAAATGAAAAATCAAATAAACAATAAAGCAATTATAACAGGAGACTTTAACACATCAGAAGACACATTCTTCTCAGCAGTACATGAGACATTCTCTGAAATAGATCATGTAGTAGCCCATGGAACAAATTTAAGTAAATGCAGAAGGATTGAAATTATTTCATGCATGTTATCGGATCATAGCACCAGGAAACTAGAAATTAATGACAAAAGAAACTGCAAAAACCCCACAAACACACTGAATAACACACTCTTGAGCAATCAGTGGTTCACTGAGGAAATTAAAGATGAAATTAAGCAATATTTGCAGGCAAACAAAACTACAAATACAACTTAGCAGAATCTGTGGAATTCAATGAAAGCAGTCTTCAGAGGAAAATATATTGCACTGAGTTCCCACATCAGGAAAAGCGAATGAATACAAATAAACAACCTGATGTTACACCTCAAAAATCTAGAAAAAGAAGAGCAAGTCAAGCCCAAAGCCAAAAGAAGGGAGGAAATTATAAAAATCAGAGCAGAAATTAATGCAAGAGTGATTAAGTAAACAATCCAAAGAATCAATAAATCAAAGAGTTGGTTCTTTGAAAGAATAAATAAAATTGATAAGCCCTAGCCAACCTTATTTTTAAAAAAGTGATAAAAAAACTCAAATTCATGCAATAAGGATTGAAAAAGGCAAAATCACTACAGACTCTGTGGAAATGCAGAAGAGCATCAACACCTATTTCAAAAACCTCTCCTCTCATAGGTTTGATAACACAGAAGAAATGGACTGATTCCTAGAAACTATGAAGTACAAAAGCTGGGTCAAGAAGATGTAAAACTGCTGAATAACCCAATTTATATTAATGAAATTGAAAATGTAATTAAGTCCTTACCTACAAAGAAGGGCCCAGGCCCAGAAGGATTCACTGCAGAATTCTACAAGAAATACAAAGAAGACTTAATGGCAACAGTTCTAAAACTCTTCAGTGAAAGAGAAAGGGAAGCAATTCTTCCAAAGTCATTCCTGGAAGCAAATATTACTCTAGTACCAAAACCTGAAAAAGACCCAACTAAAAAAGAGAACCACAGGCCAATCTCCATAATGAACACAGATGCCAAAATCCTCAATAAAATGTTGGCAGACAGGATGCAGCAAATCATCAAGAAGATTATACACCACAACTAAGTGGGATTCATGCCATGCATGCAGGGATGGTTCAACACACATTAATCAATAAATATAGTCCACCATATCAATAGAGCCAGAAGTAAGAATCACATTATCATTTCTATAGATGCAGAAAAAGCTTTTGAAAAGGTCCAACATTCATACATGATAAGAATCTTACAGAAATTTTTTTTAAATTATGGACAAAAAGAAAAAAAAAACAGAAACAGGGTACAAGTTATACAGAATTTCAGAAAAAATAAACAATAGGAAACTACTAGTTAATAGATTACATACTGTTATCTTAGAAATAGTTGTTCAAGTTACAAAATTGAAGCCTTTAAAGTGGACTTTCAAACAGTGGGACTGGAAACAGTTTTGTTCAATGATCCAACAAAACTCAGTAATATGGTTATCTATCTTATACACTTAAATATATATGCGGTTACATTCTTTAGAGCACTTTCTTTTCCTTTCTTTTGTACAATGACAATTACACATTTTGGGTTTTATTACTCCCACAGATCTTATTACTTTTTTTGAAGAGAGTAAAACCAAATGCAACATATCAGAACAGAGTCAGTCAAATCAGAAGGATGAGCATAATAGATAATGTAAAAACAAAATACTAGGTGATCAACAATGGTTACCATATTGCCTCTTGCTATCTTAAAAAGAATTGCCTATATCATCCATTATAATAAAATTGAACAAAACAGTAAAGAATAAAACCAAAACATTGGAGACATTACAGGGCTTTAAAAGAAGATAATAGTCAACCAGAATGGGCATCATAATGAATCTTATTGTCTTTACAGTTGTTGCCTATACTTTCAAACTTGGTACTATCAAGCAAAGCAGAATAGAGGAAAATCAGTCAAAGCAAGATGGTGAGGGCTATACAGGGTTTCAAATCAAGTTAATAGGAAATCAAAGTGGATTACTGTAATGCATCCTGCTATTTTTTATTTTCCCTTAATTAAAAAGAAAAATAAAAATGTAAATAATTAAAAAAAGAGACTGAGATAAAAGAGGGCATAACAACAAAACAGCCCAAGTCAAAGCATAACCATTTAAGCAAAATAGTGTTTCAACACCAAGACATCCTGACACAAAAGTAGTTACCATAATGTCTCTTTCCTTGAAATCTTTGAGTATAACTTCATATACTGTAGCACCAAAAATATCAAGACAATGTGAAACCACCCAAGAGAACAACAGCATTACAGGGTATTTAGAACCAACTATCAGAAAATGTACAATGGTTTGTCTATAATCTTCTTGTCTATAAAAAAGTTTTTGTTTATATTATCACATGTAATAAAATCCAATAAGATACAACCTGTTAAGATTGATGGAGACAGAATAATAAAAGCTTGATGGGACGTCAAAGCAAGATGATACCAAATCAGCACTAGCTATAATGATGTCTTGTTTTCTCCAAAACAGCTGTTCCTACCATCCAATCTTCTCTGCCTTATTTCTGTTGAGCTCTTTTTCTGTCATTTGTTGTCAGTTTGTCTTCTTAATTTCACTTTCTGCTCCATTCATTGTGGCCTCTCTGCCACTGTTTCTGAAGTCTTGGTATTTTCCTTTTTTAGAATATCCTGCAGTATTCTCTGTAGAATTGAACTGGTGGTTGCAAATTCCCCTAGTTCCTCTTTATCCTGGAAGCACCTTGTTTTTCCATCAATTTCTAGGGACAGCTGTGCAGGATATATCAATCTTGGCTGCGGGTTGTTATCTTTCAAAGCTTGAATTATTTCCCCTCATGCTCTTCATGATTTGATGGTTTTTGCCGAGAAGTCTGCTGTAATTCTGATGGGTGTTCCCTTGTAAGTGATCTGTTTCTTGTCTCTGATGGCTTTTAGTATTCTGTTCTTATATTGGATTTCTGGAATTTTGATTATTATATGCCTGGCTGTAGCTTGGTTTGGGTTGTAGGTGGCTGGGGTCCTGTATGTCTCATACATCTGAGTATCTTTACCTTTTGCTAAATTAGGGAAATTCTCTTGGATTATTTCTGTGAATAGCTTTTGTAGTTCATTTGTTTGTGTCCCTACATCTTCTTTTATGTTCTTAATTCTTAGGTTATAGATCCTCTTATCATCTTCTAGCCTTTGTATTATTTCTGTTTTCTTGTTGTTTTTAAGTTTTTCATTTCATGCTCCCATATTACAAGTCTGCCCTCCAATTCAAATAATCCTCAGAAGGAAACCAATCCTTAGTTTCTTTCAAGCTGTTATGCTGGCTTTCAATAGAGTTTTTAGTTTCCTGGTAATCTCTTTGAACCTGCTTAATGTATTCTATGTTTTCTCTATTTTCTCCATCAAACAATTCTCCCCTTTTTTTCTGTTCTTCCATTCCACCATCTATTTTTTCTTGGGTTGTGCTTAGCATTTCTCTAACTATTCTACTTATATCTTGCTTTATTTTATTAAATACTTCATTTTAAACTCATCTATGAGGCTCTGGAGATATCGCTTTATGTCTATTGGTGCCATGTCTGATATTGCATTTTTTCTGTCTTCCTTTGCATTTCCCTTTCCTGGATCAGTGTTCTCAGGATTGGGGATTAAAGACCCTTTCTTGTTTCTTCGTCTTCCCATACTTTTTGTTCCTTCCATACAGGAGAATGTAGGAGGCCCAGTTTTTTTTTTTTTCTTTTTTTCAGTTACAGTTTGTTTGAATTGAGCTGGCTAGGCGTTCCCACCCACTGCAGTGTACTAGGGAGACAGAGACCTGGGCAGCCTCTGCTGGACCCACCCCTCCAGGTCAACCTACTGAAGGCTTCACCGCTAGGGTTCATCTCCGGGTGCTAGGACCTGGTTTGGGCTAGCCTACTGGGTCTTAGTCAGTGGCGTCACACAGGCCAGGCACTCCCCACGAATCCCTCTGGAGAGGGGAATATGTGACTGAAGTCACTGCAGCGCCCTGTTCCAGCAAGTCTGCCCAGTCCCAGTATGTCCTTTGCTGGAGCCTCCTGCTCTATAAAAGGGTCCCCGTTTCGCTCACTCACCGCAAGTCGATGTAGAGCTCCCTGGTAGTCCTGCTCTCAACTCTGTTCACAGATTCCTGCTCTCAGAGCTTTTGCCCATCTCTCTCCCTGCCCTGCAGATTTGGATGCAGCAGTGGCAGCAGGAAATTCACATCACGGCTTCCAGTGGTGAGGGTTCTAGCTTCTGTACTGAGATTTTATCTGTTCCTGTTATAGCACCAGGATTGGATTTCCAGTTGGTTTCTCTTAGCTTAGTTCATTCCTGGGTAGGCAGGGTGTATATCCTCTTGCTTAGGACTCCTCCTAACGCAGCATTCCTGGATTCTAGAGAGCCTCTGTAGCTGCTGCTATCTATCCATCATGTTCTTCTGGAAATCTCAGAAATTTTTAATACGGGGCTGGGGATTTAGCTCAGTGGCATAAGTGCCTGCCTTGCAAGCAGGCAGTCAGTGCGTTCGATGCCCAGTACCGATAAAAAGGAAAAAGACAAAAAAAAATTTTTTTAATACATAGTCTCTACTTCAATATGATAAAGGCCATCTATGACATACCAACAGCCAGCATCATATGGCCAAAAAGTGAAGCCCTTTACCTTAAAATCAGGCACAAGACAAGGATGTCCTTTATCATTGCTCCTATTCAACATAGCACTGGAAATAGTAGCCAGAGCAATTAGACAAGAGAGAGAAATAAAAGGGGTAAAGATAGGAAAAGAAGAAATTAAATTATCATTTGCTGATGACATGATACTCTACATAGAAGACACCCAAAACTCCATTGAATGACTCCTAAATATAGCCGGGCATGATGACTCAAGACTGTAATCCCAGCACTCGGGAGGCTGAGGTGGATTGTTGCAAGTTCAAGACCAGCCTGGTCTACAAAGTGAGCTCAAAGCCAGCCTGAACTGCGTAGCAAGATCCCGTCCCAAGAAAGACAAAAAAAAAAAAAAAAAAAAAGACTCCTAAATATAATAAATTCAGCACTGTAGCTAAATACAAAATAAATACACAAAAATCAATAGCATTCCTATACACTAACAACAAAATCTTGAGAGAGAGAGAGAGAGAAATAAGATAAGCCACATCTTTCACACTAACATCCAGAAAAAAATGAAATACTTAGGAATTAATCTCACAAAAGATGTAAAAGACCTATACAGGGAAAATTATAATACCTTGAAAGAATAATTTGAACAGGATCTCAGAAAATGGAAAGTCACTCCTTGTTCATGGTTATGAAGAAAAAATATTGTGAAAATGTCCTTTCTCCTAAAATTGTTGTACAGATTCAATACAATCCGAATGAAAATACCATCAACATACCTCATAAATCTAGAGAAATCACTCCTAAAATTCATCTGGAACCAGAAGAGACCTAGAATAGCAAAGGCAATCTAACCAGCAAAGCCGAGACAGGAGACATCCCAATCCCTGACTTGAAGTTATACTACAGAGCTACTGCAATAAAATCAACATGGTACTGGAATAAAAATAGATCTGAAGATCAAAGGAATAGATTAGAAGATACAACCACAACTACCAACACACTCAAACACCTTATCTTTGATAAAGGGGCCAAACATTTTCACTGGAAGAACAACAATCTCTTTAATAAATGGTACTGGAAAAACTGGCTCTCCATATGCTGAAAACTAAAACTAGACCCATGCCTATCACCCTATCACCATGTACTAAACTAAAATCTAAATGGATCAAAGATCTGAATATTAAAACAGAAACACTAAATCTGTTGGGAGACAAATTAGGTGAAAACCTTGAAGACATAGGGGTAGGTAGAGAATTCATGAACAGGAATCAAACCACATGGGAAATATTTCCCAGAATCAATAACTGGGATCACATCTTACTAAAAAGTTTCCTCATGTCTGAAGAAATCTCCAGGAAAGTGAAAAGAAAACCCAGAAACTGGGAAAAAATTCTTAGTGAACTTAGTGTCCCTCAGACAAAGGGCTTCTGTCTAAAACATATAAAGAATTAAAAAAAATCAGACCCTCAAAATTCAAAAACCCAACCAAAAATGGGCATCTGAGATGAATGCACAGTTCTCAGATGAAGAAATACAAATGGGAAATAAATACATAAAAAAGTATTCATCATCATTAGTACTTAGAGGAATGCAAATTAAAACAACACTGAGATTCCATCTCACTCCAGAAAGAATGGCCAGGATGAAGAAAACCAACAACAAATGCTGGAGAGGCTGTGGGGAACAAGGAACTCTCCTGCACTGTTGGTGGGAGTGTAGATTGGTTCAACCACTGTGGAGGTCAGTCTGGAGATTTCTCAAAAAGCTGGGATTGGCAGTCCCATTTGACCCAGCTGTTCTACTTCTAGGCATATTCCCAGAAGAACTGAAAATGTCACACCACAGTGATACTTGTGCACCCATGTTTATAGCAGCACAATTTGTAAATAGCCGGACGCTGGAAAAAACGTGTGTCCATCAATTGAGGAATGGATAAAAAGTTGTGGTATTTTTATACAATGGAGTACTACTCACCTATAAAGAATCATCACATTGAGATATTTATAAATAAATGGGTGCCACTTGAGACCCTACTCATAATCAAAATAAATCCAATTCGCATGGATATGTACCTTATAGTCTCGCTAGTGTACAAAATGGTAAGAGTACATAAGATTTTATGGTAATCATGATTCTCCATTACATTGCATTAAAGACTTATATTGTTTGCATTCATGAAATGAAATGAATGGTTTCATCCTGGTTTGTTTGATTTTATTATCTGTGATGGTATGAACAGCTGTTTTGAAGAAAACAAGACATTAGAATAGCCAATGCTGATTTAATATCATCTTGCTTTGAAGTCCTATCATGTATTTATTCTTCTGTTTCCATTGGTTCTACCATATTGTACCTTATTGGATTTTATTATGTGTGAGAGCATAAACAAATTTTTTATGGACAATGAGATAATATAGTAGCCATTGTTCTTTTTCTGTTATTTGGTTCTGAATGTCCTGTAATATTTACATTCTCTTGAATGGTTTTATACTATTTTGTTATGTTTGATACTATTGTATGTGAAGGTGTGCTCACCTATTTCAAAGAAAGAGACATTATGGTAGTTACTGTTAATATTGGGTTGTCTTGTGGTGAAATACTGTGTTGCTTACATTGTTCTGTTCTGATCTGCTTTGTTATGTCCTCTTTTGTCTTAATCTCTTTAAAATAAAAAAATTTTAAAAATATCTTCTAAAAATCTATAAGCAATCCCTGAATCTTTTTTTAATGTTAAACTACATAGAAAAGGCACTTTTGTGTTGATCTGCTTGAAAGTTTGAACCTTAAGAAGTAATTTGCCTGGATTATTCACATAGGCTCAGTTTAATCTATAAAAATGTAGAATATTTTCCAGATAGAGAGATTAGATGAAAAAAAGAGAGATTCAAAATTGGAGTAGAACATGTTCAATGACTTCTGGCTTTGAAAATAGAGAAAGAAGGTCAAGACCCAAGAAATGTGAGTGATGTCTGGAAATTGAAAATGTCCCTTAGCTGGTAGACAACAACGTTCCACTATCACCAAACTACACCATGGACCAAATATATTAATAGATGACTATAGAACATTAGATCTAACAAGCATAGTGTACACATTCTTCTTAACAACTCATGGAGCATTCTCCAAATAGATCATATTTTAGGTAATAAGGTAAGCTTTGACATATACAAAACATGGAAAAAAAAACTTTTTGTATTTCATCAGATCTTAATGGAACGAAACTACAACTGCACAGAAAGGGAAACCACAGAAACCACAAACACATGGAGATTGAACAATTAATTTTCAAATTATCAGTATGTCGCTGAAGAAATCACTGAGAAAATTTAAATGAAATGAAAACAACGTATCAGAGTCTCTCAGAGCAAAGGCAGTTCTAAGAAAGATATTTGTAGCTATGAGGGCACATATAAGAATATCATAGAGTTGCCAAATAAAGGACCAAATAACGCATTTCAAAGTCTTAGAAAAACAAGAGCAAGGGGCTGGGGATTTAGCTCAGCGACGTAAGCACCTGCCTTATAAGCAGACAGTCGTGAGTTCAATCCCCGGTACCGGTAAAAATGAAAAAGACAAAAAAAAAAAAAAAGAAAAGAAAAGAAAAGAAAGAAAGAAAGAAAAACAAGAGCAGACAGAATCCACATCCAATAAAAAATCATTAATAAAGCTCAGAGCAAAATTAATGAGACAGAGTAAAAGAATAATGCACACAGAGTCATTGAAATAATTGGTTCTTTGGAAAGATAAACAAAATTGATAACTCTTAGCTAAAGTAACCAAAAGAAAGTGAGAGAAGATTAAAAGCAATACAATTAGAGATTAATTGGAAGTTTTACAAAAAACACCAAAATTCAGAGAACTATTAAGGACTACTTTGAGAAACCTATATTCCAAATCATTGGAAAAGCTAGGAAAAAATGGCTAAATCTTTAGATACATCTAACCTACCAAAACTGAAACATAAGCATATAAAAACCTACACACAGCATTACCAATAAGATTTTAGCAGAAACAAAGGTATCCTAACAAAGAAAAGCTTATGAGTAAACTAGTTCAGTGCTGAATCTTACAATAACTTTAAGAGCTAGTACTAGTGCTCCTCAAACCACTCCAAAATCATTCTATGATGCCAATATAACCCTGATACCAAACCCAGAAAATGACACAACAAAGATATATATACCAATTCATTTGATGAGCATAGATGTACACTCAAGTTTATAACACATTTTAAAATCATACATTATGATCAAGTTTGTTTTCACTCCAGATATACTAGGAATGATCAACATATGCAAGCCAATAAACATGTGATCCACTCAATTGATGCAGATAAAGTCATAATTCAATGTCCTTCATAATAAAAGACATAGAGAAACTAGGAATTAATAGATTACAGTTCAATATAATAATGGTCATATAGGACAAGCCCACAGCCAGCATCATTCTGAATGTGGAAAAGCTGGCAGAAAAAATGAGAAAAGAAGATAAAAGAAAGAAAAAGTGAACTAAAAAGACAAGAGAAAATCCTCCAACACTTTATAAATTAATGAAGAATAAAAAGGAACCATAATGCACACACACACACACACACACACACACACACCAAATAAGGAATAAAAGACAGACAATAGTTATTTATTTATTATTTTATTCCAGAATCTATAATTTTTGAGCAGTGCCCAAGTCAAGGTGCATCCCTGCTTACACTGGTAGATAAAGAAGGCCGTCATATCCCCATATCCATGCTGAATGCAAGCATTAGCAGACAAAACAAGGTAACCAAGGCTGCAGTTTACAAATCCAGTAAAATTCAGCCTAACCTGGCCTCTGGTCCAGGAAGCAGGGACCTGGTATCTTTTAGCACAAACTCTTCAGGGCGCCACATTCCAGGCTGCTCTCTGAGTACTGGTTCATTCAATGGCAGTCTTTTGGCTGTCTTTTGTTTAACTGTTGGGATCCCTGGAGTGGAGCCAAGTGGCTCCCAATCTGGGTCCCAAGATTACACAATTGATCTGGGTCCCAAGTTTACACAATTGATTCTTCCCTGGAATGGCATCTAACCTAACAATCTCTCCAGGAATGTGGTGGGAATTTATAGTCAATTCACTCATCAGTTTCTGCCTGTAGAAAGACATGCTGGGGTCAGAGACTTGCTTTCCTTGCAGATCACAGCTACTCATGGTTTGGTCTGTTTCACTCCAGTGTTTCTCCTTGCCAAAGAACTTTTCCTTTCACTTTGTCTTACAAGCTGCTACAAGCTGCTGGCAGCCATGCCATCCACAGAGAAAGGGCAGATAGTCCGTCCCTCTTGTCTTCTGCACTGTGTTTTGTTTCTTCAATTCCTCTGTACCTATTTTATTTTATTTTATATCTTTTGGTACAAGGAATTGAACTCATGGCCTCAGTCTTGCCAGGTAGGTGATTTTCTTCTGAGCCATATTCCCTGTCCCAATTTCTCTATATCATTTAATGATTATTTTGTCAGATCCCTCCTAGCTCCTAGGGTACTACTTTTCTCTTTGTTTCTTCTTGAAGCTGTTGCTTTCCAAAGTCTGGGTTCCAAATATCAGAGAGGTTGAGGTGTTGTCACTTACTATTTTGCCATTTTTTCTCTGTGTCCATTTCTTCTCACTTTTTTCTCTGCATATATGATGCATAAACATACCTATTTTACATTGTGTGTGTATTTCCCTATGAATTAAGGAAATTGTCTATTAAATATAGACTTGATCAGATATCATAATGCACAATATAATCCCAGCATTCTGAGAGGCTGAGGGAGGAGACTTGCTAGTTCCATCCCAGCTTAGCAATTTATCTATTTAATAAGACCACGTTTCAATGTAAGAAAAATGAGAAAAATCATCTTTCTGTGTCATGACACTAAAGTCTGAATCCTGAGCACTTTACTAGTGTCTAATTGGCTAGACCAACTTGATTCATGACTTTTGCCAACTATGAGCTGCACAGGAAACATTCTGGGAGACCCGGAAGCCACAAAATGGCTGCACCCTAACTTATGCTCCTTCTTACTAAGCGTCCTGAGTGGCTAGGATTATAGACATGTGAGGCCATGCCTAACTGAATGTTTTTTATAAAATTTCTTGGACCACTTATAAATATAATGAGGATGAATGTAATGAGGGATGGCAGAAAAATGGTGGAGCAGTGAGTGCCAGCAACTCAACTTCCTCAGAATAAAGGATTTCCAGGATAAAAGGTCTATGTTACTGGTAAACAGTAACATAGAGAGTTATCAAAGTGAGACAAGGTTATCCAGGAACCAAGCAGAAGCTGACAAAAGACAGGGAAAAAGGTTCAAATGATACAGTAGAAATAGAGAGAGGTGATACTCTGCAAACTGCATCACCAAATGGTTCCTAGCCAGCCACCCTCTGGCAGATACTGTGAAACTAAAACTTTCATTCATGGAAAAAACCAAAGAACAGTGTCAGGATTGGGAGAATCAGTGGCAGTTGGAACCACAAGGAAAATATTAGTTACTGTGTCCAGAATGGCCTTCTTCAGTGAGCAATTGGTGAGTGACCTCAGAAGAGCACTGGCCACCACATTCATGGAAGGAGAGCAAGGAGAACACCATTGTAAGGAAACACTCGGTGTTTGAGCCTGGGTCCCACAGCAGCCCCCAAAATTGGAGGCCAGATTTAGCCTGTTTTATACAGACTAGAAAGGCACATTGGTACCTTTTTCTCACTGTATGCAAATGTCTGCATTCAGCACTGTTCTTGGGGCAGGCTACCAGTTTAAACTCCCAGGATAAACAAAAATATTTCCTGGCTTGAGTTCTGTTTCTTAATCCTAGGCTGCGGAAAAGTTACACAGCCAAAACAAAACAAAATTTTCTTTTATCATTTTTATTTTATTTTTTATTTTCCTCCTATTCATCCCCCTCCCATTTTTATTCCACCATTTGCTCCTTTTCTCTTTTATAACTATGTATATGTGTGTGTGTGTGTGTGTGTGTGTGTGTGTGTGCGCTTCTCTTGCCTTTTTATTCCATTAGGATTTATGGAGGGTAAGGGAATTCACTTTGCATCCTTTTAACCCCTTCTACTGTTATTTATATCTTTTTGCCTGACTTTTTTGGCTTTCTTATTCTTTTGATATTTTTCTCTTTCTTCTCTCCACTTTTGTTTAGCCCTTTTAACTTTTATTTAATGTCTATATTAGGCATTGAATTTTTTCTCATCCTCATTTTTCATTACCAATTTTGAACTCAAATTTTCCTATTATCCCCATCTAAATATATCACATACCTCTACCACCATTAAGTTCCTTTGTGTCTCTCCTATATCCTCTTTCCCATTCCATATAACAGAATTTTTTTAAAAAACTATTTTTTCTTTCCTTAAACCTCTGAGCTTTTAGATAATTGATTCATTAAAATTACTGTTGAATACTGTTTTTCACCATTAGAAGAGACATGGCTATCACATGAAGTGAATATTAACTGTGGGTCAGTACTTGTGTTGTTATGACACTTTCACTATAACTGTGAACTTTTTTTCTAGGTTAAAGACAGGGCCCAAATTAGGTCTCATGGTATAGTTCTCAACTTTTCTTGAGACATAGCACTGTAATTGATTAGCTTTTTGCTACTATAGGTGATTTGATTTCATAATAATACTACTGAGTCAGTGGACAATTTCATCCTGGTTAATCAATTTTTCAATTCCAATATCACACCCAGAAAATGAAAGAGCAAGAATTGCTAATCCAAAAACATGGACTGAATCAAACTCTGCAAAAATGTCTGCAGTCTGGCAGAAAATTGTCTTGAGTCTGAGTTAATTTCACAATTGTAGTGGAAGGATAAGAGGAGTTATTGAGGTGTGAGCATTTAGACCCTAGCAAAGAAGCCTCTTAAGAACCACATATGCAATGTCCAATGGAATATTTAATCTGCGTTACCATCAGATATCTTAAATTTTAGTTTTTGTATGTTTCTTATATATAAGTAATGTGAGATTTTGCTATGTTCTTTTACAGTTTTCTGTGTTTATCAGATTTTTAATTTCTGTATTTTTTCTTTCATTGGCTCTAATCTAATAGACATCTAGGCTCTCTCCCTTACCTCAGCGCCCTATTTAGTTTCTTCACCTTATTCTTTTTCCAATAACATAAACTCCTCCTTTCAAGTTTCTAATTTTCCTTAACTCTCTCACAGTCATTCCTATCTCCCTTAATATTAGCCTTCAATCCACCCTATCCTAAGCCTTTGGTTCATCCACATCTTATGTAGCTTATTATCCTCCATATCATCAGGTTATGAGAACCACATAACTTCCCTAGGTCAAAAATGAAACCTCTCCCTTATCTTGCTCTTGCCCACACATACATGCTCTGAATACTCTCAATACTAGCCCATCAATTCAACAGAAAGTACATCAATAGAATCAGATTCCACACTAAACTTTTCTTCTCATCTATAACTATCCATGAGATCCTGGGTTCAATTCACAGTTCCAATAAATAAATAAATAAATGAAAAGATATATGAATGTGTGCTTAACCAGCTCGTGAGAAAATACTTAATACTGACAGAAATTATGAAACTCACACAACTACTAGTTTTACTTTGAGCAGCCCTGAAATGGAAGTAGCAGCAAAGCACTTCTCTAGTGGGGAAAGGTCTTCTTTACCCTCTACACCTCCTTGATTATCTGAGCAAAGCTAGAGAATTCAAACTCTATGGGATGGGTACATTATTTCTCTATCCTTTTTCTGCTTGGGGCTTAGTTTTAAGTAAGATGTTGTAAGCCAAATTCTCTGTGCTCATCTCAACAGGCATACAATCGATCATCAAGACACTCCCTGATCAAGGTCCACAAAGAAAAGATCAATATGGAAATACACTCAGGCCCCTCAGCAGTATGTTGGGCATGAAATTATTGCCCTACATCTCTCCATATCTGAGGGTTCACAGTTCCTTGTTCTGGGAACCAGGGACATGTCTCTTGTACACAGATGAGAAATTCTGCAAGTTGAGAAATTTTTACATCTCAATCTTTTACTTTCAATAATACAGGAAGCATTTCTATATATAGTTGTCATGCTGGAGAACTGTTTGTCTCATGTTTTACCTTAGCTGATGGAATCAATATTTATGATATCAATGGGACCAGCATAGATGATATCAACACACTTGGATCAATACTGATGATATCAATACACTTCTCTTCTTCATTATTTTGTGTACAACTAGAGATGTTCTATTACCTGCTTATGATGGGTTTCCCTGTACCTTGGGTCTCTGTTCAGGTCTCAAAATGCCAGGTCCAGCACAGCTCTCAAAAACTCCAAAGGAAAGGATCATGAAGGCAAGAGTGAAGATGTAGAAAGATGAGGTCAGGTGGAAACTTATCTCTTGGTGGAGAAAAAAAAGCTACCCAATGACTACGGTATGTTTATTCATAAACTCAACAGTTTAATATCAGGTGAAACCACTCTGCCTAACAATTTGTTCACCTAGCTTGCCTTTGGTGCCTCGTATTCTTGTTTCTGTAACTTGTTCACCTGGCTCACCTAGGGGGCTCCATGGTGTCAGGGCTGGCCTTGCTGTAGCCCCACACATGTGACTGATATTCAGCTTCAGTTGCTCCCCATATATACCAATTAAAGAAGGCTTAATGAGACGGAAATTAAGAAAACAATACCATTCACAATAGTTTCAATAAAAATGAAATACCTAGGAATTAACATAGTCCAAGAGAATAAGAGCTGTCGACAATGAAAACTAAAGTACTCTTAAAAAGGAGATTGAAAAGAACATCACATAATGGACAGATGCTCACTGCTCCTTTGTCTGTAGGACGAACACTGTCAAATGGCCATACTCCAAAAACCTTTAAACAGATTAAATGAGATCCCAATCAAAATATTGACAGCATATTTTACAGAACTAAAGAAACAAATTATAAAGTTCATATAGAGCAAGAAGAGACCCAGCATAGCAAAAGCAATGTTGGGCAAGAACAGCAAAACTGGAGGTATACAAATACTTGACTTCAAGGTATATGACAAAACAAATAGTAGTAAAAACAGCATGATATTGAAACAAAAACAGATATTTGGATCAAGGTAACAGAATAGAGGATATAAAAATCCTAGACACATTTGGCTCTTTGATCTTTGACAAAGGAGCTAAAAATTTATGGTCCAAAAAACATAGCCTATTGAGTAGGTGGTGCTGGAAAAACTGGTTATTTGTTTACAGAAGGTTGAAACTGGACTCTTATCTCTCATCATGCGATAAATTAAAAATCAAAGGATCAAAGATCTAAACATGAAAGCAAAAACATTACACATAGAGGAAGATACAATAGGTAAAACTGCTGTAGACATAACTGTGGGAAAGGATTTTCTGAACAGAACCTCAGTTGCACAAGAAACAACAGCAATAATCAATAAATGGGATTATATTAGACTAAAATCTTTTGTACAGTAAAAAATAATCAATAAAGTGAACAGACAACCTACAGAATGGGAAAAAGTTTTTGTAACTGTATCTTTGATTACTAATATCTAGAATATACAAAGTACTCAAAAAATAAATCATTTAAAATTAAAGACTCTGTCAAAAAATAGATAAGAGCTATGAAAGATATTTTTAGAGGATAAAATACAAACAGGTGAACAAATATATAAAACAAAGTTCAACACCCCTGGCCATTACAGAAATGCAGATTAAAATAACTCTTAGTTTCATCTTACTCCAGAAAGAGTAGTTTCATCTTACTCCAGAAAGAGTATTTAGCTAGCACTTAAAAAATCAAACATCAACAAATACTGGCAAGACTGTGATGAAAAAGGAATGCTCTTTCATTTTTGGTATCCATGTAAACTATTATAACCATTATGCAAATCAACATGGAGATTTCTCAAAGAGCTGAAATTAGAAATTTCCTATGACCCAGTGATCCTCCTTCCAGGTATCTTCCCCAGAGAGCTTAAGGCACCACAGTGCAGAAATACATGCATACCAATATTTATAGCAGCACAATTCATAGTAAGTAAATCCTGGAAGTGGGCTGTATACTTATCAACAAATGACTGGATAAAGAAAACATGGTATCAGTATATAATAGAATTCTACTCAGCTCTAAAAAAATGACTAATTTGGAACATGCATTAAAAAATAGATGCATCTGGAAAGTATAATGTTGAGTGAGATAACCTTATGTCTAATAAGGTTAAATATTACTTGATATCTCCCACTTAATTGAGGCATAATACAAAAAGACTGATAAAAGATGGATAAAGGGGATCAGGAAGATGGATTTCTTGAAATAAAGCAGAGCACCAAAGAATTAAGGGTAAAGGGTGATGAAAATATAAGGGGGAAATAAGAAAAATGTAAATATGCCATTTACAGGAACCTATAATCTCAAAGTAAACGTATATCACAACAGGAGCTAAGATGAATAATATCAACAAGAATGAAAATTCAAGTAGAGAAACTGTAGGATGAGTGAGGCACAAGGGAAAGAAAGGGGATTTAAAAAGAACAAGATATAGTATTCACATCTTACTATTCCTCAAGTTGATTGCAAACTATGTGTGCTGAAAAAATGTACTAATAAAATAAAACAATAAATAAGTGAATATAAATAATAAAATAAAAATTAAAAAGAGTGGATGTTGCTCAGTTGGAAGGCCCTGAATTCAATCTATAGTAGCACACACACATACACACACACGCATGCATGCACACACACAAACGCTTTTACACTTGCTGGATATTCAGACTTGCATATGAAGTCACAAGACAAAATCCAGTGCCATATCAATGACAACAAGAACAGATAAAAGTGGTACTATCAAAAGATTAAAAACAAGAAAAAGAACAAAAATACCACTAGAAAATCAAATCAATAATAGAAATCAGTCTCATAATATAAAAAAAAATAAAGAGAAAAAGAGCTAAATAAGTCCACTCACTTCCTGGAGTTTCTTTACTTTCAACACATTATTCTAAATGTACTTATTAATTTTTTTCTATCTTCTATTATTTATTCCTCCTCTTCTCCCCTCTCCCCCTCCCCCAGCTTCACTGTTACTGGCAGGTCTGTGATGCATGATATCTCTGCTTTCCTGGCTACATGGTGCTTGTTCCTATTGTTTCTTATGATTTACTGTCCTTCATCTTCCAAAAGTAGTTTTTTTAAAGGCACATTTGCCATTCATTGTTCGCTGTCTAAATTTTGAATAAAAATAATATCAAATGGGACACTGTCACTCTGTATGTCAATAGTAAATAAAATTATATTGAAAATCAAGATAGTTATTAAGCAGAGTCTATTACATATGTATTTCTTTATACTTTACATACAAAAAAGAAGACCAATTTATTTCATAAGTGTACCAAATCAATCACATGGGAATCTAGGAAAGACATTTATACTTGGCTGTTTTTTCAATGAAAAATGAAAGTCCTTGTGTCATCATCTTGGCATTTCTTAAACACTGTAAAATGTACTCAGGGCAATGAGTCTCAAAGCTGGCTAAGTATCTAAATCCCCTCCAGAGCTAAAAGAAGCACCAGTGCCAATGTAACAGCCTTAATACAGAGAACTGATTGGGATAACAGGATCCTGGGCATCTAGAACTGTTCCACAGTCATAAAAGTCTGTAGAGGAAATCAAATTAGAAATAGATTCCAACATAAAGATAGAAATAAAAGCCTTAATAAAGAAGCCAGAGAAGAAATAGATTTAAAAAATACAGCAACATGGCAAATTGATTGAAACCTTGAACGAACAATATAGAAAACAAGCAGAAATTATAAAACAAATTCAAAGAGATAATCAAGAAAGAAAAAACTCTATTGAAAGCTGGAAAACCATTTAAATGAAGCTGAGGATAGAATTTTGGACCTTGAGGACAGGATCACAGGCACCAATCAGGAAAGAGTAGAACTTTTAAAAAACAACACAACAGTATGAAATGACAATACAGCAGCTTCAGGATGATGCCAAGAGAAACAATATTATACTAATAGGCATCAGTGAAGATGCAGGAGTCAATACAAATGATATAGGTAAACTGTTCACAGAAGTAATAGCAGAAAATTTCCCAAACATTCACAGAAGTAATAGCAGAAAATTCCCCAAATATGGGAAATTTGGGGGAATCTGATACACAGATAAGTGAAGCATATAGAATGCCAAACATTCACAGCCAACATAAATCTATACCCAGACATATAATAATTAGAATCTCAGACATACAAAATAAAAACAGAATACTAAAAGGTGTTAGAGAAAAGACACAACTCACCTTTTAAGGCAAGTGCTTCAGAATCATATCAGACTTTTCAGACCAAACCCTGAAGTTAAGACAAGCCTGGAGTGCAATATTCCAGGCCCTGAAAGAAAACAACTTTCAGCCCAGACTGATGTACCAGAAAACCCATCTTTCAAATTTAATGTAGAAACAAGATACTTTAATAACAAAGAACAACTGAAGAAATTCATGCTCACCAAACCAACCCTAGAAAGAATATTGAAAGACATACTAGGTAGAGACAAAAATGACCACAATCTCCAGAAAAACAACAGAAAGACATCACCAAGCAGGGCAAGCTATTAAACAATGGGGAAAAGCATAAAACAAACAACAGGCGCATAACATGACAAAGTTGAGCCAGTACATGTCAGTTATATCCACCAATGTAAATTGCCTGAATTCACCTATCAAAAGAAACAGGTACAGAATGGATCAAAAAAAGGACCCCACAAGAAATAATTCTGTATACAAGAAATATACGACTCAAAAGGAAACTCATAGAATAAAAGCCAAAGGATGGAAAACAGTACTCCATGAAACAGGAATTCAGGAAAAAGCAGAAGTAGTTATTCTGTTTGCATACAATGTCAACTTTAAATCCGAAATATTTAAAATAAATAAGAAAAGTCACTACATACTTGTTAGTGGAAAACTTCAAGGATAAGAACAATTATAAATATATATGCACCAAACACAGCAGCACAAAACTTTATAAGACAAATATTAATGGACATGAAAAACCAAACACACAAGAACATACATGTAATAGGAGACCTTAATGCCCCACTTTCACAGAGAGCTAGATCAACTAGATAAAAAGTCAGCAAAGAAATAGAACTGAATCATACCTATGAGCAAATGTACTTAGAAGATGTTTACAGAGTATTCCACCCAACCACATCAGAATATACGTTCTTCTCAGCTGCACATGGAACATTCTCCAAAATAGACCATATATTACTCCATAAAATTAGACCATAAAAATTCTTAGGTAAATGCAAAGGGATTGAAATTATCCCATGCATAATATCTGAATCACTACAGATCCCATGGAAATTCAAAAGACCATGAATACCTACTTTGAAAATCTCTACTCCTATAGGGAGGAAAACACAGAGGAAATGGACAGATTTCTAGAAACATATGCACTACCAAAGCTCAATCCAGAAGATTTAACAATTTTGAATAACCTTATATCAGCTACTGAAATTGAAAACGTGATTAAAAATTTACCAACACAGAAAAGTCCAGGTCCTGATGGATTCACGGCTGAATTCTACAAGAATTTTAGAGAGGATTTGATGCCAATACTCCTAAAAATCTTCAATGTAACTGAAAAGGAAGCAAGCCTCCCTAAATCATTCCTGGAGGCAAGTATTACTCTGATACCAAAACCAGAGAAAGACCCAGCCAAAAAAGGACAAATATAGACCAATCTCACTAATGAACATTGATGCAAAGATTCTCAATAAAATACTGGCAAATAGAATGCAGCAAATCATCAAGAAGTTTATACATCATGACCAAGTGGGATTCATTCCAGGAATGCAGGGATGCTTTAACATATGCAAATCAATAAATGTACTACACCACATCAACAGAGCCAAAAACAAAAACCACATAGTCATCTCAATAGATGCAGAAAAAGCTTTTGATAAAGTCCAACATATGTTCATGATAAAAACCCTGCAGAAACTCAGACTACATGGTGTCTACCTCAGTCTTATGAAGGCCATCTATGACAAACCAACAGCCAACATTATACTAAATGGTCAAGAAATGAAAGCTTTTATTCTAAAATCAGGAACAAGACAAGGATGCCCATTATCACCACATATTTTCAATATAGTTCTGACACTATTAGCCAGAGGGATAAAGATAAGACAGGAAGAACTAAAATTATCATTATTTGTAGATAACATGATACTTTATATAAAGACACAAAAACTCCATTAAAAGACTACAAGAGGTAATAAAAAAATTCAGCATTGTAGCTGGATACAAAGTCAACACTCAAAAATCAATAGCATTTCTGTACACAGACGAAAAACTCACTGAGAAAGAAATTATGGAAATGTTGCCTTTCACAATAGCACCTAAAAAATGAAATACTTAGAAATCAACCTAATCAAATATGTAAAAGATCTGTATGCTGAAAATTATACTACTCTTAAAAAAGAGATTGAAGAAGATACTAGAAAATGGAAGGCTATTCCTTGCTCATGGTTAGGAGAGCCAACATTGTGAAAATGGCCGTATTCCAAAAACTGTTATACAGATTTAATGTCATCCCAATTAAAATACCATTAAAATACCTTACAGAAAACACTCCTAAAATACATTTGGAAACAGAAAAAACCTAGAATAGTAAGGGCAATTCTGGGTAACAAAGGCAAAGTAGGAGGCATCTCAATTCTTGACTTGAAATTATACTACAAAGCCACAGTGATAAAATTAGCATGGTACTGGCAAAGAAATAGACCTGAAAATCAATGGAACAGATTATAAGATGCAAACACAACTACAAAGAGACTCATTCACCTGATATTTGGAAAAGGGGCTAAATATGTTTCCTGAAAAAAGGATAGCTTCTTTAATAAATGGTATCGGAAAAATTGACATTCTACAGGCTGAAGACAGAAAGTAGACTCATGTTTATCTCCATGCAGTAAACTAAAGTCAAAATGGATGAAAGCTCTAAATATTAAAACAGAAACACTGAATCTATTGGAAGACAAGACAGGTCAAAAACTTGGAGACATAGGGGTAGGCAGAGAATTCATTAATAAAATGTAATATAAACAAAAACTTAATTGTTAATTGGTTCTAAATACCCTGTAATACTTTGATCCCCTTGAATGGCTTTACATTGTCTTGATATGTTTGGTGTTACTGTAAACGAAGTTATACTCAAATATTTCAAGGAAAGAGACACTATGGTAACTACTTTTATGTCAGGATATCTTGTGGTGAAACACTATGTTGCTTAAATTATTATGTTCTGATCAGTGCTGTTTTGTTGTTATGTCCTCTTTTATCTCAATCTCCTTTTTATTATTTATTTTTTATTTTTATCTTTTTAATTAAGGTAAAAATAAATAAAAAATAGCAGGATACATTATAGTAACCCACTTTGATTTCCTATTAACTTGATTTGAAAACCTGTATTGCTCTCACCATCTTGTTTTGACTGATTTTACTCTATTTTGTTTTGCTTTCTAGTACCAAGTTTGAGAGTATAGGCAACAACTTTGAAGACAATAAGATTCACTATGATGCCCATTCTAGTTTGACTATTATCTTCTTTTGAAGTCCTGTAATGTCTCCAATGTTTTGGTTTTATTGGTTTTGCTCTTTACTGTTTTGTTCAATTTTATTATACCTGATGATATAGGCAATTCTTTTTAAGATAGCAAGAGGCATTATGGTAACTATTGTTGATCACCGTGTATTCTGTTTTTACATCATGTACTATTATATCCTTTTGATTTGACTGACTCTGTTCTGTATGTCACATTTGGTTTTATTCTCTTCCAAGAAAAGAAGTAATAAGAACTGTGGGAGTAATAAAATCCAAAATGTGTAACTGTCATTGTAAAAAAGAAAGGAAAAGAAAGTGCTCTAAAGAATATTACCGCATGTATATTTAAGCGTATATGATAAATAACCATATTACTGAGTTTTTGTTGGATCATTGAACAGAACTGTTTGCAGTCTCACGGCTTGAATGTCCACTTTATATGCTTTAATTTTGTAACTTGAACAACTATTTCTAAGATGACAATATGTAATCTATTAACTAGATTTCCTATTGCTTATTTTTTTGAAATTCTGTATTACTTGTACCCTTTTTCTGTTTTTTTCTTTTTCTCCTTAAATAAAATTTTTTAAAAATGCAAACCATATCGGAAATACTTTAAAGAAACAACAAGTGGGATCACATCTTAGTATAGATTTTTTGCACTTCAAAAGAAATCACCAACAAAGTGAAAAGAAAACCTACAGAATGGGAAAGAATTATAGCTGACAATCCCTCAGACAAAGGACTTATATAAAGTATTGAAAAATATCAAGTCCCCCAACTTCAAAGACCATTTTCAATTTGGGCATCTGAGATGAATACCTATTTTATAGACGAAGATATAAAAATGGCAAATAAATACATGAAGAAATGTTCACCATTACTGATCATTTGAGAAATGCAAATTAAAACAGCATTGAGATTTCATCTCACCCCAGAAATAATGGCTGCCATCAAGAAATCAACTGATAACAAATGTTGATAAGGCTGTAGGGGAAAGGAATGCTTCTCCACTCTTGGTGGGAATGTAGACTGGTGCAGCCACTGTGTAAACCAATAAGAATATTCCTCAACAAACTAGGATTAGAAGTTCCATTCAAGCCAACTATTCCCCTTCTGGGTGTTTCCCCCCCCCCAAAATTGAAAAGATCATGCCACAGTGATATATATATATATATATATATATATATATATATATACCCATGTTTATAGAAGCACAATTTTTAGTAGCTAAATCTTGAAAACAACCAAAACGCTCATCAACTGCAGAATGAATGAAAAAGATGTGGTATTTTTATACAATTGAATATAAAAAGATAATCTTGAGGCTTTTGTAGGTAAATGGAAGTAGCTTGAGACTATCCTCATAAGTGAAATAAATTTCACATTTGTAAATATCATATTGTATCTCTAGTGTAAAAAATAATAAAAATTGAAAGAGTAATACAATCCAAAATACATAATAGCTATTGTAAAAAGGAAAGAGAAGGAAAGGGCTACTTATGTATGTGTAGTGTGTAAGACAGATAATCATATTACTAAGTTTCCATTAGATCACTGAACAGAATTTTTTTGACTGTCAATGTTTGAGTGTCTACTCTTTATGTTTTGATTTTGTAAGCTGAACAACTATTTCTAAGAGGAGAACACAAAACTTATCAACTAGTAATTTCTTAATGTTAATATTTTCCTTTGAAATTTTTGTATTACTTCTATCCATTTTTGTTTTGTCTTGTTTTTCTTTCTTTTTTCTTTAAATGAAAAAAAAAAAAACCCTAAACAACTAGCTCTTCAGCTAGTAGCCATAAGCACATGAGCAGAACAGAATTAGGTTATTCTTGATGATCACAGCTTAGTTTTTGACATTTAAGTAAATAAAGTTCCAGTACCACTATGATAGTTTTCCCAGATAGTTGTGGGTTAAAATATTTGGCATCGCCTACTGTCACATCCTCAGTTGAGATCAGGAGCTTCTTAGCAGTCCCCTGTTTGCTATCTCTTCACACAGGATGTTTATTTAAAGAGAACTTGTTAATAACAGACTTCCTTTCTGGAGCTGGAATCTGAGTTATGGCTTCATGTATTAGAGTTTCACAAGTGTCAGATAGTTTTTAATTAAATTAGTATCTTAGACTATGAAATTTTGATTTTCTTAGAATCAGCATGGGTTGCTTGATGGTAGATTTGTCCCCAAGAACTGCTGCTTCACTCTGTAGTGGGGAATCTCTTCTGATATATCAGGGTATACTCCTTCTGAAACTGCTTTAGTTTTTATTTTTCTTTTTTTCATTTTTGCTACAGAGGTAAACTCTTGCTTTTAACAATATTCTCCAGAAGTTCTGCAATGGTAGCTTCAGAGGTAGAAACCTTCTGCTTATCAAACTCCTGAGCACTGATCTGTTTACAGTAAAAGAAAGTCAGCAGAGGAACAATGAGCCCATCCCCAGGACTTTTAGTGTTGCCCTTTTGTAAGTAGTCTAGTTGTTTGTCCACTGAGGCCTGTAAGTAAGAGGGCACCTGAAGAATTTCCTGCTGATGATCCATTAGGAAAGAAACTAATCTTGCAGCAAGCAACTCATCCATGTTCACTTCTTCTGCACAGCACAGCACACACCGAGAAAAAGTGTGTATCATCAGCACCCTTGTACCCATGGCGTCCTGGAGTTTGGGCATGTGGACATTTTCACTCATTCAAGAAATCATGCACATTAGAAGCTGTATCTTTCTACGGTTTGGTGGGGAAAGCAGCAAACAGCATAACTGTAGTGTGCTGACTGCAACTCTCTCCAGGTGGGGCTGAAGCAAGCTTTGTTTGCCAGTCAGTATAGAAGCTGGAGGTAAAGAGTTTTCTGGGAGTTCTATGGTACTTTTGCACAGTCTTTTATTGATTGTGATGCAGTCCTCCCTGAGTTTACTTTCCATAGTCTTTGCACACTTGTGCTGCTGTGTGCAGGGTTTGGTTTCATGACAACTTCCACCACTGGTGTATTGACATAGCTATTCTGTCTTGAACTGATTCTTTAAAGTAGACTTTGGGACCTGCAAAGCTGTTTGGGCCTTCACTCCCCAGGACAAGACTCTTCTTGGTCTTTGACAGTCAAAGCAGAAGTTCTCTTGAAGCCACCACTGCAGAGTGGCTTGTGAGCACTTCCCTCTGAATGCAGATCCAACAGGGACTCCGGTTAGGGCTTTGATTCTAAACATTGTTCAGTCTTGTGTTTTTCTGTATTCAGAACAAACCAATGGAAGGCACTTCACATCTTTTTACAGGAATAGCCTGGTGTGTCTACAATTCCCTCCAAAGCAGAGCACCTCGGTTTGATGTTAGAGGACAGAACATGCAAGCTACTCAAGCTTATCAGACTGTGACAACTTTCTCCCATTATGTCATTAGCTCTGACTCTTCTGCTTCTTAAGTTAACTAGCTGTATTTTCTTAGCGCATTCTTCTTGAAATTCTTGATCACTTACCTGGAGTCTCTCTGGAGAATCTGATTCTTCTTTGCTTTTGTCTCCATGGAGCAGACTGAGAAGAAGACACTCAGTGGACTTGAAGGAATGTGAACTGGTTAAGTGAAGGGTTTCTGAAGGATGCAGATCATCTTGGATTTTATGAATCCCACTGGATCTATCTGAAACTATGATAAAGCCACACACAACCAAAATGTTCACAAATAATTCATAACATTCACATGTAAGTAGAGAAAATAATCAGCAACTGTTCAGAATACATCTCACTCAAATCCAACATAAATTGGATTACTCACATCATTACCTCCTGGCCAATTTGCTAGGCACTTCATGGCAGATATTACCCAGTGAGGAAGTTCTTCTGATTTGTCTTGTAGTATAACTACTCCATGCTTACTTGTGTTGGCCATGTTGTACATTATATATTGAGGAATTACATGGTTTGTATTTATGAGATCTTCTAGGAATGGTGCACATAAAATGGTTTGCAGGTCAATTAGGATAATATCTCCAAACTTCTTTGACATCCTCCTGGCTTATTTCTCTATAATCTCCTGAGTTTTCTTGATCTCCTCTGATCTCATGATTTACTTTCGCTGTACTTTCCTGAAAGAAATATAAGCCATACTTCTTGGCAGTTCTACAAGACAAGTTTTGTAATTTAAAAACATTCTCTTTGTCTTTGGAAAAACTGTCAATGCTGTTTTTTTCTGAACTCTGGATGGCTTCATGGAAGTGTGCTAATTGGAGAAGTTGCAGGAAACCTGAATAGCTGACTATTGTCATCGAGATTTTCTGATCCCCATCTGCCTTTGATATCTTCAATTACAGGATTTTTACAAAATTTTCTCAGTAGTTGAATAGTCTGTCACCTTGTAACTTCAGGAACAAAGTTGCTATTATTTCTTATTAGGTTATAAAGCTAATCCACAGCTTCCCCTGCTATGATGCAGTTGCCATATTTTTTAAGTGTTGCCTGTGTTTTCTGAGGGGCATTCCTGCTCAGAAAGATGTGGTAACTTCATTCCATAGCTTGGTGGTCCGGTAGGGTCCAGGAGGCCACCCACAACTCTCTATGGGCTGTCAGCACACAGCGGCGTGCATGGAGGCTCTGGGGACCACTAGGGACGCAGCCCCAAAGGTAGTTTTTATTCTGTGTTCTGAACTCTTTCTTCAATTTTTGGTGGGGATTTTTGTGTTGGTTTTTTCCTTATTTTTCTGGAGAAAAAAAAGCAATGGAATATTGAATGTATGCTCTCCATGCCAACAACTAACTGCATCCCTAAATCACAGAAAAGGGAGCCAAGTTCTGTCTTCTAACTCATACTTCTATTCCTCCAGGTTCTTACACTTTGCATTTGAAGTGCAGATAGATAGATAGATAGATAGATAGATAGATAGATAGATAGATAGATAGATAGATTTCATTGTATGCTTCTCCTTAAAACTATTCTATCAGCCTTCCTTCTACTGAACAAAAAGCAAGTTGGGGGCATGTTGCTCACTGAGTGTGTAAGTGGGTGTGGGTGTGGTGTGTTGCTGGAGCCGTCTCAGCTCTTTTATCTCCACCCTCTATGAGTTCCAGTACAGACCACTGCACAAAACAAACTGCTAAAATTCAAAACAGTTTTTTTCTCTTTTTTCTCTTATTGAAACATGCCTAGTAGACATTTGAACGTGCAAACAGAAAAAAAGAGAGTGGTCATACCTGTCATAATAGATAAAGCTTGCTTTCAGGATTGGTTACCCAGTTTCCTCAAGTTTTAAAGCACCCACTTCTTGACCTTCCCCTATCCCTATCTGCAACTGTAAATTGTCCATCATATTGGGTAGGTGATTAGTTTATATTTGTTCACTTATTTTAATAAAGAATTATTTCCTTTACCATCTTCCTTCTTTATCTCAAGGCATCACATTAATCATGGTAATATTAACATTAATTGACTTCAGGGAAGTCAAAATATGAAAAAGAGAATGGTTTACCAATTACCATTGGGTCTGTGTGTTCACTCTCATTCATCTTTCTCCAATTCTCCAATCCTTCCTTCTATCCCAGAGTTCATCACTTTTATTCTGACATTTTAAACTTTGAAATTCTGTCCAGCAACAAACCAGGACCAGTCTCACACTTAAATTCTCAATCTGCTTGCTCTCACTGATCTACTCTATTCCGTGGAAGTAACTTGATATTTAAGCTTACGTATCTGATTTATTTGACTTAACATTATGCTCTCAACATGCAGACGTTTTCCTCAAAGAAATGCCTCAGATTTCTCTTTACTGCAGAATAGCATGTCACTGTGTATAAATAAATGTTTATGTCCATTCATTTGTTGGTGGGCATATGGGCTGTGTTCAAGATTCAGCTGTTATGAATTGTGCTGCAATAAACATGGGTATGCATATATCACTATAAAGTGATATCTTTCACCTTTTGAGAAGGTGCTTATAACTGAAACAGCTGGATCAAATATAATTTCGAGTTTCAGTTTTTGGAAGAATTTCCATAGTAGTTACACAAGTTCACATTCCCACCTACAATGAAAAAGGGTTGCTTTTCTTCCTTAGCCCTAATTGTTATTTTTTGGTTCTTTTTTTTTTTTTTTTTTTTTTTTTTGGTCTTTTTCCTTTTTATCGGTACCAGGGATCAAACTCACGACTGCCTGCTTGCAAGGCAGGCACTTATTCGGCTGAGCTAAATCCCCAGCCCCATATTTTTTGATTTCTAGGTGATAGCTATTCATTCTGGTGTAACATGATTTAGTGTTGTTTTTATTAGCATATCTCTAATAGCCAGAGATGTTGAATATTTTTTCATGTATTTATTAGCCATTTGTACTTATTCTTCTGAGAATCATGTAGTCATTTCACTTACCCAGTATTTCTGTGAATATTTTGTTTTGGAATATCTAATTTTTTGATTCCTTTATTCAAGATTCCTTTATTCCTTCTGTTTAATTAATAGCAAAATTTTACCATTTTATAGGCTGTCTTTTCATTCTGGTGGATGTTTCCCTTTCTATGCAGATTTTTAATTTGATATGATCCCATTTGTTGGTTCTTGGTGCTATTTCTTGTGCAATTGGAGTTTTGATCAGAAAGTCCTTCCCAGTGACACTGGTGTCTTCACATTTTACCTACTTTATCAGCAGATTAAATACTTCTGTTTTAATGTTTCAATCTTTGATACATTTTAATTTTAGTTTAGTACATACTGAGAGAAATAGGTCTAGGTTAAATTTCTTGCATCTGGATAGTTTTTACACTGTCACTTTTTGTAGACGATATCTTTCCTCCAACATATGTTATCTGACCATTTTTCTTTCAAAAACCAGATAGCTGAATGTAACTGTCTTGATTCTGCATTCTCTATGCTGTTCTATTGTTCCACATTTTTTGTGCCACTGTTACTGCTTTTTTAAAGCACAGTAGCTTTTATAACTTGAAGACTGAGACTGTTATTCCTCCTGCTTTTCACTTCTTACCCAGGAATTTTTTTGCTATTCTGGTCCCTTTTGGCTCAATATGAATTTTAGGATTATTTTTTCCAGTTCTTTGAGGGATGATGATGGCATTTTGATTGGGATTTTCTTAAAGTTTAGGAAGATGGCCATTTTGACTATGTTATTTCTCCCAATCCAAAAATAGGAGGTAATTTTCCATTTTTCTATATCCTCTTCAATCCCCTGTTTCAGTATACTGTATTTATAGTTGTAGAGGCTTTTCACTTCCTTGTTTAGGTCAATTTTTAAGTAATTATTATTCATGGTATTGTGAAAAGTAACATTTGCTAATTTCTTTCCATTAAGTTCATTATTAATGTATAGGACCTATATTAAATTATTGTGTGTTGATTTAGTATTCTGCTACATTCATGAATTTGGTTAATGACCTTAAGTGCCTAGTGATCCATCTTTGATATGTCCAAATTATTAATAAAATATTAATAATGGAACAATGAAATATGTTCTCTTCAAATTGCTTGTAAGTAACAAATATGAACTTCATGCAAAAATTTCAAGAATTTCAATTTTGGGGATAAATAGGTTGATTCTAGGATTCATTATGTGGATTTTTGGAGCTCTTTTATTTAGAGTGTTATGTCATTTGCAAATAATGATAATTTGACTTCTTCCTTTTCTGTATAAAGAACTTTAATTTCTTTCTCTTGCTTGATGGCTCTCGCTAACATTTCACGTCATATATTGAACAGGAGTGGTGATAGTGTACATACTTGACTTGTTCCCAAATTTAAAGGAAATGTTTTCAGTTTTCTCCATAAAAGATGATGTTGGCAGAAGGTTTGTCATAAATCTCTTTTTTTAAAATTTAGATAAAATTTTCCTAGACCTATTTTTCTGGGTTTTATCCTTAATATATGTTACATTTTTTCAAAGGCTTTTTCTACCTGTATTGAGGTGACAATATGATTTTTGTCCTTTTTTTATTTATATGATATACTACATTTATTGATGTGTGTATATTGAAGTATCCTGGCAACCTGAGATGAAGACTGCATAGCCATGGTATATGATCTTTTTGATTATCTGTTGCATTCTGTTTGCTCATGTCTTGTTAAAGACTTTTGTATTTGTGTTCATTAAAGAGATTGTAGTTCTCTCTTCTAGGTGAATGTTTGTCTGGTTATAAAACTCATAGTAATGCTAGCTTCCATAAATGAATTTGGTAATAGTCATTCTCTTTCAATTTCTTTAAGGAGTTTGATAAGTACTAATATTAGATCCTCTGTGAAATTTGTGTAGAAATCATTAGAGAACCCATTGGGACCTGGGTTTTTCTTAGTTGATAAGTGTTTTTTTTCCTGTTCAATTCCATCGCCTGTTTTTGTATTATTCAAATGTTTATATCTTCTTGGTTCAGTTTTTGTAATTCATACATATCAGCAAATTTGTTCATTTCTTCTAAATACTCCAAATCACTGGAGTAGAAGTTTTTGATGCAGTAGCTAATAATATGGGTTTCAGGAGTGTCTGTTGTGATTTCACATTTTTATTTTTTATTTATTTTTCTTATTTTTTGGTACCAGCAATCAAGCTTATGACCTTGCACTTGCCAGGTAGGCTCTTGTGTTGCTAAGCTAAATCCCTGGCCTTAATTTTAATTTTATTTTTAATAGATGAATTTTTTTTTGCCTTTTTGAGACAGGGTTTCACCATGCAGTCCTTGAACTCACTTTGTAACCAACGATGGCCTCAAACTCACAGCAATTCTGCCTCAGCTTCATGAGTGCTGAAATTACAGATGTACACCACCAAGCCTGACACATTTTTCATTTTTAAATGCATTGTTTTGAGACATTTGTGACCCTTTTTTGTAAGATTGGCTAAGGATTTGTCTATTTTGTTTATTTTTTCAAAGAAGTAGCCTCAAATTCATTAATTTTCACCCTATTACAATGTATTTTCTTGTACAAGATTTGTATTTGAAATATTCTTGCTCTTCAAGACTATAAGATGGGTCATTAGTTTATTTATTTGAATTAATTCTGTTTTTCTAATGTGAGCATTCATAGCTATAAACTTTCTATATAGAACTGTTTTCATTGTTTGCCATATGTTCTGTCATATTTTACTGGCATAATCACTTGATTGTAGGAATTATCTAATTTCTTCTTTGATTTCTTCATTCATCATTGAATATTCAAGATAATATTGGTTATATTTTTTTAAATTTTATTTTGAAGATAGTAAAATACAACAGAACAAGACAGAACAAAGCTAATTGAGACAATGCAGTGAAATTGGTACAGAACTTCACAGCAAGATACTGGAATAACAGTACTAGGTACTATAGTATATCTAGTTATCTTCACAATAGTTGTCAATTCAATCAGGTACAATGAAATCAAACCAAAAACAGAACATCATAAAACCAATAGAAAGAGAATATTGAGTAGAGAAAAACAATCAAACAATAAATCAAGCAAACAATGAAACAAATAAAGCAAAACAATGAAAACAACACTTGCCTTCACACAGAAGATAGAAGGAAATCCCCCATATTTACTATATTGCATATGGTCATTCCCCCAAGAGATGCTCAGACATCTACCCCCAGTTGCTAATGGCAGGGGCATGTTAGAGTCTCAGCCCGAGCGCAATAGGCTGAGAGAAGCTGACTGGATCTCCTCCTGGCTTGCGCCAGGTCGCTTACCAGGAAGGAAGGTGAATTGCTTTCTTGCTCAGCCACCTAAGTTCCACCATAGCCAGTTCTTGGGAAAAACTGACTGGTTCTCTGCCTCAGTTAAGCCAAGGGCACTTACCAGGAAGGAAGACAAACTGCTTTCTTGCTCAATCACCTAAATTCCACTGCCAATATTGGTAAATTTACATGCATTTGCATAATTTCTGTGGTTTCTTTTGCCACAGATTTCTTCTTTCATTGTGCTATAGTATTATAATATATATGGGATTATTTCAATTTTGTTGCTTTCAGTTCAACATTTTATTGGCTACTATGTGGTGTGATTTGAAGAAAGTTCCATGTGTGGTTGAGATGAATGTGTGCTATGTAGTTGGGTGGAATACACTGTAGATAACTTTTAAATTTGCTCATTGCAAGGTTGGTTCTACTCTTATATTCATTTTTTTCTACTTGATTTATTGTGGCATTAGTGAATTGATGTCCACCACTATAATTGTGCTTATGTTCATCTGATCTTTATGTGCAGGGTTTAGTGCATGTATGTATATAATTGTTACCTCTTCCTGTTGAATTAGTTCCTTAGCCAATATGAAGTGATCTTGTTTGCTTCATTTGATCAGTTTTGACTTGCAGTTCACTTTGTCTAAAAATAGAACAGTTGTTGTTGCTTGTTTGTCAGCTCCTATTGTGTGGAATATTGTTTTCAGTCATTTGATTTTAATCTATGAATTTCATTTTGCTTAAAATGGGTTTCTTGGATATAGCATATAACTGAAATCTGTTTATTAGTCTATTCTTTTTTTATTTTAAAGATAGTAAAATCCAGCAAAACAAAACAGAATAAAACCGACCAAAACAAAGCAGCAAAATTGGTACAGAAATTCACAGCAAGATACTAGGAAAACAAAAATAGCTACCATAGTATATTTTGTTATCTTCACAATAGTTGTCTATTCCATCAGGTATAGCAAAATCAAACCAAAAACAAAACAGAATAAAACCAATAAAAACAGAATATTTGAATAAGGCAAAACAAAGAGAACAATATTGTATTTCAAAGACAAAATAGAAGGAAATCCCCCATATTTGCTATATTGCATACTGTCATCCTCCAAATATTGACATAAAGTAAATGTCTACTACTACAGCAAGTATACTTCCATTTAGAATAGAAAAATACTCAAGAGTAATAGTATGAAGTTAACTATCTAATTTTATGATTATACTAGTAAAGAGAGGGTATAGAATGGGAGAATAAAAAAAAGTAAAATTTGAAAAGCTAATTAATGGAAGATCAAAGAGGAGAAAAACCCAAATTATTTCAGGTACCATTCAGTAAAATGGAAAAGTAACAGAAAAGAATGAACAATAAAAGGAAAAATACAGAGCAAAATGTAAAGAAAAAAGAAAACATACTGTTAAAAGGAAAAAAAAGGAATAAAAGAAGTAAATTCCCAAATCCTCAAAAACCAATGAAGAAAAAAGAATTTGAGTTCAAAAAATTTCTGTGTATTTTTGAATGAATGATTTCTTTACCGGATCTGCAGTATTCAAATCCAGAAAGTCACAATTTTGTCCTAGATTTATGACCTGTATTTTTAAGAGATATTCTCCCTGCTTCAGGGTCCCCTCTGTTCACAAACCCGAGACCACGGCAACCACCCAAACCAAGGAGTGTCCTTGTTCATACTGATAGATGGGGAAATCAATCCAACTACTTGTTTCTGCTCAGTGTAGGCAGTGGAGCAGAGATTTAGGCAGACTGTTGGATTAATGTCAACACTTTCCAATCCTGGCACTTCTGAAACCCACATGAGGTGGGCCTGGCTTCTCCAGCTGCGGAGAGCTTCCCATCCTGAATTTAAACTTTTCAGAGGTCTATTTCTAGCCTGAAATCGATTGGTGGCTATGTCACGTCTGTTCCCCACCCAGTCACTGTGGGAGGGTATCCTTGGAAACCTCAAGTCAGGTTGCTCTGTAGACAGTCTTAAACAATAACCACCTTCCTGAAATGGTGTCTGATTAAACACTCTCTGGAAATATGTTGGGTGCTGCATCGGGTTTCTTCTCCAACTCTTAGGCTGCCATTAAAGAGTCACTTTCAGAGTAAAATTTCATGCTGTTTTTGTAGTTTACAATATTTGTGGGCTTTTGTGTGGGCTAGAACTGATGGTGAGGTCTGTAACTATACCCTTGATCTGCTGAACCCCCTGACTTAGCTTCTTTCTCTGTACATTGGTTTTGTCCATGATCATCGGGTCAGTTAGTTGGTCAGTGCTTCTAATGTCTCATGCCCAGAAGAAACAAAACACAGAGCTGATTCAGAGTTGCTAGATGGCTGTGACCAGGACAATGAAAATATGGGTTCAGAGTTAGTTGGGACCACTTACGGGTCCATTTGGTCCACAGCATGTGGGTCTCTTATCCATGGGAGGACAGGCTCTTCCCTCAATCCCTTTTAAATTTTTTTTTTATTTCAAGATAGAGTCTAGCTACATATCCCTGAAGTGGGCTCAAACTTAAAATTTTTCTGTCTTAGCCTCAAAGAGTACTGAGATTAGAAGCATACACCATCATTCTTTGTTTACTTCAATGGTTATTAAAAAATCCTTGACTTACTTTCCTTCCATACACAACGGGCTTTGTTTGCTCTTACTTGCCTCTTTTGACATCCACCTCAACGCACACTAAATACATTGCTTTTGTCCTGCAAGGTAAAAAGCATCTATACTGTGATTTTTTTGTTAGTTCTCAATGCTTTCAATCATAGTTTCTTTAAAACGTAAGTACAATACAGTTCCTGTCAGAGGAAAAGATTTATAAGTCTTTATTTAACATTGCACTTGCTCCAAATTCAACTTTAGTATTATTTCTTTTGAATTTCTGGGTCATTGCTTTATGTTGGCAACTTTAGAAAGAAGCAAGGGATTTGAAGAACAATTCAAGTTTGTGTCCCAAAGAATAGATTTTCTTCCCATTTACACTGTAAACATGTAACCAATTAGTTGTAAACACCACCCAAAGAATCTAACGAGATGAGAATGGAAAGAGATCTTAATAGGTGATATGTTATTATTGACAAGTTCATTAGCCATTAAGTAGAAATAGATTTTATTGATGCCTTGAATTCACAAAAATCTGTATCCTGGTCTCTTTAGTCCTAAGATAAGTGCAAAACAAACACACACGATGCACAACGCAGTACAGATAAATTCATTCTTTATTAACCACTCAGGTTTTGGTCCCAAGCCTTTGAAGAAAAGGAAAAAGAAATCCCTTTAGACACCCAATATAAGGGATCACGGCCAGCATTCTGATGACAAAAGAGTTGTTAACAAGAGCAAAGTAAAACAAATTTGTTTGATAATAATTGTACATGATACAGGTACTTTTAGATTAAAGATACCCAGAACAAATTGTTCTGTTTGTGATTAGGCCTGATGAAACAGAGGCAGCCATACAGAGATATGATTAGACAAAATGCATATTATCTAATATAAATAGATTGAAAGAGGAATCCTATGAAAGGTCATTTGTTTAGATTCTCCTTGGCCTTTCTGTAAATTATTCCTTACTTCAAGGTAAAGGGCAGGATCATTTATAGAATGAGAATCTTGTGATCTACTATAAGAAAAAATAGATCAGAGGATTTCTTTATCGCCTGCTCCAAAACAGAAATGAAAGATTATAGAAATAATTTCAGACTTTATGACTTGCCTCAGATAAATGGGGTTATGCTTTTTTTAAACTGTCTTGGTAAAGAGAAATTCAAATTACTATGTCTTGAAGCAGAAACCAGGAGAATGCGAGAAAATCAAAGGAGCACTTCATTTCTGAAGCTACTTTTGAGATCTCCAATATAAGTGTTATGGATTAAAAACTGATGGTCAATTTATCACAAGCTGGATTAAATCAGCATGGTGCTTACTCTAGGTGCTCCACCTGAGGAAAGTTGCCGGCATAAATAGAGACATGAAGAAGGTGAATTGAGGTGTTGTGGGTTTCTCTAAGTGTTGCTGTTTAAGCCATTGTTTCTCCTGGAGGAGCTCATCATGACTAGCTTCCCTAGTGTGAATTCAACCATTGTCATCAGAGGAGCTTGAGATCTTGCTGGTGAGAGTGACTGTGGTTCACTTTGGGGAAGCTCTGGTCCTCACATCAAGCATCACTTCCTGGCTCTGGAGGAGAAGATGTGTGCAGTTTAATCTCCAGGACAAACTCATCATGCTTTCTTTCTGGCCTGTACTCCACTGTTCTTACTGTCAGAAGAGCTTGGGACCTCCATGACACTGAGGATGGCTGTAGTAGTTTTCAGGACAGCCCTGGTCCTTGCTTTGAGTGTGACTTCTTGACTCCAGTTTAGAAGTCTCAACCTACCAAGCACACTCCTTCACCCTACTGGCATAGACTTTCTAGCTTCCACCGTTGACCTTTGGACCTTCCCAGCACAGATCTGTACAACAGGTGGACGTGAGTCCTTCTTATGGGCTCTAGACTTCCAGTTGGACTCCTTGGAAGCATTGTCATGAGCTCTAGATTTTCATCTGGACTCATACAGGACATTGATGTGGGATTCAGGCCCTTCGTTGAATATTCTGGGTCCTTAGTGTTGTGGACAGTTTCCCTGCACTTTCTTATGTTTAACTCTGGGTGATCATCATAAAATGATATTATAAATTCTGTATCCTGATTCTAATTGTTCTCCTCACAACCCCTGACTAAAACAATAAGAAAGGCCTTCTGACATGTTTAACATTGTAACTAAGTTGTACACTCCAGTATAACTCTTTCAAAATAAGAATATTCTATGTTTGTTTATCCTTGCATTGAATCATTTCTTAACCTCACAATAATAGTAGTTGTAAATCATCCTAGCATATGTGATTTCTCAAAAAAATTTATGAAGCACTGCTTTATAACAGGTACACTAATTAGCTATTACCCTTTAATACACACAAAGCCTTTTGAGGCAGGTACTACTTTTATAAAATAACTGTAATACATAGTTTAAATAACTTATCCAAAGTTACAAAGCTGAACTTGAATGCAGATGTTTGATATCACCACTTGTCGTCAAAGTTAGTATACTATTTTTAGCCTTTTTGGAATATTGATATACTTCAGATTTCTTTCATATTCCTGTATTTGAAACCTGACATTAATAATCCACTTCATGGGTTACTAACAATCTCATTGATCATTGATCTGCTATAAGAGTTCTGAAATAAGAAAATGGCTATTTCAACACAGGTTTTACTGTCTGTAATGTATGTACTTTCTCTGATTTTTTTTTTTAAATTCTCTTTCCACTTCATATAGTTACCTTCCAGGATTAAGGAGCAAATTGGCTAAAAGTGATAATATGTGTCCATGCAGAATATGTCTATATGGCTAGTTAATAATATGTATTTGTCTTGATCCAAGTGGTCAGTTCCAGCAGACAGCTGAATACAGAGGCTCCAGAGAAAAGTGTTGGATGTACAAGTGAATTTTGGATAACACAGTTTGACACATGTAAGTCTTCCAGTAAATATTTGTTAATGAGTTAATAAATGAAATGTGAATTTGGAAGTCTCTACAATACAATTCAGGGCATAGCTTTCCAGTATTTTGGATAGATAGATATTTTAAGCATAATTAGAATCAATTTTATGATATTCTTTGAAAGTCATGTTTATTTCAATTTTATTTTAATGAATTAATGTAATTTTATTGGGGAATATTTAGAAAGTAACTATGACACGCCACTGTGTGATGAAAGACCAAACTACAGCACAGGTTAGTTGACCATGAGAGTTTATAAGGTAGACAAGGGAAGTTTGTCAGACAGGACTCACAAAAGTCCAACACTTCTGCTGTGAAATAAGACACAAAAGGAAACAAATCAAGGATTGAAAGAGCCGACATGTCACATATTGGCTAAAGAAAAAGACGTGACATTATAACATCTTTGCCTTTTTGATAGTTCTCGATAACACATTTATAAGAAAAATTAAACCTGTAAATACAGAGCATAAAGATGAAGCTATAAAGTTTGAATAACACAAAAATATTCACTTCAAATTTTCTGATGTATTTGCTAATGTGTGTGTTACAAACACTTTGTTAATGAAACAGTATATCAGAAACAACTTTCTGTGCCAGTGATATAGATCTCCATCATGTTTAGTGATTTATAGCAATAAGATTTTCCTCATTTCAAATTTTCTGATAGGTACCTAAACATTATGAAAATATGGAGGTGCTTTTTTTTTTGTTTTGTTTTGCTTGTTTATAGTTTTCACATTTTAAAATGCAAAAAGTGCACCATAGTGCATAAATAATATAAATATGTAGAAACCAGTTATTGCTTTTCAAATTCCAAATGAGTGATGGTTACGCTATTTAGCTTGAGTAGAAGTTACTTCTTCTATATGAGAGACAATGTTGGGTAAAATGAACATGCTTGGCTTTTACTTTAAAAGGGTGGTGTGTCAAGGAGGCACAGGCTTTTCAAGTTCTTATTTGAGTATAAACCCAGCATTACACTCTGAGGATGATAATACTGAAAAATAATGACTGCGAATTGAACATTCTCTGAAGATCTTTTATATGCTTGACATTTCATATAATTGTCTGCATTTATTTTCCATGACCCTATATCACTTTATTATTAATATAACTTTTTTTTTAGTTTTTTGAAACAGGGTCTCCTCATGTAGTTTGTGAAGCCCATGAACTCACTATATAGCCCATAGTGGCATTGTATTCATGGCAATCCTCCTGCCTCAGCCTCACAAGTGCTAGGATTACTAGGGTTAGCCATGGCTGTAACTCGTTTAGATGAATGAGCCTATCTAACCTCATAATTTTTATTAACAAGAAATTCAATTCCAGGTAGTGATTTCCTATTATATTGAGTGCACCCCTTTAACTAATGGATTTCTAGGGCCTAATAATTTCAAAATTTCGCAAGCCTAATGTGACAAGCCTAATTTGAATCCACTGAATATTTACTCAACATCTACTTTTGATTATAATGTAGATAATGACAACAGCAATGATGGTGGAATGAGGATGTCCTGGTGTCTAAAACTACAGGCGTCCTCAAAAAAGGGAAGTATCAGTTTATAAAATGTCATATACCAGTAGACAGAAGAGCGCAGGCTGGTACTCAGGTTTATTTGACCCTAAGGTCATTTTTTTTTATCAGTTTGCCTTCTTAAATCCAAAAAATTTGAATTTTATCTTCCCTTTTACTGCCCAAACAATCTTTTACGGTGTCAGAAATTCAAAGTGCAAGGCTTAATTATATTGGTATCTCTGCCATTAATATCTTAAAAATGCATCTTCACATTAATTTACAGTCTGATTGTAAATCAAAGGTTGGGAGTGTAGTACATGTAGGTGTTCAGACAGGAGGTGATACCTCTTTTCATCTGAGTTGTAGGTAAACATGCCTTTTTAAGCTCCCTTCACCTGGGGTCTCTTGTACTTGTGGGCTGAGGTTGACGCAGACATCAAATGCCCTCCACCAACCAGAGGTAAGACAATGTAGAACCACCATCACCTAAATAAACAAACAAATAAATAAATACAGGCCACAGCATATCCCAGGCCCTTTGGGGAATTTGAGTAAGATGGGTAGAAGAGGGATAGGTAAGGTCTGTTAATATTATTTTGGCCCTAGTAATTTTGTGGGCTATTGCACTGGACTCCGAGGGAAGGTCAGTCCCTTCTGCTTTAACCTCAAGTTACCTATCAGACTCAGAGAAGGCACTTGCCTGCTCAAAGACTATAGAAAACTAGAGAAAGGCAACATACTCTGAGCTACAATGTAGATAGCTATTCTCATCTGGGTAAGACTGTCAGGGATACCTTGTTCATCAGCCTAAAGGCAGAAAGCCCAAATGTAGATCCATCCTGGACAAGAACGTGGCTTGGTTGAGGCCTTCTCATATTGCCTGAACTCCTCACCTCTGATAGCCAGGAAGTTGGATTTGTCCTGTCTGCTGCAAGTGGCACAGTGACCCTTGGAATCTGATCCCACTCCAGGTTAATTTCAGCCCTACCAGCATCCTTCAAGTGACCACAAACTTGAGAAGCAGTCTGGAGGCATTAAGAGTCCAAAACAACCATCATAAAGTGTGTGTGTGTGTGTGTGTGTGTGTGTGTGTGTGTGTGTGTCTGTGTGTGTCTGTGTGTGTCTGTGTGTGTGTGTGTGTGTTTGTGGAGAAAGAGAAGAGAATGAAATCAAAGGCACAGGTTTGGCTCACTGTTTGGTGAGATGATCAAAAGTAGGTGTGGGATTTGATACTTTTTATTCATAGGCAGAAAGAAAATTTCGTATTATATCCCCTTCCTTGGTACTTTTTTCTAATGAAATTTTTTTCTATAGAGATCCATCAATCTCTCGTTTCAGAACTTCATTATTTTAAAACAAATGTTTACATAGGCCTTCTATTTTTAAATTTTGATAAGCATTCAGCAATATTTCCATATAATTATTTCATGGCCCATGTGTATAATATTGGAAAGTATATTGTATACTCTGATAGTCTTCATTCTTCAATGTGCATTATAAACACTTGGAAAACGTCATTAGCTATGTTGTTTTTACTCCCAATTTCCAAAGTGTGGATCAGTGGGTCTTTTGTGGGTCCTCAAAATCTGTATTTTCAAGAGGCTCTCTGGCTAAATCTGAAGCAATAATACAATATATTGATATAAAACATTTAGGAATATAATCCATTTTCTGCCATACTTCTGTTTGTAATTACTTATCATAAATTTAGAGAAATCAATTCTTGAATAAGCTTATTTAATAAGAGAATGTGGACAAATCTACTGATTTTCATAATAATCTGGCTTCCTAGTAATAAATTAAAATCAACTAATTACTAAAACATGATGTGTCAAGCACCCACAAGTATGTGGGAATGTCTGGAGGAAAGGATAGTTTGTTTTACAGGGAAAATATAATACCAAACATTTATATAGAAACCATTCTACTCCAAGCACATTTATCATATTTTAGTGTCTTTGAAAGTTTTTATAGTTTTTCCCACATTTCAATAGGGGATGAATTAAGGAATGGGGGCTGTTCCTTAGATACATGGACACACCTATTTTAGTCCTACAATGCATTTTTACATGTTTCAGGAATGATACAATAAAGAACACAGAGCTGTTCCCCTTTGATCTGTTTCTTATATCACTTTGTCCAATTTATACATATGACCTAGAGTCCCCTGTACCAGTAAGGCAGTCCTGGCAGGGACATTCAGGATGAGATCATGTCTGAAGAGGTAAGATCTTTCTCCCTGAACTCAAGAACACCAACTCTTACATGCAACATGACAGCATTTACTCAGACCTGTATCCAGAATCAACTCCCAAATGAATTCACCACATATGACTCTTAGATATGCAGGATCCTGTGATTCAAAGCAGAAGGGATTTCTTCGCATTGTGCCAGGCACTGTATCCCCAACAACCCTAGGGCAGTCCCACCTGTGTTGTCATTTAAAAAAAAAGAGAGGCTTAAGGAAACAGTGGAAATTCAACTCCCCAGGGGATCTAGGAATCTCAGCAGGGTTTGGCCATTAAAACTTCCAGTGAACTAGCAAGAGGTAGAGGCCAGCAGAACAAAAGACCCTGCAGAAAAAGGAGCAGTGCCCAGTAAGTACAGATGGACCAAGGAGAAAAGGGTAGGGCTAGCCAACAGTGGACTAGCATGGTAACCCACACCTCTACCTCCTGCACTTGCCCCTGAGAACAGGCTGAGTTATGCCAGGACCCCTCTCAAATGACTAATGCTTCTAAAGCAGGCTAGAGGTCTATATGCACAGGTTCAACAAGGTGCTACCAAGCATGACTGAGTTCATAGTCGATCACTTCTGCCCTATAGCAGCCCTGTACGGCAAATATTTTCCCCAGGAAAAGACCAAGTCTTGAGCAAGTATGTCTTTCAGCATTGCCAGTTTTATTCCTCTAGCTAAGAGATCCAGAGGTAAATTGAGATTTACATGTCACATTTGTAATTATTCATCAAGAGTTTCAGTACCCCCACTGCCCTTAAGCTGGTTGCAAATTACCTTTTTGACTCTTATAAAAAAATTCTCAACTTTTTGTGTACATAAGTGTTCATTTAAAAAATACACATAAGCAAAGGTGAAACAAAAAAACTTTGCACCACAAGGAAATTTGCACATCTGTTTCTGATATATATATATATATATATATATATATATATATACTTTGTGCTTACACCCAATTTGGAATTGATATTAAATATGCTGTTTGGAACCTATCATGTTTCACTGTATAACACAGAATAAACATATTTACATGCATATGTGTAAAGCTTTCTAATTGAAAAACCAGGAAAATGGGGCAAAATTCAAAATCCAATGAGATGCTGGTAACAAGAAAACTACCTAAAATAAAATACCACCAGGTAATTAAAAGTAAATCAAAGGTCAAAATATATCAGAAAATGCTACCAGGAAGAAAGCAAGGGCCATATTTTAATATCACACGTAAAACAATTCAAGGCCTGAAGCACACAGGATAAGGACGGCTGCGTGAATGTCTTTGTTTCCAATGCATCATCACAAACTTGTTTCTTACTCTTCTTATCTCTTCCCTAAGCCTTTCCAACTCATCTGCTCCTCTTATCATTGCTTCAAGGTCCAAATGTCTAACAGGAATGTCCTCTTTAAATTCCTGGCCAGTTTGAGCTGGCCCTCCTCTGAGGTTTCCTTCCGCTTCCTGGCTTATACCTTCTTCAGAAGGCTGAAGATTTCCTTCTGCCTCCTGCGGTGCATCTTCCGAAGCACGGTGTTCCTCTGCCTCTGGCATATTCTCTGGTTTTCCTTCATTTTCTTCACCAGAGTTTTGCATGTTGAGCATTTTTAATTTTCTTTTCAAACAAATTAATCCTAGGAAACAAGAAAACAAAATTACTAGGTGCCAGACAAACAGACTAACAGCAGGAATCAGGTTCTGAACAGTCAAGCTTTTCAATTAGACAAGGCTAGATCCTCAAGCTCAGAACTCCCCTCACTCCACCTCCTTTTCCTCACCCCTCTCTCACTGTAGCTCCATCTTCTCTCCTCCAGCTCCAGCCCACCATTTTCCCAGCAGGCTCCGTTTTACAAGCCTCTCCCAGCACTGAAATGCGAGCAGCTTAGAAGCTATTAACTCTTGCCTCGCCAGGAGTCTCCAATGCTCCTGCACTTTCAGGCTTTCCCAAGCCATCCCAACTGAAGCCTTTTACCTGAGATGGTCCAGTCTTAGGCTTTCTCTCCCCTTTCCAAGTCTATTCGGCCTCCCCCTCCCCCACGCAGTTAAGCTGCGCCCAGCACAGGCCTCCGGTGCTTAATTCGAATGAGTAGAGGCGGCGGCGCCCCTGGGATATATGCTTTGGTGTCATCCACACTTCCGCCTCTCTTCCAAAGGAACCTGAGGCAACGGTACCCTTACACTGACCTGTAGGGATCCAGGGGATTTTCCTCCCTCTTCTCTCACCTCGATTTTTGTCGGGCCTAAAAGACCTAGAGTCCTGCAGACAGGTATGCTCGCTCGGTGAGCTCTCCGGTACCTGGATCAAAGGGTCCCTTTTACAATTATAGACCTTGTTGGTCTAAAGTATTTCAGTCTTTTTTACCTTCCACCTTTTACGCTAACCTCGCCCTTTGTGTCCACAGTTTGAGGCAGGTATTTTTTTCCAGATTGTCTCTTTCCCTTTCTTTCTCTCTCTGTCTCTGTCTCTTTCTCTGTCTCTGTCTCTCGCCCTCACCGCCCCCGTGTCTCTCTTCCTTCCCTCTCTCTCTCTTTCCCGCCAACGACAATTAGTTACCTTTCTCCTTCTCCACCCCACCCCCACCAAACAACCCCAAATTTCTTGCACAAAATGGAAGTTTGGCGGAACAGTAAGTAGTGTAGCGAAAACAGGACCGGCGCCGCTTGTTTTCTGCTGTCTGCCTCCTCCACCCTAGGGTCTCCAAATCACCGCCTACCTTTACAGGAGGACCTGAAAGGATCCAGGGCACTTTCCTTCTTCTTTAGCTGAACCGATCTGCCACAGGGAAACAGGCCTGGATTTCAGCACACGTCGACTCTTGGTCACGTGAGTGTTGCGTCATCAATGAGCTCGGGTCCTCTGCCCGCCCCCTACATTCCCTCCACTTGCGATAGTCAGTGTTTTTTTCGTATTTGTTAATCAGAGATAATAAAACTGGTAACTTCATCCTGGAGAATCTATTTGTCTTTCTCCAATTACCAACCAAAAGCAGACCTTTTAGGGTTAATAGACCATTTCACATTCTTTAGGAAATTACCTCTTTCTTTTGGCTCCCAATACCCTCACCTCCCCTCCCCCAAAACCCAAGGCCTAGCATTTCCTCTGCAGTACCATCCTGCATTAAAATGAGTGAAAGTGGTAGGTGGGGAGAGAGAGGAGGAGTGGAAAAAGGATCTCAGGATGAGAGTGGGATTTTACCAGCACTCTTGAATAGTTTTGTGTTTTAAAAAATTACTGTACGTTTCAAAATGATATTTTAAAAAGGATATCTCACAAACAATATTGAACACCTAATATATAGGGAAAATTAGTTAAATCAGTTTTTAATAACAGAAAAAGTTTCCTAATGGTAAAAATAAAATAACAGTATTTATAATGTACTGCTGTGTTACAATGTTAAAGTGTTACAAAAAGGCTTTTTAAAAAAAATCTAATCTATGGAAGGATACTTGTTTTTACCTTTTTATCAATTTTCTTATTCTTCCTTCCTGGTTGAACTCAAGTAACTGTATCTTAGATACTTCACTTTTCTTTTTCCCCTCCCAGCACGGGGGATCAAACCCAAGCCCTTGTGGTCAGCTACATTCCCCCCACATATTTTAAAATTTTAAGACAAGTGTCTGTAATTTGCCCAGATAGGACTCCAACTTGCAGTTCCTTTGACTCAGCACTGAAATTGCAGGTATGGGCCAGGATGCCTGGATATCATTTCATTGATGATGGCTGGTGGCTTCCATTTTTCACATGAGTGCTTCTCACAGACCTCCTTGCTGCACAAGCATCTGAAGGGCCCCAATGCCTTTGCCAATCAAATGACTCCACTGAAAAGCCTGGTTTCTACCTATTTGGAACTCAAATTGTTTTTTGTGAAGCATTTTGTTTTTCACAAATAAATGTTTGTAGGGAAATAACTCATGGTGAAACACTCAAACATAAAGTGTTCTTGTGTCTTGCCACTGAGTGTGAGATTTATCAAGCAGGTCTAATTTTCATTTATTCATTCATGGCATTCTGGATATTCAGATTTGTTTACTATGCTGTGTTAAAAATCCATTAGCATATGTAATTGCAATGATGAGAAAGCAGAGACAACATCCTTGCTGTAAGAAAGCAAGGATGTTAGTTTAAAAAAGAAACTGATCTCTGAACTCAGAATTCATCGGTACTTGAAGGTGCAGTGGTACCAATGGAGCCAAATGGAGAATCAAGAAGAGGAAGTGTAGCAGGGTCCCTGGTCTAGGGTGATCACAGCAGACTGCCTTAACCAACAATAGAACCCACTAAGGAGCAAAAAATGGATGTAAAAGTATTTTGTTAGCTTAATGCTTTATAATTTATGTTTAAACATGAAGTATTTATTGCACAAAGATACATTCCTATTATTTGAGTATTTGATGTAAATACAGCAAGAAATTATAAAGACAACACCAGCTACCACCAAACATTTTCACTCTTTCTGTTGTTACCCCTTAATGGGGAATCACTTCCTCCACATTGCTTCGTGTTACCCTTTTGTAGTCTTATATTATCTCCTTCCCCAAACTCTGTCAATTATTAATTTATGCCATTACTATAGCTTTGTCTATTTCAGAATGTATGTAAATTGTTTTATAGTTTGAAACATTTTGAGTCTGGCTTCTTTCACTCGGCATAATGCATTGGACATCCATTTAAGTTCTTGCATGCATCAGTAGTTCATCTTTCTCTCTTTACTGAATAGTATTCTGTTATTTGGATATTCCACAATGTATCCATTTACCTGCTAAAGGACATACACGTTATTCCCAGTGCTAAGCAACTATGAAGAAAGCTATTATAGACATTCATGTATAGGGTTAGGCCCTTATCATTTCATATCTGAACGACCTGCCTCCTGCATCTGCCTTTCTTCTTCCAAATTGATTTCATACATTGCCATCAAATTAAACTTCACACTCTGTTCTTTCAACTCTCAGTCTCCTGCCCAGAGGCCTTACAGGGTAAGCCCACTGCCCACACAGTAAATTGTACACTTTTCATCCTCACATTAAACATCCTTCAGAACTGAGCCCCTGCATACATGTTCCCAAACTATTCATACATTTCTTTGCCTCCTTCACTGTGTCACAAGCATTCCTAATTCATTCCTCTCATTGTTCTTACATGCAAGTCCTTTCTTGCCAACTTTCATCCTTCTTATCTTAGCTTCTGGTCAGCTGGAAGTAATCTTTCCCACTCCTGTTTCTGTGCACAAGAAGTCTGTATGTCCTGTGTAGTCCTTAGCTAATGTTACCTAGTGCTCTCCTCCTCCTCCTCCTCCTCCTCCTCCTCCTCCTTCTTTTCCATCTATCTCTTCCCTCTCTGTCCCTGATTGTGTATGTGTGTGTGCATGTTGGGGAACACTTAAACATGCAGATTCTCAGATATGGATTGCAGAAGGAAATTAGTAGCTTTTAACTCTCATGCATCTGTAGTGACTCTTAATGTTAACCAGTATGCTTCCCAGAAATGTCATTGTTGCAGAGCTTGCTGAGAGTAAGAATATAGTCCAGTGGGAGAACACTTGTGTAGTATGCTCAAGACCCAAGTTTGATTCCCAGATCCAAAAATCAAATAAATAAACAATAATAAAATTTTTCCAATTATCTTACCATGAATCTTTCTGCCAGCACAAAAATTGAAGTAGAAGTTTTACCATCGTCTTCTCCATTAATTTTGCCTATATGCAATTATAGGAAGCCTAATACAATTTTTAAGGTGCTACTTGCAGAATATATTAACCTTATTGTCCTACATACTCAGAAGAGACAGCAATAAGCTCACTAATGAACACCTGACAAAGAACCAGACAATGTAGACCTACTGCTTCACCTTTGTCCCTGGGCAATTTCAGTGCAACAGTGTAACACCAAGTTGCCTTTGAAACTAAGTTAGTCACAGTAGATTTTAAATGTAAAGTAAAATTTTTAAGATACTGTGCCAGCATTCTATTAGAGAAATTAAGTTTTTTTTTTTTTTAAATGAAGAAAAAGGTTCATACTCAGTTTTGACAGTGAAGCTATGAATTCTGGAAAGTAGACTCTCTGGATCTCTCAGCCAATCAATGTCCTGTTTTCATGCAACAAATAGACACTAAGAATAGTTTCAAAGTCCAGGGTTCTCCAAGTTATGTGAGGAGAGGAAGAAACAGGCTCCATTTTACCTTTCAGGAGTGCCCATATACTATTATACTAGAGTGAACAAAAAACTCTTATTTAAGGTTATGATACCCAGAAAAATGTTTTCTATATTCCTTTTTAAAAGATACTTCCATTGTCTTATATTCTGAGACTATATTTACAGCAGCTCCTCCTACATATTTTCTCATTGCTGTTATTAATTTTTTAAATTGACAATATTTTATATATATATATATATATATATATATATATGGAATACAATGTAATTTATTAATGCATTTCTACATTGTATACTAACCAATGCGATAGCACAATATTTGCATACATTCTATAATGAGCAAACCAGGGTAATTAGTGTATCTGTCATTTGAAATATTTATCATTCCTTTTGGTGAGAAAATTTAAAATCCATTCTTCTAGCTATTTTGAATTGTTCAATAAATTATTCTTAACAATAGTCACCATACTGTGCAATAGAATACCACAACTAATTCCTACTATCTAATTGTAACTGTACCCATTGACCAACCTCTCCTCATCCTTACTTCCACCTTCATTGCTGGTTTAAAAGTACATCCTGTAGGGACTGGGGATTTAGCTCAGTGGCATAAGAACCTGCCTTGCAAGCAGGCAGTCGTGAGTTCGATCCCTGGTATCAATAAAAAGAAAAAAGACAAAAAAAAAAAAAAAAAAAGGAAAAGTACATCCTGTAGAACTGGAGCTGAATAGAATTCTCCATCACTTCTCTAGCATATTCTGTACGACTCAAAAACATCTTACCCACCATAAAAAACTGCCCCAGATCCAAAGGTTTAGCATAGTATATCCTGAGGCATCTTCCATTTAGATGATTTGCCCCTTCAGAGTAGGAGATTCCGCATATTTTATTAATTTGCAAACTGTGGGTGGTTCACCTAGGTTTTGGTTCAGCTGGCACACACATAACCTAAGCTGATTTCTGTTAGTGTTTTCAGTGTGATAAAAGATCAAACAAAGTAAAAAGTAGCCTTTATTCTAAGGATGTGGAGAGGAGTCCATAGCCATAAGCTGTCTGGCTACTTCTTAGTGGAACATGGGGTTTGGGATATACATATAACCTCTGACCAGGGGTGGTACTTAGGGCAGGCATTGATGATGTGCAAGGAACTGATTGGAACTTTTTTCATATGTACTGGGAAAGGAAAAAGGAAGTTGTAATAGGGGAAGGAGGAAGTGGCCTCAAGGTAAACATCCCCTGATTCAGTCTCCCACTGCCAATTCTGTACTTTATTTTAGGGCAAAACTCTTTCAATCTCCCCTTTTGTGGTTTCTATTACAGAAACACAAGCTGTTATACCATTCCTATTATCCAATTCCCAGACATGCTATGTTCTGCAAGTTTAGAATGGATACATTTCACCAATTCTGCAAACTATTGAGAAAAATCATTGGCCACATCTAGATGAAATGAATTTAACTTGAAGCACTTTTTCTATAATCTTCATTATCTCTTCCATATAAATCTGTCATTGTTTGAACTCAGAGATGAATTCTGTACACACTGTTATTTATGGAAAAGAATTTACAGTTAACCAGAGCATAACGCTTCTGGATTACTGTGAACCTAAGGTTCTGTGTCATAACCACTATCATTTCAGTATTTCAAGCAAAATGTTTTGCTAAGACCTTTTCATTTCCAGTACTAGAGATTGAACCCTGTACCTTCACACTGCACTACATCTCTAGTTCTTTTTTATTTATTTATTTTTTATTTTGAGCGAAGATCTTACTAGATTACCAAATTGTCTAGGCTGGCTTGAGTTTGTGATCCTCCTGCTCCACCCCTCCAGAGTGCCTGGATGACAGACAGGAAACACCACACCTAGCATTGGGAATTTAAAATGCACCGTTATATTTATATAAGATTCACCTCAGCAAGATTCTTGACATTCCTTTAACGGGATAATAGGGAGGCACACCACACCTGTCTTGGTTAGCTTTCTCTCCTTTCTAACACAAAATACCCAACATCCAAAATTAAGGAAGGAAAGGTTCATTTAGCTCACTGTGGAGGTTGCAGTCCATAATCACCTAGCTCCAAGACAGGATGGCATGCCTGAGGGGCAATACTTCAAGGCATCAGCCATCAAAAGTTGCAGGAGCAAAATGGGGGAGAACAAGTGTCTTTTCCTCCCTTGTATGTAGGCCAACCCCAGGCCCCAGGGCAGATGTAGCAATAGCAAAATCTCTCTGCCCTCCTGTTGCACAGAATGAGAATATTTACAAAGTAAAGATCTTGGCTCCCCCTGCTATCTCTTAGTTAAACTTCTGAACTTCTGAAATTGACACAATGGGAATTTAATATGTACCACTGTGTTTAAAATTTACTTCTGGCAAGATTCTTGAGATTGCTTTGATGGGATAATAGGGAGGCACACCCCACCTGTGCCTTGGCTTGGGCCAGGCAAGCTTTTACTGTGGCAAAGCACAATTTTTGGAGGAGAAAGTGCCTTTATATAGGTTGCATGCTTAAAAATTAAAATTATAAGCCTCACTGACCTCTTGATTCCACATTAGTTCCCCATGTTGCATAACCGTTTAGACACTGAATTTACCCATCTTTACATCTTCATCTAGTTTTGTTTGATTTCTACTTTGCATCCTTCAGTAGTCTGGAAGTATCATAAGGACAAAATCTATATATGGTTCAACTTTGTACATACTATAATGGAGAAATGTCAAATTGGAAATAAAGTTTATATTAATATGACAATGGTAAAATATACATACTGTGGGAAATCTTCAGATATAAAATAAAAATAATGTACACATGGTGAAATAGAATATTAAAAATATTTTATTTAAAAATTGACAACATTAAAGAATTATATATCTATAAAATATATAGATATATACTTTAGTTTATTAAGAAGTTCTAGTTTTTTCTGGTATAGACATAATATGCTTTTATATTTTCTAGCCATTGTTTTCACCTTTGGTTTATGAAATTTCCTCTTTGCCATTGAATAATGAATCTTTTTAATCATATTTATTTCATCAACTAGTGAGGCACTTCTATTCATTAACAGAGTCTTATTTTGAGTTCTTAAAATGTAATTTATGCATATGGGAAGCAAGCCAAGATTTGAGGGGGGAGAAATTACTTCACATAGATTCTTGACATTCCTTGACAAAAGGAGAAATCATGAAATACTTGTACATGTGTACATGTACCAAATTCCTTCAAGATACCCTATATGAGTCTAACAAGTCTAACACACATTCATGGAGAGAAGGAAGAGAGATGAAATGTCATGTACTTATACCAATTCTCACATCAAATGTAATAACCATGTACCACAAACATGTACCAATAAAAAGCATTTAGTTTTGTTCTATTTGTTAAACTTCTATTTTGAAATACTCTTAGTTTTACATAATTGCACAAAGACTTTCTGCATACTCTACACACAACTTTCCATAGTAAATATGATGCATTTATAAAAACTAAAAAGTTAATATTTGTGTAATTCTATTAACTGAAGGACTTTATTCAGATTCTCCTAGGTTTTCCACTAATGTAATTTTTATATTCAAAGATTCAATCTGGAACACATTGTTGTACATAGAACACACTGTTGTACATATTTAGCATGTATTTTTAGTCTTCTCTGCTCTTAGTCTTTTCTTGGTTTTTGTAATTTAGACACTTTTTATGACAAACATTTTTTGGAATGTTCTTCGATTTATGTTTTATGCTTCTTGTGGTTAGATGAAGGTTATTGATTTAGAAAAATACCAAAGAGTTAAAGTATAAAGTCAGAGTTCTATGATATCAACATGACTTTTTTTGGTAATGTTAACTTTGATCATTTGATTATCTGGTGGATTTCTCCATTTATATATAGAGTTATTATTTCCTTATTTTTTCAGTTGTATGTTTAAAAACATGTTTCTGAATCTATTTCATACTGAAGCAGAGGAGAATTACAAATGTACCTTCTTGTGTTAGCTTTTTGTCTCTGTGAGAAAATAAATCTGACATACACAATTTAAAGGAGTAAAGATTTATTTTGGCTCATGGTTTCAGAAATTTCAGTCCATTATCAGCTGGCAGGAAGACAGAAACATGGCCCCAGAAGGGCATAGCAGAGGAAATCTCTGACTTCATGCAGGTAGAAAACAGAGAGAGAAGAAAGATCTAAGGCAGAAGGGGTAAGCTACCAAATACATTCCAAAGTTCATGTCCCCATAATCCCCTCCCATAAAATAGTTTTGATCTCTTGTTTCTATCACTCCCAAATAATGCTATAAAATACCATTAGCTTGTGATCGTATCATTACTTCAAGAAGGAATATCAGAAAATATGTGGATATATGTTTGAAAACAAATAGAGTAACTAAAACATACTTGGGATCAAATAATTTAAGACTGAAGGTATCCAGTGGATTTTGCCTGCAACAATTACTACTGTAGTGTGTTGATGATGATTTTTTAAAAATATGTTTGGCTGGGGATTTAGCTCAGTGGCCTAAGCGCCTGTGTGGTACTTAGGTTGTGAGTTCAATCCCCTGTACCAAATATATATATTTCATTCCTTCTACAGTTAGTATTTCAAATTATAATGCCTTCATTCATAAATTCTTCCATTTGCAAATAATTTCTTTTACAAACAAAAACGGCCCTCAAAGTTTTGTCTCCATTTGCAAACCCCCATCAGGTGACAAATATGACCGTGCTTATCTTCCACACAGAAGCAAAAATGCAGTCATATTCCAAAAATCTTAAAATGAATTAAGTTTATAAACCAAGGTATCAGTGTATTTCATAAGTTAATTTTTCTTTTCCCATTATGTTATTTGTATACTCATATAATCATTTGTTTCTAACAATGTAACTTATGGATTTTTTATTCTTTGGGCTATAATCCAATGAAATTAACTCAAATTCAGTTAAAGCTTTTCTTTTGTTTTTGCTAATGAATGTCCAGTTGTTTCAGAGCTGTTTTTTATTAGTACATGTTTACAGCACTTAATGATTTGCACTCATTGTGTGGAATTAGTACATATATATATATATATATATATATATATATATATATATAATATATCCCAATTCTTTTTTCCCTTTCTCCCAATCTCATTTTTACAAGCATCAGATTCATTTATTTATAAGTTCTTATGAAGGTAATTATCACACATAAAGATTAACAACTTGACTGATAAGCCAATGAATACATAAAACACAAGAAAATTAAAGTCGTTTCATTTTTAGATACATTGTCCACGTTTGATTATAATACTTTTTTTCTTTTTTTATCATCTGTCTTTTATTTTACACTTTATGTATTGAGTTTCTTATATAAGAGAAATTATGTGTTATTTGACTCTTTGTATCTGGTTTACTTCATTGAACATTATGGTCTCAAAGTGCATTCATTTTCCTACAAATGACTCAAATTTATCCTTCTTTATGATAAACTAGTACCCTACTGTATATAAATACCATATTTTCTTTGTCCATTTATCAGTTAATGGACATATAAATTGCTTCCAATATTTAGCTATTATAAATTGTGTTGTTATAAATATGAGTATGCATATATCACCATGGTATGAAGCCTTAAATCTTTCTAGAAGATATCTGGAAAGGAAGTAACTGGATCAAATTGAATTTCTAGTTTTAATTTTTGAGGAATTTCATATCAATTTCCACAGTGACTGTACAAGTTTACACTTCCACCAACAATGACAAAATGCTCCCACCACAGCCTTGCCAGCATTTGTTACCTATTAATTTCTTGCTGATAGACATTCTTTCTGGAGAAAAATGTAATTTTAGTGTTGTATTAATTTGCATTTCTCAGTAGGCTAGCATTGGTTTTTTTGGGGGGGGGTTGTCTTTTTCCTTTTTTATCGATACCGGGGATCAAACTCACAACTGCCTGCTTGCAAGGCAGGTGCTTATGCTGCTGAGCTAAATCCCCAGCCCCTTAGGCTAGCCCTGTTAAACATTCTTTTCATGTCTTTATTGACTACTCACACTTCTTCAGAAATATGCATTCACTTCAGTTGTCCATTTTTTGATTGAGTCTTTAAACTTGGGGGGAAATCTAATTTTCTTTTTGAGTTTTTAATATACTGTACATAGTAGTCCCTTGTCTGAAAAGTAGCTTGCAATTTTTTTTCCTATTCATTAGGTTGTCTCTTCTCTCTTGGTGATGTTTTTGTTTGTTGTCTGTGAAGAAGTTTTTAAATTTGATATGGTCTCACTTGTTCATATAGTACCATAATATAGTACCATAGAAACTCTAGAAATTGGGCAATGATATCTTCCAACTTCGTTGTTTTTCAAATGTTTGATTTTTCTAGTTCCTTTGATTTTTTTTCTGTTTTATAGCTGGAATGTTGATAGCTGAAAAAAATTGCTCTTATTTTTGTTGTAGTCAGGGACTGTGAGGAGAACAAGACAATACAAGATACATAATTTATACTATAGTTATAAAATGGTCACCCAAAGAATTAAATACAAGAAGTGCAGGAAATCTGTCCACACACTTATGACCTAGAGAATCCAGTAGAGGCCCTGGATTCCATGGCACTATTCTGTATGATACTAGTTGAAGACCTAAAGCCCATGACGATGCTGTTCACGAGTTCAACTAGAGGCCTAGAGCCTACTACAATGATTCATGTGAGTCTGTTTCATGGATCTGCACTGGTAAGGCCCAAAGGTCAGTGGTAGAAGCCAGAAAGTCAGTGCCAATGGGATGAAGGATCTTTGTCAGTAGGTTGAGGGTCTTGCACTGGAGTCAGGCAGCAACACCCAAAGTAAGAACCAGAGCTCCCCTGGAAAGTACCATGCCATCCTCAGCACCAATGAGTTCCCAAGCTCCTCCAACAATGAGAGCAGCAAAGTGCGTTTCAGGAAGCCAGCATGACAAGCTTCTCCTGGAGATTCAACAGCACACCATCACCCCCTCTGGAGCTAGGAAGTGATACACTTGAAGTAAGGAACAGAGCTCCCCTAAAGTGAACAGCAGCTATTCTAAGCAACAAGGTCCCAAGCTCCTTTGATGATAAGAACAGCCACGTTCATATCAGGAAAGTAGTTCAACAAGCTTTTCCAGGACAGCCCATGGCAACAGGAGAACCAATAGCACCAAACAACACTTCCTCTCCAGTTCTCCCTTTTATAATGCCAACAGTCCTCAGGTGCCCCCCCCATACCCAGCACCGCACTGATCCAGTTCAGCTGGTATTAAGTTGACCATCAGTTTTCAATCCACTACAATTTTCAGTGGAATATATAGCAAACTGAGGAGTCCTGATGTCTTAACAAGGATGATTTTGCCAGTTTATGAACAAAAAGTACGTTTCACTTTTAAATGATCTCATTTGATTTCTTCAGAGTTTCTAAGTAATCCATTTTTGTAACATATTTTTTAAAATTTCAAATGCCAATTGTTCATTTTTATATATAGAAATATAGTTCATCTTTTATTCCTCTGACTTTGCTATACTGTGACAGATCTAGAGTCTTGAATTTTTTTTTGTTTTGTTTTCTCCATAGACAATCATGTTGTCTGAGAATACAGGGAGTTTCATCTTTTCCCATTTGTAGGCTTCTTGCTTATTTTTCTTGCTCTATTTCATGAACTAGGACTTCTAAAAAATAATGAAAAATAAAATACATGTAGTACACTAAGTCTGCTGATGTACAAATTCAATACCTTTCCTATCAGAAAGCTATTTTTAAAGAATTGGACAAGTTGATTCTAAAATCCATATGTAATTAATTACAAGGAACTACAAATATTAAAGCAATATTCTAAACAAATAAAATGTTAGAAAAGTCAGGCTTCTGATTTTTAAAAAAACTTAACAAAGCTCAATAATCAAAACAGCTTAGTACTGTTAAAAAGATGGACATTTAGATTAATGGGACAGAAGTTAATCTGTAGGCCAATGAGGAGGAGTATTATTTTACCAATAATAAGCCTTTGCATCCTGAAACAGATTTCCTGTCTTTCCTTTTATTTATATCTTCACTTTCTTTCAATAGATTTTTGTGATTTTCAAGTTATAAATTTTGTACTTTTTGTTAAATTTGTACCTCAGTATTTTATACTTTTTGATATTATTGTAAATGAAACTTTTTCATATCTATTTTTCAGTTTGATCACTGATTCTGTATATAAATACCTTCTATCCTACATTATTAAAATTCTGTATTAATTTTAAGAGCTTGTTAGACTGTTATTTACTGTTTTCTGTATGCAGTATCATGTCAACTCCAAATAGAAATGGACTTTCTTTTACTTTAATCTGGATGCCCTTGCTTTCAATTTCTTAGCAAATTTAACTGTTAAGAACCTCAGTATAGTGTTGAATAGTGGGAAGTGCAGATATTCTTGCCTTTCATATTTTGTGGGAGAATAGTCAATGTCTCACCTCTAAGTATAATGTCAGCAGTGAGTTTTTTAGATGATCAGATGGTGGAACTTTCTATCTCTGGTTTGTTTCCTGTATTTTTATAAGAGAGGGTATCAAGTTTGTCAAATTCTTTTTCTATGTCTTTGGAGAGCCCTGATTAATTGCTTTAATTTTATTGAGATAATTTGACTGAAAGATTTTGTATATCTTTAAATTTTCTTTTTAATCTTCTGCCTCCTTTGTTTTTTTTTTCCTGCATGTAGACTATTGAACTCTCCAACTATTATGTTGAATTTTTTTTATTTTTTCCCTTTAATACTGTCAGTTTTTAATTCATACAACTTGGGGCTCTATTGTTAGTTGCATGTATGTGCAATATGGTTTTATCTTTTTGATGGATTGATCATCAAATGTTTTTTATGTCTAGTAACTTTTTTATTTTAAATTCTTTCATCTGATAATAGCATAGCTTATCTAACTTTCTTGCTGATGTTTCCATGGCATATATTTTTCATTCTTTTATTTTCAATCTATTTTTATCTTAAAATCAAAAGCATGTCTCCTATAGACAGAATATATTTGAGTTTTCTAAATCTGCTCTGACCATCTCAGCCTTTTGTTTGAATTATTTAATATTTGTCAATTAACATTACCATTGATAACATTGGATTCACATCTACTGATTTATCTTTTGTCTACATAGGACTCAAGTCTTTTTTCCCAAATTTCTCATATCAGGGCAGTAACTAAATATTTTTGATAAAGAATTTTAAATTCTGAAAACATTTTTCATTAATTCTGTCTTAATTACTTTTCTCTCATTGAGACAAAGTACCTGACGCCCAAAGTTAGGAAAGAAAGGCTTTATTTCTTACAGGTTGCAGGTTTCAGTCCATACTCGGTTGGCTCTAAGGCAAAATGACATGTCTGGGAGGCAGCAGTTCATGATGGCTGCAAACAGCAAGCACAAACAGCAAAAGAGGGAGAAAGTCACACCTTCTTCCTGACCTTATACTGTATGCTAGCTCCTCCCTGGGTACCTGTGGCACTCAGACCACCAATCCTAGTGCCAGACAATGAACCAGTCATGAATGCTAGATTCAGCCATGTCTATGATGGCATGAGGCTTGGGGGAGCCATTTGATATAAACCATAACAGTATCACTAAATCTATCTTCTTTATAGTTGCCCTATTATGGGAAACTTATATCCTAATGATTCAGAATGTACTTTAGATTTATACTAAATCAATTCCAGTGAGACACAGATGCCTTAATTTGTAAAGCTCTATCCTCTTTTCACATTTTTTTGTAATAACATTGCTTAGATACTACATCTATAAATGTTATTAATCCAAACATTGCTCTCATTGTTTTACATAATTTGATGTGTTATATAGAAGACATAAAAGAAAAGAAAAGAAATGTATGTTTACAGATTTCATTATATTTAACTTCTTATTCATCATTTCTGGTTCTTTCATTTCTTCCTGTGGATTCTAGTTACATCTAGATTCATTTTCTTAGTTCAATATAGCTTTGTTCTCATTAGTCTTCTTAGTGTTATGAACAAACATATTTGCATTCTCTTTGTTATAACCCCAACAAATCACTATAAACTTATAATTTTTAAATGACTTGCTATTGAAAATCATGAGATCTAATAAAAATGCATTTGTACTATCTTTTATAATTACATAATTACAATTGTTTGCTTTTCTTTTGGATTCCAGTTAGTATCCTACTGGATACTTAATTTTTTTTTTTATTTAAAGAAAAGGAAATGAAAAAAATACATGGAGATAAAAAAAAGGGTAGAAATAATACAAAATTACAGATAAACAAAAGGTAAGAAATTGCCGGTTGATAAGTTACACATTGTCATCTTCGAAATAGCTGTTCAGGTTATAGAATTAAAGTATTTAGAATGACATTCAAAAAGTGACCCTACAAACCATTCTGCTCTATGATCGAACAAAAGCTCAGTAATATGATTATCAGTCCTACACATTTGTTTTACATCTCAAAGAGGGTAAGATTAACCATATCAAAACAGAACAGAACATTTAAAAAAATAAAAAACGATTTAAAGAAATACAGATTTCAAAGCAAGTCCACTGGAGATCTTCATTATCTAACTGTCTCTAGCTTCTTACAAATAGTTGTCCCTATCTTCACCCACTTTATATACTTATTGCATATTATAGAATTAATCAAATCATTACAGGATGATGAAGTCTTTTTAGGTCCTCAAGTTCCAAATTAGGGAAGACAATAGCAACTACCATCGCATCTCTCATTCTCTTTGTGATAACCGTCCCCATCTCTGCATATGCTGAAGTTGAACTGAAGAAACCAGTCCAATGTCATTCTAATCAGCAAACAGTAGATTGCTAGAATTTATATTATAATGCTACAAAATAAGCCTCGGGTTTCTCAGCGTCTCTTCCTCAGAGTATTTGTTCCTTACATCTTGCATTATATAATCTGTTCCCGTAAATAATTTAAGAAAAAAAAAACCCATGTGTGAATTTCTACCTATATATCTATCCTCTCTGTATTATAGGGAAAACCAGGTCATAGCAAGACAGCAAAACAATTTCCTAGAAAAACATGCAATGGCTAAGACATATAAAACTACAATATAAATGATCTTCCGTAGCTACTATGTTTTCTCTTGTTATTTTCAATAGATTTGTCCACAACACTGGCTTATTATAGTTAAACATACTATCACCTATTTTTATAAAAACTTAACTTTGACTGCATTGTAGGATTTGAGAGCTGTTACTGATTCATACCAGTATGGATATCCTTTACATCTTGTCATGCTCAGAGTAGTTTCCTCTACTTTTAGGGTTGATTCTAACAAGCATACCAATTTCAAATAGAATCAGTCAAGGCCAACCAATAGTCTTATGATTCAGATACAATTAAGATCAGTCATAGTAAGACAATGTAAGTAATACAGGATTTCAGCCTAAGTCAATAGGAAAGTAAGGATAGTTACCATGGTATAACCTGCTATTTTTGGTTCTAGAGGTCTGTGTCCTCAAATCTGACATGAGTGGACAGACCAGAACAAATTAAATTCAATCTAAATATGGCACTGGTACTACTGTGTCTTTTAAATCGTTATACACCATTAGCAATGACCTTTGCTTTTTTTTAAATATAGTTTCAGAGCTGTCTATACTAAAGACTAGCTTACCGTCTCTGCCTCATGTCTGCTACTCCACTTTTCTGCTATGATTTGTCCACCTTATTCCCTCATTCCATTGTCTGCCCTGTTCACTGAGGCCTCTCTGCCACTGTTGCTGGAATCCTGATATCTCTTCCTCTCTTTCTCTGTAATGTCCTTCAGCGCTCTCTGTAGGGTTGGATTGGTGGCCACAAACTCCCACAGTTCCTCCTTGTCTTGAAAGTATCTTATTTCTTCATTAATTTTTAGAGAGAGTTTTGATGGATAGATGAACTTTGGTTGCATATTTTTTTCTTTCAGGACTTGGAATATTTCTCCCCACTCCCTTCTTGACTTAAGAGTTTGTGTTGATAAGTCTGCTGTTATTTTGATAGATTTCCCATTATAGGTAACCTGCATCTTTTCTCTGGCTGCTTTTAATATTCTGTTTTTTTGGTGGATTTCTGGGATCTCGATTATTATATGTCTAGGCGTAGATCTGTTTTGGTTGTAGGTCGCTGGTGTTCTGTATGCCTCTTTTATCTGGATATCATTTCTTTTTGCTATATATGGGAAATTTTGCTTTAATATATCTGTGAATATTTTTTGTATTTCATTTTTGGATGTTCCTGCTTCCTCACTCACATTCTTTATTCTTAGGTTATGTATCTTTTTGTCATCTTCCAGTTTTAGAATTGCTTCTTTCTGGTTCCTTGTTATTTTTAAGAGGCTTTTTCTTTCACATTCATATGCCCTAAATCTCTCTTCAAGTTTCAGAAGGCTGTCTTTAGTTTCTGTCAAGGCATTTTGCCAATGTTCAATGGAGTTTTTAGTTTCCTGATATTCTCTTTGGATCTGTTTCATGTATTCTAAGTTATGTTTAAATTCTTCTTCAGAAGTTTCTCTTTCTTTTCTGATTTCCTCAGTTCTTCCATCTGTGTTCTCTTGGGCGGGGCTTGTCATTTCTTTAATTAATCTCTTTATATCTTGCCTCACTTGGATCAGGAGTACAGCTTTAAATTCCTCTATGAGATCATGTAGGTACTTTTTAATTTCGGCTGATGCTGTGTCGAGTAGTGGATGGTTACTGTGCTTGTTCTCTTCAGTGTTTAGTTCTCCTGGGCTTATTTTCTCCTGTTGGGCAGCTGGAGATTTTTTTTTTTATCTCTTGTCATGTTTCTGGTTTCTTTCAGACTGTCCTGGAGTTCTCTGGCCCTCTCCGAATTGCTTAGGGCCTTTCAGGAGCGTGCTGGCTTGAGTTTTTGCTGTCCTCCCCAATTTACTGTTATCTGGGGTAGGCTGGGATGCAGGGGCGGTACAGGCTAGTCTCTAGCCTCTGTGCCAGTTAATTCATAAATTAGGCTGTACTTTCTGGTTGTCACTGAGTTGTGACTATTTTGTATCTGCTTATTGGGCCCCAAGCAGAGGCTTGGTTTAGCCCCAGTAGCTCCTGCCAGTTCTCTTTGTACCAGAAGCAGCTGAGTAATGTCACTATGGCTCAGGGTTCTGCCCAAATCCCAGCTGTTCTCTTCCAAACCTCTCTGTGACAGGAGCACCAGAATAGCAGATCTGCCCAAAACTAAGATGTCTCCCACTAAGTTCTCTGTGTGGAGCTGAAGCCAGCAAGTAATCAGGCTCTGCCAGGATTCAAGATGTCTTCCACCAGCCCTCCCTACAGGGGGACCTGGTGATGTCACCACACTGCAGTTTCTGCCACCAGGCTAAAATGTCTGCACCAGACTCTGTGTTATTGATTTCCCCATGGTGGCGGGCCAGCTGTTCTCTGGCCAACCCCAGCAGCCGCGGGGTTCCCAGTACTCACCAGAGTCCGGTGCAGGTCCTCATTCCGGGACCACCGCACACCAAGCTGCCCACCTTTCCCGCACTCCCTGCACAGCGCGGAACGGTGCACAGCGTGTGCTCCCGGCACAGCGCGGAATGGTCAGATATCTGTGCACCGTTTAGATTTGAAACGCCAGAGCTTTGTACTTCCCCTCTGGTGCAACGGTGCAGTCCTGGCTGCTACTTGGAGTCCCGGCCTGGGTCTCAGTTTCCCGCAGTCCCCAAAAGCAACTCAGCTTTTCCTGCTGGGTCCACAGGTCAGTTTGTTGATTTAAAGGCGCGGGATTTGCAGCCTCCCGTTATCAGCGTTCACGGTATCAGCACAACTTTAAATCCTCCAGCTGTACTGTCTTGGTTAATAAGAATCGCTATCAATTTGTCTGGCCCTCTCCATGTCATCATTTTTTAGCTTCTAGTATGAATTCTCCGGAGAGACTCTTCGCTTGATCCCCTAGCAAGCCGCCATTTTGACCCAAGTCCAATACTTAATTTTTTTTTAGTCTGAAAAACTTCTATTGTTATTTCTTATATATGAAAACGCTATTAAAACATTATTTCAACTTTTGTTTGAGAATGTGCTTATTTTTGTTTCATTTTTAAAACAACTTTAGTAAATATAGGTTCTTTATTTACAGTTTATCTTTGATACTTTGAATATTTCATTCTCCTTTTTACTGGCGTTTGTTGCTTTTTTGATAAGTTAGCTATTAATCTTACTCATGTAAGTGATAAGTACTTTCTTGGTGCCTTCAGTGTTTTCTCCATGTCTTTGTTTTTCATCTTTTTTTACTACTATGTGTCTGCCCATGAATTTCTTTGCATTTATCTTTCTTGAAGTCCATTAGGATATATATATATATATATATATATATATATATATATATATGAATCTTTAAATCAAATTTGAAAAGCTTTCACACATTACAACTTTGACTATCTTTATGCTTTTTTCTCTCTCTTCTTTTTGTATTAGGTTCATATATGTGTAATTAATGATGTTCCAAATTTCTCTGACATTCTAATTATTTTTCTTTACTTTTCTATTCTTCAGATTGTATAAAAGCTCTTATTCTAACAATTTACATCTTTTACTTTGTGAACGCTCCAATCTATTGGGTCTGGACCTAGATTCTCAATCTCACAAATGAGTGTACAGTTAAGGCTTAAATAAAATAAGGCAGGTGGTATGATTTTAGGGCTCCAGGAGAATTAAAACCCTTTAGTTGAGTTCAAGATTCTGGGGGCTAAGACAAAGACTTCTCTAGACCACCCATATTTATTAGGTCCCAAACAAAGGGCAAGGAAACTGAGGAAAGCTCAGGGAAATGAGCAGGACCTTGGGAATCATTTTAAAGACTTCTTCAAATAGTAAATTATGCCAATTTATGAGAACCATCTTATCTCCAGGATGACACTAATGGTAGAAGTGAGACTGCAGGAGTGAGATTCCTTCAGCTGCAGTCTCTATTTACTTAATTAGTGTTGGAGCCAAGGTATCCTCAGCTGTAGCCCTATCTTGCCCTTTGAGGTATCTATCTCTGGCCTCATGGGCCACTACAGGCCTCAGCCGGAGAGGTTCACTTACTATGAATCAGCTCCCATCCACCAAGCAACAGGCCGAGGCCTAGGATAGACTCACAGATAAACATAGAAAGCCAATTAGTTAATTTTAAATCCTGCTCAGAGCTGCTTTATAGTGGTTTCCAACACCAATCACTGTTGAGTTCTATCTAATGTTTCATGTCAGTTTTATACTTTGTAGAATTTCCATTTGGTTTTTTTCCTTAACATCTGCCTCTTTATAATGGTATTTTTCTATTTGATGTAACAATGTAATCATGCCAAGCTTTAATTCATTAATTGCAGGGTTTAAATAATTCTTAGGATAAATTATGATTGCTACTTTGAAGACTTTGTTAAGTTAAATACTTTCACACACAGCTTCTGTTGTCTGCTCATTTCCCCAAATATAGGCTATACAATCCTGTTTCTTTGCATTTTATGTGATACAGAAAATATTAGATAATGTATTTTAGCAATGAATACTATTTATTTATTATGAGGCCTGTTATTATTATATGCTTACTTGTTTTGATTTTGATTGGATCACTTTAATAATGGTCATTTGCTCATCCCTGCTGTGTAAAATCTCTTACTTTGCTCCCCAAAGGGTACTCCTCTTGGGTATGTCCATAGTGAATTTGTGTTTTTGAGATCTTATTTTTGACCGTTTGGCTATCTCAAAATACCTGTTTATTAAGCTCCACTAATAGTAGTTTTATCACTTTATTGTTTTCCACAACATACTTAGACATAGAATTCTTGGAAGGTTTGCAGATTTTTGAAATTATAACAGTACTCTTTTTTAGAGGTAAATTTTAAGGTTGCTGTTTGAGATTTTCTTTGACTTCAGGAGGACTCAGTTTAGCTGTTTAATCCCCTATATTTTCTCTGCTAAGCTATTTGGCATAACATTTAGCTTGCATCCCTAATAAATCTGCTGATAATTCTATGTTGCTTTTACAACAACATCCATATTTTACAGCACCACTAGCTTTCAACTGCTCTCACTGAGTAGGGAACAAATTCTGAAGAGAATTTGAGATTTGGATGTCTATGTTTTAAAGCCTGCCTCTCCTTTGGAAAAATGTCTGATCCAAGGCTCTGGAACTAGGAATGGTTACAAAGATGCAATTCTCACTGAGTGATTCTCCTGCAACTCAGCACTTGACTGAATGTGGCCATTACTTTCATGTATTCTCAGTTTACCTCTCCCAGGACATAGGTGGGTAGTATTTTCAGTATTCTCTGCTATAGGTAAAGCCTGTTTCTAATGATTAGGGGCTGGCAGAAGAAAGTGTCCACCTGTAAGGTACACTCACTCAGAATACAACATCTGTAGCAGATAGTTCACCATGGGATGAAAAGTTCTCAACAGTCTCTATGAAAGTTCTGGAAGTAACTAGTATCTTCTGGAAAGATACTATGATCTTTCAAGAGTAAAGCAGAGGGAGTGAGGGAGAGGGGAAGAGGTGAGATAAAAAGAGAAGAGAAGAGAGGAGAGGAGAAGAGAGAAGAGGAAAGGAGAGGAAAAGAGAAGAGAAAAGAAGACAAGACAAGAGAAGACAGAGAGAGACCTCTGTTCTTAATTGTACCCTGCTGGAGTGATGTCATCATGCTGAGCTTGTAGGGAGAAGGGAATGACAGAATCTTGGTTCTACTGCCATAGATTTTCATTGCTATTATTTTTAGAATTTCTTGAAGAAATATTTCGTTTACTAGGTGTCCTTAGGACTCCTTCCAAAAACATTAAATGGTTGTATTTTTAAGGCAGATTTTGCCAGTTTCACTAAGGAGTAGATCCTCAAAAATTCTCATGTTGCTATTCTAGAAGTGAAACATTGATCATAATTATTTAAAATTTTGTGTCTGATAGCTACATGATCTCTGTCATCATACTCTGCTTCTGATAATTACTTTGTCTGTTTAAAATAGATTGTTTTCTTGTATGTTTTTATTTCTCATAATCTTATTTGAAATCTGAATGTGTAAAAGACAAAAGTTACCTGACTTTTATTGTGGAGATTTACTTAATCAGAAGTGCTGAATTTGTTGTTTTCTTCTCATGTGGCTTTAAGTCTATCCATTTGTATTTGTATCTTTCCTTTGTGTTACTTCTCAAAAAATATTTGTCTCTTCCTATCCTCTGCTTATATATTATTTTTCAATTTTAGTGTGGTACAGGAGACCAGGAAGGGTATTTTCCAGTGTCCTGGAAGAGCCTTCATCTTAGGTAAGCACAGAGATTCTCAACTTTAGAGATATGACCTTCACATTTAGTCATGTCCCTTCCTCTTCCAGATGTAACAATGAGGCTAGAACACATGAATGTTCTCTTACCTTCATAAGCTTTTGTTTTCCTGTTTCCTTTTTTGTCCTCTCTGTTAATTAAGACTTTTTTTTTACTAGGGGAGATAGAGGAGATGCACCCAGTTGGAATTTTAGCAGCACTTGCTCTTTTCCTCTCCTAGCTGACACTGTGGGGCAAGTGTTTTCAGATTCTTATTCTTCGTCTCAGGAAACACCTAATGTCTGTGGCCCTCAAAGACTTCACCTAATTTCACAATAACCATCACTCAGCCTTTAGAAATCCATTAAAAATTTATAGCTCAATTTTCTTTTCTTTTTGTACTGGGGATTGAACTCAAGACTTCATGCTTGCAAGGCTGGTGCTTATGGCACTGAGCTAAATCCACAGTCTTATAGCTCAATTTTCTTATTGGCCTATATGATATTTGGTAGTATCTGTTCCATGTAGGCAAATATTTAAGGATTATTTCTCCATCCAGAAGTTTTCTTTCTAAATTTTGGGATAAGTATTTACCCTGTGATAACATTTCTATGATGGTTTTAAAACTTCTAAGGAAGTTTTTTGCTGTTTTTCCATTTGTTCCTGTTGTAAACACATAGCATTCTTTTTAACTCTCCATTTAGAGCTAAAATTGGAATTATCCTGCTCATTTTACAATTTAAATGTTGTATTCATCTTAAAGCCCTCTTTATTGGCACATATTCTTTTTTTTCCTACTGTTTTACAAGATAAAATAAATTGAGTACTATTCTGAAGAAATTTTTGGCCCTTATCCTTAAAGAATTTCTTATGTTTGGGAGGGGAATGAGGGAGAAGTAAATATAACTTGTTTCATCCTCTTGCTTAGCAAAAATGGTCATTGTTTATTGACTCAACATAAATGAATGGTACATACAGTAGTCTCCAATGACAAGAGATCTCTTCATTATTAGTCACAAAACTTTCCATTTTTACCTTTTTCTAAAGAGGAGAAGATATGCTGTCAGAGTATTGTAGGAGACTTTTGTAGGGGTTGAAATAAAACTCTATAGCATAAAAATGTCCTTGTCAGAGCCAGTCTCAATGTTTTTTCCAGATTATTTCAGGTAAAAGTATAAAGGTTGAACCCTTCTCTTAGAGCCTAGAGAAACTATTTCCTAGCAATTATGGTAGAGATTCAGGTGAGAAAATAACCCACCTTGATCAGATTTCCAAAAGGTCCTGTGTTGTTTATGCGTCCATTTTAGTATTTTTATGGAGAATTTAATTCTCTGTCTGCTGGGTGCAGTGCTCCTGATTTTCAAGGCAGCTCAGGCCCAAAAGTTAAAGAGACCTTTGGCAAGAGAAGCTTGCCTATATGAACATGCAGTCTTACAACTGTCAAGAAGTATCACCATCTGTGTTAACACTCACATTTGCTACAAACACAGCTCACAGTTTGGGAACCAATGCAGTCAAGCTATAAATTGGTGTGAAAATACTTTTTGAAGGCCTTGATGATGGAAGAAGCAACTCATTGTGTCATTGTTCTTTATCAATGAATAAACTGTTCCAATTTTCTCACATCTACATGATTAATTATACTGTAAAGCAAAGATAAAATTCTAATTCTTATGTTTAAAAAAAAAGGAAACAGATTAACTGTTATTGTATGAGAGCCAAATGTATCCAGATTTCACTCTATGTTCTTCCCCTTACCAATAGGTAATATTTCATAAATTAGTTATCTTCTTTGCACCTCAGTTCAATCACCTATATCAATAGCATAATAACACTGCTCTCAGAATTGCTTGTCAGAACTAAACAAACTAAGAATATGAACAAGTAGGATACATACTCAAATAATATGTCATTCTTAGAATACAGTGTAAAAAACAATTCTGTGGTCTCGAGGGACTCTTTTTCTCTGTAGCAGTAACAACACCATATTCTGAATTCTTGAGAGATCACAGGACACAGTGCTTCTCTGTCCCCAATCTTCACAAAGCTTGAGAAATAAACTCTGAGGTTTTGGGATGGTTAAGTACTCTAGTGTAAGTTTAGTCTATGCCTCCCAAAATATACACAATGTTCCTCACAGTTCAGTAACAGGCATTGTGATGCCTAGTAAAACACACATCATACATGGCAAAGCTAATTTGGGGAGAGTGCAGAAAATAGATACTGTAGATTATGTGGTGTTATGATTCAAGTGTCTCCCAAAGGCCCATGTGCTAAGACTTGGTCAGCAGTCTATGTCACTACTTGAAGGTGGTGGAACATTTAAAAGATGAGGTCTAGTGGTAGTTAGAGAAAGTTAGATCACTGGCACCTTCTTGTTGGAGGAGAGAAGACCCTGGCACATTTTCTTTGTTTCCTGGTTGCCATGAGGTAAGCATTTTCTCTACCACATTCTTCTTGCCATTATGTATTATGTCACCATAGGCCCAAGGGCAGCAGGGCCAAGTTACCTTGGACTGAAGTGTCTGAAACCGTAAGCCAACATAAACTATTCTCCTTTTATCTCAGCTATTTTTTTACAGCAACAGAAAGCTAATTAACATACATGGTAAGGAAGAATTACTCCATTATCATATCAGAAGCTCAATAGATATGACTAGGATTGATATGTTAGGAAATAACAGTTGCAAGTTATGTCTCTAATGAGTGTATTGTGTCCATACTAAAAAAAAGAACACTTAAAACTGAATAATAAAACAATCCAATTTTAAAATAAATAAAACAATATACATTTTCCATGGGAGTTATACAGAAGTCAATAAAAATATGAAAAGACTCTAAACATCATTAGGGGATTGCAAATCAAAACCATGATTAGATGTTACATTATACCCACTAAGATCAAAACTACTGTTAATAATAAGTACTGGAAATGATCTGGAGAAATTGGAAACCTCATACATGACTGCTGGATTGTCAAATGTCACATTTGCTTTTGAAACAGTTGGCAGTTCCTCAAAATTTAAACATAGAATTATCATGAAATTCACAAATTCCACTACTAGCTAAATACTCAAAAATATTGAAAAAATGTTTGCTCATAAAATTTGTACAGAAATGTTTAGTAAAGATACATATTACTACAGCACAGATGAACCTTGAAAGCATAATGGCAAGTGAAACAAAATAGACATTTGTATAATTCCACTTGTATGAAGTGGGAAAGTTCACAAGAGAAAATGTAAGTGAGAGCTTTCCAGGTGCTAGGGGCATAGGGTTTCTTTTTAATGTCAAGAAAATATCTATTTTTTTTTTCTGTTTTGCTTTTTAAAATAAAAAGAAAACTAAAGAAAGAAATATAGAGATAAATAACCAGAAAGAGCCAAACATATATATATACATGGTAGTATCTTCTATGGAGTGGAAATATTGAGTGCCAATGAAGAGTGCATTTTTTAAATAACCAACTCTTTACACTGTTGTATTTAAAAATTTTGTACATGTCATTTGTGGACTGTTGGGGGAGAGAACAAGGCTTCACCAAGAAGCAAGCCCTTCATGCAAACCAGTGCCATGAACAGGCTGCCGCCAGTGGGAGGACAGCCAAACCCAAGCCTTTGCCCATGAGTCACTGCTATTTGTGAACTGCAGGTGAAGAGAACAAGGACTCACCAAGAAGCAAGCCCTCCATGAAAACCAGCACCATGCGTGGGTCGCCAAAAGCAGGGGGACAGCCAGACCCTGGCCCCTTCTAGCGTATGAGCAAACAAGAAGAGCCAATCCTCTCACCCATCTGTAAGTGACTGGCTGATCCAAAGAAATACAGTCTGGCATGGTAGCTATTAAGGTGAAATGCAATTTGATGCTTGTGTTGTTCTGTTGTTTCACTGACCTTGCAGGTCAAGGGCCAGTGGTCTGATCACCTATTCAGAGGATAATGGTACACAGTGTGGCATCTATGTGGGATCTCCTTCTGAAGGTGGTAGCCATGTTTAATTCCCTATTATCTTATTTTGAAGACGTATCATTTTTATTCTGTTGGGTAGGGTTTTGTTCTATTTTATTTTGTTGGATTTTGTTATATCTGATGGCATGAGCAGCTGTTTCAAAGATAGCAAGATGTATTATGGTAGCCATTTTAGATTAACTATTGTCTTGTTTCGAAGTCCTTTATTGCATTCATTGTTTTGCTTTTATTGGTTTTATTCTGCTCTGTTCTGTCCTGTCTGAGTTTCACTATGTCTGAAGGTGTCTACAGCTATTTTGAAGACAACATGAGTCAATACGGTAACTATTATTGATTTTATATTATTTTGAAATTCTGTATCATTTACACTAGTTTGTTTTGATTGGTTTTATTTTCCTTAGCTTTATCCTCTTCAAAATACAAAAAAATGTGCATATATCTATGGTAAAAATTAAAATGAACTAAAAGTGAAAGATACACACATATATTTTGGAGATAAATCAGAAGAAATTGAATCTGATGTAGAAACCAGGATTCTGCATTTTCAATGTGATAGCTAGGATTTTGACACAAGTAGTCTGTTAATAAGCCAGCAAACTTTGGAAATCACGACAATATTTAATATTAAGATCATTTAGCAATGGATTTGTCATAATTCCTTTCCTTCTGTGCTCCTTTTGTAGTGAAAAGTTTCCATTGTTGACTGAACAACTAATAAATTTATTTTTTAAATTTCTATTATGTTCTGTGGAGTAGCAAAGAAAGATACTGTTTTTGTTTTGAAAAGGGCCAAGTGAAATGGAGCAATTATAGTCTGATAAACATCAGTTATGATTTTGAAAAGCATTTTTTCCATATCTCATGTCAGGGTTAATGTAAATATAAAATTGTAACAAGGACATTCTCGTTGATTCAGAAGGTAATGTAATAAAAAATGGTTTTGTTACCTTCAGCTTTCCAGTCCTTCAGCAGCAGTGGGGACCTTAGGCAGTTAGAGGGCCCTATTCAGCAATACTCAGCATATGTGGCATTTCCTGTGGGGAGGGTGGCACCCACCTGTCACTTTCTTGGACCCATTGCTGGGCACGGATGAGATGTCCCTCAATTCTCAAGTTTCTGATCCAGTACTGCTAACGTAAAGGAGATAGTAGGAGCCAGCTCAATCAAATTCTTGCATTTGGTGTTACCATCTGGTCTACTTCATAGGCTTGGGAGGTAAATTTTGTTCCCAGTTCAGAGATGATGGGGATGATTGTTCCTTTATAGCAATGAATCTGTAAGAACTATCAGGTTGATTCCATCCACTTCCACAGAGTCTCAGAGGGAATGTGAGTTTTACCTAACATTTTGTATTCTTACAGGAATTTTAAGTCTCTCCTCTGCCTTCATAAGCCCAATTAAGTTCTTTTGATTGCCTAGTATGTTCTACTTTCCTATTTTGTTTATATTCTATTTCATTTCTGATAAAAATAATCTGTTCTTCATGGGGAAAAAGTATAGATGACAAAAGGAATAATCTCTTCTATTCCAACCCAGAGAAAATCACTATTTTCTTTGGCCTACTCAGTTGCATGGTATTCATTTTGTATAGATATATTATGTAGCTACATTTTTAAAGAAAATAAATATATGGTTCTGGAAACTGTATTTTATTGTCATTTTACAATGTACCATGAATATATCTTTCACACACATGGGTGAAAAATCAGTAGTAAATATAATGCTGTACTTTGGTCAAAAGGCTAGCATCAGATTAAAGCATGTAGTCAGGCAAATGCCTGCCTGGGAAAGCAAAGTTGGCAATATTTCTATTAGAGAAATTATCACTTGAAATCAAAACCATTAACACTATGGAAGGTGTTCTAAGTCTTTCTGACCCCTACTCTTGCCCCTCACTGCCCTGATGCTCCTTGGGCTCCTTGAGGGTACACATCCAGCAGCTCTCTTTGCATCTTCTGTTTTGCCCTTAGTTCTTCTTGAGCCCTTGAAACATCTATAGTACACTGTGTCATTATTTCCTCACTACTCAAATATCTGTCCTGTAAATTCTTCTTGGAGAAATCTTCAGTGCCCCTATCCATTTTTCTTTTTGCTTTCCTGGGCACATAATCTTCTGCATGGTGCTTTCCAGTGGGCTGCCACACACAACTTGGCTGTACTTGGGATTTTGATGTGCCTTCACCTGATGTCTCATTCTTGGACTTACCCTGTATTTGTAGCTTGCCCTCATCTTCCACTTGTCCCTCTACAATTGGCTGTCGTTCACCGTCCAGCTTCCCATCATGTACTAGCTTCCCCTCTAAGTCTAGTTTTGCTTCCTCTTTTGTCTTTGCTTCATCTTCACGCTCTATCTTGTCTTCTGCCTTTCCCTTATTTTCTGGCTTTCCTTTGTTTTCTGTGTGGAACTTTTCCATGTGGAGATTTTCCTTTTTTTGCCTGTTTTAGGAGAAAAAGAGGCGACACAGAATACTAATGGCCTAGGGAGTAGAACAAGTTCCTGGCAATACTTGCCTTTCTTGACCTAGGGTTCTCCTGACTCTATCCCCCCTTTCAGTCACAGTCCCAAACTTACATGGTTTCTATTCCTTCCAACTTCACATATATTTATGCAAGTAAACTTTGAAAAGAACAAAAATAAAATCCTCTACAGGTGATTCTTCCTGTGGTTAAAGGGATGTGCTAAGAAATGTGTAGGAGCAGATTGATTCAGAAATTTCCCTGTGGCCTTGACTGTGCCTATATCAGTTTTAACTGAGTAGTTCCAATATACAAACCTGCATTACCCTCCCCTTTTTAAGACTTATGAGTCTGCAGACAATAGAAAAATGGCAAATTATCAGGTTTTAAGGCTGCTTGTTTTCTGCAAGGGACATCAAACATTCTCTCCTCTATCCTCCCAGCTTTGCAGCACCATGTTCCCCTAAGGCAGTGAGGGCAAATCTTTTGGGACTTTTAGTGATAAGAAGTTTCTCATCACTGCCCTAGGGTCTTTAATAGGGAGAATTTGAGGAGGGGTGACAGGTGCAGAAGGTGCCTTCTCCAACTTCTGCTCTGATTTAAGTCAGTCCTCCTCCCCATGGTCCTGTGGCAGTTACCTTCTCCCCCTGACTTGCACTGAAACTAGCTAACTCTTTTTTTCTTGTCTGGCTGATGCTTACAACCACAAAACGGAGGACCTGCAGAGAGACAGGAGGCATTCGGTGAATGCAGGAGTGTGAAAGCCAGTGACTGGCAACTGGAACAAAGATTCTTTTCAAACTATTTGTCAAAGTCCTACTACCCTCTTGTCCTTCCCTTCACTTTCTTTGATTTATCGCACAGCTCTTATCTAAGAGCCTCCTGTTTCCTTTTACTGGGCACCAGAAGAGAGCATTTATTTCCAAAGTGCTACTGTGTGTCTGAATTTTCTCCTAAATTCTGTCTTCTTTTGTTGCACCAAAATGAATGGAATTCCAGACCATGCCTCTCAGAAGTCAGATTTTGCTACATGCAGGAGGAAGCATTTCAACTCCTACACTGCAAAGGATCCAGATAACACAAAACCCAGCACTTTGCTGAAAATGGAGATGACGGAGGCAGGAAGCAGGGTAGAAATGGTCAGAGCACTCCTGTCACTCCCTCTCTGTCCATAAACGTAGAAAGACTATATTTTCCTGCAATAAGAGACAAATTAAGCCCAAACTCAAAAACCTTTTGGGTCCATGCTATCTCTTGAATCTTCTCTATTTCAGAAACCAGTCCTTTTTAATAAGGACCTAGTCTCCAGACCAAACCTGTTGTCCCTTCCTCTGCAGCACCTAGTCTTCTACTCATCCAACTGAGGCTCCCTGAGCCACCACTTTCAGCTCCAAAATGGATAGAGAATGGAGAAGAAACAAAAACTCAAGGCCAGACTGGTTGTAGGGTCGGACTTGCTAGGGATCACAGCTTCCACCCTGAAAGGATTACTTTTTCTATTGAGCTACCTTTGATGAAGGAGGATTTCATTTGGGACTCATTCTTTCCCTTTGATCTCTCTCAGACCCCTCTCCCCTTTTTGATCACCTCTCGGTTTCTTGTACTAAGTGGTGGCATTTGGAAAGGAGTAGAGAGTCTCTTAGACTCCTGCAGCTGAGGATTTCCATGAAGCCTGGAGAAATGATAGCTGTGGAAAGTACATCCATAGACCTATGTGCTCTGTAATTTTTCACAGTGCCTGGGTGAAAGTTTCTCTGGACTCTATCTGCCACCTCCCACTTGATAGGGGACACATCCTGATGGGTATCTCAACATTGGTATCTTCACCACTAAGACAACTAGAAGGGGCCTAGCCAAGTTACATTGTTTCTGCCTACCGTGCTATACTCACGCTGATGCCCCTCAGTCAGTGCCTAATCAACTTTGACATACTGACCATAATAATTGACCTAGACAAGATGTTATCAACTATCATAGTCTATAGATCACCCAAAATAGTATGCAAGGTTTCATATATTAAGAAAGTAGTAGTATATATTCGCTTTTGTAGGAAGGGAATGTGTATCAGTGGCGGTGAAACTATGGCATGCATGCCGTAGCAGGCCATTGGTATCACTGAAAGCTCTAAAAGGTTTGTCATCTCTGATGCATACCTATGAATTTAAGAAAAACTGATATATAAGCAAGTTGGCAAAGTGAGAAAGGAGAAATTATGAGGGATAGAAAAAGACAGGAGGAATGAGATGAAGAGAGCGAGAAACAAATACAAGCTTAGCCATGTTAAAGGGAACTCCCTTATTCTTTCAGTTAAGGCATTATTACTCTCTGAATCCTCTGAAATTATGTTCCTCTGTGTGTGTGTGTGTGTGTGTGTGTGTGTGTGTGTGTGTGTGGTGAAAGGGTAGGATATATAAATTTATTCAGTGCATATATTTTGCAGTCATGAAATGCTCAGAGATATACAATATATACAAGATGAAGACTATTGAACATAATTTTGGCATGTGGAACAGCAAAGTTAGGGAGAGTCACCCTGAATGTGAACCATACCATCCATTCTAGTAGGGGTCCAGATAGGGAAATAAAAAGCAGCAGATAAAGAAAGGTCCTGTATATGGGTCTTGGTCCCTCTCACTGCCTCTATTTACTGGCTGCCATAACGTGAGCAGCTCTGCTCCATCATGCCCTTCTGCTATGATGTTTCTGCCTTGCCACAGGCCTAAAAACAATGTAGGCAGCTGACCATGGGCTGGAAACTCTGCTCTATTTCATATAAGTACAACAATCCAATATACGATTTTTGTGTGTGAGTTCCTTTACTTTAAATATTATTTTCAGTGTATATTATAGTCACATTGTAGCATTACTGTTGTAATATATATTTACTTTCGTTTTATATCTGGATAATATTTAATTGAATACACATCCTACATTTTGTTTATTCATTCAAAAGTTAATAAATACGTATCTGGGTTGTTGTTACTTTTTGAACGTTGCTTTTTTTTGTTTGTTTTTGTCTTTTTCTGCTGCCATAAATATTCATATATAGAGCTGTAGCTGTATCTCTTAGGTAGAGCACTCACCTAGCACATGTAAGGTTCTAGGTTCAGTTCCCCAGGACTGAAAAAAATATTCATGTATAAGTTAGATTTCTTGCTTTTTTTTTTTTTAAGATAGGGTCTCATTATGCAGCCCTCACTAGTGTTGGACTTACTATGTAGTCCAGATTGGCCTTGAACTTGTGATCCTCATGGCTCCTGAGTGCTGGGATTATAAGAATGTACCACTATGCCCAGCTTCATATATAAATTTTTGTGATGGTGCATGTTTTTTTTTTTTCCTGATTATAAAACTGATATATTTAAATTTTCAGTGACTCACCAAAGTATTCCACAGTAGCAGCAATATTTAAGCTTCCTACCAACAGTATATAATGGTTATAGTTTTAAATAGTCTTGCAAATAATGGTTAACTTCCAAATTTTTTTATATTTATCATCCTCTTGTTTGAGAGATCGCTTTTGATTTGTACTTCTCTAGTTACTAATGATATTGAGCAACTTTCAGTGTGATTTCTGTATATTTGTACGTCTTCATTGAAGAAATATCTTTTCTAATATTCTGTCCATTTCTTAATTTGTATCATTCTGTTGTTGAAAGAGGAAAGTCAGAATTCTGTTACTTGTAGTTCCAAACTAACAACTACCAGATAGGACCTCACAAAGGCTTGCATGTGAGTAACAATAAATCGTGTTATAAAGATTTGTGTATGTATGGCAAAGTGGGGGTGGGGTTAGCTAGATTTAATTAGATATCTGTGCATTGACTAATTTCTGAGCCTCCAAGTGTGGTCTATGTCATACACTGTGAACATTTAATAAGGGAAGTAGGTAGAATATGGAGTTAAAGCAAATATCCAAGAAAGAGAACTGACAGCCCTCTCCCTAGAGTCTCAAAATTGCATCAAGACCCAATCAATATAAAATAAATATTGCAGTTGTCCCATTGATGCTTTCACATCCATTTTGAGCTCAATTATTTTGAGTACTTGACAGACACAAAGAGCAGAGAAGACTTCCAAATGTTTGGACATAAGTTGTTACAATAGCAGAGAAAATGTTTTATTATAAGAACTAAAAAATGAAAATTAGGAATCCTTGTAGGCTAACTATAGCCTATTTCTTTATGTGGCAATATTAAGAACAGATATGTAAAACTTTCAAGATCTTTAACAGTATCCTTGGTGAAGTTATCAAGTATGTTGTAAATAGAATTCCATATATTTTATGATAATAGTATTTTGATAGATTTATTGGGTAGAGGTTAAAAGTTTAATAATTGCCTTAGTAGAGGGTATAAGCTAATAACTTAGCTCATGTAAAAGTTCATGGCATTTATAAAGGTATAGTTGTGGTTATGATTGCAGATACTGGGCAGAAAGTAAAGGTAGACATTTGGAAGTAGAGAGTAGTAAAAATTGCAGGGGAATAGAAAACCCCTTCCCAGGCAACTGATGAATTGTCTAACAGGTAGTTACTTCCTGAGTAAAAAGCAAGTCATCACTAATTTTTATAATGACACCAATAATAATAAATTCTGCCAGATTTCCTTTTAGGGTTACAAATATAGAATTGTATGAATACAAATACCATAAGTTAAGTAAACAAAGAGCTCAGGAAACAGTAGAATGTCTAATATTAGCCAGGTGTGGTTGCCTGTGCCTAATGTATCAGCTTCTCAAGAGACTGAGGCAGGAGGACTACAAGTTCAAGGTTAGTCCCAGAAAGTTAGACCTTGACTCAAAATAAAATACAGTGCTAAATATCTCAGATATAGAGTTCTTGCCTAGAATGCACAGAGACATGGGTTCAATTCCCAGTGTTGAAAAAACGCCTAATAACAAAGAAAGAAAAGCAATAAATGTCCTATGTCCAACTTATCATCATTTTTGGGAAGGCAGGACATAGGTATAACCAAGGTGAAGGTCTCAGTATTTGGGGTCAGATTTGTCTAAGGAGTCAAGTTATCTCTAATGACAAGGTTTTGGACTGGAAAAATTTGAGATTATTTCATCTCTAATAATGAACTTCAGGACTGAGGCAATGTCATCTGGAAGTGGAACTAGGACATCTTTTACAAGATTATACTCAGGTTTATTTGAGTCATGCTTTTGTGGTACTTGGATTTTTTGAGGCTGATACTTGAACAATGTGAAGACAATGTGTTGGGTGCTTAATTTTAAAATATTTTTAATTATGGGGGCTGGGGATTTAGCTCAGCGGCATAAGCACCTGCCTTCCAAGGAGGCAGTCATGAGTTCAATCCCGGGTACCGATAAAAACGAAAAAGACCAAAAAAAATTTTTTAATTATGATGAATTATTGTCTTTGTCATTTTCTTTATTGCTGAGACACAATGTCTGATATCCACACTCTAGAGAAGAGGTTTATTTTGGCTCTGTAATTGTAAATATCTCCAAGGCAGAGATGGCATCTCGAGGAAAGGCTTTCTGTAGAGGAAAATTCCTCACATAAGAGTAACCAAGAAGCAGAGAAAGAAAAACTGGAGGAAGATCAAATCATGTTCCCAGTGAAGTACATTTTCTGACCAGGGACCATGCAAAAGCACATTCAACTATGGATTTGTCAGTGGATCAATCCACTTATGAGGATAGTGCCCTCATGATTCAAATACCTTCAACACACATCAGTATTTTGGGTGATGTTTCAAATCCAACATGCAGTGTTAAGGTTTGTATCTAGATGTACCTCCAAAGCCTCATATACTCACAGGTGGGGCTTTTCAAAAGTGACTGGACCTAGGGTGTGTGCTTCTGGGATTAAGGATGTGATACTGGGATTGATTCATGGGATGATAGGATTTAGGCCACTCCACCCTGGGTGTGAATGTTACCTGCCCTAAGGGTGAGTAGCCTGGATAGAATATCCAAAAGAAGGTCACCACTTGTCACTTGCTTGCTGCTTGCTACCTTTTGTCTGGCTTACTTTGCCATGGACTGTTTCTCCTCTGTGATTGCCCACTACCATGCTCTGGAGTCAGCCAACTATGGACTGAAACATCTATTAACTGTAAACCAAATAAATCTTTCTTCCTTTAAATTTGAGTGCTGGGTATTTTGTCTCAGCCATGAGCAAAGTAACTAAGACAATACATAACATAAAATTTAACATTTTAACCATTTGAAGTGTACAATTCAACTATCACTATCATCATGATTCAGAAATTTTTTCATCTTCCTATAATGAAGCTTTGTATCCATTAAACTGTAACTACCAACATCATCATATTTAGAATGCTTATCAAATACTATTCTGTCTCTAGGATTTGAACTACTCAACAGATTTTATCTAAGTGAAATCACACAATAGTTGTGTTTTTCTATCTGGCTTTAGTACAAAGACTTCAAGGTACACTCAAGATGTATGATGTGCCAGACTTTTACTCCATTTTAAGACTGAATAAATTGCTGTTGTCTGTGTATAGAATATTGTGTTTATCCATTTGTTGATAAACATTTGAGTTGTTTCCACATTTTGGCTAATGTGAATAATGATGCTGTAAACTTGAGTATATAGTATCTGTTGTGGTTCTTGCTTTTAATTATTTTGAGTATCATGTGGAATTGGAATTGGCAGATTGAGAAATTGCTATACTATTTTCCACAGTAGCTTTATTATTTCATACTCATCATCTAGGTACAAGGGTTTAATTATCTCCACATCTTTGCAAACATTTGTAATTTTCTGTTTTGCTTTGTCAGCTTTTAATAATAATTATAATAGTAGATATTAAGGGACGTCTACTGATTTTGAGCTTCTTTTCATATGCTTATTGAGTATTTATGCATCTTCTTTGGAAAAATGTCCATTCAAATCATTTGTCTATTTTAAAATTGGGGTTTTTTTAAATTTGTTGTTGAATTGTAGGAGTTTTTCATATATTTTAGTACTTAGTCCCTTATCTATTTGATTGTAAATATTTTTATTAGTGTAAATATTTTTCTTCTACTCTGTGGATTGTCTTTACATGGTTAATAGGATTTTTCATACAAAAATTGTTGATTTTGGTGAAGTAAAGTTTTCCATTTTTTCTTTTATGCTCTATGATGTGGGTGGCATATCTGAGAGATCATTGCCAAATCTAATGTTATAAAGCTTTCTCTATATATTTTCAAGTGTTCCATACTTTTCGCTGTGGTATATAGGTCTAATATATTTTGAGATAATTTTTTGTATGTGATGTAAAGCAAAACTTCTATTTCATTTCTTTTGCATGTGGATATCCAATCTTCTTTGCACAGTTTGTTAAAAAGACTATATTCTTTGCCCACTGAATGGACTTAAAACCTTTGTCAAAATCATTTTGCCGTATATATAAGGTTTATTTTGTGCTCTTGGTTGTATTTCACTGTGCTATATGTCTATCTTTCTGCCAATACCACACTACCTTGATTATTGCAGGTGGCAGAACTGAAAGTTTGTGTTCTCTCCAAATTAACATATTGCAAGCCTAACTCTCAGCATGACTGTATGTGAAGTAAGGAAGTAATTAAGGTTGAATGAGTTCATGAACATGGGCCCTGAATTTATAAGATTGGCTGATTTTATGGGATTAATGTCTTTGTAAGAAAATATATCTACATACTTTTGCCTATTTCTCAATCTTCCTGCCCACTGGATACACTGTACACAAAAGAAGTTATAAGTGTACACAGAAAGAAGGCAGTCATCTACGACCTCAGAGCAGAACACTCATCAGACAATTCTGTTTGTACCTTGATTTGGTATATCCAGTCTCCAGAACTGTAAGAAAATCTATTTTTGATCTTTAGAACTCCTCAAATTATGATATTGGTTATGGCAGCCCAATATGAATATTGATACAAAAATAGTCAACAGCATACTAGTAAATCAAATCAAGCTACATACTAAAAGAAGTATATATCATCACCATGCAGGTTTTATTCCTGGCTACAAGAATTATTCAACATGTTAAAAAATCAAACAATAGAACACATTCACAGAATGAAGGAAAAAAAAATCAACAGGCTAGGAATAAAATGGGACTACCCCAACAAATTCTGTGTCTTTGGCTTTTAGCAGTTTGATTATAATATTCAAGTGTGTATCTCTTTGTGTTTTCTATTGTTCAAGTTCCCTGAGTTTCTATGATGTGTCGAATCATGTAGTCTGTCAAATTTGAGAAGTTTTCAGTCATCATTTCTTCAAATATTATTTTCCTACTTTTTTTTTTCTTCTGGAATTTTATTGGCAGTACCAAGAATTGAACCCAGAGCCTTGTACATTCTCTGCAAGTGCTTTACTGTTAAGTCACACTCTGGCCCATAACCTGATGTATTGTATCTTTCATATATTTCTGGATTTGATTTTAATAAACTTTTTTAAAGAATTTTTGCATAAATCTAGGAATGTAGCTCAGCGATAGAGATATTTTCTAGCATGTGTTTTGGTTCATTTTTTTTCCACAATATCTTTCTTGGATTGAGTTGAAAAATCTATTTTATGTCATATATTATCTTAATAGCTTTAACTATTTTCATGATTGTTTTAGGAGTTGTAGCATCTTTAATGTATCAGGCTTACCTTGAATATTGATGTATAGAATAAGAACCTTAAAATTGTGCACTTTCCATTTCTTCTGGCTTTTGTACTATTGTACAAAAATAGTACAATTGTACTGTTGTACATTTTTACTACATGTTACAATCCTGCAATATGCAGTAAATTGTGGGCACTCATACTGTACATGGTACTTAGAAAACTCAGTAGAAGTTTCTTATCTTGAAAATTTATGAACATCTGTGGTGGTGGGGAGCCAGGGTAGAAAGGAAGATTTAGAACACAGAACAATATCCAGGGGAGAGGGTAGGAATGGATCGCAGCAGGAGAGGAACAGAAGTGCCTAACTCTTAGCCCACTGAACTTGAGTACAGGGAAGGTATCACTTTAGAAATGACCTCTAAAAACTGAAAGGAATACGTTATATGTCAGAGGGAATAAAATTTGAAGAAAGTTTAAAAATTACTACATCATATAGTTCATAGAGTACCCTTAGGACGTGACTATCTCCTATTAACTGATACATTTATAAAGTTATTTTAAAAATGTGTCTCCTATTATATTTCTAAATAACAGATTCCAGGGAGTGAGCCAAAGTTGATATCATTACAAGTGTTTAGTAAGTGCTCATATTGCTTTTATAAATGGTCAAGTTCTTTTATTCAGTATGTGTTAAGTATAGAAATATATATATATATATGAAAATAAGTGCATTAAAAAAGTTTTGTCGTAAATTTTAAGGAAAAAGAATATAAAGAATGTTTTTTTAAACTACTTTATTAATGTCACAATATACAATGAGTATTTTTTCCATGCAATAGGTTTATTCTACTAAAAAAAGTGATACAGTCTGGATCAAAAATACAACATCCTACTAGAAGCTGGTAATAGGAGGCACATACAAACTAGTGACATCAAAAGGTTTACAATAGTACATCACAAACATGTAAGTTTAGGAATCAGATGCCTCTTTATTAACTTTAGGGTAAACATCAAGATTCAGGACCTATGGCAAAAGTCACTGTGATGGTCATGGTGAGGGATGTCGTTACTAATTGCCTGTGAGGTATGACTCAACTGCATTTCCCTCAGCTTTTCCATGAGTTGTCTCACCTCCTCTCTAAACCTTTCTACATTTTCTCCCCCTCCCCTTGCCTGTGGCTCTCCAAACCCATGCATCAGGTTCCATCTATAATACAGGTTGGGCTGCCTATCTCTGAACTTCTTACGATTTCCTCTAGGCACACAGTATTCACTAGCTTCCAAAGGCAAGGCCAAGGGATTTCCTCTTTTTCTGTGTTTTCCTGTTGGGCGTTTTCCACATTGAGACTTTTTGTCACTAGTTCCTGTTTGGATTCCATTACTCTTAGGAAGAGTAATGGAATCCAAAGAGACAGGGATTGAATCCTTAGTAGACAGATCAGCACTGAGGACAGAGGCCCTATGACACTGAAAATTCAGAGGCCAAGTTTCCCAGTTCGTGCCCTTCCCTTCCCCAAAGCCAAGCATTTTTCCTGCAGATCTGTCTCCGACCTCTGCAGGTAACAAAATGGAGAACAAGGATGAAATGGGATATGGAAAGAAGGAATGGAGGAGGTACGTGGGTCTGGGTCTGAGAATGAGCTTTCCACACTCCCCGGCTCCCCGCAACCTGGGGGTACACTTGTCTCCTCCTTTCCTTTTTAAACACTTCTCCCTCTTCCACGCCGGAGGCTTTACTCCATGAGAGCCGCTGCGGCCCTAGGGCCCTCAGACCTGCAGAAGCCTCTCCTACCTTGAGCGCTGAGCACTACCCTGACTTATCCCAGCATCTCCCCCTTACTTCCACTGCGCCACCCCGCCCCCTCTCAGACCACGGTTTTCTGCATCCGGAAGGACCCGGTGGCGGGTGTGGGAAAGTGTCGCACAGCTCCACCCCTAGAAACTGGCAGCTCCACCCCTAGAAACTGGCAGCCCCGCCCCATAAGCGGGACGCACACCTGCGCCTGGATGTGATAGCCCTGGCTGTGTGGCGCAGCCTCTGCGTATTGGCTCAGAAGCAGCCAGACCCCTGGGGATGAGGATCATTGCGATTTCAAAGTCAGCCTGGGCTACATAGTGACTTCAAGTGCAGACTGATCAACAGAGACTTGGTATCAAAAAATATGAAAAGGAGGGGCTAGGGATTTAGCACAGCAGCATAAGCACCTGCTTGCCAAGCTCGCGGTCATAAATTTGATCCCGGTACAAAAAAAAAAAAAAAAAAGAATGTTATCAGTATTTTGATAGAGACCACATTCAATCTTTAGAATGTTTTGAGCAATTTAGATACTATGAAACTATTAATTCTTCCAACTCATGAACAAGCTATGTCCTTCCACTATTGTTTCCTCAATTTCATTTAACAATGTTTTATAAGTTTTGTTGTAGGGACGTTTCACAAAACTCTTCGGTTAAATTTATTTGTATACATTTTATTTTTTGCACCTATTAGAAACTGGATTATTTCTTGATAAAAATTCAGAGTATTTGGTCTTGGCATATAGCAATATTACTGTTTGCTGAGTACTCTTGTTTAGATCTAATGGTCTTTTGAGTGAGTTCTGGGAATTTTCTATGTGTAAATCATATCATCTGAAAACAACTTGATTTCATCTTTTCAATTTCATTTATTTCTTTCTCCTCCCTGATTGCTATAGCAAAAGTTTCCAGCTCTATATTTAATAAAAATAGTGAAAGTCAGCATCCTTGTCTTGATACACATCTTACAAAGCTTTCAACTTTGTTTCATTCAGTATAGTATTAACTGTTGGTTTATTACAGATAATGTATTTTTCTTTTTTTGTTTTAAAGAAAATAAAACAGAAGAGGATAGAACAAAGCAGATCAGAACAATGTAAGCAACGCAGCACTTTACAACAAGACAACTGGTTAGTAACAGTAGTACTATAATGTGTCTTTCTTTGAAATAGATGTTTAAGGAACCTTACAGTACCTTACTCATAAACCTAATTTGTTGAACAATTTTGTAATGAATGGATTTTAAATTTCATTAACAACCATCTCTACATCTATGGAGAGAATTCATATGATTTATATCTTTCATTCTGCTGATGTGTTTTATCACTCCATTATTGGTTTGCAAGTATCAAACTACCCTTGAATCCTTTGGATCAATCCCACCGGATCATGATGAATGATTTAATGTACTAATTGAATTGGTTAGTGTTTTCTTGAGTTTTTTTTAATCTATATGCTTTGAAAATATTGGCCTGTAGTAAGGGTTTTTTTTTTTTTCCTTAAATAGTTTTGGAATCAAATTAATGCTGCACAATAATTTTTCTGAATGTGTTCAGAAAAATTATTACCTCTATCTTTTGAAATAACTTAACAAGAATGGGTATTATTTCCTCTTAACATCCTTGTAGAACACAGTAGTAATATAATCAGTTTCTGAATTTTTCTTTGAGAATTTTTATATTGATTTAACCTCATTGTTACTGTTTTATTTTAATGTCCTATATCCTCAAGGTTTACTTTTGGTAGATTAAATATATCCTCAAATGTTTGCATTCAGTTTAAGTTTTCCAGTGTGTTGGCATGTAATTTTTCATACAATTCAAAATTATACTTTACATTTCTGTTGCATCAATTTGATCCTCATTTTGCATATCTAATTTTGTTTTTTAAATTATTTCCTTCTCAGTATTTCATATTATCTACTTTTATTTACTCTTTACATTGTTTATACTTTGCACTTGTCATATAAGGGAAACCATGTAATATTTAAGATGGTGTGTCTGATTTATTTAATCGATATTATGGTCTCAAGTTATATCCATTTTCCTACAAATGATTCTCCATTGTGTATATATGTCCATTTTCTTTATGCATTCATTGATGAACATACAGGCTGCTTCCAAGATTTAGCTAATATGAGTTGTGCTACTGTAAACATGAGTAAGTATCTATTATTGCAATATTATATCTTTAACTCTTTTTTTCTTTTTTTAAATTTTATTTAAGAGGAAAAAGAGAAAAACACAAAACAAAACAAAACAAAGCAGTGTAAGGGTACACATAATACAGAACTACAAAAAAAACATAACAGTAAGAAATCACCTGTTAATAGATTACATATTATCATCTTGGAAATAGTTGCTCAAATCACAGTATCAAAGAATACAAAGTGGACATTCAAACAGAGAGACTGCAAACAGCTGTGTTCAATGATCCAAAAACATTAATATAGTCAGCTATTTAACACCCCTAAACACACTTGCTATTATATCCGTTAGAGCTCTATATCTTTAACTCTTGCAAGAAGATACCTGTATGGGGAATACTGGGTTGAACTGAATTTCTAGTTTTAATTTTATGAAGAAACTGCATACTGATCTCAACAGTGGTTTTACTAGTTTATATTCCCATCAACAGCTTTGGTTAGTGTGGCTAATTTTTTTATTTGAATCTTCTTTAAATTCACTGTTCAATTTTCTTATTAAATCCATTATCTGTTTAGTTATATCACCTTTGAACTCATCAAATTTCTTTGTTTCTTCTTATATCATTTCTGATAATTTTAAGTTCTTTTCTGTAAATCTGCTTTGGAAGTATACTTTGAGGACAGATTTTTACCTTTTTATTCATTCTAGTGTGTGTGTGTGTGTGTGTGTGTGTGTGTGTGTGTGTTGAAAGTTGAAGA